>NC_064921.1:679200626-680573087 GCF_023897955.1 Schistocerca gregaria
TCCACCACCTAGCTCCCTATGATTTCGGCTGTGTAGGTGCGAATCACCAATGTTTTCATATTCGCAAGAGAATGTTGGCGACTGAAATTTTGTGATGTGATCCCGCCGTAACGAAAAACTCTTTCGTTTTGATAATTAACACCTCAGCTCGTATATCGTCTCCGTGACAGTCTCCCTCTTTTACTTCGCGATAAAACAAAACAAGCTTCACTTCTTTGAAAGTGAAAGATGAATGCTGGAAACAGTCTCCTAGACTGTGACAAAACCATTTCCCCGCTGTAACCTTTCTTTCCGGCGTGACAATCTCGCAACAGATGCAGCGGAACGTCTGTAGAATACGAAGAGTACAAGAGCGAGACTGGAGGGAGCTAAGCTATGAGGGGGGGGGGGGGCTTATAGCACAGTTGCTAAGAGCATTTACCATGGAAAAATGACGTCCTAAATTCCAGTCCGGATCTGGCACACAAAACAGCGCCCACTCCGCTGCAGAAAGGTTCATTCTGGAAAGTAACAAGAGTCTACCTGTTCCATTGAGCTACTTGTTTCACCTTACAAATAGCCCACCAGCCTTTTAAAATAAGTTTAGCCGGCCGAGGTGGCCGAGCGCTTCTAAGCGCTACAGTCTGGAACCGCGCGACCGCTACGGTCGCAGGTTCGGATCCTGCCTTGGTCATGGATGTGTGTGATGTCCTTAGGTTAGTTAGGTTTAAGTAGTTCTAAATTCTAAGGGACAGATGACCTCAGAAGTTAAGTCCCATAGTGCTCAGAGACATTTTTTAAAAATAAGTTTTTCTGTCAACAAAAATATGGACTGAGCACGTAATTGCATTGAGCAGGAAGGTTTCAGCTTATCTTCATGCAGTAAACAAATATAAAAAGCTCTTCTCTCTTGAAGTGAAAACGAATCTTGTGAAAACACTTATACTTTCAATTATTAATGATTATAGCGATGTTGTCCTGCACGTTCTTTCTCAGAAAATCTCACAGCGCCTGGAGCTGGTCACGAATGCTTGTGTTTTTATCTCTCTGATTTTAGACTCTTTGATCATAAATTGTACGCACAGCTATCCAGGCTGCGCACAAACGAGCGCAGAATTTGCACACCCCCCTGTCTTCGCAGCTGTCTTACCAACGTACATTCTCCCTCATATGTTTCCTCGCTCTTCTCTGAAGATAAAGGTAGAAACACCTGTTCCCATAAGAGCAAAATTTCTTCTGTTTCACTCCATCGTTCAGCCTCTTTCTCGAAGCCCTTCTCCGAATCGGGAACCCGACTCTGGAATAATCACCCATATTATGCTAGGGAACTGAATAACATCTGCAGTTTCAGAAGACCATTCATGGCATATCTACTAAAGCAACAATAAGGATTACCATTGTCCATGTACCCGTTCGTTACCTCTATACAACTTTCGTTCCAACAGATGTTTATTTTAAAGTAATCTTCGCTGGTGCAGTCTCCTTAAATTTCCTTTCTCCAGAAGACATTCTATAACAGAAAACATCTATTTTGTGCACATATAAATTCTTCTCATATCTGCCACCGTTATCATCATCAGCAGCAGCAGCACCTGTTTTAGAAGTGTTGCTAGTATTTACTTTATTGGTTCATACTTAGTACACTACTGGCCATTAAAATTGCTACACCAAGAAGAAATGCAGATAATAAACGGGTATTCATAGGACAAATACATTATACTAGAACTGACATGTAATTAAATTTTCACGCAATTTGGGTGCATAGATCGTGAGAAATCAGTACCCAGAACAACCAACTCTGGCCGTAATAACGGTCTTCATACGCCTGGGCATTGAGTCAAACAGATATTGGATGGCGTGTACAGGTGCAGCTGCCCATGCAGCTTCAACGCATACCACAGTTCATAAAGAGTAGTGACTGCCGTATTGTGATGAGCCAGTTGCTCGGCCACCATTGACCATACGTTTTCAGTTGTTGAGAGATCTGGAGAATGTGCTGGCCAGGGCAGCAACCGAACATTTTCTGTATCCAGAAAGGCCCTTACAGAACCTGAAACAAGCGGTCGTGCATTATCCTGCTAAAATGTAGGGTTTCGCATGGATCGAATGAAGGGTAGAGCCACGGGTCGTGACACATCTGAAATGTAACGTCCACTGTTCAAAGCGCCGTCAATGCGAACAAGAGGTGATCGAGACGTGTAACCAATGGCACCCCATACCATCACGCCGGATGATGCGCCAGTATGGCGATGACGAATACACGCTTCCAATGTGCGTTCACCTCGATGTCGCCAAACGCGGATGCGACCATTATGATGCTGTAAACAGAACGTGGATTCATCCGAAAAAATAACGTTTTGCCATTCGTGTACCCAGGTTCGTCGTTGAGTGCACCATCGCAGGCGCTCCTGTCTGTGATACAGCGTCAAGGGTAACCGCAGCCATAGTCCCCGAGCTGATAGTCCATGCTGCTGCGAACTTCATCGAACTGTTAGATTAGATAGTTGTTGTCTTGCAAAGGTCCCCATCTGTTGATTCAGGGATCGAGACGTGGCTGCACGATCCGTTACAGCCATGCGGATAAGATGCTTGTCATCTCGACTGCTAGTAATACGAGGCCGTTGGGATCCAGCACGGCGTTCCGTATTACCCTCCTGAACCCACAGATTCCATATTCTGGTAACAGTCATTGGAGTTCGACCAACGTGAGCAGCAATGTCGCGTTACGATAAACCGCAATCGCGATAGGCTACAGTGCGACCATTATCACAGTCGGAAACGTGATGGTAGGGATTGCTCCTCCTTACACGAGGCATCACAACAACGTTTCACCGGGCAACGCCGGTCAACTGCTGTTCGCGTATGAGAAAAAACTAAGCATTTGCATATCACGGCATCTTCCTCCTGTCGGTCATCTTCGTGGTGCAGGAATTTTAATGGCCAGTAGTGTATTAATTACTCACTTTGCCCATATAGACACTGAAATCAGTTTAATACTATTTGTCGTATTAAAGTTATTTGTAAGGTAACTGTGCCGTGAAGGTGGTGTTGTATGTGTAAATTCCTGGTCCGATGTAAGAGGACCTGATATCCGTAGTCAGACCGGGCCAAATAAAGTAAGTGCTCCACTTTCTGAAAATGGTGGTGACACGGCGTAACCACGTGGCCGGGAGACAGTGAGAGCATGTGACCAGCCCAACGAGTGCGTCAGGCCGGAGCGGGGTGGGGCGTGGCCCGCAGCGGCGGCCGAGTGTCTCATTAGCGGACGTGCCCCGCAGTTAATTAGAGGCTCGGCGCTGCCGCAGCCACACAGGACAGCCGCCACAGACTGCCGCCCTCGCCTCTACACGCCGACAGCCAGAGCGCGCCGCCGCGACAGCTTGCCTGTCACCTCCGAGCCGACGCGCACGGTTTGCCTCGCCTCATCTACCTCGGCACTCCTCAGTGACGCTCGCGATATGAACACCTTGCGATTGTTGCGGAATTTGTGGTAAGGTAGTGAGTTGGTATCATTCTGCTTTGTGTACTACGAAGCAGATAGTTAAATAGGGCGATCCAGAGAGTGATACCCTGTTTCAACTGTTTGCAGAAACTTTTTTAACACGGGCCTTCATGATTTACAAACGCATACGTGTTAGTGAGGCTTCGCAGTTACATGAAGTATAACTGAGGTGATAAGTCGTATGATAGCGATGTGCACATATGCAGATGGAGGTAATATCGAGCGAGCAAGGTACGGGGGGTTCAAAAAGTCTCTCCGCAGTGCCCTATGATTGTTAACCGCGCGTGCCGTATGCCGCAGTGAATATACCGAAATGAAACTCAGTGGAATACAAGTTCTTAATTTATTGAAGATTCATTTTTACTTCCAAATTTTCACATTAAATGTTGAAAGTGTCCCCTCTGTTGTTGGTAAACAATTAAATTTGTCTAATCATGTTTCCAAACACAAGCTGTAACATTTCTTCTGTAACAGAATCAATGAAAGTGGATATTGCTGTCTTCAATTCATCGACGGCTTTTGGACGGTTTTTATAGACAGTTGCTTTCGCTGGTCCCCAGAAGAATGTCAGGTGGTGTTAGGTCAGGCGGCCGTGGAAAAACATCAGCAAGCAGTGACTTTGAAATGCGACCTGTATGCACGGTTGCACAATCTTGTTGAAAATAACCGTTCAGTATTTCACTTAACACAAGTTCTCCTATGATTGGGTACAGAATATCACTGCAGTATCGTTGTGCGTTTATTGTTTCGTTGAAAAACCCAGGCAGGCGAACAATAATACGGAACGCGTGGCTAACTATCATACGGCACTGCGTAGAGACTTTCTGAACACCCCGTATAAAAGGACAGTCCATTACCGGAGCTGACATTTGTGACGTGATTATGGCCGCATGACAGGAATCAGCAGACTTTTAAAAGCGGAATTGTAATTGGAGTTAGACGCATGGGGCATTCCATTTCGGATCTCGTTAGTGAATTCAATGTTCCGAGATCCACAGCGTCGAAAGTGTGCTGGGAATACCAAATTTCAGGCATTACCTCTCACCACAGACAACGCAGTGGCCGACGAGTTTCACGTAACCACCGAGAGCAGCGACATTTGGGTAGAGTTGTCAGTGGCAACAGACAAGCAACACTGTATGAAATAACCGCAGAAATTTTGGGTCGTTCGACGAACGTATCCGTAGGGTCACTGCGACGAAATCTGACGTTAAGTGCCTTTGCTAACAGCACGACATCGCCTATAGCGTCTCAGCTGAGTTCGGGACCATGTCGGTTGTACCCCAGACAACTGAAAAACCGTGGCCTGGCCACATGGGTCCCGATTTCAGTTTGTAAGAGCTGATGGGTAGGGTTCGAGCGAGGCGCAGACCCCACGAAGCCATGGAGCCAAATCGTCAACGAGCCAATGTGTAATCTGGGGGTGGTTCCAGAATGGTGTGGGCTGTGTTTACATTGAGTGGATTGGGTCCTCTGGTCCAAGCGAGCCGATCATTGACAGGAAATGGTTGTCCGCCTACTTGGAGACCATCTGCAACCATTCATGGATCTGATGTTTCCGAACAACGATAGAGTTTTTATGTATGACAATACGCAGTGTCACCAGGCCGCAGTTGTTCGCGATCGGTTTGAAGAACATTCTGGACAGTTCGCCCGACATGAATCCCATCGAACGTTCGTGAGACGTAACTGAGACGTCAGTTCGTGGACAAAATCCTGCACCTAAATACCACAAAATTTCTGCACGGAGCTTCCAACGACTTACTCTGTCCATGACACGTCGAGTTGCTACACTACGTCGGGCGAAAGGAGATCCGACACGATATTAGCAAGTACCCCATGACTTTTATCACATCAGTAGATAGCACTCACTTCTTTATCACTTCACTCACCTAGACGATCTTAACTGCTATAGAAAGTGTTCTCCAATACAACAGTTGTTGGCTTCTAGCGCCTGAAGGATTTTAGGGCGATTTTAGAACACTCGGGAATTAACTGTATCCCACAGGAAGAAATTGGGAGCCATCAGATCAGTACGTGCCAGCCAAGCCAATTACCAAATCTGAAGACGAAACGTCCAGAAACCGTTCACGCAGGTCGACCATTGACACAACGGTGGGGCGTTCAGTTACACCGTCAAGTTGATACCACGCGATTGAACGGGGATGCCGTGGTAGCGCAGGGACGACAAAATTCCGAATGGTGGACAAACATCGCTCGGAAGTCACAGTACATGTTACACCGTTGTCGTCCCGAAAGAAATATGGACTGCCTCTGACAATAAGTAGAGTGCCTTGTCAGTCATCAACCTGTCAACAATTCCTTAATTAGGTTCCAACATTCCCAGAACCCTTCGCTAAACCGTATACGTGATGCCTTGTCTGTGGGCTTTAAGCGTTGCACTAATTACGAGGGTAAGTCAAATGAAAACCTTAAATTTGTAATGAAAAATCGAAATTTCGCGCCGTTATCCTGGAAGTTGGTAAGCGTGCTACAAACAGCGTGCAGAAAGGCCTATAGGTGGCAGCATCGTGCAGATGCACACATACCGTCGCAGTATCAGTATAAAGATGGCTGCCCCACTTGCTACTTGTACCAGGGAAGAACAGCTTTCTGTTATTCGGTTTTTGCGTAGTGAAGTTGTGAAACCTTTTGAAATTCATCGACGAAAGAAGGTTCAGTACGGTGATGCATGCCGGGTTCGATTCCCGACGGGGTCAGGGATTTTCTCTGCCTCGTGATGGCTGGGTGTTGTGTGATGTCCTTAGGTTAGTTAGGTTTAAGTAGTTCTAAGTTCTAGGGGACTGATTACCATAGATGTTAAGTCCCATAGTGCTCAGAGCCATTTGAACCATTTTTGGTGATGCATGTTCATCACAGTAACAAGTCTACATATTGAGTAGGAAGTTCACAAATCGTGTGATTTCAGTGGAAGATGCTCCTCTTCCAGTTGAGGCACAACGAGTTGTGACGCCATAGAACATTGCAGCAGTTGAAGCCATAGAGAAGGAAAACCGAGTGACGCTGAATGACGTTGCAGCATGTTTACAGATTAATCATGGGTCAGCACACCGCATTGTGCAAGATGTGCTCCAGTTTCACAAAGTGTCTGCAAGATGCGTGCCACAGTAACTGACTCCTGAAATGAGAGAACGACGTGTTGATGCTTGTGAAGAACGCTTTGAACGAGAAGGTGATGGCTTCCTTGCAGGAATTGTTAATGGGGACGAAACCTGGGTTGACTTCCACCAACTGGCAAACGAAGAAAGCGAGGAAGGAATGGCGTCATTCCTCATCACCAAAACCAAAGAAGTTTCGAACAGAACCATCAGCAGGGACGGTTATGCTGACTCTTTTTGGACGAAAAAGGCGTCATTTTGGAGCATTACATGCCTAGAGGGAACACCGTCACCAGTGCCTCATACACAGATCTCCTAAAAAATCATCTGCGGCCTGAAATCAAATCGAAGCGACGTGGATTGCTGGCAGCAGGTGTCCTTTTGCAACATGACAATGCAAGGGCCCACACTGCTCGTACAACAGTTGCAACAATCACAGACATGCATTTTGAGTGTCTTCCTCATCCACCTTACTCACCAGACATTGCTCCAAGTGATTTCCATATGTCTGGATCACTCAAAGACGGAATGGGAGGAAAGAAGTTCCGTTCTGATGAAGAGGTGCGCCACGCGGTGCATGAGTGGTTGCGCGGACTAACAAAAGACTTTTTTTTTCTAATGGAATTTATGCACTTTGTAAGCGCTGGAGGACTTGCATTGAACGTGGGGGAGATTATCTTGAAAAGTGATACAGCTTTGTTCCACTTATGCACAATAAATAATATTTTAAAAAAATTATGGTTTTCGTTTGACTCACTCTCGTACATCTTGTAGGGCTGTGCATGAGAATCTAAACGCAAAATGCGCCGTACTCTACTGTAGGTGATGTTTAGTGTCTAGGATCTGCGGCGGAGATATCGTGGAGGCGTTGTTTAAGAAAGACGAATCTAGTATCATCTTTTTGTTACTGCCGCTATTTGTTTCACAACATCCACACCCTTTCGAAAAAAAATACATACAAGTATAAATGATGCTATTCTCACTCATCCAACATCGTATCAGGAAATGTATGGTACTGTGTGCTTGAAGCACGGCTGTCTCAGTGAATAACAAAAATAGGCTAGAGTATCGCGCCTGCATATGTTATATTCTGGTACCGAGTGAGTCAAAAAGCGCTCGATTTGAGTGATGTATCGTGACTGTGGGTGCGTGCGTGCGCAGGTACTAGATGACACGTTAGCAGCATCTCAATGGATTGGGAAATTGAGTTACGATGGAGAAGGAGAGTGTGCAAGATCGTGTCCTCGTGGTAGAGCTTTACTCGTTCATTGAAACAGTCAACAAGAGGGACCCAACTACCTTTCTGCAGATTAAACCATCGCAGACACGTCCTGGATGCCCATACCATCCGGCAATGGATAGTTAAGTGGCGCAGGGATGAGTCATCTGTGATTGTTATTGAACAAGTTCTGGGATGTCGGTTGTGCTGTTTTGCATTCACTTAGATGTTAAACTCCAGTCTCTGGTGACATCCAGAGAAGGAAAGCACCCTATATGCTTATGCAAGTTAATTAAAAGAAATCATAATGTCGTGCAATGTGAACATTTTACTGAATGACGATTAGTGGAAGTGGCCCATTCGAAAATGGCTATATGGGTACTACACCACATATACACACATTGGGAGCAGGACTCATCAAATCTATAACAGAAACAAGTGGTCACTACAACAATCGGATTTATAATGGTAAAGTAAAGCTGAAATAAACCACTGAACATTAAATATTTTCACAGTAGATTCCTAATGGTGAACTGTAAAGTTCTGTAGATAGTACACAAATACTACAAGTAACTGAAAGTATAGTTTGTAAATTACAGGAAGAATGCGGAAAAACAGGGTGAAAATTCAATGAAATTGTCAAAGCGTATTGAAAGCAGATTAGTTGGCTTTGGAGTATTAAAACTGGCTCCCGAAGGGAGTGAACTAAGATTGCACCCCTACAACATAGTCGATCGAAATGATGGCACGACTTTGCATAATCTTAGTGTAATGCGAAAGTCGGTGCCGGCAGCAACTGGATGCTCTCGTTAGGTCGGCAGATCTCTCGAGTCTCTGCTGCCGCAGGGCTCGCCTGATCAGTCGTCCAGCAACAAATTCTTACTCCATGATCTCCGACCGTCAAGTGTGCCCCTCCGCCGCGTAACACGAAGTCAGTACCCTGCAAAAGCCTAATGTGAAGTGTTCTCTTTCTGGGCGCCGTGTAGCTTGGATGTTCTGCGACAGAGCAGGAATTCGGCAGCAATTCGTGGCAGATGTTGCTAGGTTCATTCATTAAAACTCAAGTAAACATGTTGAACAGTCTCATACTCTATCGAATTTTCGCTTTTCCAATAGCGCTCTGAGATAGTGAGGAAGACAGAAAATCTCTCCCAGTACATGGTACAATTTTGAAACAGACCTACGAGACGGATGATACGTAGGGAAAGCCGGCAAACTGCGTAATGCCCCTGTTTAATAGACGTTATTTTCTTGCTTTGATGTAAGGAACCTGTCGCTAAAGTTAGTGAAAATATTCTTGAAACACTCTGCACTATATCATAAAAATCTATGTACGTATGTATGTATGTACACCGATGAGTCAAAACATTATGACCATTGCCCGGCGCCAAGTTGTATGCTGCGTGGTGGCGATGAGGGCACATGACGCAGTAAGAAAAGTATTCAAGCGGAGAGACGAATGGGGAATCATTCTAGCGACGATAAGTGGCGAAAATGAGGATATCTGCTGACTTAAGCGACTCTGACAAAAGCCAGATTGTTTTGGCCCAGTGTCTGGGAGCGAGCATCACAGAAACGGAGAAATTCGTCGGTGGTTCGTGTGCTAATGTCGTGAGCATCTGTGGAAAGTGGTTGAAGAATGCTGAAACCAGCAGTAGGCGACGAGAAGTTGGACGTCCATACCTCATCAAGCAACATAGGAGGCTTGTCCGCTATCTAAAGGAAGGACAGGCTGCGATCTGTGGCAGGTCTGACGACGGAGTACAGTGCTAGTGCAGGCACAATTGTTTTGGGGCACACCGTTCGGCGTACAGTGTTGAGCGTGGTGTTCTGCTGCAGAGGACCCCCCCCCCCCTCCCCCCTCCCCCCCCCTCCACGTGTTCCCATGTCGACCCAACAAGCTCGTCGTTGTGATTACAGTGGACACGGGGTGAATGGAATCGCGTCGCCTGGTTGGATGAATCCTGTTTCATTTTTAAGCCATGTCGATGGTCGTGTCCAGATACGCCGTCATCCACGCCAACGGCTACCTGAAAGATGCAGCACACCACGGACGCAGGGCAATGGGAGCAGTGTTATGTTTTGGGGGACATTCACGTGGGCTTTCTGGGACCTGCGGCAGTAATCGTTGACATCATTATATCTGTGGACTACTTGAACTTTATTAGGGACCACCTATAAGCCGTTACGTTTGGTGTCTTCCCAAACAGCGATGGCATCTTCCAACAGGATAACTGTCAGTGTCGCAGTAGTCACAAGGCCAGAATCGTGCTACAATGGTTTGAGGAGCATGATAGTGAACTCACGTTGAGGTCTTGTCCATCAAATTCATCTTATCTGAATCCAATGAAACCCAACCCGCGACCACAAACCAAGCGCCCATAAATTACGGAAAGTGTGTGACGTGTGCGTAGGCATCTGGTGCCACAAGCCTGTATCAAGTACTTGTCGAAAACATGGCACGCAGAATCACGTATGAACTGCGTTCTAGAAGCGGACCAACATGCTCAAGTAGGTGGTCATAATGTTTTACCTCAGTGTATGTTCGTCCCACATCTCCTCCCAAACCATTGCTATAAATTCTGACAAACTTCATACACATATCAGCTACTATCTGGTAAGAATCATCTGCCTCTCATACGGACAGGGGTGGGGGTGGAGGCGGGGGCTGGGGCGTATAGGAGGTATAGAAGCATAACTGAGGAACGCCTGAGGCAATGCCTACCAAATTTGGAATACACATGTCTCATTATTTGATAAAAATACTATGGGGTTAAGATGCCCCTGCTGGCACTATGGGTGGGGAAGACGGTGAGAAGACGTACATTTAGAAACGAGGGAAAACAACCTCATTGTATTTCTTTCTTGTAATCAACTGACTTGGAAAACTTCGGAAGTGTGAAGCGCAGTCTCTCTTGTGTGTGTTGTTCAGTGGTTCAACCAGATTACAAGAACAAGCTCTGCAGCATTCCACTAACTTTTTCTGCGTATTTCGGGCCAAAGATCAGGCCATACGGCTCATTATCTCATGCGTCTAACGTACTCTTTGGAGTCACATAGTCTAAAGTAGCTGAGAATCATTCAATTGCCTGCATGAAATATATCAGACATGCGTATACGGGCGTAGCCATGGGCTAAAAGCAAGTTTCGTATAATTATTCACCGAATTTAAAAATTTAAAATATTGTCATAATTTCATCAATCAGAAATAATTTTAAGTCAAAGGTTCAACGCTATAAACAAAGTATTAAAGTTAGAAAGTGTGTAACATATGTCTTGACGCAGCGTAACTCACAGAAAGTAATTTATCCACACTATAATCATCTAGTATTTGAAAATAACACTTACGAGTTCAAACAACCCTTATACAATGTTTCAAACCTTTCCAAAACTACTTCTCGTTGATGCCCATTCACCCCCCCCCCTTCCCCTCCCCACCCCAATCTCTCACAAAATAATGAATGAAAAAAGTTTATCTTACTAAATTTTTGCTTTTTATGCGGTGCAACTTCAGCATCAGAAATGACATTTTAGTTCATCACTTTTTTACTACTTGCTCAATTCACAGTTTATTTTGCAGACCGTATCTAAATATACCACTGAATGTTCCTGCAGACGTGTATTACTGAACGACACACAGTTCAGGAGATACATCACAGAGCGAGGTGGCGCAGTGGTTAGCACACTGGACTCGCATACGGGAGGACGTTGATTCAGTCCCGCGTCCGGCCATGCTGATTTACATTTTCCGTGACTTCCCTAAATCGTTCCAGGCAAATGCCGCTATGGCTCCTTCGAAAGGGCACGGCAGAATTCCTTCCCCGTCTTTCCCTAATCCGATGAGATCAATGACCTCGCTGTTTGGTATCTTTCACCCATACAACCCGACCCAGATATGACATCATAAACATTGAGGTGCATGAAAGGTCAGTTTTTCTACAAAGGAGCGCAGTTTCCGAATAGCCTACGCGTGAATAATCCAAAACTAAGAAAACGAACATTATTATCGTTTTGCTTTTCCATCCATAGAGGTTTTACATGATTAACATCAGATATTTAACACATTAACTCATTTCTAAAGTAGTTAGATGTCTGAAGCTGTTTTCTGCAAAGAGGTCTGACTCTTTAAAGTACCGGGGGTGAGGGGGCTACTAGTGTATATCTTAACAGTTACGTCAAGTTTTGTTCACTACACTTCCTCCCAAATCAGTTGAAGGATGGGAAAAAGTGGAAAGTAGTATGGAACACAGTAATTACCTAATTTAATGTGCGAAATGAGCCATTCCATCTGTAACTGAAGAGTGAACCATTAGTCGCTTCCCCGCACAGGTCCAAGGTACCAGTATAGAGTTGGTGTCGCGTGCGTAGCCCAGTCATCTATCAATGACAATATTACACGTTTGTGTTTCCGCTAATTAACCTGTATGTTATGGAGTCGAGAGGAAGTAGAATCACCACTGTGACTAGGACTGGAGTTGGGAACAGAGTAGGTGATCTGCAAAAGTAGCAAAATGATTTGTACTCTATAAGCAGATTTATTGAACATTAGGCATATTTATATGCGAGGCATCTGACCAACAAATTCCTCATCATATGTACCTAAACCAGACTTAATACGAAATTTTACTCTTGAAATCACTTTCACCTATTACACATGGCCTCCCTGCTGCTACGTGACAAGAGCCACCTGGCTTCTTGTTCTGTTCATCATTAAATGCACTACCTGTGGTCCCTAGCTCACGGACGAGTGCAATTGCTGCCACTTCCTTGCCGTCTACTGAATCAAGGCACACTTAGCCTAGCTATTAAGTCAATGAACCCTTCGCCTAATTCACAGGAGACAGTTGCTATGCAGCTAGTTGTTCCTAATACCGAACGAGATCCGATACACTGCTATTTCAGACAAAGACAGGCTGTCTCTGTTAAACATTGTTCAATGAAACATACAAGACACTTGTAAAATAGCTGCTATGAGTTGTAGTTGCACTGTCAGTGATAATAGCTTCTCGTGGATGAAGTCCTACTGTTCCATAAGTAGAGGATACTGTCAGTCAATGCTGCTGGCTTCTCCTGGATACGAGGGCGTGCTGAAAAGTAATGCATCCGAATCTTTTATGTGAAAACTTTTACAGATTTTTAAATAAAACAAACGTTATTAAGATTCTACATCTTTATTCTTCATGTCTAAATATTCATCCCGCAACAGTCACTCTGGGGACGAACACATTTCTCCCAACGGGAGACCAGTTTGTCGACACCGTAACCGTATAATGTTAGACTTTTTTGATGGAGCCACAACCTCACCTCTGCTTGCTCCGCTTCATCACAATGAGACTGAGGTCCTCGAAGGTTTACTTTAAATCTTGGAAACAGATGAAAATCAGATGGGGCTAACGCGGTACTGTATCAAGGATGATCAGTGACAGTGCACCTAAGGTGTCAGGTTGTAGCAAATGTTGCAGCGCCCGTGTGCAGTGTGGTATTGTCATGATGAAGCAGAGGGAGCTCCATATGTGGACGGATCTTAGAGTTCGTAACTCGATTACAGCAGGTTTTTCTCACACACCGGCATAGTTAAATTCCATACACTACAATTCTGACACCTCTGGAGGCAGAGGACTGTAAATATGTAGGCATCAAGAATAAGGATGTGAAATGTTCATAACGTTTGTTTTTATTTAAAAACGTTCGAGAGTTTTCACATAAACTCAGTACTCTATTAATGTATTACTGATTAGATACTGCCTATTACTGTCCCTATATTCTCTTAATAAGGACCTTTATCCACTCGGACCTGGTTGCATACGTCCTGCTCCATTATCTATCTGCAACAGTCCATCTACACGTGATTGCCTTAATTCATGTCTAACAGTCAAAAAATCCTAGTGCGCTGCTCTCTTTCATGAATGATGAACTCGACCCTCGCTTTACTTTGCGTTTTGAAAAGTGGTAGCCACGTGCTGGCGCCATGGCCGACCTTAGTCCTAACTCGTTTTCAGCTGTCTCCAGAGCGTAATCTGTAACAAATGTCCTGTCCACCTTGGTGGTTCCTTATGTACACACGTGCATGCCTGCCAAGACGTTTTGTAGGAAGCTCATCGGCTTATACTCTCACACTTAACTAAAATATTCACCGGTCACGACATACAGACGCGATAATAAAACATCAAAAACAATAAAACTGTCTCACAACACAGAAGAAACCAATTCTGCAATTTTTTGGAGCAAGAATCAGCCTTCAGTTTTCATCTTAAGTGTTCCGCCGGTCATGCAAGGCCAGAACTTTTCCTTATGTATTTTGCCTTCGATCGTGCCAAAAGCTGTCCATGGAATGCTTCGTCGCTCGAGTTGTCAGTCTGCATTTTGAACGCAGCTTTCCAGTATTCATTATTCTTCAGATTTTGTATTTGATTGCGGAATCAGACTGTGATATGACAGTCTCCGGAATGGAAAGCTTCTCATCACCTATACTGGGTAATCGTTTCCTCGTATCTTCCGATTTTCGTTGCTGTTTCAGTTATTTCTTGCTTCACAATTTCCGTAGATTCATCGCTTTTTTTTTTCGCGTATTCATCCACCATTTCCTTCAGCAGTTGCTCCTTGCACTTCCGGTTTTCCAGTTTATGCTCTTACATATTGTTCAGGTTGATTGCATCAGATCTAAGGCTCTTCATTTTCATTTCGAAATTCCCATTTTCGTTTTCCTGTCGATTTTATAACAGTGACAGACAGTACATTCCATTAGTGACACAACTTACGCCACCAATTACAATACAAATATGTCATACAATTATTAAAGCGATAATCTGGATTCTGGGACAGAAGCTCCTGCAGCTTCTGTCCCGAAATCCGAATTATCGCTTTAATAATTATGACATTGGTGTTGTTACTTGTCACTAATGGAGTGTACTGTCTGTCACTAACTAGACTATGAACCATGATGTTCTTGCAAAAGTAACAGTAGAATTTGTGTCACTGCAATCGAAGCCTCTCAGAAAATCGACAGGAAAATCAAAGGGGAAAGTTCAAAATGAAAACTTAGGTCTGAGAGACGTGTACACACTTTATTTCTGTAAAGTACTGAAATACCGACTCTGAGTATGTGCACCCAGTCCCCAATGTTATGAACGTAGAATTATACCATAAAATGTCAAGATACACTCTTAACAAAATTAAACGTTAGCACAGTCCTTAAAAGCTCGAATGTGGAAATAGATAATTAGCCATAGAAATTTAGGACTTCCATAACATAAGTCTGACAGACTCTCGCTGGTCAAGCTCCAGCTGCAGCACTATCAAATTAATGTCATGTTTATTTATTTATTGTTCCGTGGGACCAAATTAAGGAGAAGTCTCCATGGTCATGGAACGAGTCAATACATGAAATTATAACACGATATTAGAAACAGATAAAATGAAATATAAAAAAAAACATTCAGGTGACAAGTCGTAAGTTTAAATAAATAAAATCAACAATGTAACACTGGAATTTGCTTAATTTTTTAGCTCTTCCAGGAGCTCCTCGACAGAATAGGAGGAGTGAGCCATGAGGAAACTCTTTAGTTTGGACTTAAAAGAGTTTGGGCTACTGCTAAGATTTTTGAGTTCTTGTGGTAACTTATTGAAAATCGATGCAGCAGAATACTGCACTCCTTTCTGAACAAGTCAAGGAAGTGCATTCCACATGCAGATTGGATTTCTGCCTAGTATTAACTGAGTGAAAGCTGCTAACTCTTGGGAATAGGCTAATATTGCTAACAACGAACGACATTAAAGAAAATATATACTGTGAGGGCAATGTCAGAATTTCCAGACTATTGGAGAGGGGTCGACAAGACGTTCTCGAACTTACACCACATATAGCTCGAACAACCCGTTTTTGAGCCAAAAATACCCCTTCTGAATCACAAGAATTAGCCCAAAAAATAATACCATACGACACAAGCGTATGAAAATATGCGAAGTAGACTACTTTTCTGGTTGAAGTGTCACTTATTTCAGACACTGTTCTAATGGTAAATAAAGCAGCATTTAGTTTCTGAACAAGATTCTGGACATGTGCTGTCCACAACAGCTTACTATCTATCCGAACGCCTAAGAACTTGAACTGTTCCGTCTCGCTTATAATATGCCCATTCTGTCTGATCAAAATATCGGTTCTTATTGAATTGTGAGTTAGAAACTGTAAGAACTTCGTCTTACTGTGATTTAGCATCAAATTATTTTCCACAAGCCACGAACTTATTTCATGAACTACATTACTTGATACTGTTTCAATATTACACCCAAGATCCTTCACTTCCAAGCTGGTGTCATCAGCAAACAGAAATACTTTTGAATCACCTGTAATACTAGAATATATATCGTTTATATAAATAAGAAACAGCAGTGGCCCCAGCACCGACCCTTGGGGAACGCCCCAGTAGAGTGCCCCATTGGGACTGAACATCACTACCACTCTCAATATTGCGGAGAATTACCTTCTGCTTTCTGTTCTTAAAGTAAGAGGCGAACCAATTGTAAGCTACTCCCCTTACTCCATAATGGTCCAACTTCTGCAGTAATATTTTGTGGTCAACATAGTCAAAAGCCTTCGTTAAATCAAATAAAACACCTCGCTTTCGCAACTTTTTATTTAATCCGTCCAAAACCTCACAGAGAAGAGAATATAGCATTTTCAGTTGTTAAACCATTTCTAAAACCAAACTGAATATTTGACAGCAAATTATGTGAATTTAAATGCTCCAGTAACCTTCTATATACAACCTTCTCGATAACTTTAGCAAACACCGATGGCATAGAAATAGGTCTAAAATTGTCAACATTATCAATGTCTCCCTTTTTATAAAGTGGCTTCACTACCGAGTATTTTAATCGGTCAGGAAACCGACCACTCCGAAAGGAAAAGTTACAGATATGGCTAAGTAATGGGCTAACATACGTAGAAAAATACTTCAGTATTCTGCTAGATACCGCGTCATATCGACGAGAGTTCTTGGTCTTCAGTGATTTAATTATTAACTCAATCTCTCTTGTCAGTATCATGGAGGAGCATTTCAGGTAACAGTCTCGGAACACTTTTTTCTAAGAGCGCTATATGATTCCCTGTTGGGACTAGGTTTCTGTTTAGCTCACGTGATATATTCAGAAAGTGATTATTAAATACTGTACATATATGCGACTTATCAGCAACACGGACATTCCCACTACGCACTGATTCTGTATCCTCGACCTGTCTCTGCAGACCAGCCACTTCCTTTACGACTGACCATATGGTTTTAATTTTATCCTGAGACTTAGCTATTCTATCTGCATACCACGTACTTTTTGCCTTCCTAATAACATTTTTAAGCACCTTATAATACTGTTTGTAATGGGCTGCTGCATTTAGATTTTGACTGTTGGTAACGTTTGGATATAATTGCCATTTTGTTCTACAAGATATTCTTATCCCTCTAGTCAGCCACCCAGGCTGCCTGTTTGTGATAGTACTCTGTTTTGAACGTTCTAACGGAAGGCAATTTTCAAAGAGCACGAGAAAAGTCTTGAGACAAACATTATACACTCCTGGAAATGGAAAAAAGAACACATTGACACCGGTGTGTCAGACCCACCATACTTGCTCCGGACACTGCGAGAGGGCTGTAGAAACAATGATCACACGCACGGCACAGCGGACACACCAGGAACCGCGGTGTTGGCCGTCGAATGGCGCTAGCTGCGCAGCATTTGTGCACCGCCGCCGTCAGTGTCAGCCAGTTTGCCGTGGCATACGGAGCTCCATCGCAGTCTTTAGCACTGGTAGCATGCCACGACAGCGTGGACGTGAACCGTATGTGCAGTTGACGGACTTGGAGCGAGGGCGTATAGTGAGCATGCGGGAGGCCGGGTGGACGTACCGCCGAATTGCTCAACACGTGGCGCGTGAGGTCTCCACAGTACATCGATGTTGTCGCCAGTGGTCGGCGGAAGGTGCACGTGCCCGTCGACCTGGGACCGGACCGCAGCTACGCACGGATACACGCCAAGACCGTAGGATCGTACGCAGTGCCGTAGGGGACCGCACCGCCACTTCCCAGCAAATTAGGGACACTGTTGCTCCTGGGGTATCGGCGAGGACCATTCGCAACCGTCTCCATGAAGCTGGGCTACGGTCCCGCACACCGTTAGGCCGTCTTCCGCTCACGCCCCAACATTGTGCAGCCCGCCACCAGTGGTGTCGCGACAGGCGTGAATGGAGGGACGAATGGAGACGTGTCGTCTTCAGCGATGAGAGTCGCTTCTGCCTTGGTGCCAATGATGGTCGTATGCGTGTTTGGCGCCGTGCAGGTGAGCGCCACAATCAGGACTGCATACGACCGAGGCACACAGGACCAACACCCGGCATCATGGTGTGGGGAGCGATCTCCTACACTGGCCGTACACCTCTGGTGATCGTCGAGGGGACACTGAATAGTGCACGGTACATCCAAACCGTCATCGCACCCATCGTTCTACCATTCCTAGACCGGCAAGGGAACTTGCTGTTCCAACAGGACAATGCACGTCCGCTTGTATCCCGTGCCACCCAACGTGCTCTAGAAGGTGTAAGTCAACTACCCTGGCCAGCAAGATCTCCGGATCTGTCCCCCATTGAGCATGTTTGGGACTGGATGAAGCGTCGTCTCACGCGGTGTGCACGTCCAGCACGAACGCTGGTCCAACTGAGGCGCCAGGTGGAAATGGCATGGCAAGCCGTTCCACAGGACTACATCCAGCATCTCTACGATCGTCTCCATGGGAGAATAGCAGCCTGCATTGCTGCGAAAGGTGGATATACACTGTACTAGTGCCGACATTGTGCATGCTCTGTTGCCTGTGTCTATGTGCCTGTGGTTCTGTCAGTGTGATCATGTGATGTATCTGACCCCAGGAATGTGTCAATAAAGTTTCCCCTTCCTGGGACAATGAATTCACGGTGTTCTTATTTCAATTTCCAGGAGTGTATTCATCGTCTACTGTATCAGCGCTATAAACATCTTGCCACTCTTATTCCGTGAAAAGGTTTACAAAGGTCTCTACAGCAACTGAATCAGCTTTCCTAAACAGCTGATGACTATATTTTGCAGCACAAAAATCTTTCAGTTAAAATTTGTGCATCATGGTCTGAAAGGCCCTTCACCTTTTTGCTAACAGAATGCCCTTCTAGTAGTGAGGAATGAACAAAACTGTTGTCTATGGTTGTTCTACTGTTCCCTTGCACTATCGTTGGAAATAATACGGTTTGCATAAGATTATATGAATTAAGGAGGTCTACCAGCATCCTCTTCCTTGCACAATCTCTTATACAATTAATATTGAAGTCACCACATATAACTAACTTTTTGTATTTCCTATAAAGTGAACAAAGAACCTCCTCTAGCTTTAGCAATAATGTTGTGGAATCGGAGCCTGGGGATCTATAAATAACAACAGTTAGAAGTTTAGCTCCATTAAATTTAACCACACCTGCACAACATTCAAACACTTTTTCAGTGCAGTACTTTGAAACATCAATTGACTCAAATAGGATGCCGTTTTTCACATACATGGCTACTCCCCCACACCGCAAAGAGCTCCTCGAAAAGCTGCCAGCCAACCTGTACCCTGGTAAAGGAATCCTCTGAATTATCTCCTTATTTAAGAAGTGTTCAGATATACCAATAATTTCTGAGTCAACATCTATAAGCAGTTCACTAACTTTATCTCTAATACCTTGTATATTTTGATGAAATATACTAATTCCCTCATTAATCGGATGCCTAAGCTTTGTCGAAAGTGGTTCCTTTGTTAGAGAGAATTCCCTTAAGCAGGAATACCTATCAGTTGACTTCAATCTAAAAAAGGTGTAGCTCTAACACCAACTACTGCAGGAATTTTCCCATGACTGATCCACCATAGCCACCAATGCTGTCACATATAAGCTTTGCCAACCTCCCCTTCCCATACCTGTTGAGGTGCAGGCCACGTCTAGTGAAACTCGTACTGCTGATAGACTCCACCGACACCACTGAAATGTGACCCATGATTTCTGTCTCATGTTATTACACCTGACGGCTGCATTAAGATGAGGCCGATCGTGACGCTGAAACAGTTCCACGAAATGCACATTCGTGTTGCCAGTCTGAGTGGCTATCTTTTCCAGGTCACCATCTATGTCATACTCCCCATCCCCATCAATACTATTACCAGCCCCACCCACAATCACTACCTGATCCTCTTTAGTGAAATCCCTTCATAACCCCCCTATGTTAAGTCACCTGAGCCAATCCTGCATTAGGCTTCACAATGCTGGTGACCTGGAACTCACTCCCCAGCACTTCCTGCAACTGCTGGCCTACACCTCTGCCATGAGAACTACCTAACAGCAGAACCTCCTTCTTTCTCTTCGACTTTGCAACTGTTCTAGCCACCGTAACTATTGAGGTCTGCTGCATACTTCCTACATCTACAGCTACTAGAGATTCCTATACACTAGACTCTGACAGTTGGTCATATCTATTGTAAACACCAATAGTAAAACTATCTGAAATTCTTCTTCTCCTAGCAGATCTCTTGCCAACAGTCAGCTCCCATTCCCCAACCCCGTTCTCCCTCCTCATCCTATCTAGCTCTTCCTGTGCGTTTTTCAACTGCACCTGAACGGCACAGATCTTACGCTCCTGCTCCTCTATCAACTTACTCTTGCTACATAACCTGCAGTTCCAGGAGAGGATCTCACCAGAATGCCCACTGGCTGCCCCACTGCATTCCCCCCAGTGAAAATACTTCGAACAAGTCTCACACCGCAATCCACTACTCACGAACCTACGACAAAGCCCACACTTCTCACTCATGGTAAAATTTTACTTTTTGTAAGTTCCGATACTACAATAAGAAGATGTTAAAAACCTGACTACAATAATCACAAACTTAATCTACAAGGGAAGTAACTACTATTACTAACAGTATTAATAAACAACAAATGTGAATATAACAAAAGACTAATACAGAAAGAGAATCGAACGACTAATGACACAGTAACGAAGCTGAAAACAGTTCCCAAAAGGTTCTTCTGAAATTATTTCACCAGAAAACACAAAAAACACCGGTTGAAGACTACTAAAGTTA
The DNA here is from genome assembly GCF_023897955.1 of Schistocerca gregaria. Classification (NCBI taxonomy): domain Eukaryota; kingdom Metazoa; phylum Arthropoda; class Insecta; order Orthoptera; family Acrididae; genus Schistocerca; species Schistocerca gregaria. Next base: position 679,221,574 of record NC_064921.1, read on the forward strand.
CTAAATAAACAACTATAGTCTTTAAATCATTAAATAAACTATCCGCCCAAATTTCTTAACCTGTGCAAGTTGCAGCTCCAAAACACAAGAGCTGGTCCAGTTCCAGCTTCAGTTAAGATTTCAATAAACTCAAAAGTTCAAACCAAAAGTTAACGTGCGCTTAACGCAAGTAGCAGTTAATATGATAATTTTAAGAACAAACAGTAGTAAATACACTGCCAAGCGTTTCCCAATGACGCTTGTGTAAAGAATAATCAGTACAAATTACGAACGGCTCGCGACAGATCACACAAATTAGCATTTAATGGCAAGGGGGAGAGCACCAAGACGGTTGGTACATAAATGACATTATGCTTGGCTATTCAACAACACAATTAAAAGTTCACAGAATTTTCTCCTAATTAAGAACTACTAGCACACATGAACACAGAACTCAAACCAGCCTGTTGACGGCAGAGCGTGCAGGAGCACAAGTTGCTTATTTGGCTACCCACAAGAACAATAACAATAACCAATAACAATAAAACAAGAACTACTACTACTTCTTGCAAGCTATTCCTTAGCTGCTAAACACTCTGCTAAAAGTACGCCTACCTGGTTAACAGCAGAAGAAGTCAAGCTATCAATAGGCAGCAACAGAACGAGAAAGAACAGAAATACACTCCTGGAAATTGAAATAAGAACACCGTGAATTCATTGTCCCAGGAAGGGGAAACTTTATTGACACATTCCTGGGGTCAGATACATCACATGATCACACTGACAGAACCACAGGCACATAGACACAGGCAACAGAGCATACACAATGTCGGCACTAGTACAGTGTATATCCACCTTTCGCAGCAATGCAGGCTGCTATTCTCCCATGGAGACGATCGTAGAGATGCTGGATGTAGTCCTGTGGAACGGCTTGCCATGCCATTTCCACCTGGCGCCTCAGTTGGACCAGCGTTCGTGCTGGACGTGCAGACAGCGTGAGACGACGCTTCATCCAGTCCCAAACATGCTCAATGGGGGACAGATCAGGAGATCTTGCTGGCCAGGGTAGTTGACTTACACCTTCTAGAGCACGTTGGGTGGCACGGGATACAAGCGGACGTGCATTGTCCTGTTGGAACAGCAAGTTCCCTTGCCGGTCTAGGAATGGTAGAACGATGGGTTCGATGACGGTTGGGATGTACCGTGCACTATTCAGTGTCCCCTCGACGATCACCAGAGGTGTACGGCCAGTGTAGGAGATCGCTCCCCACACCATGATGGCGGGTGCTGGCCCTGTGTGCCTCGGTCGTATGCAGTCCTGATTGTGGCGCTCACCTGCACGGCGCCAAACACGCATACGACCATCATTGGCACCAAGGCAGAAGCGACTCTCATCGCTGAAGACGACACGTCTCCATTCGTCCCTCCATTCACGCCTGTCGCGTCACCACTGGAGGCGGGCTGCACGATGTTGGGGCGTGAGCGGAAGACGGCCTAACGGTGTGCGGGACCGTAGCCCAGCTTCATGGAGACGGTTGCGAATGGTCCTCGCCGATACCCCAGGAGCAACAGTGTCCCTAATTTGCTGGGAAGTGGCGGTGCGGTCCCCTACGGCACTGCGTAGGATCCTATGGTCTTGGCGTGCATCCGTGCGTCGCTGCGGTCCGGTCTCAGGTCGACGGGCACGTGCACCTTCCGCCGACCACTGGCGACAACATCGATGTACTGTGGAGAACTCACGCCCCACGTGTTGAGCAATTCGGCAGTACGTCCACCCGGCCTCCCGCATGCCCACTATACGCCCTCGCTCAAAGTCCGTCAACTGCACATACGGTTCACGTCCACGCTGTCGCGGCATGCTACCAGTGTTAAAGACTGCGATGGAGCTCCGTATGCCACGGCAAACTGGCTGACACTGACGGTGGCGGTGCACAAATGCTGCGCAGCTAGCGCGATTCGACGGCCAACACCGTGGTTCCTGGTGTGTCCGCTGTGCCGTGCGTGTGATCATTGCTTGTACAGCCCTCTCGCAGTGTCCGGGGCAAGTATGGTGGGTCTGACACACCGGTGTCAATGTGTTCTTTTTTCCATTTCCAGGAGTGTATATCAGTGTCCACACAATGACCTTTGAGTTTGACCCACTCTGGCCACGGTAGGAACCACCAGGACATGGGGACACGGGACACAGGGATGTGCCCTTGTTATTTGGAATCCTCCCTCGTACCAACTCACTCAGATTGATACCGACCCAAAAAAGGTCGATGGCTGCCAGTGCAGCGCCGCCTCGCCACACGCCAGACCGCCTACCGCGAGTTCCGCCTCACTGGCGATGTTGACCTCTCGCTCGCTGGCTGCTGAGACGCGCCACCAGCTTCCCACGCCTGCCGGACCGACCGACTGGCAGTACTCCGAGTCGTCGTGGCAGCCCAGACGTTTGCTCTAACGACGCGCCCTTCCCCCGCTGCGGCCGGCAGCGGGAGTTTCAAATGGTCCCGCGCGTGGTGATGGCTAGTACCATCACAGATGTGATATCAAATCAGAATCTCTCATCCCCAGAAGGCATCACGTTGCTGATGTGTAACATCGCCTTTGGCCTCGATAGTGGTCCCACTTCTGCGAGTAGGGGAGTCCCAAGTTGCTTAAGGTACGCCCCACCCAACTGAACCCACTCATTAATTGATTAATTCCTGTAGAGTTACTAAAATACGAGGATGTCGACTGCAATGTTTTACTCGATATCCCAAATAGTCCTAGGCAATTTCTGTGGGATCAAGGGCGGGATGACTTAGTGGGTCAATCGAGGTGCGACAGGGTGCCTGAATGCTCGCCAAACCAGAAACCAGTGCGTTCGGCCTTGTGAACCCAGTAGTAGTTGTCGCAGATGCAAGAGTCCACATTACAATCATCACAAGGATACAGAAGAAAGGATCAACAAGAATGTTAAAATAACAAACTAGTTTCATGTTAATGACTAAATGAGTGAACCCACTCGACAGTACCAAAAACATCTTAAAAACATCAAGGGACGACTTCCGGCCTGAACTTCGCCCTTCGCGTACAGCTTGTCAAAGGCTCATTTTTTGCCACCGGGGCACTCGACACCTTAAATGGTTTGAAAAACAGGTAGAATTGTGATTTGAAGGAACACATTGAAACGAAAGGATTTTTACTTGCAAGGTTCAAGGCAGTCGCTGGTTGGCGTAAACGCTTGAGATGGAGCCCATTGATAGTAATTCATCAATATCGCCAATAACAAAAATAACGCAGTGGTTGCCATTAATAAGAAAGTTCTTTGTAGATTCAAAATTTATAAAAGTAAAACAAAATCTTTTACATAAATAATTTCGGTAATTGAGAAAGCAGCCTATTTTTACATGATTGTATGATTACGACGAAAAACACCCAGACAGACTGCTCCTAAAAGCTACCCCTTACCTTCTGCCGTAGCAGAATACACATCCAAAATTTGCTTGTTTGTTCTAAAAATATTAATGCAATGTTTTTGGTATGAATTTAAGGAGAAAACTCTGACGATGCATAAGTTTCTGCTTAAGTTGTTGGCGTCAGCGTCCAGGAGCTCCGAAGGCTGCAAAACCTCGCAAAGAAAACATTAGGTCCTATGTGGGTTTTTTTTTTTTTTTTTTTTTTTTTTTTTGCTGACGGAATGGGCTAAAATGTTTTGTTGAATTTTCACATATCTACCATTTATTTCCTTTGCCTATTGTTTAACAAGCATAAAGGCACAACCACTCTTAAAGGCCAGAAAAATTTCACAACACTGTTAAGACAAGATGTGTAGTTGTTCATTGATATCTAGTAAAGAGTATCATGTTCCTCAGCACTGTCGGAATAAAAATGGAGTTTTTTGCTCTAACGCTAGAAAATCTATGACTCAAACTGATAATTTATTAATTTCTGTTTGTTAAGATTTAACATAATTCCAAATTAGGAGCTGTAATTTTCACATGTGAATTCTGTGAAACTATTATGAAAATGAGACATTGATAGAGAAATATATTGAATATTTCTAAAATTACGGATCTTATACCACATCATTAATTTGACGTAATATCGATTGGTAAATTAATAAAAAAATTAGTGGCATTTATCTTGAATAACGGTGAATTGACTTCAGAAAATAGGAATAAGTAGTAAATTTGTGTTTCACAGGCTTTTAATGCGATTTATATGAAAAGTTATTTTCGTGATATAATCTGGTAGCGTATGAAACTATCGATACATATTCGTTAAAATATGTGGTAGAGTAGGTTTCCGTAGTTAATATGTTCGGTGTCCCTTCCCCGCCAGACGTTGTAGTTCACGGGAACGGCACGTGACTGACGCTGTGCCTAACCTGTACAGGCTATCGGCAAAGTCTAATCTGTTTTGATTACTGTGCGGATCGGATTAGCCTCAATCCGCGCCCGGGCACTCTGCAGTGAACGTCGGACAAAAAGTAGCCCAAGTTTCACATTTTATCTTTGTTTCCGATCGAGCTGGTAGAATGAGAAGGTCCTGGTAAATCACAAGAAGGGATTTCGTCCTCGCGTTCAACTGGAAATTGCATACATTCCCTGTCAGACAGTCTCAGAATACTTCACTGAGTGAAAAAAATTATTGAACATGCAGTGAAAATGCTCTAATAAAATTGATATCGAAAGCGTGCTGTGAGCAAAGATAATAAACAACAAAACAAAATGCGAAGGATACGTATTTTAATTTATACTTATTACAAATTCACCTTAACAGGACATAATTTCATCTTACGTCTACATCTGTTTTCAGACATGCCTATAAAAATAAAATTTGTGTGTAATTACATTGAAAATATCTGTTTTATAGATAATTGACGATATATTTGGAATAAATGCACTTTCCAGCACAAGTTTCCCCACAGAATCGTATAATGATAAAACGATAGTAAATTGCAAACGACGTTTACTGCAGTGTGCCTGGGCACGGACTGAGGCAAACCCGACCTATACAGTAAACAAAACAGACTAGACGGCGCCGACAGTCAGAACACGCTAGGCGTGTCTTTTTTTTTTGTTTTAATCTCATTCTGTTCACTTTTGTTCGTTGCGTCTGCTCGGGGCGGAAGTCGTACGACGTCCGTTTAAGTTCGTTGACGATCGATTCAGTCAGTTTCTTTATTACAGAGGGCACGTAACCCTCTGACCGAACACGCTGAACTACCGTGCCGGCATCTCATCGGCCACCTGCCGTTCCCCGAGCTACCACGCCTGGCAGGGAGGAGGCACTGAACGTGTTTAGAGGAACGCCATAAGACCCTGACTATTACAATGTCCTATATATATATAAAGTACTAATGAAAAGAATATTCCTAATGTGAGCCAATGCTTACGAAGGCATGCAGGCAATGCAAAATACCTACAGAGAGGTAGTGCATAGAAGTAAAACACAGCAACAGCTGCGCGGCGTAGTTGGAGAACAAGGCTACATTTTTTCAAACTTCCACTTGCTCACCTACAGACTTCCCGCAATCAGACCTTACAGACCGGCAAACAGGTAACTCACAGGTTTGGCATATGCAGACGGATGCTCTTTGCCCAGCTGCTCAATCTTCGCCCTCGGCCTGGTGGTAGATTTCCCGCTGCTGGTGGATGCTCCCTGCACTGCCGCCGACTGCAGACGTCGTCTCGCGCTGCCCTGATGACTGAGCAGTATAGGCGACACCCGGCGGCGCTACGGCACGGCGTGCGCCAAGCGGCAAGTTAACAGCCTATGTGCAGGAAGACCCGGCAGAACACTAACTACTACTCTCTGCTATTGTCCACTTTACCTGTAGTTTCGCCCACTGAAGGCATGAAGCTTTATATCCTGCTGTGAGCAATGATCTCAAGCTAGTAGTTAGTGCTAATCAAGGAACATTATGCCATAATGGAAAATTACAACTGTATTTTGCATTAACCAATGTACTTATTTTTTATTACATTGTAGCCTGTTACCTACAATTTCAACACAGGCTGTATTCATTCTTATCCAAATTACACTACTGGCCATTAAAATTGCTACACAACGAAGATGACATGCTGCAAACGCGAAATTTAACCGACAGGAAGAAGATGCTGTGATATGCAAATGATTAGCTTTTCAGAGCATTCACACAAGGTTGGAGCCGGTGGCGACACCTACAACTTGCTGACATGAGGAAAGTTTCCAACCGATGTCTCGTACACAAACAGCAGTTGACTGGCGTTGCCTGGTGAAACGTTGTGATGCCTCGTGTAAGGAGGAGAAATGCGTACCATCATGTTTCCGACTTTGATCGTATCGCGACATTGCTGCTCGCGTTGGTCGAGATCCAATGACGGTTAGCAGAACATGGAATCGGTGGGTTCAGGAGGGTAATACAGAACGCCGTGCTGGATCCTAACGGCCTCGCATCACTAGCAGTCGAGATGACAGGCATCTTATCCGCATGGCTGTATTGGATCGTGCAGCCACGTCTCGATTCCTGAGTCAATAGATGGGGACGTTTGCAAGGCGACAACCATCTGCACGAACAGTTCGACGGCGTTTGCAGCAGCATGGACTATCAGCTCGGAGACCATGGCTGCGGTTACCCTTGACGCTGCATCACGGACAGGAGGGCCTGCGATAGTGTAGTCAACGACGAACCTGGGTGCACGAATGGCAAAACGTCAATTTTTCAGATGAATCCAGGCTCTGTTTACAGCATCATGATGGTCGCATCCGTGTTTGGCGACATCGCGGTGAACGAACATTGGAATCGTGTATTCGCCATCGCCATTATGGCGTATCACCCGGCGTGATGGTATGGGGTGCCATTGGTTACACGTCTCGGTCACCGCTTGTTCGCACTAACTGCACTTTGAACAGTGGACGTTGCATTTCAGATGTGTTACGACCCGTGGCTCTACCCTTGATTCGATCCCTGCGGAACCCTATATTTCAGCAGGATAATGCAGGGCTGTATGTTACAGGTCCTGTACGGACCTTTCTGGATACAGAAAATGTTCGACTGCTGCCCTGACCAGCATATTCTCCAGATCTCTCACCAATTGGAAAGGTCTGGTCAATGGTGACCGAGCAAATGGCTCGTCACAATACGCCAGTCACTACTCTTGATGAACTGTGGTATCGTGCTGAAGCTGCATGGGCAACTGTACCTGTACACGCCATCCAAGCTCTGACTTAATGCCCAGGCGTATCAAGGTCGTTATTACGGCCAGAGGTGGTTGTTCTGGGTACTGATATATCAGGATATATGAACCCAAATTGCGTGAAAATGTAATCACATGTCAGTTGTAGTATTATATATTTGTCCAATGAATACCTGTTTATCATCTGCATTTCTTCTTGCTGTAGCAATTTTAACGGTCTGTAGTGTATTACGATCAGCAGCAATTATTTTTCCTATACTTCGGCAGCTACTGATTAAATATCCATTATTACATCCAGCCCAATAGTGCTTAACATCACCCTAACTGTTTCATCTATTGATTCTGTTGATTACTACTAGGAAGAACAAGGAAGGCATGGGAAAATAGAGATAGAATATCGTTCGTTAATACACATTTGAACTAAAATTTATTAAAATTGCAAAATTCCACATAATTCACCAAAACAGCAAAGTTAAAGGATGACTACTAAAAGCAAAGGGAGTAGTTATCAATTTGTAAATTGATAGAACTGCAAATCAAAGACTTAGATACGATAAAATTTACCAAATATACTTTACACCAGTGAACGTTTGAGAGTAAAATTACAAAATCTTAACACTGTAGGTCTTCAAATAAAACCAAACACCTAAAACCTTTTAGCAGTTCTTGAAATAATTTACATAAACTCATGGCAACACCCAACTGAAACTTAACTGGGCACATCCAGTGAGATTTAAATCAATTTAAAAAGTGTTTTGGGCAAAGATGTATGCAACTGTAATAAGAAATCTGAAGATCCAGGTTAATTCTCTGAACAGTTTCCTGGTATGCGAACGGTTTGCACTAGGCGGTACAACCCGTGACACTCCACGAGAACGCTGCCAAACGTACACAAAACTGTTATTACCAACACAATAAATTAGCACACGCAGTACAGCTTGGCATCAAACAGCTGAATCGCATACTCTGGGGATTACCTTCAGGGATTGGCTGTTCCAGCTTCCTTCAATACCATTCTGTGTTACACTTTAAGAAAGGACAAGTAAAAACAAATTGCCGCTACAAGGTTCAGGTCTAATTCCTTGGGTGGCGAGAGATGGCCCACGTCTGTGGTTCCACTCTGTTTTTCTACGATCGCCGTGCTTACACTGTTGCCAGTTTGTCCGCCACAACTGTTGACCTTAGCTGTATGCTGCTCGATCTTCTGTCGCAACCCACAGTACTGCACTAGACGGGCCTATTTTGTGTAGAATGTCTTATGACTGGTGTTATAACCATAGTACTAAAGTACTGTTTGTAGTTATTTAAACCTAACCGCTTGATCTTCAGCCCATGGCCAAACTGCAGTTTTTCAATCTGTCATTGAGATAGTGTTGTGAGTGTGGGTTTGTGGACAGCTAACCACGGACATTTGAGCTGCACTAACTTCGCCACTGATCACACTCATTACCTGCCAGCTCACTCTTCGCTCGCCGTCGGTGGGAACATCCTCCGTGTTCTATATATATACCTACTTCGACGTACGTACTCCGCAGGCCATCGTGTGGTGCATGGCGGAGGGTACGCTGTACCAGTACAGCCATTTCCTTTCCTCTTCCACTCGGAAATCGAGTGGGGAAAGAACGTCCATATGCCGCCGTATGAGCCCTAATTTCTCTTACTTTCGTGGTCCTTACGCGAAATGTACTTTGCGGCAGGAGAATCGTTCTGCAGTCAGTTTCAAGTGCCGGTTCTCTAAATTTTCTCAGCAGTATTTCGCGAAAAGAACATCTTATCTTCAGGGATTCTCATTTCATTTCACAAAGCCTCCCCGCAATATACGCGTGCTTCTCGAACCTACAGGTAACAAACCTAGCGCTTGGCTCACCTCTTCATTGCTTCGGTGTCTTTCTTTAATCCGACCTCGTGCGGATCCCAGACACTCGAGCACTACTCGAGAATGGGACACCAGTGTTCTATACGCGGTCTCCTTTACGGATGAACCCCACTTTCCTAAAATTCTCCCAGTAAAGCGAAGTGGACCATTCGCATTAGACACTACCGTCGTTACGTGCTCGTTCCATTTCATGTCGAGCCGGGCGCGGAGTAGCCGCGCGGTCTTGGGCGTTTTGTGACGGTTTTTGTGGCTTCCCCCGTCGTAAGGTTAGAGTCCTCCTCCGGGCAACGGCGTGTAAATTTCCAATTTTCCATTTCATGTCACCTAGGTGTTTCATCTACCTGACGGCGTTAAACACTGCATTACTAGTGTCGTATTCTAAAATCATGGGATTGTTTTCCATACTCGTCTGTATTAACTTCCATTGTTCCTACAGTTACAGCAAGTTGCCTTTCATCATACCAATTTCGTCTGTTTTCTGTCCTCATACAGTCACTAGACGACGACGACGACGACACTTTCACGTATACCACAGCATCGTCAGCAGTCGTAAACAGCTGATCACACTATTCGTCGGATCATTTGTACAGGGAGATAAAACTTTCCTACTATAGGTTTTGTGCAACCTGCAGTATCTTCAAATACCACGAGCAAGACCTTCATACTGTATCACTGTCTGCACGTAAACTGTGGTCCTACAGGAATAATAAATGCGACCTTTTGTTTTCGCTAGACGTCCTAGTTTTCGAAAACATACAAACGTGACCTTCAAACGCGCTTCCCTTGAATAACTCTAAAACTATGGCCTACCGCGAAGACGCAGCCCAGTACAAAATGTAGCTACTGTGGGGTGTAACTCCCCTCCACCACCACCCTCCCCCCCCCCCTCCCCCATGAACCATGGACCTTGCGGTTGGCGGGGAGGTTAGCGTGCCTGAGCGACACAGATAGCCGTACTGTGGGTGCAGCCACAACGGAGGGATATCTGTTGAGAGGCCAGACAAACGTGTGGTTCCTGAAGAGGGGCAGCAGCCTTTTCAGTAGTTGCAGGGGCAACAGTCTGGATGATTGACTGATCTGGCCTTGTAACACAAACCAAAACGGCCTTGATGTGCTGTTACTGCGAACGGCTGAAAGCAAGGGGAAACTACAACCGTAATCTTTCCCGAGGGCATGCAGCTTTACTGTATGGTTAAATGATGATGTTCGCTTCTTGGGTAAAATATTCTGGAGGTAAAATAGTCCCCCCCATTCGGATCTCAGGAGGACGTCGTTATCAGGAGAAACAAAACTGGTGTTCTACGTATCGGAGTGTGGAATGTCAGATCCCTTAATCGGGCAGGTAGGTTAGAAATTTATAAAGGGTAATGGATAGTGTGGGGTCTTGCCCTCTAGTCACTAATAGGGTCACTAAGGGATGTTGCGTTCTCGGAATGCTATACAATAATTCAAACAAATAACATTAGTAGTTTTTTTCTAGAAAGCAAACTGACATGACTTATTTATTACAGTATATGTACCTAGCGAGAGGAAAGATGGCTCTGAGCACTATGGGACTTAACTTTTGAGGTCATCAGTCCCCTAGAACGTAGAACTACTAAAACCAAACTAACCTAAGGACATCACACACATCCATGCCCGAGGCAGGATTCGAGCCTGCGACCGTAGCGGTCTGAAGACAGTACAGTTCTTGCTATACACGGAGTCCAAGGAAACACTTGATACTGATCAGGGCAATCAGATAGCGTAGCACGACTGGTCCTTGCAGTCTCGGGCCGATCTCAGCGGCCGCTGCTAGGTGGAACTGCGTTCGTATCCTCTTCGTTCTTGTCGCGGCGCGGTCCAATTCCGCCCACCATTGGCCGACTTTTCCTCTCTGCCTTCTCTGCTCTTGCGTTCCTCATCTTCGTTCCGGCGCTTGTGGTTACGCCAGAACAGATAGGTTAAAGTTAGATATAGTGGAATTTAGTGAAGTTCGGTGACAGGAGGAACAGGACTTCTGGTCAGGTGGACACAGGCTCATAAATACAAAATCAACTAGGTGTAATGCAGGAGTAGGTTTAATAATGAACAAAACAATAGGAGCGCGGGTAAGCTACTACAAACAGCATAGTGAACGCATTATTGTAGCTAAGATAGGCGTGGAAGAAGCCTGAAACTACAAACAGCACAGTGAACGCATTATTGTAGCCAAGATAGACGTGGAAGAAGCCTGAAGACACTGGAAGGTTTCAGATAGATTATATAATGGTAAGACAGAGATTTAGGAACCAGGTTTTACATTGTAAGACATTTCCAGGGGCAGATGTGGTCTCTGGGCACAATTTATTGGTTATGAACTGTAGGTTAAAACTGAATAAACTGCAGAAAGGTGGGAATTTAGAGATGGGTCCTGCATAAACTGAAAGAACCAGACGTTGTAGAGAGTTTCGGGGAGAGCATTAGGGAACGATTGACAAGAAAAGGGGAAAGAAATAGAGTAAAGTAAGAATGGGTAGCTATGAGAGATGAAATAGTAAAGGCAGCAGAGGATCAAGTAGGTAAAAAGACGAGGGTTCGAAAAAATTCTTCGGTAACGGAAGAGCTATTAAATTTAATTGATGAAAGGAGAAAATATAAAAATGCGGTAAATGAAGCAGGCAAAAAGCAATACAAACGTCTCAAAATCAGATGGACAGTAAGTGCAGAATGGCTAAGCAGGGATGGCTAGAGGACAAATGTAAGGTTTAGAGGCATATACCACTAGGGGTAAGATAATACTGCCCACTGGAAATATCAATAAACATTTCGACCAAATTTGACACTGGTATCTGTAACACATCCCAAGGAAAAAATTCACAAAGAACATGTTTTTTCCGGCCAAAGATAGTAAATCTCCCCTTAATCGAGTTAAAACACATCGTCTTACTCTGCTTGTTTAAAGGGTCTTATGTCTCAATAAATGTCGGACAGTGGAACCACCAATGTTTCGCTCACACCTCATCCAACGAGCCAAGGAAAGAGCCCACTCCACCGCCCACAAAGTATCAGTTTCCCTCCCGCCATCCGTGACGGAATTATGACCTTTGACCCTCTGCCACTGACGCTCAGTATCTAGTGTCACAAATCGTCGACCTGCAACACTACATTAAATTCCCGACAAGAACGCCCTATTCACTTTTTCTGTAGAACTAAATGTTTATGCATTGCGATAGAGTGGTTTTTGAATGTGTTGTGGGTTACATTAACGTCGTAGGTGGGGGCAGTTGAATCAACACTTCCCAGGGGACTCCTGACAATACCTCTGCCTCTGATGAACACTCCCTTCATCCGCGATATCCCGGGAAGTGCGAAGCGAGACCTTTGCTTATATTCCACGACCGTTCTTCGTTTATAGATGGTGGGGTATTTTTGACAGTACTCCGGATTCTCAAAGTATATAGCTAGTCCACTTTTTTTTGCGTAACTGTAACACACACACACACATTGTTTACTATTTTTCTTTTGGTGCCCGTTAAAGCCGATCCGAATCCATTTCGGAGCTGAGAAGCTTAACACCTCCGCTGTTGTTGCGCGCAGCCTTCCCTGCCGGTTTTCCTTGACGGCTGAGTGAATCAGGGCCCACAACGTGTGCCGGAGTGGCCCCTAAGCCGTAGTGTCGCGGCCGCCGGCTGTTTGCGTGGCTGCGCTCGGAGACAATGCGGGGATTTGGCTGCGTGAATACGCGCCTGTGGCTTTTCACGCGTTCCGGGCTGTGCTGGACGAAGCCTTTCCGCTGTCCGGCGGCCGCTTTGATGTACCTGCCGCGCACAGCCGTTTAGCGCTAGCCCACCTTCCCTAGATTAATTAGTGGACGACGTCATGTCGCTGCCAGGCACCAACGCAATGGCCCGCGCTGTCGTCCTCGCCTGTTGGCTGACGAAGTGCCAAACCACTTGCTGCAATCTCGGTAGCAAGATTAAACTTCCCCTGTTATTGTCATCGTTGTTGGTCGTCAGCGTCGTCGACATCGTCGTAATCATGAGAACTAACCGTTTTCATGTTCTGCGGTGTTTCTCCCCCAAACATCTCCACCTACACTGTATGTTCAAAATATTCCCAGACCGATTTCGTTCCTGGCTTATAAGCGACGTTAGCGCAGTAACTACGGTCGCAGATTGAATTCACAACTGTAAGCACAGGTGTGAATTCGCCCCGTTAGCAGTAACCAAGCAATGTTAAGTAGTGGACGTGTGTCTGTAGTGTGTCAACATTTTGTTAAAAATCACAATGGAGCAACGTCTGTAAATGAAGCGTTTGGGATCTTCTCCAGAATCATTTGTAGAAGCGAGAAATGCGTGCAAAATCTCCCCTACACATCTTCACTACTGAACAAAGACGACGACGCGTGAACGCCTTCCATGAACTGACTGAAATGCAAATCGCGGACCATTGTTTCCTGAAGAAAAAAAAATTGCCGTGCATGACGAGACTTGGGCTTAACAATACAAACCCAGCACAAAATGACAAAGTGCAGAATGCGTCTCTGATTATTCGCCAAGACCGAAGTTGCGAATGTTATCAGCGAGTTAAACAACGTTCTAAAGAACAATTCGTTTAACATGGTTGTATGAACGCTCTGTTCGTTGTACACAGGTGCGGGAGAGCACGAAGAACACTTGAGGCATTAAAGCAACCATCTTAACCTTTCCCCAGGGTTTTTGTTAATCTAGTATCGAAACTTTTTTTTACTGACAGTGTATAACAATACTAAAATGTGCACATAATCGGTCATTGACGAACTTTAATATTCAGCCGCCCTATTGTGTCAGCAATTCCTGAGAATGCCTCAAAAAATAAACACTCAAGACTGTACATATGCCATTATGATGTGTGGTCCCAAATAGGTAAGGTCAGTAGATGAAATGTCAGTCACCTCTTAAAACATCGCAATGGTCACTTTGGAGCGCTGTATATGGTACAGAACTGGTACCAGGCGGTGATGTCCCTCCAAGTCATGGCAGTGAAGTGGTGTATCAGTCGGTTGAATGGAACTGGCGCAGTCTGCATGGAGACGTGACAAAATGGCAGGAACATAGTGGTCTGCACGTGCCCTTGACCACACTATCAATGAATTGCGCCATTTGTTGATGTGTCAGTGAGGACTATCCAGTGTACCTGCAAGGAAGTCTGTGGACAGTAAAGTGGCTGGTAGATGCGCAGTCACCAGGGCACACAGTGGGAGAAGTTAGTGGTGGGGTTTATGGGCAAGTGCTGCAGGGGAAATTCTGAGCCCTGGCGGGGAATTGCCACTCTAAACTGAAGGCCGGGCTCACAATTTTTTTTTGTAAATATTGAAATGTCCCTTTTGAAAAATATTACATGACTGTGCTTAAACGGACACACAATATTTTTAGCGCAACGCAATCTGACTTTCAAAAATCCCTACAAAAGAATGGCCCTGACTAATTTAACCTATACGTTTCACAAATCACTTACCTCACAAAAATCTTCGCTACTCGAACTACTGCAATACAGCGAGCGCCACTACTGCCAGCCAAATAAAAGATTCAAACTACTGAAGGCACTAACTACTGATAGGCACAGTTAGCAAATGGAAGATTTTGATAGAGAACAAACAATGTATTTACCTTACTAGTGTTCAAAAGTTGTTATATTTATATCAGTCCATGATATCCAATATTACAAATTTACTGTCTCTGTCCAGATCATTCGCTGTGAAAACTCCGCCATCTCACTTCCCCACATCCACCACTGCTGGCGACTCAACTCCAATTGCGCAACACTACTCGCTGTTAGCAGCCAACAGTCCAACTCTACAATGGCGGATATTACAACAATGCCACCCAGCCACAAACTGCACACAGCACAGCCAGTGATTTTCATACAGAGCGCTACGTGGCGTTACCAATATAAAAACCTAAACAGCCTACTTACAATATTATGTAGAGCGCCTCCACGTCCACATCTGCATGGTGATCATTCAAAAAGCTGCTTTGTTGAAAAAAAAAGTCACTGAATATGCAACAAAAGCAGCGTGCTTTGTGGGGAAAAAAATCCACTGAATATGCAACAAAAGCAACGATTTATTTTCTCCTGGCTTGTTAACAATTTGTAACTTCCACAAAGGCGACATGAGTGGCGAATTTTCAGTAAAATCTACAATTTTTTCTTGTTGGCACGTTAAAATTAACTTCTTTTGTTAATACACAGCAAAGTTTACACAGTGTCGCATGTGCAGACACAATTGCGATAGAATTCCGAAAAAGTTGTTTATTAAGTTTATTAACTAAGAAAACGAGGAAAATCGAGGTCAGCAGCTCATGAAAAAGCACATCCTCAGTACAAAAATAACTTGCAGTGGCTTCACTTGTGTATCGTAGTTCCAGACCCTATAGCATTTGTCTTTTTCTAGCTATCGATGGACCTTAAAAATTACATTATTTAATCTAAAAAGTCTGTAGTTAGACGAGAACATGTTAGAAAATGAATTTTTGCATAATAATCATATGGTAAAATACTCTCCTCTTTGCATGCTAAAATTTGCCAAAATCTCACTTCAATATCTCAAACTGTTTATGAAATATGAGGAATGTAGCGGATATTTCATTCTGGCTTTATCGCTGTCGCTTGCAATCGCAAATGAACGTGCTACATCAGATTAAATTTCTCGATATTGAGGACAGATAGACATCCACCCACTTCTGAAGAAAAAGTCAATACGTTCATTAAATTTCATACGATGCTACATATTATGTAATATGCATGAAACGCGAAATCATAGCGATCCTAAATTTTTTTGCAAACTTTTATGAATTTCGTCCAGTGCCTTACTTTCATGCAAATCTCACAGTTGTAGAATTTTGGAACACGTATTATGTTAGAGTATAATGACATTTCTGGAGACTAGAAATCTACTCTGTAGGAATCAGCATGGGTTTCGAAAAAGACTATTGTGTGAAACACAGCTCGCGCTATTCCTCCACGAGACTCAGAGGGCCATAGACACGGGTTCACAGGTACATGCCGTGTTTCTTGACTCCCGCATGGTGGTTGTTCATTAAAAGACTATGGGGAAGTGTATCAAAGTAAGAGCTTATGGACTGTCAGACCAATTGTGTGCATTCTCAATGGAGAGATGTCTTCCGAAGTAAGAGTGATTTCAGGTGTGACGCAGGGGAGTGTTGGAGGACCGTTACTATTCACAATATATATAAATGACTTCGTGGATAACATCGGAAGTTCACTGAGGCTTTTTGCGGATGATGCTGTGGTGTATCGAGAGGTTGTAACAATGTAAAATTGTGCTGAAATGCAGGCGGATCTGCAACGAATTGACGTATGGTGCAGGAAATGACAATTGAATCTCAATGTACAGAAGTGTAATGTGCAACGAATACATAGAAAGCTACAATATAACATGTCAGCAACTGGAAGCAGTTAATTCCATAAATTATCTTGGAGTACGCATTAGGAGTGATTTAAAATGGAATGACCATATAAAATTAATCGTCGGTAAAGCAGATGCCAGACTGAGATTCATTGGAACAATCCTAAGGAAATGTAGCCCGAAAACAAAGGAAGTAGGTTGCAGTACAGTTGTTCGCCCACTGGTTGAATATTGCTCACCAGTGTGGGATCCGTACCAGATAGGGTTGATAGAAGAGATAGAGAATATCCAACGGAGAGCAGCGCGCTTCGTTACAGGATCATTTAGTAATCGCGAAAGCGTTACGGAGATGATAGATAAACTCTGCAGGAGAGAGGCTCAGTAGCTCGGTATGGGCTTTTGTTGAAGTTTCGAGAACATACTTTCACCGAGGAGTCAAGCAGTATATTGCTCCCTCCTAAGTATATCTCGCGAAGAGACCGTGAGGATAAAATCGGAGAGATTAGAGCCCACACAGAGGCATACCGACAATCTTACTTTCCACGAACAATAGGAGACTGGAATAGAAGGGAGGACCAATAGAGGTACTCAAGGTACCCCCCACCACACATCGTCAGGCAGCTTGCGGAGTATGGATGTACATGTAAGTACGACCATTAACGAAATGATGGGCACGTCACATATAAAACGCAAATAACGCAAAATGAAATTGCTTTACCGCAGAGTTGCTGTAAAATCGTTAGAGACAGATTGCAGGGCGTACGCCTCGATTCTGTGATCGTCGACCACCTGGAAGCGGCAAATGAATGTACTCGCCCAGCGCTTTGCAAGAAAAGTGATCACTGCACATCAGCCACCGCATCCTACGTAAGCTCTACCAATCGCTTTCATGTGCCACAGCGAGGTAGCAGTGGCCGTTCGAAGATGCTCACCGACAGGAGTCGGAGACGAGAGTCACTCCTTGACCATTACACTTGGTTTCAGACAGAAATTGGTGCTTTCTGCGAATGCTGCTTCAACTGAGACGGATTCCCAGCGATCATTGCGAAGGGAACTGAATATAATGAGCATTTGGAGTCGGGAACTTCGCAAACGGCCACCGCTCACGCTGCACGGCGGGACGCGTATCTTCAGTAGCCCAAGAAACACAGAAACAGGACAGTAGCTGATTGGAGGCACCCGCAGCCTAATGCGAAGTTCAGCCCACGGGGTGTGGACAGTGTGTTCAGGTTGGAGGTCATTCTGTAGTGTACTCCAGGTATTTCTTTTTTCAGCGTGAATTGGGGACATTCATTCACGTTACAGCGAACATGAACCAGAATGTTTGTTTTTACATGATCAGTAACCAAGTGTTGGGCTTTCTTCTGCATCTTCATGGTGAGTGCGCTGAAGACATTCCCGTCTTCTAAGATGTCAACAGACCTGTTCATAGGGCTGCACGCATACATACTTTGTTTGATGAACGCTCAGGCACCCTACCCCATCTCGACTGACTTTCTGTATCACCCGACCTGAATACCATGGGAAATTTCAGGGACTATTTAGGACACCCTGTGAAACGCAGCACTTTGCGTCACCACTGTGTGTAAAATAATCAGAATGAGTGGCTTCAGCAGGGCAAGACATACCTGAAGAAACGTTTGGATTCTCATACCCGATGAACTGCAGCCATTATTACGGCTAGAGGCGGTGTTACATGGAATTACTGTCGTGTCTGGTGGAGATGACTAGTTTTTTTATACAATGTGCAGGTTCTAAAATGGAGACTGAAGGGCTCCAACGTTTTCTTCCAGCAAGAACAGCTGGAGATCAAATTTGGAAGGAAAGGAGTAGCAGAGCTCGGCGTCCCCTCGACGACGATTTGTTCACAAGCGAGACACTAGCCCGTCTTTGGAAAGTACCGATTAGGAAAATGGCTGTACCCTTTTCGTAAACACCATTCCTGCATTCGTGCACTTGCTTTAAGCTATTTGGGGAAACCACGAAAAACCTAAACCTCTTGCGGTGTATTACAGCGAAGTCTACCTTTGTCCCTATATTAATGAGAGAAACCGCAGCAAAACTGTTGGACTTAAAAGTAATATGGGACTTATTCCTTCTTCCGAGACTGTGAAATGACTTATCTGCACGACACGCGTTTCGATTTATCTGTAGCATCTCCGATGGCCACTGTAAGAACTTTGGTTTTCTTTACAAATCGATGTTACGAAAGTATTAACACTTCCCATCTTAAAATTACTTTTACTTTTTTTATTACTCAACTACTTTGGCTCCTACATTATTTCAGTGATTCGATGTTGAGCACTTCACTCCATTGATACTGTATTTTCTCCTCTGCGTGCTTTTATACAGGCTGTTTCAATACGGAACGGGTACTGCACACCAAAACAAAAAAACTTCAGGTAAACGTATATAATAATAAAAGTTGACGTTCAGTCGCTATACAGCTACATCACTTACCTGTGCAACCGTTCGACACATTGTATCCTAGGTGGCATTATATGGACAGGGAGACTTCTTTACATTCGTCATTCGTCTCTCTCTTCAATGTGTCCATTGTGTACATGTACTACAGGTAGTGGATTAACATGCTTCGTTCAAAGATGACAGGATATTAATTTCGTGAGCAGACAGAGATGATTTCTGTGTTTGGGCGTTCTAGTGGTAATGGACACGAAGCTGCACGGCTGTATCAGACTGCGTTTCTGGACCGAAGACAGCAGTCATCCAACCTTTGGTGCTGTGTGTAGTCACGTTGCCGAGAGAGGATCCGTAGCGTCACGGACTATTGATTGAGAAAGACCACTTGTGCTCGTACGCGTGACAAGGAAGATCACGCTCCAAGAGCTGACAAAGAAGAGCCAGATGCCAGTTCAAGCAAGTGGCTGTGGCGTGTAGTACATCGCAAAGTTGAGAATGGAGGATACTCCACGAGCAAGTCACATATCCGTATCATACTCAACGTCTGCACGCCCTTACGCCTACAGGAGAACGTTTGCCGATGGTTTGTTGCACAAACCTCCAGTCCGTTGATCGTCTCTTCAGTTTTGTTCAGACACGAGGCAACGTTTGGAAGAGATGGAATAAACATGTTTCCACAACCAACACATACGGAGCGATCGCAAAACTCACGCTACAGTACAGGCTAGACACCAGCAATTAAGATTAATGTGTGCGCTTGAATTTACATGATTGTCGGGTATGAACATATGTTCTACCAGCACAGCCTACGGGTGCTGCCTACAGCGACTTTATTCAGGAGTCTCCAAGACCTGCTAGAAGATGTGCCCCTGCTCGTACACTGAAGAGCCAAAGAAACTGGTACACCTGCCTAATATCGTGTAGAGCCCACGCGAACACGCAGAAGTGCCTCGTCACGATGTAGCATGGACTCGATGAATGTCTGAAATAATGCTGGAGGTCATTGACGACACGAATCCTGCAGGGCTCTCCATAAATCCGTAAGAGTACGAGGGGGTGGCGATCCCTCCTGAGCAGCACGTTGCAAGGCATCCCAGATACGGTCAGTTATGTTCATATCTGGGGACTTTGGTGGCCAGCGGAAGTGTTTAAACGCAGTGTGCTCTTGGAGCTACCCTGTAGCAATTCTGGACGTGTGAGTGTCGCATTGTCCTGCTGGAATTGCCCAAGTCCGTCGGAATGTACAATGGACATGAATGGGTGCAGGTGATCAGACAGGATGCTTACATATGTGTCACCTGTCACGTCGTATCGGGATGTATCAGGGGTCCCATAACGCTCCAACTGCACACTCACCACACTATTACAGAGCCTCGACTGGATTGAACTGCCCACTTCTGACAGGGAGGGTCCATGGATTCATGGGGTTGTCTCCATACCTCCATCCACTCGATACAGCTTGAAACGAGACTCGTCCGACCAGGCAACAGGTTTCCAGTCATAAACAGTCCAATGTGTATTGACTGACCTAGGCGAGGCGTAAAGCTTCGTGTCGTGCAGTCATCAAGGGTACACGAGTGGGTCTTAGGCTCCGAAAACATCGATGGTGTTTGCACGCTGACACTTGTTGATGCCCCAGCATTGAAATCTGCAACAATTTGCGAAAGGGTTGCACTTCTGCCATGTTGAATGTTCTCTTAAGTCGTCGTTGGTCCCATTCCCGCAGGATCTTTTTCCGGCCGAAGCGATGTCTGAGGTCTGAAGCCTTACCGGATTCCTAAAACTCACGGAACACTTGTGAAATAGTCGTACGGGAAAATCCCCACTTCATCGCTACTTCGGAAATGCTGTGTCCCATCGCTCATGCGCCGACTATAACACGTTCAAACTCACTTAAATGTTGATAACCGGTCATTCTAGCAGCATTAACGGATCTAACATCCGCGCCAGACACTTGTTGTCTTATATAGGCGTTGCCGACCGCAGCGTCGTATTCAGCTTGTTTACATACTCTGTACTAGAATAGCATGCCTGTACCAGTTTCTATGGAGCATCAGTGTAAGAAGTAACATGCGGTCTAACCACGATGAAACGCCAGGCCATTTCAATCTCAGTGTTCGAGATGCACTGGGTGGTATCTACCATGACAGATGGAAAGGTAAAGGAGGCTTGTTCATTCCCCCGACGTCATTCTTTGGATTGCTATGTCTGAAGGAATCCTATGCAATTGAAACAATTGGTCTATGTAGCAAAAGTCATTCATGTGTCAGGAATGCCAGTGAACCCATTCAAAACCGTCAGGGAGTGTTTTGAAGGGAGCGGAAGTCTACAATAAATCTGTGCGTGAGTGTTGAGAAGCGAGGAAGAAAAAAGAAAGAAAGAAAGAAATTGGGGGAGAGAGAGAGAGAAGGAAGAGGACCATACTAAACAACCAGACAGTCTTTAGCGATCAAACGTTATTTAAACTAGCATACGTCCAGCAGATAAATAACAACACTCCCTCTGAACACCACAAATGGGTTCAAATGGCTCAGAGCACTATGGGACTTAACTGCTGAGAACTTAGAACTACTTAAACCTAACTAACCTAAGGACATCACACACATCAATGCCCGAGGCTGGATTCGAACCTGTGACCATAGCGGTCGCGCGATTCCAGACTGTAGGGCCTAGAACCGCTCGGCCATCCTGGCCGGCTGACCACCACAAAAACATCAATAGGCGTTATAAATTAGACTCCTGTTGCATTTCCCTGCCTGTATGTGAAGTATAATCTCAGGAACTACTGTAGGGAATTTAATATGATTTTCACTGATAGATATTCTGGTCACGAAGAGGGTTTCTATATTTAATTTATAAATGTTTCGTGCTGAACTATTATATGTAGATTAAGTTGTGCTTCCTGATAACTTTCCTGGCGTACATTGCTTAAATACTTCAACTTAAACTAGAATTTGGAGTTAATATTCATGGCTGATTGCTTCTAGGCGCTTTAGTCCGGAACCGCGCGACTGCTACGGTCGCAGGTTCGAATCCTGACTCGGGCATGGATGTGTGTGATGTCCTTAGGTTAGTTAGGTTTAAGTAGTTCTAAGTTCTAGGGGACTGATGACCACAGATGTTAAGTTCCATAGTGCTCAGAGCCAGCCAGTTAATATTCAGTTACCTAATGTTATTCTCTGAATTTAATTATAGCTCTATGTAGTGGCCATTAAACAAAATTACTACTACGCCAGAGCAGAGATCCGGTCGTACGTGGTGCTTATCTGTGCGAAACCGAGGGAGGTTATATAAAACAAGCAACATAACCGCTTACAAACACCGACCCCAGTACTACAATAAACAACAAAATAATTAAAACACACACACACACACACACACACACACACACACACACACACACACACACACACACACACACACACAGAGAGAGAGAGAGAGAGAGAGAGAGAGAGAGAGAGAGAGAGAGAGAGAGAGAGAGAGAGAGAGAGAAAACTATGATGATTGCATTCCGCGTATCTACACAAAGTACACGAGGTAAATGTGGCTGCATAAAAAAATGTGAAAGAGAAGATACTGTGTTAACGGTAAAAGGTGTTAAATACCGTACGTCAGTGTATAGGAGAACGCATGGAAATAAAGTAGGGGCCAAAATATATGCATAATAAAAAAAGTAAAAGTAATTTTAAATATCAGGACTGTTTACGCTCTCGTGTAACCGATCTGTGAACAAAACGAATATTGTTACGGTGACCACTGAATATCCTTTAAATAAAACGAAATGCGTCTATCCAAATGAGACACTTTAGGGGTGCAAAAAAAAAAAAGGAATGTATGCAATGTTACTTGTAAAACTGCGACTGCAGAAGAGAGCCCGCTAAAATTTAAAGACACCATGTTGGAATAAGCAAGCAGTTACGTAAGCAAGGACTCTGACGCCGGGAACGTCTTTCAGTTACTCAAATTAGACGTATCCACAGATGACTTGGTAGGGTGCGTGTGTGGTTCAACGAACCCTGCGTTGCAAAAGAAAAATCTTAAGACCACACTAAAGCCCCGCGGATGCAGTATAGTTGTTCGGAGTACTTACCTTATTCACAATGTGATGTCACGAAAGCATATTCATGCTGCTCTCTACGCGCTCCAGTTTACCCTGGCGAAGTAAGCGATGTAATTGTATTATGGACGGCAAAGCAACTCTCTTCACTGCTGTATTATTGAAAGTCGGCTTTTTCACCTGTGCCCTCGTCAGGGAAAGGGTGAGTTTCCCAGATATTGTAGGCAGGAGGAACAGTTAAGTCATTTTCTTATCTACGTGTATTGTGAGCTTCGTAGAATAACCTATTAGGACCATAGTACTGTATTTCTACGCTATCTATATGATCGTTTCTCATACCTCTGATTCATACCAATTAGTTTGTCAAATTCGCGTATCAAAGAGCAGATTTTGTAATCAAGATAATACGAGATTTTGCTTTAAGTACTTCAATAGTTGTCGTGACACAAGACCGCGAGCCTACGGTTTCTTGGTCATTCGTTGCAGCTTTTCGCAGAAGGTTCCCTGTAAGTTAAAACAATGTGATGTAAAACGCCGGGACTCCTTTGAGGCTTCAGAAGGAAGAAGTCTTACGTGCCGGCCATCGCGGTTCGCAGTTGGACATTTTGCTGGGTTCAGAAACCTTGGAAACGGAACTGGGGCGACGCTAGCGTGACTGGAGATAAAAAGCCAACAGTTCTTCGTCGCGTTGATACAGCCATTCTCGTTGGTTTTAACGTGCGTACTAAATAACTGTATACTGCTGTATCTAGTTTGTGGTTAAAACGATAATTATTTGGTGGGCAATCAAATAATAATTTCATACTGCATTACGTATCCTGTGTGAAATTCAATTCTATAAATATACGTGAAAAGATATAAATGAAAAAAATCTAGATATTAAAAGAAAGTATTCCGTATTTTGAAAGCTGATAATATGGAAGAAAACACGAAAAACGTCCATAAACGTAGGCTATAAAATGTATTCCATTAGAGATGAACACTTGTTCATACTGGCTACTGTAACAGCCATCTCTTCTACAGCAGGCTCTTTCCCCATTAAACGTCTGTGCAGGGTGATCTTTGACATCTCAGAGGAAATAGTTTGGTACCCGATCATGCGTGAACCATTTATTTGGTAGTTGTTGGCATGGTATCTCCGCTAACAGGACAGTTAAGATGAGGGGGGACGGCCTTGCAAACGTACAGGACCTCCCTCACCAATCCTATTAGTCTATTGCATACGATCACTACCCGTAGATTAATTAAAAACTGGCGCTGATGCCTTTCTGCTGCTGCAGGTGTATTTGCATCAGTCCACACATGATAGTTATGAAGATTAGTAATCCCATCTCGTGTGAAAACAGCCTCGACTGTGAACAGTATCTGTATTGTGAAAAGTAGTCCTCCACGTCTTTGCAGGAGGTACTGGCACAACTACATTTTGACAGGCTGATCTTGTGGTGGAAGGGCTTTGACATTTTGTACATGATATGGGTGTAACAACCGTTCACGGAGGGTCGCCCAGACTAGAGGATGGCTAATCCCGATGTACGAGAAATATTACGTACAGTAGTTCCAGGATCTTCTTCCACGAGTTGCAATACTCGTCCGTCCACAGCTGTAGCACAAATGGTGTGAGGCTTGCTGCGAATCGCCGTTGTTGGATCTACGGAACTAGAGGCAGCTAGTCACTGGAAAAGTCAGCTGAATAACTGTACCGGACACAGGATCAACGGCTGATTCTATTTGCTATAGTCTACTAGACCATAACAGAAGATCGTAACTGCCGTTTCCCGTACGGAATAGTAGTCTTCCAGTATACTGGCAAGCGCAAAAGAAAAAAAAAAAATACAATGTAAAAGAATTTCACAAACTTATAAAAACAGAAACTGGTTCCATTAGAAGTAATATAAACGCTGCACTTACCCAGAACTATGATCATGTTTTAGAGTAACAATACTAACGGATGTTTACTGCATGCTGTATCGTGGCCAATAACGGAGGACCGTGTTCTCATCTGTTAATTGCATTTTGTACGTCGTTCGTAATAGCACAGTTCCACAGTAGTGGAGATGAAAAACTGCTCGCAGCTCTTAGGATATGTATGCTTATTGGGCATCTTTCTTGCCTTGGTCTTTAGTAACACCTCTCAAAATATGGAACATGGTTTTTTTTAATGAAAACATACGTACGTACTTACGAGCCAAAGCACCTGCGTAATGAGAGGTTGGTACAGTTTTGGACAGCAAAACAGCGGTGGCTGTGTGTGGCATGGATTCGACGAGTCCTCGGCACGTTTTTGGGAGTACTTGGCACCAGTTGTCTACAGCAGGGGTTCCTGATCTTTCCCTTTGACCGAACATTTTGAGAAACCTTGTAACCTGATGGAACACCTTGTTTATTTTGAGGGTTAATAAAGTTTAAAAAAATTATAAAACCTTGTTTTAGGATTTATTTATTTTAAATAATAACTAATAAAACAGAAATCATTATAAATATTTAAAAAGTAAACAATTATTGATTTTAGATGTATTTAGTAATTATTTTCTTTCCTAACACACAACTGCAGCGTGGTATAATGTTTTCAAAGGCTCCAGTGATTTTTGGTCCTTAAATTAAAAATCTTCTTGATGTCTGGTAGAATAGCAGAAACTTGAATTCTTACCTGTGGTGACGTCAACTCGTTCCTGAGCTTTATATTCGTTGCAGCACAAGAAGAAAACACCGCTTCACATAAATATGTAGTGGTAAACGGAAGACAAACAAAACAGCTTATTTTGGTAAAATCGAATATTCTTCGTCTAGAAATTATATAATGGCTGACTTTTGTGCTTCCCGTTTACCTGTTTGTCACTTATTTAGTCACTTTGTTTCTCATAGTCTCTTGAAATTAAGTCTTCTGGCTTACTTTTAAAGCAAACCTATTTCGAATGTAGGAATTGTCTTCAGTAATCTTTGGAAAAAAATCGCAGAAGAGTTTTACAAGTCATGTAAGTGTTCCGTAAATTACTGAGAAACTTAATGTTTTTGAAAACTCATTTCAGTGAAGCTGTAAAGCAGTTAAAATCGTTTTCTTCAACTGAAGAAATCCAAAATTCCAATTTTCTCTCATAAGATGCAATTTTTCTGTTGTATTAAAAACTGTAACACTCTTTCCTTGTAGTGACAATGTTTCACAGATGTATTTCAATCAGATTTATGAAGACTGTATCAGCAATACTGTCAACAGTATTGTGCTCCCGTGATAACTAACCCTTTGCTGAGCAGAACGCTGGCAACAGATGAACGAGAACTAAACCTATTGGAATTGTTCAATGGGTGGGAGGTGCGATAATAAAATGAAATGATCGTATGACATTTGTTGCCTGGGATATCAGATGGGTGTTGCGAAAGTGCATTACAGAGAAGTTCTTGCCGAAACAAGGTGCTCGTTTCTCGTAATGATTACGAAATGAGTTACATGGAGGGTGTTTGAGCTCAAATACCATTTTCTAATAGAAGAGGGTTAACATTCAGAATATGTATTTAACATGCAGGCGGGTAGGTAGGCAGCCAACATGTAACCACATTGTTAAATTGCATAGGTTGGTAGTTATTCCAATAATGTCTACTTCCAACTTCTAGCGACCATTTTTAGTAAGAGCAAGCGACCAAGATAATGGCGGGGGCACGGTATAAGCTATTGCCACGAAGAATATCATCTGGAAGAAATGCCTGACGTTACTGGTAACCACGCGCACATGACGTTTTATCGGTTACTGAAAAACATTCATCAACCAATCTCGCATAAAATATTTCTTTATTTAAGACAAGCGGTTTCGACAGACTTTGTCACGTTCAGATCCTAAGATTTTTAAGACCTGAAGAGACAGCAAAGTTTGTCGAAACCGGTTGCCTTAAATGAAATATACTTTATGCTGTCTAGGCTGTTAAATATTTTTTAGCAAGTTAAAACAGATCGCGCCTTCAGTACTCTCAAAATAGGAAATTCAAGCGGCTGGTTAGTTACATAGTAACGTCTTACATATATCATCTGAAGGATTCTTTTATAGAATCGATATGGAACGAATCAGTTTGCAGGATATGTATACATGATTACTCTTTAAGTTAATGAAAACAATCATTTTGTTCCTATCCGTGCACCTACATTTAAAGACAAGTCGTTTTTTTAACTGGCTACCAGCTTTTAAGCAGAAATTCGTCAAGAGGATAGAAGGAGTTGACCAGGAAAAATGATTTGAAGTTAGATTTAAAGCATGCTCCGCCACCTGTGAGACATTTTGTGTTTTTGGGCAAATGATAAAAATTTTATTGCTGCATATTGAACTCCTCTCTGAGTCACTGACAGAACAATGAGTAATGAAGGTCGTTATCCCTTCTATGTTGTTGATATACACTCCTGGAAATGGAAAAAAGAACACATTGACACCGGTGTGTCAGACCCACCATACTTGCTCAGGACGCTGAGAGAGGGCTGTACAAGCAATGATCACACGTACGGCGCAGCGGACACACCAGGAACCGCGGTGTTGGCCGTCGAATGGCGCTAGCTGCGCAGCATTTGTGCACCGCCGCCGTCAGTGTCAGCCAGATTGCCGTGGCATACGGAGCTCCATCGCAGTCTTTAACACTGGTAGCATGCCGCGACAGCGTGGACGTGAACCGTATGTGCAGTTGACGGACTTTGAGCGAGGGCGTATAGTGGGCATGCGGGAGGCCGGGTGGACGTACCGCCGAATTGCTCAACACGTTGGGCGTGAGGTCTCCACAGTACATCGATGTTGTCGCCAGTGGTCGGCGGAAGGTGCACGTGCCCGTCGACCTGGGACCGGACCGCAGAGACGCACGGATGCACGCCAAGACCGTAGGATCCTACGCAGTGCCGTAGGGGACCGCACCGCCACTTTCCAGCAAATTAGGGACACTGATGCTCCTGGGGTATCGGCGAGGACCATTCGCAACCGTCTCCATGAAGCTGGGCTACGGTCCCGCACACCGTTAGGCCGTCTTCCGCTCACGCCCCAACATCGTGCAGCCCGCCTCCAGTGGTGTCGCGACAGGCGTGAATGGAGGGACGAATGGAGACGTGTCGTCTTCAGCGATGAGAGTCGCTTCTGCCTTGGTGCCAATGATGGTCGTATGCGTGTTTGGCGCCGTGCAGGTGAGCGCCACAATCAGGACTGCATACGACCGAGGCACACAGGGCCAACACCCGGCATCATGGTGTGAGGAGCGATCTCCTACGCTGGCCGTACACCTCTGGTGATCGTCGAGGGGACACTGAATAGTGCACGGTACATCCAAACCGTCATCGAACCCATCGTTCTACCATTCCTAGACCGGCAAGGGAACTTGCTGTTCCAACAGGACAATGCACGTCCGCATGTATCCCGTGCCACCCAACGTGCTCTAGAAGGTGTAAGTCAACTACCCTGGCCAGTAAGATCTCCGGATCTGTCCCCCATTGAGAATGTTTGGGACTGGATGAAGCGTCGTCTCACACGGTGTGCACGTCCAGCACGAACGCTGGTCCAACTGAGGCGCCAGGTGGAAATGGCATGGCAAGCCGTTCCACAGGACTACATCCAGCATCTCTATGATCGTCTCCATGGGAGAATAGCAGCCTGCATTTCTGCGAAAGATGGATATACACTGTACTAGTGCCGACATTGTGCATGCTCTGTTGCCTGTGTCTATGTGCCTGTGGTTCTGTCTACATCTACATCTACATCTACATCCGTACTCCGCAAGCCACCTGACGGTGTGTGGCGGAGGGTACCCTGAGTACCTCTATCGGTTCTCCCTTCTATTCCAGTCTCGTATTGTACGTGGAAAGAAGGATTGTCGGTATGCTTCTGTGTGGGCTCTAATCTCTCTGATTTTATCCTCATGGTCTCTTCGCGAGATATACGTAGGAGGGAGCAATATACTGCTTGACTCATCGGTGAAGGTATGTTCTCGAAACTTCAACAAAAGCCCGTACCGAGCTACTGGGCGTCTCTCCTGCAGAGTCTTCCACTGGAGTTTATCATCTCCGTAACGCTTTCGCAATTACTAAATGATCCTGTAACGAAGCGCGCTGCTCTCCGTTGGATCTTCTCTATCTCTTCTATCAACCCTACCTGGTGCGGATCCCACACTGCTGAGCAGTATTCAAGCATTGGGCGAACAAGCGTACTGTAACCTACTTCCTTTGTTGTCGGATTGCATTTCCTTAGGATTCTTCCAATGAATCTCAGTCTGGCATCTGCTTTACCGACGATCAACTTTATATGATCATTCCATTTTAAATCACTCCTAATGCGTACTCCCAGATAATTTATGGAATTAACTGCTTCCAGTTGCTGACCTGCTATTTTGTAGCTAAATGATAAGGGACCTATCTTTCTATGTATTCGCATCACATTACACTTCGCTACATTGAGATTCAATTGCCATTCCGTGCACCATGCGTCAATTCGCTGCAGATCCTCCTGCATTTCAGTGCAATTTTCCATTGTTGCAACCTCTCGATACACCACAGCATCATCTGCAAAAAGCCTCAGTGAACTTCCGATGTCATCCACCAGGTCATTTATGTATATTGTGAATAGCAACGGTCCTATGACACTCCCCTGCGGCACACCTGAAATCACTCTTACTTCGGAAGACTTCTCTCCATTGAGAATGACGTGCTGCGTTCTGTTATCTAGGAACTCCTCAATCCAGTCACACAATTGATCTGATAGTCCGTATGCTCTTACTTTGTTCATTAAACGACTATGGGGAACTGTGTCAAACGCCTTGCGGAAGTCAAGAAACACGGCATCTACCTGTGAACCCGTGTCTAAGGCCCTCTGAGTCTCGTGGACGAATAGCGCGAGCTGGGTTTCACACGATCGTCTTTTTCGAAACCCATGCTGATTCCTACAGAGTAGATTTCTAGTCTCCAGAAAAGACATTATACTCGAACATAATAGGTGTTCCAAAATTCTACAACTGATCGACGTTAGAGATATAGGTCTATAGTTCTGCACATCTGTTCGACGTCCCTTCTTGAGAACGGGGATGACCTGTGCCCTTTTCCAATCCTTTGGAACGCTTCGCTCTTCTAGAGACCTACGGTACACCGCTGCAAGAAGGGGGGCAAGTTCCTTCGCGTACTCTGTGTAAAATCGAACTGGTATCCCATCAGGACCAGCGGCCTTTCCTCTTTTGAGCGATTTTAATTGTTTCTCTATCCCTCTGTCGTCTACTTCGATATCTACCATTTTGTCAACTGTGCGACAATCTAGAGAAGGAAGCACAGTGCAGTCTTCCTCTGTGAAACAGCTTTGGAAGAAGACATTTAGTAATTCGGCCTTTAGTCTGTCATCCTCTGTTTCAGTACCATTTTGGTCACAGAGTGTCTGGACATTTTGTTTTGATCCACCTACCGCTTTGACATAGGACCAAAATTTCTTAGGATTTTCTGCCAAGTCAGTACATAGAACGTTACTTTCGAATTCATTGAAAGCCTCTCGCATAGCCCTCCTCACACTACATTTCGATTCGCGTAATTTTTGTTTGTCTGCAAGGCTTTGGCTATGTTTATGTTTGCTGTGAAGTTCCCTTTGCTTCCGCAGCAGTTTTCTAACTCGGTTGTTGTACCACGGTGGCTCTTTTCCATCTCTTACGATCTTGCTTGGCACATACTCATCTAACGCATATTGTACCATGGTTTTGAACTTTGTCCACTGATCCTCAACACTATCTGCACTTGAGTCAAAACTTTTGCGTTGAGCCGTCAGGTACTCTGTAATCTGCTTTTTGTCACTTTTGCTAAACAGAAAAATCTTCCTACCTTTTTTTAATATTTCTATTTACGGCTGAAATCATCGACGCAGTAACCGCTTTATGATCGCTGATTCCCTGTTCTGCATTAACTGATTCAAATAGTTCGGGTCTGTTTGTCACCAGAAGGTCTAATATATTATCGCCACGAGTCGGTTTTCTGTTTAACTGCTCAAGGTAGTTTTCAGATAAAGCACTTAAAAATATTTCACTGGATTCTTTGTCCCTGCCACCCGTTATGAACGTTTGAGTCTGCCAGTCTATATCCGGCAAATTAAAATCTCCACCCAGAACTATAACATGGTGGGGAAATCTACTCGAAATATTTTCCAAATTATTCTTCAGGTGCTGAGCCACAACAGCTGCTGAGCCCGGGGGCCTATAGAGACATCCAATTACCATGTCTGAGCCTGCTTTAACCGTGACCTTCACCCAAATCATTCACCCAGTGTGAAGTGTGATCATGTGATGTATCTGACCCCAGGAATGTGTCAATAAAGGTTCCCCTTCCTGGGACAATTAATTCACGGTGTTGGTATTTCAATTTCCAGGAGTGTATACATCATTGTTCTTCTCGATTTTGATGGATTATTTATGACAAATTTCATCAGCAAAAAATGTGTTGTGACGGCACAGTTAAAATGCATAGTTCATTGATGAGGAACCTACATGACGTCCGTGGGTGAAGACCACATATTATTTTTAGTGCTCGCTTTATGCAATCAATACTTAGTGTCTAAGTAATGAATTACAGCCCAGTAAATTATTCTGCAAGACATTTTGAGTGGAGATATGAAAACACGTCAGGAGGCTGATACATGTATTCCCAAGATTAGCAATCACACTAAGAGCAAAAGTAGCTGAACTCAGTTGTTTCAGCAGCTCAGTAATATGCTTCTTCCGGTTCAACTGTGCTCCGTGGAACACAAGGAAACCCTGGTCTAGCCATACGTCACGCAATTCCCGTAAATTACGGGCCGATGGTTCGTGGGCACGGTGATGGCGCCCGATAGCGTCCAAGATGTGTTCGATCAGGTACAGATGATGCGACTCTGGTGCCAAGTCATTAATGTGAGTTGACTGTCACGTTTCTCAGACCACTGTAGCACGTCCTGGTCTTGGCCAAGAGACTGTCACCTTGCTGGAAGATGCCATTGTCATCGGGGAAGACATCTAGCAGTGAAGGGATTTAGGTTGTCCGCAATAGTGTTTGTGATCCACAGTCGTCATGATACCTTGGGTTACTGCCATAGGTCCCAAGAAAGCCCAGATCAATGACGCTCATAGCGAAGTATTGCCCTCACCAGCCTGGTGCGGTGCATGTTTCTAGCAGCCGTTCGCCTGGACGATGGCGCACCAGAACAGGATTGGTGCAACAAGGAACGTAGTTCATCAGAACACATTTCCGCTTTCGATGCTCCACGTCCACTGCAGTCGTAATCGACGATTTCGTTGGGTCAGTATGGGAAAGTGTAGGGATAGTCTCCTATAGTGGCCTTATTAAAAAATGAGCGCTGAACGATGTGCTCCGAAACACTTGTGTCTGCACCAGCTTTGTATTCTATCGTCAGATTAGCCAAAAATCGCAGTCCATCCCACATATTATGTGATGAGACATGGCCGTCCAACACTTAGTCACCTACTCGTGGTTTCACTGCCCTTCAACCACTTCCCATAGATGCTCACGACAGTAGATGCCAACAGGCGACTAGCTTGACCATTTCCGAGAAGCTCTTTACCAGGATCCGGGCTTTGACGAAGTCGTTTATGTCCGTGGATATCCCATTTGTCGCTAGAATGACTTACCATTCGTCACTGCTTATATACAGTTCTTACTCAGACGTGTGAGCGCAACGCCATCAGGAGGCGTTCATTCTATCGGTGAGCATTGGTTATAATGCTTTGAGCCACCAGTGAACTTCTTTCATAGTGTCATAAACTGAACTGCAAACACAACATTCTTTCTCTCATGTGCCAATGTAAAAAAAAAAATAAAAATAAAAAAATGGCTCGGAGCACTATGAGACTTAACATCTATGGTCATCAGTCCCCTAGAACTTAAACCTAACTAACCTAAGGACAGCACACAACACCCAGTCATCACGAGGCAGAGAAAATTCCTGACCCCGCCGGGAATCGAACCCGGGAACCCGGGCGTAGGAAGCGAGGACGCTACCGCACGACCGTTCCAATGTCATTAAGTGGCAAGACAACAGGATCGAAAAATTTGGAGAGAACTTTAGAGTATTCATGTACACTTCCATGAGTTGCGAGGAAACGTTGACACAATTGGAACACTTCCCTGAGTTGTATGCTGCAGTAACAGCAAAAATGATTATTCTCAACAAACCACAAAGACATTGGTACTTCATATTTTCAATTTGGAGTAAATTTTAACTCCTAGAGCAGGGACTGCTCATGAGTGGGGAACATCTTAAGCTCTTGTTAATAGTCTGCATTGAGCTATCGACTGCTCTTTACGTTTACAGCTCAAGCTTTAAGAGACATCAAACTCTAAATTCTGACACTGTCGTCAAATGGTTCACATGTTCCTACGCGATTGCTCGTACTCACGGAGTAAGCAATTTCTTCCCGTTTCTTCGCAACCTTGATACAAATAAGGACTTGGGTGTTCCATGTAATGCTTCTGTGTAAGAATTACATGTCCAGAGCTTGAGGTTCGCAAGAGTCTCGTTAAATGATTAATATTTTCTCTGCATTTTCTATGCAGTAAGTTCTGGAATAACCACCGTTCTTTACTTTCGCGTAGCAACTTGCGTCCATCGGAATATTTTCCCCTTTTTGTAACGCACCCTGTATTTATGATATGATGCCAAACCACGTCCTTATTTCGGGTCATTTCAGCTCCAATTTTTACCGTTAGAAACATAAGTGCTTCTTTTTATTCTTAAGGTTATCTACCAGGGGGGCGATCAACACATTTTTTTCTCTGCGAGTTTCGGCTGCAAAATGGGGAATTTGTTGTCGGACATGGCGGTTATATTGCCGCGCGGTTATTCATACACCCTCCAGCCTGCATCTCGCAATCTCGCACCTTCTGACTTTCATCTGTTTGGCCCAATGAAGGGTGCACTCCGCGGGCAGCCGTACATGGATGATGATGAAGAGGTTATTGATACAGCAAGACGTTGCCTCCTACCTCGGCAAGTGGAGTTGAACCATGCAGGCCCTCTCAGTAACGTGGCAAAAGCTGTAACAATGAAAGTAGCCAAAAGAGTGGGAAATAGTACGTTGGAATCCCGAATAAAACCATTTGCTTGCGACCCATCTGTGTAAATACGCCAAGTTAAGTATTGTCAGTTTAATTTACTGTAATAAACTGCATTAATAAATTAAATAAATGTGTTACTTCTTGAACACCCCGTCGAATATCGCTTAGAATGATGTATTCTGAGAAAAGCGTTAGTTATCAAGAGCTGTGTGGTGTCCAAGCGTCAGATTATATGACTTTCGCTCTCGTTGACCGACCTACTTGTGTCCGGGCGTAACATAAAGCGCCGGCACGTCGGCCTTGAATGTAACAGCAGAGAAGACGTCTGCCAATAACACGCTTACTAGGACCGCACCACGACAGGAGCGGCCCCTATACAAAGAGAATATAAGCGCCGCTCCGCCTAGCAGCTTTCGCATTAGAAGACGAACCGTGATCCAACGCTTTAGCCGTCACTTGTGAACTGTATTATTTGTTTCCTTGGAAATTGTATACATCGAAGGACACTGATTATTTGCATATCACCATTTGCTTGCTACCCATCTGTGTAAATACGTCATGTTAAGTATTGTCAATTTAATTTACTGTAATAAACTCCATTAATAAGATCTGTTTGAACTGTGTAGCTATCCAAGATAACAGCTTCCTAGGCACTCTGCAGGGTGTTACAAAAAGGTACGGCCAAACTTTCAGGAAACATTCCTTACACACAAAGAAAGAAAATATGTTATGCGGACATGTGTCCGGAAACGCTTACTTTCCATGTTAGAGCTCATTTTATTACTTCTCTTCAAATCACATTAATCATGGAATGGAAACACACAGCAACATAACGTACCAGCGTGACTTCAAACACTTTGTTACAGGAAATGTTCAAAATGTCCTCCGTTAGCGAGGATACATGCATCCACCCTCCGTCGCATGGAATCCCTGATGCGCTGATGCAGCCCTGGAGAATGGCGTATTGTATCACAGGGGTCCACAATACGAGCACGAAGAGTCTCTACATTTGGTACTGGGGTTGCGTAGACAAGAGCTTTCAAATGCCCCCGTAAATGAAAGTCAAGAGGGTTGAGGTCAGGAGAGCGTGGAGGCCATGGAATTGGTCCGCCTCTACCAATCCATCGGTCACCGAATCTGGTGTTGAGAAGCGTACGAAAACTTCGACTAAAATGTGCAGGAGCTGCATCGTGCATGAACCATATGTTGTGTCGTACTTGTAAAGGCACATGTTCTAGCAGCACAGGTAGAGTATCCCGTATGAAATCATGATAACGTGCTCAATTGAGCGTAGGTGGAAGAACATACTGACGAAACTAAAATGAGCTCTAACATGGAAATTAAGCGTTTCCGTACCCATGTCCACATAATATCTTTTCTTTATTTGTTTGTGAGTAATGTTTCCTGAAAGTGTGGCCGTACCTTTTTGTAACACCATGTATATTAGGTGAGTGGGCAGGACACGACAGCTTAGATGTACGTTTAAGGGAAAATTTCCCATTTCATGTATCTCCTCTCCTTCTTAATCAGAAACTCAACAGGCAGTTTCAGCACGAAAATTTTGTTACGAAATATACACGATTCTCAGACAAATGACGTACGCGACCTTTGCACCACCCGAGTATGAAGTGTTATTGCATTAAGTCACCCGGCCGCAAAAACAAAATAATACGGAATTGTGCATGAGCGAAAATAATACTGAATCGTACATGAGCGAACACCCATGACGTACTGATACAGAAAGTAATGTAAACAATGGGCGCAAGCAAGAGAGAGAGTGAGTGAGTGAGTGAGTGAGTGAGTGAGTGAGTGAGGGGGGGGGGGGGGGAGGAGGCTGCAGTCACGCCATTTGTATATTTGCAATGGACAGATGAATCTGCTGCCCGGTGAATTATACACAAACATTATCAGTGGTTTAAGCATATTTAGTGCGTGTGGTATAAATTGGCGCATTTGAAATTAAGTATCGATAACTGTGCAAACGCAGATAAACTAATAAGGTCAACAGAAAGAGCTGGAAGTGCACAATGAGACAGTCAAAACAGTATCGTCAGAATGTAACTGCGGGAGCAGCGGGCCGCCGCTTGGCTGCGTGGGTTACAACGACTGATAGAGACGGATTAACCGGTTGGATCGTTCAGCAAACAGTTCGCTCGTTAAATGTTCGATGCAGCGTCCGCTGCAGTTATTCGATACCGTCGTACATTAAGCGTGCCTTCCCAAACGGTCATATCGGATGCGGCACGATCCAGTTCGTTTCGTCGTTCCCTGGTGCGAGTTCACCGTGAGTAGGAGATAAAAACTCGAACTCGGGACATTTACCTTTCGCGGGCAAGGGTCCTATCGACTGAGCTACCAAAGCACGACCCAGTACCCGTTCTCACAGATTTACTCCCGCCAGTACCTCGATTCCTACCTTCAAAACGTCACAGAAGCTCTTCTAATAATTTCCGGGTATGTAGCCGGATCCCGTCGACATTCTGCCACGATATTTCGGCCCAGAGACGTCCGGCCATCATCAGGTGAGTACACAACTACTGAAGGGCCCAGGTGCAGTCACGGTATTTATGCCGAATCTCGCGCATGCGAAATGTCTGGCATTCTACAGCGCATGCGTCAGGTGTTGACATGCGCGGCATAGCCGAGTTGTACGTGCTGCCCTCGGTGGTGAAAATAAAAGATCATCTAGTCATTGAGTATCGAATGACACTGTCGATTCCGCTGTGATTGTATAATTTTAATAACAGGATTCCAATTTTTATCCAGCTGAAAGTCGTTGTCACGATTTATAAGATTGTCAGCAAGATTATCGTGGCAGAATGTCTACGGGATCCGGCTGCATACCCGGAAATTATTAGAAGAACAAGTACGCCGGGAAAATTTCAGAAGTCACTTCACAGAAGCACTCCTGCCCTCGAAACGCAAATGTCCCGAATTCGAGTCTCGGTGCGGCACATAGTTTTAATCTCCCAGGTAGTTTCATATCAGCGCACGCACCGCTGCAGAGAGAAAATTTCACTAGGGAAACAAGGGTTAATTTGTTGCCATGGTGCTGGTGTACGTCGTCAAGCAATAAACATTTTAATCTGCAGGTTTGCACCCGACACTGCTTTTTCTGAAAACTGTAGAGTAGCTTAGGGGGAGGTAAGTCTTCGGAGCCCCAACGAAAATCTGCATCCCCGAATGAGATTTTCACTTTGCAGCGGAGTGTGCGATGATATGAAACTTCCTGGCAGATTAAAACTGTTGTGGCTAAGTCATGTCTCCGCAGTATCCTTTCTTCCAGGAGTGCTAGTTCTGCAAGTTCCGCAGGAGAGCTTCTGTAAAGTTTGGAAGGTAGGAGACGGATACTGGCAGAAGTAAAGCTGTGAGTACCGGGCGTGAGTCGTGCTTCGGTAGCTCAGTTGGTCGAGCACTTGCCCGCGAAAGGCAAAGGTCCCGAGTTCGAGTCTCGGTCGGGCACACAGTTTTAATCTGCCAGGAAGTTTTTTGAAAATCTGCATGTTGAAAAATAATTACCAGAGCGCGTATAATTTGCAGCTTCATAACTTTTCAGGTAACTATACTTTTAATGCAGTCTTATGCTGCTAATATTACAGGTGAGTATGGTACTGGAGGAATTGCTGGTCTCAGGTTTGCTCCCATGTTGGTATTTTGCGCTGGCCTGTTCAGAACTTAAGATAATTTTGTTTTTGCTTCGTACTTT
Organism: Schistocerca gregaria; assembly: GCF_023897955.1. NCBI lineage: Eukaryota > Metazoa > Arthropoda > Insecta > Orthoptera > Acrididae > Schistocerca > Schistocerca gregaria. The sequence continues at coordinate 679,259,156 of NC_064921.1, forward strand.
TCACTAGGAACTAATGTGATGGTGCTATACAAGGTATACTGAAAGGAAGGGAAAATGCTGCCCTTGTTTTATAAACTGAAACTGCTTCCTAATTTAGCATAAAAAAGTCAGAGCCATTATACATACGTATAATACTGTTCACATTCCAAGCCCGTCAAACATATCATCGTTGTTTACTACGGCTTGAAAATGTCAAATTCCAGTCACATCAAAAATGAAGTAGTGGAAGGACGCAATGAGTGAACAGTAGTTTATCATAGATCATATTCATGATAAATGCTAGGAAGTGCAACGTGTCAGTCACACAAAAGTTGTACAAATTATTTTTGAAAACGTATTCAATGGGTACATGCTGAGACAATCACAGGTTTGTAATTACCTACTTCAAACATTGCTCTACATTATAGCAGCTTTAAAGCAGAAGTTTTCATATCACCAGAGCACTAGGTCGTTTTCGTTGGCAAGAATACATAATGCAAGTCACAACATTACTCACCCACAATGGCTATGTGGCGGGTTCGTGCTGAGGCTACTTAGGCGCTGTTCTAGATCGATTTGCCCTCAGCAGACTGCCTTGTGTCCGCGGGTAGCGGTGGACAGCTGTGGACAAGCAGGTGTGACGTTGTTTGCCGGGTTGTAGCAGCACGCAACCGTGGACGGGTGTAGCAAAGTGATAATGCGCAGATCCAGCATCCCCTTATTTAGCTGGTGCACGCAGAAAACGTGCAATACCGCTACTTGCCGGATATCTTATAGTAGCTCCTCCTGCCTACGAGTGAGCTGACAAGCTGGTCCCCAGTGTCCGTACCCCACAGTAAGTATTCAAACGGTCTTCTGTCAAAAACAGTTGAACTAATTAATTAAAATTCCCTGGTATGAATATAAAAAAACTCATAGTGCTCAATTGGAGAGAAGTCTGGTGATTGTTCTGGCCAATGCAAATTGAGTTTCGGGGGCAGTCCGTGGACGAGCACATCATCTTAATGTTGCAAGAATGGTAGGACAACTGTAGAACAACATGTTGCACGTATCGTGCGCTGCTCAACGTGCCCTCCGCAAACACCAAAGATTAACAGTTTGTAGTTTATCGCGTCACAGACGATAAGGCCTGCATGGGATCAGTGTGTCTCGGACGAGTTCACTTTTTGAGACAGCATCCACCAACTTTGTCATGGACGACTATTACTTGCTTGCGTCCATTACCGAAGACTGCGGCGCGTCATTCCTTTCTCCAGATGATTCTCTGACGGCACTATCTGAGCAGTGCACATCGATGCAGTGGCATGAGGAGAAGACGGGCTGGAAGCGTGCGTGCCCAAAGTCCCACAGATCGTAACATTTGTGGAGTCACATTTGCCCTAGTCTGTGCCGAGGGGTTTGTATAATCTGGAATGATTGACCTTACAATTCCCCGCTCTTTCTGGGTATCTGTGCTGCCTGGCTGTCTACAACCGAGTATGAGAATGGTTACGTATTCACCGTTGCCAGAATAACTGCACAACTGTTGTGGTACGTTCAATTTATGTGGCAGTTCTCCGAAATGAACATCCCCCACTCTGACGGCCACAAATTGAGCCCCCTCAATCTCGCTAAGTTAGCTGTAGGTAGCACGAGTGCAACTCCGTGGTATGATGCCTGCTTGCTCTCTACTTCCGTACTCAGTTTTATGGTCATGAAGTTCCCTTTTAAAGGCACTCCAGTACCGATGACACCACGCCATCTGCTGGCACATTTTGCTGAACCATTGTCAGTATATCTACCACCCCCAGGAGAATGTGCTATTGAATCAAAGTAGATATCATCCTTAAAGATATTTAGACTTTTCTCAATTGTGTGTGTTTGTCACCTTAATTATAACTGATAGCACAACACGTACCTGTGACCACCTGTCCCAAACATGGATGATCTGTGGACTGAATAACTGTGGGTGTAACTGCAATGGTACGCAAGCAGGCAAATTCATGTGGAAACTCTTCGCTCAACGTTTCACTAGCAACCTCGGGAAGATAACTGAATGTAATCTACCAAGTCAGATCCGGCGGGAACAGGCTGTTGAGCACTGTGTCGTCACACTCCGCTGGGCGTACCTAGACATAGGGCCACGTTATTGGGCCTTTAGATTCCAAGAGTAGGGATGCCGTCTTCAGAAATTCAGACCTTCAACAGAATGGAATATCTTAGGCCGAAAGAGCCTCTTCTTGTCTCTGCTGTCTTCTGATGGAGGGAGACAACTTTTCTTACTGACAAACTCATCGTTGTCAGTGCGCCCCATCAAGATTGTTCACTCTCTGTACACAGAGATGAGGCACTTTGGATTTTAGGGACAACTTACCAGGGCACGGACGAGTCGAGTCGCAGCAGTCAGTCACTCTTCCCTGACTATGAAGTGTTATTTCTGTACGCAAGTGAATAATGATTTTTGGGTAAGAATTTCTCGCGAGTGATGATTTCAGTATTGCCTTATATAAATTCAAATGAAACTGAACTCGGTTCTTAATCGGTCACAATTCAGTTCATGTATCGTGTGCCCAGTTAACTTCCATGATTTTGCTCTCTGGGAGTTGCGAGCTAGCTCTGACGAGTCATTTACTAATGAAAGGCGGTGAGCTTTGCTTTCGATTACTCGGTGAGTTTGAATCTTCGTGCGTGAGCAGTTGCCCTTTCATGTTGCGTTTCCTTAATCCATCCAATCCTTGCCGACAAATTATAGTCAGTACTGTATTATCGTTTGCTCATTTGGTGTGTGTGTGTGTGTGTGTGTGTGTGTGTGTGTGTGTGTGTGTGTGTGTGTGTGTGTGTGTGTGAGAGAGAGAGAGAGAGAGAGAGAGAGAGAGAGAAAGGAGAATACTCCATCTTCAAGTAAATGTTCACTATGCAGCTACTCTCCTCGTTAAACTTCGCCACAACGTGCATACAGGGACAGCTTCCTTTCGTCTGTAATCTCGAACCTCACGTACCCTGTGAAAGAAAATTACTCCAAATGTTTCCTGAAGCGTAAACCCTGATCGGTCATTCTGCAGTTCACTAATCATATTTCTGTTGTGCAGTTTTATCCTTAGACTAGAAATTATCTCAATAATTTTTAGCCTGTTACAGGTTTAAATCTCATACGATCTGGTCGGCCTGGCTGCTATCAACGTCCATCTGATTCCATTGCACATACAGATTGGTGAACCGTTAGTTCTCATCAGCATATATAGTTTATATCATAATTAATCACTAAAATGTTAACTTGAAAAAATTCAGCATTACCCACAACAACAAAAAAAGTTGCAACGTTAGCTGAAGTATATTAGAACAACAACTGATACTGAAAATTGCTCCGGTTGACATGCAACGCAACCTGCGGCATGTAACCTGCCCAGGACATAAAAAACAAATGAAATCAGTTTCCATGGAACCAAAATGGCGCCACTGTTGTGTTTGAGCGAGGACAGGTTTAGCAAAACACCAGTTTGCAGTACCTGATAGAAGCACACCTCTCTAGCGGACATTAAACGCATGTACCTGGAACTGTCACAATAACGTTCCTTGTTAAACGTGTCAGAACTTACAGCCAGAACTGTCCACACAACACCAGCGAGCTACACGTTCCAAAACGCAGTCTGTACTCTGACCGACTAAACACGGGGGGGAAGAGTCGAGTCGACGGACACACGGAGACGGCAAGTTCGTAAATTACGTCACGGGACTCACTGCCGCGTTTAAAACTAAGCTTATTTCTGATCTCTGCTGCTCGGCTCGCAGAGAAGTCCTTTGGAAATGCGCAGAGCTCCAATATACTGCCGTTTCCCGCCAGAAGGTGTAACCGTCCCCTTACCAATGAGTCTTCTGGACTGCCATATAACTGACCGTGATCGAGTATGCCTCATGAAATTTCACAGCGAGTAAGGCATTGTTACCGAAAGAACATAATACCCGTTAGTAGGAGGAAAGTTAATAACAGACATGAAGGAAGAATCTATTCTAAATACCGATAATAATTTTGAAATGAGTAAAATTTAGTGCAGTTGCTCATTGAACCAAGGGTACCAAGTATTATTTTAATATAAAAAATATTGATAATAAAAAACACTGATTAGCAAAACAGAGATAATTAAACAGTCGCAATGAATATCCACAATCTTAAGAAAGGTCATGGCAAACTTAAACTTTGCTACGTAACAAATTACTTTCATTAACCTCAGTGTAACGTAATGGAAAGTTTAGAAAAACACAAGCAATTTACTTTTGATTATAGAAAGACTGAATTCAATTTACTTTAAGCGAATGAGCAATTGATTTTTCTTTTAATATAACAAGAAAAAAGTTCATACCAAGATTTCAGACGTCACTTGCTAAGCTAAATACCGAATAAATGAAATTGCGCGCTCTTAATTTGTGCTGTAACTCTAGTTGTTAGTTTTTGTCAGTGAAAATTTTATGTTACTGTAAGCGAATGGAGTTAATACTCGAAATTGCAATTTAGTTAATGTTCTGTTATGCAACACAAGAATGAACAATTACTGAGGCAGAAAATTTTGACTGAAATAAGTCATTAGCAAACAAACAAAACTGACAGTAAATAGCTAATGAATTTTCATATTCTTACGACACTCGGCGATTGCGCGGAAAGGAAAGGAATCCTGCTTGGTAATAATAGTGTCCGAGGACAATGACAACTTAGGTGTCCTACAAGTTTTAACTATTGCAGGTTATTATTCAGGTTAGTCATGCTTTGTAAAAGAAATATCACTGGGTAATGTTTCTACAATACTAGTTATATTTTGTCACTTAGCAGTCTTAACGGTGCTGTAGCTCTGCGAACAACAAAGGAAGTAGCCGACGACAGTGCTGAGTTGCCACTGTTCTTGCAGCTGGTTGAGAACCATGACTCGTCTCCAGAGCCACGGACAATTATGGGACAGGCAGCAGTTAGAATTGCAGCTTCCTCCGCCTGTTCATTCCTACTGTGCTCCCAATACTTGCCGGTTGACGAATTAGGTGCGCCTACACTGGCGCGATCACAGCTGCACAGCGTGTCTGCGGGAGCGCCCAACGAACACTTCCGCACTCTTTCACCACTCAAGCTTCTCTGCTTCCCCTCTGCTCGCAGCGCGACACTCTCTCCATACCCAAATATGAACAACGGCACAGCTACTTCCATTTCGTCTTTGCTCTCGATAAATTCAAAATGAAGGTTCGTCTGGCTGTTGCCCAGCAATTTACAGTATTTGCATTATAATGACTATCAACTACATACATTCAGAAACAAATACAGTAATACATCTACTACATATTTAATATTGTTTGTGTAACAAAGCTTACAGATGCAGAATTAGACGAACAGTACAAGTTATAAACGGATATTAAACGCCGAAAAGTTTTGCATGGTGCAGAAGATATTTTATCTACATTTTCGGTGTTACAAGGGCCGAACGCCACCTCCGTCCAGCGACTTAATGAAACAGAGTGGTGCCCACATCGTTACCAAAGCAAAATCGCTCCACCCTCGCCGCAGTATCAATCTAAAACCAACTGAAGTTTGCCAGTCCAAGGGCATACGTAGGGACTTTAGAAAGTACGCTGCACGTGTCGCTCCACGCTATGATCATTATGCAACAAGGCTCGAGTATTGTCAAGAGGAAGTACGTGGTCCGGCTTTCCAGCAACATAGTTTTGTTGAGGTACAGATAATAGGTGCATCACGCGGGTGCCTGAACTGGCGTCGTAACTGGAAACGTACTCCAGAATTACAGTACGCTTCTTGTGAACAAGACATATTAACTGCACTAAAATTCACCGTGGCATTTTGGTGGTGTTGGACTAAATGCAATTTCGCGTCCAGCTGTCATGAAATGATGCCGTCAGTTTGACCAAGGGCAGACAGACGTAGGTCTTGCTGATCAGGAAGTCCAGGTGTTGCATCATGCTATTGCCCTCTTTCCGGTAAGAGATTTGCCAATGATGAGGACTTTCAGACAGCGGTTCTCGAACGTCTCCTTGACTAAGGAGCGGACTTTTATCGTCCACGAACTGAACAATTGTTAAAACTTTCCGACCATTATTTACAGAGACTTGTTTATGTTGAAAAATAGTGTAATATGTCTGTGCCTCTTTGAAGTGTAGTGCAGTGAAGTTACTTGCCCTGCAGTAATAATTTGTAACTTACACTAAGAGGTCCCATGGTATTTCTCATTCCTTGAAAAGTGTTTTAGCACGAAATTGCCTGCATGCTACTGAAACTAGAAGCTACTGCATTATTCAAAAAATTGTTTAGCTAGCAAAACTTAGTGATGCAGTTCAATGTGCTACCCTAGATTACATAAGTTACATGTAATTGGTAAAGAGAAAAACGGAAGGTGAGCAAGCATTGTAAATGGCTGGAATTTTTCTGTTTGTGTAACAAAGAAGTGCACTCTGCTTGAGAAACGCAAGCAATTCAAACATAACGAAAAACAGTGCATTGGATGCAGAACTGCACATTCTTTCTGGAAAGCTTCTTAGTCAACCTTACGACTTAATGATACAAAAAAGGCCATTTTCACCCTCTGTTTCAGAATTGGATCCTCTGACACCTCATATCACGTTAAAGAGTTATAAATTGCTCACTCATTTCAAGTCATTGCAAAGCTTGCGAGTCACTGGAAAGGGTAAGCAGTCGGCTTTGGATCCAATAAAATCTTCTCGTTTTACAAGTTGCAAATGTTCGAATAAAACACTCGATTTTTCAACAGCCGTCTCCTCCATCATTATCAGAGTTACAACACTGACTGCCGGTTGTGGCGCTGTGTTCTGCTTATATAGATGCAATAGAAGCGTCTGGAAGCCTTCAGAGAGGGGCCAAAGTGACACATGAGCAGAATACAAGTTGGGCACCTCATACCAGCTACGTCCCGCCGTCGGACCGAGTGACGTAAAGCGGCACGTGAGGCTATGCCACGTTTGAAACTGCCATTCTTGCTTCCCAACAAGTGTCAAGCCTCCGTCTTTGCTTTAGATCGATGTCCAGTGTCAGCCCTCATTCCGTGCTAAGGGCAAATCAAAGACGGAGGGTTGACGCTTGTACGGAGGGAGGAGAGAGAGTTTCAGACGTGGCGGCAGTTGTATCTCGGCTGGTCGCAACAGTAGTTCGTAGACTAGGAAGCAGGGGGCAGATTACGGTAGATGAGCACACTTCAGAACATAAAAAGACAGTGCTATAACTGAACAATCAAGCATGTTTACTCATCTTTTGAGAAACAGTCATGTAGAACTTAATTTTTCAATCTCTGAATAAAGTCTTGTCAACTCAACAATAAGCTATCTAAGTGCGCTTGTTCTCGCAAACCTAACTATGACGTCGGCAGACGCTGTCCCGTGGTGCTGAACTGTTGCACTAAGGAGAGAATCTGAGCTGACGATCTGGTCCCCTTAGCGCTGTCGTCGGTGTCATTAATACCAGCGCCGGAGGGGGCGGTAGTGTTGTGTTGTCATCCTGGAGAGGGGAGGTGCGACGCCTGAGTTATGTATTCAGCTACGGTGGCCCCACCCCTCGGAGTCCAGATACTGACGTTGGCGCTAGCTGGGTTTCGACGGCCAGCGCACAGGTGATGCCTTACGCCGCCTGGCATCACTCGGGCCCTACAACGAACGTGTGACTCGACATTTGTTGACTTACTAAACTCGTCTGAAGTAATTACTCACTCTCCACTCGCAAGACTTGCAGTGTCATGTGTTGTGACGTTTGCTCTACGGCATCAGTTTCCAGACCAACTGTATATAAAAGACTTAAGAGTCGTTGGTTCCTGTACGAAAAGTCCGGTAGTGTGTGTATATGTATTGTTGTCGAAGTTCGTACTGTTCATGACAGTGAAGAGATGGGCCTGCTCATTATGGAGACACCGAGAGCGAGATTGTACCATGGACGACTGGAAGAATATGTTCTCCACAAATGATAGCTACTTCTGTTTACATAAAGATTTTCAAATTTTTATATTCAAAACAAATGTTCAAATGACTATAAGCAGTATGGGACTTACATCTGAGGTCTCCCCTAGAATTAGAACTACTAAAACCTAACTAACCTAAGGACATCACACACATCCAAGCCCGATGCAGGATTCGAACCTGTGACTGTAGCAGCAGGGCGGTTCCGGACTGAAGCGCCTGGAATCGCTCGGTCACAGCGGCCGGCTTTTTATATTGTTTCTCGTATCTGTTACAGCTACATCCACAAAATTTTTACATTTCTGGTGACTATTGATTTATATTTTCCATTCCAAAACCATAGCTACAAACAATAGATAGTCTTTAATATAATACTTAAACAATTAAAAAAAATTAAATACGAGGAAATCAAAGGACTCTGATTAGTGTAACTATCAGTACAGAATTTTTCTGTATACATTTACATTTCCACTTGTGCACACACTTGCAATAGCCATAGCTGGAATTCCTACGTAAGGATAAAATAGTAATGCTTATTCAAGATCCAATAATTTCACAAAGAGCAGAAATAACAGATCCGTACAACTTTCGGTAGTATACTGAAGGTCTATATTATGACAGTGTCGAAGTGATTTGATAGAGGTCGCTAGCGGCTACGTGATATCCCTTTGCACTGCGAAGATCTACATGCTTCTACAGTGGTCATCTTCCGCTGAATCAAGTACCAGTAATCAAAGTACAAATTGTACGGCATATGAAACAAACTAAAAGCAGTTGATGCACTAATTGAAACTATCCTAAGCCAGGAAGCATTAAAGTTAAGTCGTAATAAGATATTATCCAACATTTAAAGTGGCTGTAAGCTGTGGCCAAACCCAAATATTAAAAACATAAAATAACAACATAAACTGTTACATGATTAGGGCTATTTGCAGACATTTTCATGCATTAGTTACAAACAAATGTGTTCATAAATGCCCCGGGTTGCCACAGAAAATTTTTGTTCATGTTTGTCGATGGCCCGTTTGCGATTCACGTGGAGATAGGGATTTAGCAGACCTCCAGTCTGTATTTAATTAATTACATGAGAATGTGAACGAAATATACACTAGAGAAGGAACTATATAAAAATAAAATTTTTGGATCTAACGGTCACTAAGAGCGTGAGAAAATAGATTCCTCCATTTACCGTAAAACAACGCTGTCAGATACGATAATAAGGGCAGATTCCAATCATACTTCTCGGCATAAAAAGCATTCTTCCATGAAATGGTAGAACGTCTTAGTAAACCACCACTGGAAGACCCTGAGGTGCAGTGAGAACTTAGAATCCTCACTTGGCAACACAAATTGGTACACAAATTGTTAGGAGACGCAAACTTACCAGATCATTAAAAAAAATATTACCTCGCAGTATCATGTTCCGTTCACTGAAAAATTGGCACCTGCCTTCCCTAAGAAGTTCAGAATAGCTTTTCAGACAGGAACGAATTTGGGAATCAGGTCGAAACATATTAGTAAGAAGGATAAAATAAATAATGGAAAAAATACGATACGCCAGATGTGTATAAATTGAAGTGTGGTTCATGGTATCGTTTAGGTGTAGGCCAAAGAGGGGCCCCTTCGTGACAAGGTTTAAGGAGAATATTGGTCCTAACAATAGAGCAGCTTTTGATGCGCAGCTACGCAACACGAATAATGTTGGCAGAAGCATCAGAAGTTCTGTGAAAATGTTACATACAGCTCCCAAAGGATTGAAGCTTGATATTCGTAAAGTTAACGAACCTAATAAAATACTAAATGAGCCGTATGAGTTTAAATATAATGGCTACTTTGCCCTTTTCAGGAAAGGAATTTAATCTAACCTTAATTTTTTGTAAGTGCATGTGACTCAATTATCTTGAACAATTCTGTATAGGAAATGGACTATCATTTTTACTTCATTATTTTCCATATCACTGCAATTTTAAAACTGAAAAGTTTTTAAAAAAAATAGTGTTTACGACAATCGTTTGGAAAACTGGTATCTTCCGCTGAGCGACGCCTGGAAAGTATGAATATGTGGCCTATTTGTACTACAAAATTTAATGAACTGTTTTATTGAAAATATTATGTTGTGTTGATTGATTCATGTTCTACGAGCGAGTCCGGACAAGGTGCGTAAGTGCAGAGCTGGTGACGCGACAGTAGGTATATAGGGCGCTATTGGAGTCCAACCGAAAGCCAGCGGGTGGCAGTTAACCTGGAAGACATTGTGGAGACCCTTATATAGAATATTAATATGCCTTGCTAATAAACTCAGATGATGAATTTCTACCACTACTGAATTTTATTCCAAGCAGTGAACATTTAAGTTTGTCTTTTGTCAGATCTGTGTCTAATGGTGATTGTTAGTAGTCAAGAAAGAGTCTGAAGAATTATTGGGAAAGCTTAGAGGCGATTGATATTTTATTATGGAGCTACATAGATTTTGGAACTTAAGGGAGGTACGACGTCAAAAATTTAAAGAAATTCGGTTTTTCAAAAATATGCCTATTTCGTAGCGGACATCTTTCTGAATAGTTTGATGCATAAAAGCCGCGCGGGATTAGCCGAGCGGTCTGGGGCACTGCAGTCATGGACTGTGCGGCTGATCCCGGCAGAGGTTCGAGTCCTCCCTCGGGCATGTGTGTGTGTGTGTGTGTGTGTGTGTGTGTGTGTGTGTGTGTGTGTGTGTGTGTTTGTCCTTAGGATAATTTAGTTTAAGTAGAGTGTAAGCTGCGCGTATTACCAAACAGTATGCCATGTTGGCATGTAAAAATCATTAGATGTGAAACCGTGCAGAAAACAAAAAAGTTCTCTTGTTTTCTGCAGGGTTTCACATCTAATGATTTTTACATGCCAACATGGTATACTGTTTTGTAATACGTGCAATGTGTGGCGCTGCTGTGTACTGCTGGTCCGTAATTTTAACTATTTAACTCTTTTTGGTAAAGTTTATAAGAAGTATTAACTGAATTGTGGACTGGTGCGGTTTTTGTATGAACTGTTGTATTCTTGATGGTTGAAGATTTTTTTTAATAAATAAAAAGGTTTCCTATATCCTGGCACGACGCTCCTTTCCCGAGGTTTCCTTGTGACAAAGGAAAGAGAAAACTCCAGTTATCTGTACGCAATGTAAATGTACATTATACATTTTTTGACATCTTCAGAAAAGCCATTCTCGACTTCGTTATGTAAAATTAAAACGATATATTCTGTATCTTTGGCATGTGCTTAAGAATTTGGTAATAACTGTACTACGCATGAGTGTAAATTTAGTTGCCTGCCCTGTAGGCTGATTTGAAAATGGATATCAGCCCGAAACTAGTCATCGAATGAAAAATAAAATATTTGCAACTTGGACTGGTTTTTCGTTCTGTTGGTTAACAGAAGTAGCTGACCCAAGCTACTCCAGCGTACCGAAAGTTCGTATGGGTAGCTGTTGTATGTGTTTATGGATACGTCTCCATAGAATGGACTCGAGGACCTTGCTAAACACGAAAGAGAGACTGTGTGTGTGAAATCTTATGGGACTTAACTGCTAAGGTCATCAGTCCCTAAGCTTACACACTACTTAACCTAAATTATCCTAAGGACAAACACACACACACACACACACACACACACACACACACACACACACACACACACACACACACACACACACACACACACCCATGCCCGAGGGAGGACTCGAACCTCTGCTGGGACCAGCCGCACAGTCCATGACTGCAGCGCCTAGACCGCTCGGCTAATCCCGCGCGGAAGTGAGACTGATGGGATTTCTTGGTTCCTGATTAGAAGACAGTTATGTACCTGCGGCGTGGCGACACAGGATCACGATATCACCTGTAAAAAAAAAATAAAAAGTCCTTATCCAATAAGTAATTTCGTCGTAGGAAGCCTGTAGTTCACACCAGGAGCGAAACAGAACAGTGCAAGAAGTGCTACCCACAGCACAAAAATAGTGTCCCATTAGTACGGCGTATTTCAACGCGTCAGTTATTACCGATCGTGTGCCAATTGCTACTTCATGGGTCTGAAGTTAAGTTTTGGTCACGGCTTATAACCACATTAAATGTTGGAGCACTCCTCATTATGACGACGTAATTTTAATCTTCCTGGCTTAGGATGATTTTAAATAGTATGTTAACTGTTCAGTGGTGTGTATCAGGTGCCGAAAAATGTATACGTGGGTTTGTACTGCTTGATACAGGGGAAGATTATCACCGTAGAAGCATGTAAAGCTTCCCGGCGCGGAGGGATACCATATGAAGCCGCTAGTGACATGTCTCAAGTCCTTTCAACGCGGTCATAACATGGATCATCACTATACTACGGACGGTTGGAGGGAACTGTCATTTTTGGTCTTTAAGTTAGTGGCTCTCTATAAGCACTGCTATTTTATACTTGTATAGGAATACTAATTACGGTTAGTACATGCGTGGGCACTGCTGAAAATATACGTAAACATTTACAGTGACGGTGTGTGACGTTGATTACATTATTGAGTTGTTTCGTTTTCCGGTGTGTAAAAATTTTAAAACTTTTTTATAAATTAACGACTATCTGTTGTTTGTGGGTTATGCTTTGAGAATGGAAGTGTAATGTGAAACTAGTCACCACAAGTAAAAAAAGTTTTTTTATGCAACTGTGACATATACTAGAAAATCAGGATTTAGTAGTCCAAGCTGCTGATCATCGCTCCTACATTACATAGGAAGTTCACAAGGATTTTCGTTGCACGTTCTTTCTGAAATGAAAGTATTGATGATGATTGACAGTCTGTCGAAGTTCTATTGAAATAAATTCGCTGAATGCGAATAACTTGCGTCAGCTGTGTTAGGTACTGATGTTCTGTCCATCGGAGGGGTATGAAAGTTTGTACCGGGCCGAGACTCGATTCCAGATACCCCACTTATCACGAGCGGTAGCTTTACCACTAAGCAAACTGTGGACGAGTGTGTGTGTGTGTGTGTGTGTGTGTGTGTGTGTGTGTGTGTGTGTGTGTGTGTGTGTGCGTGCGTGCGTGCGTACACCACTCAAAAATTTCTTGGTTGCCGCTTTTATCCACTCTCGTGTTTCAATATGTTCACTCGATATGTCCTCCGAAGACCATAATCCCATCGTAATTATAATTACCATCTACGGCCATTGTAGCCTTTATGGGTGAGGATGTACCGTGATTCGTAGTACAGACGCTCTTAGGACACGTTAAATTTGACTTATGGAAGCTACAATAGACAAAATTCAGGAGCTGATTGGAAAATAATGACAAAGATTAAAATGAGAAAGTTTTGACCTTCTGGTAGGTGTTTGGGTTGTTCCATAAAGATCAGTAGCAAGAATATTAAAATACTTAGTTTGTTGAGCAGTACTACCTCTGGCAATCAGAAAGTCTGATCCAGTTAAATCACAGTGTAACAAATCACTGAGACAATAGCACCAGCTGGGATTGTGTGTGTTTGGCCCAAGACACCTCACTGTGATCCATGACAATATACTGGGGCACAGGGCACTAATAGTACTATAGAATGTAACAGTTTTTTCCTTCCCCGTTCCTCTTTGAAGCATAGCTCGTTTGCTGCTGTCCCGGTAGCTACTCCCACACGTCGCCAGGCCGGGCCATTTGTCAAAGCTGCGTCTCGCCTGGTACCTCACCTTGCAGCGTGCTGCGCTCTTTCATTGTCGGCTGGTCGCGTGATCTACGTTCGCAATTTCCTGCGGAGTCTTCCTCTTTCTCTTTGTGACGAAGCTGCATTTTCTCGTTACACGTGAGGGATCACCCGCATTATTTTTGTTGTAGAGGCCAGTTTCATTGCAGCGCTTTAATTCTTTTTTTGTGTAAATTAATTATGCCATATACAGCGCCTTTCTCTGTACGACGTCTTTTATGGAAATGCTGGACACTCAGTCAACATTTTCCGTAAAGGAAGGGACATTTTTCTTGAGTTAACAGTAATTCTGTGACAATAGAGTCGACTCATTCAGCGGGAGTGCTCTCGGGGAGATTCAAAATGTTTGATGATGCTGAGCCACTTAACTCTTTCTTCGTTTTGTAAACTATTTCAGAAAATTTTGTGGCCTTCATTAATTTTCTGTAGTATTTCAGCACCTGTGTTCGTGTTGATAACATTGATAAACATTGTTTTGCTGGTGTTGGTTTATCTTGGTAATTAAGTCTGGCAGCATTTGTGTCGTGTTTAGCTCTTATTTCCGGATCTTTTCCCGTCTAACTAAGAAGAATTGCTTACGTATGGAACAAAGTATGCTACAAATAGCACCGTTGCTGTATCTGTAAATATTAACTGTTGTTATATGCCAAAAATTTGTTGTAATATGTCTTTGTAAACTGAAAACCGTATATTCTAAGAACTGACCGTCTGCAGACTGTAACGAAGGTAGCCGAGTGATCGTGGCAGATAGCCACTGAAGAGGATTGTAACGAAAAAGAAGAGGACGACAGTTACAAAACTGATTGTGGAACTGAATCTCGCACTTGGAAATCCTGTCAGATCCAAAACAACACGAAAGAAGCTCTATAAGTTGGAGGACGAGTTGGAATTCCAAAACCGCACATCAGTGATGCAAATTTCTAATTTAAGGCTGGATTTACGTCCGAAGAGTGAGATATGACGCAGGTTCGGTGCTGTTTCTGGCAGCCATATAGTGGTATTCCATGGGCCTCATCGGTAGTCTGCAACGCCGCATTGCGACCAAGGACTGTGTGACCATTTTGGCTGATCAGGTCCAACCCATGTTACAATTTCTGTTACCCAAAGATGCTGCTGTGTTCCAAGGCGACAGCGCCCCTGCTCGCACATCTCGCACCGTGCAGGACTGTTTCTCCCCTTTCCATCATAGTCATCATGTACGTTGGAGAGAAGCGTGGGCGATCGCTGTCTACCTTCACCTTCTTTATCAAAATTTCCACTATTTTGCAGAGAGAAAGGTATAACATTCTGTTGAAGACCATGAGCAACCTGTATTTACCGATTCCGAGAGTATTGGACGCTGTTTCGAATGCCAACGCTGTTTCTACACAGTTTTAGGCATGGTAATGTGTTGCGTTTGTGGTATTTACATAGTAGTTAGTACGCGCAATTGTAACTATAACCCACACTACTTGCTGCTCTTCTTTGGATCTTCTGAACTTCCTGATTTCATCGTACCTGATAAGAGTACCACACGGAGGACTAGTTATGACCTGTCTGTCGAATAAGTGTTTTCAAATTTGCGTGGACGAGGTGGACCACATGCCCTATGGAGAAGATCAAATTATGTCATACACTATTGGAATTAGGAGTTTCCAATTTCCCCTGGCGTAGTTTATTAGTTGATTATACAGTCTCGTGATGACTGGGTGTTGTGTGATGTCCTTAGGTAAGTTAGGTTTAAGTAGTTCTCAGTTCTAGGGGACTGATGACCATAGCTGTTAAGTCACATAGTGCTCAGAGCCATTTGAACCATTTGATTATACAGTCTGCAGCAAGTTCATAGTGTCCAGCGCGAAAAATAGGAGAGGTGTTCAATAAGTAACGCAACACAATTTTTCTCCGCCGATTTCAGTTGAAAAAATAAAATCGAAATTTGTTGTGGGACATGGTGAAATATTCCCGTTTCGGCCGCTGTAGTTTCACCACGTTCCGATAGGTAGCTTCAAAATGGCGTCTGTAACAGAGCTTCGTTCCAAAGAGAATTTCTTTCCGAGGAAAATTAGAGCATTGCAGATATTGACAGGCGCTTGCAGAATGTCTGCGGAGACGTGGCAGTGAACAGAAGCACGTGAGTCGTTGGACTCACTAACAAATTAATATTCGACGTTAAGAAATTTATCTCTCTGAGAAATGCTTTCCTTCCTATTTCGAGTCAGCACTTTACATTCTCTCTACTTCGGCCATCGTCATATTACAAAATTCATTTATTTTCAGCGCCTCATTCATCAATCTGATTCCCTCAGCATCGCTTGCTTTGCCATTTTACAAAGTATTTACTTGCCATTCCACTAACTAAGCCCACAAAGTAGATTCTCCAAGCTACAGTTGCCAACGCGCTTGGGCGTTGGTAGTGCAGTTGGCACGAGGCTATTAAGTTAACGGTTTTTAGCTGTTCTGTCACGGTACCTGACATGACACCAAGTCACTATGGAACTTCTACAGGCAAATTAGCTGGCAAGAGTGGTGGTGCGCTACCCAATTGCAAAATCACTGTGCCCGTGGAAAGGTAAATACACACTATGCGAACGAAAGTATCAGGACACCTGACTGAAAATGACTTGCAAGTTCGTGACGCCCTCCATCGGTTATGCTGTAATTCAATAAAGTGTTGGCCCGCTCTTAGTCTTGATGACAGCTTCCGCTCTCACAGGCGTACGTTCAATCAGGTGCTGGGAGGTTTCTTGGGGAATGACAGCCCGTTCTTCACGGAGTGCTTCACTGAGGAGAGGTATCGATGTACGTCGCTGAGGCCTGGCACGAAGTTGGCAATCCAAAACATCTCAATAGTGATTTATAGCGTTCAGGTCAGAACTCTGTGCAGACCAGTCCATTACAGGGATGTTACTGCCGGTAACCACTCCGCCACAGGCCGTGTATTATGAACAGGTGCTCGATCGTGTCGAAAGATACTATCGCCATCCCCGAATTCCTCTTCAACAGTAGGTAGCAAGAAGGTGCTTAAAATATCAAGATAGGCTTGTGTAATGATAGTGCCATGCAAAAAACAAGGGGTGCAAGCCCCCTCCATGAAAAACACAACCACGCCGTAACACCACCACCTCCGAATTTTACTGTTGACACTACACACGCTGACAGATGACGTTCACCGGGCATTCGCCATACCCACACCCTGCCATCGGATCGCCACATTGTGTACCGTGATTCGTCACTCCACACGACGTTTTCCCACTGTTCAATCCTACAATGTGTATGCTCCTTACACCTAGCGAGGCGTCGTTTGGCATTTCACGGCGTGATGTGTGGCTTATGAGTAGCCGCTCGACCATGAAATCCAAGTTTTCTCACCTCCCGCCTATCTTTCATAGTACTTGCAGTGGATCCTGATGCAGTTTGTAATTCCTGTGTGATGGTCTGGATAGATGTCTGCCTATTACACATTACGATCCTCTTCAACAGTCGGCAGTCTCTGCCAGTCAACAGACGTGCTATGCCTGTACGCTTTTGTGTGGTACGTGTCCCTTGACGTTTCCACTTCACTATCACATCAGAAATTGTGGACCTAGGGAGGTTTAGGAGGATGGAAATTTCGCGTACAGACGTATGACAGAAGTGACTCCCAATCACCTGACCACGTTCGAAGTCCGTGAGTTCCGTGGAGCGACCCATTCTGCTTTCTCCCGATGTCTAATGACTACTTCGGTCGCTTATATGGAGTGCCTGGCAGTAGATGGCAGCACAATGCACCTAATATGAAAAACGTATGTTTTTGGGGGTGTCGGAATACTTTTGATCACATAGTGTATGTGGGAGCTCAACGATAAAAACTGCAATATCGGCACGCTTGTGTAGTCAGCCGTTACGTGGCGGTCAGCTGCAGTGGGGAGAGACTATGCAGGGCTGCGGTTGCGCCTGTCGATGGCCACAACAGGGAGCAGGATTCGAGCAAGCTTAACAGCTTATCGCCTACTGTGCCAGATGTGCCATAAACTAACGCATCAGCGTTTGCCACCTGTAATTCTGCCCACAGCGTCAACTGTGCAGACGGGCTCATCAGGTGCACTATTAAAACTGCTTCCTTTTAAAAATGCATGCGTAATTTAACAGTATACGGCTATAACGGCGGACCATAGTGTCCAGTGGACGATGGAGACTTGTCTGATATCGGAAATACGACGGTTTTTTTTTTTACTAAAAGCAGTTTGGTTTTATTCAGGATTCCAATACAGTCTACTATTGCCCATTCTTTTCGCTACAAACCCCTGTTTCTCAACATAATCTCCTTTCAGTGCGACCGTCTTACACCAATATACTAGCAGGGCCAGTATTCCGCATGTGCCCGTGTAATGGTAAATATGGGAGCCATCAAAACCTCCCCTTCATTCACGTACTACAGCGCACGGGTGCATTCTTCACTGGGCGAAATAAATGTCAGAAGGCGCAAGGTCCGGGCTGTACGGTTGATGAAGAACGGTCTAAGGACGTTTTTTGAGTTTTTCTCTGTTGCGCAGATTTGTGTGAGGCCTTGAGTTGTCATGGAGTAGGAGAAGTACGCATTTTTGTGGCGATAAACACGCTTCCGAGTTGATCATTGCACTGTGAGCGAGGACATAATAATCCCTTCAGAACCCCAGAAGACCGTCGCCATAACTCTACCGGCTGAGGTGGTATAGGTTTGCAACTTTTTCTTCGGAGGAGAAGTGGTTTGGCGCTACTCGGCGGATCCCCGTTTTGTTTTCGAAGTGCTGAACCCATGTTTCATCACCAGTGTTGTTGTTCGACAAAAAATTGTCACGATCAGTTCCTCACGAATGGTCCTCCGTTGGACTTTATGGTCTTCTGTTAGGTGACGAGGAACCTAGCGGGCACACAGTTGGAGTACCCTAACAGGTGGACGAGGGTGTTAGCACTACTTGTGCAGTGGGCTGTGAGCGATCGATCACCTCGAATGAAAGTGTCCGTACGTTCCAACATTGTAGGAGTTCGCTGCTTCGCGTGGCTGCAACGCGATTTTGTAGATATCTCTATAGCAACGCCTCTTTATAGCTTTATAGACGGCTACTGTTCGCACCTACAGCCTTTTTGCACTTCGCAGTTGAAAGCTGTTAAAAGCGCTACCACGTTCCAGGGTATCCCTTAAGTTGACTCGTCAGTAGGAATGTCTTACTGGTACAGGTTCAGTATATTACAACTTCATAATGATGTTGCATTTTCTCACGCACTCAGTGTTTAAAACGTCATGTCTCCTAATCTATGTATCATAGAATCATATAATTTTGTCGGTGCATTCAGCGCCACATGTGGATACTGCCTGAAAAATGTGTTGGAGTATATAGTTAGTAGAAAAGAAGTAATTCGGAAGTTATTCAGCATCTCCTTATTTGTGACGTCATATCTCCTGAACTGTGATAGGTAGGTGATTCTTACCGCCACAGTGATTGCTGCCACACAGCAAAGGATATGTCTACCACGTTTGGTTGAAATCGGTCCAGTGGCTTAGAAACAGATGCGTAACATACACCGACGGAAACAAAATAAAAACACCAAGAAGAAGACGTCTGACGCAAACGAAATTTGTTAGGCGTGTTTCTACGTCTGAACGACGATTACATTTTCCAGCAGTCGCATAAGAGTGGCGCTAATAGTGCTTCTAAGAAGACGCTAACCAGGTTTGCTTCAAATACATGTTGTAACAGTCATGAGCGTTAGTTACTTTTGAGACTGGACGTGGAGAATTGATGTTAGGTAGGAAAGCCTTTAAGGGGATAAAGATGCCGTTATCAACACCTCACTGAGTTCCAACGATGTCGTGTAACAGGGCTACGAGAATCTGGATGTTCTTTCGTCGAAACTACAAAGAGACTTGGTAGGAACGTTGCCACTGTTCATGATTGCTGGCAGCCATGGTCACGGGAATGTGCAGTCTCGAGAAGGGCGGGGGCCGGACGGCCACGTGTCACTGCCGAGAGAGTCCATCGTGTTCGCCGTATGGCGCTCGCGCATCGCACTGCATCTGCAGCCGCAATTTGAGCAGCCGGCGGCTCCACAGTGCCAAAACGAACTGTTACAAATAGGTTTCTTCAAGGACAGCTGCGAGCCAGAAGCCATGAAGCGTGCATTCCACTGACCCAAAACGATCGCTATTTGCGGCTTCAGTGGTGTCCAGCGAGAGCTCACTGGAGGGGAGTGTCGTGTTTTGCGATGAAAGCTGGTTCAGCCTCGGTGTCACCGATGCCGTGCGTTGGTTAGGAGGACATCAGTTTAGCACCTGCATCCAGCCTGTCTGCGTGCTACACAAACTGGACTTGCACCTAGACTGACGGTCTGGGGTACGATTTCGTATGACAGCAGGAGCACTTTCGTGGTTATGCCACACAGCCTGACAGCAAATTTGCACGTCAATCTGGTGATTCGACCACTTGTGCTGTCATTCATGAACAACATACCAATAGATGTTTTTCAACATGATAATACTCGTCCACATACCGCTGTTGTAACCCGACAGTCTCCACAGAGTGTAGACATGTTGCCTTGGCCTGCTCGGTCACCAGATCCGTCTCAGATCTATAAGACGACAACTCCAGCGCCATGCACAAACAGTCTTAACGCTCCCTGTATTAGCAGACCAGGTGCAACAGGCGCGGATCTCCATCTCACAGACTGATTTTCGGGACCTGCACAGCACAATGCATGCTCATTTGCATGCTCATTCAACAGTCTGGCGGTTACACCGAATATTAATGTACCAACATTTCACATTTGCAATGGCTTATCTCGCACTTACATTAACCTGTTAACCAATTAAATATGTTTTATAGACAAATGCATTCCCAAAATTTCATTACCTGCGTTAATCATTTTTGTGGTCCATTGATCGTGACCGGGCCAAATATCTCACGAAATAAGCGTCAAACGAAAAAACTACAAAGAACTGAACTTGTCTAGCTATAAGGGGGAAACCAGATGACTCTATGTTTGGCCCGCTAGATGGCGCTGCCATAGGTCAGACGGATATCAACTTCGTTTTCTAAAATAGGAACCCCCATTTTTATTACATATTCGTGTAGAGAAATATGAATGTTTTATCACAAAGCGGAAAAAGTGGGCAACTAAAACATTCATGTTTCTTTATGTACTACACGGATATATAATGAAAAATGGGGGTTCCTATTAAAAAAAAAAAAAAAAAAAAAGGCAGTTGATATCCGTTTGACCTATGGCAGCGCCGTCTACCGGGCCTACCATAGCGCCATCTGGTTTCCCCCCTTAAAACTAGACAAGTTTCGTTCTTTGTAGTTTTTTCGTTTGACGCTTATTTCGTGAGCTATTTGGCCCACTCACTATCAATGGACCACCCTGTATATGTAGGATGCTTTACTAAGTGTGTTTGCCTCTGTAAGTTACGAAGTAATAGGCGACGGATATATTTACTGCGCTAGGTCACCATAGGAAACGTTACACTGTCTACGGAGCTATGAACATAGTTCCAAAAAGTTACAGCAAAAAGATTCCATTTTGTAAATGGAGCAGTAGTTCTTTCCACCATGCATTGGAATCAGTAACACCAGCGGTGTATACATCAATTTAAATTTATTCATATCACTTTTAGTTTGGGATCTACGACCGTCAAAGTTTCAGGGGCAGATACCACACGCTGTACATAATACATGGCTGTGTGGTGGGTGATTGATGTTCTGGCGGAGGAAAGTTGATTTAAATGAGATGTTAAAATGTGTGTCCATGTTCCTGAATGCACAATGCACTGCGCCTTCTAAAGGATATGCGGACAAGATGTAAGATTGCCGTTGTCACGGAGCAGCATTTAGTGTAACATATGGATTTTGTGCCTTCCCCATGAACCATGGACCTTGCCGTTGGTGGGGAGGCTTGCGTGCCTCAGCGATACAGATGGCCGTACCGTAGGTGCAACCACAACGGAGAGGTATTTGTTGAGAGGCCAGACAAACGTGTAGTTCCTGAAAAGGGGCAGCAGCCTTTTCAGTAGTTGCAGGGGCAACAGTCTGGATGATTGACTGACCTGGCCTTGCAACATTAACCAAAACGGCCTTGCTGTGCTGGTACTGCGAACGGCTGAAAGCAAGGGGAAACTACGGCCGTAATTTTTCCCGAGGACATGCAGCTTTACTGTATGGATAAATGATGATGGCGTCCTCTTGGGTAAAATATTCCGGAGGTAAAATAGTCCCCCATTCGGATCTCCGGGCGGGGACTACTCAAGAGGATATCGTTATCAGGAGAAAGAAAACTGGCGTTCTACGGATCGGAGCGTGGAATGTCAGATCCCTTAACCGGGCAGGTAGATTAGAAAATTTGAAAAGGGAAATGGATAGGTTAAAGTCAGATATAATGGGAATTAGTGAAGTTCGGTGGCAGGAGGAACAAGACTTCTGGTCAGGTGACTACAGGGTTACAAATACAAAATCAAATAGGGATAATGCAGGAGTAGGTTTAATAATGAATAGGAAAATAGGAATGCGGGTAAGCTAGTACAAACAGCATAGTGAACGCATTATTGTGGCCAAGATAGATACGAAGCCCACACCTACTACAGTAGTACAAGTTTATATGCCAACTAGCTCTGCAGATGATTGAGAAATTGTAGAAATGTATGATGAGATAAAAGATATTATTCAGGTAGTGAAGGGCGACGAAAATTTAATAGTCATGGGTGACTGGAATTCGAGAGTAGGAAAAGGGAGAGAAGGAAATATAGTAGGTGAATATGGATTGGGGCTAAGAAATGAAAGAGGAAGCCGCCTGGTAGAAATTTGCACAGAGCACAACTTAATCATAGGTAGCACTTGGTTCAAGAATCATGAAAGAAGGTTGTATACATGGAAGAATCCTGGAGATACTAGAAGGTATCAGATAGATTACATAATGGTAAGACATAGATTTAGGAACCAAGTTTTAAATTGTAAGACATTTCCAGGGGCAGATGTGGGCTCTGACCACAATCTGTGGGTTATGAACTGTAGATTAAAACTAAAGGAACTGCAAAAAGCTGGGAATTTAAGCAGATGAGACCTGTATAAACTTAAAGAACTAGAGGTGGTACAGAGTTTCAGGGGGAGGATAAGGGAAAAATTGACAAGAATGGGGCAAAGAAATACAGTAGAAGAAGAATGGGTAGCTTTGAGGGATGAAGTAGTGAAGGCAGCAGAGGATCAAGTAGGTAAAAAGACTAGAGCTAGTAGAAATCCTTGGGTAACAGAAGATATATTGAATTTAATTGATGAAAGGAGAAAATATAAAAATGCAGTAAATGAAGCAGGCAAAAAGGAATAGAAACGTCTCAAAAATGAGATCGACAGCAAGTGCAAAATGGCTAAGCAGGGATGACTAGAGGACAAATGTAAGGACGTAGAGGCGCATCTCACTAGGGGTAAGAGAGATACTGCCTACAGGAAAATTAAAGCGACCTTTGGAGATAAGAGAACCACTTGCATGAACAGCAAGTGCTCAGATGGAAACCCAGTTCTAAGCAAAGAAGGGAAAGCAGAAAGGTGGAAGGAGTATATAGAAGGTCTATACAAGGGCTATGTACTTGAGGGCAATATTATGGAAATGGAAGATGATGTAGATTCAGATGAAATGGGAGATACGATACTGTGTGAAGAGTTTGACAGACCACTGAAAGACCTGAGTCGAAACAAGGCCCCGGGAGTAGACAACATTCCATTAGAACTACTGATGGCCTTGGGAGAGCCAGTCCTGACAAAACTCTACCATCTGGTGAGCAAGATGTATGAGACAGGCGAAATACCCATAGACTTTAAGAAGTATATAATAATTCCAATCCCAAAGAAAGCAGGTGTTGACAGATGTGAAAATTACCGAACTATCAGTTTAATAAGTCACAGCTGTAAAATACTAACGCGAACTCTTTACAGACGAATGGAAAAACTAGTACAAGCCGACCTCGGGGAACATCAGTTTGGATTCTGTAGAACTATTGGAACACGTGAGGCAATACTGACCCTTCGACTTATCTTAGAAGAAAGATTAAGGAAAGACAAACCTACGTTTCTAGCATTTGTAGACTTAGAGAGTGCTTTTGACAATGTTGACTGGAATACTCTCTTTCAAATTCTAAAGGTAGCAGCGGTGAACTACAGGGAACGAAAGGTTATTTACAGTTTGTACAGAAAGCAGATGGCAATTATAAGAGTCGAGGGACATGAAAGAATAGCAGTGGTTGGGAAGGGAATGAGACAGGGTTGTAGCCTCTCCCCGATGTTATTCAATCTGTATATTGAGCAAGAAGTAAAGGAAACAAAAGAAAAGTTCGGAGTAGGTATTAAAATCCATGGAAAAGAAATAAAAACTTTGAGGTTTGCCGATGACATTGTAATTCTGTCAGAGACAGCAAAGGACTTGGAAGAGCAGTTGAACGCGATGGACAGTGTCTTGAAAGGAGTATATAAGAAGAACATCAACAAAAGCAAAACGAGGATAATGGAATATAGTCGAATTAAGTCGGGTGATGCTGAGGGAATTAGATTAGGAAATGAGACAGTTAAAGTAGTAAAGGAGATTTGCTATTTGGGGAGCAAAATAACTGATGATGGTCGAAGTAGAGAAGATATAAAATGTAGACTGGCAATGGCTAGGAAAGCATTTCTGAACAAGAGAAATTTGTTAACATCGAGTATAGATTTAAGTGTCAGGAAGTCGTTTCTGAAGGTATATGTATGGAGTGTAGCCATGTATGGAAGCGAAACATAGACGATAAATAGTTTAGACAAGAAAATAATAGAGGCTTTTGAAATATGGTGCTACAGAAGAATGCTGAAGATTAGATGGGTAAATCACATAAATAATGATGAAGTATTCAATGGAACAGGGGAGAAGAGGAGTTTGTGGCACAACTTGACTAGAAGAAGGGACCGGGTGATAGGACATGTTCTGAGGCATCAAGGGATCACAAATTTAGCATTGGAGGGCAGCGTAGCGGGTAAAAATCGTAGAGGGAGACCAAGAGATGAATACACTAAGCAGATTCAGAAGCATGCGGATTGCAGTAAGTACTGGGAGATGAAGAAGCTTGCACAGGATAGGGTAGCATGGAGAGCTGCCCCAAACCAGTCTCAGGACTGAAGACCACCAACACAATAACAACATGGATTTTGTGCGTTTGGAGCAACAAATTATTTGGATATTGATTACTGTAAAGAGTGAGCTTCTAATTCTCTTACAGCTTTCAAAGTAGCAAGTACTTATTTTCAGTTGTTGTTAGCTGAATTATAGACAAGTAGAACGTAAATGGTGAGCATCTAGATTTCAGGCTGTTACCTGGATGCTAATAAAAGTAATTTACAGACCCCTGTGGATTTTAATGATCCATTACTAGAACACGAATTATTAACAAAACTAGTAAAACAAACCTCTCGTCTCTCACAGTGCTTAAAGTTAAGGTAATATAGCATCCCTTGCTGTAACGCAGTATACAAGAAGTATTGGAACTTAGAGTAGGGGTATGCTGAGGTTCACATGACTGTGAAAGATGTTTCGATTTCAGTTTCAGGATTGTTTTTCTGTACTGATTCTGTATTAAAGTGAGATGGAGATAGATTATTTAGATGTGTCTTCAGCTGGTTTTCACCCGTAACAAAATCATATGTAAATATAAATGTCCATATTTCAAAATGGTTGAAATGGCTCTGAGGACTATGGGACTTAACTGCTGTGGTTATCAGTCCCCTAGAACTACTTAAACCTAACTAACCTAAGGACATCACACACATCCATGCGCGAGGTAGGATTCGAATCTGCGACCGTAGCGATCGCTAGGTTCCAGATTGTAGCGCCTAGAACCGCTCGGCCACTACGGCCGGCTGTCCATATTTGCGGATGGGAGATGGGAGAAAGGGAGTAGGCAGTGGGTCACTAGAAATCGATGTACTCTGGGGTCTTCCGCTGTCACGAAGTTGCACCTACTTGTTTATTGTAACTGATACCACAGGCTGTGTAGTGATTCATAATGATAATATTTGTCCTGTATAAAATGTAAAGCATTTCTAGGTAAACACTGGTGATACATTTCCCTAGGCAGCGTCAGTAGGACTACAGATATCAGTCTTTGCAACAGAGTTCAAGGAGCCGCCATAATTCGGCTCCGCAGTAGCGAAATCCAAGACGCCTGTGAAGGGAAATTCAAAAATGTAAGCTAGCAGAGCGATCCCAGTTGAGATACGGGAAAAATAAAAAAGGAAAAGAATGAAAATATCGAACAAATGCAGTAGGCGGAACTAGCTCACTTGTGCTAGACGGGACAATGGCGCCATGTTCAAAAGTAGCGGAAACCGATCCGAAATTTTTGTCATGGTCAGTGTGTAAATATATTTACACCAGTATTTCCACATAAAAATATGTGTGTTTCATTTGAATTTTGCGTATAGTGGCGTCATGTTAAAAAATACTGTATTACTTATCTAAAATACGTAAAGATATTTACAATACCACAGTAACTTGGCGCTAGTGATACAGTTTATACGTTAAACAGTACTTTTCGAAGAACTTAGTTCTATTAATACATACAAACCCATGCTCCAACATACCAGAATTTTGTATCCACGTTCTAAAGTACCCGAATAGGTTTTATAAATATCACCACATGTAAATTTCACCTAATCTGGATAAGCTGGTATTATGTTGAAAGTATGCAAGCGATCTGTATTATTCTTTAAAAAATGTGTGAACAGCGTAATTAGAATATTTCAATGTTTAAAATGTAGGTGAAAAATACGTCAGGAGGACTATGCTTCTGTAAAGTGTCACAATGTTTTTTTTTCATGTCTAAAATACGTAAAGGGCGAGGTTACAGTGTTTCCACAACTAAATTTTTCTACAGCCGTACAAAACACATGTGCATTTGTAAAATAACATGCTAAGTAGGTAGCTGACATTTTATCCCAGGTCTAATGAGATCTATCTGATCAATAATATCTAAAGGCGTTATCTTACAATACTTCCATGGCTAAAATGAATGTGAAAAATACATCAGCAACGCAGTGTTCATGACAAGTGTTACAATGCTCTTTCCATATCTGAAATACGTCAAAACACATAGCTATATAAAATGTGCTTTCATTTTGATTGCAGGCTTACTTGAGGCTATGTTACATATGCTAAAAAACTCCGATTAAGAGGATGTGATGTTTTGAGAAGTTTTCAGTAATGCTTCTCACCAGGCATAAATTTAGTGGGGAGGGGAACATGGGATTTTGGTGGAACGTTAATTCATTGTATCACTTGATGTAAATTTTATATTTACTTAATATGCAAAAATAAATTAATAATCCCCCGGATATGAGATACAAGCATACAACATGGTTAAAGACAATGATGGACCTGCTTCCATCCATAGACAGCAAAGTTCTGGGTCTGAAAAATACGATCTTTTCACCAAAATAATTTTTTTTATCAAAACAAACGCATGTAGCTTATAATAATACGCAAGTATAATTACACATCTCCAACCATGAATGGAAAATCGATCTCTGCATCAAAATAAAACTGTGTATCAAAATACGTAACTATTTCTAAGAAAATGAAGTGAAGAATATTAGGGTTGAACATCTAATCATTTTTTAGGTCATCAGAGATGGAGCCCATGCTCAGAATGTTTCAAGGACTTGGAAGTGTATTGACTACGCCCTTTCAACCACCTTGGCATTTACCTGGAGCGATTGAGGGAAGCCACAGACATGAACTTTCGTCCTCCTGTATGAGAGTGCAGGGTGATAACCATAGAATAGTCTTACGTGGCAAAACGATTTTGAGTGCAGAACACAGGTGGGACTACTGCTGTAATTTAGTTATTCTATAAAATTAAAAAAAATGCATAGCTTGCGTAACAGTACTGAAAGACACGGATCTCTTTCCCAAGACATTTGATGAGGACAACAGAACATTAGAATTAGCAAGAGAATAATTAAGATGTTATGGAATAGTAAGAGCGGCATTAGATGCATCGCAGAGATCGAGGAGGACTTGGTGTGAAATGACAGATTACGATGAAGGATTGAAAGACAAGATAGACCCACACAAGATACTTCAGGACAAACATATCACACTACCAACAAAAATTACTAAACAGAGAATGAGAAGGGTGCTCTCGGATGAGGAGAGAAGGGCGCGATCTGAAATAATGAAAATATAATGAGCCAACAAGAGACAGAAGAACCTAATTCATTATATTCTCTAAAGTGGTCCAACGCATGCCATAAAATAAAAATACAATAAATAATAGCACTACTGACATAAAATGTAGGTGAAGCAGCACTTCTCAGTGACTAATGTTCAATGTATGTTCTACACACTGCAGGGCACAATGAACCCTCAAATGAAATTTTTTCACGTCTGAAATGTCTGTATTAGCTATGAAAATGCTCTTGGTTCACTTATAAGCACCACTGATATAACTTACAGCATGAGGTGCACTTGTCGACCACAATACGTACAGGTAGTTGATCTTCGCCCAAAGTAAACAGCATTATTCCCACGTCGAATTTGTGTGTAATATTTGTACAAAAATGGTCTCAGTTTGCCTATAACTAATATCAAAGTCAGCCAAACACTATAGTCACCCTCACAATAGGCCACGAACTTCATCTTGCAGCACAAAACGTTTGTCTTCTGTTGATAACGCTAACTTATCCTTGACCTTGACATTGACCACATAACATCACAATCCAGCATGACAAAAGCCATGATGTCATGGTGTCGCTATAAAGCCATGAAAACAAAATAAACATTAAAAGGGAAAATTTTACAGACATATTAAAAGATAGCTGAATGTCACATCATGTATTCTTCGACGCGCAAGTCGCCGAAGTGGCGTCAAATGGAAAGACTTGCACCAGGCGAACGGTCTACCCGACGGGAGGCCCTCATCACACGACATTTCATTTCATCATGTATTCTGGATCTTGGATTTCAACATCATGCAGTTAAAGTCGGTGATCTGTACGGCATCATTGTAACATCATAGTATAAAGAGGAGTGGGTTGCGATGCCATAAATGTGAGGTACTGGCCTGCACATCTGACGTTAATTACTCATTGAAACAAGACACAACTTACCAGAACAACTCTCAACTTGCGTAGGGGCCGACATATAGGACAGTTTGTTACATTTTTATGTAAAAGCAGTGATGTTGCACCACCGAGTGGTGGCCAGAGTAATGGTTGTCGCCCTGCGAACTGACGATCAATGCCCCGCCCTGTAAACTGACAATTGCCCCACCTTTTAAACTGATCAACGTACACGCACCCAATGTCAATAGCATAAGTCAGCAGCATCAGCAGAAGAAGAAAAAAATCGTTTTGTACTGGGAGGTAAAGTTAACACCTTAACGTGGAGTAAATTGTAATGTTTGGATGACTATGAAAGTGGGAAGCCAAAAGCATAGCAATCCTCATTTCTTAACCATACACATGTGTATTCCTTACGTTCAGTATATTATTTCATCAGAGTGTCATTTAGAGTCCACTGCGTGATAGCAAGTGCTAACACTATTAGCAGGAATGAGAAACTTTTGTACTGCCAGATAAAGTTAATACAGGGGGGCCACTATAATAAGTGCGTGAACAGCCATGTTTTTGACAAATAATACAGACAACTTAGCTATGGGGATAACAGCGTTTACTTTGGAGTAAAGATCAGACTATTCTCATCAACAAGTGCACTTTACTCTTTAAGTTATTTCAGCTCTGTCAATAAATGAGACAAATTTATTTGCACAAATATAGACACAATTTAGAGTGGAAATAGTTATTTTTTTTTGGGGGGGGGGGTCCATTGTACCTTGAAAAGTGTGGTACAGATACTGACTGAACTTTAAGTCATTTACAAGAGCTGCTTAGCTTGCAACGTTTTTCGCTAACGCTAATTCGCAAACCATGTTATTTTTTGAAAATGTTATTGAACAATTAAGTTATGACAGTGGTACCAAGTGTGTTTTGTACCAGTAATCATTACCTATTTTGATAAAAAAATTATTTGGTGTATAGATCGATTTTTCATTCACAGAGATCTATAATTATACTTTATTACGAAAAGCAACCTGCGTTTGTTTTGATAAATGATTTTATATCTGTACAAAGATCATATTTTAGAGATATCAAACTTTCCTCTTGGTCAAACATTTTCTTTGGCCATCTTGTATATTTACAGCTCACATTGAGAATTATGAAGTTGTATTTGTGAACAGCAAAATATTTTGTTTAAGTGATACAACAAATTGAAACACCTTGTTCCCCCTGAAACGGTGCATCGTCAATTTATTTCTCTTTGGCTATGTTGTGTGTTTACATCTCAGTTACCACATTACGATTAGATTTTGGTATTACTTAGAATCTGATTTTTGAACTGTACCCCATAATGTTTCTGAGTGTCTTGGGTGCCATAGATGCAACTGATACACGTTGTAGCCTTGCTAAAAAATCAACATCATCAGTAATATGTTTATAGTGTAAAACTTAATCCATTATCTTCTTTCCCCCTAAAATGATGCTTGGTGGGGTGAAGCAGTACTGAAAAACTGCTGAAAAGCTTCAGGTGCTTATAGTTCAATCTTTGTACCATGAGTAACATTTCCTCAATTAACTCTACTATAGAAATGCCAACAGCCTTTACGTATTTTGACATATATTTTAAATTTCGAAATTACGTTGTGGCATTTGATATAAGCATTTTGTTGCGCTAATATATTTTTTTACATAAATTTTAGACACGGAAATGCAGTAAGTATCAAAATTTATTTTTTTAAAAAATAAAACAGGTCATTTAGATGCTTCGAACACCAATTTGGGCTATTTAGGTAAAGATTACACATTCTGCTAAATAATAAAAGTCGTTCGGATACTTTCGATCATTGGTGTGTGTGTGTGTGTGTGTGTGTGTGTGTGTGTGTGTGTGTGTGTGTGTGTGAATAATCCCAAATTACACCGGTACTACCAACATGTAGACGTAGTTTTGATAAATAATCCGTATTGAACACGGTGCCAATTTAATCAAAATTCACCTGATGTTTATGTACATTTGATGTGGAAGTACTACAGTATTGTTAATACCTTACATATTTTCGAACACGACAGAAATTGCAGATCGGTTCTCACTGCCTGCTAGTACAAGTAAGGTAGTTCCACCATCTTGGATTTTTTATTTTTCTTTAAATTTCCTGGCAGTACAACTAGTTTCGTTCTGCCATGCTAGGTTTCTCAGTTTCCCACTACCACCACCAACAAATGTTCTTGAATTTGCCGCCGGTACCGCCACTTCGCGAATTCAGTGCCTAGGCAGCGCACTGACTACTGTCGGATGCTTGAAATAAGCACCAAAGAGTTGATAGCGATGCTACTATAATTAACATTCAGTAAGGGACAAGATTTGATGTTGTTTGGGTTGCCTTTTACTTTTTTTTGTATATCAACTAGATATACTTTTCTTTCTATTTATCTTACTTCATAAATAAATCTATTTCATTGGTGCTTTTTCCATGTTTTGGTTTGTTCTGCTGCATTACTATGAAGCACACGAGCAACTATAGTTCGCTGCTTACCTAGGAACTTAACCAAGGACCGTGATGTTATTACCATTGTTTAGATAGAATGAGTTTGGTGAATAGCGGTAGATTTCCTGCATCTCATAGTCATTTAAACAGTTCCAAATAGTCACGCTAACAGACCATCATAACACATTGCGTTGGGCTTCTTTCCAGTGCTTCTCGCGATAGCTACTTAGAAATTTATCGCGTACCGTTGTAACTAAAGCACAGAACATTTATTTTCGTAGTTCCAGTTAGTGTTCAGTTTTACACGCAACAGCTCATGGTCGAACTGTGCTTGTCCTGCAATAATTGAAAAGGAAATTATCAAACTGTACTGCAATCAAGTGCTCACCAATGAAGTTCTAAAATGTATAGTACTCCCCATAACAGTCGCCATTTTTGAAGAATTCTGTCAGGCAAAACAAACACACACACACGCGCGCTCGCGCGTGCGTGCATAATATTTAATTAATTTCACAGAACACACGTCATATAGAACAATAATTACTTTCTCCCTTCACACTGTTAAAAATGTCAAAGTTCGGAGTCGTAACCACGGCGACGAATGAAACAAAAGTGCACGGGAGAAATTGTACCGAACCATTTACGAGAAATAAAATGAATAATACTGAAAAAATGGCCAACATTGGAGTTTCTGGGATTTTAAGCTCTCTTTCGGACGACAATCTTGGAACCTAGAGGATCATCAGACGCTGTGCAAGTATGAAAATATCAAGAGACAAAACCTTGACGCTATAGGCTATCTATTCCCATTATTTGACACAATACGTCAGAAACAAATATCGAAGTTATGATCGAAAAAGCAATTACAAAAAGCTGTGTGCATCTAAAAAAAATTGCTTAGAAAATGCTACACTACATTGAATACAGCATTTGAAATTTATCGGATGTGAAGTTAGACCCCCAACTACAGTAGTGATACTGAAAACAAGATGCCTGACTAAAATAAATATGATGATCAATTAAAAAAAACTCTGGGTCGACTCTGTAGTAAACACAAATAAAATTTTTATAACCACTAAGCGGAAACAAATTACACAAGAATAAGAAAAGCAAGGTAAAAAGCAGGATTAATGCGTCGGAAATAAGATGTTCCAAAAGATGGCAGGGGTATACAACAGTAAACTTCACCAGAAACAATACAGATGCGTGAGGACTAAAGATATTTGTCGGAAGTCATAAAAATAAAACGATTTCACTGACACGTTTAAGCACGGCAGGGTCCTGCTTCGTAAACTCTAATGTATCAATGGATAGACAAAGAGAGATGAAAAATGTATACTGGTTGACCGATAGCTTGTAGTGACTAAAGGGTATTGTGATCCTCCCCCCCCCCCTCTCTCTCTCTCTCTCTCTCTCTCTCTCTCTCTCTCTCTCTCTCTCTCTCTCTCTCCCCCTCTCTCTCTCTCCCCCTCTCCCTCCCTCTCTCTGAAAGGTTTTGCCTTGGGGTTGGTTAAGAAGTAACATGTACCAGTTTTTTTTACAACTAATGCAACACATTTTTTTCTCGGCCAATTTCGGTTGAAAAGATGCGGAATTTGTTGTGGGGAATCGTGGAATATTCCCGCTTCAGTCCTATTAGTTTTATGAAGTTCCGATAGGTAGCGACACTATTCGTAACCTTCAAAATGGCGTCTGTAACTGAGGCGCGTTCCAAACAAAGTTTCTTTTGGTGGAAAACCAGGGCATGGAAAATATTCATAGGTGCTTGCAGAATGTGTACTCAGACCTGGCAGTCAACAAAAGCACGGTGAGCCGTTAGGCGAGGCGTCTTGTCATCCTAGCACCGTCGCGTAAAATCTTTTCTCACGCGCCGGCTGGCCATATACAGCTGTGACTTCTACGAAGTTGGGACGTGCGGACACTATCATTTCTTATATATTACTATCATCTGAGGCGATAGACGTATCAGAAACAAACCCCTCGCTGCTCAACTCGGTGTCTTTGTTGGTAGTGCTGACACACTCATCCACGAGTTGCGGTACTCGAAGGTGTGTGCCCGCTGGGTTTCTCGCAGCCTAACAGAAGACCATAAAGAATTAAGGATGCACCCCGCAGGAAGCAGTATGTGGGTGATGGTGGTGAGGAGGAGGAGGGGGACGAGGAGGAGGAGGGGAAGGAGGGGGAGGTGGAGGAGGAGGTTATTGACGCAGCTACACGTTGGTTCCAAAGTCGACCACTAGAGTTGCACCACGCGGGCACGCAGGCCGTCCCAGTAACCTAGCGTAAGGTCGTTGCATTGTACGGAGATTGTATTGAAAAGTAGGGTTTTGTAGCCAAAAGAGTGAGGAATACTGTGATGTGTTGAAATTATGAAAAACAACTAAACTGCTTACAGAAATAAGGTGTAGCATTACTTATTGAACACCACTCGTATACACCATATTAGCTTCTTAGCGACTGAACTAGAGTCTACGTAAGTGACATGGCGCTCTATTCCGGAAAGCTGATAACGCTACATATTAACAAAAATACATATTGGTTCACAACATTTAAAAAAATATGTAGATAGAGGAAAGCTCAGTTTACTTCTTTAAACATAAAGGTTCAGGCCAAGAGCCAAATATACTCTACACTACTGGCCATTAGTATTGCTACACCCCGAAGATGACGTGCTACAGACGCGAAATTTAACTGGCAGGAAGAAGATGCCGTGATATGCAAATGACTGGCTTTTCAGAGCATTCACACAAGGTTGGCGCCGGTGGCGACACCTACAACGTGCTGACATGAAGAAAGTTTCCAACCGACTTCTCATACACAAACAGCAGTTGACCGGCGTTGCCTGGTGAAACGTTGATGTGATGTCTCGTGTAAGGAGGAGAAACGCGTACCATCACGTTTCCGACTTTGATAAAGGTCAGATTTTAGTCTATCGCGATTGCGGTTTATCGTATCGCGACATTGCTGCTCGCGTTGGTCGAGATCCAATGACTGTTAGCAGAATATGGGATCGGTGGGTTCAGGAGTGCAATACGGAACGCCGTGCTGAATCCCAACGGCCTCGTATCAATAGCAGTCTAAATGACGGGCATCTTCTCCGCATGGCTGTAACGGATCGTGCAGCCACGTCTCGATCCCCGAGTCATCAGATGAGGACGTTTGCAAGACGACAACCATCTGCACGAACAGTTCCACGATGTTTGCAGCAGCATGGACTATCAGCTCGGAGACCATGGCTGCGGTTACCCTTTACGCTGCGTCTCAAACAGGAGTGCCTGCGATGGTGTACTCAACGAGGAACCTGGGTGCACGAATGGCAAAACGTAATTTTTTCGGATTAATCCTGGTTCTGTTTACAGCATCATGATTAATCGCATCCGTGTTTGGTGACATCGCTGTGAACGCACACTGGAAGCGTGTATTCGTCATCGCCATACTGACACATCACCCGGCGTGATGGTATGGGATGTTATTGGTTACACGTCTCGGTCACCTCTTGTTCGCATTGACGGCACTTTGAACAGTCGACGTAACATTTCAGATATGTTACGACCCGTGGCCCTACCGTTGTTCAAATGTGTGTGAAATCTTATGGAACTTAACTGCTAAGGTCATCAGTCCCTAAGCTTACACACTACGTAACCTAAATTATTCTAAGGAAAAACACACACACACCCATGGCCGAGGGAGGACTCGAACCCCCGCCGAGATCAGCAGCACAGTCGATGACTGCAGCGCCTTAGACCGCTCGGCTAATCCCTCGCGGCCCCCTACCCTTCATTCGATCCCTGCGAAACCCTACATTTCAGCAGGATAATGAACGACCGCATGTTGCAGGTCCTGTACGGGCCTTTCTGGGTACAGAAAATGTTCGACTGCTGCCCCAGCCAGCACATTCTGCAGATCTCTCACCCGTTGAAAACTTCTGGTCAATGGTGGCCGAGCAACTGGCTCATCACAATATGCCAGTCACTACTCTTGATGAACTGTGGTATCGTGTTGAAGTTGCGTGGGCAGCTGTACCTGTACACGTCATCCAAGCTCTGTTTGACTCAATGCCCAGGCGTATCAAGGTCGTTATTACGGCCAGAGGTAGTTGTTCTGGGTACTGATTTCTCAGGATATATACACCCAAATTGTGTGAAAATGTAATCACATGTCAGTTCTAATACACTATATTTGTCCAATGAATACCCGTTTATCATCTGCATTTCTTCTCAGTGTAGCAATTCTAATGCCCAGTGGTGTATTTCTACTTAGTTGCCTGAAGTTGCAGTTAAGAGACACTTGTATAAAGTAACTTATTTAGTTTTTGTCTTCCATGAGAAAAAAGGAAGCTATAAAGCGTATGTTGGGCGCTTCCAGTAATTATTTTACTTGCCACAGAAAGAAATCACACTAATATCTGATAACTTTAAGAGCACAGATGTATGGACTCCTAGTGTGTCTCACACGTCTGGCTGCATAGCTATTTGAAAGCTGCAGCAGGCTGAGGCGGGGCGCGGTAACTGCTTAATGAAGAGCTAAGTGAGAAGGTATAATGTCAGCCAGTTATACTGTCGGAGCATTAGACGGCTTGTTTCGCTCTGAAGTTGGTCGGAGTGTAGTAGGCTCACTTCATTGTATTAGGCGCACGTCAGCCGACCTCAGTTAATCGCTGTTGTGCTCCTGTGGGTGACGATTTGGGACAAGCAGCCTGTGAAGCAAACGCAGCCCCCTCCCCCCTCCTCTTCACCGCCCCCTCACCACCCCCGTTCTGCGCTTCGTCAGTTTCATTACGCGCTCGCCAGGTGGCAGCGATAAATTTCTAATCCTGTCTGCCAGGGGCATGTTCGCTCCAGGCTCCCGCAAACTTGTTGGGAACAAGTGAACGAGCCAAGTCGGCCGCAGGTGTCGCCGGAGAACGCTTTTCCAAAGTGTGGCCGCTTCGAATCTGTGGCACCTGGAGTGCGTCTGGAGACGTACTGGCTGAAACCGTCGCAGATTCTGATTGCGGGTTCGTAATTCAAAGATGTCCCAAAAAGGAATACTTTACTGTTCTAATATCACCCACTTTTCCCCACCCCGTCTCTCTCTCTCTATCTCACAGATCCACTTCTCCCTTTCTCCTCTCTCGTCCATATAAATCCTTCCCTCTTTTTGTTCATCCATTTCTCCCTCTTCGTGTCTACCTCTGCTTCTGACCCCTTGCCCTTCCCCCACATGCTCAATCCCCCCCCCCCTCCTCTCTCTCTCTCTCTCTCTCTCTCTCTCTCTCTCTCTCTCTCTCTCTCTCTCTCTCTCTCTCTCTGTGTGTGTGTGTGTGTGTGTGTGTGTGTGTGTGTGTGTGTGTCCTCTTCTTTTATTCCCCATTACTCGCCTTGTTTGTTTCTCTTTCCGTTTACTTGTTCGATATTGCAATGTAACTTCATGTGTTTTGTGTATTGCTTCCCCATATTATGGCAGATAGGGAAGAAAAGATAAGGGGGAATACTTTTTATGGTTAAGTTCAGTAGTGAAGTAAACATAGGCACCCTATATTTCGATTTTTTTTCTAGAAACAGGAATTTTTTTGTCTTTCCATGTCATATGATTTTTAATTTTGTTTGTATAACAACTGGCTGTTTCTCTCCTTTTTATTCAGTTTTCATCATAAGTAAGTGTGAATGTTTCATTTGTTATGTTTTTCACCTTTGATTTGTTATGCTACTGGTACATCACTGTTGAGCACAGAAGCGATTATGTTCATATTGTGCATTATGTGATACAGGCTTGGTCAATATAATAAAATACTTAGTAAAAATACCACAATTTTGCCAGAACTGGACTCTTCTGTTTACCGCGAGCAAGAGCGTTAACAGTTAGGCTCTCTGAGCACACCTCCAGGAATAACTCAAAAATTTCATCGTCTCTGATGATCCAACTTATAAGTTTTCGAACGTTACTACCAGACACCTTTTCTACGGATTTATGGCAGCAGAAACATTGGAGGAACGGAATTGTTGGAGGACCTTGGTTTACCATGGCACTTGAAATACCTGAAACGAATGGAATACACTGAAATGAAAGGAATGGGACGATGGGTACGAAATCAGTGAACATACAGTGACAGGAAATGCAGTCAGAGCTAAGCATTCATATTTGGTGAGCCTGGAGGCTAAGTCGTGGCGGAAGCTAGTCGATACTAGACAGTAGCTCCGAGCTCCGGCTGCTCACGTCATCTGGAGCCCTCCGTCTGAGGATGATCTTACAGGCGGGAACAGGTTACCAGACTAAAGGAACAAAGACTTGTTGCGTTCGGTACTGCCTTTTCTTTAAAAAAGTTGTTCTGTCAACTTAGATATTTGTTTGAAATAGTGCATATTATTTTAAGGAATACAGCAACCGTCCACTACTTACGTATTTTTGTTTACACCAATACTCGTTTCAGGCTGTGAACCATCTTCAACTGGCGTAATACATATTTCAATCTTCAATAAGCACATCATCAAAAACATCGACTCTAAGTTGAGTGCTGAAGGTGGTTTGTGGAAAATAACAATTTTGTTCCAATCCTGTACTTCGAGAGTTCTAAACTGGCATCACTCGGCACACGTACTTACTTTCTACTTTGCTTGCGTGAGCTTATCCAATGTATATGGTAGGTGTGCGTCTTGTTAAGTCACTTGTTCTGCCTTTACTCATTATTAGTCAGTCCACTATGTGAAATTTATGAAATGAGTAAAATATGTAACATTGATTTCTTTGTATGAAACGTAGTGTACTTTTTTGCAATACTGAAAATAGTTTATTTAATAATTCTCTAATGTACTTGGTAAATAATCGCATGTAGCACTCAGTACTTTCGTGCTAAATAGTTTCAACTCCTTAGACAGAAACGTAAATTAAAAATATATAATTTATATATCCGCTGAGTTTTGCAGTACTTTCAGAAACTGTAGTAAAATTAAATTTGGCCTTAGACGTAATTTGCTGATGTAAAGTTAGATGTCGGTCGAAAACATGGCGGATTCTCCTCTACTTTTGTGCAAAATACCAATGGAAAAAGTGTTAGTGCCACAATGCGAAAATTGCAACAATAAGCAGAGTAGAAAGTAGGCTCATCTAACGAGTAATACGTGGTAAATTACAATTCGCGAAGTATAATAGTTAAACAAAATTGTTATTTCGGTTAGGCTAGCTGCAGCGTCCACATTGAGTCGATATACTAACATGAAGACTAACTGCAGATGAGCGAAAATCCGAAACACATATTTGCATAAATAAAAGTACATAAAAAGTGTCTGGTTGCTGTATAACATAAAATAATATAAGCCACAGCCACAGAGCTAACCAACCAGT
This sequence comes from Schistocerca gregaria, assembly GCF_023897955.1. Classification (NCBI taxonomy): domain Eukaryota; kingdom Metazoa; phylum Arthropoda; class Insecta; order Orthoptera; family Acrididae; genus Schistocerca; species Schistocerca gregaria. The sequence goes on from NC_064921.1 coordinate 679,297,619, forward strand.
CAAATGAGTAAATTCAAGCGATACATATTTATGACAATTTTCACTATGGAATAAATACTTTTTGAAGCGGTACGTAGTATGCCCAGTTTCTTGAATAGTCCTCTGTAGAACGTGCTTCAATTGACATCACAAATAATTCACAGTATACACTTACGGACTTGGAAGCCGATGCAACAGCGTCCGTGGCTCAATGATGGCACTAGTCGAGGCGGCAGCAGGCGACGTAGAAGCGCCGACACAGACAGTCCACACACGTTGTGAGATCCAGCATCGAGCCATCACTGTGGTCTGTACGTTACGGCCAGTTGGGCAAGACGATCGTCACACCCTTCACTAAGTACATCCTGTAACGTAAATTACACTCCTGGAAATGGAAAAAAGAACACATTGACACCGGTGTGTCAGACCCACCATACTTGCTCCGGGACACTGCGAGAGGGCTGTACAAGCAATGATCACACGCACGGCACAGCGGGCACACCAGGAACCGCGGTGTTGGCCGTCGAATGGCGCTAGCTGCGCAGCATTTGTGCACCGCCGCCGTCAGTGTCAGCCAGTTTGCCGTGGCATACGGAGCTCCATCGCAGTCTTTAACACTGGTAGCATGCCGCGACAGCGTGGACGTGAACCGTATGTGCAGTTGACGGACTTTGAGCGAGGGCGTATAGTGGGCATGCGGGAGGCCGGGTGGACGTACCGCCGAATTGCTCAACACGTGGGGCGTGAGGTCTCCACAGTACATCGATGTTGTCGCCAGTGGTCGGCGGAAGGTGCACGTGCCAGTCGACCTGGGACCGGAACGCAGCGACGCACGGATGCACGCCAAGACTGTAGGATCCTACGCAGTGCCGTAGGGGACCGCACCGCCACTTCCCAGCAAATTATGGACACTGTTGCTCCTGGGGTATCGGCGAGGACCATTCGCAACCGTCTCCATGAAGCTGGGCTACGGTCCAGCACACCGTTAGGCCGTCTTCCACTCACGCCCCAACATCGTGCAGCCCGCCTCCAGTGGTGTCGCGACAGGCGTGAATGGAGGGACGAATGGAGACGTGTCGTCTTCAGCGATGAGAGTCGCTTCTGCCTTGGTGCCAATGATGGTCGTATGCGTGTTTGGCGCCGTGCAGGTGAGCGCCACAATCAGGACTGCATACAACTGAGGCACACAGGGCCAACACCCGGCATCATGGTGTGGGGAGCGATCTTCTACACTGGCCGTATACCTCTGGTGATCGTCGAGGGGACACTGAATAGTGCACGGTACATCCAAACCGTCATCGAACCCATCGTTCTACCATTCCTAGACCGGCAAGGGAACTTGCTGTTCCAACAGGACAATGCACGTCCGCATGTATCCCGTGCCAACCAACGTGCTCTAGAAGGTGTAAGTCAACTACCCTGGCCAGCAAGATCTCCGGATCTGTCCCCCATTGAGCATGTTTGGGACTGGATGAAGCGTCGTCTCACGCGGTTTGCTCGTCCAGCACGAACGCTGGTCCAACTGAGGCGCCAGGTGGAAATGGCATGGCAAGCCGTTCCACAGGACTACATCCAGCATCTCTACGATCGTCTCCATGGGAGAATAGCAGCCTGCATTGCTGCGAAAGGTGGATATACACTGTACTAGTGCCGACATTGTGCATGCTCTGTTGCCTGTGTCTATGTGCCTGTGGTTCTGTCAGTGTGATCATGTGATGTATCTGACCCCAGGAATGTGTCAATAAAGTTTCCCCTTCCTGGGACAATGAATTCACGGTGTTCTTATTTCAATTTCCAGGAGTGTACATGCTGGCGAACCAGATGGAAGTTTTGAGATGTAAAACGTAACAATTGATTCGGTTGAGGGAGACTGGCTGGCTGAGACGACAGACGACAGCTGAGGATTGTACGGCAGGTCACTCACTCGCCCGACAAAGTAGCACCTAATCGATGGTTTTGTTTTTACCAAGAAACAGGAAGCAGCTGCCCAGCAGCAAGCCTGGTCTGGTGTGTGTGTTTGTGTGTGTTTATGGGGGGTGGGAGGAGGGGGGAGAGGACTTATAAAATTATGGCATTTGATTATCTCCAAATACTTCATTATTGGGTAATAATTCAGTGTCCAATATTTAAGCAAATTCAATCGTATCAACATACCCACGACACCGAAGTGCATTTACTAAGGCTTTAATATGAAAATTACCACACAAACTATAGAGGTTACATTAACTAGTGAACAATTGATACTACCTGAAGGGGTTCCTTTCGGGTTGTTGTTGTTGTTGTTGTTGTTGTTGTTGTCGTCTTAAGTCTGAAGACTGATTTGATGCAGCTCTCTGTACAACTCTGTTCTGTGCAAGCCTCTTCATCTACGAAGACATACAGCAACCGATATCCTTGTGAACCTGCTTATTGTTTCATCTCTTGGTCTCCCTCTACACTTTTTACCCCCCCCCCCCCCCAAACTTCCCTCCAGTACTAAATTGATGGTTTCTTAATGTACGTTATAACGTATCCTATCTATTGATCCCTTCATCTAGTCATATTGCCCCAGAAATTTTTCTCTCCAATTCTGTTCACTACCTCCTCATTAGTTACGTGACCTACCCATCTAATCTTCAGCGTTCTTCTGTAGCACCACATCTCAAAAAGCTACTCTTCTCTTCTATGTCTAAACAGTTAATCGTCCATGTTTCATTTCCATAAGTGGCTACACTCCACGTAAATACTTTAAGAAAAGACTTCCTAACACTTCAGTCTACATTCGATGTTAACAGATTTCTCACTCCCTTCTTAACTACTGCTTCCACCCCCCTCGACTCTTATTACTGCTGTCTTGTTTCTGTACATGCTGTAAATAGCCTTACGCTGCCTGTTTGGATTCCGTAGAAATGTTGGAACACGTGAGGCAATACTGACCTTAGGACTTATCTTAGAAGAAAGATTAAGAAAAGGCAAACCTAAGTTTCTAGCATTCGTAGACTTAGAGAAAGCTTCTGACAATGTTGACTGGAATACTCTCTTTCAAATTCTAAAGGTGGCACGAGTAAAATACAGGGAACGAAAGGCTATTTACAGTTTGTACAGAAAGCAGATGGCAGTTATAAGAGTCTAGGGCATGAAAGGGAAGCAGTTGTTGGGAAGGGAGTGAGACAGGGTTGTAGCCTCTCCCCGATGTTATTCAATCTTTATATTGAGCAAGAAGTAAAGGAAACAAAAGAAAAATTAGGAGTAGGTATTAAAATCCACGGAGATGAAATAAAAACATTCAGGTTCGTCGATGACATTGTAATTCTGGCAGAGACAGCAAAGGACTTGGAAGAGCAGTTGAACGCGATGGACAGTGTCTTGAAAGGAGGATATAAGAAGAACATCAACAAAACCAAAACGAGGATAATGGAATATAGTCGAATTAAGTCGGGTGATGCTGAGGGAATTAGATTAGGAAATGAGACAGTTAAAGTAGTAAAGGAGATTTGCTATTTGGGGAGCAAAATAACTGATGATGGTCAAAATAGAGAGGATATAAAATGTAGACTGGCAATGGCAAGGAAGGCGTTTCTGAAGAAGAGAAGTTTTTTAAAGTCGAGTATAGATTTAATTGTCAGGAAGTCTTTTCTGAAAGTATTTGTATGGAGTGTAGCCATGTATGGAAGTGAAACATGGACTATAAATAGTTCGGACGAAAAGAGAATAGAAGCTTTCGAAATGTGGTGCTACAGAAGAATGCTCAAGATTAGATGGGTAGATCACATAACCAATGAGGAAGTAGTGAATAGGATTGGGGAGAAGAGGAGTTTGTGGGACAACTTGACTAGAAGAAGGGACCGGTGGGTAGTTTATGAGGCATCAAGGGATCACAAATTTTGCATTGAAGGGCAATGTGGAAGGTAAAAACTGTAGAGGCAGACCAAGAGATGAATACACTAAGCACATTCAGAAGGATGTAGGTTGCAGTAGGTATTGGGAGAAGAAGAAGAATCTTGCACAGGATAGAGTAGCATTTTGAGAGCTGCATCAAACCAGTCTCAGGACTGAAGACCACAACAACAACAACATTTTATACCTACCTTCCAAATTCCTTTCGTGTAAATTATTAATTTTTCAGATATCTGAAAGTCTCAAACAACAGGACCTACTCCTAAGGTGATAAAAGAACTAAAATTGAACTGTTGTCACCTTGCAGCCAACATTATTGTAAATGCTTACCTTTTACATCCAATGAAATTATGCTCATTGACTTTAATAAACAATACGAAAATTAGCTTCTGACGAAGAGGTCATTGTTCGTTCACAGCACACTGGCGGTGTAACTAGTCAATGTTCATACAAAAGAAGTTATTCTGTATAACGTTAATCGGACTTTGAATCATTGTGAAGGCTTGACTTCTCAATACTAAAATTTGAATCATTGTGAAGGCTTGACTTCTCAATACTAAAATAACTAACAACAGAGTGCTTATGGCGGTCGCTCGTTGTGTCACCAAACCAGTCGCTTCCAAGTTAATTTAAACGGCTAGAAATTAATTGCTCGATTTAATTAAAGAAGTAGAACTAACAGTTCTGTCATTTTACAGAATAAAAACAGGTTTAAAATGTAGCATTCCAATTAACTTTGGCAGAAAGATACATTTAGTCCAACTTCATCCGTTTCATGTCGATGCCAGAACAAGAAGAAAAAGACAATCTAGTGTCGCATATTTCACAGACAGGACAATTATTTGAGAACAGAGACTGGTATAACACCAATGTGTTATAGGTATTGAGTTTTTTCAAGACTTTGCTTTTACATAAGTACAACTAAAGGAAATATTATTTTTCGTTTCATTCAATAGATTTAACATGAACTCGTAAACATTTTAATTGAAATGTATTAGCTGTTACGTGGCAGTCCACAAGCAGGAATATCATTTAGCATTGTCACTATCATGTCACTTTAGGATTATCTAATTACGCACAAGAGTTCACAATGGATTTTTATCAAAATATATGTTATAGATCGTAACAGGCAAGGATTGGATAACAACCTCACACTGCAGCTGTCATCACAGGAAGCCACTCGTTAGTACATACTTTATTACATTATTATGTAGTTTAAATATTTTTGATTATATAAATGTGTCAGACCGTCGTGTTCTCCACAGTCACATAAAAAAACAGAGTGGAATTTCTCTTATGTCTCCAAAAGCAACCATATAATCTGCCTAGATTACAGTTTTCTGATTTATTTAACTAAAAATCAGTTCCGCCAGTATTAAGAACGCTAGTAGCTCACAAATGACAAATCATTGGTAAGATTTGACGCTATCACTAGACTGGGCGTGAAAAGACACATCAATTGAGTGGGCCAAGTTCATTATTTCATATAACCTTTATTATTTGTCAGATCTACATCTACTTGATTACTCTGTAATTCACAGTTAAGTACCTTCATGGAATCACCTTCAAGCTATTTCTCTACCGTTCCAGTCTTGAAGCCGGCTAGTGTGGCTGAGCGGTTCTAGGCGCTACAGTCTGGTACCGCGCGGCCGCTCCGGTTGCAGGTTCGAATCCTGCCTCGTGATGTCCTTAGGTTAGTGAGGTGTAAGTAATTATAAGTTCTAAGGGACTGATGACCTCAGAAGTTAAGTCCCATAGTGCCCACAGACATTTGAACCAGTTTTGAATAGCGCGCGGGAAAAACGAGCACTAAAATCTTTCCGTGCAAGTGTTGATGACTGAAATATCACGAGAAGGTCATACAGCAGCGAAAATCGCCTTTGCGTAATGATTACTATCCCAATTCGCAAATCATATGCGCGGCACTCTGTCCTCTACTATTCAGTAGACATATTCCATTTTCGAAGTGTTCTGCCAGTAAATCGTAGTCTTTGATTTGCTTTCTCCACAGCATTATGTGATCGTTCCAATTTAAGTTATTAGATTTGTGTGTTTGATTTTTCAACTGAAATTTAGCGGATTCCTTTTACTACTCATGTGGATGACTTCCCATTTTTCATTATTTGGAATTATCTGCCGCTTTTTGCACCATCTTGTCTAAATTGTTTTGCAATTGGTTTTGATCATCTGATGACTTTATAAGATTGCAAATGACATCGTTACCTGCGAACAATCTAAAAGGTCTAAAAGGCTGCTCATATTCTCCCCTAAATCATTTATATATGTCAGGACCAGCAGAGGGCCCATAACATTTCCTTGGGGAACACCAGATACTACTTCTGTCTTACTCAATGACTTCCCGTCAGTTATTAGGAACTGACAGGAAATCACGAATTCATTCGCACAAATTGCTTGTGAGGAACGGTGTCAAAAGCCTTCTGGAAATCTAAAAACATATGCTGGTGATGGCACCCATTACTTCGTGAGAATAAAGACCTAGTTGAGTTTCACACGAACGATAATTTCTGAGTGGGTGTTGGCTGTTTATCAATAAATTGTTTTCTTCAAGGTAACCCATAATGTTGGAACGCAGCGTATATTCCAAAATGCTACTGCAAATCGACGTTAGCGATATGGGTCTATACTTCAGCGGATTACTCCCATTTCCTTTCTTGTGTGTTGATGTGACTTGTGAAACTTTACAGCCTTTAGGTACCGATCTTTCGACGAGCTAGCGGTTGCAGATTATTGCTAAGTAAGGAGCTATTGTATCAGTAAACTCTGAAAGGAACCTACATGTGCTGGCAGTTGTTCTTCATTCAATTCAGGAATATTTACTTCGACTTCTATGTTGACGTAATTTCGGGAAACTGTTTAGTAACTCTGCTTTAGTGAAACTGTCATTCGAAACATCACCATTGTTGTCGCGAAGTGAGTATATTGATTGCGTGTTTGCGCCGGTGTACTTCACATACGACTAGAATCTCTGTAGATTTTCTGCCAGGTTCCGAGACAGAGATTCGTTGTGGAAATTAATAATAGCATATCACATTGAAGTTCGCACTGTAAAACGTTGCCACTCTTAGAAGTTTTGCTTTCTTTGAAATTTGACATGCTTTTTTCGTTGCTTCTGCAACAATGTTCTGACCTGTTACTTTTACTATGGAGAATCAGCACCATATCTTACTACTTTATCGGGCCCGGATATTTCAATTGCCATCGATATTTTTTCTTTAAATTGAAACGACATTTGGTCTCCACTTACATAGTCAGACTGGCAGGAATGGAGACTGTTTCCTAGAAAGGCGTCATGCGAAATTTTATCCGATTTTTTAAATAGACGTATTTTGCATCTATTTTTGATGGGTTTTGTAGTTACGGTAATTGGCATTACTACAACCACCTTGTGGTCGTTAATCCCTGCGACCGTCATGATGCTCCATATTTCCTCAGGATTATTTGTTGCAAAGATGTCAAATATGTTTTCACAACCATTTACTCTTCGAGCGGACTCCTGAACTAATTGTTGAAAATAATTTTCTGAGAACGCATTCAGAAAGATTTCGAACAACGTGTTATGGCTACCACCGACTTCAGACGCGTATTTTCGCCAACATAACGAGGATAGAAGTCAGCACCAACTATAATTATATGAGTGGGGTTTTGAATCCCCCAACTGAGAACCCTGAGTCTGAAGACCAAGTTTTCTGAAAAGAGCAAAGCTGAAAAATCTGTCTAGGCTTAACAAAATAGAAGAAAAGAATCAAAGCTCCTATTATTAAACGCGAGAGAGAGACCAAAATATTTCGTCAGAGCTCACACAAAACAGCAAAAACTCTATCCGCTGATGTCAGTTCTCCGCGATAGATTGACTAACGACACATATTTCACAGACCTGCTATTGCGCAAGCAGGAAGAAAACCATTTCCGTTTAGGTTGCTGAAGCCTATTGCGTATGTATTGAGTGTAAGATTGGTGGCACTGTTCCAAGATCTTATTGATAATCAGGTAACTGGCGGGTCCATTCACGAGAGAACTGAGATCTTTTTATATGAGAACTGATGAGTTTATAGAGACAACTAATTTATTTCCCGGTTGTGATATAATTAGAGCCTGATGCAACTGTCTTGTTTTATTTTAATTGTAGTACTTTAACCATCAACGAAATAACGCGTGTTCAGTGCGTAGCATAATTGTTAGATTACACGACTGGCGAGAAATCGCTGAAGCTAGAACAACAGTAAAACATCGGGGAGCGACCTGTAATGGAAAGATAACATAAAAATAGTAGCAGGACAAACAGATGCCAGACGTATTCGTTGGAAGAATCCTAAAAAAATGTAATTGTGTAGCGAATAGTTCCTACCACTTCCTAACTAATTAGAAAGGGATGTGCCTGTACCTGCCCTGATACACTAATGCATAGGAAATGCTAACAGCGCAAGTTGTTCTTTGCGAAGTGCTGTATGTGGAGGGCTACGTTGACCAACGCATAACGACAAGGTCCAATAAACTACTTGCAATTTCCCTAGCTCAACAGGAGGAAGTTGACGTACCTCGTGTCTTGTAAAGCTGTCTCTATGTCCCCATTGTCTTTCTCCTCCTCCCGTCGCAGATTCTAACACGTGTACGGTCAACAGTGAATAATGGAATGGCAAATGGGAAAGTCTCAACGGCACTGCAATGAAAGTCTCTAAATGAAAGGATACCACCTCGTTTCTTAAAAGCAAGGAAAAAATATTCTTTAGAGCGAGCCGAATGGCAGTTCTTGAATCTTACTTTGCGGAATCTAATTTTCACTCATTGAGCACCATTGCAAGTTAAGAATATTATCTCCACACGAATTTAATTACTCTACGAGATAGCACACACGCGAGATCTCATGCATATAATTTCCAAGGCACTTTTGACCATTAATTCACTGTCACGTGGAGCTACAATCTGTCCACAGCATATTGCCGGCCGGGATGGCCGAGCGGTTCTAGATGCTACAGTCTGGAACCGCGCGACCGCTACGGCCTCGGGCATGGATGTGTGTGCTGTCCTTAGGTTACTTAGGTTTAAGTAGTTCTAAGTTCTAGGAGACTGATGACCTAAGATGTTAAGTCCCATAGTGCTCAGAGCCATTTGAAGTTAGTTTCGACAGTGTGGTTGGACGCACATATAAGCATTTAAACAGTCAACGTTAATAAACGAAATCATACCTTTGCCACCAATTCCTGCAGTGAGAATCATCGCACTATCTGTAGTTTTCTGTGCGACATGGCTGCTAAACGCAGCTTCGTTGCCACGCTTTGTGACCATATGGCGTTTTCTTTTCTTTCTTTCTTATTTATTTATTTATTTATGTTTTGGATGGAGAGTGCTGTCGATCTTTCATGCCTGCTGGCTTACAGCAGCGTTAGTCTTATCATACTGTATGATGAAACATAATAAAACATGGGTTGCGATGTGGCATAAACACCACAGTTGACCAACGGTACAGGTTGGCTACAAAGCTATAGCTCAGTCGATTACTGACTGATGGTGACAAGCCTACGACCCTTATTAAACAGAATGAACAGAGAAGACCCACTGACGAGCGGAGCATTTCTTCACAGTCTCGTTCAGCATGAGCGAGAGCGGCACGGTGATGATCAACTCCTGTAGCAGGCCCTAACGTCGTTCATAGCATTTAGCAAGTATCCCTCAAGCCATCTAGTTTTATGTTTTTGATGGCTAGCCTGAATCATTTGAGTTGGACTGCGGGATGATTCTTTTGTAAAGGACACGGCCAATTTTTATTCCTTTCTTTGTTCAAATCCAATCCCGTGTACCGCATCGGCGATAAGAATGTCAAATCGTAATCTTTCTCCTTTTCTTCGCAGCTTAATGTGTTTCCAATAGGCCCTTTTCCCCGTATCGGCGTTCTTACAATAAAAGCTTTCTCTCTCCATTCGGCTACATTGTCTGTCCCTCTGACCACCTCTTGATCTCTTACCGCCAACTACCGTTTTGCTGTCAGACGTGCACTACTCTGCTACGTGCAGAGGAATGAATGGAAGGGAAGCACCCCAATTTGTTTCTTAAGGGCAGATTTGTAAGAAACATATACAACTTTTTTTCGGGATAAATTTCAGTCATCACTTGCAAATAAATTATATTATTTTTGCCTTTTTCGGCAAATTGCTTTGTCATCTTCAGAAGCTTTATAGAAGCATAATGCCATGGTATGTTCAGATATTTAGATATTGTATGTGATTATTTTGAACATTCTCTGACCGCCGGCCGGAGTGGCCGAGCGATGCCGGCACGGTAACTCAGCGTGTGCGGTCAGAGGGTTAGCTGCCCTCTGTAATAAAAAACTGAGTTAATGGATCAACAATGAACTGAAACGGGTGTCTTGCGGCGTCCGCCCCGAGCAGATACAAAGAAGAAGAAGAACAAAATGATAATAATAAAAAAAAGTGGTTACCGCCCGGGAATGCGATACCAAAGTACACGGGTTCGCGCCGGGGTGGGAAAAAAAAAGCGGTTATAGGCGCTTCAGTCTGGAACCGCCCGACCACTACGGTCGCAGGTTCGAATCCTGCCTCGGGCATGGATGTGTGTGATATCCTTAGGTTAGTTAGGTTTAAGTAGTTCTAGGTTCTAGGGGACTGATGACCTCAGATGTTAAGTCCCGTAGTGCTCAGAGCCATTTGAACCATTTTTGAACATTCTCTGACAATTTAAACGAAAAGTGTGAGGTCATCTACATGAGTGCTAAAAGGAACTCGTTAAACTTCGGTTACACGATAAATGAGTTTAATCTAAAAGCCGTAAATTCAACTAAGTGCATAGGTATTACAATTACTACGAACTTGAATTGGAAGGAACACATAGAAAATGATGTGGGGAAGGCTAACCAAAGACTGCGTTTTATTGGCAGGACACTTAGAATATGTAACAGACCTACTAAGGAGACTGCCTACACTAAGCTTGTCCTTCGTCTTTTACAATACTGCTGTGCCGTGTGGGATCCTTACCAGATAGGACTGACCGATACATCGAAAAGTTCAAAAAGGGCAGCACGTTTTGTATTATCGCGAAATGTGGGAGAGAGTGTCACAGAAATGATACAGGATTTGGGATGGGCATCATTAAAAGAAAGGCGTTTTTCGTTGCAAGGGAATCTTCTCACGAATTTCCAATCCCCAACTTTCTCCTTCGAATGCGAAAATATTTTGTTGACACCGACCTACATAGGGAAGAACGATCACCAAAATAAAAAAAGGGAAATCAGAGCTCGTACGGAAAGATATAGGTGTTCATTCTTTCCGCACGCTATACGAGATTGGAATAATAGAGAATTGCGAAGGTGGTTCGATGAACCCTCTGCCAGGCACTTAAATGTGATTTGCAGAGTATCGATTTAGATGTAGAATTTACAATAACAATAATACCTACGTTCCTTGCTGCTAGGGCAATAGATACATTGATGTGATTCAAATATTGTAAATGATCAAACTGTGTTCAAAATAATCATATACAACATGTAAATTTCTGTATCAGCCATGGCATTATCTTACTGTAAAGAAGCATATGAAGATGACAAATTAATTTTTTGAAACCAGTAAAGATAATAAAATTTATTTTCAACTGATGAATGAAATTTAACCTGAAAAAATAATACTGCAGTTGCTGAAAATTAGAGCATTCTTGTTCCTAAAAGGTGCCAATTTTGCGGATTTTTTTATATTTCACGGAATTCAGTTTGCCACTTTTGACGTGGTTGTATTAGTTAGACTAGAATTCATAATTCTGAGAGATGGTGGTACAGAATGCTTGATTACGTGATATTATGTTGACTAACTTCGAATCTTTCGCTGTTTGTGCTTCTTGGTCTGGTTACTTCATTTTCATTGAGTCTGGGAAAGACGAAATGAGACGAATCATTTGTAACTCATACTTCAGAAGCTGTATGGAAAGGTGGCAAATGGAGTCATCTGTGTAATACAAAGACGTGTATACGGCGAAGTGTGCAGGCAATTCAATCGAAACTATCTCACTACTGTGTATTGATTTTGCATCTAATCCTGGCGTTATGAAACTTTCGGGCAGATTAAAGCTGTGTGCCGAACCATGATCCGAAACTGGTATATCAGCCTTTCGCAGACAAGTGCTTTACCGACTGAGCTATCCAATCACGACTTACGAATCGCACTCAAGCTCCACTTCCACCAGTATATCATCTCCTACCTCCCGAACTTCACAGACGGCCTGCTGCATACATTGTCGGCCTAGCTGTCCTGGAAGAAAGGATATTGCGCAAACGTGGTTTTAACATGGCCTAGCGGATGAGGTACTGTCGAATTTAGAGTGTGTCTCAAGTCGTACTTCCGTAGCCCAGTCGGTAGACCACTTACACGCGAAAGACAGAGGTCCCAGATTCGAGTCCCGGTGCGTCACAAAGTTTTAATCCGCCAAGAAGTTCCATATCAGCACACAGTCCGTTGCAGACTGGCAAGTGATCGTGGAATCCTGGCGTTAGTGCTATTAATGAAATAGAAGCGTAAGGCTACTGAAGCATTGCAGAAGGCGCTGTCTTACTTACGACGCATGGCTATTATTATTATTATTTTTATTATTCTAGTTTCAAAGTTACACACCTTGCTTCTAGCGTCAGGGGCTTGAGCAGCGTAGTGTCATTTATTCAGACACCAGTTGTGGTAGTAAGATATTATCGTGCGTGTAAATGATTGCATCAATGATATAATTTCAACACTTCGCGTACCTAGACGTATGAACATTTTATGCATCACGTAGGTGAAGAAATCGGTTTTGTAGATTTTGTGGGATATGTCTCAAAGATGCGAGACATGTCTCATAAGTAAGGACCTTCTGACCACAGCATGCGCTTGCCCCTTTGTGCTTACGTCAGTCGATTTGATTTCGCTGTGTGATAAGGATAATGAGGAAGCGTGTGACATTATGTACCTTCAGTAACTACCGAAGAGAATGTGAGGCACATTCATACTATTTGCCCTAAATGCACAACGCTGTTGGAAATAAAGAGGAGTTACAGTCCTAGAGCTGTGTACTTTTCACTGGTGTCTCACGCAGATATATGGTGAATTGTCACCGACAGACTGAATAGTTCGAAAACGTGTGCAAAATAGGTACCAAACAGAACACAAGGAACGATATATGGGCGTTTTTACAACGATACCAAAGGTTTGTATATTTTCCTTACTAGTCACGAAATACGAATTTCTTACATCATTGAAGGGGAGGAAGGGGGTTAACAGCATTACATGTAGAAAGCACATTCCAACTGGCCAAAATTAAATATGCTTAAATTAATAGAGTGAACCAGGAAAATTAAATCAACTCTGTAATGGTGCAACAAAACTTTGTTACTGATGTATTTAATGGAAGTGGAGTCCGCAGCTGGTGGCGTGATGTTTAGTGTCACCACATCTAGGTCGCAGGGCCCTGGCCTCGATTCCTGGGTGGGTCATAGCTTTTCTTTGCTCAGGACTGTGTCTTTGTGTTGTTTTAATCATTTCATCTTATGTTCATCACAAACACGTGCACATCGCCAAAGTGGTGTGAAGTATAAAGAACTGCACCAGCAGGCCAGACAACTCCAGGCGATGTTTGCTCACCACGACTTAACCAGGTGTGAAGGTATGTAGAGTCCGTGCAGAATACAGTGGCTGGTAGATGCGTAGTAAGGAGGGCATGCATGGGGGGAGGGTAGTGGTGGGGGTATGGGCAGGCGCTATAGGGGAAATGCCGAGCGCTGGAGGGGAAGTGCCGTTCTAAACTGAAGCCTACGCTCACATTTTTTGTAAGTATTAAGTGGAGCTCCATCCTCACATTTGCATGGTGGCCATCCAAAAATTTTTCACCACCACTTTGATTAGTATCTAAAAAGAATTCCGCTGAAAATATAGCGACTTATTTTCGCTTGGGTTGTTAATCATTTTTAAGTTTCAGAGAAGCGTCCTGATTGGCGAATTCTGAGTAAAACCAACTCATTATTCCTGTAGCCACGTTAAAATTTGCTTCTTTTGCCAAAACACAGCGGAGTTTACACAGTGCCACTTACCTGACATGTTATTAAGTGAAAAACTGAGGAAAAATAAGGTCAGTAGCTAATCAAAAGAGCACATCCTCGGTACAAAATAAACGTGTAATGTCTTTACACATGTTGTTCCACAACCCATAGCTTTTCTCGCTTCACTAGCTGTAGATGGACACTAAAAATTACGTTCTTTCATCGAAAAAGTCTGTAGTTAGTGGGATATCAAGGTAGATAATGAAGTGTTACGTAATGAACATATGACAAACTACTCCCCTCTTTGTGTGCTGTCATTTGCCAAAATCTCATTTCGATATCTCAAACCGTTTATGAAATATGAGGAGTGTTGTGGATATTTCATTCTGGCGTGATGCGATCGCAAATGAGGATGCTACATCAGATCAGTTTTCTTGAGATTGGTGACAGAGACCAACCTCCTGCCAAGTCTAAGGAAAAACTCGATATGTCAGCTAAATTTCATACGCAGCAATATTTAATGTAATTTGCCCCAAACGCAAAATCACACTGCCCCCTACTTTTCATGTGCTGCTTCTATGTAAATATCACAATAACATTGACCATTAACGAAATTATAAGTACATCAGCATGAACCTGACATATAATGCTATAACTAACTCAAAAATTATTTTTATTACTGAATAGTTTCTCTAAACTCGTCTGAGAAAGATTGCAGGGCGTGTGCCTCGATTATGTCACCGCCCATGGGCCAAAAGGTGGCAAACATTTGTCGCCCAGCACTTTGAACGAAAACTGGTCACTGCTCATCGTCCAGATTATCCTCTGCGGACTGTACCAAACAGTACAACATGCCAAGAATGAGTGGAGAATAAAGATGGCTCTGTAGTAAAATAGTAAATGAGCGTATGTATTTGGATCACATACTACATTTGTTATTCACACGTTTTGTTCTCTCTTGGAGTACAGTAGCTCCTTCCTTATGAGATGCACCCTCGTGCTTCCAATCATTCCTTGGTTGTCGTCTTGCAGAACTCAAGTGCTAGTGAGCAGCGGAAAGTGGATATTATAAAGTAAGCGACATAATAAGGTCTGAGGCGGAGCAGAATTTAGTTCTCAGTTGCTTGTTTCGACTTAAGTGGATGCCCCGGAGAACAAGACTCTAAACATAAAGCACGAAATTTCAGTCGGCGCCATCTCAGACTCCCGGATTGCGTCTTCCTTCCGCACTTCTACAGCTGCAAAGTCTGCATGAGGCTCCTCGCGAAGTTTATAGGAGAGGGATGAAAGTGTGAGAGATTGGGGCGGGGAGGGGGAACGTACCAGGAGTTGTGAGAACTCGTTACGGAAGTGAGATCGCCATCTCACACCCGAGCTGTCGTTCGATGTCGCTACATTGTAGAGTAACGTCCTAGTATGCCACGCATTGAAATAAGGATGGTACCCGACTTGTAATTTCCAGCTTTTATATAATAGGACTTCGTTGAGCCATAGCTATTAGGGGCGTAAGATAATTATCTCCTGTAAAAAATTAGTTTAGCCGCTCAAAAATCATGAGGGTGGCACTACCTTCACTGCGTGATAGCGATGATTATATTCCCGACGACAGTGCCACTAAAGCGGAAGTGCTAAACACGATTTTCCGAAATTCATTCACAACAAGAAACAAAATAAATATTCCAGAATTCGAATCAAGAACTGCCGTCAACATGAGTAACTAAGAAGTGTCCACAATGTATAACCATTAGGTTCCTTTCAGAGTATGTTGGTACAATAACACCATATTTAACAATCATATACAACCAATCGACGAAAGACTGGAAGCTGCATAGATCACAAACTATTCAACAAAGGAAATAGGAGTAATTCTCTGAACTACAGACCAATGGTACTGACGCCGATTCGCAGTGGAATTCTGGAAGATATACTGTGTTCCAACGTCATGAATTACGTCATAAGCAACGGTCTATTGACACATGGTGAGGATAAAGAAAACATCGCTCTTGTGAAACGCAACTGTCATTATTCGCACGAAGTAATGAGTGCTATCGACAGGGGATCTCAAATTGATTCCATATTTCTAGATTTTGAGAAGCCTTTTGACATCGTTCCACACAAGAGACATCTAATCAAATTGCGTGCTTAAGCAGTACAGTATCAATTGTGCGACTGGATTCGTGAGTTCCTTTCTGAAAGTTCACAGTTCATAGTAATTGACGGAGAGTCACCGAGAACAAAATTACTGAAATCTGACATTACCCAAAGAAGTTTTACTGGCCCTCTGCTGTTTCCAATCTATATAAACGATTTAGTGGATAATCTGAGCAGCCAGCATAGATTGTTTGCAGGTAATGCTGTAGTTTAACGTCCTGTTAAGTCGCCAGATGATCAAGATCAATTGTACAATAATTTAGACAATATGTCTGTATGGTGCTAAAAGCAGCATTTGACTCTAAGTAATGAAAAGTGTCCAGTCACCCAAATGAGCAGGGAAATAAACCCGTTACATTTCGGTTACACAATAAATCACAGAAATCTAAAGACTGTCAGTTCAACTAAATATCTAGGAACTATAATTATGAGCACCTTATACTGGAACGATCACATAGATAACGTTGTGTAGAAGTCAAACCAACGACTGCGTTTTTCTGTCAGAACGCTTAGAACATTCAAAAGGTCCACTAAGGAGACTGCCTACACTTGTCCGTCCTCTTAAAGAGGACTGCTGTGCGGTACGGTGTCCTTACTAGATAGGAATGACGGAAAACAATCAAAAAGTTCAATGAAGGGCAGATAGTTTTGTGTTACCGCGAAATAGGGGGGAGAGCGTCACGATAATGATAAGCAAGGTGGTGTACCAATCACTAAAACAAAGGCATTTTTCGCTGCGGCGAGATCTTTTCGCGATATTTTAGTCAGCATCCTTCTTCCCCTAATGCGAAAGTACTTTTTTGACGCCCGTCTATGTAGAGAGAAAAGATTATCGTAATAAAATGAGAGAAACTGGAGCCCGCACGCAAAGATATAAATGTTCGTTTTTTCCCGTACGCTCTTATAAAGTGGAGACGTACAGAAGTAGTTTCAAGGTGGTTCGAAGAACCTTCTGCCAGGTACTTCACTGTCAACTGCAGAGTAGTCATGTAGTTGTAGAATACTCATCCGTCTCCTGTAATAACGTTCTGCCACTCCAGGCTCGCTTATCTCCAACGGACACCAAATGATAAAATATGGAATAACCAACTTTTTGAATCCCATGCAGCAATTAATAAAAAATTGCACCGTCTGCAAATTGACTAAAAATAAAATAATCTCCGTTTTGTAAACGAAACGACTAACTGATGAGATCAACAACTGAAGTAGTCTTTAAAGAAAATTACGGGCACTGCATCTCGTCGTAGTAACTTCCTCTACAGTTTCGTATCAGTGCTAATAATAATAGCAGTATCCATAGTCTGACACAACCACAAACACGTCAGTTCAGCATGGATAGAAATCTAAAACTGACGAATAGATTCAGGGGGTTGCCAAGATTACGAAAACACCAAAAACACAATATATTGTGATGCATAATATAGTGTAGTTGATACTCAAAACAGCTTTGTCACCTCAGAATGGATAAATACAGGTCCTACATAGCTTTCAAGCGAATGTACTCAATTCATTGTGCAAAATAGTGGATAGAAATCACACACCCATCTCTCCAAAGTGGTCCACAAAGGCTCAGAAATATTGTGATCTGCTGACTGTGGTTGCTAGGAAGATGCGACAATTCATCCTCGTGCTCACAAAATCACTGCTGGCTGATGCGACCTGTCTCAACAGGGGTGCCGTCATCTTGGAACACATTATCATCATTCGGGAACAAACATTTTAACACGGGATGGACCTTGTTAGCCAAAATGGTCAGATAGCCCATGGCAGTAACTCGACCTTGCACAATAACCACGGCGCCCAAATGGCTATCCAAATCATCACAGAATCACCGTCTTGTTTCAATATTGGGACGTAAACTCGGCCGGAAGATAGTCATTTGGTCCATCTTTCATTGCTCCATAGGGGCACTGATTAACGACTTCGGAATTCCAGCTCGTCTTTTAATTCCCAGCTTACGGAAGGCCCTCGGTATTGTTTTGGTGCTGACAGAGCTCTGCAGTGACTTTTGCAGCTGTCATAATCGTATTTTTTTGGGCACATTCCACTTCAGTTCCATCCGTCAGGATCACTGGACACACATTCGTCCAGGTTGTGACTTAGATAAGGACTTTTTCGCTCTTTCCTTGTATGCGGTATAAATCTTCCGCAAGGTCTCTCTTCAAATACCAAAAACTTCAGCTACCTTGGTTACGGAAGCATCCTCCTTACGAACGGCTAGAATTTGCCACATTCGAATTCACTTAGCTCCGAAACAATGCGCTCACACTACACAGAATGCTGTCCTGACACCGAGCGAGGTGACTCAGTGGTTAGCACACTGGACTCGCTTTCGGGAGGACGATGGTTCAAACCCGTGTCCGACCATCCTGATTTAGGTTTTCCGTGATTTTCCTAAATTGCTTCAGGGAAATGCCCGGATGGTTCCTTCGAAAGGGCACGGCCTACTTCCTTCTACATCCTTCCCTTACCCGATGGTATCGATGATCTCGCTGTTTGGTCTCCTTCCTCAAAGCCAACCAACCAATTGTTCTGACCACGACAGACTCTTGCAACGTGTTGAAGGCATTGCGGAAATGCCGTTCATGGTTAAATACAACGGCGTCACCTACAGGTTTGTCTAGCGTCTATATTTATGTTCAAGCATGCATTTCTGGCTGTGTTTCAATATTTCCGTCATACCATGTAGTTCAAATATTTTCTTTCTTTTTCAATGATGGTGATGGGTTGCGGATGCCGCCGAGTAATTGATTGTTACGCTGCTTTCCTGTCAGTCGGTCACAGGAGAATACTGAAAATGGTAGATCGCATATCTGATGAGGAGGCACTGAACAGAATCGGGGGACTAAAAGAAGGGACTGGTTGATGGGATACTTTCTGAGACATCAAAGGGTCTCCAATTTGGCACTGGAGGGAAGAGAGCGGGGTAAAAATCGTAGAGAGAGAGAGACGAGGATATGAATACAGTAAGCAGATTCAGAAGAATGTAGGTTTCAGTAGTTACAGGAAATGAATGGGCTTGAACAGGATGGAGTGGCACGGAGAGCTGCATCAAATCACTTTTCGGACTGAAGAGCGCAACGACAGCATGGAATTACGATCGGGAGTTTTAGAGTCGAAGTATGGTAGTGCGTCTGAGTGTTCGTCAAACCAAAACGTAGGCGTGCTGCCCCGTGAACACGACTGTCGTAAATTTCCAAGTGGAAAGTGTCCGTAATATACCCATCGTTAAGACGCTGAAGAAAAGATAACACTTGTTCAACGAGAATGTTGAAGTAAATACGAGCGCTGTCCAGAAAGTAAGTTACGATCGGCCGCGAAATGGAAACGACTGTGAAAATCCGATAAAGCTTTGCAAAAATGTGTTTGGCAGTGTCTCTAGTATGACTCTAGGTAGAATTATGTCGCTCTTTTCATTCATGAGCTCTTAGTGAGCGCTTAAAGATGTTATAGAAAATAGTGTCTCCCGCCAAGTACGAGGGCCTGGTGAGAATTTTCCTCTGAAGCTATGCTACCAACATTACATAACTGTCGTGCGGTTTCTTCTTCAAGACAATTCTCAGCCTCATTCTCCAGGGGCAATGAAGATGTTCCTGCATCGTTTCAATTGGAAATATTTGGTTACCCACAATACAGCCCGTAATTGTCTCCCACTGAGTTTCATCTCTGCTCAAACGAACCGCTGGCTAAGAAGACAACATTTTGGCACAGACAACGAGCTTTAGGCCAGCGTAGAGAATTGGCGGAAAGCACTGGCGGCTGCATTCTCTGATGAGGGTACTGGAAAGTTGGTACAACGCTACGACGAATGTCTGAGTCAGAACGGCGACTACGTAGAGAAATAGCTGAAAGGTGTTGCTCACTGTTACAAATGAAACATTTCTGATTTTCACTGTGATTTTCATTTCGCGATTAATCGTAACTTACTTTCTGGAGAGCCCTCGTAGTAAAATTCATTTTCACCTGAAACAGTGAACTTGAGCGAAGGCACGAAAACCATCCTCAAAGCATGACGATCAAAACATGCACAGACAGCGTATTAAGGGCCACATTGGGCCGGCGGTGCACACGACGCCTTGCATCATTCGAAGATGCAAAATGGCGATTCGTCTGAGCTCACTGCACGACTCGAGTCAGCTGCAGTTCAGTTTCTGTTTCGTTTGATCCACTTTAGACGTTCAGCTTTTTGTGCCATATTGAGCCATAACCTTTAGGGAAACACCGTCTTGAAACTTCCTTTGTATGCATTTCGCTTCGCAATGTTCTCTCGATAGCTGGGTGAGGCAGACTTGAATTCGTTCACGGGAGCTGTTCTCACCGGATTTGAAAGAGGTTTTCATCAAGAGGTGGTTCTAGTCGAGAGGCACGACAAATACGTGAAGTTCAGAATTTTGTTCATAAAAGGATTGTTTTTATCTAAATGGAGGTTTTACGACTTTATGACGCATACATTGATTTACGAAAACATTTTTTTTTTATCTCATAACAAATTGAAAGTGGAGACTGTAGGCAATGTCAACGTAAGCTCTTCGCTGTGGGTCCCGGTTTGTGCGAAGCAAAAGTTTAAAAAAATGTTAAGGTTGCCTAAATTTAGTTACCTTTCGGTTTAAAAAAAGTTAAAAAGCAAAAAACTAATCAATATGTTAATCTATAAAGGCTCTGGAGCGGTTTGCGTCTTGAAAAAAATTTGTTTCGAGAAAAAAGTTCGGAGCAACAAAGAGAAACGGTTTTTCAATACTTACGTTAATCTGAAACCCCATATCACCAGAGGTATCCCTTCTGTTCCTCAAACATACTGTGTTTCTGAATTGGGTGCTGTATTTCTTTTCAATACGAGCTCTTTTAACAAAGAAAGGCATTCCTTACTCCGCAGGGGTCACGCATTTCCTGTCCGATAACTCAGCAAAGTTTCTGCTGTTCGTCCATTTGACGATTCCTAACACGTTCATGGTATTCAGAGTAGACGAACAGCATTCACTGTCTATTTCTGCAGCTATTTCAACAGTTTTTGCTCCATAATGCAGTTATTTCGGCACCGGTTACCAAATGCACGGTCTGATTTCTCTTTGTCATTTTGTGTACTGGCGACAGTGCATCGTTTAATCTTTATTGGACAGAAATTCGCATACTGGCCGAAGCTTTCCTTCAACTGTTTCATCGATCCCCTACAGCTGCCTGCGTTTCTGCCGGCTCATGGTTCATTCAGCACTCTGTAACTTCTAGAACACTCTACAATCAACAAATCTGTTTCACAGATGATATTTCCTACAAGCATGTGTAAGACAGAGTGCTAACTATAATTGAAAGAAAAGCTACAAGCACTTTTCAGCTTCCTTGTCTGTTCCTGCACAGTATTACGTCTTACGATTCAATTGTTGCATTTTCCGTTCGTACCAACATACGCAGGCTTTACGAAATAATTATTGACTACAGAACATAGTTCCTCAATAACATAACGTCGCGTAGGGTTGAGTTTCTCTTTATTTGGAAACAAATGAAATCTTCAGTTTTCGTTAACGATATGCATATACGCCATCTAACGCTGGCACACATTGTCGCATCTGCTTGTCGTGTAGTCGAAAACAGTTCAGTTGGCGCTGGATTTTTTGCATCCAGTGTTGTCCGATCAGTGTGCATAGGATAGCACACATGTATGCTCATCTTTTTCTGCATCACGCTTTCATCATTCCTCGAGAAGTTGCGTGAAAAATTTTCACACTAGAAAATCGGAAACGAGGAAAAAAGAATGGATGAAAGATTAGTGTTAAACGTTCCGTCGACGTCGAGCTCATCAGAGACGGAACACAAGCTCGAATTGCGTAAGGATAGCGAAGGACATTGCCCGTGTCCTTTCTTAGGAAGTACCCATGAATTTGCCTTAAACGATGTGTGTGTGGCAAGGGGGGGGGGGGGGCGATATCTACGCAAAACCTAAATTAGAATAGCAGGATGGGGATCTGAATCTCTGTTACCCCCCCCCCCCCCCTCCCTCCCTCCCCAGTCTGAGTCCATTGTCTTGACCACTATGAAACATGGCTCGCGGAAACGAAGAAGATGTACCAGGACTGTCGATTGTCGCAGTTCTGCATGTGGAGGAATCTACTACAGAAAAAGGCCCGACGCTGCGAACGTTGCGAAGATTTCACGCATTCAGACATTGAACCAAAAAAGCTATCAGCGGCTATTATTATGTCTCAGAAATGACTTAGTGCCGTTGAAGTGTACGTGAAATTTCCGAACAACTTAGGTAATTGCTAATGTTTCTTTTTCAGTCTCCGAACATTTCTGTCGTGTCGGCGTAACGTCGTTGACGAGAAACTATTGAGTGCTCTGATTAGGTTGCAGATTATTTTAATTGATTCTTTCATCGCTTCTTCGTAGAAAAGTTACATATTTATTGCTTGAAATCAAACAAAATGCGTTTTGTTCCATTAATGCATGGCGGAGGGTACTTAATGTCTCAAGTCAGTAGCTAGGATTTTTGCCGATCCATTTACGTATGGCGCGCGGGAAGAATGATTGATTAAGTGCCTCTGTGCTATAATTTATCTAATCTTTTTCTCACAGTCCATATGAGAACGATGTGTAGGGTGTTCTAATATATTCCTAGTTATCATTTGACGCCGCTTCCTGACTCTTTGTAACTAGACTTTCTCGGGATGGTTTCCATCTATCTTCGATAGTCTGCCACTCCACTTCCTTCAACATCTCACTGACACCATCCCTGTCACCGTTGGTACTGCCCTTCTCTGTATACTTTCAATACTTCTGCTAGTCCTATTTGGTACGAGTCCCACACACTGCAGCAATATTACAGGACAGGACGCACGGATGGTTTGTAAGCAATCTTCTTTGTAGGGTTATTGCATTTCCCTACAATTCTACCAGTAAACCGAAGTCCGCTGCCTGCTTTACGCACGACTGAGCCTACGTGATCGTTCGATTTTACGTACCTACTAAGAGTTACATTCAGGTATTCGTATGAGTTTACCGATTCCAATTGTGACTCACTGATATTATAATCATAGGAGACGAATTTTTGTTGTTGTAAAGTGCACAGTTTTATATTTCTGAACATTTAAAGCAAGTTTCCAATATTTGCACTTCTTTGAAATGTTATCAAGGTCTGATAGAATATTTGTGCAGCTTCATTTACACTGCAATTCACTATAGCTAACTGCATCGTCTGCGAAAAGTCTGAGGTTGCTATTAATACTGTCCGCAATATCATCAATAAAAATCGTGAATACCAAGGGTTCCACCACACGACCCTGGGGCATACCTGAAGGTCCTTCTAGTTTCAGTCGATACGCTGCGTATTCCCCACCAACAGCTTCTCAACCAAGTGACAAATCTTTTTTAGTACTTCATACAATCGTACTTCGGTTACCAAACATTGATACTGAACTGACACAAACGCTTTTCTAAAGTCATGAAATATTGCTTCCAACTTACTGCTTTAATCCATGACTTTCAGAATGTGACTGAGGAAAGCATAAGTTGATTTTCGCAAAATCGACTTTTCAGAATCCATGCAAATTAGCACATAGGAGGTAATTCTGTACTAAGTACCTCGTTACATTTGAGTTTAGATCATGTTCTAGTACAAGACAATAGATGGACTTCATTTAAATACCAATAACACATATGCTCTAATTACCAAAACAATATACACATTTAGACATGATTACGACTATTATTGTTTTTTGTGTTAGAAAAGCGACGTCTATGCCATAAGAACATGAATCTGCTACTAAGACCACTTTTTTCGCGGGAGTGTTAAAAGAATGTCGGCTTGGTCGCGGGAGTCAGAGAGGAAAAGACAAACTGAGTTCTCCAATAAATTCCAGTTAGTAATAGCAAATCAACTGTTCAAAAGTCGCAGAAGAAGGAGATGGAAAAGGCCTGTAGATACGGAAAGATTCCAATTGGATTACATCTTTGTCAGACAGAGGTTTCGAAATCAGATACTGGACTGCAAGGTCTACCCAGGAGCAGCTATAGACTCAGATCACAATTCAGCAATCGTGAAGCGTAGGCTGAAGTTTAAGAAACTCGTCAGGAAGAATCAATCAGGGGACGAAAGAGGACGTATGAGCTCAAAAACGTTCTGTGAAAGACATGAATAGAGCAATATAAATCACTTGCAAATGAAACAACGGGATTTGCAGGGAAGCCAAGGCGAAATGGCTGTAGAAAAAATGTGAATGAACCAAAAACGAAATGATCGTCTGAAGGGTGGACTCATTCATAGAAAAGTCAAAACTTCAAAAGAAATGCAAAGGCGTCAGCATTATGAATGTAGTGGGAATTCCCCTGTTAAATGCAGAGGAGGGAGCGGGTAGGTGGAAAGAGTACATTAAAGGTCTCTGTTAGGGGGACTAGCCTGCTGATGTCATAGAAGTGGTAATTGGAGATGATATGGATGACATAGGGGATCCAGTATTAGAATCAGAATTTAAGGGCTTTGGAAAGCTGAAGATCAAATAATGCAAAAGGAATGGATAACACTCCATCGAAATTTCGAAAAGTACAGGATGTTTCAAAATCAATATACAGGTTTTAAGGCTTTGTAGCACATATTACATTCACCTTACAATTATTTATAATACACCAAATGAAAGAGAAACACAAACAGTTTTTCTTACAATTATTCCGTGTGAACACCTATCACACATCGATCGAGTCTATAGGCGAGTTGTACCGAAACCATGATCAATGTGTCAGGAGTTACTGTTGCAATAACACTGTTTCTAAAGTCGGATATATCAGCTGGTATCGGAGGCACATACAGATGATCGCGTCAGATCGTGTGTGAACGTGGAGGATATGCATAAAATGCTGTGTCCACCGGCCCCTTGTACCCAATTCACCGGTCGCATACAACGTCGTTTAACCAATCGCGTACTAAGTTATGCCTGTGAAGCGGCGCACCATCTTACTCCCAAATAAAGATGTGTTCTTCAGCTTCTTCCCATTGAGGCACGGGTCATGCTGTAGCACATCAAGATAATAAACATCAGTTACAGTTGATTCACCGAAAAAGAAACTTTCCGCGGAGATACTTCTTGGGGCTTAGTGTGAAAGACTCGTATTCGTTCAAAACGTTTTTCAGTCACTCTTTGTCATTCTATACTCTTCCTATTGCACACAGGTGTACATACAAAACTGTTAGAGTTGCTCTTTCATTAGGCGTATTATTTACATTGTAAGTTGAACGTAATAAGTGCTACAATGCTTTAAAACCGGTTTGTTCATTTTGAAACACCCTGTATTAGGGGAAGAGGTATCCAAACGACTATCAAAGTTGGTATGTACAATCTGAGACTGATGACGTACTATAAACTTCCGGAAACATATCATCCGAACAGTTCCCAAGATAGTGAGAATAGAGAAGTGCGAGAAGTATCGCACAATCATGGTCAGCAACTAATGCGTCAAAGCTGCTGACAAGAATAATATACAGCACAATGGAAAAGAAAATCGAGGGTGTGTTAGATGATGATCAGTTAGGCTTTAGGAAAGGTAAAGGCACCAGAGAGGCAGTTCTGATGTTGCACTTGATAGTGGAAGTAAGACTGAAGAAAAATCAGAGATTAAAAAGAGTTCGACAGTGTAAAATGATGCAGGATGTTAGAAATTATAAGAAAAATTGGGGTAAAATATAGCGAAAGACGGTAATACACAATACGTACAAGAACCAAGAGGGAACAGTAAGACTGAAAGATCAAGAACGAATTGTTCGGTTTAAAAAGGTGTGAGACAGGGGTGCAGCTTTTCGGTCCTAGTATTGAAATTGTACATCCCAGAAGCAATGACAGAAGAAAAAGAAATAATCAAGAGTAGAATTAAAATTGAAGGTAAAAGGATATCAGTGATAAGACTCGCTATTCTCGTTGTCTTCGAAACTGTGTGGTCAATATCTTTCAGAAAGTCTTCAGTTAAGGTGAAGAAGAATAACAAGATCTCTCCAAGAGAAAGAACTGTCTTCTGAGTACAGAAAATGTATTGACAGTACATCAAAGAAAGACGAAAATAATGAGGAGTAGCAGAAATGATAATAGCGAGAAACTTTATACCAAAATTGGAGCTCACAAAGTAAACGAAATTAAGTAATACTGCTGCCTTGGATGAAAAATAACCTATGACGTAAGAAGCAAGGACGACATAAACAGGAGACTAGGAAAGGGAAAGAGAGCATTACTGGCCAAAAAACGTCTTCTAGTATTAAGTATAGGCCTTATCTTGCGAAAGAAATAGCTGGGAATGTAGGTTTGGAGCACAGCATAGTATGGTAGTGAATCATGGAGCGTAGGAAATCCGGAACAGAACAGAATTGAAGCGTTTGAGATGTGGTGCCACAGAATAATGTTGAAAATAAGGTGGCCTGATAAGGTAAGGAATGAGAACGTTCTTGGTACCGAATGGATGAAGGAACGAACATATGGAAACACAGACAAGAAGAAGGGGCAGAATGATATAACATCTGTTAAAACATCAGGGGATGAAAAGGTTGGCACAGGAGAGGAATTCGTGGTGGGCCCCTTCAAGCCATTTAGAAGGCTGATGACTCAGAAATGTGGCTAGAAGTGGTGCCGCGTTTGGTAGCAGTTTGATCTGCTGAAAAGCACAGTCACTTGCTAGAGAATATTAACCGCTTCTAATCTTCCGCTTTGTACACTAATGTGAAAATAAGGCATTAGTGTGCGCTCCATTTTATCCAGCTACTTGTAGTGTTCTAAATAAATTGCGAAGGACTTGGATCTGATCTTGGTGCGTAATTTTAGAGAATAGTATGGCTTGAATTAACTGCTCCATTAAAAAAACATGTGCGAAAGAACAGACATCACGCATTCATGTAATTGATTCATTATGATGGGCAATGAATCCACAATCTTCAGTGCGGATACACAATTACGTTCGACCTCCAGTGTAAATCTACGAGGGCTATTCGGAAAGTAAGGAACGATAGGTCGCGAAATGGAAACCACAGTGAAAATCAAAACTGTTTTATTTGCAACAGTTAGCTGCAACTTCCAGCTACTTACCTCCATAGTCGCCGATCCAACTTCGATGTTTGCCGCAGCGTTGTACCAACTTTCCAATACTCTCATTATAGAAGGCAGCCGCCAGTGCTTTTCCGCCTACAGCTCGTTGTCTGTGCCAAAATGATGTCTTCATAGCCAGCGGTTCATGTGAGCACAGATGAAACTCAGAGGGTGACAATTACGGGCTGTGTTGTGGGTGATCAAACATTTCCAATTCAAAACGATGCAGGAGCATCTTAATTGCCCATGAAGAATTCGGCTGAGAATTGTCTTGAAGAAGCAACCGCATGACAGTTATCTAATGTTGGCTGCATAGTTTCGGGCGAAATTTCTCACCAGGCTCTCGTACTTGGCGGGTATCTTTATGTGCTCCCTGTGTGCTCAGAACTAAAAAGAACGACGTAACGTGATCGACGGGCATACTAGCGACTCTGCCCAACACACATGTGCGAAACGTCATCGGATTTTCACTGTGGTTTCCATTTCGCGACCGATCGTTCCTTACTTTCCGAGTAACCCTCGTAAAATTAGCACGCATGGAGGAGATGGGAGGGGTCTACGGGCAGGTGGCGGTAAGTGAGTGCGTGACACCGTCGGGGAACTTACCGAGATACGCCTCTTATTCATGATAAACACTTAGACCGGTTGGCGGACTGGTTTACACAACTGCCTAGTAAGCAGGAGATGCCGGGTTCGAGTACCGGTCCGCTACACTTTCTCACTCGTCGCCACGGATTCTGCATGAAGTCCCGAAGCAAATGACATCATTAGATTCTTCCCTCCCCTTTCCTTACCTTTCTGTCCTTTCCCTCTTAAACTTACTTATTAATCGTTTGTACCGTTGCAATCTGAAATGTGCGTTGCCTGCCGCAACTTTCCCTGATGTAGGGTCGAGTGCTACCTGCAATAACTGTAAGCAATTCATACATCTGTTAGTTCAATAAGCGTTTCCTGAAAGGATGCTATGTCTGCTAACAAGTTCTATTGTAGCGTTATTCTCTTTCATCGGATTTGACACAAATTTTGTTCGGTGCCCAGAATAATCTACAATCAAGTTGTCCCTCCCGAAGATGGGAGGAAAGTTTTGTATGCCATATGTCTGCGACCCTTGTAAATTTTACTCACTGCTTTTTTGTGTTGTACCTGTTCTCTTGTTTTTTTTTTCGTGGGATTTGTCGAGACATGTGCTGGGGAAAAGGATGAAAGTAAGATGTAATCCATGGCCTTTCCAATTTCATGTTTGATTCGAACCTCGCATTTCACCTCCTTGTCGAGTGCTTTGTATATTTGGATCAATCTCCGCTGTTAATTCTGAATTCTGTAAGTTTTCGGTTGAACATTACCGATTGTCAACTGTTTAGTGGTCTGAGCAATCTCACACAATGAGTGCCTGCAATGATAACGTTCGACATACCTGTAGATCTGCGCAACAAATATACGTGCAGTTGTCAAAAACTCATTCAAAAGATAGTCGCAACATACGCTGAAGCGCCACGGAGACTGGTATAGGTATTCGTATTCAAATACAGAGATATTTAAACAGGCAGAATACGGCGCTGCGGTCGGCAACGCCTACATATAAGGCAAGTGTCTGGCACTCTTGTTAGATCGGTGTCTGCTGCTAAAATGACAGGTTACCAAGATTTAAGTGACGGTGAACGTGGTGTTGTAGTCGGCCTAGACGCGATGGGACACAACATCTCCGAGGTAGCGATGAAGTGGGGATTTTCCCGTACGTCCATTTCACGAGTGTACCTGGAATATCAGGTATCCGACATCGCTGCGGCCGGAAAAAGTTTCTGCAGGAACGGGACCAACGACGACTGGAGAGAATCGTTCAACATGACAGAAATGCAACCCTTCCGCAGATTGCTCCAGATTTCAGTGCTGGGCCATCAACAAGTACGAACCATTCATCTAAACATCATAGATATGGGATTTCGGAGCCGAAGGCCCAATCATGTACCCTTCATGGCTGCACGATACAAAGCTCTATTCCTCGCCTGGGCCCGTCAACACAGACATTGAACTGTTGATGACTAGAGACATGATGCCTGGTCGGACGAGTCTTGTTTCAAATTATATCGAGCGGATGGTCGTGTACGGGTATGGAGACAACCTCATGAATCCATGGACTCTGCATGTCAGCAGGGGATTATTTAAGCTGGTGGAGGCCCTGTAATGGTGTGGACATGTGTAATAGATAAGTCTCTGACAGATGACACGTACATATGCGTCTTCTCTGATCACCTGCATCCATTCATGTCCATTGTGCGTTCCAACTCACTTAGGCAATTTCAGCAGGACAATGCGACACCCCACACTTCAGAACTGCTACAGATTGGCTCTTCTGAGTTTAAAGACTTCGGATGGCCACCAAACTCCCCAGACATGAACATTATTGAGCATCTTCAACTTCTGTAGTCCTGTCTTCCTGAGTTGCGTGTAATATTACGGTATATTGATAAGTTTTTCTTATGGACCGTCTGAAAGCAACTGAATAAAACACAATTTTAGTGCCATACGCGTTTCGCCTTTATTTTCTGCAAGGCATCATCAGTGGCCTGGAATAAGTACATATGTTAGCTATTTAATTTACATTTTTGTCACTGTCCCTATAGATTATAAACAGTTCTGGTGGTTGGTATTTCCTATTAAGTAGTAATGTTTTGAACTGTACTTACAGGTTGCATGGACAATTTCTTACTTATTACGCTCCTGTTGCATAAATGAACAAACACACATCAGCACAGGCTCCCTACTATACTTAATAAAGGAAATAGGAAATGATAACATAAAACAAAAAAACTCTTCCCCACACCATCTGGACACACACACACACACACACACACACACACACACACACACACACACACACACACAATGCATACAGGAACAGACCACAGATACTTCAATAATTACAGTCATGAGTTTGGCAATAACATTCGATCTTTGGCAAAAACATTTGACTGTCGGCAACAGAAACCAAAACATTGCATTAAAACAAGCGTTCAGTTCACAGTGCTGTGGAATGTGGGGAAACTGGCGTTCATATGCAGAAGAACAACACCAAAAATGCAACAGGTGCGTAATATGTAAGAAATTGTCCACGCAACCTGTAAGTGCAGTTCAAAACATTACTACTTAATAGGAAATACCAATCACCAGAACTGTTTATAACCTATAGGCACAGTGACAAAAATGTAAATTAAATAGCTAACATATGTACATATTCCAGGCCACTGATGATGCCTTGCAGAAAATAAAGGCGAAGCGCGTATGGCACTAAAATTGTGTTTTATTCAGTTGCTGTCAGACGGTCCATATGTAAAAATTATCAATATACCGTAATATTACACGCAACTGAGGAAGAAAGGAATACAAAAGTTGAAGATTTCAATACAGCTATGTCAAAAATTCCCTGTCAACGTTTACAACAGGTCAAGAAAATAAATCTGAGACTCCATAAGACGATACAGCACATAAACTTCAACAAAACATGCAAAAAGAACGATTTAATTCCAACATACATTAATGTAAAGGTTAAAAACAGTTCTACACACAAAAGTCGAAATCATTTGCAGAACGATATTGGTTACTACATGAAATTAAGATGCTCTATTCGAAAAAACAGCACCTAAATACACTCCTGGAAATTAAAATAAGAACACCGTGAATTCATTGTCCCAGGAAGGGGAAACTTTATTGACACATTCCTGGGGTCAGATACATCACATGATCACACTGACAGAACCACAGGCACATAGACACAAGCAACAGAGCATGCACAATGTCGGCACTAGTACAGTGTATATCCACCTTTCGCAGCAATGCACGCTGCTATTCTCCCATGGAGACGATCGTAGAGATGCTGGATGTAGTCCTGTGGAACGGCTTGCCATGCCATTTCCACCTGGCGCCTCAGTTGGACCAGCGTTCGTGCTGGACGTGCAGACCGCGTGAGACGACGCTTCATCCAGTCCCAAACATGCTCAATGGGGGACAGATCCGGAGATCTTGCTGGCCAGGGTAGTTGACTTACACCTTCTAGAGCACGTTGGGTGGCACGGGATACATGCGGACGTGCATTGTCCTGTTGGAACAGCAAGTTCCCTTGCCGGTCTAGGAATGGTAGAACAATGGGTTCGATGACGGTTTGGATGTACCGTGCACTATTCAGTGTCCCCTCGACGATCACCAGAGGTGTACGGCCAGTGTAGGAGATCGCTCCCCACACCATGATGCCGGGTGTTGGCCCTGTGTGCCTCGGTTGTATGCAGTCCTGATTGTGGCGCTCACCTGCACGGCGCCAAACACGCATACGACCATCATTGGCACCCTCCGCCGACCACTGGCGACAACATCGATGTACTGTGGAGACCTCACGCCCCATGTGTTGAGCAATTCGGCGGTACGTCCACCCGGCCTCCCGCATGCCCACTATACGCCCTCGCTCAAAGTCCGTCAACTGCACATACGGTTCTCGTCCACGCTGTCGCGGCATGCTACCAGTGTTAAAGACTGCGATGGAGCTCCGTATGCCACGGCAAACTGGCTGACACTGACGGCGGCGGTGCACAAATGCTGCGCAGCTAGCGCCATTCGACGGCCAACACCGCGGTTCCTGGTGTGTCCGCTGTGCCGTGCGTGTGATCATTGCTTGTACAGCCCTCTCACAGTGTCCGGAGCAAGTATGGTGGGTCTGACACACCGGTGTCAATGTGTTCTTTTTTTCCATTTCCAGGAGTGTGTGATGCTCTATGAGACTCTTCTAGAATTGGCGAAAAACGTAGGAAACGCCGCAGTTTTCATGGCACTAGTAGAAAAAACTAAACACAACACATACACAGCAATGAAACATTTACAAAACAAACATAAACAGAAGATAATGAAACTAACAGTAAAAAAGACGCAAAAATACATTTACATTTTAAATGTGAAACCACATGAACACCAGCACACATTTCATCCACGCTTAGTTAACCTAACAGAGACAGAACTACACGAAAATGAAAAAATGCTCTTGGAAAAAGGTTTGAAACAGTGCACCAATAGCATAGTGAACAATCAATACATAGAAAAGCTCATAGTAGAAACTGAACACATCCTTACACGTGAAGGACAACAAAATAATTGTGAAATAAACACAGGGCTGACAAGAGAACTAGTAAAAGAAGAAATAAAAGGCATAATAAAACAAACACAGCAGACACACAATAAGAACAACCAAACAGAAGCAGCCACTATGAAAAGGTTAAAACAAAAGTTAACAAACAGTAACATATTAATAACAAGAGCAGACAAGGGAAATGTAACAGTACTCATGGATAAAGAGCAATACATCATAAAAACCAAGGAATACATAAACACCAATGCCATACAAAAACTGAAGTTAGACCCAACTACACGATTCCAGGCAAATGTGAAAGGAACACTGAATAACATTGTACACACACTCACAGACAAACAGAAATACTACTTAACACAGAAAAACCCACAAGCACCAGCACTCCGCAGTCAACCAAAAGCACATAAAGACGGAATGCCAATGAGAGCTGTTATCGACTTCAAGAAAGCCCCAACATACCGCTTAGCGAAACACCTCCAAAAGTTAGTTACAAAACGCTATAAAGTAGAAAACAACAGAAAAGTGATAAACACAGGAAACCTAATAGAAAATATACAGAACATATAGGTACCACACACAGCATCACTGATTTCATTCGATATAGAAAATATGTATACCTCTATCCCTCTCACAGAAGTAATAGAAATCATAGAACAAAATCTTTCATCCCACAGCAACCTCACCACAGACACAATAAAAGAAATAACAGATATGCTCAGACTGACAACTGAACAAAACTACCTTCAGTTTGAGAAAGAATATTATCTACAAACAGATGGACTGCCTATGGGATCCCCAATATCTGGAACACTAGCAAACATTTTCATCAGTCACCTAGAAAATCAGATATTTGAAAAGATAACCACAAATGAAAGTTTCAAAATCATGTATTGGTACAGATACGTGGATGACATTATTTGTCTGGTAGATGAGCCAAGTGAAAAAATAGATGAACTCCATTTAGAAATAAACAAAGCTCATCAGAACATACAATCCACACTGGAAAAAAAAGAAAATCAAATAAATTTTCTTGAAATTATAATTAAAAAAGAATATGGCAAACATACATTTAACATCTTTAGAACACCAACAGCCACAGACAACATAATACATTCCACATCCAACCACCCCCACAGCCAGAAACTTGCAGCACTAAGACACATGTTACATAGATTAAACAGAATCCCACTCAGCAAGAGAAAGTATGAACAAGAAATGAATACAATCATACAAATAGCTAGGAATAATGGGTATGACACACATGTGGTACACAGGCTCAATAAAAAAAATAAAAACACAAATACAAAACAAACACAACATTTCCAGAATACAAAAGAAATCACAAGCTAAAAACTTACAAACACACTCAACAAACACACACAATGACAACACCTCACAGAAAAGAACCAGATGGTACACCATGACCTACACACATAAACTAACACACAGAGTTGCAAACATCCTAAAGAGACAGGCTTCAAAATAGCATATAAGCCTGGGCAAACCCTCCAATCACACCTAAGCCAGCCAGCTACCAAGCGGGACAAATTCCAACAATCAGGAATATATAAACTTGAATGTCAAAGTTGCGATGCAGTATACACAGGCATGACATGCAGGAATTTTGAAACAAGATACAAAGAACATACCAGATGTTGGAAGTATGAAACAAACCATTCCACATTTGCAGAGCGTTTAAAACACTATAACCATCATCCTAGAAACATGGAACAAGAAATGAAAATAATGAGAATAAGCAACCATGACAAACATCTTATACAAACGCAAGAAAACTTCCACATCCAGAAAGCCATAGCAGAAAACAAACATGAGATAAATGAACAAACACATATCAGCACAGTCTCCTTACTATACTAAATAATATAAATGATAACATAAAACAGAAAAACTCTTCCCCACACCATCTGGACACACACACAAATGCATACACGAAGAGACCACCGATACTTCAACAATTACACTCATAAGTTTGGCAATAACATTCGATCTTTGGCAAAAACATTTGACAGTCGGCAACAGAAATCAAAACATTGCATTGAAACAAGCATTCAGTTCATAGTGCTGTGGAATGTGGGAAAAAACCGCTAACTGGAGTTCATATGAAGAAGAACAACACCAAAAATGCAACAGGAGCGTAATATGTAAGAAATTGTCCACGCAACCTGTAAGTGCAGTTCAAAACATTACTACTTAATAGGAAATACCAACCACCAGAACTGTTTATAACCTATAGGTACAGTGACAAAAATGTAAATTAAATAGCTAACATATGTATATATTCCAGGCCACTGATGATGCCTTGCAAAAAATAAAGGCGAAGCGCGTATGACACTAAAATTGTGTTTTATTCAGTTGCTGTCAGACGGTCCATATGTAAAACTTATCAATATACCGTAATATTATTGAGCATGTGTGGGAGATCTCCAGCCCCTCGTATTCTTACGGATTTATGGACTGCCCTACAGTTCCCTTCGGCACTACTTCCGACATTAGCCGAGTCCATGCCACGTCGTGTAGCGGCACTTCTGCGTGCCCGCGGGGGCCCTTCACGATATTAGGCTGTTTCACCAGTTTCTTTGGCTCTTCAGTGTATATACACAGTGGACAGTTTCTGCACTTAGTTCATAGTACCAACTATACAAAAAACGTGAAGAAAGTGTATCACCCGGAAGGCAAGGTGGAAACAAAATGAAACTTCACGACTGGAGAGGATATGAGGCATTATTGCAGTTATTACAAAATCGAGCGAAATGTATAAAGAACTTAGCAGTATGACCACGCTTGTTAATATGACGTTGGACACACTCTGGCGGTTAGGAAGTTTGTGAGACAAACTGGCAGCCAAGATCGCAGGAATTCTTTTTATTCCATGATTACCGTTTTCGGCGAAACTAAAGCCGGCATAATCGGATCTTAGATACGATGATCTAAGATCCGATTCGATGATGGCGGCTTTAGTGTCGCCGCAACCGG
Organism: Schistocerca gregaria; assembly: GCF_023897955.1. NCBI lineage: Eukaryota > Metazoa > Arthropoda > Insecta > Orthoptera > Acrididae > Schistocerca > Schistocerca gregaria. The sequence continues at coordinate 679,332,819 of NC_064921.1, forward strand.
TAATCGTGGAATAAAAAGAATTCCTGCGATCTTGGCTACCAGTTTGTTTTACAATCATCTAGATCGCTCCCACATGAGCACAATGTGCTCCCTACAAGTTCGGAAGTTTGTCATAAAGTCGCTGTATCCTCTTATGAGGTATGCTGACCCACAAGCGTGGTAGCTGGTCTTTCATGTCGTGGATACTGACATTGACGCGCTGGTTCCACTCATGTTCTATCGGGGACAGACGTGAGGAACTTGCTAGCCAAGGGAGTTCCCCAGCATCAGGCACAGGTTCGTAGAATGTGCCCTGCGTGGGCGAAAATTGTTGCATTGAAAATTGGCACTTCGATACTGTGGAATAAGAGGCGACTAATAAGGCCGCAGGAGTACGGTAGGTTAAAGTTTGCATCATTGGAGTTCCGTCAGTCACAACTAATCGTGACCTAAGACCATACTCAATGGTTCAACACACCGTGACACAAGGACTAACACTTCGGTGCCTCTGCAAAACACTGGAAGAATCAGCCTCTCCCAAGGTCGCTACTGCAGTCGTCGACAACGGTCGTCTGGGGTAGTGTAGAAACGCGTTTTCTCTCTTCGTCAACAGCTGTCGCTTCTCGGTTACGGCGTTGACGGCAGCATACTCTTCCTTGTTGCCGTGTAGCAAGCGCAGATGTGTAAGGGTCACTAAGCTCTGCCGGCCGCTGTGGCCGAGCGGTTCTAGGAGCTTCAGTCTGGAACCGCGCAACCGCTGCGGTCGCAGTTTCCAATCCTGCCTAGGACATGGATGTGTGTGATGTCCTTAGGTTAGTTAGGTTTAAGTAGTTCTAAGTTCTAGGGGACTGATGACCTCCGATGTTAAGTCTCATAGTGCTCAGAGCCATTTGAACCAGTATGTGCTTGGTGCACAGTAGGGAGATCCTCCCTTGTGGTGGTCAGACGAGATCGACTCTGACTTTGACTAAGAGTATGTCTGCCTTCGTATTCCCACATAGTCCTACTTTAGGCCAACATTACATTGCCAGGCATCACAAATTTGTATTTGTATGTTTCCACCAGCTGTCCAAGCGCAGACACAATATGAAACCCCTTTAAAATTCTGTCAGGTGGTTGATGACGTGTCTGGAGCTACTACGTGGCGTCTAGGTGTCCTTCACACTGAGCCTATGGCGTGTACGTGTACGATGTTTCATTGACATTCGACCATGTCTTCCGAATGCTTCACTTCTTTCTGCAGGCAATGTATACTTCTTCATTTGTGTGGCAATGTTGACGTTAGCTACTGTATAATTATTTAATGTGTTTTAAAGCCGTCTTTGCACCTACTAAAAGTGTGTGTTCATTCTATTTTACGCGTTTCGATTTACTCATTTAAAATATCATCTATGATCTGCAGTTAGGCGTATTTATAATATTGATTTTGGTTCTAGATTTAAAAAACAGTTTCATAAACTATTGAAGTGATTTATCCGTAAATAATGCAAAAAGCGCAATATATGAAAAAATAGGCTTTAGTTGCCTATGAAACGAATTATTTTTATATCTAGAACCGAAACCAGAATTTTTAATATGTTTGATACAAGACCACTGATGTTGTTTTAAAATAAAAATAAAATCTTATGATAGAATGGATATACGTTTTTAGTATTTGCTAAAATGGTTAAGAAATACACATACAGTCTCATGATGAGGAGTTCCCTGATCGCTACAGTCGGTCGTTGGTGACCGAGCGGTTCTAGGCGCTTCAGTATGGAACCGTGCGACTGCTACGGCCGCAGGTTCGAATCCCGCCTCGGCATGGATGTGTGTGATGTCCTTAGGTTAGTTAGGTTTAAGTAGTTCTAAGTTCTATGGGACTTATGACCTGAGAGGTTAAGTCCCATAGTGCTCAGAGCCATTTGAACCATTTTGACCGCTACAGATACACACACCAGTGACTTTTCTGTAACAGCTGTTCCGTCTTAGATTTCCTGACCTGTTCTGCTTAAAATTAAAATGAAGCTATCGCCGGAACGCAGGTTGATTTGAACAACGCAGTGCCTTAGCAGCGACGGTCCTAACTGTAGTACGCTCTTGTGTTCCTCCTGAGCCGGTCCGCTGTCGACACCTAAAGATACTAAGGCCGCATCTCTAGGCAAGGCTTACGTCAACGTCCCATTAGACGGCAGCAGAGTCGAATTATGAGGCTATAAAGCCGCGTGCGTGGATTGGCTCATGGTCTTATCACTTCAAGCGAATGACTGTGTTAGTGAGTTCTGTGGGCCGGGGGAGGGGCTGTTCTCATGTGGAGCTGCTGCCGGGTGGTCGACGGAGTGTTACCGTGGACGGCAGCCCGATGGCACCATTTATAGTATATGCTTGCAGTGTCACATGAAACCAAAGTGGAATTTCAGGTTATGTCTTCAGTCATTGGTGTGAAAGCGCTAGGGTTGGTGGATCAGCTACTCTTCCGTCGAGATTTCGAGCTGCACCACTGGATGTGCTGTTTGGATTATCTAAAAGGACGGTCAACAAGCGCAACCAGTACAGCATGGGTCATTCGTTAATTAGCTGAATTCCGTCATATTGCTTGTGGATTTTTCATAGTATGAAACGGAGGAAGAATGCAAACCAATGGACGGTAAGCTTTACAGTTTAGTACGCAAACATTTGTCAGCTTGTGCTATTAATGTACGCCACTAATTAACTTTGTTCATTACTATGATGGTGTTTGGGAGTGTTTGTATTAAAGTTTCACAACGCGAATGGTACACTGTGTTGTCAGACCGTTCACCAATCTCTTCAGTATTTGATTTTGGCTGAGAACTGTGGTGTGCGTACTGTAAGACCTTCGGTACACACACCATCAGATTATTTGACTTGTCGCTCTAACAAACTAGGCGAGTGTCAGCAATATGTCTCGTGGTCTTATCGTGGCGTGTTTATCTTCTGCCATTAGGTCAGACGATAGAAATGCCACTTGCACGCTTAGAGTAGCAGTTTGACGGTGACCAACTTTAATCAGAACTTGATTAATTTTCACGCACTTTATTAAAATAATAACAAGCATAAAGATTACGTAACTTGATTCTGGATGCTGTTTACAATTGACAGTCTGAGGTTCCTTTGGTCTTGGTATGTTAATCTTATTCTCACATATGTCTGATACTTGATAAAGTGTCTATTCATTTATCTTCATGGCTATGTACAGGAATATGGTAATCTTAATAGGCGCAAACTGAAACTTGACTATAGACTGGTACATACAAATGTAGAACTCGGACAGACTGGTACAGACTAATGCAGACTGGTACAGACTGGTGCAGACAAATGCAGACAGACTAATCGGAGGTCTGTACACTCGTTATAGTACCTCGCGTGTTCATGTATCACTGCGCGAGTGTGATCCGCGAGGAGAAAAGGTTCTACATTAGCATCAATTTCATTGGCTGCATTAAATATTAATACGCGGATCGAAGGAAGCAGAATTTGGTCTGTCTCTAAGGCAGCGCCGTCTGGTAGTGCAGAGACGGACGAGCTCTGTGCCTGCGCTGTTGTGCTTAGCGGGGCGCGCTCTAGTGGGAAAGTTGTGTACGCACTGACTACGTGGAATTATGTACACAACAAGGACCGTTAAGAATTTTGATTACTCATTCTGGTAGTTTTTGGTGCAGTGTTTTTACATCTATATATGACCAGGTACTTCTTTTATTCCTAAAAGATTTAAATATTTTAAATTGCTTTAAAAAGGAAATATAATACACCTTTGCCCTTAGTTAAATTTCATAATCTGTTTTTCTTAGAGAGATGTTGGCTAGGATATGGCTCATTTCACTCTAGGTGCTTCTGAAGTTATATTTGAAGAGTTTTTTTAAAAATGTTTTTATGTGTGGTTTTCTGCTAAAGTATTAGTAAAACCTTTGTTATTGAAACCATATTCAAGGGTTAAATTATTGTTCAATGAGGGCCCTTGCTTTAAGATCTGCTCTAGGCCAGTACTTGCTGTTCAAATTATAATACCCAAAATGTTTCACTGCCTGTTCCAAAGGGGCTTCTGTGTAACATGTTCCTTTATTTTATAATGTAAAAGATTTTATCTGGTTATTCTGTTTTAAGACAATTATTACAATTGTTTTTAGTGTATTTTAGTTCAGTGAATATTGTGGTCCTCTCTGTATAATAACTGATACGTGGTTGAGAAGTGGCCATGTTTGGAATACTGGAATCTGCAAAGGCTCTTGGAACATGTTGCACACATATTTTAAGGAAATGTTGTTCATTTTTGGTAGCCTTTATTGTTCTTAGTAAAATTTTTAAGCTGGCAGTTTACCCAAGAGTTACTTGCTAAGAATAAAATTACCCTGTATGTGCGGTTGGTACATTAGACTACCCAATGGAGTGTGTTATCTTCAGGTAATTTTAAGATAACTCACCTCGGATCTCCAAACCTAAACCTACAACTGTGCATGAACACCAGCGCAGCTTAGCGTTATTCACTTAGAAAAATCGTTGACAGAGCTGAAAGAAACAAAGATGAGAAAAAATCTTACCACCAACATGAGGACTGAACTCTGCAACTTTCGGCTCTTAAACCGATACGTACCCATTTATGTACCGAGCCACACTCAGTTACATGTTGTTGAACTAAATTGTTCAATCCATGAACTCAGTGTGTCTGTCTGAACTGCGTCGTCATCAGTGCTAACACACACTGTTGCACTGCTGTCTGATTAGGCAAACGTCGGCTATAGTCGGCCAGCATCGTGTTTCATTGTTTGTCTAGATGTCAGTAAATACTGAAGCACTGCGGGATTTTTGTAAAGCGAAGTTTTTTCTTCTCATTTTTGTATAGAGTTGCAAGCTTCCTCATTGGACAGAAATACGTTTTGGTCTGTGAAATTACACACTTCCGCGCTAGTGGCTTTGTGTGATTCTCAAAGGCATGAATGCAGAAGCTCTGGCGGGATTCGGCTCACACGCTGCACGTACAAAGCGCAAGCGAATGTTTCATATTTAATCGTGGAGAAAGGAAGCCAGAGTGGAGGTCTGCTGCAAGCGAACTGGGAAGCAGACGTCATTAGCATCAAGGAGCTGTGCCGAACTTTCTTTTTTTTTTCCTGTCTTGAAGCCACGGCAACAGTGATAGGTCAATAGCTTTTTTTACAAGACATGTAGACAGACTAGAGTAAAGCTGTCAGTTTTACACTATACATTGGCTCAGTAGAGGCATACCTCATGACATGTTCTGTAAAATTAACGAAGAAATCGCCATATTTGTGGAAATGCAAAGTAAGGCTCACTACTCAACGGATAATGAAAGAAAAATGCCTCTCTAAGGCTTTCTCGCTACGACAACGAGGCTTCTTAATAGTCAGCTATGTCGGTACAAACCATTTATTATTCCGTCAGTGGCAGACAAAAAATGGTTCAAATGGCTCTGAACACTATGGGACTTAACTTCTGAGGTCATCAGTCCCCTAGAACTTAGAACTACTTAAAACTAACTAATCTTAGGACATCACATATATCCATGCCCGAGGCAGGATTCGAACCTGCGACGGTAGCGGTCACGCGGTTCCAGACTGAAGCGCCTAGAACCGAGACAGTGGTAATTAAAATGTTCTGCGGTGCCTCTCCTGGAAATTGAAATAAGAACACCGTGAATTCATTGTCCCAGGAAGGGGAAACTTTATTGACACATTCCTGGGGTCAGATACATCACATTATCACACTGACAGAACCACAGGCACATAGACACAGGCAACAGAGCATGCACAATGTCGGCACTAGTACAGTGTATATCCACCTTTCGCAGCAATGCAGGCTGCTATTCTCCCATGGACACGATCGTAGAGATGCTGGATGTAGTCCTGTGGAACGGCTTGCCATGCCATTTCCACCTGGTGCCTCAGTTGGACCAGCGTTCGTGCTGGACGTGCAGGCCGCGTGAGACGACGCTTCATCCAGTCCCAAACATGCTCAATGGGGGACAGATCCGGAGATCTTGCTGGCCAGGGTAGTTGACTTACACCTTCTAGAGCACATTGGGTGGCACGGGATACATGCGGACGTGCATTGTCCTGTTGGAACAGCAAGTTCCCTTGCCGGTCTAGGAATGGTAGAACAATGGGTTCGATGACGGTTTGGATGTACCGTGCACTATTCAGTGTCCCCTCGACGATCACCAGAGTTGTACGGCCAGTGTAGGAGATCGCTCCCCACACCATGATGCCGGGTGTTGGCCCTGTGTGCCTCGGTCGTATGCAGTCCTGATTGTGGCGCTCACCTGCACGCCGCCAAACACGCATACGACCATCATTGGCACCAAGGCAGAAGCGACTCTCATCGCTGAAGACGACACGTCTCCATTCGTCCCTCCATTCACGCCTGTCGCGACACCACTGGAGGCCGGCTGCACGATGTTGGGGTGTGAGCGGAAGACGGCCTAACGGTGTGCGGGACCGTAGCCCAGCTTCATGGAGACGGTTGCGAATGGTCCTCGCCGATACCCCAGGAGCAACAGTGTCCCTAATTTGCTGGGAAGTGGCGGTGCGGTCCCCTACGGCACTGCGTAGGATCCTACGGTCTTGGCGTGCATCCGTGCGTCGCTGCAGTCCGGTCCCAGGTCGACGGGCACGTGCACCTTCCGCCGACCACTGGGGACAACATCGATGTACTGTGGAGACCTCACGTCCCACGTGTTGAGCAATTCGGCGGTACGTCCACCCGGCCTCCCGCATGCCTACTATACGCCCTCGCTCAAAGTCCGTCAACTGCACATACGGTTCACGTCCACGCTGTCACGGCATGCTACCAGTGTTAAAGACTGCGATGGAGCTCCGTATGCCACGGCAAACTGGCTGACACTGACGGCGGCGGTGCGCAAATGCTGCGCAGCTAGCGCCATTCGACGGCCAACACCGCGGTTCCTGGTGTGTCCGCTGTGCCGTGCGTGTGATCATTGCTTGTACAGCCCTCTCACAGTGTCCGGAGCAAGTATGGTGGGTCTGACATACCGGTGTCAATGTGTTCTTTTTTCCATTTCTAGGAGTGTACTTAAACCTAACTAACCTAAGGACATCACACACATCCACGCCCGAGGCAGGATTCGAACTTGCGAACGTAGCGTAGCGCGGTTCCAGACTGCAGCGCCTAGAACCGCTCGGCCACTTCGGCCGGCATGGCAGAAAAGTCGTTGTGACAAACGATATATGAAAGGCATAAAAAAAAACCGGCAGGAGGCCTGTAAACAAAAACTTACGCCTTTATTTTAGAAGGTTTAGCCAGCACTGTTGAGACACTTGCCTCACTGCGATACATGGCGATGAATGACCGATCTCAAAAAATACCTGGTGCTGCGTTGCGGAACAGTTCCGAAAAACTGCTTGTCGCCCTCGTGTGAGATGAAACGAAACGTTTGCCTCGCAGGACTTTCTTCAGCTCACCAAAAGTGTCGTAAACGCAGGGAGACAGGTCAGGACTCTGTGGAGGGTGACTGGGGACCTCCTTGCACAGCCGTGGAGCGGAATGACCCGCAGGTGAGCTGACATTGTTGTTTCAATTTGATCGCTTTGCGAATGGTGGTAAAGTTCTGAGAGTATAGTTGTGCACTCACCGTTGTCCCATGCTGCAGGAAGTGCTTAAGACGAAGTGCTCAAAGACGAAGGTGGGCATAACATTTACTGCACATGCGTTGAAGGCCTTGAAATTTTTAGGTGAGTTAAGAAGTGAATTGATTCGCCCTTTCCACGCAGGCCTGGCAAATATTTTTGTGGTCAGCCAGAAAGTGATGGAGAACATATTGACCATAGTTTCCAGTCTGCACATCTACATTCTTGTGCAGCCCTCTGAAAGAAATGCTTCTGTTCTCTATTTTCTTAGCGGGATCAGGACAATGATCATAAATGAAGATTTAGAGTTCTAATTGATACATATATTTAGTAAAGTTCCTCACGCACAAGATGAAGTACTCATTATGTTCAACTGACAGTAAATCTCTCTATCTTAAACAGCACAGTAAGTATTTCAGACGCAACCTCTACGGTAAGTTCCTACCAAATTGTCTTTCGCCCTGACTACTGGTACTCAAATACTCGAAATAAATGCTCGCCACAAAAGTGGAAAGTAATGGTCACCACTTGCCATGTAAAAATCACGGACGGCACACTAACAGTTAATTTAGCGAAATCTAAACTTCCCAGGACGGCGTACAGTCGTCGCTAGTTCACTATGCATTATTACAGAAAATACGCGTTTAGTAACAGTCTGTCCCTGACGTCATTCGTAGCAGCGCGCACTCTCGCATTTGACAGACGCGGGTCTTACAGTGGCTGGGTGCGAAGTGAAGCCTAATCTGTATTTTTTTCCCCTTTGAAGTGATTTCATTCCGCTGCTCCATATGGGCACGGGTGGGCTGTCAGTGGCTCAACCGCCGCTCTTCAGCCGAGCCGAACCTAGCCTTGCCTCTCGGCCTATATTTATATATGTTGCGCCTTATGCACACGGCAGCAGTCTCTAAACAGCCGCTTTGTCGTGCACACCATCTTTAATAAGAAAGTTATGAATTAATTTAGAGTATTCTAAAGTTTTGTATGCGTATAGGCAAGGTGGGCGAAATCACAGAAAAAGTTTCAGCACTCTTGCGTAAAAACTTAACCTTCTAGAATTTTTAGAGTGGAACTGACAGTAAATCGTTTCCTCTAAACTATAACTTTGAGAAGTTCTATTGGTTATTATTAACACTACGGAGCCGAAAATTTGTTATAGCTCCATTATTTGAGGGGGTAGGACGGCAAACGGGCCGACTTGGAGCAGGAGAGGCATCATTTTAATAACCAGTGTCTATACTTTTACAAATATATTCATAAAACTATGTCAGCATCACCAGGAAGGATTCAGGATTCACACTCATTGCAGTGGAAGTTCGAAAACATTACAAAATAATTTTATACTTTTTCTTCATAAGTAAGAGAGATCCTTAGATGAATTTTGCACAGCATACATACCATACTTACAGTTGTATGAAACGCTAGAATTTATTTAATTTATGAAAAAACAAATGAGCTGTTACGTTTTAAACTTCATGATTAGAAAAATAACACATTTTTTAGTTATTTTCCTCAATTTTTACCACAGTTTTTAATAGATTTGGAAAATTCTAAAGTTTCATACACCTTTAAGTACAGTTTGTATGCTGTGCAAAATTCATCTCAGAATCTCTCTTAGTTATGAAGAAAAGTATATCTATAGAAACAAATGCTGGCATTAATAAGAGAAAAAATGATGAAATTTCACATGTAAAAATTATTTCGTTATTATTTTCGAAGTTCCACTGCAAAGAGTGTGAATTCTGAATCCTTCCTGGTCATGCTGACAAAGTTTTATGAATTTATTTGTAAAAGTATAGTCAGTGGTAATTCAAATGGCTCTGAGCACTATGGGACTTAACATCTGTGGTCATCAGTCCCCTATAACTTAGAACTACTTAAACCTAACTAATCTTAGGACATCACATACATCCATGCCCGAGGCAGGATTCGAACCTGCGGCCGTAGCGGTCACGCGGTTCCAGACTGAAGCGCCTAGAACCGAGACAGTGGTGATTAAAATGTTCTGCGGTGCCTCTCCTGCTCCAAGTCGGCCCGTTTGACGTCCTATCCCCCTTAACAGGTTTTATTATGTGCTGTAACCAAAATGTTCTAGCATTAAAATTACATATACTTAATCTACTACAAATAAGGACTTTCTAGTTCCAAATTTAGTTTTCCTTAAATTACTCGAAAACTATTAGAGGTAGCTTAATGTGGCCACGTAATTATTAATTTTATGTTGAACTGATGCATCATACAAATGTTTACATTACTAAGTCTAATATTTAGCGCCTTCAATATTTCTTAAAAGTATGGATTCTGACCACAATTTTTATTTTATCATGTTGAGATTTGCACCAGTTAATTTTGACATATATTGGGACATTATGAACGATTTCTGGCTTTCTAGATTTATTACTCAGCGCCACTCTTGTTTTTCTCAGAACCATGCATTTAGGAAAACTATTGATTTAATCACTCTAAGACTTGTATTTAAATCATTATTACATTAAAGTAAATGTTGACAAAGTTTGAAAAAACAATTTTAAATTTTTATTTTATTCTCAATTAAGGTGCAATACTTGTGCGCTACGCGCAGATACGTTATGGTGACGTGGCGCTACTAGCAGTGAGCTGGGATACGTGCCGACACACTTGCTCGCCTCTGTATCTCATAAACGATACAGCGCCTGTTTCGCTATCGCTCTTAATTGTTGTACGTAGTGTACACTAACATTCAAACATCTTGCACCATTTTACACTATCGAAGTTTGACTTCAACAAGATATCCTGTATATGAATAATAAAAAAAGTCAGTCTGCATCTTGTGACAAGTTTCACAACGTGTTGGTCTCCGGTGTTTCGTAGGCTGGCGGCTGCCACAGGAGGGGGCGCCGGCCGCCGCGGGCGTCGCAGGGGGCTCCCTGTCCGCCGTCGCCTCTGATCCGGAAAGGTAAGCACTGCCACGCACCACTTCGACGAGCGCCTCTCCTGCGCTACATCACGGCAGTCCTCTCCCCTCCTTCCGACGCTGCCTCGGTGTCAGTTCCCTGTGCCACGATGGATTTGCACCATCGCGAATAATACAAGGGGACTTCAGAAAGTAATTTACATATTATTATGGAAGCATAAGTAACTGCCGTCAAATGCCACATTGCAGTTCAAAGTGACACAGATGAACGACACCATTTTTCAACATAGTCACCACTGTAAACAACAGTCGCAAAGTCCTACCAACCGTTCAGTTCGTCGACGATAAAAATCCTCTTTTTGGTTACAGTGCCAATCGAGAACAGCTGCCGGCCGGAGTAGCCGAGCGGTTCTAGGCGCTTCAGTCTGGAACCGTGCGACCGCTACGGTCGCAGGTTCGAATCCGGCCTCGGGCATGGATGTGTGTAATGTCCTTAGGTTATTTAGGTTTAAGTAGTTCTAGGTTTTAGGGCACTGATGACCACAGATGTTGAGTCTCATAGTGCTCAGAACCATTTGAACCATTTGAGCCTTCCTTCGCGATCAGCGTCACCCAAGTCTGTGCGCCCTTGGTCGAATTCTTGGAACTGTTTCACGACGGTAGGGCGCGACATTTCGTATACTGCCGGAATTTCGCGGTGAATATGTGTACAATTCAGACGCTCTGTCTATAAGAATCGTACTGTCCCTCCTACTTTATCTTTGCAGTAGGTTTGCAGTTTCCGCGCCATTTCACTGGCATACTGTGACGCATTTTTTAACTGTGCCTTAGCAGAAACCTCTTCTGACAATGCACTGCTCTGGTGGCGAAGTGATCTTAGCGCTGGGAAACATGCGTATCTTACTTTTGATGTTCTCAGTATTAATTAATCTATGGTTTGTTATAAACTTGACAATCCAAATGATCTAAAAGTCAAAATCAGTTCAGAAAATGTTCGTACCTTATCTGAAATCTTCTACGGCTATATGCTTTACTTGGCCAACACAAAAATTCGTCAGCTACCCATGTACGACATCGGTGACCAGCTCAAACAAAAAAAAAAATGGTTCAAATGGCTCTGAGCACTATGGGAATTAACTTCTGACGTCATCGGTCCTCTAGAACTTAAAACTACTTAAACCTAACTAACCTAAGGACATCACAAACATCCATGCCCGAGGCAGGATTCGAATCTGCGACCGTAGCGGTCGCGCGGTTCCAGACTGAAGCGCCTAGAACCGCTCGGCCACCACGGCCGGCCAGCTCAAACAAATACGGCTAAGTTGGCACTGTTACCTTGTCATCAAGACCAAAAACTCAGTTGAAGGGGAATACTACTATATTTTAATCACGGTTTCATGTACGTGAATAAGTTACGGTACATAACAATGTGAATAGGGAAGTCTGTGAAGTTTCTGCTGACGAAAAAAAAAGCGTTTGACAGGGTTCGGTCTATTAAACTTCTGTGTGTCCTGAAGAAGATCGGAATTAAGGGAAAGGACAGGAGGCTCCTAAGCAATGTATATACTTCACACAAAAAATAAAGATAGGAATACGATGTGATATGACAGATTGGGAAAGGAGTTAGACAAAAAATTATCTTTCACCCACTCTGTCTAATATACAAGTAGCTGATTTAGTTATAAAAGCTTCTGACAAAGTTGTGGTGTACCAGTAGGCCGAAAGATAGTAAAATACATAAGATTTGCAGATGACACTGTATTACTGAGTCAAAATTAAAGAACAGAGCATCACTGAGTTACTATTTTTCAATCTAAATCCTTTTCATTTGACTGCCCTTATATACAAAACAAATCTTTAGTGGCGCTGACTCGTACTTGGAGGTAGTACGCTTCGTATTCCCAGTTGACCATTCAAATGTAAGGGTTTCGTTGTTTTCTTAAGTCACTTAAGGCAACCGGCTTTGAAAAGGTCAAACTCAGCTTGCCGCCCTCTGCTTATACAGTTTTACCCTGACTCTACTGCCTTTCATGTCGACAGGTCAGCAAAATATTATTCCTTCCTGTCTCCTTTATTATGGATGCATCAACTGGGCGGACGGCGATTGTTTATCCTCGGATTTAAGTACTTCACGTCCGATTGTAATGCAAGATACCTGGTGCCATACAAAAATCAGATAACTTCACGACCATGACCTACTAAATTTTAAACACGTCGTAATAATATAAGCTCATTTCGTGCCGTCTTGGTAACTGACTTGTCTATTATTCATAAAAAATGCAGAGACATGTACAGCTAATAATACGTCTGGATGGTAGGCTTAAATCCTTAACTCTATGGCTATCTTCCGAGTACTACGTAATTGTTAGTAACTCAGTACGACAAAGCATTCTTCACCATGAGATACAATATGTAAATGTGGTTTGCCCTATCATGCCGCTATAACTTCGCCTATCACTAAAACTGCCACCCACCCCCACAGCTTCATGAGAGGTATATGATACGTTACCCTTCCATCCCCCATCCATGAACAATGTTTCGCTTTGTAAGTGCAAGGGTTTGTTTCGAAGGTAAGGGCGTAAGGGTTTCAAAAGACGACGTCGCACCAACGGACGTTTTATTGTTAAGTCAGCGAAGCAACTGGGAATCAAGTGCTCAAGTAACCGTGGATTGTCATAATGTTCGAGAGTTTTTAAGAATTTATGGATGTCCATCTTATTGCCTGGACGAGGGTCTTCAGCTGATATTATATGAGGAAAAGTGCCACCACAGCTTTATCTTGAGAACATACTTATTCTGTCAAACGACAGGTTTCGGCGGCACGCCATCCTCAGATGCCACTACTGCCGAAAGAGTATTCGATTTCCTTGGCACATTTTCTATTAGATCTTTGTTACTAGCCCACGTGTGATAGTAGCAAGGATCGCGCAATGAAAATAAAATAAACTTCCCGGCCGCTATTTTGCCACTATTCTCAGAAAATATTTGCTATTCCAAAAACATGAAATTAGTTCCACTTATGACATTGGCTCTAGCTAAACCACTTTCCCACTATCATATAGATAATAACTGTCACCTCAAAAAAACCTGTTTACACTCTTGCAGTAGGAAAGCGTTTTTTAATTTCCCTCATCAGAAGTTATTAAAGAAACGATACACAATCTGTGGCCAGTTCAGTCAAATACGTCTGTTTCTCGGCAGCTCTACATGGGATCTGGGACAGAACAGAAGTGCATTTCGCTACCATCACATTTATAACAATACAAGTCGTCGTTGTCGTCGCCACCTTAAAATTTCGTCCAGAGTCACGCCGTATTCTTACTTGTCCTCATTTTCTGGGACCAGTCTAAGTTCACGCTGTTACAGCTTTGCTGGCGACGGGTGATCACTTAGTACTCGATTTCAATAACGCAAGATACGCTAACGTACAAAAAGATACAGAAACATATATCATTACACTAATTATTATGTATGAAATCGAAATGCATAGACCTTTCGGTGTTGCACAAACATTACGTTTTACTTCTTACTCTGTGCCGAGCTGAAATACTTATTTTTAAAATAATACTTTTTCAAAATATACGCTTGTGGTATTGAAGACATTAATAATATTTCTAGTGAGAATGGGAATCATCACGTAGCACATTTTAGAATCGTTTGCTACATCATCTATTAACCCCTTAAGTGGGTATTTTTCGTCTACTTTTTTTTATTTTTTATTTTTTTATTTCAGCACTATGGGACTTAACTGCTGAGGTCATCAGTCCCGTAGAACTAGTTAAACCTAAAAAACCTAAGGACATCACACACATCCATGCTCGAGGCAGGACTCGAACCTGCGACCGTAGCGGTCGCGCGGTTTCAGACTGTAGCGCCTAGAACCGCTCGGCCACAACAGCCGGCTTTTCGTGTACTGCCAGAGCGAGAAATTTCTTGCGGCAGCGGCTGGCGCAATCGCGTCGCACTGCTTGCTGACTCATTACAACATTTCTTTGCTCATTTTAATTTCATCATCACCACCACCACCACCACTACCACCACCACCACCACCACCATCTTCCTCCGAGGGTTAGGTGTTAGTCGCCTATTCCGGTATCAATCATTCATTGACATGTTACGAGGTTAATTCTCCCTTTCCAGACGCCCGCGAATTCATTATTTTTAAGTCTACTTTCTGTCTTTCTATCAACATGATACTTCCTTTATATTCTATTACCTTATATTTAACTGAAACGATTTTTTTCATTATTAATTTTATCCATTTTGGTATAGCTGCTTGCATACATGATGTTTGTATTATGGACCACGATTCGGAATCAGGTACAAGAGCAGGTTACATAATTTCATTTTTGTTTCCTTTCTTGTTTTTCTTCCCAAAATTCTTGAATTGTTTCGCAGATAGCATGAGCTTTATTAACCTTCCGCCCAATGTCTGTTTCGCACTTGAAACTAATATCACATCCTAGATAATAGAAGCAAGATACTTGGGCTAAAATTTTCTCATTTATTATTATTATTTTCGATGTGACTGTATTGTTCCCTTTGAAAGCAGTTATCATTATATTATTTTCAGATACAACTAACTGTAGTAAATTCCGTTTTGGCTTAATCGATATACTGCTCTTTGTAAATTATATCCAGTTTCCTGCATAATTATCTGGTCATCAGCATGTAATGGAGTATTTAATAGTACACTAGAATGTTGCAATTATTAACTTTATTTCGTCTTTCCGCTTCATAACAAGGTCGTCGATAGATAAATAAAACAAAGCTGTTCATTTTAGTTTATGGACCATATCTAAAATGGATTACGATAGAACAGAAGGTATTGAAAAAGAGGATTGGATTTTATTTTCATATAATTGCTACCAGTATTCTGTGTGAAATATTTTAAAGCATGGTGCTACCCAGAGACGAACTTCACGATGTGGAAACCAATAAGACGTCTCTTTTCGAAGACCACTTCTTGCTGATGTATGCTTAGTTGTGCTTGGCGAAAAATCTGGAAAATGCCTGACTATGAACGAGTAGCTTCTGGTGTCCCAGGTGGGAGTTCAATTCATGATCCTTGTCTTGGAGAGGATACAACCCACTGTTTCCCGAGAGCCACCGTGAATTTCAGTCTACTTTTCTCGCAGCCATGTTTATTTTACACTACGTTTGCATTGAAGCATTGTACGTTCTGTACATGGCGAAAAATAATCTGACAGTAATTTTTCAGTCTCCTCTTTGCCGCTTGGTTCCTTTGCAACTGGGATTTGCTCGTATCCTTGCCTCTCGTATTCTTGCTCTAATCCATGAAAACACATGACTTTTGCACGATGCCATTAGTGAAATTTAATTCCTGAAACAATCACGACGTCTCTGTTGTCCTTCCATTTTATCAATATCTGTTTGTTTCTATGCGATGTTGCGTGGTTGTCATCCTTCCTTGGTGGGGAGGCTTGCGTGCCTCAGCGATACAAATGGCCGTACCGTAGGTGCAACCACAACGGAGGGGTATCTGTTGAGAGGCCAGACAAACGTGTGGTTCCTGAAAAGGGGCAGCAGCCTTTTCAGTAGTTGCAGGGACTACAGTCTGGATGATTGACTGATCTGGCCTTGTAACATTAACCAAAACGGCCTTGCTGAGCTGGTCCTGCGAACGGCTGAAAGCAAGGGGAAACTACAGCCGTAATTTTTCCCGAGGGCATGCAGATTTACTGTATGATTAAATGATGATGGCGTCCTCTTGGGTAAAATATTCCGGAGGTAAAATAGTCCTCCATTCGGATCTCCGGGCAAGGACTACTCAAGAGGACGTCGTTATCAGGAGAAAGGAAACTGGCGTTCTACGGATCGGAGCGTGGAATGTCAGATCCCTTAATCGGGCAGGTAGGTTGGGATATTTAAAAAGAGAAATGGATAGGTTAAAGTCAGATATAGTGGGAATTAGTGAAGTTCGGTGGCAGGAGGAACAAGACTTCTCGTCAGGTGACTATAGGGTTATTAACACAAAATCAAATAGGGGTAATGCAGGAGTAGGTTTAATAATGAATAGGAAAATTGGAATGCGGGTAAGCTACTACAAACAGCATAGTGAACGCATTATTGTGGCCAAGATAGATACGAAGCCCACATCTACTACAGTAGTACAAGTTTATATGCCAACTAGCTCTGCAGATGATGAAGAAATTGATGAAATGTATGATGACATAAAAGAAATTATTCAGGTAATGAAGGGAGACGAAAATTTAATAGTCATGGGTGACTGGAATTGGGCAGTAGTAAAAGGGAGAGAAGGAAACATAGTAGGTGAATATGGATTGGGGGGAAAAAATGAAAGAGGAAGCCGTCTGGTAGAATTTTGCACAGAGCATAACTTAATCATAGCTAACACTTAGTTCAAGGATCATAAAAGAAGGTTGTATACATGGAAGAATCCTGGAGATACTAAAAGGTATCAGATAGATTATATAATGATAAGACAGAGATTTAGGAAACAAGTTTTAAATTGTAAGACATTTCCAGGGGCAGATGTGGGCTCTGACCACAATCTATTGGTTATAAACTGTAGATTAAAACTGAAGAAACTACAAAAAGGTGCTAAATTAAGAAGATGGGACCTGGATAGACTGAAAGAACGAGAGGTTGTAGAGTGTTTCAGGGAGAGCATAAGGGAACAATTGGCAGTAATGGGGAAAGAAATACAGTAGAAGAAGAATGGATAGCTTTGAGGGATGAAGTAGTGAAGGCAGCAGACGATCAAGTAGGTAAAAAGACGAGGTCTGCTAGAAATCCTTGGGTAACAGAAGAAATATTGAATTTCATTGATGAAAGGAGAAAATATAAAAACGCAGTACACGAAGCAGGCAAAAAGGAATACAAACGTCTCAAAAATGAGATCGACAGGAAGTGCAAAATGGCTAAGCAGGGATGGCTAGAGGACAAATGCAAGGATGTAGAGGCTTATCTCACTAGAGGAAAGATAGATACTGCCCACACGAAAATTAAAGAGACCTTTGGAGAGAAGAGAACCACTTGTATGAATATCAAGAGCTCAGATGGAAACCCAGTTCTAAGCAAAGAAGGGAAGGCGGAAAGGTGGAAGGAGTATATAGAGGGTTTATACATAGGCGATGTACTTGAGGGCAATATTATGGAAATGGAAGAGGATGTAGACGAAGACGAAATGGGAGATACGATACTGCGTGAAGAGTTTGACAGAGCACTGAAAGACCTGAGTCGAAACAAGGCCTTGGGAGTAGACAATATTCCATTAGAACTACTGACGGCCTTGGGAGAGCCAGTCATGACAAAACTCTACCATCTGGTGAGTAAGATGTATGAGACAGGCGAAATACCCTCAGACTTCAGGAAGAATATAATAATTCCAATCCCAAAGAAAGCAGTTGTTGACAGATGTGAAAATTACCGAACTATCAGTTTAATAAGTCACAGCTGCAAAATACTAACGCGAATTCTTTACAGGCGAATGGAAAAACTGGTAGAAGCAGACCTCGGGGAAGATCAATTAGGATTCGGTAGAAATGTTGGAACACGTGAGGCAATACTAACCTTACGACTTATCTTAGAACAAAGATTAAGAAAAGGCAAAACTACGTTTCTAGCATTTTTAGACTTAGAGAAAGCTTTTGACAATGTTAACTGGAATACTCTCTTTCAAATTCTGAAGGTGGTAGGGGTAAAATACAGGGAGCGTAAGGCTATTTACAATTTGTACAGAAACTAGATGGCAGTTATAAGAGTCGAGGGGCATGAAAGGGAAGCAGTGGTTGGGAAGGGAGTGAGACAGGGTTGTAGCCTCTCCGCGATGTTATTCAATCTGTATGTTGAACAAGCAGTAAAGGAAACAAAAGAAAAATTCGGAGTAGAAGCTTTTGAAATGTGGTGCTACAGAAGAATGCTGAAGATTAGATGGGTAGATCACGTAACTAATGAGAAAGTATGGTACAGAATTGGGGAGAAGAGGAGTTTGTGGCACAACTTGACAAAAAGAAGGGACCGGTTGGTAGGACATGTTTTGAGGCATCAAGGGATCACAAATTTAACATTGGAGGGCAGCGTGGAGGGTAAAAATCGTAGTGGGAGACCAAGAGATGAATACACTAAGCAGATTCAGAAGGATGTAGGTTGCAGTAGGTTCTGGGAGATGAAGAAGCTTGCGCAGGATAGAGTAGCATGGAGAGCTGCATCAAACCAGTCTCAGGAATGAAGACCACAACAACATCAATGAAGTCAGAGAAATCCTTTGTGTTTTGCCATATTCTGGCGATAACGTCAGCGTTGTTACTCGTTAGTTTCTCAACCAAATCTGTACTACTGTAGCAGTTGTTGAGGTACATAAAATAACCTTTCCTGAAAAAATCGTGAGGTAACTCGAAAACAATTTTAGGAGTTATTTTCTCTCCAGGATAGCGATGCCATAATTTGTGTCCTTACCAGTATAAACAGTGAAAAACGTTACAACTGACCAAGAATACGTTGTTTTGACTAAATGAGAAATACCATGTAGTGGAGGAAGCACTAACTAGTACCGCTATAGCTCCCTCTGGCTGGTATCTCGTTACTCCCATTAATTAAAGAACTGAGAACGTGCAGTGCATGAAATGAACATCCGTCCACCTGCCATGCCCAGTTACAGGGTTAAAAGTACACTGCACAAAAGAATTTGCACGTTGCTTGTCTGCCATACTCGTTTGAGCAATAACTTGAAACTGAATATGTTACCAAATTATACTTGTATCTTTCAGAAATTAACTACACAACAAAACATCGTTACATCCACGATCGCTAACATAAAAAGAATTGAATTATCAGACAGATAGAAACAATCATTCATCCCATGGTACTGGAACACGGGATCCTACGACTTATCTTAGACGAAAGATTAAGGAAAGGCAAACCTACGTTTCTAGCATTTGTAGACTTAGAGAAAGCTTTTGACAATGTTAACTGGAATACTCTTTCAAATTGTAAAGGTGCCAAGGATAAAATACAGGGAGCGAAAGGCTATTTACAATTTGTACAGAAACCAGATGGCAGTTATAAGAGTCGAGGGGCATGAAAGGGAAGCAGTGGTTGGGAAGGGAGTGAGACAGGGTTATTCAATCTGTATATTGAGCAAGCAGTAAAGGAAACAAAAGAAAAATTCAGAGTAGGTATTAAAATCCACGGAGAAGAAATAAAAACTTTGAGGTACACCGATGACTTGTAATTATGTCAGAGACAGAAAAGGACTTGGAAGAGCAGTTGAACGGAATGGACAGTGTCTTGAAAAGAGGATATAAGGTGAACATCGACAGAAGTAAAACGAGGATAATGGAATGTAGTCGAATTAAATCGGGTGATGCTGAGGGAATTAGGTTAGGAAATGAGACACTTAAAGTAGTAAAGGAGTTTTGCTATTTGGGGAGCAAAATAACTGATGATGGTCGAAGTAGAGAGGATATAAAATGTAGACTGGCAATGGCAAGGAAATCGTTTCTGAAGAAGAGAAATTTGTTAACATCGAGTATAGATTTAAGTGTTAGGAAGTCGTTTCTGGAAGTATTTGTATGGAGTGTAGCCGTCTATGGAAATGAAACATAGACAATAAATAGTTTGGACAAGAAGAGAATAGAAGCTTTTGAAGTGTGGTGTTACAGAAGAATGCTGAAGATTAGGTGGGTAGATCACGTAACTAATGAGGAGATATTGAATAGGATTGGGGAGAAGAGAGGTTTGTGACACAACTTGACTAGAAGAAGGGATCGATTGGTAGGACATGTCCTGAGGCATCAAGGAATCACAAATTTAGCATTGGAGGGCAGTGTGGAGGGTAAAAATCGTAGAGGGAGACCAAGAAATGAATACACAAAGCAGATTCAGAAGGATGTAGGTTGCAGTTCGTACTGGGAGATGAAGTAGCGTGGAGAGCTGCATCAAACCAGTCTCTGGACTGAAGACCACAACAACAACATGGTACTGGCTGCTTTTCATTGCACTTTGACAGCTTCAGTAACGTATGTGCCTTTAATGAGCATTTATCACTGCAGTGAGATATAAGTGGCCTGCTCCATACAAATGTATGGAGGTCTCCATGTTTTTTTAGTCTTCTATGAGCCTTCTTGAAGAATGTGTGGTGGAACAGGATGACCCCGAGCATGTCTGCCAAGCATATCCCATACTTGCAAGATTGTTTTCAGGTCGGAAATCACCGTCCGGCGTTCTATTACTTTGTAGTGGCACCACTGTTTAGGATAGGGAAAGTTAGTTTTGTGCATTATTCTGGGCACAGGTTACAGCCAGGCGCGGACCGGATTGCAGTGAGTTACGCATACCAACTGTTGCGAAATAGAATAGAGACCACAGGGAAAATTGCTGAAAGAGTATACGTAGCAGTTCTGCTTGTTGCCAATCACAGGCAGAAGGGGCCCAGTGATCAACCTAGCGTTATTCATGGCTCACAGACATGAATAAATAGGTGCGGATTTCTAACGAGATTCATTCTAGTATGGCACCTCTCCTGAATGGCGGGGCGTGTCACACCACCAGCTACACACAGCAGCACATGGGGCGCCAGCATTCCAGTCCCCGGCAGGTCGCTGGTTCGACCCTCTGAGGCCTACGCGGGGTCCCTATCCAGCCAGTGGCGGGCCATTCCATGGCTCGCTACCGCGATCAGGCGCCCTGGCTTCCAACACATGCCGGAGACATCTCGAGGTGAGGGCCACAGATTCGGGCGCTTGTTGTCGCCGCGATCTCAGCCATGTTGGCGAGAAGTACCCAGTTGGACACCTACGGCTCACACCGAGCGGCGCTGAGTCGCCAGGGATTCAGACCACTGAGTCATCTGCCGGCATCCTGATGACGCCGCAACTCCGCTGACGTACAAGACCGACACCTAGCAATGCGTGCACGGGTCGCTGAGGCAGCCATTCTGTGCCAAGCCATTTTGCAGACAGGGAAGTGGTGTCCTCAGCATTGTGGGACCCAGGGACGCAGACTGAAGGGAACATAGCACTGTAGTTGTAGACAATAAATCACTTGGAAAGCTAGAACGAGTCTTAATATGGTGCCTTCTACTTCCCGCTACATTTGGTCATCCAGATACATTCGGCAGCAAGAGTGGCCACTACATTGTCAATGTTTAGGCTTCGCAAGACATCCAGCTGAAGCCCGCCGCACAGGCTCAGGAATTGAAAGACATTCAGGGCCACAACCGTACACAGCAGCCAACACGTGGTCCAGCAGGATTTGTTCGATGTACAGACGTATGGTAAGGCGACCATGAACAACAAGATCTGTATGGCTGTCAATAATGAAGCCTCCCCACATCATCACAGAACCTTGGAAAGCCGCCGGCTTCCTGAACAACATATTAAAGGTACAACTAAGTGGACTCGTCTGTGAATAACAAATTACTCGAGGGTGAAGTTGCTAGATGTCATTTGAACAGCAGAATCGAAGGCAAGCTACAAGATGTGTGACATCTGGATCGTCCAGTACTTTCACGTAACCTGTTCCTCACAGTCTGAGATCGTCTGGCACTGCTCTGGCAACGCGGAGATGGATTGATATCGGTCTTCAAGTGGGACTGCAATGCGTCGGTGACCTTATCCAACTCGCTTTGTGTACTGACCTGTCTCCCTGAAGCGCAAAACAAAATGGCTCTGAGCACTATGGGAATTAACATCTGATGTCATCAGTCCCCTAGAACTTAGAACCACTTAAACCTAACTAACCTAAGGACATCACACACATCCATGCCCGAAGCAGGATGCGAACCTGCGACCGCAGCGGTCGCGCGGTTCCATACCTGAAGCGCATCCACAATCTATGGATGAAGATGGAGACACATTGGCATCTGCAGCAACACGGCCGGAAGTTCATCGTTTTGTTATCAGACAGTTGCCCTTGCAACTTGGACTGCGTTAATATGTCGCATTGCTTACTCTAGGTTGAATACAACGTCAACAAATAACTACCATCTGTGTACCTCAATATAAAACGCTGGGACACCGGTGCTCACTTCCTTTTGAGCACTACAATAGATGACACAGCCCATAGATGGCGAATGATTTCAATTGACGCATACATTGAAAGCAAAGAAGCTCAGCGATAAGACCACAGGCATCACCTGTATCAAACTAATTTAACATACCGGATGTTGATTCACATGTTTCCCTAATTCTTTGGAAAAGTGCAACTTTCGAATCTACCTGCATAAACGAAAAGAACAATAATTTTGTAATAATTGTATGCTGAAAACATGTATTTATACGTTTTCATATCCACATTCTGCGAACGATAGTGACTGGGCTAATGGATTGGATCGTAGAGTTCAAACTGGCCATTTAGAAAGCGGGAGCAGAATGCAACAATCTCGCCTTCACGGAGCTGTAGTAAAGTTCGGAGCCGCAGGCTTCTGACACCACGTTTATGGGCAGTTAATCGAGGCGGTTACATTACGGGGAGCAGTGGATACCCCATCCCCACCACTGCCTTCTGTGGCCGTCATTTTGCCTCGGCACCAGAGAGCAGCCGCCCTCTTCGAAAACTCTCAGCGCACTGGCACAATAGCGAAGGCACGCTGGTGAGTTTTCACAGACAAAACAATGGCCGTGTTGCCAGGTAATGATGCCCTGATCTGTAACTGCATGCAGCAGACAGTTCTTTTACAATTCTTGATAGAGCAATGAATCATTTTAAATTTCACGGAATTTCTTAAAAGTTCGTGTTACTTTCGTAATGTCTGCACATTTGGATGTATAGGCTGTTTCACAACTGGCATTACAGGTTATCTACAGGTTGTGGAGGGTTCTTAGTGGACGAAGTTTTGATAAGGAACCTATTCCGGAAATGTACCTTTCGGATGGAAAATAAGTTTGAAGGTCGGATCACTTCCATTTCTCACCCTTCATGTTGCGCACACAGCGGAGACAATGTGTGCTGTTTGTTCTAAAGAAGCTGCTAGTAGTTGCATAAAGTGTATCTGCGAGCCGGCCGTTGTGGCCGGGCGGTTCTAGGCGCTTCAGTCTGGAACCAAACGACCGCTACGGTCGCAGGTCCGAATCCTGCCTCGGGCATGAATGTGTGTGCTGTCCTTAGGTTAGTTAGGTTTAAGTAGTTCTAAGTTCTAAGGGACTGATGACCTCAGATGTTAAGTCCCATAGTGCTCAGAGCCATTTGAACCATTTGTATCTGCGACATGTGCTTCAATACACACGGTTCATAAACCCCGGTGTGTGTTGAATAATTTCTGCTGCCGCCTGGACTCGTTAAGGAGGATTTTCTTTCTCCGACTGTACAGTAGCCTCTTACACAAACAGCCAACCGGTTGCACATAAACGGTATGTATACTGACCTAGGTTCCGACGCTACCTAGGGGTGACTTCATTAGAATGAAATGTTGCTAAATCGTAAAATTACGCTGCTAAAAAGCAATGATCAGAGGTGAAGCAGCTATCCTCAAGTCAAAAGTAAAATAAAACGTTCTTGCCTTTGTCACGCGTGCCCGGACTCTGACGTTGTTCCCATTTGGACACACGTGGCAAAGGCAAGAACGTTTTATTTTACTTTTGACTTGAGGATAGCTGCTTCACCTCTGATCATTGCTTTTTAGCAGCGTAATTTTACGATTTAGCAAGATTTCATTCTAATGAAGTCACCCTAGGTAGCGTCGGAACCTAGGTCAGTATACCTACCGTTTATGTGCAACCGGTTGGCTGTTTAACCCTACTTTGAAATTAGCATACGGCTGCTGAGTAACAGCCATGTTCAGAACTGTAAGATACACTAGAGTCTTCATATAGCCCCACAAGATCAAATCTAGAGGAGTTAAGTCTGCCCCATCAAGTTGCAACCACATTTTCTGACGAAGTGGCAGCGGCAAACCTTCCAGTAGCTCCACCACCTCTTTCAGGAATGTCAAGCATATGGGATCCGTTAGACGCGAACGAAAGAACTTACCATCCAGTAAAACTGCCATCAATGATGCCAACCGAGTCATTGATGCCGAACCGTTGCTGAAATCCACGTCAATATGTGGCATCGGAATTTTTGTCATAGCAGACTCTTTCAGCAGTGCAAAACAACCTGCTCGGGAAATTGAGCTTCATCAGTAGAACGAATGTGACATGGAAATGATGTGAAAACCACATAATGAAATTTACACGTAGAGGAAATCTGACGAAGTTAGTCGAAGCACTTTCTGTCACTGGTAATGCTGAAGTTGCTGATCATGCAGAACAGGCCAGACGCTCACGTGAGTCGCGCCCATTGTAGGGAAGCAGCCTACTCACGCCGTATAAAATTCACAGCAGTCTTTTCATTGTGTGCCAGCCAGTCCGCTGTAACTAGCTCTGACGTCATAAATGTTGCGCAATACTTTAAAAATCAAGTAAATAACCTGAAATGTTGCTAGCATGTCAGGAGTGATACTATATCAATATGTGTTGAAATCAGTTCAATAACTTTAACCATTTTCGAGATTTGGACGTTTTTCTGTAAAAATCATTGGCGCAACAGAAAAGAGCTAGAAACTTAAAAATTTATATTTATATTCCTTTTGCATAATAATTTAGTAAAAACAGTATTCTGGATCTCACAAATTAAAATTTTAGTTGAAATTCATGATATTCTGGTTTTTGTCTTAAAAATTAAGGAAGCAAGATAGATTAAGTAGGTGAATAAATAAAGCTAGGATGTTTAAATTTAAGTAGAATGGAGATTCGCTATAATCATAAAGATGTGAGAAGTTTCAACTGAATAACTATAAAACTATAGCGATAGCGTATCTCCAAAGGGCAAGTTCAGAGCTCGTCTACTGCGTGTAGTGTAATTAAATTAATTCTCTCGCCCAAAATATTGGACTTAGCCACGTCAGACTTTTATCATGATTACGTACCTGTGTGCTGATTGCACATATAAATTGAGAGCTTCATTGGCCATCAGCAAAGGAAGCAATGATTTATTTAATAACTTAAAGTGGTACATTACTAGCCCAGCGGCTAGTCGGGACAGCGAATTTAATCAAGCGTTCCCTTAGCCTTCCGCACCGGGGCTTTATATATAAGAACGCTGCGCGAGGAAAAAAGGCCCCATTTCTCTCCAGACGCTGATCAGCGCACCACCTGTGCCGGGAGTTGCGTCGCATCGGTATCATTGCTATAAACAGCCTCGGATGCCGTAATAAGTTACTCGGAATACACGTAACCGTGAAATCATTTTCGAGTGAAGGGTTAATTCTGAGATGACTCCAATGACCTATCTTCAGTTCGCGTATGTCGTATTTTCACGTGCCGCCGCGGGACAGACATTCTACCATTATTTAGCGTGGCGTTTGATGAACATTATCATCAAATTATGGCGAGCATTCACTTAAACACTTAATTTGTACAGTTATAGTTGCATCGGCGCATTAGACTCTGAACTGCTCTGGTAGTTGGATTGTGTGGATTCTTTTTGGTCTGTGACTTTCAGAATATAGTGAACATTTTTGAAAGAATCGTTTTTGATTATGAATCCCAGACAATCTCCTAATTCCTCAGAGATATAAGCTGTAGCTATAAGTGTTTCTCAGTTGAAGTGGGCACCAGGAATTCTAATTACAGGCTTCACGTTTTGCTAATCACTTTCTGGTTGCCAATATTGTAGTTAGAGAGCCAATGTTGAGAACGGCAAACAACAGCAGTAATTAAATCATAGGAACATTTCAATAACAATAAATTCCATACGCGGCCCCACATATTGTGCATCGTTGGTAAAGACATTCCACATTCATTTATTTCATTAACAATATTTCCACCCGCCGTCCCACACCATGGCATGGGGAATATTTCAAGTGCTCGTCGCCGTGTTGTCCTCTACGTTACGAAGGGCGTCCTCTTCAAAGTTGAGAGGGCGTCGCGTGTGTGGAGCACCACAGTCAAAGCTCCTAATTCTGAATGTACCAGTTTATCGCAACCGTCCTTGTTGTCAGTCGAAAATATATTGTGGTGGGGTGGAGCGATCCGGAAAACCTTCTCGATACTTACTTTGTGCAGTTCTGTCATTGCGTCCATCTTCACCTAAGTTATCAATAATTCTGTGCACTCTTGAAGCGAGTGCCCCGTGTACTGCCACGAGCGTCCTTACTGCTCAATAACCGACTGACAGGTGAACAGTGTGCTGAAGCAGTGAGTGTGAACGGAGGGCACATTACGCCAGGGGAGTGACGACGGCGCCCTCTGCGGACGCGCTACAGTACGGCTACACAATGCATCCCACACGAACTCGACGGGACTTAGCCTGAGTCGGGGGAACGGTCAAACCAATACATTTGACGAATATCCTCTAGTTCCAAAAGCTCCTACACCTGAGCTGTTGGATGTGGTCGCTCATTGCCATGCATAAAAATGAAGTCAGGGCCAAACGCACCTTGAAAAGACGCAAACAGCGAAGGAATACAGTGTCACATTAACTTTGACTGGTGTGCGTACCGTGTTCACAGATTTGGACGTCAGCACGTCCATACCACATTATGCCTCCTCACACCGTCACACACGAACCTACAAAATGATGATGCTCGGAAGTGCTGGACGTAGCTACATATGGCTAGACATGGGAACACACAACATGAAACGTGAGCAAACATGTTCGTTTTGGTGATCCATGTGTTATGGTGTGGGGAAGCATAACGTTACGTGGGTGTCCTGAGCACCACACCCCTGTACACAGTCCATTCGCAGGTCAACGCTATTACGACACTGTACTCCTATCCCATGTGCATCCTTTCGGGTGCGCATTCTGCTCTGACGTAATTGTTATCGATGACAACGCTCGACTCCGTCAAACACTGCAGGTGGAGGAACTCCTGCATTGAGAGGATATTAGGCGAATGGATTGGCCTGCCTGTTCCTCCGACGTGTTTGCCTTCGAGTATGGGTAGGTGGATTGGAGAGACGCACTGTAGCAAGTGCACATGCTCCAACTACCATCAAAGAGTTGTCAACCGCGCTGGTAGAGGACTCCAACGTCCTACCACAAGAACTTGTTACTAAACATGTGGCCAGCATGGGAGCAAGGGTAGCAGGCATGGCGGTCCGTGGTGATTACACACTCCATTAAGAACCACGTCCGCCTTTTCTAATGTCCGTAGTGTTATGAATCGCAGTGACATCTGTGTAATTATTGTCTTTGAATAATTCTATTATTTCTGTGGGTCTTAATGCAAATTTGATTTAGTTACTTTCAGTACTATAGCGTAGCCGTTTGTTCCATGTACAGTACATGTTTCACTGAGCTATATTAGTTGGCAGTAGCAAATACTGCGAAAGTTTCTTTCGGTCCTGAAGTTTCACACACAACTTTGAGGTTGACAAGTTAGCTGTCTCACGTGTGTGTTTCTTTCCATTCTTCTCACGGGTGTACTTGGTCTTTACTGCAATGATACGTGAGTGAAGTAGAAAATCCGTAGCTTCCGGCTACGAATACCGCTGGACTTTCTCGCTTTGCAAAACGCGTATCAGAATGTAGGCTGGTCTTATTTGCTCATGATCGATGTCATGTGGTGCTATGAGCAGTATATATTTTGTAAGCTAAAACTAAACTAAATTCCGCCCGAACAAGCCTTAGATGGCCCAACGGTATCGGTCGGCCGCCGTGTCATCCTTAGCCCACAGTCGTCAATGGATGCAGAAATGGAGGGGCATGTGGACAGCACTCCGCTCTCCCCGCCGTATTTCAGTTTACGAGACCGGAGTCGCTACTTCTCAATCAAGTATCTCCTCAGTTTGCCTCACAAGGGCTGAATGCACCCCGCTTCCCAATAGCGCTCGGCAGGCCGGGTGGTCACCCATCCAAGTATATTATAAGCTACCTTTCGCAAAAAATTGCTATATCTAAATAACACCCGACCAATAAATCGAAACACGCCATTCAACTTAGCTTCATCTGATACTGTGCGATCGTTGCACCCCTCATGCCGACAAGTTCTTATTATCAGGCATCACTTATTACTCCCAAAGTCAAACTGTATCTCGTTTCCCTGTTTTGTGAAATACAGAACTTCTTAGTTGGTCTGTGTTATGGACTATTTGCCAGCCTTTCCAGCAATTTGGTGTTTTCTCGGCGTGAATCATAGGTAACTGCGTCATCTCCGAAAAATCAGCGGTTGCAACTAATAATATTTCCTGGAGCACCTCTGAAATTCTCTGTTTTTGTAAAACAGTGCCCATCCTGGACCATATGCTGCGTTCCGTCTCAAGAGATTTTCAGTCTCGTTTCTAACCTGGTTGGCCGTAAATGGCTCAAATTGCTCTGAGACTTAACGTCTGAGGTCATCAGTCGCCTAGAACGTAGAACTATTTAAACCTAACTAACCTAAGGACATCACACACATCCATGCCCGAGGCAGGATTCGAACCTGCGACCGTAGCGGTAGCTCGGCTCCAGACTGTAGCGCCTAGAACCGCACGGCCACTCCGGCCGGCGGTTGGCCATAGTACACGATGTTATCTCAGGGTCTTGTCTTACATGACACTAACTGGATTTATTTATGAAATCTTACACCCAGTTTACGAAAAATCCTCGGTTTACTAATGAGTTTGCAATGTCTGTAACGATTATTTCCAGAAAGATCACTATTGACGTAAATGTCATATGTTGCTCATCGGGATCGGGCATTATGGAAAAATCCGTCGTGTTGCGAGAAACGAGGTCAAATATTTACAAAGTATCTTTGATTGAACCGATGCAAATATCCAAAATGAAATCTAATACGAGGAGTGAAAGAAAGCTTAATTCTGTGTTTTCTTTTAATTCCCTTCATTCGCTCAATGATGATATAGAGTTTCTTCAGCGATATTCTGTAGCTGGTGGATTATTGTGAGAGTCTTCTCACTGAAAGTGTTTCATATGGATCGCGCCACTAGAGGAGCTGGGCTGCACTGCTTTGTGCAAATCCTCCGTACTGCATAGGACGCGCCGCAAGCAAAATAAACAGCGACAAGTCAGCACCGCAAACAAAGAACGTTGAATAATTCCCACTTTGTAACGCATCTACAAAGTACGTAGTAATAACATTCACTGCCTTTTGTAAGGTGGATGAGAGGGAGCCTTGGTTGGGGGAATCGTTTTGTACCTTTCCTTCATCATTTACAGAAATTGAAAATAGTTCAGTACATTAGTCGTCTTGGACTGTTTCGTATTTTGGGAGAAAGAATCGAAAAGTAAACCTGCCGACTGAGAGAAGACACGGCTAACAGTAAATAACAGATCCAATACTAGTGTTTTCTGATAGATGCTCGGCGTTCTGGTTTGTGTTCTGTATCTACAGGATGTCCACAATTCCAGGTTCAAAACGCTGTAGAAAGAGAACCACTGCTCAGAATGAAGTCAAGTTTGGACAGTATATTATTGACTCAGGGGGAAACGTCATGGAACAAAAAAAAAATTATTGATACTTTTATCAATAGATGCAGCTGCAAGCGTTAGAATATGCACACCAATAGACGCGCGGCACACGGCTGTTTCTCAGTTAGTGTCATGTAAGACAAGACCCTGAGATAACAGCGTGTACTATGGCCAACCGCCGGCTGCAGTGGCCGTGCGGTTCTAGGCGCTACAGTCTGGAACCGCGCGACCGCTACGGTCGGAGGTTTGAATCCTGCCTCGGTCATGGATGTTTGTGATGTCCTTAGGTTAGTTAGGTTTAAGTAGTTCTAAGTTCTAGGGGACTGATGACCTCAGATGTTAAGTCCCATAGTGCTCAGAGCCATTTTTGAACTTGCGCTTCATGATGCCGCTTTCATTTACCCTCCACGGAGTAGCCGCTTTCGACTGACACCTCGTGGCTGTGTTTCTATGCAGCATGGTTGCATTATTAGGTCTACATCTTTGCTTCCGCTGTTTTGCAATAGACGGTAGTAGCGGCAAATGGGGTTTAGGTGGTTGGTCATAGCTGTAATACAATAAGCTTAGGAATGTGTAAACATAATGCCATAAAAATATTAGTCGATTTGTGATTGCATTATAAGTTATTCTAGATTAAGTACGTCAACTTAAGTACCCATTTCCCGTCATTTGCGGGAAGTTATAATTTCCTGCTTTAACATGAAGAAATCTGCGGCTGTGGCTTTTAAAATGCTGGGTAAACCAATGGTGAGTGAACTATTAATGGAAGAACGTGCAGAGAATGTTTTCAACGCCTTAAGAAGGGTGATTTTGATGTCGAAAACCGGCATGGCGGTGGAAGACAGGACGTTTTCGTAGCTACTGAAATAGACGAAGACATCACATGACATAATTATCGAAAGCAATTGACGCGTTCGAGCCCAGCACAAACGGCCACAATGCAGCGATAGTCACGTGAAGGTAATTTTGCATCAGGCCAATGCTCGCCCCCCTTGTCGCAAAACCCGTTAAAATATACGTACATGGAGACGTCGAAATAAGATTTCATATCCCTCCCGCCGTATTCTCAATACGTTGCTCTCTCTCTCTCTCTCTCTCTCTCTCTCTCTCTCTCTCTCTCTCTCTCTCTCTCTGACTACCACCACTTTCGATTAGTGCCATACAGTCTGGCTGACAAGCACTTCTGATCACATGAACAAGTGCAAAATTGAATCGATCCATGGATCTCCACAAAAGACGCCCACTTCTTCCGCCACAGGATTCGTATGCTAGTCGAAAGATGGGAGAATGTAGTGGCCAGCGATGCGCAATGATATGAATCATAATTTTTTTGTAAGCTTTTCACAATAAAGCCCCGAACGTCGAGAGAAAAACGGCGGAAGCAAAGTTGTAGACCTAGTAGATAAACACTTGTTCAATGAATTTGAGACAGGAAGTAACAAGGTTTCGGGGGTAGCAGAATTTCAGCTTGACTGTAGCCTTTAATGAGAGAACATGGTTATACGATATTAGTAACAGTATATTTTAGTGCACAAGCACAAAGCGTAACTACAAAATTCGCCTTATCTTTAACATTTCAATGCCTGTGACGTCTTCTTTGACTTAATGATGTGAGGTGCAAGAGCGAAAATGTTGCCTGTTAGGGCATTGTAATAAGCATCTAACATATCATACAAAAACTCTGAAAAGGTACTTTTTCGGACGGTGTACGTTACTGAAGAGAAGACACGTAATCGCCATGTGTCAGATATCGAAGTGTCGCTTGTAGTTACACTCCAGCTAGTGCAGCATCTCTAATACGATTGTCACATTTTTTTCGTGGAGCTCTAACGCAGTTCAACAAACACTCGAAACATATTTTTGTTATTCTAAGGTGGTTCACGGCTGGATCCTAGTTTACGAGCAGTACTTCCTTTATAAGTGTGTCTGATCATTTGTGCTATTTCTGCTCAAAATCCACTTCTGAACGCAACATTTATGCTTAACGAATAATCTCAGTTGACGCCCTATTGAAAACGGTGCCACCAGAATTCTGACAGGAGCGTGTGGTAAAACAGCAGTATACGACGCCACTGCCGTATATCAGTCGTCGTGTCAGCTGCTGTGGCGCCACCCAATTACCCAACTCAAGACACAGCATGGTTGTGGCATGCAGCATGTAGTGACCATGCATTACCTGTCTCCCTCTTTTCCCTCCTCCCCCACTTAAATTCCAATTGTGGGCTGCTGATAGCAACGGCTAACGGTATGGTTCCTAGTAAGCCGAAATGTCACTAATTTTATAGACA
This sequence comes from Schistocerca gregaria, assembly GCF_023897955.1. Classification (NCBI taxonomy): domain Eukaryota; kingdom Metazoa; phylum Arthropoda; class Insecta; order Orthoptera; family Acrididae; genus Schistocerca; species Schistocerca gregaria. Next base: position 679,364,948 of record NC_064921.1, read on the forward strand.
ACAGTCAGAAACATCGTGTGTGATGCAGATCAGGGAAGATAATACATTTACGAGGTGCTTTCAAGTTCTAAGGACTCCGATTTTTTTTCTAGTTAACTACTCACCCGAAATCGATGAAACTGGCGTTACTTCTCGACGTAATCGCCGAGCAGACGTACACATTTTTCACAACGCTGACGCCATGATTCCATGGCAGCGGCGAAGGCTTCTTTAGGAGTCTGTTTTTACCACTGGAAAATTGCTGAGGGAATAGCAGCACGGCTGGTGAATGTGCGGCCACGGAGAGTGTCTTTCATTGTTGGAAAAAGCCAAAAGTCACTAGGAGCCAGGTCAGGTGAGAAGGGAGCATGAGGAATCACTTCAAAGTTGTTATCACGAAGAAACTGTTGCGTAACGTTAGCTCGATGTGCGGGTGCGTTGTCTTGGTTAAACAGCACCCGCACAGCCCTTCCCGGACGTTTTTGTTGCAGTGCAGGAAGGAATTTGTTCTTCAAAACATTTTCGTAGGATGCACCTGTTACCGTAGTGACCTTTGGAACGCACTGGGTAAGGATTACGCTCTCGCTGTCCCAGAACCTGGACAACACAATTTTTTCAGCACTGGCGGTTACCCGAAAATTTTTCGGTGGCGGTGAGTCTGTGTGCTTCCACTGAGCTGGCTGGCGCTTTGTTATTGGATTGAAAAATGGCATCCACGTCTTATCCATTGTCACAACCGACGAAAAGAAAGTCCCATTCATGCTGTCGTTGCGCGTCAACATTGCTTGGCAACATGCCACACGCGCAGCCATGTGGTCGTCCGTCAGCATTCGTGGCACCCACCTGGATGACACTTTTCGCATTTTCAGGTCGTCGTGCAGGATTGTGCACACAGAACCCACAAAAATGCCAACTCTGGAGGCGATCTGTTCAACAGTCATTCGGCGATCCCCCAAAACAATTCTCTCTACTTTCTCGATCATGTTGTCAGACCGGCTTGTGCGAGCCCGAGGTTGTTTCGGTTTGTTGTCACATGATGTTCTGCCTTCATTAAACTGTCGCACCCACGAACGCACTTTCGACACATCCATAACTCCATCACCACATGTCTCCTTCAACTGTCGATGAATTTCAGTTGGTTTCACACCACGCAAATTCAGAAAACGAATGATTGCACGCTGTTCAAGTAAGGAAAACGTCGCCATTTTAAGTATTACAACAGTTCTCATTCTCACCGCTGGCGGTAAAATTCCATCTGCCGTACGGTGCTGCCATCTCTGAGACTTAATGACAATGAACGCAGCCTCATTTTAAAACAATGCCCATGTTTCTATCTCTTTCCAGTCCGGCGAAAAAAAATCGGAGGCCTTAGAACTTGAATGCACCTCGTACCACTTCGTCTTATAACATGCACTCTCGAACATACAGCGTCATTTCTCTAGTGCCTCTGACTTATGATTTTTCTCGATCTATGAGGGCTATTATTATTATTATTATTATTATTATTATATTCCTTTCTCAGAAGTTTTGTCTGGTTAAAAATGGAAAGTGACGTGGACCTTGATCAAGCGTGACTTCCTTTTAACTTTGTGGTATATGTTAAATTGCATTTAGGAACTTTCGGGCAATTGAACATGTGTCAATAATTACAGATTTCTGTAGTTGTATATATACATTTGGATGTAGCTGTATTGAGTTGATGTACTGGTGGATATTGTGTGGTATGACTCCTGTAGTTGATAGTATAATTGGTACAATGTCAACTTCATCCTGATGCCACATGTCCTTGACTTCCTCAGCCAGTTAGATATATTTTTCAATTTTTTCTCCTGTTTTCTTCTGTATATTTGTTGTATTGGGTATGGATATTTCGATTATTTGTGTTAATTTCTTCTTCTTATTGGTGAGTATGATGTCAGGTTTGTTATGTGGTGTTGTTTTATTTGTTATAATGGTTCTGTTCCAGTATAATTTGTATTCATCGTTCTGCAGTACATTTTGTGGTGCATACTTATATGTGGGAACGTCTTGTTTTATTAGTTCATGTTGTATGGCAAGTTGTTGATGTATTATTTTTGATACATTGTCGTGTCTTCTGGGGTATTCTGTATTTGCTAGTATTGTACATCCGCTTGTAATGTGATCTACTGTTTCTATTTGTTGTTTGCAAAGTCTGCATTTATCTGTTGTGGTATTGGGATCTTAATAATATGCTTGCTGTAATATCTGGTGTTTATTGTTTGATCCTGTCATGCAATCATGAATCCTTCCGTCTCACTGTATATATTGCCTTTTCTTAGCCATGTGTTGGATGCGTCTTGATCGATGTGTGGCTCTGTTAGATGAAACGGGTGCGTACCATGTAGTGTTTTCTTTTTCCAATTTACTTTCTTTGTATCTGTTGATGTTATGTGATCTAAAGGGTTGTAGAAGTGGTTATCAAATTGCAGTGGTGTAGCCGATGCATTTATATGAGGTATTGCTTTGTGTATTTTGCTGGTTTCTGCTCGTTCTATAAAGAATTTTCTTAAATTGTGTACCTGTCCATAATGTAGGATTTTTTGGTCGATAAATGCTCTTCCTCCTTCCTTTCTGCTTAATGTGAATCTTTCTGTTGTATGTGATGTATTCTATATTTGTGGCATTGTGATCGTGTAAGTGTATTGAGTGCTTCTAGGTCTGTGTTACTCCATTTCACTTCTCCAAATGAGTAGGTAAATATTGGTATAGCATAAGTATTTATAGCTTTTGTCTTGTTTCTTGCTATCAATTCTGCTTTCAGTATTTTTGTTAGTCTTTGTCTATATTTTCTTTTAGTTCTTCTTTAATATTTGTATTATCTATTCCTATTTTTTTATCTGTATCTTAGATATTTATAGGCATCTGTTTTTTCCATCGCTTCTATGCAGTTGCTGTGGTTATCCAACATGTAATCTTCTTGTTTAGTGTGTTTTCCCTTGACTATGCTATTTTTCTTACATTTGTCTGTTCCAAAAGCCATATTTATATCATTGCTGAATACTTCTGTTATCTTTAGTAATTGGTTGAGTTGTTGATTTGTTGCTGCCAGTAGTTTTAGATCATCCATGTATAGCAAATCTGTGGTTTTGTGTTGGTATGTTCCATTAATATTGTACCGATAATTTGTATTATTTAGGATGTTAGATAATGGGTTCAGAGCAAGGCAGAACCAGAAAGGACTTAATGAGTCTCCTTGGTAGCTTCCACGCTTAATCTGTATTGGCTGTGATGTGATATTATTTGAATTTGTTTGGATATTAAGTGTGGTTTTCCTTTTTATTATTATTATTATTATTTGAAGGTATGATCGTTAGCGAAATTCACACCACAATGAAAACCTAATGAAGCTTTGCGCAGATGTATTGCTCAGTGTCTCTAGTACTCTCTTCGGTCGCGTCATGTAGCACTTCTCAATTCCGAGCACATAGTGAACATATAAACAGGCATAGAACAATATAGACTCCCGCCAAGTGCTATCATTGGACGATATCTTCATGCCGGGAGGGAGGTGGGGGGGGGGGGGGGGGGAGGGCGGACGGAGACCGCCTTATTTCGTACAGGCCACATAACGTAACTGTCAAGCGCGTCTTTCATGACAGTACACGGCCCCACACTGAAGGTGCATCAAAGACGCTCGTGCACCGTTTTACAGCCCGGACGTGGTTCCCTCTGCTTACATGAACCGATGTCTGACAGCATTAACGATCTCAGCATAGGGAATTTGTGGGGAAACACAGATAGCTGCCTTCTACGATGAGGGTCCTGGAAAGTTGGTACCATGCTAAGACAAATATTTTAAGTCGGAATGGCGAAAGTCGAGTCGAGGAAAGGCTTTTAACCGCTACTTGTTGCATGTTCTCTCCACTATAAGTTACGTTTACACTGTCACTTCAAAGATTTGTTAAAAATATTTTTACTTACGGTGAGTGCAAAACACAATATATACACTTTATCTGCTGCTCTGAAAAAGCGTCTGAGCTCTTTGCTAACACCAGCTATGTAACTAAACAGATCTCCAACAAAAGGTGATGGCTTGAATCGTCGAATGCGTGGCGGCAAAATGAACAAGTGGCTGACACAGAAAACGATGCTGCTGCTGGAGGAAAATACCCTGGACGAAAATAAGCTGGACAGTTTCCTAACCACAGAGTAGCAGATTCAAAAGTGTTTACTCGTACTTGCACTAAACTGCATGAGTCTGTCGCAGTCATGTCTGTTCTAAACGTGCAAATGAACAGATCGTGGACGAAGTAAAGATAATATTCAGTAGCTAGTACGTAGCCTTTCAACAAACACGCGAAGCTCTTACACGTAAAAGAATAAGGTTGCCCTTACGAATTCACGGTGACTGTCATCATTTACTGCGGTTCAACGCCTTCAAGCACGAGATGAAGGCAGACGATTGTACTTTCTTTGTTGGCTAATTGTAAATCGCCTTGTGCAACCATTAATACTGTTTACTGTTGAAGTCACTTTCACTGGTGACGATATCAGTAACTGTTGTGTCTTTATTTTGATCTCTAGTCTGTAACTGCACGCTAGTGATTGATGATTCCACAGATACGACTCGTATGACACTACATTTGTTGCAGCCTCTTCATAGAAATGTGAAGTCCCACATTAGACAATAATAACAGAAGTGGTCGTCCGCGTTCGCAGGCATCTACAAATGAAAGTCCAAAGAAGTGTCAGTTCAATAATTAGCGTAGCACAACTGCACGGTAGCACTGCGTCCCCATGAAGATAGCCATGCGCGGTGTGGGTTTTAGGTGTGTGGTTGTGGTGGTGGTGCGGAGGAATATTCACGGACTCTCGCTGACCACGTGACCTTAGGACGCATGCTAGTCCCCGATAACAGCACCACCGTAGTTGGTGCGAGCGCTACCTATGAGCGACGATGGTGGGTCCTGGTGGCGCCTGCTGCCAATAAACCTGTAAAAAGACTGACTGTTTTGAGCTCAGAATTCAAACTTGCTATCTACTAGGGAGATGCATGGAGTGTTTCCGGACGAGGAGCGCCTGCAAGCCAACGGCCGGCAACCCGCATGTCGCAGACGTCGTTCTGGAATGCCGCACTATGTGGGGGCACAACTCTGAATACAGTACAATACCACTCGTGACCATCGCCGGTTGTCCAACGAAAGCCCGCACGCCTTTGTGGAGTCGCATTTTCAAAGATGCGTCTCTGAAAAACGGGGGTGGGGGAATCAGGATAGACAACCAACCGCCTTGCAGCAGCAGTGATAACACAGGTTCCCATCATATCACCGATGTTAAGCGCTGTCGGGCTTTACTAGCATTTGGATGGTTGACTGTCCGGTCTGCCGAGCGCTGTTGGGAAGCGGGGTGCACTCAGCCCTTGTGAGGAAAACTGGGGAGCTACCTGATTGGGAAGCAGCGGCTCCGGTCACTAAAACTGTCAACGGCCAAGGGAGCGGTGTGCTGACCACATGCCCCTCCATATCCGCATCCAGTGACGCCTGTCGGCTGACACGGCGGTCGGTCAGTACAGTTAGGAAGCAGTGGATGGTTGCGTTACTTCAGTCCTACAGAATTGGAAGACGTAAGATAACTAAATTTCAAACAAACGTCAACTTGCCGATGCACAGCAAGCTGCGGAATAGGCGCGAAAATTTGCAGATGAGACAAACAAACTTATCCCACCATACAGTAAGGAATTCGTTTTCAACTTCGACCAATCGAAATTTGAAGAGGAAATGCAAGGAAAGGAACCCTGGAAACTATTAGAGGTGCGAAGAGAGTTGTATCAAGATCAACTAACATCAATGCCTTTACGCATTCGTATATAATATGACTGTTAATCTGGATGATAAATTGGCTGGAAAGTTATTTACTGTGCTGCGAGAGGATAGAGGTGCTCTTCCACTTACAATTCTTTCTCGTGTGCGTGATCTTGCAAGGTGAAACGTATGGAAAATTGACGTCACAGCGACAAAGAGCGGGAAATGAGCGTAAAAGAACTACAGCTACGCTATGAGCACTGTGTTTGGCTCATAGATAGTCAAAATAACTTACTTTTGCTTGATTCCTGGTGTGTGTATAAAAATCATACTTCTTTAGAGCAGACTATCCCTGCTGTAAAGTGTGTGACATTGCAGTTTGTACCACATGGAACCACCGGGCAAATTCAGTCTCCGAATATTTATTTATCGCACTATCTGCAGCTAGCCTTAAATGATAGACAGTTTCGCGATAAGTTCCACGACAGACTATTCGGATGGCATGCCATCAATTTTCATTACCTCGTTTCACCGATGCGATTCTATGTCCATTCTTTAAGACAGGGTATCTAGCTGAACGCCCTGCACAATTTGTAACTCCCAAGGAGTTCGCCTTCGATCTTGATGGTGCGAACCTTTGTAATCACTGTGGCGCTCCATTTTTCATTTGATATTCATGGTGCAAGTTAATGGTTTCTTTGTAACATTTCTTGATTGTCGACAATGTCCATTTTGTGAAGTGTAATACGCCCATTCCATAGAAGGTTGATGTCTGCAACTCTTGATGCACATGGTGTGTCATTAGCAGCTAATATTTTTTCTATCTTAATTTGGAACACAAGACTTTCAAATGAGCCTTACTAAAGATTGAACTTGCGGTTTGTACTTACGGGGTTCCTTGTAAGACGACCCCAGAAGAGCTGCATGTGGTGCTGTCAAGAGAATTCGAAATTGCATCTAAGTATGAGGTGGAATTTATGAAAATCATCTTCGAAATTAATTAATTGTCTGTGCTTAACATGTTCTGCGAATGTTTCTTTGCGTTACATTCTAACAGATTTCTCTCTGTGATAAAGAATCATTGATAATTATTACATGAAATATTTTACTCTAATTACTCGACGTATACTACCGCTTCGTACAATATTTTCTGTTCCTCCTATAGCACCCTACACAGTATTTCTATTGATTGATGTTTTGGAAATTAGTGGTAACGTCTTACTTGACCAAACAGCTGAGGTCATCGGTTCCTAAGCTTACGCACTACTTAATCTAACTTAAATTAACTTATGCTAAGGACAACACACACATGAATGCCCCAGGCAGGACTCGAACCTCCGCTGGAGGGAGCCGCGCGGACCGTGAGAAGACGCCTTAGACCGCGCGGCTATTGTTGTTCCTTCTACGCAGTTGTCACTACCGTCGAACTTCTCTCTTAAGCGACGAGTTGAAAGTTACTAATCAAACTCGTGTGTGAAACACCCTCTTTTGTCCAGAACATGGCTGTTTTTACTGCACCGCCAGTAATCGTCAAGCAATCTTCCTCGTTCGTCAGACCGCTTGGAGTGAACAAGATCTTGATGTGGTAGTTCAGTTGTAGAGCGCCCCATCAGCTGTGAAATCCCGATAAAGAAGAGAGGGTCACAGACGTTCATGTTATGAACACAACGCGGAAGATGATTCACCTGGGACGATATGAAACTTTTCGTGAATTTGCTCTTGATTCTAATGGCACCTAGACCAACAACGAAAGGAGTACACGGACCAACTCACCAAACGCGCAGCACTCAACATGCACTTGTCGCCCACCATTTCAATGCAACCAATCATATCCTTGTGCTTACAGCGAGGGGGTAGAATAGAAGGGAAAAACGGTATGAAGAAACACGATGGAAGTACTGTACTGTGGTATGTCACTCCAGAATATTGTGGTTTACGATTTGAATATGCGTTAATGATGACTACCGTCCATTTTAGGAATGGCAACAGAGGAAAATCGCCAGTTATCTCCATACCGCAGATGTCATACACTCACGAACTTGCTGGTGTGGCTCAACATCCCATGATCAGCAATAGGCACCTTTGTCCTCAAACTAAGAAAATTCAAACATCAGTTTTCGACTACTATCATCATTCTTGTAGTATCACAACTTACCGTAGCATCATGAACTTCTGATGTGATTGTATCCTACATATCTAAATGAGTATCTGTTCCCACGGAGAGCGTCTATAACAGGAGACGGACATGACTGTGCGTCAGGCGACAGCGTCACATCTAAGTATTGGTTAAAGTTTACTCCCTGTAAACATTATCCAGTAAGGAAGTTATGTCACAATATCAGTGCAGAAAAAATTAGTCCCTTTGTACTGTTCTTTATCAATTTTTCCCTTAGCAATATAAAATATATGTGAAGAACGCCATTTTTCCAAGAAACTGTGTATAAAACTTATTTTACGCATTACCAGTCTCGGGCATTGCCCATTCACAAGTGTCTATGAAAACATAACAATACACCATACCAAGAAACAGCTAAACACACATCATGTAATTACATTGAACTTACCATTACACAAAAATAATATTTACTTGTAGTAACACATGTAGCTACATCGTCGTCATTAGTTTAAAAATCGCGTGCCCTGGATAATTTTGCAATTCACAAGCGTCAAACACCCTCGTCTAAAATGTAAAGGCGTGTGAGATGGAGGTGCTTATGAGAACGAAAGTAGTACCATGTTATTTAAATGGTCTTATCCAACCAGAAGCACTAAGTGAACAAATCATGCAATATTTCCTACGAAAGACCAGTGTATACACACACTCAATGAACCGTCACACGTTCAGTTTGCCTGGGACTTCTCGGGGCATTGGTAGCACGCATGAGGTTCTACATGTAACGGCAGAGTGATGAATACACTTGAAGAAATAGAGATACATAGTCTTTTATGTAAACATCCTGACAGGATCGTTTAACGTTACCGCCCGTTTGTTGGGTTTTAATTATTTTACTTGCAGTTAAGATGAAAGGCAATTACGAGTTGTGAACGATTTTTTTTACATTAAAATGGAAAGCAGTGGCGGCAGCGTTAAAAGAAACTGAGGCCTCTTTCATAAAATGACTGACTTAATTCTGAGCTTTTACGAAAGTCAATGAAGTTTCTTCTAAAGTAGCAACGGCGTACAGTTTTGGCTTGGACAGAAAATCTTTCGGTAAAATTTGTTACTGACCATGAATTTAAATATATTTTCTTGTGGAAATTAGTATTACATTGATTATCGGACTTCGTAATATTAAAATGTTTCCAGGTACTATCGTAATTCACAAACAAAAGACCACGGCTCATGAAATGGCGCATGCAAACTGTAATAACCAAAAGAAATGCATTTGTATTTTAAAAAACTCTCAAAATTACGAATCTGTAAAGGAAGGACAAATTTTTAAATGAAATGTGTGTGTGTGTGTGTGTGTGTGTGTGTGTGTGAGAGAGAGAGAGAGAGAGAGAGAGAGAGAGAGAGAGAGAGAGAGAGAGAATTCTTAAGGAAACAAACTGCTGGGGTCATCGGTCCCTAGTCTTACACACTACTTTAACTTAACTTGTGCTAAGAACAACACACACACACCCATGCCCGAGGGAGGACTCGAACCTCCGGCGGGAGAGGCTGCGCAATCCGTGACAGGGCCCCTCTAATCACGCGGCCACTCCACACGGCAAATGAAATACGGTTAAACTTTATCAGTATATTTTAAAAAGATAAAAGCCAACTTATTTTATTCCATGCGGCAAACGTTTGATGCTTAATATTTAAAACAAAACATCCTCTACAAGAAACGCGAGATATTGAAATGCACGCACTTGATACTCTGATTTCTAATAATAGTCCCAGTTGCAAATAAGTAACAGTCCAAGAAGGATCTCCCAGGACCATTTAATCAAACCCGTAGAATGAATTGTGTAACATGATCCAGCTTACCAAGAGAGAGACACGTACAACGGCAAGAGAGTAAAGAGTAAAAACAAAAGAGCAGAGCAAAAGAGAGCGGTGCCCTTGTTTCACTGCTATTTATGCTAATTACACATTATGATCTTTGTATGATTGTCGATGTACACTCCTGGAAATGGAAAAAAGAACACATTGACACCAGTGTGTCGGACCCACCATACTTGCTCCGGACACTGCGAGAGGGCTGTACAAGCAATGATCACACGCACGGCACAACGGACACACCAGGAACCGCGGTGTTGGCCGTAGAATGGCGCTAGCTGCGCAGCATTTGTGCACCGCCGCCGTCAGTGTCAGCCAGTTTGCGGTGGCATACGGAGCTCCATCGCAGTCTTTAACACTGGTAGCATGTCGCTACAGCGTGGACGTGAACCGTATGCGCAGTTGACGGACTTTGAGCGAGGGCGAATAGTGGGCATGCGGGAGGCCGGGTGCACGTACCGCCGAATTGCTCAACACGTGGGGCGTGAGGTCTCCACAGTACATCGATGTTGTCGCCAGTGGTCGGCGGAAGGTGCACGTGCCCGTCGACCTGGGACCGGACCGCAGCGACGCACGGATGCACGCCAAGACCGTAGGATCCTACGCAGTGCCGTAGGGGACCGCACCGCCACTTCCCAGCAAATTAGGGACACTGTTGCTCCTGGGGTATCGGCGAGGACCATTCGCAACCGTCTGCATGAAGCTGGGCTACGGTCCCGCACACCGTTAGGCCGTCTTCCGCTCACGCCCCAACATCGTGCAGCCCGCCTCCAGTGGTGTCGCGACAGACGTGAATGGAGGGACGAATGGAGACGTGTCGTCTTCAGCGATGAGAGTCGCTTCTGCCTTGGTGCCAATGATGGTCGTATGCGTGTTTGGCGCCGTGCAGGTGAGCGCCACAATCAGGACTGCATACGACCGAGGCACACAGGGCTAAAACCCGGCATCATGGTGTGGGGAGCGATCTCCTACACTGGCCGTACAGCTCTGGTGATCGTCAAGGGGACACTGAATAGTGCACGGTACATCCAAACCGTCATCGAACCCATCGTTCTACCATTCCTAGACAGGCAAGGGAACTTGCTGTTCCAACAGGACAATGCACGTCCGCATGTATCCCGTGCCACCCAACGTGCTCTAGAAGGTGTAAGTCAACTACCCTGGCCAGCAACATCTCCGGATCTGTCCCCCATTGAGCATGTTTGGGACTGGATGAAGCGTCGTCTCACGCGGTCTGCACGTCCAGCACGAACGCTGGTCCAACTGAGGCGCCAGGTGGAAATGGCATGGCAAGCCGTTCCACAGGACTACATCCAGCATCTCTACGATCGTCTCCATGGGAGAATAGCAGCCTGCATTGCTGCGAAAGGTGCATATACACTGTACTAGTGCCGACATTGTGCATGCTCTGTTGCCTGTGTCTATGTGCCTGTGGTTCTATCAGTGTGATCATGTGATGTATCTGACCCCAGGAATGTGTCAATAAAGTTTCCCCTTCCTGGGACAATGAATTCACGGTGTTCTTATTTCAGTTTCCAGGAGTGTATTACCCAGAGGTGTCTGGCGTAGCAACATTACTTTGTGTAAATTTTGCGTAAAAGTTTGTAATGTTGTAAACTGTCCCTTAATGTTTAGATGACACCGTTTTGACTGTTGGAGATCAACATTTAACTAAAGTCACTTAATTTGTTGTTTACATAGTCGAAGGGCATAGGTTCATATTTTACATATTACATGAATTCTTTTTCTTTCAATTCAGATAAAAGGCTATTATTTGAGTACATTTACACTTTACTGTCACCCTTGTTATGTGACTCAGGCCTGTCTTCTAACCTGTACCCCGACTGCAATTACTCGTCCAGCTATTCAGGCGCGTTCACAAGGAAAACGGGGTAAAATACCAATGGATTGATGTGCACTCCATAGTCTATTTCTTAACTGAAAATTATTTGAATATTTTGATAGCAAAAATACAATGATATTTTACATGTTAGAAGACAGTACAAATATTGAAGAAACTCATAGACACTTTGTGATGTCGTTCTGAAGTCCATAAAATGTTAGTGATAACACATATAAAACAGGATTGCCTCATAAAACGTTCAGATTTCAAACAATTCTTGCGTGTATGAGTCCTTAATCATACAGTTCTTTTTATTTAAAAGTCGTTCGCTATGTGAGTTTGTCATAAAAGTTGTTTCTCACAAATTGAAGTCGTAAATCTTTACAAAATAGAGTTCGATTAAAAATTTTTCACAGTTTTACAACGTCGAATACAATGATTTGTACATACGAGATAGATCTTGCGACGGTTTGCAGGAACGACAGTTCTTTCTGGTGAATGGTAGTCGATACCAAGACCCTCACGCGCGGAGAGGAACATGGGACGAAATGCCAGGATTTGCAGCTAGTTACACGATACAGGTGGCTGGATCTTGCTCTTCCGAAGGACAGGCATCTCGGGTAAGGGCTACATGGAATACAATCAACTGAGCATTAATACACAAGCATACAATTACTTGATTTTGCCTGAAAGAGATTCTCTTAGTACAAATATTGTCCTATGGATGCATATAATGATTATATATTCTGTTCGTGGTAATAGCTTACAGTTCGTTCTGTCCATTTATTTATTTTGTTTGTGTTTTGTTTGCCGCAGTGGAGTTTTGTTTTCTGTACTGTTCTCCACATTTTCGTTTCTTCATGATCACATCATGATTGTAATTTGTTTGCACTGAGCTTTGCAGTATATTTATTGGCATATTACGCTACCACTGTTTGCACTAAGAGGGCGTTGAAAGCTTCGCGGTGATAAGTCTGAATGTTTTGAGATGCTGCGAGTTCAGGGCAATCACGTGTCTCACATTCCACCGCGACAATCCAGAGCTTCGCACGTAACATTGTCGAGGTGAGGTGCACGTTGCACGTTGCGTACACTCTGTTCGTAGCAGTGCGAGTCCCATAGAGCGGCTGCTTGCGTTCACCTAAGAGTTTCTACACAGGATGCTGCTCCAGCACACTTGATTAAACAATTCCCTGAAGGTAAGCGTCAACGTTATTACACACGCTTTGCAATCCTAGTATATTCACTGTTCTCACAGACTAGTTCCGTTGCACAGTTTTGTTTATTTGCACACGGAATTCCCATACTCCCCCCTTCTATGAAAGTCCTTAATATCGCTGACTTTGGCGTTCGTTTTGTTCCTCATTTGCAATTACATATAGTCTTTTGAGTCAAATTAAACGTATTGTAACTATGCGTTTCATCTAAAGTCCAAAATAGAGTTTTTGTTCGTTGTGTGGAGAATTGTTTCGTATGACGTCACTTCACACTAGTTGTTTAATATTTACGTTGGAACATCGCTGTAGATGAACATTAATTATATGAGTTTTGCAATACTTTTGAAAATTCGCGAAGCGAACTGTTTTCGGCCATTATTTTAAGTGCTAAGCGGCCGTGTTAAACATGTATGTGTTTCGTTCGTACATGGCACCCAGTTTATCTCTTTAATACAAGGAAAACCCATTTACGGCGCCATTCCCAATCTTGTACCCCACCGATAAGAAAGCATGCAAAAAATAACACTAAAATGCAAAACTAATGTCCGAGGACATCATAAGTGCCAAAATAAGCACATAGTTTAATTGCCTGCTGGCCAATGCATTGAGACGGGACATCATTCTATGGAAAATATGTTCTTTAGCATTTATGTTTACGAGTACATACGCTATTATTCAAAACTTTTATCTTGAGCTTGTGGGACATGTTCTTCTGACATAAATAGTGCACAGTTATTTACAACTAATCACTTATTTTGGAGCTAACATATAAATGAATAATCTTAAAACTAACACACTGTTTACAAATTCTGTCTAGAAAACTACACTCAGATTTGCAATTTATTACGTTAGATGTCTTTATAAGACAGGTTTTGGCTTTACAAGTAAAGTGGAGTTTTGGAAAAGTAACTTTTTAGTGTCCTTTAAATGCATTTCAGCTTCTCTTTCCAATATCAGTGTAATTGCTCCAGACATTTCTTCTCACAACTCTACTATATACATAAAGTACAAATGAAATATTTACACAGATATATACAATAGAAACGTCACATTTATAACTCAATTTCTTGATGTTTATGTGGGTATAAACCCCTAATTTTATTTGATAGGATGTTTCTACTATTCCCCATTCTAGCATTTTCTTGATTTCTTTGCTTATGGCCTCTCTCTGGGTCTAGGGAATCCAGTAGGTTGTGTGATAAAACGTCTCATGAGGCTTCACTTGCGTGTGGTATATTTTATTACACCTGACTTTTCTGTAAAGACTTGTAGATATCTATACAAGAGATTGCATAGCTCATTTCTCTGCTACTCTTTTAAGTAATATGATTCGAAAATCTTGCCTGGTAATATTGTTTCGACGTCTTGTTTGTTGTTGTCAATATCAGCACACTTGGTTACCTCAGCTAGAGCAACTGATCTACCACCTGTCAGTGGAGGTTCAATACCTACAAACTTGATTTTCATTTGCTGGCAGAATTCCCATTACGAGCTTTTGTTTTGTTCATATCCATAATGATATTTTTTCCATCAACTGTAAAATAGCATTTGCCCGCCGACAATTCTTGCGTCCTTCTCTTGCAGAAATCCTACACCATTATTACAGTTTTCTGACATATTCTCATCCACCACAGACGTGCAGTGAAATTCTCCATTTCCTGTAAATATTGCTAACTGAGTCTTCCAACGAATATTCTTCGACATGGTGTCTATCGCACCAATAAGTGTACAATTCTAGACTGATAATACCGGAGGTGTACCCTTCTCACATATTTGTTTAAGCAAATTATAAGAAATAACGCTCGCAGAGGCATTGGTGTTAATTATTGCTACTGTAGGTACGTTTCTTACTTCAGCTTCAAATGCAGTCTGTACCACTGTATTGTTTTTCTGAGAGATCAATTCGTTAGGCAATTGAACAGCATTATTATAAAGGATCAGATTGATTTTTTTTTTTTTTTTTTGCGTATTTCCCCTTACACCATCCCCGGCCACTATCTGAGGAATTGACGTAAACGAAATTAGTTTTCTGTCAGATTATTTGAAGGTTGATTACCTTCAGTCACACCAGTTAGCCACACGGGTTGGTTTTGCACCCGCCAGTTCAGCGTTATTACTATTGTTCTAATTACTTTGGTTTAGGTAGTTCTGCATGTTGCTCACTGTTTCGCGGTGCGGTATTTGACAGCCAATTCGCTTGCTCGGTTTTTGGCCATGTTTTTGGAATGTACGTTGTTTCTCTGATTATTCCTGTGGTTGTCATTCCGATAACCGGGGGTTACACCGATTATCTTACCTTCCTTCTTTTTGAAGTGCTGCCGGTTGTTACCTTCCTGTCCATGGTTGTTCCTGTAACCTTGCCGGGGGTACATTTCGGTTATTTCCACTCCCGTTACCGTCACTGATTTGATTTCGGTTGTGGTTTCCATTAACACTGTTGTGGTACGCACTCACCTGACTATTAGCATGTCCGTTGCCCCGAGAGCACGGCTTTGTGTCCTCGTGCAACACGTCTATCGAGTCAACAACACACATGAACTGCTAAATGTCACTTTCAGGAGCATGCGATAGCTCTTGTCTTAAATTTAAAGGTAATTTTACCCTTAAAATTCGTATGACATGTTTTACTGATATGGGATCATCCCAGTTTCTTGTCTTATTGATGTATTTCTCAAAGAACTAGAGTAGAGTACTTTGTTTACTGTTGTAAACCGGAGATGAAAACAATTCTATTCTTCATCTATCTTGTTGGCTTGAAGCCTAGCACATTGATAATAACGCTCTCTCGAACTGTTCGCACGTTTTGCATTTCTCTATAATTTATGTTGCCCATAGCGCATCTTCGCCTTGTACATGTGATGCAACAAACTGTATTCTTCGGGTGTATGTCCAGGATCTGGGCAGTATCCCTCTGAAATTCTTTATGAAAACAACGGAGTGTTGATCCCCTTTCTTGTCTGAAATTGCCGGTGCTTGAGCAAACTCTTTTGCAACAAAATGTTCGTCAAAGCATTTGCTGCCCCGTATCACACGATGAATAACACTCATGCGTGTATGTGTTGCACGGTGTTTCTATATACGACATATCATACTCTGGAGACGGTAAATGCATGTGCGGGTTGTTTGTTGCCGCTGCTGCAGGGTTTCCGACTGCATTATTGCGCGCAGCTGACAACTCATGGTGCAATTTCCGTACGTGTTCTTCGACGTCATGCTTCCACTTAGGAAGATCACGTTTTAGCATAGTTTTAATTTGTTTTAATTCTGTCGTTACATCCGTTCTATTGGTGTTGTGCTGAGGTAACACTTCAGCACTGGAATTTTGAATTGAGGTGTGCAATTCTCCTAAGCGCTTCGTTAACCTGTAAGTCCTCTTAACCTTAGCAGTTAACGAAGTCTCAATTAATTCTGTCACTGCTGTTAAGCACTCGGTAGCCTGTTTGTCTTTGTCATGCAACCAGGCAACGAACTATTCATTCCGCTGGTCACTTTGCAACGCGATTGGTTGTACAGTATTTTGCAATTCAGGTAACGTTTCTTTTAGTTCGCTCACTTTAGAAATCAACTGCCTTACCGACTCGGTTATGTCTTCACATGCGAGCTGTAGCTCAGCAAAGTTATTGGTAACAGTTCCTACCTTCGAATTCATATTTTTTGTTTCCGCAGCCTGCTCTTCGGCTAGCCGCCGAAAATCTGAACGTAACTTTTCGTCTAACCGTTCGTTAATTCGCACAGCTTGTGCATTAACGAAGTGTTAGAAATTAACGTTCATCTGGTATTGAATTTCGCCGCTTATTTGCTTCTTATGCTGATTTTGAAATTGCTTAAAACTTTCGTTCATTTTGTCCTGAATACACGTACTAATTTGTACGGTCTGCCCTCGCGCAAGGTGATCGTAATTTTGCTGTACAAGATCTGCCAGTCCCGTATACAGAATACAGTAGTGGGTGATTCAATCTTGGTGTCCACCGGAATATCAGCATTGCTTACGGCAGAACTTGTTGCCTCTTAGTCAACGTCCGGAATTTGCCGGTCGTCGGTATTTGATTTCGAATCTTTTACATTCTCCATTTTCTCAACTGTCAGATTCTTTCTTATTTTACCCAAATCCACGAGTTATGCAGAAAAAATCGTAAACACAAAAATTACACTTTCCTACAATCAGTTATCCTACAGAAGAAAAGCACTTTTAGGTGTAATAGTTAGCTACAAAGCTAAATAATCTAACCACGCCTAGCCATTACGCGCATCCACGAGTGAATTCTCCCATCTTGTGGCGCGTAACTTTTGTACCTAAATACCCAGAAGCGACACGAAATAACTTTATAAATTCACACAGGAAAGGAATTCAGGCCCATCTATCTTCTAAGACTAAGTACAAGAGTTGTCCTTGAACTGTTTTTGCTTACATTATAGTTGCGATTTCTTATCGCTTTATTGCTTTTATTATTTTATCTTTTCTTGGTTCAGTCTGTTGCTTCCGAACTGCAGACATTAGTTACGTGTTTCGTACGTGGAGCAGATAATACATATAATTACAAACATGAAATTGTAGCAACTATAGATACAATAAAATTTCACTAATTATTTATTTCTTTGCAGTCCTGTCTGCGGTCACCAATTTAACATCACCGTCCGTTAATTGGGATTGAATTATTTTATTTGCAGTTAATACTGGAGGCAATTTCGGACTGTGAATTAATTTTTATATTAAAATGAAAAGAGATGGCGGGCGCGTTAAAAGAAACTAATGCCTCTTTCATAAAATGATTGTCTCCTTGATGAAGTTTTACGAAAGTTAATGCAATTTCTTCTGAAAGTAGCAACGGCTCAGAGTTTTGGTTAGGACAGCAAATCTTTTGGTAAAATTTGTGACTGACCGTGAATTTAAACATGTTTACTTCTCGAAATTAGTATTAAATAGAGTATCGGACTTCATAATATTAAAATGGTTCCAGGTTCTATCGTATTCACAAACAAAAGAGACCACTGCGCATGAAATGGCGCACGCAAACTATAATAACCAACAGAAATGCTTCTGTATTTAAGAACACACACAAAATTATGAATCTTTAAAGGAAGGACAGGTATGTGAATAAAATATGATTGAACTTTAAAAGTATGTTTTAAAGAAATGAAAGTCAACTTATGCTTTTCCACACTGCAAAGATTTAATGTCTAATATTTAAAACAATTGATCCTCTACATAAAACGCGCGATGTTGAAATGCACGCACTTTATGTTCGGGTTACTAATAACAGTCCCAGTTGCAAATAATTAACAGTACAACAAAGACCTCCTAGGACCATTTCATCAAATCCGTAGAATTAATTGCATAACATGGTCCAGTTAACAAAGAGAGAGAGGAGTAAAATGGCAAGAGAGCAAAGAGCAAAAAGAAAAGAGCAGAGCAAATGAGAGCGGTGCCCTTGTTTCACTGCTATTTATACTAATTACGCATTATGATGTTTGTATGATTATCGATATAGTATCCAGCGGTGTCTGACGTAGTTACATTACTTTAGATAAATTTTTTGTACGAGAGTTATTCGGAAAGTAAGGAAGGATCGGTCGCGAAATGGAAACCACAGTGAAAATCCGATGACGTTTTGCCCAGATGTGTTGGGTAGTGTCTCTAGTATGCCCGTCGATCGCGTTACGTCGTTCTTTTCCGTTTTGAGCACACATGAACCACATAAAGATACCTAGAACAATAGTGTCTCCCGCCAAGTACGAGGGCCAGGCGAGAAACTTCGCCTGAAGCTATGCAGCCAACATTAGATAACTGTTGTGCGGTTTCTTCTTCAAGACAATTCTCAGCCGCAGTCTGCAGGGGCAATGAAGATGCTCCTGCATCGTTTTCAATTGGAAATGTTTGATTACCCACAATACAGCCCGTAATTGTCTCCGAGTTTCATGTCGCGCTTACATGAACTGCTGGCTATGAAGACAACATTTTGACACTGAAAACGAGCTGTAGGCCAGCGTAGAGAATTGGCGGAAAAGCACTGGCGGCTGCCTTCTATAACGAGGGTATTGGAAAGTTGATACAACGCTACGACAAACTTCTAATTCAGATCGGCGACAGTGGAGATTAGTAGCTGGAAGTTGTAGCTAACTGTTGCAAATAAAACAGTTTTCATTTTCACTGTGGTTTCCATTTCGCGACCTATCATTCCTTACTTTCCGAATACCCCTCGTAAAAGCCTGTGACGCTATAATCGTCAATCAACAAACAGAACTAAAGAACAGAAGATTTTTACTAGACTCCCAACAATTTCTCTGAACTCGAGCTATTGGCCTTGGACTGTGTTTGTATTTACGCTATGTGATGTGGGCATATTATTTTATTTTCATTTTATACACCATGCCCGATACAAATAATATGTTCAGAGTCAACATTTATAATATACGTGACATTGTATTCTAAATTTTATCCTGCTACCATAAATTTATTTTATCCTTAAATTTATACTAGTACTAGTATGTTATTTTATACTTTAATTTTTATACCATTGCAATTTTATAACACCGAACGATACAAACTTTATTTGTTTCATACAAAATATATTCGGCAGCCGGGCGGATTACTTGCAAAATATAAGAGTTTATGCTGTGGTAAGGATTATCTCTCTTAATTATCTCAGTCGTTTGATTTCAAACAACACTTATACTTACAAACAAGCCCGTGGACACATGCTGTGCAAAAAAAGATAAATTTAATGTGCAATAGCTTATATAGACTGACATACACTCCTGGAAATTGAAATAAGAACACCGTGAATTCATTGTCTCAGGAAAGGGAAACTTTATTGACACATTCCTGGGGTCAGATACATCACATGATTACACTGACAGAACCATAGGCACATAGACACAGGCAACAGAGCATGCGCAATGTCGGCACTAGTACAGTGTATATCCACCTTTCGCAGCAATGCAGGCTGCTATTCTCCCATGGAGACGATCGTAGAGATGCTGGATGTAGTCCTGTGGAACGGCTTGCCATGCCATTTCCACCTGGCGCCTCAGTTGGACCAGCGTTCGTGCTGGACGTGCAGACCGCGTGAGACGACTCTTCATCCAGTCCCAAACATGCTCAATGGGGGACAGATCCGGAGATGTTGCTGGCCAGGGTAGTTGACTTACACCTTCTAGAGCACGTTGGGTGGCACGGGATACATGCGGACGTGCATTGTCCTGTTGGAACAGCAAGTTCCCTTGCCGGTCTAGGAATGGTAGAACGATGGGTTCGATGACGGTTTGGATGTACCGTGCACTATTCAGTGTACCCTCGACGATCACCAGAGGTGTACGGCCAGTGTAGGAGATCGCTCCCCATACCATGATGCCGGGTGTTGGCCCTGTGTGCCTCAGTCGTATGCAGTTCATATTGTGGCGCTCACCTGCACGGCGCCAAACACGCATACGACCATTATTGGCACCAAGGCAGAAGCGACTCTCATCGCTGAAGACGACACGTTTCCATTCGTCCCTCCATTCACGTCTGTCGCGACACCACTGGAGGCGGGCTGCACGATGTTGGGGCGTGAGCGGAAGATGGCCTAACGGTGTGCGGGACCGTAGCCCAGCTTCATGGAGACGGTTGCGAGTGGTCCTCGCCGATACCCCAGGAGCAACAGTGTCCCTAATTTGCTGGGAAGTGGCGGTGCGGTCCCCTACGGCATTGCGTAGGATCCTACGGCCCTGGCGTGCATCCGTGCGTCGCTGCGGTCCGGTCCCAGGTCGACGGGCACGTGCACCTTCCGCCGACCACTGGCGACAACATCGATGTACTATGGAGACCTCACGTCCCACGTGTTGAGCTATTCGGCGGTACGTCCACACGGCCTCCCGCATGCCCACTATACGCCCTCGCTCAAAGTCCGTCAACTGCACATACGGTTCACGTCCAGGCTGTCGCGGCATGCTACCAGTGTTAAAGACTGCGATGGAGCTCCGTATGCCACGGCAAACTGGCTGACACTGACGGCGGCGGTGCACAAATGCTGCGCAGCTAGCGCCATTCGACGGCCAACACCGCGGTTCCTGGTGTGTCCGCTGTGCCGTGCGTGTGATCATTGCTTGTACAGCCCTCTCGCAGTGTCCGGAGCAAGTATGGTGGGTCTGACACACCGGTGTCAATGTGTTCTTTTTTCCATTTCCAGGAGTGTATTAATGTCATTTTTCACCTTAGATCTACTGTTACTACATGGACAATCTTATTTATTAATTGTTGACGTCATTTCTCCATGTTTGTCACATGCTGTAATTCTGAACACTTCTTTTTACATTAAAAAAGTGGACATATTTTTCCGTGCCGGCCAGTGTGGCCGAGCGGTTCTAGGCGCTTCAGTTTGGAACCGCGCTACCGCTACGGTCGCAGGTTCGAATCCTGCCTCGGGCATGGATGTGTGTGATGTCCTTAGGTTAGTTAGGTTTAAGTAGTTCTAAGTTCTAGGGGACTGATGACCTCAGATCGTAAGTCCCATACTGGTCAGAGGCATTTGAATCTTCTTTCCGTACTAAGATACTACATTTTAGTTTTGGCATTATATTACATAGTTTAACAATATTATACCGAATATATACTATACAAATAATTTTTATGTAGTCCATGAAATATGTCTCGACATATGCACTAAAGATTCTGTGATGGTGCTTACTTGTAACACCGATATATAAATTTTTATTCTCTGACTGACAATGATTCAAATTTTCCCATGCAAACTGTATATGTGACAGTTCGTTGAGTAGGTGTATATAGTGCGTTTCGTAGGAAATATTGCAAGATTTGTTCTCTTAGTGCTTCTAACTGGATATGACATTCAAACAACGTTGTACCGTTTTCGTTCTCATGAGCACTTTCATGTCATACACCTTTATATTTTAGACGAGGGCATTTGACGACAGTGTTTTATATAATTTTGCATGACATGCCATTTTTAATGATGACGATGTACCTGCATGTGTTAAGAAGAGGCAAATATTATGTTTGTGTAATGGCACGTTCAGTATAATTGTACGATTTGTTTTCATCTGTTTCTTGCTGTGGTGCGTTGTTATGTTTTCAGACACACTTGAGAATGGCCAGTGCCCGAAATCGGTAGAGTAAAAAAAAAAAAAAAAAAAAATGTGTTCTCAATCTGGGGGTAAAAAGTCATTCTTCATACGTATTGAGGCTGTGGGGCGCACGCAGAAGAAAATAATTGTGTTTCGTGCTGTATGTGTGTTATACACAGAAAACATAGCTGTACTGTATGTTTTGTGTGTACTTATACAAATTTGTTTCTGTCATGCCACGAACTACTTACTAACAAAGTCAGCATACATAGTATGTAGGCTGATGGCCAGTAAATAGAAATGAAAATGAAGTTTTTTTATCGTTTCGACCTGCTATGGACCACGAAGATTTTTGTCTTTTCCCTGATTGTGTTTCCTCTTTTGCTAGTAGATTTTCATTTTGACTGACTGTGCTTCTTTTCTCTGTTTTGACTACTTGTAGGCAGCACGTCGAACTGACGTGTAAGCGAAATAAGGTTTTTAGTACTTGTGACTTTTTCTCTGAAAACTTCTCGATCCTGAATGTCATCAAATGAAATTTCAGCTTCCTGTAAATCCTTTTTAGCTTGGCTTGCCCATTTTGAATACGATTTTGTTCTTGAAATTGATGAATGTATACGATGAGTAAGTCTTTGCGGGTTTATTCTTTCCAGATGACCAAAAAACATCATTCTCCGCTTCCACATGCTGGTAACGATATCTTCTGCATGTTCGTGTAATTCACAGTTGTGTCTTCGGCGGAATTCTCCGTTTTCTGTGATAGGGTCAAGGATTTTCCTCAAAATTTTCCGGTCTTTTATTTCAAGTTTTCGTAGTGGTCCTTTTCTCGTCATGTTTAAACATTCTGATGCATACAAAGCTGACGGTCTAATTACAGTGTTATAATGACAGAGTTTTAGGTTTAAAGACAGGCTTTTGCTTTTGTATAAGTCTTTGCACAGATGAAAAGCACCTTCTAGTTTAGAACACCTACTTTCTACTCGTACATTTTCTGAACCGTCAGGTGTAATTATTTCTCGAAGATATTTAAATTTCTTAGACC
This sequence comes from Schistocerca gregaria, assembly GCF_023897955.1. Taxonomy (NCBI): domain Eukaryota; kingdom Metazoa; phylum Arthropoda; class Insecta; order Orthoptera; family Acrididae; genus Schistocerca; species Schistocerca gregaria. The sequence continues at coordinate 679,387,839 of NC_064921.1, forward strand.
GCTTGATTTCTCTTGTTGTATTTCAATATGAATAGGAGCGTGTTTGATGATTGTGATGAATTCAGATTTGTTAAATGTAATTTTTAAGCCAGTCTTAGCAGTAATTGATTGTAGGCTCGACACTTGAACCTTAGCTTCGTCAATAGTATTTGCAATGAGTGCCAGATCATCAGCAAAAGCCAAACAGTTTCCACTGAGGCCATTTCTTTTGTATCCAATTTGAATCCCATAACCTGGCGGTACGGTTGCTTTTCACTCTCTATCTTTTCCAGGACACAGTTGAAAAGCAATGGAGAGAGACGGTCATCTTGTCCTTTCCCAGTACAGATTTCAAATGGCTCTGATAATTCGCCTCTGAACTTGACCTTTTACACTGTGTTATTTAAAGTTGCGCGTACAGATTGATTGTTTTCCTATCTAGACCAAATTCGGCAAGGGTGTGCTTTATTGTTCCTCTATCAATTGAGTCATACGCTTTTTGAAAATCAACAAAGGTCAGAACAAATGTTTTTGTTCTTGATTTGGCGTATGATACAACAGATTTCAGGTTATGGATCTGCTCTGCACATGATCTTATGTCCTGAAACCAGCTTGATATTCGCGCAATTGTTGATCTAAGACTGATTCAGCTCTGTTTAACAGCAGTCTGGAAAAGATCTTGTACGTCGTTGGTTGCAAAGAGATTCCTCGGTAATTATTCACATCACGCTTATCGCTTTTTTTATGAAGTGGGTGAATAATTGATACGGTCCAATCTGGAGGTAGAGTTTCAGTTTCCCAAATCTTCACTATGATATGATGGAGATGTTTCATTGTATCATGATCTGCGTATTTCCACATTTCAGCCAAGATGCGATCCTCACCTCCAGATTTGCTATTTTTCAAGCCTTGTGTAGTTTTCACCTAATGTGGGATTGGGACTATCTGCAGTATGAACAGTAGGATAGAAATCAAGCTCTTCATCTGGATTTTCAGCATTCAGTATGGATGAAAAGTAATTTCCAAAGGCTGCAGCACTTGATTTGTCATTCAGTTTTAGTTTTCCATCGAGTCCCCTTATATGTAACATAGGAGGTTTCAACTTCGATAGTTGTGATTTAAAGGCTTTATAAAATTCCCGAGTGTGATGTCTTCTAAAATTCGCCTGTATTTCATCGATTTGGTTTTTGTTGAAGAGTCTCTTAGCTGTTGTCAATACTTTTTATGTATCTTTCTTAACCTTCAAGAAGTTTTCGTGATTTTTGGGGGTTTCTTGCTATTCCATTTTGTCCAAGCCTGTCTTCGATTTTCAATTGCTTCATTACAATCTACGTTCCACCACAGGTGTTTATATTTTTTATTGGTCAGTATAGTTTCTGTGCCTGATAGTACCATGGCTTTTTTAATTCTGTTTCAGTCTGTTTTATTTGGTTTTCTGTGTAGAGTTTCTGTAAATTTGTTGTTGACATCTTTCAGTTTACTTATGTCAAATTTAGGAGGTCTGTTTTTTCTTGAAATATTGGAAAGGTTCTTTCGGCTATCTGGGATGATATTAATTTTTACCAGAGACAAGTAATGATCAGAATTAATGTTGGCATTCCTCAGAACTTTTACATTGAAAATTTCCCTGGTGCATTTTTTAGAAATAGCTACATGGTCCAGCTGGAATTCTCCAAACATTGCGTTAGGGTGTTTCCAAGTTTTGGCTTTTCGAGGTAGGCGCTTGAAGGCTGTGGATTTTAAAAGAAGATCACAGTTCTTACAAATATCAGTTAGTCGCTCACCGTTTTTATTTGTTCTTTTATGTACGGGGTAGTCACCAACAAATTGTTTATACTTTTTTTCTCTATCAATTTGTGCATTCAAATAGCCCATCAAAATTATGGAATGGTGTTTTGGAAATTTGTCAATTGTTTCTTCAAGTTTTTCCAAAATTTTGTGACTCTTTTTTGTTTGATTCATTTGTGGGAGCATGAAATTTACTATCGTATAAGCTTTATTCATAGATTTGAAAGACAGCGTTGACATTCTTCCACAACTTGAAGAGAAGTCCAAGACTGAATCGATCATTTTCTTGTTGACAATAAAACAAGTGCCTCGATGTGGTACATTTTTTGTGACTCTTTGGACAGGTTTTCCTTTGAATATTCTAAAGCCCTCTGATTCAAAACAACATTCATCTGTGAATCTGGTCTCTTGTACAGCTGATATCTTTACATTTGTTTCTCTTAGTATGTATAGCGTTTGTTTCAATTTTCCAACTTGAAGAAGAGAGTTTATATTTATGGTTACCAAGAAAGTTTTAGGTTTCTTACGGCATAATGATGTAGACTCCCCAGAATACGCAGGTCTACTTGTCCCACGAACGGGAGTGGATTGATTTCCACCTGGGGTATGTAATCCAAGAGGTTGTGTTTCCGTCATGAAAAAAGAATAAAAGTAGAATAAAAATAAAAATAAGGAAATTTTGGGTTATCCAGAAGGATGACGGGATTTTGACTAATGCGGTAGTGAGACCCACTGTGTGTGAAATTCAGCAGCCCATTGTGGGTCAGACGCTGTTTGCAGCCGCTCATTCTGAGACAGACGCTACAGTTTACTAGTTTTAGTCCATCCTGGCTATTTCGTTTCACCAGTATCACTCATATCATATCTGAGAGATACTCCCCTATCCGCCACCCGGGGAAGCGCCCGATGGGGGACTAGTAAACCCCACACATCATGTGTTTAGTGGCGGTCGTTCCTCCGCCCTTTCTGCCGTTTAGGTGTCACTAATCACCCACTCCCGTCTTCCAGGCCGTTGACCATCCCAGATGAGAAGTATTGGTTGGCACATGAAAGACCCCTAGCCCTCGAAAACTAATAGCACAGGGTCGGAGAGAAGCAAGAGGTGGCCGAGGATGGCGAGATAGGATAGACAAAAGTGAGGAGCCTGGCATAAGTAAGTGGAAGCAATGCCAGGACTCAGCTTGGGACCCCGTGGTGCCAGCCCCGTACTCACTAGGTGCGAGTCCCTGGGGAGGCCGTCAACAGGCTACTTTTTGTATAGTTCATGTCCATTTGTGGCAATATGGCTAGGGTAGGTAGTCCAACGCCGACAACACGAGATAGAAGCAGATTATGTGGAAAAACAGCTGTAATACTAAGAATAAAATGCGAAGAAGAGCGCTATGCTATATTAGTTGCAGTTAATCTAATTCCATCCACCCTATGAATTATTATTGTAATTCAGTAGCTCATAAAATTAACCATGATTAACATACATGCTGGCAATTTATGAAAAGTTGTCCCTGCTTTATGAAAAGCTGTTAAGAAAGCAACATTATCTTCACTGACGGAGAAACTAGCACTGCTGAAATTGTTAGCTAAGTCCATTAAAGCTACGGAACTTCCATCCTGCGTAGAAGCGCAGTTTACGAAAAGGAGTGTTTTTGGCCGACATGAAAGTATGTGATGCAAAACGGCCGTGCAGAAGAGAGGACGACTTAACGAAAGCACTCGAAGCGATGGAGTGAGACCGCCATTTCCTCTCAAAAAATGCGTGATCCTCTGTGAGGAGGGAAGGAGGGAGGGAGGATAGAGAGAGAGGGAGAGAGAGAGAGAGAGAGAGAGAGAGAGAGAGAGAGAGCCTCATTGAAAGAGAATCGCTGGCTGGCGGGGCGCAGCTTTCAGCTCAGGCAGAACCGGATCTCCCCAGCACGCGAAGCCAGCTCACATTGTTCGTACGCAGCTTGCAAGCCGTCGGCGGTAGCTTAAAATTTTCTCCATCCGTCCATATCTGCAAGTATTGTTAGACACCCTTTCGTTAAACACCAGACATTGTTGTGGAGAGCTAGAATAAGTAGGATAAGAGCCCAATCTTCGAGCATTACTGTCCGTGAATAGTAATACCGCAGCCGTGAGAATTTTTTCGAGTGTGCTGAAATTCTTGGAAAAATAATTTCGTCTCCGTAAATTGATGACGGCTTTGATTCGAACTTGCGTTGATAATCCCGGTCCGGACTGGGCATATTTCTGAAATTAAATATTGCTTCCCGAGTTAGAGGTTATGTCTGTATTCCGCTGGAATTCGGATACACGAATTTTTTGGGAAGATGTCACACTGACGGAAATCGAAAGTGTTACACCATGAAAGTGCAGCCCCGTATTTCCCGTATTTGTGAAAACTCTGTGAACAGGTTCCTCTTTTAAAGAGAGTTAAATGATTATATTTTCATTCCATTCTTGGAAAAATAGTTTCGTCTCCGTAAACTGATAACGGCTTTGATTCGACCTTGCGTTGATAATCCCGGTCCGGACTGGGTATATTTCTGAAATTAAATATTGCTTCCCGAGTTAGAGATTATGTCTGTATTCCGCTGGAATACGGATACACGAATTTTTTGGGAAGATGTCACACTGACGGAAATCGGAAGTGTTACACCATGAAAGTGCAGCACCGTATTTCCCGTATTTGTAAAAACTCTGTGAACAGGTTCCTCTTTTAAAGAGAGTTAATTGATTATATTTTCATTTCATTCGGAACTGATGTCCCTCATTAGATCCCCACAGACATGAATACGATCTTGTATTCCTTGTGACGTGGAAGCTAAAAGTCTCCACATGTCGTCTGAAGGCATTTCGCAACTTGTCTTGAATACATGGCGTGCCAGTTCATAAAGCCGTTGGCTGAAGGTTGGTATGAATGCATAACTACCGCATCACAGAGAAGCTATATCGCTGACAAATCGGTTGGACAGCAGGCCAGTCACGGATTGGTACATTATCCGAGACTACGGTCCCAGGAAGTGGAGAGGCAGGGATTCGGAGAATCGCTGCTTCCAATAATGTTTCACCAGGTCGTCTACAGTCTGTCTGGCTGCCACGAACAGAATCGCCAATCGTCGTTAAGAACAACAGTCAGTGTCTCAGTTGAGCCTGGCTCTACACCATGCGAGGCTGCATAGTATGCGGTAGCGTGTCAGCTGTAAACGCCGTATCGCAGTTCGAGATGTCAACCCAGCTTCCAGTAATCCGCCCTCCAAGGTTCCTGAACACATTGTGCATGTAATCTGTGTTCGTATTTCAGCTGTTGTCATCGTCTGAGATTAAGAATCCTACGATCTTCTCGTGATGCAGTACTTCTGGAACGACCGGTACCTGCGCTTCATGCTAGTGTTGACCTGAGTCCACCTCGCCAGCACTCGCTCTGTAGCCGTTGCACTACGGCACAACTGCCTGTGCGATCTGTCGGTATGACGCCTAGCTATCCCTCATGCCAATGATTCGACCTTTTCCAGAGCCCCTAATGTGGCGGTAAACTGCACGCTTGCGTCATATGGGCATAATGCGATGCGGTCACTACTTGGAAAGTTCATTGTTTTTTATTGTTGTTTATACACACGAGATAGCCATCATATATTCAAATCATTCTTCATCTGTAAAGATGGGTGTCTTCTATTCAGAAAATACCGAAGATAATCTCGCGTAAGGATGAAATTTTTATCAAGATATCCCAAATGCTGCTGGATCACTGTGGTATCTTTCGGGCAAGATCTTCACGGTGTAACATCCGTCTTCCATTTCCGTCAGTACAGTATTTGCGGTAAGAGAAAAATAGGTCACAAAGGATGATAATACCAAAAGTATCTTCCTGACTATAGATATTTTGTGTTAGTTACATAGCAATTTCCTGTTGCCCAAGAAGCATATGTTAATTCTATTTTGAAAGAAATCTGTTTCAAATAACTTTTTAATCTCTCACAAATTTAACGTAGAGTTTTATGCCGTGATAGGAGATGTGGTTATTCGTTTGGTTCATGCTGGGGGAGAGTAAGCTGCGTATGTGTATGATATTTCATGACCATGGATATAACGGTTCATGTTGGGGGAGAGTAAGCTGCGTATGTGTATGATATTTCATGACCGTGGATATAGCGGTTTGCGCTGGAAGTGAAGGGTGGTTATAATGAAAGTGCTACTCACGGAGGTCCAGTTTCAGCTGCATTTACCATATGGTAGAGAAACTTGGTTGAAACGCTGATGCTTTAATATGCCACCGATTCACCTTGAATCAATTACTTCCAATGCTGGCCACCAGGTGCAAATCTGGCGCTGTGCACTATATGTCATGCACGCTGTCATTTGACACAGTGCTGCACTGAGAGAGTATCGCCGACTGTATGGTCTGAGTGAAAGCCCAATGTCATTAAACGGTTAAAAGGAGGACACTGAAACTTGAAAGTACAGGTGAGTTTGATGTAGCACCTGGAAGACGAAGGCGTCTTCTCCCGCTGGAAGTTACTGTCGAGGTTGCTGTCGCTGTAACTGACCTTGCAGCACGTGATCCGGGTAGTGGTAGTGCTCGTGCAGTCTCACGAGAAGTGTCCATTCCATGGTCAACATCACGGAAAGATTTGCTGCCTGTTTTAGACAATGCAGCAACCGAAACTTCGTGATCCTCAGCAGCGACCTGGATTTGCTCTTCTGGCATGGATTAAAACTGATGACATGTGACCGAGCAGTATTCTGTGGAGTGAGTAGACACTTTTTATACTACAGAGTGCATTGAATACACAGAACCGTCGTGTACCAAATTATTTTACTGCGCCTTGAATGCATTACAAGCGGAGTTTATTGCATATAAAATCGTTTATTTAAGCAATATTCTAGAACGTAGGGGAAATAAATAAGAAATGTGTTAACAATAAGTCCGCGGCTCATGGTCGTGCGGTAGCGTTCTCGCTTCCCACGCCCGGGTTCGATTCCCAGCGGGGTCAGGGATTTTTTCTGCCTCGTGATGAGTGGGTGTTGTGTGATGTCCTTAGGTTAGTTAGGTTTAAGTAGTTCTAAGTTCTAGGGGACTGATGACCTCTGATGTTAAGTCCCATAGTGCTCAGACCCATTTGAACCCCATTTTTTTGTTAACAATAATATTTATTTCTGAATAAAAAGCTTCGAGATAATAATTACTTGGAATACGTTTATTAAGCAGTTCCAGTGGCAATATTTTGTCACATTATTTATATGGATAAAATATGACTTTTTTGACCAGCAGCGGAATGCACACACAGTGTGCAAACTATAAGGAACTATGGTAAAACAGGTCATGCTATTAGATTCTAATCCCATTCACGCAAATCTTCCATTTATCACCATACCGCGACAGTCCTATTCTCAGTTGCAATACAGCATGAATCACATATTTTGTTGATTGAAAACTGATTTGACTCACCAAATGTGGAGGGGCATCTTCACCACTTCAGTTAATCTGCAGCCATGAGAGCCTTTGTAACCACTCGTGGCACACCCTTGCCTCGTCTAAGGGCTGCACGTGTGCTTGTGTATTATGGATATATTTTGGTACGAGAACCTACAAACTGTGTGACCTGCGATCCATCCTCCATGTTTTTAATTTGACTGATAACCTTATTGTTTCCAGACTTTGTGCCATAAGGATTATTACCTGCGTCTCCACATGTGTAGAATTCGTCAGAATAGCGCCTTTTCACTTCATATTGCTCACGACTCTTCATACAATAAATGAAGCTGCAGTATCCATGTACGTAAAGTAACTTAGGGGGCTTCAGAATGAGATCTGGCATGGTCATAATGGAGTCGGTACCATTGGAGTTCAGAGAGGTCCAGTATACACACAACTACGTTATCAATTTTTGTGAACTGTGCCCGAAACCTTCCCTCTCTGTAAAGCAGTGAATTCTTAATCGAATATCGTAGCCCATTTAAGATTTGGCTTGGCATTCAGCTGCGTTTGAGAATTGAGAATAAATATTGTGGTGGTTTTGAAGCTTTTCCCTTGGTTTCCCTATAAATTGCATTGTTCATTAGTTTGTAGAAACCTCTGTCAAATGAGCACATTGCAGAAGTCCTTTTTTTAGCATTTAAATCAACGTTTTCGTTTAACTTGGTAGACTTACAGGATTTAATAATGTGATGGGCTTTACTCGGTTTCATCCCCAGCTTTAGACAAGGCTGAAGGTTTCTATAATGTTTAACACATCTTGTTTTTCCGTCCAGCGTTCGGAACTTCGTGCTCTGGAAATTGAGATAAATCGCTGAGTATGTCGTGAAAACTCTTAGGATATATCATGTGTGACTCCAAGGCATAGCCTACCTTAGAGTCAGCCGCAACAGATCAGAAATCACGTAATCCGATGATTTCGTTACTAGACGGTCATTGATCTCTTGCAATAGATAGTGTGTTGAATGGCATTTCTGTGTAAGTTAGCATCTAAGTACAAGATATAACTTAAATCGACAAATATTTGTTGGGCGATCCAGTCATTTGTGGATTACCTGCCTCTGATTGTTTATACGCAATGACAAAATCGTACATGAATCCATCGTTCAAAAAATAGTAATATGTTAACATCTGTTAATAGTTCTCTTGTGGCAGATGTCTTTTTCAGCACTGCATACAATTAAAGCTCCTAGTGCTGTGTGCTATGAGTCAGGATCAGACTTACATGTTTGCATGCACACAGTCAAGAATTGTTCGAACATGTCTGAAATATCCATGTAAAGACCTAGGCCTTCCCCTAAATCAGAGATCTTAAACTCACCTCAAGCACGCAGCATATGTACTTATTCAGCATTCGATCAACAGTCGCCAGTAAGTTTACAGGAAAATGCGGCTATGTCAGGTAATGTAGTTCTGTGGAGTCTCTCCACCAAATCCTTATATCCATATGTGCTGAACTTTAGCGTCACTTGAATGTACAGGTCGAGTGAGCTGCATATCCTCTTGATGCATGGTTTCAGCAAGTTGCTCCAGTGGTGCCTGCGTGAATCTCGGTGAGTCTGGGACATGCTTCGACATCCTCTTTGGAAACGAAATATATTTTCCAGCTCTGTCGTGTAATACTACTCTGATAATTGCGTAAACCGAAGTCAGTCAATATCTCAAATTGTGGAAAAAGACCGGTCTGTGCCAGGGAAGTTTTTAATTCAAATTGTACGTATGTGCTGCACCGAAGAATTTACTGGTATCTTAGCATTATTAACAAATAGCTCCCCACAAATTCAGCAGTCAATTGCTTTCTCATTCACTGACTGGTCTCCCATCGGTGGTCCTCATGGGAATGTTGTTGCAGAAAATCACATCAACTTTCTTTGCAAGTTCTTGAAGCCCAGGATCTTCCCTAGTGTACGATCTAAAGTGTTTACGAGCAGAATCATGAGCGCACACTACTTGATACGCAGCCACAAGTGGTAAGTATCATTGTGGGATGGTAATGTGTGAGATAGTGGGATCACCCTCACAGTGCGTCACAGGAGCACGAAGGCAGCCGAAGCTGTCATATACAGAAAATAGAACTCTCCCCATGCGGAGAAAATTCTTAAACGTTATCTATTTCTGTAGGCGTATCTATACGTACTGGTGTTTGTGTAGAGCAATTCCACTAATGCTGTGTTAATTTATCACTCGTATACATTGTGTTCATGTACTTACGACGAATATGTCATGTACCATAATGTGTATTTAAGTGGAGTGAAGAAAAGGCTTCACATATTCCTTAGCCAGCAGTAATGTTGCTTGTCGTCATCGGACATGAGCAATAAATTTATATGTTTCTGCCACTGAAATGCAAAACTGGAAAAGTGTAGGGATCCCACAAACTTACGTGCAATCTTATTGTCACTAGTCTCATACTCACCCAGGCGGCGTATGGATTCTGCTTCTCACAATTACTGGTGTGTTGGAGTTTCATGGGGAATTCTATTTTATCACGTTTAGAACATGTGGAAACATCATACATGTCATAAGAATAATTTAGAGAATGCACAGCGCACTGGTAAATAACCAGTGCGCTGTGCATTCTCTAAATTATTCTTATAGGCCAGAAGGGACCACGCGAAGCGAAGGTCATTGTTACTTTAAACATTAATAACACCCCGTTCTAAACCTATATTCCTAGGAAGACAAATACACGAAGAACATCCCTTTATATTGGGCCTAAACGTATGTGTAAATCTCAAAGTACATGATTCTGCATGGTGCTTTCTCGAAATCTCTCTCTTTTTGAATTCGGAGAATCTGAACAATTACATATTTCTTGCACCATTCAGTGAGGTGCCTCGCGATATAACATCAGTTATTGGTGACACAGGTATGTGACATTCTGTCCCTAATATTGCAAATCTGTGGTTCTGTGGTATTAGCTCCTGTGACAGGCAGCCTATGGAAATGAAACTCGGTGAGGACCATGCCACCAGGAAGAGTTGTTGATCACGCATGGGCTTTGATTTCGAAAAGTCAATAGCTAGAACAGGCAATCAAACGCATGCACATAAGAATCATATTAAACAGAAAAAAGCTAATAACTGTTGAGACATATGGACTGATACCTGGAAATGAGTTGAGAAATGCCAATAGCTACGGAACACGCTTAGGCTGTGGTGATGGAAGGTCAGACTGCAATGACGTTGGTGGAAACAGATGCAGGCTAGGGATGAGCTACAGTAACGGAAAGCCAGGCTCTGGCGATTCCAGAATTTCTAGAACAGACAAACATATAAGTATCATATGACACATTAATAAAAAAATGTTAACACAGGGACTTCTAATTATGTATGTAGTGTCTTAGACATTTCAAATGCCTGAGAGTTGTGCAGGCATTACGAACGCTTGGAATCTCAATTTCCAAAATACATAAGAAATCGTCATGTATGTTTGATATTGGCGTAGAGTTATCTCAAAGACGTAGCGTTATAGTGCAATATACACGTTTATAAGACTGTTATACACATGTATAGAAGAGTGTATCAGTACTTACTGAATAATAAATCGACCATATCATTGCCATCTCGTTAACACTGCTGCTCAAAGGTATTAGTCGATTCCTTCCGATGGAATCAGACACATTTTTTGAAGCCAATTCTCAAACTACAATGATTATCTGTCATTTCTAGAAAAATGCAAAAGAAAAAGATGTGTAACCATAACATATAAAATGCAACAGCATATAAAGAACTGTTGGATGGATATGTAAGGTTTACATGTTCTACAGTGGAATATATTCAGTTGCGTTTAAACACTTGGTTAACAGTCTCATCTGTAATAGAGATAACAATCCTTAATTTGATGTGTCTGTAAAGGAGATGTGAAAAACGAAAAGAGATTTATGAATAGTGATGAGTACACAGACACTGACGCCTGCTGCTAACGTGACTCCCAACTGCAGTGTGTGGTTTCATGGTGAGCAAGATACTTTCAGTGAGTTCTCAGCCGTCCTATATATGGACTTACCAAAAGAGTTTCAGGGCTACGGTATATTGATAATTTTTACTTACGTAGTGTCTTAGACACTTCAAATGCATGAGAGTTGTGCAGGCTACCGTAATATTACACGCAACTGAGGAAGACAGGACTACAAAAGTTGCAATGCGTACATACACTGGAGGGTTTCATGTTGTTGTTGTTGTTGTTGTTGTTGTCTTCAGTCCTGAGACTGGTTTGATGCAGCTCTCCATGCTACTCTATCCTGTGCAAGCTTCTTCATCTCCCAGCACTTACTGCAACCTACATCCTTCTGAATCTGCTTAGTGTATTCATCTCTTGGTCTCCCTCTACGATTTTTACCCTCCACGCTGCCTTCCAATGCTAAATTTGTGATCCCTTGATGCCTCAGAACATGTCCTACCAACCGATCCCTTTTTCGTGTCAAGTTGTGCCACAAACTCCTCTTCTCCCCAATTCTATACAATACCTCCTCATTAGTTACGTGATCTACCCATCTAATTTTCAGCATTCTTCTGTAGCACCACATTTCAAAAGCTTCTATTCTCTTCTTGTCCAAACTATTTATCGTCCATGTTTCACTTCCATACATGGCTACACTCCATACAAATACTTTCAGAAACGACTTCCTGACACTTAAATCTATACTCGATGTTAACAAATTTCTCTTCTTCAGAAACGCTTTCCTTGCCATTGCCAGTCTACATTTTATATCCTCTCTACTTCGACAATCATAAGTTATTTTGCTCCCCAAATAGCAAAACTCCTTTACTACTTTAAGTGACTCATTTCCTAACCTAATTTCCTCAGCATCACCCGACCTAATTCGACTACATTCCAGTATCCTTGTTTTGCTTTTGTTGATGTTCATCTTATATCCTCCTTTCAAGACACTGTCCATTCCGTTCAACTGCTCTTCCAAGTCCTTTGCTGTCTCTGACAGAATTACAATGTCATCGGCGAACTTCAACATTTTTATTTCTTCTCCATGGATGTTAATACCTGCTCCGAATTTTTCATTTGTTTCCTTTACTGCTTGCTCAATATACAGATTGAATAACATTGGGGAGAGGCTACAACCCTGTCTCACTCCCTTCCCAACCACTGCTTCCCTTTCGTGCCCCTCGGCTCTTATAACTGCCATCTGGTTTCTGTAAAAATTGTAAATAGTCTTTCGCTCCCTGTATTTTACCCCTGCCATCTTTAGAATTTGAAAGAGAGTATTCCAATCAACATTGTCAAAAGCTTTCTCTAAGTCTACAAATGCTAGAAACGTAGGTTTGCCCTTCCTTAATCTAGCTTCTAAGATAAGTCGTAGGGTCTGTATTGCCTCACGTGTTCCAACATTTCTACAGAATCCAAACTGATCTTCCCCAAGGTCGGCTTCTACTAGTTTTTCGATTCGTCTGTAAAGAACTCGCGTTAGTATTTTGCAGCTGTGACTTATTAAACTGATAGTTCGGTAATTTTCACATCTGTCAACACCTGCTTTCTTTGGGATTGGAATCACTATATTCTTCTTGAAGTCTGAGGGAATTTCGCCTGTCTCATTCATCTTGCTCACCAGATGGTAGAGTTTTGTCAGGACTGGCTCTCCCAAGGCCGTCAGTAGTTCCAATGGAATGTTGTCTACTCCCGGGGCTTTGTTTCGACTCAGGTCTTTTAGTGCTCTGTTAAACTCTTCACGCAGTATCGTGTCTCCCATTTCATCTTCATCTACATCCTCTTCAAGTTCCATAATATTGTCCTCAAGTACATCACCCTTGTATAGACCCTCTATATACTCCTTGCACCTTTCATATTCACATAAAATCTTCACATAAAGCTTTCACAACAATGGTGAGGCCATGTTTACTGGTACGAAGTAAGAAAACCTGTCTCAATTAAGAGCATGCATACAGCTAGTTAAAAGTGCACTGTGGTAAACGGATTATAACTGTTAACATTCAGATGCAAGTTGTGAAAAAAAACTATTGTACATTGTTGGGTCTGTGGCATAAGATCATTACCAACTACAGAAAGACACTTAACTACACTTGTATAGAATATACAGTTTGGTATGTATCGTATACATATTCATCATATTCTTCTCACGGTACTACTCACCATCCTCATAATCACTGCTATCAGATGTGTGGTGTGCGCAACTGAACAATGGTGTATTCGCGCAAATTCCACACCAGTGTTTGTGTCTATGTAAGGGTTTGGTGCAAAACACCCTCACGCGGGAAATAATCTTCTTATTCTTCCGTCATGCATTAGGCTTCCCCTCAGCCTGTTGCAGCTACACTTGGTCCTTCCATCGTTTTGGCCGTCTTCTAATGCATCTTTGTCGAAAAGTGCAGTGTTAATCCTGATTTGTCCATTCGTGTCAGATGGGATATCCATTTTTGTCGCTATTTGTCATCCTTACTGTTTATATCAAAAATATTTAATTCCTTCCTCATATCTGTATTTCTTTTATAGCATAGCTTGGAGTATCTTGCTATGTACCTGATTTGAATCCGTTTTGTTCTTATGATGGCAAGGATTCCATTATGAGTTTTAGTCATTCGGTTATTATTGTAGCATAGATATTATACACTGTATTTTATAGTGATATGCCTCTATAATTTTCGGGTTTTGATATGTCTCCCTTATCTTTGCTGGATAACAAAGGAAATACCAAAAGAATGGAAGATCTCACTTATAAAACCAATGAAAATGATCAGCATTTATCATTCGTTTTGTAAGTGAGATCTTCCATTCTTTTATTATTTCCTTTGTTATCCAGCAATGATTAAAAAATCTGAGGAACTTATTTGTAAATGCTACTGAAGAATATTTTATTAGTTCCCTGGTAATTCTGTCACTTCCTACTGCCTTTCGGTTCTTTGTATATCTGAGAGTATGTTCTGATTCTTTGTTCTTCTTATTTTTATGAAAGCGTTAGATGCTCTGTCCCTAGAAAAAATCTCTGCATTTTATCATTCTCTTTGATATTCTCGATGCCTGTGTCATAGCATCTTCCACACAAATGTTTCACCTATTCGTGGATGTACTATAGACAGTTCCTTTTGAACATAGAAGGCACTGTCGTCGGTCGAATGAATGTGTGAGTAGCAAAGATATAACCCACGTCCAGTTCTTCGTCTGTTGTAATTCAATGAACTGCGCATAGTGCCTCGCTCGTTCAGTGAGCCGCTGAGCATTCGGCAGGTGTTCATTTAGCGAGAGAACGTTGTCTCTAGGTAATTTATCGCACTCACACGTCGTATCGCATCGCTTAGAAATTTACAAAACCAATTACTACGAGCAGTCTGCGGATTTTTATATCGCAAAAATTGCATTTTATGCTCGTAAAATAGGCTTTTTCAGTACCTGATCTAGGCTATGCAGAACTTAAAATCAGGCATTAAAAGCATTATACAGAAACACTAAACCTGATGCAAAATGCGCTCTGGTTGACATATGAGTATATTATTATTCATTAGAAACGAGGAATATGAAAATATACACAGCTGCACAACACAGCAATCATTATACTAATGTTCAAAAACATACCAAACTTTTAAGTTTTTTCAAGATAAAAATATGCTATATAACACTTAGAGAGACATGTTGAAATACGAAAAACATATAATTTAATAAATGCCGTACCAACGAGTGTTTTAAACATACAGGCTATAGCTAACATCATGGCGAGTAACTAAAATCTATTGTACATTTTCCAGAGGAAAACCATGGCTTTTTTAGTTATTATTAATTTGTATACCGAAAAAGAACTTCCTTTGTTTTTGATTCATCAGTCTTTTGACTGGTTTGATGTCGTCCGCCACGAATCTCTCTCCTGTGCGAAACTCTTCATTCCAAAGTAGCACTTGCAACCAACGTCCTCAATTATTTGCTCAATGCATTCAAATTTCTGTCTACCTCTGCTGTTTTTGTCTTGTACAGCTACCTCTAGTGCCATGGGAGTCATTCTCTGATGTCTTAACAGATGTCGTATCATCCTGTCCCTGTCAGTATTTTTCACATATTCCTTTCCTCTCCCATTCTGCGCAGAACCTCCTCATTCCTTGCCTTATGACTCCACCTAATCTTCAACATTCGCCTGAAGCACCACATCTCAAACGCTTTCATTATCTTCTCTTCCGGTTTTCCCACAGTCCATGTTTCACTACCATACAGTGTAGTGCTCAAGAGGTAAATTCTTAGGAATTTCTTCTTCAAATTTAAGGCCTATCTTTGATACTAGTAGACTTCTCTTCGCCAGCAATGCCCTTTTTGCCAGTGCTAGTCTGCTTTTGATGTCCTCCTTGCTTCGTCCGTCATTGGTTATTTTTCTGTCCAGGAAGCAGAATTCCTGATTCATCTACTTTGTGACCGTCAATCCTGGTGGTTTCTCTCTGTTTTCATTTCTGTTACTTCTCATTACTTTCGTTTTTCTTCGATTTACTCTCAATCCATATTCTGTGCTCATCAGATTGTTCATTCAATTCAGCAGATCCTATATTTCTTCTTCACTTTCACTTAGGGTAGCAACGTCATCAGCGAATCATGTCGTTTATATCCTTTCACCTTGAATTTTAATTCCACTGCATAACTTTTATTTTATTTTCATCATAACTTCTTAGAGGAGCGAAAGACATCGCTGTCTTACATCCTTTTAATTCGAGCACTTACTTCTTGGTGGTACAATCTAATTATTCCCTCTTGGCTCTTGTACATATTGTGTATTACCCGTCCCTCCCTCCAGCGTAACCCTATTTTTCTCATAATTTCGAACATCTTGCACCATTTTACATTGTCGAATGCTTTTTCCAGGTCGACAAATCCTATGAACGTGTCTTGATTTTTTTTAGTCTCGCTTCCATTATCAGCCGCAACGTCAGCATTGAATCTCTGGTGCCTTTACCTTTCCTAAAGCCGAACGAATAATCTAACACATCCTCAACTTCCTTTTCCATTCTTCTTTATGTTATTCTTGTCAGCAACTTGGATGCATGAGCAGTTGAGCTGATAGTGTGATAATTATCACACTTATCGGCTATTGCATTGCTTCGGAACTGGGTGGATGATATTTCTTCGAAAGTCAGTTGGTATATCACCAGACTCATACATCCTACTCACCAACAAGAATAGTCGTTTTGTTGCCACTTCCCCCAACGACTTTAGAAATCGTGATGGAATGTTTTCTATCCCTTGTTACTTATTTGATCTTAAGTCATCCAAAGCTCTTTTGCATTCTGATTATAATACTGGATCCCCTATCTCTTCAAATCTACTCCTGTTTCTTCTTCTATTACATCAGACAAATCGTACCCCTCACTGAGACCTTCAATACAGGGTGTTTATAAATGAGCGCCTTATAACGTTTATTACATTAAACTTAGTTATAAATGAAATGTCAAATGAAAGAGCAACTCAAACAGTTGTTTGGCACCAGTGGCACCTCACTAGCATAGTGAAGTACGCGATTGGTTGTACTTCGCCGTACCCAAGCGCTGGATATGTTGCAAGGGGCCCAATGACGGGGCTTGCTTTGCGTGGCCTCCACGTTCATCCGGCCTAGTGCCAAGCAATTTTTTCCTTTGGGGCTTCATCAAGGATCGTGTGTACGTGCCTCCACTACCAGCAGATATCCTTGAATTAAGAAACAGGATTGAAGCAGCTATTGCTACAAACACTGAAGACACATTTATTAATGTTTGGGAAGAACACGGTTAGAGACTTGATGTGTGCTGTGTGACAAATGGTGCTCACACTGAACATTTATAAGGTTCTTGCTAAAACTGTTTGAGTTGCTCTTTCATTTGACATACCATTTATAATTTTAAGTTTAATATAATAAAAATTATAAGGCGTTAAAACCCCGATATTCATTTATAAACACCCTAAATATTCTTTACAGCTATGCGCTCTCTCCTCCGCATTTAACACTGGAATTCCCGTTGCACTTTTAAATGTTACCACCCTTGCTTCTAATTTCAGCAAAGGTTGTTTTGACTTTCCTCTATGCTGAGACAGTCCTTCCGACAGTCATTTCTTTTTCGATTTCTTCACATTTGTTCATGCAGCCATTTTGTCTTAGCTTCCCTACACTTCCCATTTATTTCATTCCTCAGCGACTCGTATTTCTGTTTCCTGAAGTTCCCTGAACGTTTTTGTACTTCCTTCTTTTATTGGATCAGTTGTATTTCTTCTCCTATCCGTGAGTTCTTCGCAGTTACCTTCTTTGTACCTATGTTTTTCTTTCCAACTTCTGTGGTTACCCGTTTTAGAGATGTCCAACCGTCTGCTGGGCTATTCTTTATTCTTGCTAAAACAGTTTGAGTTTACAGCCTTAGAGAACTTCAAGCATATCTCGTCATTCCTCAGTGCATCCGTGTCCCACTTCTTTGCGTATTGATTCTACCTGACAAATCTCTTAAACTTCAGCCTACACTTCATCACTACTACATTGTGATCTGAGTCTATATCTGCTCCACGGTAAGCCTTACAATCCAGTATCTGATTTCGGAATGTCTGTCTGGCCAATATGTAACCTAAATGTACGGAATATCGCCTCATTTGTGCCACTGGTTTCATGATTTCCTGTCAGAAAGGTCACAGTTCTTAGTAATAGACGGAAAGTCATCGAGTAAAACAGAAGTAATATCCGGCATTCCCCAAGGAAGTGTTACAGGCCCTCTATTGTTCCTGATCTATATTAATGGTATTGGGAACAATCTTAGTAGCCATCATATTGTTTGCAGATGATACTGCCATTTACCGTCTAGTAAAGTCATCAATGACCAAAACGAATTGAAAAATGATTTAGGTAAGGTATCTGTATAATGCGAAAAGTGGTAATCGACCCTGAATAAAGAAAAGTGTGAAGTTATTCACATGAGTACTAAAAGAAATCCACTAAATTTCGATTACACGGTAAGTCACACAAATCTGAAGGCTGTAAATTCAACCAGATACTTAGGGATTACAAATAACCTATACTGGAACGATCACGTAGATAATGTTGTGGATAGAGCAAAACAAAGACTGCGATTCAGTGGCTGAACACTTAGAAGGTGCAAGAGGTCTACTAAAGAGACTGCTTACACCACGCTTATCCACCCTATTCTGGAGTATTGCTGTGCGGTGTGGGATCCGCATCAGGTAGGACTGACGGATGACATCGAAAAAGTGCAAAGAAGGGCGGCTCGTTTTGTACTATCACGAAATAGGGGCGATACTGCCACAAATATGATTGGAGTGGCAGTCATTAAAACAAAGGCGTTTTTCGTTGCGACGGGATCTTCTCGTGAAATTTCAATCACTAGTTTTCTCCATCGATTGCGAAAACATACTGTTGCCACCCACCTACTTAGGGAGAAATGATCATCACGACAAAATAAGAGAAATCAGGGCTCGCACAGAAAAATTTAAGTGCTCGTTTTTGCCGCGCGCCGTTCGAGAATGGAACGGTAGAGAGACAGGTTGAAGGTGGTTCATTGAACCCTTTGCCAGGCACTTTATAGTGAATAGCAGAGTAATCACTTAGATGTAGAAATGAAATCTTCCCGTTTCACCCTGTCTTTCCCAAGTATACCTGCTACTTTTGTGATTCTTGAAAAGGGTATTCTCTATTCTCTGAAATTTACTGCAGAACTCAATTAGTCTTTCCCCTGTCTCATTCCTTTTCCCAAGCCTCTCCTCCCGTAAACTTTTCTTTTACTCCTTCCTCTGTAACTGCACTCCAGTCTCCCTTGGCTATTAGATTTTCATCTCCCTATATTCAGTGTATTACCCTTTCAAAATCATCGCGCCGGCCGCGGTGGTCTCGCGGTTCTAGGCGCGCAGTCTGGAACCGTGCGACTGCTACGGTCGCCATCAGAGCCTTTTCAATATCATCGTATACTTTCTCTATCTCTTCATCTTCAGCTTGCGACGAGGTTGTCGGTTGGTTTGTTATTGCTGTCGTTTCTGATAAGAACAATCATATTACTGAACTATTCATAGAACACACTCTCTGCCCTACCTTCCTATTTCTAACGAATCCTCCTCCCTTTATATCATTTTCTGCTGCTGTTGATATTACCCTATACTCATCTGAGCAGAAATCCTTGTCTTCTTCCCATTTTACTTCACAGAGCCGTACTGTAACTAGAGTGAGACATAGAATTTCAAATTTTTTAGCATCCCTACCACTTTCAAGCTTCTGAAACTCCACTCCCCGTCTCGTAGAATGTTATCCTTTCGTTGGTTATTTATGCTTTTTCTCATGGTCGCCTCCCCCTTGGCAGTCGCCACCCAGAGATCCGAATGGGGAACTATTCCGGAATCTTTTGCAATGGAGAGATCATCAAGACACTTTGTTATCGGCCAAATGTCCTGGATACACGTTATGTGTCTTTAATGCAGTGGTTTTCATTGCCCTCTGCATCCTCATGCCGTTGATCATTACATTCTTCCACCTTTAGGGGCAGTTTCCCACCCCAAGGACAAGAGAGTGCCTTGAACCTCTTTCCGCTCCCCCGCCCTCTTTTACAGGGTCGTTGGCAGAATGAGGGAGACTTCTCATGCTGGAAATCTTCGGCCGCGATTGCTGGTTACGTCCTACATCCTACATCAACGATGGCTCTCTAGTATCTTCTCGGATTTGAGCTATGCGGCCTTGTAAGTTGAATACAAGTAACTTTTACGAAACGTTCATTCTTCAAAAAGAGACTGATCGCAGTACTTACCAAGAAACCCTTTGAAAATAGGGTTTTCTAGTTTACTAGTTTACGAAAAGGGATATCTGAAGCGATTGCCTTACGTAACACTCCATGTGTATGGAGAGTTAAGTGAGATTTTTTATCACTCGAAGCCTAACACAATAAAGAAATAAGATGCTTTGTGGAAGTGTGTATAAAATGTATTTGTTGTTGTTGTTAAGGGACACCGGCACTTAATTTTGGCAGAATAAAAAAATAAAATAAAAGGCTTGTAACCTACTCCAGCAAATTTAGGTTTCCAATCGTCCAGTCATTGAAAATATTTTTGTTACAACTCAAAAGGTTAAAAAACTTGGAGTGTCAAATTAAATGCATTTGTGCCTTGTACTGTAGGTATGACATTTTCACATTGCTTAGTTTTGCAGTATATCCAAAATTAACTCACCAGCGTAATAGTTATAATAAAAGTGAACAGTTGAATCCCAGTGTATCTTAGTATAATTTTAAACGATATTTACAAAATGATCCTTTTTACAAATGCTCTGGTGTCTAGAGATTCCCGAAACGGTAAGGAAAACTATGAAGCATAATAACTAACCTCTTTGTCGCATACTTGGCGGAATATATGTTTTCCATCTGTCGTATAGTGCGGAAACTCGGGCAGCCACAGCATTATAAGACTAGATGTTAATTTACGTAATTTCGCCATTTTATTCTTTTGAATTACTCACGCACCGAAACTAGAATTGATTTTGAACAATGAACATGATAAATTTATTACGTCCATCGGTACACTCAGAACATACTAGTTTACTTTGGCGGATGGACAGCAAATATTCAACAATTATTTCTCTTTACTACAGTGACAGTCCGTGTATAACAGAAGAGGTAAAGTTTTGTTTACTGCAAAAGCTAAGCAGCTTTCTCTTGCCTGTGTTTTCTTCGTTTTCTTTATAAAAAGACACAGCTGGCTAGGATTTTAGAGCTACGTTTTTTTTTCAAACATTGCATTGAGGTCTCCATGTTCAAGTCTTGTAAGCAGTTCTAATCTTTTGGAAATACAAGAATTTTCTGTTATATTAAAGAAATAGGTACCTTTTAGGTTTTTAAAGCTAAAATAGAAAAAATGGGCATTAACGTTGATACAGGATGTTTTAGGTGCTATAAAATTAGCGGTTTCCAATTTAATTACTCATTAAAATCATATGTAAAAGTTTATTTGCAACTAGGAACTCAGAAAGTGAATAGGCTTTTAACCTAAACGTTCGCGGTCTAATTATGAGCTAGCATATTCATTTCATTTTGCTCACTGTTAATGCTGTCGATATGTCAACGTTGTATAGGAAATTTAATCGAAAATTATTGTTATGGAAAGCATCAAGGCGGTCTGAAAGTGACGGTGTAGAAAACTCTGTCACATACTTACGCAGCAGAGAAATCGCCTGGGAATGCCGTGAGCAGCGCGGTGCCGGGATCGTTGCCGGGCTTACTGAGGCTGTCCCAAGTCCATCAGTCATTCTTAATACACTCCTGGAAATTGAAATAAGAACACCGTGAATTCATTGTCCCAGGAAGGGGAAACTTTATTGACACATTCCTGGGGTCAGATACATCACATGATCACACTGACAGAACCACAGGCACATAGACACAGGCAACAGAGCATGCACAATGTCGGACACTAGTACAGTGAGCGGAAGACGGCCTAACGGTGTGCGGGACCGTAGCCCAGCTTCATGGAGACGGTTGCGAATGGTCCTCGCCGATACCCCAGGAGCAACAGTGTCCCTAATTTGCTGGGAAGTGGCGGTGCGGTCCCCTACGGCACTGCGTAGGATCCTACGGTCTTGGCGTGCATCCGTGCGTCGCTGCGGTCCGGTCCCAGGTCGACGGGCACGTGCACCTTCCGCCGACCACTGGCGACAACATCGATGTACTGTGGAGACCTCACGCCCCACGTGTTGAGCAATTCGGCGGTACGTCCACCCGGCCTCCCGTATGCCCACTATACGCCCTCGCTCAAAGTCCGTCAACTGCACATACGGTTCACGTCCACGCTGTCGCGGCACGCTACCAGTGTTAAAGACTGCGATGGAGCTCCGTATGCCACGGCAAACTGGCTGACACTGACGGTGGCGGTGCACAAATGCTGCGCAGCTAGCGCTATTCGACGGCCAACACCGCGGTTCCTGGTGTGTCCGCTGTGCCGTGCGTGTGCTCATTGCTTGTACAGCCCTCTCGCAGTGTCCGGAGCAAGTATGGTGGGTCTGACACACCGGTGTCAATGTGTTCTTTTTTCTATTTCCAGGAGTGTAGTTATAATATTCCAACTGAGATAAACAAGCAAACTTTACAATAAGTAAGAAAATCTAAATACAACAATTTAAAACTGGACATAGTAATAGATGTTTCGATTTTCTTAATATATGTCACCAAGTGCGTCCCACCCTCTCCTTCAACAACTAAATTCACAATTCTACATTCATTCGTTTTCCATACACACTGGCGCAAAAAAGCGTAACACAAAAAAATTAATGTTGAGTCAAGAACTTTTGGGAATACACTACTGGCCATTAAAATTGCTACACCACGAAGATAACGCGCTACAGACGCGAAATTTAACCGATAGGAAGAAGATGCTGTGATATGCAAATGATTAGCTTTTCAGAGCATTCACACAAGGTTGGCACCGGTGGCGACACTTACAACGTGCTGACATGAGGAAAGTTTCCAACCGATTTCTCATACACAAACAGCAGATGACTGGCGTTGCCTGGTGAAAAGTTGTTGTTGTTGATGCCTATCGCGATTGCGATTTATCGTATCGTGACATTGCTGCTCACGTTGGTCGAGATGGTAGAGAGGCAGGCACCGTGAGATGGTTACTGATAACAGCTTTTTTCTACTAAAATAACTATTTATTTGGTCATTAATTTTAACAGTAATAATACAGTGTGATACACAGTCGTAAATTTGTCTTTGCAGCATGTACGGCTGAACAACCATCTTCTTCTAAATATTATATTTCAGCATGTTCATATATCTTTCCCATCCAAGTCGATTTCTCACATCCTTTGACATAAATAACCGTGTTCATGTGGACTAACGTCAAGAGCATTGCTAATAAATCCACGTATTGAACACTGGGTTTATTCCACGGTAATCCATGCAATTATGCGTCAACCGAAGTGCTGTACATGATGTCTTGGAGCATTTGACGTAATAGTTTTTATGACACCACTTTGGCATCGAATATTGTAACAACACGTATTTCATTCCATGTGACATGAACGCGATGTGTTTAGCCGTAAACTACTCTTCGTGGAATACTTCGATATCCAAAACCATTTTAAACCATGGAGCCACCATCTTGAAATGATCTAGAATTCCTTTTAAGCAACCCTTTGTACCAATCCATTGAATGCCGTATAGTTAATTATACGCCCGTGCAAAATTAGAGCTTATGTAGATGTGTCAGCTGGGAAGTTAACTCTGGCTTCAGACTCATTATGTACTCTAACATCGTTCTCTTTTGAACTGTAGATTACGACAATGGGTGTTGTTTTCTAGAATTCTCTCAGGTTTAACATACAACTACCATCTTTAAGACCCTTATATAAGAGCTTGAAATCTTACATACATGCCATACAATAGACTGTAAATTTTATGGTCATAATTTTGTTGCAAGTTCTCATAGAATAGTGGGATAGAATTCCGAATTAATGTATACTTATGCAGTTGTTCATTTACAATTGTCGATCTGCTGTCTGTCTGCAGTGCTACTATTGTGAAGCTCCGCGTTTCAAGTTGTATTTATGTTTTAATATTCCATGTCCGTCGAGTGGATGTGGGTGGTTGTATATAGACAGTCACCATGTCCTAAAGCTTAGAGTAGCTAAATCCCTCGACCAATGAAATATAAAGAAATTTTAAGCGTCCCTTGCCGCTTACCGAAATGTGCAGTACTTCCAACATTATCTTGTCAATGACGACTTTATTGTATTCATCAGTTCCTTGAATGTAAAAGTTCTTGCCTATTGCACTTCATACGAGGATCTTTGTTTGCTTAACGTCGTTAGAACGTTTCGAGTTCTGAAAATATCCCATTATAATATTTAGTGGTTCACAAGTGCTTATACATTTATTACGTTAAGTCGTCTTTGTAACCCTATGTTCCTGCGTCGTAAAGCGATGAACTTTTGTTCAAGGCTGATAGAAAAGGTGTTCACTTATTTTAGTTTTATTTTAATTTTGGAAAAAGATCACCCCAAACCAGAAAAAAATCAGTTCTGGCAGAACTTCATATTTTTTTATATGACATACAAATCACAGTTGAATAGAAACCTATTAATTTTAAGTACAAGTACTACAAATGTAGCACCATAAATAACTCTTATACCTGGTTAGGCAAAATAAGTCGAAGCCAGAGTTTTTTATTCATTTTACAATAGGTGTTAAGATTCTGGAGATACTTAATTGCACATTCATATGTTGTAGGGGAAGGCGTAGAAGAAAAGGCTACAGGAGAATATGGGCTTGATACAAGGAATGAAAGAGGAGAAAGACTAATTGAGTTCTGTAACAAGTTTCAGCTAGTAACAGCGAATACCCTGTTCAAGAATCACAAGAGGAGGAGGTATGCTTGGAAATGGCCGGGAGATACGGGAAGATTTCAATTAGATTACATCATGGTCAGACAGAGATTCCGAAATCAGATACTAGATTGTAAGGCGTACCGAGCAGCAGATATAGCCTCAGATCACAATAGAGTAGTGATGAAGAGTAGGCTGAAGTTCAAGACATTAGTCAGGAAGAATCAATACGCAAAGAAGTGGGATACGGAAGTTCTAAGGAATGACGAGATACGTTTGAAGTTCTCTAACGCTGTAGATACAGCAATAAGGAATACCGCAGTAGGCAGTACAGTTGAAGAGGAATGGACATCTGTAAAAAGGACCATCACAGAAGTTGGGAAGGAAAACATAGGTACAAAGAAGGTAGCTGCGAAGAAACCATGGGTAACAGAAGAAATACTTCAGTTGATTGATGAAAGGAGGAAGTAGCCGGCCGCTGTGGTCTCGCGATTCTATGCGCTCAGTCCGGAACCGCGGGACTGCTACGGTCGCAGGTTCGAATCCTGCCTCGGGCATGGCTGTGTGTGATGTCCTTAGGTTAGTTAGGTTTAAGTAGTTCTAAGTTCTAGGGGACTGATGACCACAGATGTTAAGTCCCATAGTGCTCAGAGCCATTTGAACCATTTGAAAGGAGGAAGTACAAACATGTTCCGGGAAAATCAGGAATACAGAAATACAAGTCGTTGAGGAATGAAATAAATAGGAAGTGCAGGGAAGCTAAGACGAAATGGCTGCAGGAAAAATGTGAAGACATCGAAAAAGATATGATTGTCGGTAGGACGGACTCAGCATACAGGAAAGTCAAAACAACCTTTGTTGACATTAAAAGCAACGGTGGTAACATTAAGAGTGCAACGGGAATTCCACTGTTAAATGCAGAGGAGAGAGCAGATAGCTGGAAAGAATACATTGAAAGCCTCTATGAGGGTGAAGATTTGTCTGATGTGATAGAAGAAGAAACAGGAGTCGATTTAGAAGAGATAGGGGATCCAGTATTAGAATCGGAATTTAAAAGAGCTTTGGAGGACTTACGGTCAAATAAGGTAGAAGGGATAGATAACATTCCATCAGAATTTCTAAAATCATTAGGGGAAGTGGCAACAAAACGACTATTCACGTTGGTATGTAGAATATATGAGTCTGGCGACATACCATCTGACTTTCGGAAAAGCATCATCCACACAATTCCGAAGACGGCAAGAGCTGACAAGTGCGAGAATTATCGCACAATCAGCTTAACAGCTCATGCATCGAAGCTGCTTACAAGAATAATATACAGAAGAATGGAAAAGAAAATTGAGAATGTTCTAGTTGACGATCAGTTTGGCCTTAGGAAAAGTAAAGGCAAGAGAGAGGCAATTCTGACGTGACGGCTAATAATGGAAGCAAGGCTAAAGAAAAATCAAGACACGTTCATAGGATTTGTCGACCTGGAAAAAGCGTCCGACAATATAAAATGGTGCAAGCTGTTCGAGATTCTGAAAAAAATTAGGGGTAAGCTATAGGGAGAGACGGATCATATACAATATGTACAACAACCAAGAGGGAATAATAAGAGTGGACGATCAAGAACGAAGTGCTTGTATTAAGAAGGGAGTAAGACAAGGCTGTAGCCTTTCGCCCCTACTCTTCAATCTGTACATCGATGAAGCACTGATGGAAATAAAAGAAAGGTTCAGGAGTGGAATTAAAATACAAGGTGAAAGGATATCAATGATACGATTCGCTGATGACATTGCTATCCTGAGTGAAAGTGAAGAAGAATTAAATGATCTGCTGAACGGAATGAACAGTCTAATGAGTACACAGTATAGTTTGAGAGTAAATCGGAAAAAGACGAAGGTAATGAGAAGTAGTAGAAATGAGAACAGCGAGAAACTTAGCATCAGGACTGATGGTCACGAAGTCAATGAAGTTAAGGAATTTTGCTACCTAGGCAGTAAAATAACCAATGACGGACGGAGCAAGGAGGACATCAAAAGCACACTCGCTATGGCAAAAAGGCATTTCTGGCCAAGAGAAGTCTACTAATATCAAATACCGGCCTTAATTTGAGAAAGAAATTTCTGAGGATGTACGTCTGGAGTACAGCATTGTATGGTAGTGAAACATGGACTGTGGGAAAACCGGAACAGAAGAGAATCGAAGCATTTGAGATGTGGTGGAATACGTCAAGCAATTAATTGAGGACGTAGGTTGCAAGTGCTACTCTGAGATGAAGAGTTTAGCACAGGAAAGAAATTCGTGGCGGGCCGCATCAAACTGGTAACAAAAAAAAAAAAAAAGTTCTGAGAATTAATAACCTGATGTTTCTTGATTCCAAAACTTTTTCACACAGTTTAATGCTTTTTCATGAGCCTCTAAGCTGCTGCACAGTTCCTGATAGTAATGTGCATTATACACTTTGTCAGTAAACTAATGATTACCCCGTCAGTTAGAGATCAACGTACAAATTTAGAGCAGTTAGTCTCTTCTATCTGGTATTTGAATAAATGCCAAAAGAGTTAGTACTTCTCGAGAGACCCATATTGCGTTACTTAAGATAGATTTTCTGAAACTTCAGTTTAGGAAATCTTAAAGTGCCTTAAAAAAAAAGCAGAAAACTCGAGTTAAATGAAATAGAAATGTCATATTATCGCGCCTTCCTACTGATTCAGTAATCTCCTCTTGATTTGTCTGAAAATTCGTCGTTCTTACCAAGTTCCGGAATAAATGGATAGCCGGCCAGAGCGGCGCTACATTCTGGAATCTCGCGACCGCTACGGTCGCAGTTTCGAATCTTACCTCCGGCATAGGTGTATGTGATGTCCTTAGGTTAGTTAGGTTTAAGTAGTTCTAAGTTCTAGGGGACTGATAACCTCAGAATTTATGTCCCATAGCACTCAGAGCCAACTAATGAATACTCGATACTAGGTGATGTTTTGTATCCTTATAGTTTGGCGTC
This sequence comes from Schistocerca gregaria, assembly GCF_023897955.1. Taxonomy (NCBI): domain Eukaryota; kingdom Metazoa; phylum Arthropoda; class Insecta; order Orthoptera; family Acrididae; genus Schistocerca; species Schistocerca gregaria. Next base: position 679,415,313 of record NC_064921.1, read on the forward strand.
CATTATCACTCTAAGCACTCTGTCAAGAATATGGTGCTGCCACACATTAAATTGTCGTTCTTCCGGTTTTTTTGAGCAAACAATCTTTTTAGTTGATTTACAGTACCATTATTCCTTCCAGTGCTCACATTCGTAGTGACAGCGAAAATGATCTTAATACTCGTCCATAAATCGTATTCATCAATAACAGCTATTATTCCTTTGAAAACAGTACCCAATTTCCCATTTGGTAAACCTAATACTTCCAATTTAACTTTCCTTCTTGGTTATCAATAAGCGTACCATCAAAATGAAGCGACCAGTTTTATAAGTGTAGTGTTTTCTTCATTTCTTCTTTGAGTTTCAACAACTTCTTTAATAGTAGATCAGTAAATACGACATTGTGAAGGTCTCTCAATGTCAGTCCCATGCCGTTGTAACTGTCTGCAAATGGCTGCCGCTTTGCAGGTTGCTAACTTTAAACTTGTTATTAATTGGGTTGTAGTGTTTGTTTTACTATACCTCTTCCTTATGTTTGTGGACTGTTCACTTGAACTGTCGGATTTCTGGTATTCACTGTTGGACTGTGATGTTGATGTACTTGAAACGGTAGTATTTATTGTTCTTGTTGTTGTTGTTGCTGCTGTTGCTGCTGCTGCTGAAGTAGGCTGCATGGGTATTTTACTTCTTTTGAGTGGATGAATGGTCCTGGAAATCGTAGTCTCAAAGTTGTGTAGCCAACACGTTCTGTCTCTTCAGTCTGAAAATGATATAACCTCCTGTCCTCAGTGCACAACCATCACTATTTTCTTTTGCAATGTCAAAAACGTAATTCAGTTGATTATTTTTCTCGTTTTGTACATCAAGTGTATGTGTTAGTACCTTTACAGTTTTGCTTGTACGACATGAATTGATAAGGTCAGGAAATTTAATTTCTTTTATCATGAAATTGTTAATTTCTGTCCAGTTTCGTTTAGACGCTCCTTCGTTTCTTTCGTGGATACTCCGAGGAATATATAACGACCAAGAATTGGTACTTTTAGCACTTTTAGCGGTAGCCTGTTTAAGTTCTTGTTGTTCTAGCGGAAAGATTCTTCTTTTTCTACGCGATGCTTGAAACAGTAGTAGATTGTCCGACCATACTTTGTTTATTTCAGTGGTAGAAACACTTATTTTAAAATTTATTGTGATTACAAATTATGTCTCAAATTAATGGCTAAGAATACAGTTAGTTATCCACAACATGCCACTCAACATCATCACAAAATGACAGTCAAGTCAACCGTACTCACATTGAAGTACAAAAAAACTTTGTTTTATGTTGCTTCCTTCTTGAAATGTCAAATGCCTTGTTGCTGGCCTGCTAGCTTACCTGTTAAGAAGAGAGAATAGAGAATAATCAAATATAACTATTTCTAGAAAGTCACAGTACTAATAGTAAAATTTATGTACTACTGATCACATGATTTTACAAATTTCGTGTTTGGGGGTGACGTTTTTAAGGAATTCAACACAATTAAGCTCTTTTTAGTTGATTTTGAACGGCAGTTCATCGGTTTTCGACACAGGAAATTAAATATGTAACAGAAAGTAAAATAAGTCATAATCCTAACGTTTGTATTCAGGTGGATGCAGAAACGTAAGTTACGAGTAGTGTCTATCTCGACTCCATTCAGTTCACGTCTTATATATTGAAAAATAAATGTTGAAGCATTGCATGTTAGTTGGGATGATTTCGTCTCAGATCCGTCAGTTTGTACAAATTTCCCTTCAAAATATAGAAAGCTATTGCTTGGAAGAGCGACAGCATCGTGGTGCTTGATAGCTATTCTTAAGTCATCGCTGTTACTAAACGTTGATGTATGAGGTTTGTGCGTGATGTACTCGTAACGTGTAATTCAGTACCGTATACTACGGGTAACGTTACATCAAGCAAATGTAACTGCATGGTTTCAGACCTATTGAGTTAAGATATTCGTACAAGGAGAGGAAAAAGTCTGGATACAACGCTATAAAAAGTCTAACAGTGTGAGAAATCATAATGGCGTTGGTATGGGGTGTCTATCGGTGGGGGCGCAACTTTAGGAGATATGACGACAGCGGCGATCAGCTATAAATTCACCATCTTGAATTTGAGTTACGTTTTTCAGTTGGAAAGGTATCAGGCGGCACATCATTTTGAACTGATACTTCCTCAGGAATACACACGTGAAATGTGTTTTAAGATTTCTTTATCTGTGTAAGAGCGATGACCTGTTAAAGTTTAGGACACTTGTCAAAATCGGCAACACAACTTATGCTCAATACGACTTCCATTGCGCAGGACACGCAATCTGAGTCTTTCTTGAATGTCCTGCTGCACACGTCGCAGGATCTGTGGGACAACAGAGACTCACGCCTCCTCAATTCTCCGACAAAGATGAGCTATATTGTTGACTTTTACCTCGTGCACAACTGGTTTCGAAGTATCCACAGGTAAAAGCCAAGAGGCGTAAGATCAGGGGATCGTGGTGGCCATTCAATAGGACCATTCCTATCTATCCAGTGACCTCCAAACTATTAATCCAGAAACTTTCTGACTTCAGTAGCAAAGTGGGCAGGTGCACCGTCTTGGTGGGAAGAGGTTGGGAAATAACCGTGCGGATTCAACAGCTCATAATCACGGAGCATGTTAAGGTACACCTCCCCACTGAAGGTTCCATCAATAAAGACCGGACCCGCGATCCTTGTGTCCCAAATCCCACACCAGAGCATCAGTTTTCCACCACCAGCACCTTTACAGTGATCCACCCACGAGGGGTCGGTATGTGACCAGTAACGATCATTCTTCTAGCACATAAAAATTACCTTCGTCACTGAACATACTGCTTTGACATGGAAGCGACCTCTCCCTCCCTTCGAGATCCCAGATGAGGCATTACTTAAGCTGGGGGCAAGAATTTAACAGTTTATTGTTGGGGCAATTTAGAACAATCTAACTGTCGCGGCTTTAAGGACACCTTCATTGAGGATAGATAACTTTACTAAAAAGTGCACAGTGTAGTGCATCACAGAGAAAAATCCCTGCTTTAACACAACAGTTTTCGTTATTGAATTCCAGCCTCAGCCTCTGTTTTTACGTGCTAATCTACGTAGTATTAGACCACTGACTACTATGGCAGACGTCATTGTTCTAAAATTGAATCCAATCAGAGCCGCGCAGATTTAATTGCAAAATACTGCAAATAGACGAGAAATAATCCAAATGAGTATCTCAAGTGGGTTTGGAAACTTAACTGAAAAGTAAGTAACGAAAGGACACTAATAATGTCCGATCGTTTGTGTCCGAAATATTTGCCGCCAATCTCGCCTATATTTGGTTGTAACATGAAGAGAAAACACCATAAATGATTAAAAGACAAGGCAATGGCTTGACCTTAATAATGAATCCGAAACAATAGATAGATTTAAATAGCGTTTATCACACAAATTTAAATATATCTGCAACATTTACATACACTCCTGGAAATTGAAATAAGAACACCATGAATTCATTGTCCCAGGAAGGGGAAACTTTATTGACACATTCCTGGGGTCAGATACATCACATGATCACACTGACAGAACCACAGGCACATAGACACAGGCAACAGAGCATGCACAATGCCGGCACTAGTACAGTGTATATCCACCTTTCGCAGCAATGCAGGCTGCTATTCTCCCATGGAGACGTTCGTAGAGATGCTGGATGTTGTCCTGTGGAACGGCTTGCCATGCCATTTCCACCTGGCGCCTCAGTTGGACCAGCGTTCGTGCTGGACGTGCAGACCGCGTGAGACGACGCTTCACCCAGTCCCAAACATGCTCAATGGGTGACAGATCCGGAGATCTTGCTGGCCAGGGTAGTTGACTTACACCTTCTAGAGCACGTTGGGTGGCACGGGATACATGCGGACGTGCATTGTCCTGTTGGAGCAGCAAGTTCCCTTGCAGGTCTAGGAATGGTAGAACGATGGGTTCGATGACGGTTTGGATGTACCGTGCACTATTCAGTGTCCCCTCGACGATCACCAGAGGTGTACGGCCAGTGTAGGAGATCGCTCCCCACACCATGATGGCGGGTGTTGGCCCTGTGTGCCTCGGTCGTATGCAGTCCTGATTGTGGCGCTAACCTGCACGGCGCCAAACACGCATACGACCATCACTGGCACCAAGGCAGAAGCGACTCTCATCGCTGAAGACGACACGTCTCCATTCGTCCCTCCATTCACGCCTGTCGCGACACCACTGGAGGCGGGCTGCACGATGTTGGGGCGTGAGCAGAAGACGGCCTAACGGTGTGCGGGACCGTAGCCCAGCTTCATGGAGACGGTTGCGAATGGTCCTCGCCGATACTCCAGGAGCAACAGTGTCCCTAATTTGCTGGGAAGTGGCGGTGCGGTCCCCTACGGCACTGCGTAGGATCCTACGGTCTTGGCGTGCATCCGTGCGTCGCTGCGGTCCGGTCCCAGGTCGACGGGCACGTGCACCTTCCGCCGACCACTGGCGACAACATCGATGTACTGTGGAGACCTCACGCCCCACGTGTTGAGCAATTCGGCGGTACGTGCACCCGGCCTCCCGCATGCCCACTATACGCCCTCGCTCAAAGTCCGTCAACTGCACATACGGTTCACGTCCACGCTGTCGCGGCATGCTACCAGTGTTAAAGACTGCGATGGAGCTCCGTATGCCACGGCAAACTGGCTGACACTGACGGCGGCGGTGCACAAATGCTGCTCAGCTAGCGCCATTCCACGGGCAACACCGCGGTTCCTGGTGTGTCCGCTGTGCCGTGCGTGTGATCATTGCTTGTACAGCCCTCTCGCAGTGTCCGGAGCAAGTATGGTGGGTCTGACACACCGGTGTCAATGTGTTCTTTTTTCTATTTCCAGGAGTGTAGTTATAATATTCCAACTGAGATAAACAAGCAAACTTTACAATAAGTAAGAAAATCTAAATACAACAATTTAAAACTGGACATAGTAATAGATGTTTCGATTTTCTTAATATATGTCACCAAGTGCGTCCCACCCTCTCCTTCAACAACTAAATTCACAATTCTACATTCATTCGTTTTCCATACACACTGGCGCAAAAAAGCGTAACACAAAAAAATTAATGTTGAGTCAAGAACTTTTGGGAATACACTACTGGCCATTAAAATTGCTACACCACGAAGATAACGCGCTACAGACGCGAAATTTAACCGATAGGAAGAAGATGCTGTGATATGCAAATGATTAGCTTTTCAGAGCATTCACACAAGGTTGGCACCGGTGGCGACACTTACAACGTGCTGACATGAGGAAAGTTTCCAACCGATTTCTCATACACAAACAGCAGATGACTGGCGTTGCCTGGTGAAAAGTTGTTGTTGTTGATGCCTATCGCGATTGCGATTTATCGTATCGTGACATTGCTGCTCACGTTGGTCGATATGCAATGACAGTTATCAGAATATGGAATCGGTGGGTTCAGGAGGGTATACGGAACGCCGTGCTGGATCCCAACGGCCTCACATCACTAGCAGTCGAGATCACAGGCATCTTATCCGCATGTCAGTAACGGATCGTGCAGCCACATCTCGATCCCTGAGTCAACAGATGGGGACGTTTGCAGGCCAACAACCATCTGCACGAACAGTTCGACTACGTTTGCAGCAGCATGGACTATCAGCTTGGAGGCCATGGCTGCGGTCACCCTTGACGCTGCAACACAGACAGGAGCGCATGCGAAAGTGTACTCAACGACGAACCTGGGTGCACGAATGGCAAAACGTCATTTTTTCGGATGAATCCAAGTTTTGTTTACAGCATTATGATGGTCACATCCAAATTTGGCGAAATAGCGATGAACGCACGCTGGAAGGGGGTATTTGTCCTCACTATACTGGCTTATCATCCGGCGTGATGGTATGGGTTGCCATTGGCTACAGGTCTCGGTCACCTCTTGTTCGCATTGACGGCACTTTGAACAGTGGACGTTACATTTCACATGTGTTACGACCCCTGGCTGTACCCTTCATTCCATCCCTGCAAAACCCTACATTTCAGCAGGATAATGCATGAACGCATGTTGCAGGTCCTGTACGGGCCTTTCTGAATACAGAAAATGTTCAACTGCTGCCATGGCCAGCACATTCTCCAGATCTCTCACCAATTGAAAGCGTCTCGTCAATGGTGGCCGAGCAACTGACTCGTCACAATATGCCAGTCACTACTCTTGATGAACTGTGGTATGGTGTTGAAGCTGCATAGGCAGCTGTACCTGTACATGCCATCCAAGCTCTGTTTGACTCAATGGCGAGGCGTATAAAGGCCGTTATTACGGCCAGAGGTGGTTGTTCTGGGTACTGATTTCTCTGGATCTACGAGTATGCACTCAAATTGCGTGAAACTGTAATCACATGTCAGTTCTAGTATAATATATTTGTCCAATGAATACCCGTTTATCACCTGAATTTCTTCTTGGTGTAGTCATTTTAATTGCCATTAGTGCACATTCGTCTAGGTAACATATTTAAGTGATTAACATTTCAAGAGCACAGGTTAATGTAAGTGCGATATAGACAATTGCAAACGTTAAATACTAATACATTAATAACCGATGTAATTGCCAGAATGTTGAAAGGAAGCATGCAAAAGTGGAGGAGGAGGAAGGGTGGCCCCTGGGGCAGAGGGGGCAGGGGCTGCGAGGGAGGAGGATTTGAAGGGGAGGGATATGTGAGGCGGAGTCATAGACCCCGGATGGGGTGAGGAGGTGGAGGGGGGACAGGATAGGGGTGAGGATAGTGCAGAACCAGTGGACACGACTGAAGCAAACGATGTTGTCAACATCAGGGGATGGAGGAAGTCATATTTCTTCCTGGCTTCAGAATAAGACAGACGGTCCAAGGTTTTCAATTCTTGTATCTTCTTCTCCTTCTGACAGGAGGGGCAGTCGAAAGCTCTAGTTGAGTGGAGGCCAGGACAATTGACGCACCGAGATGGTGGGGTGCATGTATGTCCCTCACGAAGAGGACGTCCACAATCGCCACCAAGGGGCTCAGCTTCACACCGTGACGACATGTGCCTGAAGCGCAAACAGCGAAAGCATCGCATAGGAGGTGAGACGTAACGTCGCACTGTTGTTGTACAGGTGCCGCATGTTAGTCTGTGGGATGTAGTTCCATGCCTGTTGCACTTGGTCCGTACGGGGATGATTAGTGCTGCTTGTCAATGACAGTGGAGTTGTCATCCGATGATGCCCCACGTTACATCTACTGGAGACAAATCTGGTGATTTGAGCAGGCCAGAGCAACATGTCAACACGCTGTACAGTGTGTTGGGTTACAACAGCGGTATGTGGGCGAGCGTTATCCCGTTCCCAACAAACCCCTGGAATGTTGTTCGTGAATGGCAGCACAACAGCTCGAATCGCAAGACTGAAGATCAAATTTGTTGTTAGTGTGCGTGGGATAACCACGAGAGTGCTTCTACCGTCATAAGAAATCTCACCCCAGACCATCATACCAAGTGTAGGTCCAATGTGTCTAGCAAGCAGACAGGTTGGTTGCACGCTCTCAAGTGGCTTCCTCCCAACCAGCACACAGCCACCACTGGCAACGAGGCGGGACCGGCTTTCACCAGAAAACACAATGGACCTCCAATGAGCTCTAGACTGACACCGCTCAAGTCGCAAACGCTGGTGGATTGGGGTCAGTGGAAAGCACGCTACAGAGCGTCTGGCTCAGAGATATCCTTCAAGTAACCGTTTATTTGTAACAATGTGTTGTGTCACTATGGTGGAAACTACTGATCAGATTGCTGCTGCAGCTGCAGTACAACGCGCCAGAGCCATGCGCTGAACACAGTGGTCTTCTCTCTCGGTAGCGCCATGTGGCCAGCCGAAGCCTGGTCTTCTTGCGATCGTACATTTTCGTGATAACGGCTGCCAGCGATCATGTACAGTTGCTACATTCCTGCCAAGCCCCTCTGCAATATCGCAGAAGGAACTTTCAACTTCTCGTAACCCTGTTACTGACGCCATTCAAACTCAGTGAACTGTTGGCAATGGCATCTTTGTTACTTTAAAGGCATTCTTGACTAACAACAACTCACCAGGTCAAGTCTCAAAGGTAACTCACGATCGCAAGAGTTACAGCGTGTATTTAAAGCAAACATGATTTTCATCCTCATAGTGGAACTACTGGCGCCACTCTTATGCAACCGGAACCAAATTTGAATAGACATCTTTCAAATGTGGAAACACGCCTACCAACGTTCATTTGTGTTGCACAGCTCCTCCTTGGTGTTGCGATTTGTTTGTCGTCATTGTAATATCGAGTAATGTCTTCGTACATGAACACTCCTCAACATCTTGGGATATTGTACTTTTTAACGTATTTAAGCAGAGTTGTATTTGTGAGAGGTCTGGTTGGTAAAACAGCTAAGAGCGTTTTTTAAGAACAATTCCATCCCACTTTGGAATGCTTTTATATATAATCCTTCTCCTACAGCTACAGATTCCATAAATTTATTGTGTCTTTAGGCTATTTCAAACTATTCCATGGAGTTTCTGGGGTTTCTCACTGTCAGGGTTATTGGAGAGGCTCGTCCTGCTAAATATCCTATCACTGACAGACCTGCTGATGTAGATATTAGAAATGGGAGAAATGCAGCTGATGTTTCAGATATTAGTAGAACTGTAGAGGCCTGAATTGCATGCTTTTGTAGTTTCTGCTTAAGAACTCATTTAGCTGCTGATAAGATGAGCGAATGCATGTTGTTAAAGATCCCATTGCGTTTGCTAAATGATGGGCTGGATTCATAACGTGGCAGGAACTAAGATCAGCACCATTTTTCTTTTAAGGAAAAAGTTTGATGTGCTTATGCTGTAACAGTGTTAAGTATAAGGATTTGTAGCCTACGATTCACTTCTTTTTCTTACGAGAGTGAATTCAGATCAGGATTATAAGAAAGAGAATTGGTTGTACAGTGCTGTATACGCAAAAAAGAGAATTTTATACCAAGGGATGGGTTCGTGAGGCCCTGAAAAATTGCATCTTACATTTTATTGTACTAATACAAATTCACAAATTTTTTCTTTCAACAAATGATCCCGTTGCATAGGAAAGATGTCGGAAAAGCACTGGATTCACTTCCGCAGTTTCAATAAAAGTATGTAGAGAAGAACGAAGGTCACGTCAGAATTTCATCCATGACACAGTCAAACTGCATTAAAGAAACGGGTGTGGTGAATGGCTAAAACAGGCTGTGAAAATGAAAGGGGCACTTTATATTTCTCACGCTCTTCGCATCATACTGGAAACGAAGTCAAGGTACTGGCGCAGAAAACATTCAAAGCCTGAAGCGCGTCTTGTGACTTTGATCTTGCCAGTAGAGTTAATTACAGCAATTTAATGCCGTTCAGTTGTTCGCTGTGTTGCGTAACGAAAGACTGAAGTAACCTTGAGGCTTTGTGACCGTAGCCCTGAGACTTCAGAGTCACCTCTCGACCGCCTTAGCTCAAGTTTCGCCACCCGCCAGTGACACAGCCGGGGGGAGGCTAAATCATTGATTTGAATTTCTAGCGGCTCCTGTAGCTCCTGACCCTAATATTCTGTATTAAGTACGTTACTAGCACACACTTCTGCTTACTGTACTAATTCATAATGGGAAATATCATGGTTATGTGCAGTCTGATGGCAGATGAGTACCAAACATTGCTCACCTCATCGCACGCTCAGTGATAACAGACTCAACTGTAACATTCATACAGCACCTCCACCATACGCGAGGTCATGACATTTTCAATTAATTTGTCACCACATCATTTCTAGTGTTCAGTTAAAGGACTACTACGCAGCAGGCACTCGACTGTGAGATATACTGATTGCATGTCAAATTTATCTGCTGTGAAGTAAATGGACTAAAGGCTATGACGTCAGTGCAATTCAATGATGTAATTAATTTCTCCTGACAAATGAAAATTCGTTCGATACGTGGTTGGAAACCCGGTGCAGAACAAAATTTTGGCACGACGTAGTTATCTGATGAAATCAGTTCTTAAAAAAAGTATTGCTACCCAAGAGGTGGTCTGAGAACTGATTTCGTTGTTTTTTGACAGTGTTTATTGTCTTGTAATCAGTATTTTATTGCATTCAAAGCTATGAATATTTGTTGCAATAACTAAATGATACTCATGTAATAGGAATGTAATATGTAAAGACAGTGAAATTAATGCTTAACAGTGTTTGGTGGCGCTTTCCGTCGGAATTGAATCAAAAAGAGGCAGTCATTTCTGCACGCCCTCCACTCATCGTTTAAAAATAATCAGAAGTTGAAAATTACATTAATAAAGCACTCCACAGAAATACAGCTGCCGTCCACAGATTTTAATTATTATTTTCACTGCATAAGTTGACGACTATTCTGGCAAGTGCGACACCTTTAACCGTTACACATCCGCCACTGATGTCACAGGATGTAAATCTTTGGTCAGTGTTTTGTAGCTATTGTGTTGATAAAGGAAATAAGTCGTCAAATAACGCGAAATACGTAATTCTGTGAGCTCACTTGTCGTCGCAGTAATGATATACATAATTACGAAGTAAGAGAATCATAGTAGTACTGGAAGTGTTCTCGTGTTTTGAACACACACGGTCCCCCATGCGCAGAAGCGGAGGCTGTGTAGACCCACCAGTTACAACATTAGTCAAACGTCTTGTTGTTGACATTCAGTAAAGCTGTAGTTTGGGGGATGTACTGGCTGAGGTTGCGCAGTTCTGTTAGTTTACGGGATGGATATCTGAGAGCTGTGAGAAGGCACTCCGATTTTTTCGAAAACTGGCTTTCTTAAAGCAAAGTAGCCATGTGTTTAAAAGATTTTCTGTGGTGATGTTTCAGCTGAGATTTCAAGTAACGTGATCAGTATTAATGCGGATGTACCCCAGAGGTTATGTGGTGTCATCTTTAACAAGTACAACCACAAGGTTCTGAATAGATTAAGCGTTATACTCCAGTGAATGGAATGGTGCGTCATTTGTAATCTGGCCTTGGTTCTTGCATGGAACAATACAGTACCTGATCTCTGCGCATAAGTCATGACACGTTTGTATATTACAGTGATGTTATTAGGGAACTTCGTATCGCCTCTTCATTGGAAGATGTTCAAAAAACTGTTCAAATGGCACTGGGCACTGTGGGACTAAACTTCTAAGGTCTTCAGTATCCAAGAACTTAGAACTACTTAAACCCAACTAACCGACGGACATCACACACATCCATGCCCGATGCAGGAATCGAACCTGCGACCGTATCGGTCACACGGTTCCAGACTGAAGCGCCTAGAACCGCAAGGCCACACCGGCCGGCTTGGAAGATGTGTTTATATGCATTGATATACAACGCCTATGTGAGTCATTGCCTCAACTTAAATTCCACACCTCTGTGGCCCACTTTTGACACTGATGTGTACCATTCTCCTGCTCAAAAATGTCACTTAAGGTGAAGACATTGGCAGTAAAGCAATATGAGCAGTCTGCTTTCAATATTCTCTTAATGTTAGAACTAAACTGCCTTGTGTGACAAGAAAAAGTCCCAATGAGGCGCAGCGAGTAATTAGAGATAGCGTCTGAGTTTGTGTTTAGAGAGAGAAAGAGAGGGAGAGAGAGAGAGAGTGAGAGAGAGAGAGAGTGAGAGTGAAAGTTGCACAAGAAGCGAAATTTCTTCCTATTTCATTCCAGGCATGTAGTATGTGACAGAAAAACGGGATACTCCATGTCCGAGGTCGAGCAAACTCTGGTCTACTCAAATGCACCATATCAAAGAGTACCTCGGTTTGAGGAAAAACGCCGGCGGCAGTGTTAACTGTATGGACAACAACGTTTTCAAGACGGACGTATCCGTCGAATATTGAGGGTTGTAGAAGGGGCTAGATACACCACAGAGCACAGTGCAGCACTCTCGCTGAGTGCCGAATAGCAACAGCCTGTGAATAGCCTACCACCCACAAATATCTCGTGACTTAGGGATACACAAGCTACGATCTCCACATGTTCAACTAAATCTGCTCACTGCACGTTAAAGGTCGCAGGAGGATCACCATTGGAACCTCGATTGTAGAAATGCGTTGCCTCGGTTGTTAGTTTGCAGATAAGTAGACACCTGCGGTGTCTTAACGTCAGTTTACAACTTAAGATTTCCAAAAGGTGATAAAAGAAAACACACTAAATGAACTGCTTCACAGCCTACGTCCGGCGGACGAAAAATCATTAGCTAACAAAACACAAATAAATGATGTTCTTGGCCTGATTTAAATAACGAATAATTGTCTCCTTTAGTTCAAAATTGACGGCGGCGGCGGCGGCGACGACGACGACAACTACTTCAAGAAAAATGTTCCGGTCAGACGTGAAGCACTGCTGAGCGTAGAATTCTAAAGCCATTCTTCCGGATGTCACTGTCAGTAATTCACGAGAAAATTCACAGTAGTTAATTCAACCACCTGATACCAGTCCTGAAGCAAAGTCGCCTGCATGCCAGTGCCAGAAGAGATGCAGGTTTCGATGACGGCGGTGGCAGGCTGGCTGCTATGGATGCTGTGGTCTATATCCCAGGTCGGTGCTGCAGCTGGAACTGTAGCTGTGTAGCTAGACAGCCCCTTAAGTACACCTCAGGCAAACGAAGATTGCTCGGTCTAACTCGAAGTGCCCTCCTGGGTGCGCCTCTAGAGGCGATACAAATGTCGCCTGTGGCGAAGCGTACGTCGCTTGTCTTTGTGGCGTCTGCTGGAGTCACACGAAAACAAACCGATGTTGGTAGTGTTGGCAGAATGTAACGTGTGGTCTCCACTGTAGCGTCGCCCCTTAGGCCGGCGCTTCGGCAACCCGCCGGACATACCTGTGTTGCTGGTGGACTGAGGTCTCTATGCAGCAATACCGATCAGTATGAGACGGTTTCTTTGCACTCTGAGGTGAAAAATGTCATGGGATAGCGATATGGAAATATACAGATAGCGGTACTATCACCTAAACAAAGTACGAAAGGGCAATGCGTTGGCGGAGCTATCATTTGTACTCAGATAATTCGTGCGAAAAGGTTTCCGACGTAATTATGGCTGCACGATGGAAATTAACATACTTCGCACGCGGAATAGTAGTTGGAGCTAGAAGCATGGGCCACTACATTTCAGAAATCGTTAGGGAATTCTATATTCCGAAATCCACAGCGTCAAGAGTGGGCCGAGAATACCAAATTTCAGGCGTTACCTCTCACCACCGACAACACAGTGGCCGACGGCCGTCAATAAATGACCAAGAGCAGCGGCTTTTGCGTTGTCACTGCTAACAGACAAGCAGCACTGCGTGAAATGAGTGCAGAAAGCAATGCGGGACATACGATGAACATATCCCTTAGGACAGCATGGTGAAATACGGGAGTGGCTTTGCTAACAGCACGACATCACCTACAGTGCCCCTCCTGGGCAGACAATGTCGGCTGGACCCTAAATGACTATAAAACCGTCGCCTGTTCAGATGAGTCCCGATTTCAGTTAGTAAGAGCTGATCGTAGAGTTAGAGTGTTGTGCAGATTCCACGAAGCCATGGAACGTAAGTTGTCAATAAGGCTCTGCGTAAGCTGGTGGTGGCTCCGTAATGGTGTGGGCTGTGTTTATATGGGATGACTCGGGTCCTCTGGTCCAACTGAACCGCTCACTGACTGGAAATAGTACGCTCGGCTACCCGAGACCATTTGTAGCCATTCGTGGATCCCATGTTCCCAAAAAACAATGTGCCTTATCGCCGAATCAGCATTGTTCGCGACTGACTTGAAGAACATTCTGGGCAGTTCGAGCGAGTGATTTGACCACCCACATCGCCCTACACGTCTCATCGGATATTTATGGGAGGTAAACCAGAGGTCAGTTCGTGCACAAGATCTGGCAGCACAACACCATGGACGGCTACAAAGGCACCATGGCTCAATATTTCTTCAAGAGACTTCAAACTACTTGTTGAGTCCTTGCCACGTGGAGTTGTTGCACTACACCAGGAAAAAGCAGGTCCGACGCGATATTGGGTGGTATCCCATGATTTCTCACTGTGGCTAACAAGGGAACCGTTAATCTGACATATCAAAACCTACCCAGAAATTTTTCACACAGGAAGAATACATCGAAAGAAATATATTGCAAAATTTTAGCTGCTAAGGCGCACTGCAAGTATTTTTTTCTCAAATGCTGAAGTTACACTCTTTCGGCGCCCGAAGAGCGCAGCAGTGACGAGAACGAAACGCCGCGTAGCACGAAGTCCAGTGCTCACACACAAATTTTAAGCACTCAAAGTAGACCAAAAATGCCTCGAATCAATAATTTTTTAATAACTTGAAGTTCTTATTGACGGCTAAACTGTTGGAGATGTTATTGTTAAACAAGTAAACTAGTCAAGGAAAGAAAATCAAGGCCGTGTATAATGTTACATTACAGACGATTTCCATCAACTTTGGCTTTACTTTGTTGACATGAAATGTTTTATAACGATTCCTAAAGCATAGTTGATATAATATTTTTCTTTAATGTGTATTTCACTAACAATAAAACAGTTCCTTGTTTATTCCCTGTAGTCGTCACAAAACTGCGAAGTGTGTGTTGAATGACGAAAACAAACTTTTTCTGACACCTGGCATACCTGAAAAACGAAGTAAAGCATCCGCGCACTTACAGTAATTACTATTTTTATTTGGACAGAATAGGGCTGGAGAAAGAACATGATGGTGGCTGCTGTTCTGCCGTGCTGCGTCCCAAAAACGTGAGACGTAGAGATGTAAAATGAAAATGCACGAATCACTGACATTAACAATACTTTTCCTCTGATAAACCTGAAATGACAGAGAGCTGTCGGAAATTACAGAGTAGGACAGTTTTCTGAAGAAGCCTTCGACTGTGTAAAAGTTTCTTTATTGAGAGGTTGAATCATACTATTAGTTACCCAGTTTTGTCGTTCCCTAAAGACAGTGGTGGTATTCCATCCAGGCTGAGAGTCCAATAAAAGCAACTGGTTAGAAAGCGTATCGGATGTAATATGTGAAATTATCCTTAAACGTTTTAATATTCGTATAACTGTGAAGTAAAACGGTAAAGGATGCAAAGCTGAGAAATGATCACTGAAAATATCTCAAGCTTCTTAATTTGACATGGAAATATGTGACGCTCACGCTGCACTATGTGAAATCCAGAGTAATAGGTCATTTAAATAATACGACGGCGAGAAAAAATATATTCTCAGTGAAATTCCGACTCTGTTACAAAATGATTTTTTTGATAAATGTGGTGCTGAATGTTGCGAATCTCAGTTTCGAAAATAATTGCTGTACCGGAACTACGAATAATATCATAATTACACAACAAATAATCACTGAATTAAATGGTTATGATTTTATCTGTTAAATCTGTTTTAAATAACAAAGTAGCAGTTTCATAAAATATTTCACTCATATTAAACCTCTGAACTTATAACGATATTATTCTCGTAGGTGGACTCCGACAGTAACTGTGCCTGATTCTGAATATGAACTACAATGATAATGAAATTTATGGCTTACCTGTGCGCAATGGACCGGTGTTCTGTTCTGCAAACTAGTCTTTTTTTAAATAAAATAATGATCTGACTATCAAAATCAAGTTTCACTTACCGTACTCGCAATGTGTAGTGAGAAACGGGATTTTATCAATACTCAAAAATGTTACTTAGCACACAGTTCGCGATGTGTAATGCGAGTGTGCAGTCAAGTAAAACCATCGATGCGAGTGAAAAATCGGGACAGAAGAATCGACACTTCGTTTTAACTGAGCTTAACTAAGTCATAGCAACAATACAACTTTCCACACTTCTCACACATGAACTAATTCGCAAAATGTCTCTTTAACATTTATCACTGCAGTGTAAGGCAGAACTACGTAACTTCATTACAGAAACTTTACAAAAAATCTAAACCACAAGCTTTTATAGCAGTCGGCATACTAAGTAACTACAAATATAAAAAACCAAGTTTTGTTTAAATATAATCTTTTATCGTTCATTCAATATTATAATCATTCTGCTTAATATCTCTCTTTAAACATCGTATTAAAATTACGCCAGATAATGTCGTCTCTCTACTCCACGGCAGGCCAACTTCCGTCCATTAAAAACCAACTGCATAACAACACACTTCTATCACGCTTTTGCTCTACTGTGAAACATTAAAGCTAACCTCTCTGACCAACATCTCTGGTCTCGAACATAGTTCCGAAATGTATAATTATGAAGGGAATGTAAAATCGATCTTACAAGGATTGAGAAAATTTATCAAATTTGCACATTAACTCATATTTGTGGTCCATGAATACTGAGAATTATCACAGCAAATAGGACAGCGACCTTTCGTACTGTTTCTTGGTCTCTCCCAGTATTCAAGATTTTGCTACGTCGATTACAATATTTTTGAACCAAGCAGTTGTCAGTAGTTTTGTTTATTAATTTTAAGTCCTAATTTACCTTAAGCTCTCTGAAGAAAGAAAACGTTGAAGAAACAGTTATCCGCCGGCAATATTTTATACGAAAGTGTAATAGCACTCATTGACTGCAAGGCGATTCTGTCTTCCTTCGCTCGAAATGATTAAGTGCGGTTTGTACGCAGTTCTTGCACTAACCTGAGTGACTGGCTTTATACACAGAATTGTAAGGGATGGCAAGAATCTCAGTCTTCAGTCAGCTTTGAATTTCTCTACAGTATTAATGACGTCTCCTTTACACGTTCACATTAAGTAAACTTCTTAATTTTGTGACCTCTTTTTCTGTATAATTTCTCAACTAGATCGAAGAAGATTGAAAATCGGTAATGTTCGTCACACTTGCAATTCATGGAGCCTAGTTTCGTGAATATACCTCGGTAACGGCGCATTGACTCTCACGAGCAGTTCTAAGTCTTTCCAGTAGTTTTTCTCTCACACCTCTGAGAGTTTCACTTCGGTGCACATTTCGTGGTTTCTATAAATCTTTCTTCCATTTATACAAGTCAATGTTCCGATTTTACGAAACGAATCCGGCATTGCATACTGCTTAGCTATAAGCGTTTTCTCACTTCTTCGTTAAACCAGAAGATTTACAGTTTTTGTCACTGCAATCTGTTGCTGTAGTGTTTTCTTCGGGCTAGGAAGGTAATGCGGTTTTCTGTTACGGAAGTTAATTAGCACAACAGTCGTCATTCGAATCACAATTCACGGAATCATTGGAGTTATTTTCTTCTAATATTTCCGCAGTTTCTAACGAAATACTGAAATCGTTCAAATGAATGTCCAAGAAGTTAACTATTAAATAACACATTTGTAAGTCTTCTGGAGAAGCAGACGATTTCGACGAGCCGGCTGAGATATTCGCTACCGTGTAGAACGAAGTCAAAGAAGGAAAGAGGAGTAATTACAGTTCAGCATCATACTGACATAAAGTTCGTTAGAGAATTGGATAAGGTAGGACGAGCAAATCGACTGTAATCTCATTCAAGGAAGCGTCCTGTAATCGTCACACACTGGCTTAGGAAATCCACGGGAAGCGAAAAGCAGGATGGTCGCAAGGAAATTTAATGGGATCACCTCCAGAATATGAATCTACCAACTTCCTAGCTGCTGCTTTGAATGATGTAGTTTAACGACAGTACGGTAGTTATTCTGTACCCATATATTTTACTTCGTCTAAATATTTACTCTGTCCTCTGTTTACGTCTTTATCCTTACATGTCGCTAGTAGTATGTTTCTGTATCTTTGGATGATTGTTGTGTTGTCTGCAAGACTTCTCCGTCAAGATACGTCGCAGTCCATTCATCACAGCGTTTATTTAAAATATCCATAAGAAAAGAATTCTGAGACAAAATTAGATTTATTATTAAGGTGTTCAAGAACTTTGAACCTTTCAGACTTTGAAAAGCTTTGACCACTGATTTTTGTTTTGTTTTGGTTTGTTGGTCCTTGGATAAACTGTTCTAAATACCAATCAGACTTAAGATAAAAGCTGTTCGACTTATCGCTTCGTAGTATTTACTTTATGAAAGTCGAGAAACACATTTATACACTCCCGATACAACGAACCAAACAGCCACCACACTCATCCTGAGATACTAACAGGAACGGGGTACCATCATCTGCTAACACCAACTTATCCTTAAGATACGCAATTGGAAGATCACAGTAATGAACCCAGGTTGCATCGTCTGTAGCTGTGCTAGTAACAAAACGAAACTTGCTACTTTTCAATATTTTTAGTTTTCATTCACCCCCCACCCGCCTCCTCCCCCTTCTCACCACAATATGAGCGCCTTCCCTGCTATTATGCCAGAGAGTACTACCAACAAGAAACCTAACTTCCGCATTAACTTATTACCTACTTCGTTCCTTCTGCCGTGGGTGGAACACATAATAATAGCTCACCATTTTTTTCCACGTCTGTTTCTCTGTGAGATTTCTGTTTCTTATTTGTTACGCTGTTTATTTTCCTCGATAGTCTCCCCGCGCAGTAGACTCTCCTGTAATTTCCAGAAACCCGAGGAAACTTAAATCTGGAAGAATGAAGTAATTGTCTACGACTCACAGTTGCATTTTAAGCGAAACAAATACGGGCAAATGTGCGAGTGGACATCGTTGTCGAGTGATATACCAGCCATGTTAGCCCGGCACTTAAGCTCCAGACTGCTCTGCAACCACAGTTTTTATGCTAGAGGAGAACTGAATAATCGTTCACAGTGTGTAGTCAATATATGAAGCTTGCGATAAACAGAATGACTTGCGATTATTGCTGCTGTTTTCTGATCCATGTAAGTAACAAACAGGAACAAAAAGGTGGGAGCCAATTGAGTTGTGGTATGTGTGAGTGTAACGCAAATAAAACGGATCAGTTTCGTATTATCTTCAGCACACACAAAATAAGAAGGTAACTTTTTACTTACACCTGAATTGTTATTGGAGCCTGTGATTCGCTGAATCGTTGCATAGATTTGATCTCTAAAGGTGGGAGAGTAATATATAGAATATGATCGCGTTGGATTATATTGGCAAATTGGTTTGGGTATGCTGAAAGAGAACGAGTGAATATCCCTATGACTCAGAAGTTTCAGGATGCTGAAATGAAGAAGAAAGTAAGGAATGAAAACAACCAACAGAGTGTGTTAAAGAACAAGAATGGGAGAGCTGTACCTGGGTGCTTCACTGAGCAGACAGAAAAGAATACGGCAGAGCCGTTGTAGGTATTGGATATTTCAAGCATTTGTGATGTCGACGATGACGATTATTAGCATAACCTTTCACCACCTAAACTCAAGAAGGAACATACTGAATTATGTTGCACCCTTGAATTGTGATACAAGTGTATTGGGTGATCTCCTTGGAATCATGTTGAAAGCGCTAGAGAAGGCAACCAAAAACTATGTTTGTCATTATCATTTATTAAGTTAATTAGTTAGTTAATTACATGTTCCATAGATAATGTGAATGATTCTTTTATCTAAATGATATGGAAAGAGTCAGTTTATAGGATATGTATACATGATTAGTGTGGCTAGTGTTAATGTTAATGAACACATTTTTTTAGTCCTACTCATGCAACTGCTCTTAAAAACAAGGCTTTTTTTCTTCTTTTACATGCCACCAGTTTATAAATAGAAATCCGTCCGTAGAATAGAAGGGATCGTCCAGGAGAAATGATTTTTTAGGATAGGTTTTAAATATGTTTTGCTACCTGGCAGACATTCTATGCTATTAGGCAAATGATCAGAGATTTCTGTGGCTGCATATTGAACTCCTTTATGCGCCACTTGCAGCTATAATAGTAAGTAATGAAGGTCATTTTTGCCTCTTGCGTTATAGGTATGTACATCACTGTTCTTCTCTAGTTGGGATACATTATTTATCACAAATTTCATTAGCCGATATATGTACTGTGATGGAACAATTAAAATGCTTAGGGGTTCATACACGTGCAGCCTGTGGGTAAACACCACATCCTATTTTTACTGCTCGCTTTTGTGCAATCAATATTTATCCCACAAAACTATTACATTCGACAATATTGAGTGGAAATAAGTAAAAAACGGTACTATGTTAATTCGTTTCTTACTAAGGTTAGTAATTATACAAAGAACGAAAGGAAATGAACTTAATTCTTTGAGAAGCTCAGTAATACGTTTCTTCCAGTTAAAGTTATCATCAATATGTACGCCCAAAAATTTTTGAGGATCTACCCTATACTGACTCCTGCTTCTGTACTACATCAGTTGTGGGTATGACTTTGTTTGTTGTGTAGAAGTGAATGTAGTGCGTCTTTTCAAAATTCAAGGGTAGTCCGTTATCTGAGAACAGCTTAATAATATTTCGGAAAACATCACTTACAATCTCTTCTCTTGCTTTTTCTTTAATAGGCTTTATTTTAATAATCGAATTGTCTGCAAAAAGAACAATTCGGCTTGTTGAATGATAAGTGGAAGGTCATTTACAAATATAAACATTCGGAGTGGACCCAGAATTGATCCCTGAATCCAACAGTATTTAATTTTTTTAACACAACGCTTTGCATTCTGTTCCTTAAGAATGATTCAAACCAGCTAGGTTTGAAGCCATCATTTCCATAAAACTTGAGTTATGTAGGAGAGTAATAAAAGTTAGTGTCACACACCTTGGAAAGATCTCAAAAATACAATCTGGTGATATTTGATGACTGAAGGTTTGTACTATTTGATGACTGATTCTATAAATAGCATTCTCAGTCGAGAAACTCTTCTGGATCGTATCTGTGGTATGCTATGTAAACTGTTTCTAACTACACTACTGGCCATTAAAATGGCTACACCACGAAGATGACGTGCTACAGACGCGACGTTTAACCGACAGGAAGAAGATGCTGTGATATGCAAATGATTAGCTTTTCAGAGCATTCACACAAGGTTGGCGCCGGTGGCGACTCCTACAACGTGCTGACATGAGGAAAGTTTCCAACGGATTTCTCATACACAAACAGCAGTTGACCGGCGTTGCCTGGTGAAACGTTGTTGTGATGCCTCGTGTAAGGAGGATAAATGCGCACCATCACGTTTCCGACTTTTGATAAAGCTCGGATCGTAGCCCATCGCGATTGCAGTTTATCGTATTGCGACATTGCTGCTCACGTTGGTCGAGGTCCAATGACTGTTAGCAGAATATGGAATCGGTGGGTTCAGGAGGGTAATACGGAACACAGCGATGGATCGTACAGCCACGTCTCAATCCCCGAGTCAACAGATGGGAACGTTAGCAAGACAACAACCATCTGCAAGAACAGTTCGACGACGTTTGCAGCAGTATGGACTATCAGCTCGGAGACCATGGCTGCGGTCACCCTTGACGCTGCATCACAGACAGGGGCGCATGCGATGGTGTACCCAACGACGAACCTGGGTGCACGAATGACAAAACGTCATTTTTTTCGGATGAATCCAAGTTCTGTTTACAGCATCATGATGGTCGCACCCGTGTTTGGCGACATCGCGGTGAACGCACATTGGAAGCGTGTATTCGTCATCGCCATATTGGCGTATCACCCGGCGTGATGGTATGGGGTGCCATTGGTTACACGTCTCGATCACCTCTTCTTCGCATTGACGGCACTTTGAACAGTGGACGTTACATTTCAGGTGTGTTACGACTCGTGGTCCTACCCTTCATTCGATCCCTGCGAAAGCCTATATTTGAGCAGGATAATGCACGACTGCATGTTGCAGGCCCTGTACGTTCCTGTCTGGATACAGAAAATGTTCGACTGCTGCCCTGGACAGCACATTCTCCAGATATCTCACCAACTAAAAACGTCTGGTCAATGATGGCCGAGCAACTGGTTCGTCACAATACGCTAGTCACAACTCCTGATGAACTGTGGTATCTTGTTGTCAAGCTCTGCTTGACTCAATGCCGAGTCGTATCAAGGCCGTTATTACGGCCAGAGGTGGTTGTTCTGGGTACTGATTTCTCAGGATCTATGCACCCAAACTGCGTGAAAATGGAATCACATGTGAGTTCTAGTATAATATATTTGTCCAATGAATACCCGTTTATATCTGCATTTCTTCTTGGTGTAGCAATTTTAATGGCCAGTAGTGTAGTATCACGTTTACGCATGCACCTGAGCGCCATAGACTGAGTAATATTCGAAGAGAGCTGTAAACTCAACAGAGGTGTTGCTACGTGTATGCGTCTCCTCGCCAGTTTTTGGTATAACGTTAGCGATGTGCACTACCAACATTAAATATTCTTTACGCTGGGAAAATTTCAAGGATCAAACACTGTATAGTGCTCAGAATGGAAGCCCAAGAACGAAATACTCGAATTAAAAAAGAGTGTAAGATTAAATGTAGTCTTTCGCCATCACTGTTGAATTTATAAAACGAAGAAGCAATGATGGAAATAAAACGAAGATACAATAGAGGAATGAAAATTCAAGGTCAAAGGATATCTATGATAAGAGTCTCTATGATAAAATTCGCTAATCCTGAGTGAAAGTGAAGAAGAATTTCATGATCTGCTGAACGGAACTAATAATCCAATGAGTACAAAATATGGATTGGGAATAAATCGAAGGAAGATGACAGTAATGAGAAGTATCAGAAAGGGGAACAGTGAGAAAGTTTTGTGATGACGATGTAGATAAAGTTATGGAAATCTGTTGGTTAGGCAACAAAGTAACCCATGTCCCATGATGGATAAAGCAAGGAGGACATCAAAAGCACACCAGCACTGGCAATAAAGGGCATTCCCGGCCAAGAGAATTCTGCTACTATCAAACATGGGGCCTAATTTCAGGAAAAAATTTTGATAATGTACTTTTGAGGCACAGCACTGTATGGTAGTGAAACATGGACTGTGGGAAAACCGGAACGGAAGAGAATCGAAGCAGTCGAGATGTGGTGCTACAGAAGAATGTTGAAAATCAGCTGGACTGATAAGGAAAGGGATGAGGAGGCTCTGCGCAGAATCGGAGAGGAAAGGAGTTCGTGGAAAATACTGATAAGGAGGATGATCAAGGTGGCCGACCGGAGTGGCCGTGCGGTTCTAGGTGCTGCAGTCTGGAAGCGAGCGATCGCTACGGTCGCAGGTTCGAATCCTGCCTCGGGGATGGGTGTGTATGATGTCCTTAGGTTAGTTAGGTTTAATTAGTTCTAAGTTCAGGGCGACTGATGATCTCAGAAGTTAATCGCATAGTGCTCAGAGCCATCTGAACCAGTTTTGAGGATCAAGGTGGTAGGAGATGTGATAAGACATCACGAGATAACTCCAGTGGTATTAGGGTAATTGTGGAGGGTAAAAACTGTAGAGGAAGGCGGAGATTGGAATACATCCAGCAAATATTTGAGGGCGTCCACTGAAAGTGCTACTCTTTTTGTTGGCTCGTGGGAGGAATTCGTGGCGTTCCGCATCAAACTCGTCAGAAGGCAGATGACTTAAAAAAAGTCTAAGACACCTACGATTTCTTCAACCGTAGAAGGCGATTCAGCTATTGGTGCTCACTGTATCGTTCTTGCACACTTTGCATCGTTTGTTTCAGATGCAAGCCGGGAAAAATGATACAGTACTCTATCTGACGGGAAATTCTGCAGAGTAAAATCTTCCTGGTTTATCAAATGTTCAGATGTGTGTGAAATCTTATCGGACTTAACTGCTAAGGTCATCAGTCCCTAAGCTTACACACTACTTAACCTAAATTATCCTAAGGACAAACACACACAACCATGCCAGAGGGAGGCTCGAACCTCCGCCGGGACCAGCCGCACTGTGCATGACTGCACCGCCTTACACCGCTCGGTTAATCCCCCTGGTTTATCAAATTCACTGGAGTTGAAAGTGGGGATGATTCTTCTAAAAACGAAATTTTTCAGAGTATAGTTATTTTTTCTCTTTAATACTCTTTAAGAGAGCGTAATGCGGAATTCTGATCTTCCATCCCGCTTCTGTACCGTAGAAATATCACAAGTGCGATTGGTGTCTGCAAGCAATCAGAAGCGGGCATTGTTACCGTCTCGGTCTGTTGTTATTTTGATAGGAGCTGGAATTTCGATTGGCGGTGGTAGGAGTCGTATTGGGGAGAAACGAGTATGGAGTGTTTGGAGGTGAGGCTTTGGTGAAGCGCCGGGCTGCTGTCTGCAGCACTGTGCGGAGCCGGCAGTGATCGCCCTGCGGCGCGACCGTCTTTTGGTTCCCACTCGGCGCTCCCCGCCTTCCTCTTTCGATGTATATTTGATGCACAGTGGTGGGCGGCGCGTTCGGGACCGCTGTGTGGCACACAAAGGCACGCGCGCTGTGCGCGGTAAGCGCTGGCAGCTGGCTGGCCCGGAGCGGACAACTGTAGCACGGCACGGCTCGGCACCCCGGCGGTCGATCGTAGGCTCCGTGCCCCAGGCAGCGCGCTAGGTCGAGGACGCGGCGCCCCGCGGCCGCCGCAAAGTCACGCACGCTTCTACTGTCCAATTTTTTTTCTATTAAACAAATGCAGCCAACAGTAAGGGAAAAAAATGATGAAATTTCATATCTAAAAAAAATATTTTGTTATGTTTTTGCACTTCCACTGCTATGAGTGTGAATCCTGAATCCTTCCTGGTCATGCTGACTAAGTTTTATGAATTTATTTCTTAAACTTTAGACAGTAGAAAATAAAATGTCCTGTGGTGCCTCTCCTGCTTCAAGTCGGCCCGTTTGACGTCCTACCCCCCTTAAACATTATGGCTCATGCAACGATTAAAAATGTTTGGCCAGGTGGGAGCACAGGACTCGTGCTCTGTGAGTTCTGTACAAATATAGTTACGTATGTAGGCAATTTATCGATTCCGAGAATCGAGACGATTTTTGACTGTTATTCATATGGATACTGGCAAGATGTCGGTTCCATGATTTTTAAGAATCTTTTAATTTTTGAAGTCGGCTAAGAAATAGTTTTGTGCGATATAATTACAAATTAATAATTTTCACATTTCTTCCTTTACGTGTGCTGTGAAAACTTGCTTCTTGGCAAATTTCATGATTACCACGTCTACTTGTACTGTGAAAACCTGCTTCTTGCCAAATTTCATGCTTACCAGGTCTACGGGTAGAACCCTATAGGTTTTGACGAGTGGTGTTTTTTTTTCGAGTATCAAAGTACATGACATAAATAGCCGTACATTTTGACTGCATCGACTTTGAAGCTTCAATTTTGCATACTGACAAGACACCTTACGGCTACCTTAGTATATGGCATAAATCTCAGTGTCATACGTTTACCCGTTCTTGAGAAAAAGGGTCGAATGGACTGAAAGACTGGCAGACGGACAACAAAACTGATCGTCTAAGAGCTTTTGCCGGTTGAGGTGTGGAATCGTAAAAGTGGTTTAAATTTCTTCATATTATGGTATTTTCCTTGTTTTCTCATGTTGCTCCCGTAGATAATTTAGAAATTGTAATTTTTGAGTGTGTCGCAGCCGATAGAGTGTGTGTGGGCCATTGTCCATTTCCACTTAAAATCAGATGCTGTGGTTGTTGTTGCGGCGAAATGATTCGGCGTGCTCCTGTTTATCAGGTCGAGTTTTCCAAACATCTACGATAGTTTGACACAGAATGTTATGCTCCAGAGTGTCTGGCTCACTGCACATGTCACGGTAGTGTCTCCTGAGCAAGTGTGTGCCTGCTACTTGTTCATTGGTCTCGGTATCGTCCTGTTAACAACCTTGTACTACGTGCTTTGGACTTGTGGTGAGAAAGAAAATGCTCTGCGACGTATTGCCATATCATGTTCTGCCGATATTATGGAAATTTTGAGGACATCTTCCTTCAAAATTGTTGGAATGACTCTACGCACTATGGGGCTTAACATCTGAGGTCACCAGTCTCCTAGACTTAGAACTACTTAAACCTAACTAATCTAAGGACATCACACACATCCATGCTCGAGGCAGGATTTTACATGTTCCTTACACCTAAACAACGAAAAATGTCTAGTAAAATGAGCACTTGCTCATCCTCGCTACTATGAAACATCTTTTCTATTGAACAAATGTTCACGGGTCTTAAGGTATGTATCTTAAGTCCATGTTTACTGGACATTATTTATCTTGTTTTGGTTCGTTACTACTTCCTCCAAAAATGTGGAAAGCAGCGAGTCTACAGTCTAAGAGACGTGTTTCACAGTATCGAAGAGAAAAAGTGCTCATAGTTCTTAAGGTACGAATTTTAGAGCCCATTTCTGCTGGACATTCTTTTTCTTGTTTTGGACTATATTATCTCCTCCCAAAACTTGGAAAGCAAAGAGCATGCTGTGTAAGAGATGTTTCAGAGTATCGACGATTAAAGAGTACTCATAGCTCTTTAGGTATGCATTTTAGATTCCCTTCATGGGTCATTTTTTCTTCTTTCCCTTTGAGGAACGTGTCGTCTAAGTCTGTAAAGGGAATTTAGTTACACTCTGTATATAAATTGTTTCAATCTGCGCCGTCTGATTGAGGGCACATATCATTATGCAGCTCTTCTGCATTCAGCCGTTCACAGTATTTCACAGTGCGTAGCAAAACGATGGCAATAAATTTCGAGGTGCTATAAAGAATGCCTTGAAGAACAAATTGAGGATGGGAATCAACGTCTTTAAATGTCATTGAACGACGCCTACAGAGCGTAAAATTTATAGGCAAAAAACGCTCCCAGACAAAGTTTTCTATTTTTAGTAAGCCGGCTACGTAATGAAACAATGACGACTGATATTAAATACGACGTACTTGCCTTTTTAATGAATCCCTTAGTATGTTTATAAAAATGTGTTATCTAATATGCCATGCGGGAACAGTAACATTGTAGCCAGTTAAAACGATTGATTCGTAAGAACTTTAAATTCTACCACTATTAACTTATAATAGGATTTGAGTATGTTAAAGACTTGCAAATTTCGCGTAGTACTACTTTTTTCCCAACAGACATTCAGAACATGTGGTCTTCTCTCCCAATAGAACTCAGGTATTTCCTCGTTTCACCCTTCCGGTCGGATGCTGGAACACCTCTATCGAAAACAGCTCGTCCGCTGTCAGTTTGTAAATCAATTTTGAAGGGTATCAACGCAGTACAAGGGCACTATTCAAGGTTCAAAGAATTAGTTAATTAATTAATTTTGAGAAAAAACACTGTTCAGTCCTGTACAACAAATTGTAAGTTAGTTAGTTAGTGATGTGTTCCATTGATCAATCGCATGGTACAGTAGCCATTATGGTGTGGAACATGTCAAGTACACAAGAAATGCACATATGAAACAAGATTTTATATACATAATTACAGGCACAAAATGCATATACTATATTTATAGATGTATTTATTATTATCCAAGAAGTCATCTATGGTATAGAAGGAGTTGTCAAGGGGATATGATTTCAATTTATTTTTGAAGCTATTAGTGCTTTCTGTGAGACATTTTATTTCATCTGGTAATTTGTCGAAAATTTTTATAGCGGCATATTTTACCCCTTTCTGTGCCAAAGATACACTGAGTAAAGGATAGTGTAAGTCTTTCTTTTTTTCTGGTATTATAATCTTGAATGTCACTGTTGTTTAAAATCTGGTCCATGTTATTGAGAAGAAATTTCATTGGTGCCTAAATGTACTGTGAGGCTGTTGCAAGAATTCCCAAACTTTTAACAAGATGCCTACAAGATGTGCAACTATGAACCCCACATATTATTCTAACCACTTTCTTTTGAGCAGTGAATGCTTTTTGTCTAAATCTTCAGCTATCCCAAAATATTATTCCATGTGATATGAGAGAGTGAAAGTATACAAAGTATATTAGCTTACTAATTTCTATATCCTCAAAATTGGCAATTATTCTGATTGCAAAAGTTGGTGAACCCAGTTGCTTTAGAAGATCCAAAATATGAATTTTCCAATTAAGATTCTCATCTATGTGTACATCCAAAAACTTAATATGCTCTACCCTATTTACTGACTTCTTTTGATGTGTTATATTTATTGAAGGAATTGAACTTTTTGCAGCAGAAAATTGGATGCCTGTTTGCAGAAAACCAATTAATAACTTTTCGAAAGACCTCTTATTTGTATAATTTTCTATCAGACTTTCTTTTACTGGATTAATAATTATGCTTGTATCACAGCAGTGACAGTTCAGGTTCCTGTTTCAAACAGGAAGGGAGTTTATTCACATATATCAAGAACAGGAGGGGACCCATGATTGAACCCTGTGGAATACCTAATGTAATTTCACCCCAGTTAGATGAAGTGACAAACTTATTTAAATCACTTGACCCATATAAGGAAACTTTGCTTCCTGTTCTGTAGGTACAACTTAAACCACTCATATCACTCATATGCTATTCCATTTACAGCACAGAACTGTAATTTCTGTAACATAATGTCATGATCCACACAATCAAATGCTTTGGACAAGTAACAGAAAATTCCTGTTGGTGACATTTTACTATTTAAGGACTCTATTATATGGACAGTGAAATTGTATATTCCTGTCTCAGTGAAACAGCGTTTTGGAAATCCGAACTATGATCTACTAAGTATCCCATTACTGTTGAGATGGCTAACAACATTACTTTCTCGAATTTTTTTTTTAAATGCCGTAAGCAGAGATACTGGCCGATAATTATTGACATCTGTGGTGTCCCCCCTTTTGTAGAGCAGCCTGACAATAACATATTTTAAACTGTCTGGGAAAATACATTGAGTTAGTGATGCATTACATATGCGACTCATAACATCAGCTGTAATTGCTCCACATTGTTTTAAGATCTTATTAAGATGTCATCTACTCCAATAGAACAATTATTTTTCAAAGAATTAATAATTTTACTTATTTCACAAGAGGTTGAGAGGTGAAACTTAATCTGACAAATTTATTTTAAAACAGTCTCTTCCATGTACTGCCTGGCTTTCTCTTTTGAGCTGTTCTCACCAATTTTTTTCTCCTACACTTAAGAAATTGTTGTTAAATACATTAGCTTCTTGTGTACTGTTGGTTAGGATGGTATCGTTCTCGTTAATAGTAATACTACCTACCCCAGTGGTTACTTTTCCTGTCTCCCTTCTAACAAGATTACATATTGATTTGATTTTATTGCCAGAGTAGTTAATTTCTTCTCTAACATACATATTTCTTGATTTCCTTACAACGTTTCTCAGTATGTTACAATAATTTTTATAGTGTAAAACTACTTCTGGATCTTTATTGTTCTTGCTGTCTCATAAAGTTTTTTTTTTCTTTCTAAGACACTTTAATACCTGCAGTAATCCAAGGTTTCTTTGAAATGTGTGTGGTTTGGGAAACAATGTTCAAAAAGGGATGTAAATTTGTCAAGAAATATGTTGCATTTATCATTATATACATTTCCCCATTTAACATTTCTTAAACTTTCATTAAGTGCTCTATAGATACTGGGTTGAGCGACCTCACACTTTTACTTACTGGTTTCCGAACTGTACACCCTGTCAGGTTTTGTAGGTTAATCAGTTGTGCATCAAGGTCTGACAATCCATTTACCACAGGGAAAGCATATGTTTGTTTTAGATCCTCTTTCTGTACTAATACATTATCTATTAATGTGCTACTGTATTGAACTATATGTGCAGGGAAATTGATTACTGATTCTAAGTTATATGTTGTTAATAACACTTCTAGTTCGCTTTTCCTCTCAGAATTACTTGAAATAACCACACATTAATAACATCTTCTTTTTGTCTGACAGGCATCATGATATGAAGTCAAAGTTTTTTATGAATAGCTCCCAGTGTCCTAATGGGGATCTGTACATTGTTGCTAATATCAATACTACATTATATCTAGCTGAAGTTCACATGCACAAACCTCAAATTGCTGATCAACACAAAATTTGCTTACTTCTACAGTTTTGCATTTACACCCTTGTTTCATGAAAATGGCAGCTCCTCCTTTATCCTTCCTAGATCTACAAGTGTAAGATGCTAAATTATACCCACTTATACTGACACCAACAATTTACAAGACGAACAGGGTCAGTAAACAGGGTAGGATACTCTAAATTTTTAGGTGCACATTTTGAAGAAGACTTGAACTGGAAGCAGCTTTTTACTGTAGTTCTCAAACAATCAAGTTAAATTACTTTTGCTCATCGTAGTCTACCTGGTCCTTGAAACAAACTAATCTATCAACTGACACATTTCCATTAAGTAATCTCTCATGAAATAACTTTTTGGGATTACTGATCACTAAGAAAGAAAGTATTGACTGCACAAAAGCGAGCAATAAGAATAATATATCGTCATTTAGGTACCTCTTGAAGGAGTTAGGCATTTTAAATGGAGCATCACAAAATGTGTGTTCACTGCTTAAACTCGTCATAAATAATCCATCACAATTTGAGAAGAATAGTGACGTCCATACCTATAATAATAAAGGGAAAAATAACCATTGTTACCCATTATTAAAGCTGTCAGTGGCTCAGAAAAGAGTTAAAAATGCAGGAACAAAGGTTTCTGATCATTTTCCAAGTAGTATAAAATGCCTGACAGGCAGCAAAGCAAACTATAAATTTAACCGAATATCATTTCTCTTGGACAACTCGTATTTCAGGGACGAATTTCTATTTAAAAACGGGTAGTATATAAAAAACGGAAAAAAGGTAGTTGTTAAACGTAGTTGTGTGAGTTAGACTAGGAAGTTAATTTTTCATGAATATTAACATTAATTTTGGATACATATCCTGTAAACTGATAATTTCTACATAATTTGGATAAAACAATTGTTAACTAAGTAACTAATTACCTAACGAATATAAATTTTCAGTGTCGCTTTACACTAGCATAAGAGACTCAAACGAGCATACGTGTGAAAACTGATAGAATTTATTACTTTATAGACTTACATAAATCTCAGTTATAAATACTTCAAAGAAACACATGGTATAAGAGTGAATTCAAACTGTCCGGTTTGATAGCTGGTATTAAGACACAGTTTCTGGAATATTGGATGCACTCAGTGTAATAGTCCGCTATTTTTGAAGACTATATCCTGGAAGCCTATATATCACATTTTATTGTAATTTATATTAAGAATATGAGAACCGTAACTGACGAACGTGCATGAAAATTGTCGCGTGTCATCATGAAGATCGTATGAACCTATCCGTATTTACATACTTCACTCAGCATATCAGCAAGTTTTTGTGAACAGGCTCGTACTGCGATACGATACAACTTTCTCGCCAACTGCTCGCAACGCTGTCGACCAACACTCCATTATCGTTAGACAAAACTCCACCATATGATGCAAATAACCGAAGAGATAAAATAAAATAAAGATACCAAATTTCCATAACTCGACGTATGGGGATACTGGATTCTCACTCTTGGACTACTGTTAACTGTTTGGAGAGGCAGCCTGCCTTAAATAAAACCAACTGGAGCCGTTAGGTAACTTCACTGCAAAACGTTTTACACTTTATAGTTTCTTTTGGTTTTAACCTTCAACATCTTAATCCCCGAGGAGTGAGTTCGTTTACATGTAGATACCATAAATCGCAAATATGTTACCAAAGTCTTTATTTCCACAGGAAAGTTTGTGCACCCTAATTTTATGTCACGTGCAAATAGATGCAGTCTCAAGCGACGCTAACGATCGCGGAATGAGTCGAAGGAGTGTCAGACGCTTAATATGGCTTAAAATAAATGTGACACAGTGTTAGGACAGACTGTGTAGCTGTCAATTATAAAATGGGATCGGAATTTTAATTGTATTATTTACTTCTTGTGGCCTGATAAATAACACACTATCATGCATTCGCAGATGTAGTTGTCTCAGTTGTATATTGGTCGGTTTTAGCTTTGATTCGGTGTAGCGTAGCAGACGAAATTCGTTTGCTACCAAGTTGGTGAAAATGTAACGTCTCCCACAAAATGAACAGAGCTTTATAGCGAAATTCTGAATGTCAATTCTTCGAGAGGTGGGACACACGACAGTGACGTTAGCAAGGATAATCAAGAACTGGTAGAAATTTTTGCATTAATGTTCTTGCTGAAATTGTCATGACAATTGAAGAATAGCTTACCTGAATTGTTCAGATTCTTCTAAAAGTCAAGTTCAGATGTCGTCATTGGAGAATAGGAACGCTGTGCGACTTAGGAGCGTGATTACATCAAACTACAATGTAATAAAAGATTTGCTTCATAGAAGAAAAATTACTGTGCAGGTTCGATTTGTGAAAGACGTAAATGTACATCCAAGAGCGCGCTGATGAGGTGCAATAATCACGTCACTAAATCGTACACTTCCGACGGCTTAATTATCTGGAACAAATAAACACTAGTGTTCAGATAATACTAGTAGAAGGAATGAATTACTTTAATAATAAATGAAAACAAGTTGAAGCTCATTATGTATGTTATGAAAACCAACTTACATAGGATAAATCATACAGAAGCTTTCAGGCTGGCGGTCTGGAGAAAAAAGGAATAGCAAGAAGAAGGCGACATAACTTATACTACGTTGTTTTTGCAAAACGTAATATGATCGAAAATGATTCGTAGGCACCTTTAACTGCCCAGAGATCAGTTCAGCTATAAACTCTCAGAACGATCGGATCGCTGACATAACAAACACAGTGATTCGTTATAGTGCAGATATTCCGACAGCCGTGGGTCATAATTAAACACTGATATTGTGCAACTGGCGGACACAAATTACGTTGCATAGTAATTATGGTATGTATATAACAGTTTTGGATTTAATGATAAGAATGCCACTCTGTTATTCCCGGTTACCGTATCACTGGTTTAGCTGAATGTATGCAGGACTCTAATTGGGGGCGCATATTAATTAATTACTGCCGACTGACACGCGCAGAATCTGTGGCCACGTGTCATTCTCGTCAATATATTCGAAACGACATGATTGGTAAGCAGATGAATTCCTGATACAGAACTTACAGCGTAATTAAGCTCTAAGGAGGAAGCGCAGCACACCACAAATATTGACGAAACTGGAGGCAGCAGGAGAACAACATAGGTGTACGCTGTTAGTTTCTTTTAAATTGAAATGCTGTTAATGTACGTTTTGCATTCTGGAAACGTTTTTAACATTACGCTGAAATAAGTAACAAGATTTGAAGAGCTAACCACTATCCTCAGGTGTAACGTGAAGTAATAAGGTGTAACGAAACCAGACTAATACTTGTTTTCGTCTGTTTACTAAGCTGTATTTTTGTACACTGAACGGATGGTAACTGAAAATTTGTCCATCTGTGAGGCCTTTTCATTTTGTATAGTTTCAAAACATACTCGGTTGGGTACAATACGTGACTGGAATCAGTATTTACTAACATATATGTATAACGTAATTCTGAATGTACACGTTCAGTCGGTTTTCTGTTTCGTGTTGTGCATAATTTTACCTCTTTTTCAGATGGACTTATAAACTAAAAAATGTAAATGTCGTGTGACCAGAGCCTCCCGCCGGGTGGACCGTTCACCGGGTGCAAGTCTTTCCCTTTGACTCCACTTCGGCGACTTTCCCGTCGATGGGGATGAAAGGTTGCACGCAAAAATTGGCGTAATTAGTAGTGAAAAACAGCCATATGCAAGGCACTATTTGTTCTTCTTTCTTCCTTGTCTCATTACTTTCATTATTTATTTGCATGAAGGGTACTTGTTATATGCTATGTAGAAGTCTTGCTTTGTTTGATGAATAGACAGTGGACAATCTCAATTACAAAATAAAAGCTAAAATACATAAGAGAAATCACACATGCAGTATAGAAGACAATACAAAAATCAACAGAACATATACAAAGGTAATATGTACACATGCAAAACACAGTACACAGATGAAAAGGACATTGTATGCAGTGACATAGACAAATATACTAACACAAAAGTTTGCAATATATAACCTACAAATCAACAAATACCCTTGAAACATATTTAAACGATTCAACATTCAAAAGAGACGAATCGGAGGATTCAGGCATATACCAGTTCAAATGCCAAACCTGCAGTGCAGTATAAGTCAGGATGACTTGCAGAAATTACAGCACAAGATGTAAAGAACGCATCATATGTTGGAAGTACGTCACTAACCATTTCAACTTTGAAGAATATTTAAAACGGACGCCCCTCACTCCTCAAATGTAGAGCAGGAGTTCACAATTATCAGAATAAACAATAACATTAGATATCTCATTCCATTACAAGAAAACTACCACATTCAAAAAGCCACAGCGCAAAGCAAGCAGCTGATGAGTGACCACATACATTAAATACAAACATAACTTCTCACCGTTGACATTACAATATACACTGTACGGATAGCAACAATATGTAACACTAAACAGGTTGGCATATTAGAAGGATGAGTATATAGTTTGTGTCCTGTGTTAAACTGAGGTTTAGTGAGACAGACACAACAATAGCTGCGCCAGCAGCATAGAAAAAATGAATGTAGAACAATATCAGTACGCACAATAAGTAATGCAACATATTATTTTGGACAAAGAGTGCCTAGGTCAGAACTGTTTGTAGCTTACATTTGAAATGACAGAATATATAATTAGGAAGTGCTGCATACAAATGAAAATCTGTTTGTGTTTGAGGGCACTAAGAATATAAAATACTGAGGCGAAAACGCTTCTGGCAAAATAAATATTGCCCTTATTCGTTTGCCTATAGGCACTCTTAACCTAAAAATCGTCAATATAACCTTCACGGTGGTTTCTCATTTATCGCCGATGTTCTGTCGTCGATATTATTTCTGAGTATATCAAAAACTTGTTACTTACAGGCAGTAGTGCTCGTTGCTCCCCACGCATGAGTCAAGTAAGTTTCGCCACGGCCCATCACAGACTCTTTCTGTTCGCCCTCATTTTTGTGCGCGCAAGTTTTCGCTCTCGGGAAGAGCTCTTTCGGCTCTTAAAGGAGCGTATCGCGGCAGGTAGCGACACATTAATTTCCGTCTGCGTCGCCGCAGAGAGCAATAAATGACCCGCAGACTTGGCGCCATCAATCACTGGCCGGTACCGCGTCGCAAGAAGCGCGCCGACTCAGTTCCAGCTGCAGCTGAAAGGAAATCAAAGGGAAGGCTGTGCTGTATGGCGGCGACCAACGATGCTATGCCCTCCGCCGTGTTCCGTCTGCTAGTGGAATGGCGAAACCAGAGCGATCTGGTTTGACAACTGCGCTCGTAGGCACTGGTTATTTTTTAAATAAAGGTCGTTTATGAATGATAGTGGGAATTACGCGTTATCGCCGCAATGCGCATACGCGATTGCTCCCAGCATGCATAGCGCTTCTAGACGCTATTTGGAGCCGTGTCGTCTGCGCTATAGAGTTTTAGAGTGTTGTAATAAGACTGTATCACCCGCTGACTCTCAGATAAGATCTCTTATTCAATTATTGAGTGCGAGAAACATTGAAACAGCAGAAATTGACGGCCAGATTTGTGTATTTTACGCTAATAAGAGCTACAGTGGCAGTAAAGTTGGTTCAAATGGCTCTGAGCACTATGCGTTTAACTTCTGAGGTAATCAGTCGCCTAGAACTTAGAACTAATTAAACCTAACTAACCTAAGCACATCACGCACATCCATTCCCAAGGCAGGATTCGAACCTGCGACCGTAGCGGTCGCTCGATTCCAGAATGTAGCGCCTAGAACCACAACGTTGGCAACCAGAGTTAGTGCCACACAGACAACTCCAGCATCAAAGATCTTGCCAATTGTATTTTGTGACAAGAAAGATATTTCGAATAAAATCTTCTTGATTTTCAAGCTGCCTCAATTTGAATAAAATACTGGAGCTTTCGATGGCGGAGGTAGCTATCGAAAATTCGAGCATTTTAGTCGAATTTGTTGAGTGGTACTTAAGATAGGTAAATAAATTAGTGAAAACAATATGAAGTGACGTAAAAATTAGAAAATAAATGAAAAACTTAGTTTAGAAGAGTTAAGCACTGTCAAACAGCGGGCAGAGTAGCAGTGGCAACGGCCGGCGCTTCCAAGTCAGCACGTTCAGGAGAAGCCATCGCCCTCCCCACATAAGCGGACCCTGTCGATTCAGCCATCAGGGCATCGCCCGAGCGGCTCACGTGTTTCTCAACTGTCACATGTGATCAAAGGCCCTCGCCTGCAGTCCAAGAGCCAATGACCAACCTTAAGAAGATTCTTCGAGAAGCTTATACGTGACAGAAGAGGCAATGACCGTGAAGTCGTTCACCTCCAGTGAACCGAAGTAAATAAATACGTGAGACGCAGTGGGCCCGACAGTAGTTTTCAATTCAGTTGCGGTTCGAGTTCAGTTCCAGTACAGTTCAGTCGGTGCTGAAGACCCTCATGCAGGAAGAGGCTACATCGTACACAGAAGCATCAAGATCGCCGCTGTAATGGAATAGCAAGCAGCAGCCTCGGCGCCAGAAGACAGAAGGTATTTGAAGACTGATTTTTACGTACCCGGGTGACTCGTGAGGAGACGGCCTCACATCAGCAGTCACCTATGAGCTGGGATGAAGATCGGACAGCCGAAGCCTGGCAAGCAGGAGTCTGTTGTTCGAGTCCGGGACACTGGCCTCCCGTCACCGCGCCGCTCCGCTGGCCGTCGCACAACACTGACACATGCGGCCGCATAGAGAAGAGAAACACTGTAACGTCACATCCAAGGTATCACCATCCGATTCACGACTTCGTTCTCAATAATTAAAAGGGCCACCTCACGATGCGCATCTCCAGTCAACTGGGCGAAACAGCGACACGAGATACACACCGGCAGGCGTAATCAGACGCCGCCGCTGCCGCAGCGGAAGGCTTCGCAGACGACACAGCTGCCGCTCTCTCAGCCAGAACAATCCCTTAGGGAAACCGTTGTACAAAACTTTCAATAAAAGATATCTTATGTAAAAATGCTGTTTCATTGTACCACATACTCGAGCCAAGGAAGAACCCACCCTGCCCAAATGCTGTTAAGAGAGAAAAAGTAATTTATTTAGTGTTTTTCACCCTGTCATAATGCTTTAGAATCAAATGCCCATTGCAGTAATACTCATCTTGACAATTGCCTAGCATCAAAAGAGGTTACCCAGTTACAAATTGAAGCGACTACCAAACAGGGAAGATTTCATTGAGACATGCCACCGCAAAGGACTCCGAAAACAGAAAGGAATTTTGTTAGTGAATTTTATGCTGAGAGGTACACCAATCAGTCCTAATGAGGATTGCGTGATCTTGAGAAAATTCCTACGTGCCATATAAAAAATTGGCGTGGTCTACTGTCTTCTAGTGCGACGTTACTCCATGACATCGAAAAAACACACATTTCTGCCCAAACGCTAGATATAATCATGCCTTTTCGATGGATACAACTGTATTATCCACCTTAGAGTGCATATCTTGCAGCCATTGACTTTTATTTGTTTGAGTAGGGGAGAGAGCTGTACCTAGGGGATAGTAACCTAGGAGCACATGATTTTTTCTGGTCTGTATTTCAGTGATTTTAGATCAATTTCATGTTGTTTAGGATATGTCCTTGTCAACGACAGCGAAAAAGTGAAAACTATAGTGATGGATTAGGTTTCTTCACAGGCAGCAGGTTCTCTTGACGTCGCAATTCAAAAATGTGTTTAGCATTACAGCAAATGTTCAAACAACAGTCAAAATTATGTAGACAAGTGGTTAAAATTATGTGGTGTACAGCCAACAATGTATTATAACTACATTTACAGTAGTATTAAAAGGGGCCTTATTTAAAATATACCGCTCATAGGTCTGGACA
Source organism: Schistocerca gregaria (assembly GCF_023897955.1). Lineage (NCBI taxonomy): Eukaryota > Metazoa > Arthropoda > Insecta > Orthoptera > Acrididae > Schistocerca > Schistocerca gregaria. The sequence goes on from NC_064921.1 coordinate 679,453,102, forward strand.
GAACTTTCCAATTTTTATTTATTTACACAGTGATGGAAAAAATCAGAACACGGGGGAGTAGTTGTGCGACATAAACGAAAGTTGGTTGACATGTTTCTACATATCAGAGATGCTGTAGCCGGCCGCTGTGACCGAGCGGCTTTAGGCGCTTCAGCGAGGAACTGCGCTGCTACTACGTTCGCAGTTTCGAATCCTGCCTCGGGCATGGATGTGTGTGATGTCCTTAGGTTAGTTAGGTTTAAGTAGTGTGTAAGTCTAGGGGTCTGATGACCTCAGATGTTAAGTCCCATAGTGCTTAGCGACATTTGAACCATTTTTGGTGAGACGATGTCTGTTCAGATTTGGCGCAACTCACCTAAGAACGGCTCTAGTAGTTCCACTATGAGGATGCAAATCAGATTTGCCTTAAATACACGCTCTAACAGTCGTGAGCATTAGTTGAAGACTTAGAGACTAGACTCGATGAGTTGACATTAGTCAGGAGTGCATTTAAGGCAACAGAGACTTTAACATCAGTACCGCACTGAGTTTGAACGATGTCGTGTGATATTGTTACTAGAGGCTGGATGTCCCCTCTGAAATACTGCAGGAAGACTTGTCACGAATTTTGCCACGGTACGTGATTGCTGGCAGCGGCCATCACGAGAATGTACCTTCACAAGAAGGCGGCCACGTGGCACTACTGAGAGGGAAGACCATCGTGTTCGGCATATGGCTCTGGGGCAACTTACTACATCTTCAGCAGCAGTGAGCATCACACTGACTCAACTAACTGTTATGAATCGGTTACTTCAAGGACAGTTCCGAGCCAGACGCGCTGTAATGTGCATTCCACTGATCCGAAACCATCGCCATTTCCAACTCCAGTGGTACCAAGGAAGAGGTCACTGGTGGGCAGGGTGTTGTGTTTTCTGATGAAAGCCGTTTCTGCCTCATTGCCGGTGTTAGTGGCTGCCTCGTGATGACTGGGTGCTGTGTGCTATCCTTAGGTTAGTTAGGTTTAAGTAGTTCCAAGTTCTAAGGGGCTTATGACCATAGCTGTTAAGTCCCATAGTGCTCAGAGCCATTTGAACCGGTGTTGGCCGTGTTTGGTTGTAAGGAAGCCAGTTGCGGGCGTGCAACCAGCCTGTTTGCGTGCTAGACACATTGGGCCTACACTTAGATTCTGGGATGCGATTTCGTTTGACATCAGGAGCAGTATCGCGGTTGTACAACGCACCCTGACTGCGAATTTGTACGTCAGTCTGGTGATTCGACCTGTTGTGCTGCCATTCATGAACGGCACTCCAGGAGGTGTTTGCCAACAGGATAACTCCTGACCACATACCGCTGTTGTAACCCAAGATGCTCTACAGAGTGTCGACATGTTACCTCGGCCTGCTTGAACACCAGATCTGTCTCCAATCGCGCACATATGCGACATCATCGGACTACAGCTCCAGCGTCAGTCACAAAGAGCATTAACCGTTCCGGTATTGATTGATCGAATACAGCAGGCATGGAACTCCATCCAACGTACTGACATCTGGCACCTGTGCAACACAGTGTGTGCACGTTTGCATGCTTGCATTCAACATTCTGGCTTTTACACCAGTTATTAATGTACCAGCATTTTACATTTGCAGTGGCTTATCTCACGCTTACGTTTACCAGTGATCTTGTAATGCTAATCACTGTTACTTATTCAAATTTATTCCCGAATTTTCATTACTAAACATTATTTTTTGGTGTTAAGAATTTATATACGATGTAACTGTTTTATTTTTGCTCATGTTCGTCTTGTATCATCTCGGCAACTGTGTTGCAATCCTTTCTGCTCATGTACCTGTCATAGGTGCTGTTTTATCACTAAGATTTTCTTTTTGAGGTCACTGTCTTAAAAGAGCACAACTGTCTACGCTGCAGAACTGGTAACACACGTCATGTGATTCTCCATTGCTGACACAAGTCACCATAGTGAGGTGCTGTGCACATACCAGCCGTTTATATGAAAACAGCGCAGGAACGTGATAGTACCTCTTCATTAGTTACTCTGTCTACCATCTAACCTACATTTACAGCCATACTCTGCAAACCACTGTAAACTGAATGGCAGAGGGTACGTCCCATTATACAGTTAATGGTTTTTTCCCGTCCCATTGGCGTATAGAGGGCGGCAAGAGTGGCATTTAAATCTTCAGCATTCTTATGTAGAACGGTATTTCAAAAACTTATATTCTCTTCTTGTCTGAACTACTTATTAACTACGTCCCACAGCCTTATAAGCCAATAGTCCTTATATTCACCTATAGAAAAAGAGTTTCTAACACTTAAATTTCTACTATGCACTGAGGTGACGAAAGTATGGTATAGCGACATGCACGTACAGAGCTGGCGCTAGTATGGCAAACACAAGGTATAAAAGAGCAGAGCATTGGTAGAGCTGACCTTAGTACTCAGGTGACGGTGCCAAAAGATATCTGACGTGATTATGGCCGCACGATGGTAATTAACATACTTTGAGCAAGGAATAGTAAGTAGTTGGAGCTAGACGATTGGGACATTCCATTTCGGAAATCGTTAGAAGAATCCAATATTCCGAGATCCACAGTGTCAAGAATGTGAGGAAGTACCGAATTTCAGGCATTACCTCTCACCATGGACAAAGCAGTGGCCTTCACTTAACGACCGAGAGCAGCGGAGTTTGAGAGAGACTTGACAGTGCTGACAGACAGTGCTGACAGACATTGCTGACAGACATTGCTGACAGACATTGCTGAAATAACCGAAGAAATCAATGTAACACGTACGATGAATGTATCCGTTAGGATAGTGTGGCGGAAGTTGGCATTAATAGACTATGGCAGCAGACGACCCATGCGAGTGTCTATGCTAACAGCACGACGTCGCCTGCACCGCGTCTAATGGGATCGTTGCCATATCGGTGCTAACCTAGAGAAATGCAGAACCATGGCCTGGTCAGATGAGTGCCGATTTCGGTTGATAAGAGCTGTTGGTGGGGTTTGAGTGTGGCGCAGACCCCACGAAGCCATGGACCCAATAAAGCAATGCGCAATCTGGTGGTGACTTCAGAATAGTGTGGACTGTGTTTGCATGGGCTACACTGGTTCCTATGGTCCAACTGCACCTATCATTGACTGTAAATGGCTTTGTTCGGCTATCTGGAGACCATCTGCAGTCATTAATGGATTTCGTGTTCCCAAACAAGGATGGAATTTTTGAGATAGGTTTCAAACACATCCTGGACAATTAGAGCGAAATATTTTCTAACCCAGATCATCCGACATGGGGCATAATCGAGAGGTCAGTTAGTATAAAAATTCTACACCTTGAACACTTTCGCAGTTATGGGCGGGTATAGAGCCAGCATGGCTCACTATCTCTGCAGGGGACTTCCAACGATTTGTGGACTGCATTCCTCACGGAGTTGCTGCAGTACGCCGGACAAAATGGGGCCCAACATGACATTGTGACGTATCCCATGACTTTTGTCTTCTGAATGTATGTTTTTACAAATTCCCGTTTTTCAGAAATGTTTTTCTTGCTATAGACAGTCTGCATTTTATATCATGTCTGCATCGCCCATCGTCAGTTTTTTTTTTTTTTTTGCTGTTCAAATAACAAATTTCGCCTACATTTAATGTCTCATTTCCTACTCAAGTTTTCTGAGAATCGCTTGATTGAATTCGCCTTTCGTTCATTACCCTTGTTGTAGTGTTGTTCGTGTTATTTTAGAGCCTCCTAAGAATTGTGTTGGGACCCTGCTGTTCATATTGTATATTAATGACTTGCAGAACATATTAATAGTTACCTCATACTTTTTGCAGCCGATGCAGTTACTGTATTTGTAATGAGGTTCAGTCTGAAAGAAACTGCACAAATATTCAGGCATACCTTGATAAGATTTCAAAAATAATGAGAAGATCGGCACATTGCTGTAAATATTCAGAAATGTAAAACTGTGCCCTTCACAAAAGGAAGAAACGTAGTATCCTATGACTACAATATCAATGAGTCAGAATCAATCAACTTTCACAAATGCCTCTGTAAACAAGTTGTAGGAAAATGAAATGAGACGATGATACAGGCTCAGGCGTAGGTAGAGCAGGCGGCAGACATTCGTTCATTGGTAGAATACTTGTAGAATATTATCGCACTGCAACCAACCCTAGAATATTGCTCAATTGTGTTGGTCCCCATAGCATAAAGACTAACAGGGGATAGTGAGCGTATACAAAGAAGGGCAGCAAGAATGGCCCCAAGTTTGCTTGACCCATGGGAGAGTACCACACAGATGATGAAAAAAATGAACTGCCAAATGCTTAAAGATAGATCCAAACAATCGAGTTAAAGTCTGCTTAGAATGTTTAAAGAAATCCATGAATCTTGGAATATAGCTACTACAACTCTCCTAATTTCAGAGACGCAAAAAGGCAATCGTTCATCTCACGCTCTATACTTAAATGTGACCTGAAGATGCCCTAATAACTGGTACAATGGGACGTACCCTCTGCCATGCGCTTCAGTGTTTCGCAGGGCATGGGTATAGATTTTGATGTAGAACCAAATTGTTTCAACGCCGAGACACCCAGTGATCGAACGTTGGAACATTTCTAGACACCATTAAAACGTTGCTTGATTCTGGTCTTCAAGACATGACGAGGCACTGATCGAGATCAGATTTTCCTCACACTGACGCGTGTGTTAGAAAACAGTTCTGAGTTTTCATCTGTAATGAACAGTCACGGCTACTTCAAATGAAACAAAACTTGTTGTTCTTTCACTACTAGAGGGAGTGAAAAAGGAGGATGTCATCGTCTTTTAGTGAGTGATTTTAAATGTGGAAAAACTAAAATACAGAATACAATTGGAAATCACAGCAGTATGTTAAGGAATGGGAAGAAAACGCAAGAAGAAAAAATTCGAAGAGAAGATGGTGGCAATCATTTGAAGACATTAATAATATTGTTTAGTGTTGGTTAATAGAGCACGTGCCAAAGGATTGCCTATTCGTGGACCGATGCTACAAGAAAAAGCTCTTAAATTTGCTTCTGATCTTGGAATTTCTAATTTCAATACAAGGAACGGCTGCTTGGACCGATTTCGTGTTGGACACGGCAGTCTGTGGAGAAAATGCAAAAGTTAATGAGGGTGTTGTATCCGATTGGAAGTCGAGATTTAATGTAATTAAAAGTGGCTGTTATGTTAATGACATTTACAGTATGGCTGAAACTGATCTATTTTTAAAGCTATTCCAGACAATACACTAACTGTGAAGGCTGATCAGTGCAAATGCGCAAAAAATGGCGAAACAAATATTAACGATCTAAACTATTGCTTAAAAGAAGAACCACTAGTGATATATACAGCAAACGTCACTAGTGATACATACAGCAAATCGTCCACGGTGCTTCAAAAACAATGGCATTTCCTTGTTTAGTGTGTCTTAGGATCAAATAAAAATGCATTGATGATGAATGACATTTTTGGTATTGGCTGAATAACTTAAATTCAATAATGAACATTCAGAAACGTAAAATACTACTTTTCGTAAATAATGCGCCATGTCACTGCAGCGTAAAGTTATCAAATGTGAAAGTAAATTTTTTTCCTGTCAACACAACATCGTGTGCTCAGCATCTTGACCAGGCAATGATCCGGCCCTTCAGATTAAATTACCGAAAGAAGCCCCTGCGTTCCCTAGTTGCGGAAATGGACAATGCCACATCCTTGTATGACCCAGCTAAGTCGGTGGCCATTGGTGATGCTGTGAGCTGGATTATAAGTACGTGGAATGAAGCGCAAAACGAAACAATTAGAAAATGCTTCATTCATTCTGGTTTTCCGTCTTCACAAAGTTTGAACGCTGTGGAAGAAGGAGTTGGGGATCAATCAGTAAATATCTCAGTCACCTGTGCGAAGCTTCTGATACTCTATTGGACATTTCTACACTGAAAGAAGAAATTGAATGCTTCAGTAGTGGTGACAATTGGGAAGACGTCGGTACCGAAATGAATTCAGGTCATCAGTGCAGTGACAACCAAAACAGTGATGGTAAAAATGATGCAATTTCTGTAGAAGCAGTCCGCAATCCCATTAGGCGATGTTCTGCATAGTATTGCTAGACCAGGTTCCTTGCTTCTGAGCTTTCCAACCAGAGACCAGCGTATTTTATGTCTGAGGTGGAAGAGAAATCTGAGTATATGATTGTAAACAAACATATGAAACAATGTGTGCAGATGCCAATTTCGGCGTATTTTACTATGTAAAAATTAGGGACGTACTGTATTATTATTACTGTTATTAATACATTATAAGAGCTAGTTTTTCGTTTTAGTAGTTATTATCATTAATTTTGTTTAGAGGACTATGTTCAGCATCACACTTTACCATGATCATCCTTTTAAGAAGACCACTTCTGCCCATCACAACTTACAAAAATTCAAGTGGTCGGCTTAAAGAGGTTTCACAGTGTATTAATAATGCAGTCGTATAGATAAGAACTAAGTAATCTCTTGCCTGGAAGCAGACAGCTAAGACTAGAAAAATATCAGATACAATGATTCTGCAGACCATAGAGTTACTTAGGTACCCTCGAATGCCACAAATGACGATGGTACTTTACAATGGTTTACTGAAAATTGGAAAATTTCGTAAAGACTCTCGTATTGATTAAAATAACTCGAACTACCGCAAGTACGTTTCAAAGATATAGGCAGTGCAATGTCACCCTAACCTGGTGTTTCAACGATCTCTGGCGACGTCGGATTTCCTGAGCTGGGAACTGGTAAGCGCCGCTTGGACACTCATCAGCAACCACCGTGCAGCGAAGCGGTAGAACGTTGTATGTCACAAGGAATGGCGTGCTTGGCTTAACAGCAAGAATCGCGAGGAAGTTCAAAACTTATATAAATAAAACCCTAAATCTCAAAGTGTACTGCCCACAGACGAGATTCGTGGCTGTTGGGGCAGAGCAGTCGTTTGCGATCAACCACTGGAGACCCTGCCGCACCTCAATTGTGTGAGACTCACCCAAGCAAGAGAGACTGTCTGGGTGGACGCTTTCTTATCAAGCTGCTCATGGGACTTCCATGAAGCCTAAATCAGTTACCTCTACTTCGATCGGTTCGGGTAGTCCATTGGGCAATATTAATACTCAAACTCGAAAGAGGTCTATGAATGTAAGAGATAGCAGCAATAATAAGGGTAGACGGTGCATTTATTGTGACACCCGTGTTCCTACCCCGTGTGTACAACGTTCAGATAACATAAACGGATGCAGCCGGGTGGCGTAGTCTGCAACCGCCGATGCATCGACACACACACACACACACACACACACACACACACACACACACACACACTGTAAACACTAATGACACCACACCAACCATAGGTGACCGACATCAGAAGCTATCGATATTGAAAATTACTGAACAACAGGTGAAGCAGCATGAACTCTATACCCCTGTTTTTGACAAGGGGGAGACGTAGGATTACACTCAGAATATATGCAAACAAACTCCATCTCTATTGACAAAGTTACTAGCTAATTTAATTTCGAATTGCTTCCTCAATAACACTACCCCCACAGCAGCTTTCCTACTTCAGTTTTACCTTAGTCCCCTTGTCATTCTATATCCAAAAAACTCTAGGACTTCCAGGGTACGTTAAAGCCTGCGCGTTGGTACACACAACGAAACCCAAGTGATCAAGTTGTTAAATGCCAAATTACTTCACGAATAAGCTATCATTAGTGAGTTGTATACGGAGCTAAACTGTTGTAAAGGAGTTGTGACGCACCAAGTTACTACATATATGGATACCAAGGAACTTAGACAGGAATGGGAAAGTGAACGTGTCGCTGAAGTACACAATTTCTTGAAAAGGATTGATTATTAGCTCGAGAACTCAGGGATTATTTATGTTGACAGTCTATCGAACCTTCGCCATTAGATTAGCCCCTGTGTACCTAGTACGATGGGCTGCTTTAGATGTCATGGCTTCGGTCACACCACCATGGTTTGTAAAAGTCGGCCTACAATTGGAAGATACTGCTTCGCTGCCAACGATTCATGTATTCAGAGTATTTCCCCAATTGCTCTCAAACCCGTCCAGTTTGGAGCTAGGTGAATCCAGTCTTTACGGAAGGGAATACAAGAGATTTAAGTGACGCAACGCATCTATTCTGATGCGAAGAAGGTGTTTAAGGCCACACAGCCACCCACTTTTGTCGAGTCAGCGTTGAAGCAGCATGCGCAGAAAACTTTGACAGTTGAGCAGAGAACATCAACTTGTAAATGCAGCTGCAGGCTTACATCGTTAGTCCTACAATCAACCAATCCTACCACTGAAGTAATGGCGGTTGTGGAACCTTATGTCGGATAAGCTAGCAGAGTCTCACCGAAGATAGTGAAGAGACCCAGAGAAATTTTTCTGTTAACCCTCGCATGGTATCAGCTCTGAAAAAACATATTGTATCCCTGGGGTCTTTTTTGACCCCAAAATGGTCCTAGCATCTTTATGGCGATAAAATTTGAAATATGTCCACAAAAGTAATTATAATTTTTTGAGAAACATATGCACGATATTGGTATTACAACTTCATAGTTACTTAATATAATTAAGTTACATATAAGTTGTAATTATTTACTTCATCTGTCTGAAATATGAAAACTTACTTTGTTTGGTTTCAAAAATAATTTTAACAGAAAATATTTATAACCTACACACTATGTAACAATACTGTAATTTATTAATATTATGTGTAATATCACTTACATGGAAGTTTATTAGAAATACACTCTTACTCGCTCCCATGTCATATGACGAACAATAACTTCGCAACACACTTATCCTAGCATATTCTCTACAGACAAACTTGTGACACTCATCACATTGTTGATTCACTTTCTTGTCCTTTGACCTTGGGCAGAAATCACACCGTTATCTTCTCACATTTGTAACATCTGCTTCTCGGTTGTTATTTTGGTTTTCCTTTAAAAGATCCCTGAAGCCTGAAGATATTATTGCTGAACGAATGTGGTGTGTTCTGCACTGGGGCGACAGGATTCGTCGTTGAATGTGAGGTTTGACTAGTTCTTTTCCTAGTTCTGAGAGGAATTTTCTTGTTGCATTTTAATTTCTCACGTCACGTAAAAATTTATAATACTGAACGTCAGCAATGAGACAAGCTAAATCTAGTATATCGAAAAATACTGCAAGTGGCCACCTTCTTGTTTCGCTGAATAATGTCTAGCAATCTTATCAACTGTACCAACTCCTGACTTTGTTGTTGTTGAACATTACTATTTCAGGTTTTCTGAGCTCATGCTCACTTACATCAAATGTTTGGTGTAGAGTAGACAACAAAATTTATTTTGTGTAGGAACGTATGAAGCTAAAACAGTATTCTGTGCATACCCAACAGTGATCGATAATGGACGCCTTTGTTTTGATGGCAACATTTATTTTGGTATCTCTTTTCGGTTGGCCCGAAGAGTTCCCACACGTGGCAGTTTATTAGCAAGAAGTTCCTTTTCCAAATCAAAACTTATAAAAAAACTGTCAGTGGTAATGTTCCTACCACTTCCCTTCAGGTGATCAACTAAATCATATACCACTCGTTTCCTTTCATTTATTTCCCTTCCTTCAGCAGATTTCCCCGTTTATACTTGTACACTTATGACTTATTTGGCCTCTCAATCTACAGCAGCCCATACGTTTTCCCATACTCTCCAGGTTTCGTATGAATGTACACCTTGAATGGACACCATCCCGTGAAACTACACAGATACTCATCAACTGTAATATAAGGTTGAGGCATCAACGAACATTTTAAACACAGCCCTTATAGGTTCAGCTTATGATCCAGAAGCAGCTTTTCTTTCTTCCCTTGTAAGTTTGTCATCGAACCAGAGGCACGTCAATATATCACAAAATCTTGAGAAGATCAAATTGTGTACCAAGCTTCTGAAGCATCCATACTGGAGTCCTCAAGCCAGCTGAAAAGGCAGTCTGTCTCTTGGTAGAGTGATGAATGCCACTCTGTGATCAGGACGAGGAGAGCAATTCTGGTATGTCCAAGGACACTGCAGCCCTTCGGGTAGCTAGGGTGAAAGTCACCTGATTATAGAGATAACAAAAAGAGATTGTGTCAATAGTTCCATTTCACTAAGAGTAGAGTCATATGGGAGACCATCAGGAGGATTTCTGGAAGAGGAGGTAGATGTCCAGTGGCTGGTGTAAAGGAGAAATAAAGTCTCCAGACCAACCCGTGAGACACTGACCAGAGTATGGCGGCATACTGTACCACAGTTACCGCCGCTCCCAGTCAGGATCCAGCTATCCGCCGCTATAGTACCATTGCTGAGAATCGCAGCTGTCCCTTCTCATGTAGGAGCTGGCTTCTGCGTTATCTACAGATCGTGACATTTCACCGGGTCATGATAGGGTCAAGAATAGTGTGTTACGGCATCTCACTGGGCTGAGCGAAGAAATACTCGGTTTAATGTCACTTGGGCGTCAGGAAACATTCCCGACTCGTGGCGGGAGGCAATTTTTATCTCTAAATTTAGAATCTGGGAGAACCGCACATACCCGAGAAGTGAGCTTAGTGTTGTCCTCACTGGTTCCGCGGAAAAGACCTTGGAGTGAATGGTCAACTGTGGGCCCTTGTCTGGATCATAGAATACAGCCAGCTCCTTAGTCGCTTTCAGTGTGGGTTCAGGAGATATTTCTCCTGTTTTAGTAACCTGGTCCTCCCAGAAATGTCTGTACAACAGGCTTTCCTGCACTGGTATCACTTAATGGGTATATTTTTTGCCATAGAGAAAGCCTACAATACTACTTGGAGGCTTACTATGTTTGGGCAGTTTCATGAATCGAGGACAACTTCCCATTTTTGTACGGTCCTTCCTCTCACCACACTACTTTAGATAGGGAGTAGGTGATCGCTTTGAGGAGGAGAACGACGTCCGTCAAGGTGTTGTATTCAGTGTGACTGTCTTTTCCGCAGCTATTAATAGTATTACGTCGTGGTTTTAAACATCCTGTCCAGTGTTTATTGTCTGTTGACGACTTCTTTGTCTTTCGTTCGTTTTCAAGCCTTGCAACGGATTCTTTTCAGCTGCAACTGGTTATTCGACGGCTGGAGGTATGGGAGGAGACGATGGTTTTTAATTTTTCCACCGAGAAGTCTGTGTGCATTCTTTTTAAATGATCACGTTCTGTTTTAAACTTTCCCGAGTTAAGGAAGAGGGACGCCGTTTTTAATTTTAAAGACTTTTTGAAGTTTCTGGGTCTCACATTTGACTAAAATTACTTGGTTACTACACCTTCGGGACCTGAAGAGACGGTTCCTAAAAGAGTTCAGTGTTTAAAATGTCGTAGCCAAAGCTTATGGGGAGCAGACTGAACTTATCTGTTCCAGTTTTACAGGGCCTTCGTACGATCTCGGCTCGATCATGGGTGCACGGTGTGTGGATCTGTACGACCGTCTTATTTATACATATTGGACGAGTGCAACATGAAGTAATTCGGCTGGCCTCTGGGGCTTCTAGAGCCAGTTACATGCCGAGCCTATGCACTGAGGATAGTGAACTGCCACTTCACATCAAGCGAAAACTCCTCGCGCTGCCTCAAACCTATAAGACACTGTCCACATCATTTACACTTGCGTACCATACAGTTGTTCGGCCACCAATGGAAGGGCTTTTTATAATCTACAACGGAGTCGAGGCTAAATGGGATTCGCAAGAAGGATTGCTTTTCAGTGGTGGGTATGACGGGTTTTAAAGTTTTACATTAAGGTTGGAGCAGATCTCCACCTTGGCTCCTGCAGAAGCCTAAAATTATTTTAGACTTACAGACTGTAAGAAAGCTGCAGGCCATATTTTGTGTTTGAGTCGCTCTGTTTTGAAGTTTTAGATAGGCATCTCAGTTTTACAATTATGTGCACTGACTGAAGCCAATTAGGCAACTCCCCTATCCAGTCAGTAACGTTGCTCAACCATGTCTTCAGGATTCGTCTTTCCTGTGAATGTATTTACCTAAGAGCTCAACGTGGTCCTGAAGATACTGAAACTTGGACAAATGAGGCGAACATTTTCTTGTCTGTTCCGATTCCCTTAGTACCCTATAATCGCCGCAGTACATGTACCCTGCAGAGAAAATGGTCCAGCTAATGCGTGGCCAACTGCATTTTCTTAAAATTGGGGAGGGGGGGGGGGGAGGAAGTGTATCGTTTTGATGGGCATTGTGACATGTGAGAATTTTGGAAAATGAACAAGCTGACCGAGCTACCAAGGACACTTCTGGCGAGCAAGAGGGCATAATAAGCGGCATTCCCCTGCAGTCCGTCACTTCGGGGGTGAGTCAGAGATCCATGCAGTTGTGGGAGGATGAGGAGGAGAAGGAGTGGCTGGCAGTGCGGGACAGCTGTAGGTGGTGCAGCCAACTATCCAGCCGGGGCATTGCTCATGTCGATCACTTCGACAGGGTGAAGTAACTCTGACCCGCCTCCGGGTTGGACATTGTCCCGTGATGCATGACTTATTGCTCCAGCGAGAACACCCACAAGTATGTGACAGCTGTGGCGTGCAAATCACTCCAAGCCAAATTTTAACAGAGTGCATTTCATACTGTAATAAGTGGGGAAAAGCAAATTTAGCTAGAGATCTGACCTCTATTTATGCTGATCGTGAGACGATTCTGGTTAAGATTTTAAAATTTTGTGACGTGTCTGGAGGAACTTCAACCTTGAATCTCTGTTTGGTTTCCGAAGTCGTAGGAGTACAGAATCAGCCATAGTAGAATTCGCAAAAGAGCGGTTGATGCTCTCGACAAAGATGAGTTGGCCACAGGCGTATTTTTAGATCTTTGTAAGGCTGTTGATACTGTTACCATAAGATTATACTAAATAAACTAGAAGCATTAGGAATGAGAGGTGTAGGGTAATGATTGGTTCTGATCATACCTAACAGACAGAGTACAAAGAGCAGAGATAACTCATACCTCAACAAAGTCTAAACTTTTAGTAAACACTTACGGTAGCTAAAATACATTAGTATATGAGTTCCTCAGGATTGCATATCAGGGCGAATGCTGTTCCTGTTGTACATAAATGACTTTCCTATCGTATTCGGTATGGGGAACAAATTCTCTTTGCTAATGACATCACTGTTATAGTCACTGAGAAAACGAGAGAACTCCTTGCAGAGAAAGGAAATTAAACCCGCAAAGAAGTTTACATTTGGTCAAGATGCAATAAAGTGACATTTAACATAAAGAAAACAGATGCTTTGAATTTCAGATTGACGAGGGAAAATTAACACTATTAATTTAACTGTAGATGACACCCCTATAGACTGCGTGACAATTACAAAATTTCTGGGAATGATTATTGGTTTTCAGTTGAAGTTATGTGAACATACAAAGATACTTGGAAAAAGAATGTCAGCAGTATTTTAAGCCTTTAGATTCCTGGCATCAGGGTGTAACAGCCTGTGTCTTTCAGTTAGATAGTATTCGTGTGCACACTCAATTGTCTGCTTTGGAATTAGTTTCTGGGAAACAAATACACAACATATGAAATCAGTTTTCAAACAATAATAATAAGAATAACAACTAAAAATGATAGTCCACCTCATTGTAAAGATGTGCTCAAAACTCTGGGGATTTTTAGGTACACCATATGAGTACATTTAGCAATCAGTTGTACACAAATCTATTCACAACCGTGGAACAAGAACTACACTGCCTTTGCATTTGCCAAGAAAGAATAAACGCAAAAGCTTGAAACAGAATTTTCTACCAAGGCGTAAAACTCTATAATAGACCGTCCAAGGAGATTACTAAAACGTACTTATTTCAGAAGGCTGTTGATAAGTACTTGCGAAGCAATACATTCTATGTAGCGAAGGTTTACTCAGATCAGCCACAGTTGCGGATTTGGTAAAAAAAGTGAAACACACATAAATAACAATAACGATAATAAAGCATATATTACTTCACGTAAGAAGTTCACACTATGTTTTACTTCATTTCTTTTCTGGAAAAAACGTATTCCCAAATCTATGTAATTAACAGTATTAATTCCTTGTCCTCTTTCTGAACTCAAGAAGTCATTCGTTGTAGAGGGATGCTGACTCTGTTTTACGGGCTAGCAAACGGCAAGTTGTGGTACACGAAACAGAAATCAGGCATCATTCCTATGATCTAAAAATCAGTTGATAGATAGTGTAGTGTTGCGTTTTGAAACAATGTGTGTAGTGTGTGCAGTGACTGGGATTGAGGAAAGAATGAACAACATAGCACTAGCCTTTTATATTATTTCTTTGTAAAACTGTGTTGTACACTAGGGGTACACCGAGTGATGAGGCACTGTTTTAGACTGGCATTGTGTTTGGGACGGTGGAGGCTCCAGTTTTCATGTGGCCATCCTCATTTAGTTTCTCCGTCGTTTCGCTAAATTAGTTTAGGCAAATGCCGGGATGGTTCCCACGGCTGACTAACTGTCCCATCTTTGTCTAACTAGACCTGTAAGTATGTGAGTGCACTTGTATATTAATGTTTTTTTGGTTCTTAAATTGTAATACCAAGACATGTCGAGTATCCTTGTAAGAGTACCTACAGGTGAATAGAGCTACCGCTGGTATTACTACTACTACTACTACTACTACTTAGCGCTGGAAAATGACCTCGTACAAGTGAACGCTACACTGTATTTTGACTGTGTTGTCATCTACAAGGCAACAATGGAATCGTGAAGAAGATACCAACAGATGGATTGAAACGTCGACCAGTGGAGAGGTTTCAAGTGGAAAATGATGTAGCCTTACGATTCAGAAGATTTTATCATCAATCAGAACTGCCGTGACAGTCTTCTGGCTTACATAACACCTTCATCCCGTTCACACATCGGATCCAATGTCCCGTAAGTGTGTGTTTTCTTTATTAGGCTGCCTCTATCCCAAGAAAGAAGGTATCAACCTGAGCTGCATACCGACGGTCTTTGGAAAATCACGCGCAGAGCTTCCAGTATCCATGTTAGTTCTTATAGGGCAACTGTTCTGTCTCTGAAAAAAATTATGTGTGGTAAAATTCATGTAGCGTGAATGTAAAACGATTTAGTGCGAGGGATGCACATTTGTCCTTCGTCTCTTCCGAACAACTGCAACAATTAATAATTCCAACAGAAGGCACGGTGCTCCAGGGAGAGAGGGATATTCTTACGTATAACCGGCGTAGAATCTCATTTGCTTGACCGTTTTGAGTGACCTTCTCTCTAAAGAAAGGTATCTCAAAATTCAGAATCGAGACTCGGTTCAAGCTAATGTACGGAATCACGCGTGGCCTTTCCAAAGGCCAACCGTTGTAGCCGAGCGGTTCTAGGCGCCTCAGTTCGGAATCGCGCGTCTGCTACGGTCGCAGGTTCGAATGCTGCCTCGGGCATGGATGTGTGTGATATCCTTCGGTTGGTTAGGTTTAAGTAGTTCAAGTTCTAGGGGACTGATGACCAAAGATGTTAAGTCCCATAGTGCTCAGAGCCATTTGAACCGCTTGAGCCTTTCCAAAGGTATCATTCTGACCTCGTTACCATCTGACTTCTGTTAAATTTCTGTTCAACGATCACTTATTTCTGTACATTTTATTTTGTTCAGACGGAGATCGGAAAGAGAAACTTTAGCTTTTTTTAAGTGAAAGAACTGTCGAATGTAGATTTCGTATTTCAGCGCCAACACATCGTGTTCTGTTTCAGTACCAGTATGATCAAACATACTTCGCTGTTTTTCAGGGCATGCATTCATGCACTGCACACTGTACAGTAGTCTCCTAGTTTGTGCCATGATACTTTTACTTTTTTCTAGGCAAGAGCTAGTTATCTAGAATACAATAATTTTCATATTATAAATGTTGTGCTAACCTATTTCTCTGTCCTTTGATCACTAATTATGAATGGATGTGGGTGCTTGAAGTACACACATCCAGTTCCGATTAGCGAGCATGACCAAAGCAGATGTCCACTTCTCGCTTCTCCGATATCTGAATCAAATGAGACTGGAGTAGTTATTTGGTAAGAAAATATCTAAACGAATTTCACATATAGTCACGCGCTGCCATGCCGGCTAGTTTTGTCTACGTATTTCGTTAAGGAAATCCGGGAGGTGTTTGTGAGGATTACCGTAAACAGTTTCTAGTATACAGAGTGAAAGATATAACTTTGTAGTCCTAGGCGTAAGTTACAATTCACTTCAGGTTTCTGTTTTCATTCATGTAGATACAGTGCTGCAAAATCGGATGATTCTGTTTCAGATTCCCTACACAGTAATTAATTAAGCCGGTCACCACAGGCTTGTAAAACAATATTCGCTAATAACCAATACTCATATATTTTAAATTCTGAATTAATTTGCCCGATGAAAAGTGAAACTTGTTAGAGACCATTACCAGAATTGGATGAGAATTTAACTGTCAGTTCTTTCCACTAAGTCCCGGCTAACACACGTAGCGGACTTTGTCTGTTTGATGAAATCACCACGGTGTCGAACACGGAAACGTTGACCGGAGGCGAAGCATCACTCGTCAACTCCTAAGAAGGCGTCTCCGAAACGGCACTGGCTGGGCCTTGCGCGACATTCAGTCTCCGGTCATCATGGATGTCCCAGCACTCTTACGCCATTCACTACTCCTTCCTAGCATCTAGGAGACACTTTCAGGACGGGGAACTCTCCATCCGGGCCGTGCGTTTCTTGAAGGTGACTTCGAGTTTATGTGCGAATCATATCTTCGCTTTATGTGAGCGAATTTGTAAAGTTTGTCCCGGCCTCTCGTGCTGTGGAGTTCTCAAACACTTCATCCTCCTTCCACTCTGGTGCTTGGTGCTTGTTCGTCGTGTGTAAACAAGGTTAACCACAATGTGCAAAAAAAAAAAAAAAAAAAAAAAAAAAAAGCATTAAGAGTTTTGAAATCACCGTTAAATTTTGTTGGAAGTCGCTAAGTTCTCTCGTTGTCAAATTCTGTGTGAATATACTCTCGGTAATTTGCACGTTGTAATCTACACTGTCTGAAGACATATTCACGGTTTCTAACTTAAATAATTTTCTGGAATGGTGGTGAACAAACTGCGTGCTGTGACTTACACTGCCTAAAGACAAACACGCAGTCTCTAACTTCAATATTTGCATTTTATGTTGAACCTTTAACGCAAGATTATGTCTCTTAATGAGTAGATTATAAAAGTATTTTAAAGTTTTAAAATCTGTGAATAATTATGACATACTGAAAATCAAATTTTCGTTACCCTGGACGCTGTTAGGTACGCAACCCGCAGCTGATAGACGAGGTGACAATTTCAGCCGTTTATTAATATAGATACGTTGGCACACGTTTACTGTGTCCAAAATGGATTACCTTTTTGTACATTTACTGTTACTCAACGGAAGATTAGATAAAATATCTTCCAGGGTGACCTTGCGGAGTGGTCCTCTTTGATATTCTATATGCTTAAAACGTTCACGCCGGCTCACACTAGGTTCTCCGATACGAGTGGCATATACCACCAGTGGCTCACGTTCTACTCCACGACTTATGCTACCAGCAATACATCAACTTGTGATGTATTACCTATGTGGCAGGCGCAACCAACAACTGTGAATCAAATTTTTATGACATGTCAACGACAGCTCTCTCTCTCTCTCTCTCTCTCTCTCTCTCTCTCTCTCTCTCTCTCTATCTCTCTCCCCCTCCCTCCCCCCCTCTCTCGCTCTGAAAAAAATGAGTTCACATAATTTGTGATTACTCTAGCGTAAAACTAGTATTGTGATCACTCGCTGTTTTAAAAGAATAGACTCACGCCACTTTCAAAACGAAGGCTCAATATGTTGAAACAGTAACCCTGGATGTTTAAATACGACAGACGGTCCACGGCGAACACAGGGAGAGGAGCACCTCCAGATGAAGGGAAGCATGAATACGAGAGTCGTCAGACAATGAGAAACAGAATTCCCAGCGCCGGCGTGAACGTATTAAAGGATTTGAAGCTCAGCGTCCGGACGTCAGTTTCCTAAAGCAGTGCTACAGTTATCAATAAAAGATGACAAAAAATGGTCTATGCAGATTATACTATTTGCGGACACTGTTAAATACAAAACATTTCCAAATAATTAACATAATCACAATATCTAAGTGTGAAAAAGAAGTTCGTTAGGTAATGTCTGGTAATATCAGTCGTCCGAATATGACTAGTACAAACGATTTTTTTTTACTTTTAATTACAAATGGAAATGCTGTTAGAAATTATGAGTCAGAAGACGGTGACTAATACAACAGTGAAAAACGCAGGAGGGGACAAGGAAACGAAACTCCACGGGTTTGGAGGTTATCTGATGTTATTTGAGTTATTACAAAATAGAGTGAAATTTGCAAAGAACTTGGGAGTATGAGTCTATTTACCGGTAGGACGTTGCAATTCGTCAGGCCTGGATGTACGCACTGGTTCAGTGGGAAGGGTGTCATAATGCCGTTGTATCCTCTCGTCAGACAAGTTTGGCGCTCAGCTCTTGTCACGGGTCATTGACGTCCTGGACACTGTCACTGGGGCGGGGTTGATGTCTGATCTAGTCACACGTATGTTCCGTCGTAGAATCTTGCTGTGCACGGGACTACCTCAACATCATCGCAGGGAGTTCATAAAGTGTCATATTTGTACAATCATTGTCCAGTCCGTGACGTACCGTTGTGCCCGCACTGTTTCCCTAGTCACAGTCAGCCGTAACCCGATCTCATACCCGATCGATAACCACAGCACGGAGTTATGCCGCTGAGTCTCTACAAAGTATTGGAAGAATGGGACCTCTCCCCAGGTCGGTTCCCTACTCGCCAAAGATGATAATTGGGGGTAGTGCAGAGCTATCATTTGTCGCTGAATGCAGTGGGACGACATTCATCAGCAGTTTGTGCTTCCATACTCCAAATGCAGCCGTCTGTGTCGGGGTCTGAACGGCAGCCTACGAATGGGACGGTAATTCCCTAGTTCGGCTGCTACTGACCGCCACCAATGGTGCGGGATGACACAGAATGTTGTAGAGAATCACTTGTTGTCGAAGGCAGGCACAGGTGTGATGGTGTTACCATGTGCCTGGCGCACAGTTTGATTGTCCTTTCTTATGGCTGTCGGACATGGTCGACTGCAGCCTTGAGAACAAGTATGCTTGCTACCATGTTCCTATGTAATCCTACATCGGGCCACTGTCACGTCCGAATGCACCACATATGTGGTGGTGGTGGTGGTTGTGTTGGTATGTATAGGGCTCTCCATAGCGAGATCATCAGCCCCATTACTCAACTAACTCGATGCAAATGTGGTTTTCGCTTGTGGGAAGGTAAAATGTAAAATGAAATCCACAGCCAACCTGAGACGTTTAACACGCCAACAAGACGAGACATCCTCTCCCTCGGATGGCACGGAGCGTTAATGGACTTGCTCTGTAATCCCAGGTTTTAACTTTTTTGACGACTAGTGCCTGCGACGCGAGAACAACTGTTTAAAAAAATTCTCATCAACACGTTTACTTCAAAGCCGCAAGTGGGCCACTTTTAATATTTATTATGGGCTGATTTCTCAACCGATATACTGAGTGTGATATGACCCACCCGGATAGTCGACTGTGTTAACGCGCTGTTTCCGGGAATCGGTCAGGCGTGCCTTTCACGAATAGAATGAGCCACGTGCATAAACTACAAAGACTCGGAGCCTAACAGCCTATATGTTATTTTTAGGTGGTTTGCAACATCTAACTAGGTTAGTACTGTGCTGGTACCCACGTTCCCACGCAGGGTCACACTGAGCATATATTTCGAAAACGTTCTCACACTTGAATATGAGATTTACTCCGAATGCTAATAGGAGACACAAATTATGTCCGAGAGAGGGGGGGGGGAGATAGTGTCATAACGAAGGCTGTGGCATTGTACAGAGATCCCGTGGCCACATCAAAGTTCGGAATACCATAGGCGTTAGCGAAGGTGCATTGCAGTCGTCAACAGCGTATGGGAGGCGCTCCCGAAGGCCACGCCTCCTCTCTCAGCATAACAGCACCCTCATGCTGAGGTCAAGCTAGCAAGATCTCTGCCGCAGTCAGAGACATTAGCTACAGAAGTCAACATCATAGTAGAGGGCCAACGATCGTAAACTTACAGAATAAGTTGTAATGTTATACCGTGTATGTTGAACATGCCAGTTCATGAAAACAGTTTGTTACTTAGTGCATCAAGCGATGCTTTGCTAGTCCATGCCAACTGTAAATAGCCAGTACTACTGAGGGAAAGAATTGTGTCAAAGTTAAGTAAACCTTTTATTCATTTATGTAGTAAGTTGAATAATATTTCATGCAATCTATTCTCACCGAAAAGTCAAAGAACCCACAGTTGTGGCTAGACGAAAGTAGCTTCGCCTGGTCACAACAAAGGCCATTCGGCCACCAACTGTCGCCGACACAGCCAAAGCACGCAACGCCGAGGGAAAAGAATAAGAAGGAGAAGATACTCGGTGCGATTTGAAATAAAATGAAATAAATTAACAGTAGATTACCGAATATGCTTAAGTGTTTCGTTGGTCTGTAGAGTAAATAGTTAGTAGCGTTTAGGCAGAATGAGTTAGTATTTTCAAACATGTTTGTGCTTTACATTTTTTGCCAATAGTGTGCGTTCTCTGAATGTATCTCATTGCTGGCATACCGTGCAAAGAAGTTGACGAGAACGGAAGTAATTCTTTAGCAGTAAAACAGCTTTTCAGTGATGATTATAAACACAAAAATAAATGTCTCTAGAAACGTCAAGTATTGCTTTCTAATTACAAATACTTCGATGAAAACTGTGACACAACTTTTCGTCCACTTCAGAAGATGTCAGCCCAAAACAATAGAACAAAAGTAGATATTCATGTGGACGCATGCAATAATCTATTTTGATGAAACGTTCATAGCCCTGAATACGACCGGAAATACCAGTTGAAGAATTCCCGGATACCCTGCGAAACTTATTTCCGGCGGCATATGGCTAATAAACGACGGCTACCTGATTAGTTCAGCAGGGAACTAATTTTAGCGCCGAATGGCGTCAACTGGTACTGTGCTGGAGAGAGCCATTAATACTCTGTCTCTCCTTTTCCAAATGGCGCCACAAGCGGCAAACCGACGTAAGTTTCCAATTGTGGGTCTTGAGGCTGTGCTAAGCCACAATTCAAGCCATATCCCTGTACTTTGAAATACGCACGGAAAGCGTAGCAGACAACCTGCTAAGAGTGAAATCAATTGGACAGGCGCCTGCTTTCGGTAAATATTCCGACGCCTACGTTGCTTTCCAATGGAATTCAACTATTATATATATCCTGTTATGCCATTACGAAGGATTACAGGGTAATATCAGTACAACCTTTATTTAAGCAGGGACCTCAAATTTTACAGGAGTAGTTTGTGTTGACAATTTCGGTTCTTAAAAATTAACATGAGTCCTATTTTTAGTGGGTCGGTAATTGCAGTTTTTTGAATTTTGTGCATAAAAGTAAAGCTCATAATATGATGAAGAGCACAAAAATAATATACGGAAGCACGTTCAGCAGCAAGAAATACAAGTTAATAAATTACAACAACTTAAATTTTATGAAATGTAAATGGTGTCATCAAACCAATTTGGAACGATCTTCATATACTTAAGTGAACCTATACTGCATATGTCTTCCAGAGATTTTATGAGGAATAGCACTGCTCATAATGAAAACAAGTTGTTCTCTTTAATCCAGAATCCCTGGAAAAAAGTTATTAGGGTTACGTCGCACGCCCTTCACAGCCAATTGACAAGACTGTCGTGTGGTGCGTGTGCCTTTCAGTGAATCTTAAATCTATTTGCTGTGGAAACTGAGGCACAGAATGGAAGGAATTCGTCTTACTGTAACAATGTTCGTAGTCTTGAGGTTAAAGGACTTACAGTAACAGTTGAAACTCAATCTACAGGAAAAATTCCTACAGATCCAATTAACCGATTATCGATCATAGGATACTAAGCATCTAAAAGTAAGCTATGTTAAAAAAATTCGTTTCTATAATTTTCGTTCTTTATAGTCAGTGATGACTGCATGTCTAACAAGATTTTCCATAAAGAATCACAGTAGTAAAATTATCATCAGTTACCAGTGACCGTAAATAAAATTTCAGTCATCGAACATCGATCATGTGATATCTCAGCCGACCCAAAGTAGTTGTAAGACGAGTAACGTAGACGGAGTCTTTCACAGATCCCCACAAATATAAAATCACGTACCCTGAAATCAGGCGATCTTGGAGAACAATAGGGTAACGCAGAGATCCTACATCCATTATCACCGATCCATCGTTCAGACAGCTCATTATTAAGAAGTGCTCTTACAGTTACCAATACAATGGTGTTTCGTCGTCTTCAAAATGATATTTTCCACGCGATCTCGCAATTGTAGGAAGACCTAGACGAAAAAGCGGCTGACTTGAATATATACTTATAATTTAGAGTCGTTGGTTAAAATTCACTGCAAGTTTCTGTCTTTACTCATGTTGAAGAAATAGTCTTGTGAAACCGATGAATTTTTTGAAACACTCTGTTTCATTTAGCAATACAAAAGTATTCCATTTCTCTACATAACTGCTCTCTTTGCCCTTATGTCTGCAACTAAAAATGTTTTGGCCTCATCATTTTTCTCAAATCATCGTCAAATCAATGTTTGTCGCACCACTGAAATCAGGCCCGTGTGTAATTTTGCTTAATGAATCATTGTACGTCCTTTTTATGGATATAATTATGCTGAAATAAGTAGTCATCACTAATTACAGTTACTTAAGTACCGTCACAATCTTCGACGAAAAGCAGCTTCTCCCCGTGAATTTAAAGGCATACACAGCAACCCGCAATCCATCAAGATGCAGTTACCGTAGAAAGAGATCGGCTTCGATTATGAAAGCCACCCGTGAAAAGAGCCACACGTCTCAGTTCAACTTAACGGTCTCACGGCAACGAGATTGGACAGAGACTTTCCCTCTACATTGCCAGAACATGCCATGCATGAGAAAGAAACCCTCTGCCCACAACTCATCGCACAGGACATGGACAACGATTAACAGAATTCTCGCCAGTCATGACGGAAGCGCGGACTCCCTTCATGGCTAGGGTAAGACTCCATCTGCAAAATGCTGTTGTGGAACAGACAGGTAAGCCGTTCGCCACATTGTTACAGAATATCCCAGCAGGGCGTACCGTGGAACTCTCGACGATTTCCTGATGTCAATAAAGTATGCAATTGATTGTATTACAATATTTAAATGTCTGTTTGTAAATTAGATGTGTTATTGGTCGTATTTCATTTAATATTGCGCTTAAGAAACCATACGATAAACACATAAGTAAATAAATGTTTTGAGCAAAATATTGCTGTCACACGTGTAAGCGCCTATCTGTTAATATGGTTTGTTGTGTTATTCAATCGTACCAACCATTTCCAATGCATGAAGTCAAACTGTTTAGCCTATAATCGTATGTACATATTACGAACTGAAAGAAGTGAGATGTGTTCATACATTTGTTAATACCTACGTGTCATTCAACACACATGTTATATTATTCGATCACCCGTTGATGGTTTGTGTGCTGCAGTCACCGTCCGTACTGCAACAGGTCATAGCTGATTGTGCTAAGTATACTCATATATTCAGTGGGTGGGGTCATCAAATATTCATATATGTGTGAATTCACAAGGGACCAAACTGTTGAGGTCATCGTCCCTATACACACTATTTAAACTAACTTATGCTAAGAACAAGACACACAATCATGCCAGAGGGAGGACTCACATCTCCGGCGGGAGGGGCCGTGCAATCCGTGACATGGCGCCTTAAACCGCGTCGCCACTCCACCGGCGGTAGCGTTATCGAATATTGTCCCACAAAGTTCAGAAATAAGTTGAACTGTAAGTTGATTTTTGCAAAAAGGATAACAGCAACCAGTCACTGTTAATAATGCCATTTATTTAGGCAAAAAACGCCGTTACCTGTTTCGAACCGACAGATTCATCTTCAGTCGGCTGTTCTCGTTGATTCATTGTTTACATTAATTTTCTTCTGTTTTTTTTTCTTTTTTGGACTTGTGGGAAGCTTTACGTTACGGTAGTGCCACACTACATTTCAATTGTCTACGACGTTCTTACATTGGCAGCACCAAATTTGTACCTGATGATCAAATTTGGAACTTTTTTTTCAGCGTGAATCGGTTTCGCACTAACAGATTAGAATATCTACCAGTTTCGCTGCCATGTGATGATTAGAGCCCACGCCGTACCTCTGTGAGTAGCTACTGAACAACCACCTGGTATACAACGCAGCAGCGTTCTTAATGCGCAGATAAATCGAATTAGTTTCAATTTAAGTACTTGAGCAATTCAGTATAGTGGAAACACGACCTGTCTTAGTCAGTATGTCAAATGTAAATGGCAGCAAATCAAAAAGATGTGTGTTTAGATACAGTAATTCCCGGTACCTACGGGCGTTACTTTTATGTTTTCGGACTGAAGGAGAAAAGTGAAAAGGCTTCCCGACTGCTTTCAGTTCATACAGCTCATTTCGCTCCGAGTTTTCGGAATTTTCGTCGTGGCAGTCTGCTGCCGATTGCCGGGGAAAATTCAGCAGCTGACTCGGCGCCTTTGATAGCGGAGGAGGGCTTTGTGTAGGACAGGCCGCACTGCGCCGCGACGCGCCGTGACAGTCGTAAGCCGCTCAAAGGAAGTCCCTGCCTGCCGCCGCCGCCTTAGGCGCCTCCGCCTCCACTCCCAACACGCCGCCCTAATGGAATTTGCTGGCCACTGCTGCCTCTCGCTGCCCCGTCGATACCTGCCACTATTAACATTTCTCCCCACCCACTAACCGCCATTAAAGCGTCACTGGCATTTGGTTTATGATTGGCTGGCGGCAAGCATGTTTGGAAATTAAATTGTGGTAACTGGGATCCGTCTGATTATGTAAACAACAGTATTTTCTTACTGTAATGGTTTAGCACATTTGTGCCATGAATAGTGGGTCATATTTTATTCAGTCTGGTAAGTAAATCTTTTACGGAATAGTTATCTAAAAACATTAGACCCAAAATGACTCTAATCCTGAACTTGACCAGCGTACGGTAGTTAGCTGGAAAGCAAAGCGTTCCTGTTGATTAGAATCCAGATCATTCCCATTTGCAAGAAGGGTAGGCAAACAGACCGTCAAAACTACAGGTTCATGTCGTGACGTCAGTGTGTTTATTCTCGCGTAGTACACTTCTCGAGACTTAAAATCTCCTCTGTAGATTCAATGTGGACTCTGCAAACAACGAATGCATAGAACCCAGTTCTCCCTTTTCGTGTGCGACACCCGGAAGGCAGTGCATACCACCGCCCGTTGATGCTTTATTCCCGGAACTCGCAGAAAGCCTTCGATACAATTCTGCACTGTCACCTAATGGATAAGCACGTGCGTACGGAATATCAGACGTGATTTGCGGCTTGAGTTCCTAGCAAACAGAGCATTCTTAATGGAGTGGAATCTTTATAGATAAAAGTAACTTGACGGTACCACAACGGAGTGTTAAAGTACCGTTACTCTTCACAACATTTACCACACTGCCTGTTACGATGAGTCGTAGTTCGCTACGCGTTCACAAGGCTGTCCCCTTTTCGTTTTGTCGGACGCATACAATTATGAGAATGGGGTTTCCTGCAGTATGGAGATGTGGTTTAATTCTAATGTCACTGAATAGCAATTTGAATCATATGATTTTCTACCCATTTTGACTTTTCCATTTATAGCGCCATATGCCGCGAAACTTGAGTATTTTTTTTCTGTAGAATCGGAATCTCTAATAAAAACGAAGGTTCCCATTTAAGATTTCAAACTTTCCACGCTCTCCACCCTCTCCCCCCCCCCTCACCCCCTCCTCCTCTCTACACACACACAGTCGGGGTAGGATGGGAGGTATAGTTTGGTGTTACTGGATGTGTTAGCTCCCCCCCCCCCCCCCCCCTCCGTCGAGACGAATAAATTTTTATCATACATTTTTTGGATGCGATGAGAAGTTATCGAGATATTTCAACGTATTCAGATAAACTGAAGACCCTTTATATCAGTAAACGTATTTGCTCATCTCAAAAGGAAACAGGCACTGGCCCACCGTACAAAAAAAAAAGAAAAAAATGTTTCGGTGACACACTGCTGGAATGGAAATTGAGGGATTCATCTAGGATTTGTAAATAAAGTTGAATTCTGTGTTCATCTTTTCTCAACAAAGAGAATATTAGACCCGGCTGTCCAGCAGCTAACTTGGTTACGTCGTTAGGTACAGCAAGTTTCCATTAGCATATGTTGAAACTCACCACCATTCATCTCTTGGCACTCCTTAGCCCTGATCAGCATCGAAGCTGGACTGTTAGAATTGTTGCAGTCTCATCCGAAATGAGCTGTTGCAGTTCTTGAAAGACTATTAGAATTTTTGTGATACATCTTAGACTTGAAGGCTTCCCACACAAAGCAATCGCACACTAACAGATCAAGCTGGGGCTGCGACCAGACACCTCTGCTAACTACTCTGTCAGGTTAGAACGTAGAGTAAATGTGCTTTAAGTTTCGGCCGGCTGTATGGGCAGCTGCTCCGTCTTGTTGGAAGTAAGTGTAGGTCTTTTCCTCTCCCGCTAATGCTGCCACAAATTCACGTCCAATCGTATGCACTCATCTGGGCCACTTTTATTTGCCCCACCCTGTACAAGTTGAAATACGTACTTCCAGATTGAATATTCACTCTGCGGCGGAGGATGCGCCGATTTCAAACTTTCTGGCAGATGAAACCTGTTTGTCAGATTAGACTTCGAACCTGGGACCTGACGGAGGTAAGGTTCGAGGCGTGTTTGCACAGCTTAGTTAGTAGAGCACTTGATCACGAAAGTGAAGGTCCCTGGTTCGAGTCCCTGCCCGGCACATAGTTTTAAGAAGCCAGGAATTTTCAAGGCTGAGGTCCTTTTCTAAATTATGTTTAGGATTGAAGTTTTCATTTAACCTTTAAAATTTTCAATGTGACCTCCACCTTATTCTCAACAAACTTCCATACGATAGTAAAATCCGTCCCACATCTTGCTTGTGTTCTGTTACTTTATTGTCTGCAGTTGTTGGAAAAGGAGGCACTTACGCAGAGTCCGTCATAAATCCCCTCCCTCCCCCCCCCCCCCCCCCAAAAAAAAAAAAACCTGTAGGAAGTGCACAGCCGTCCTCTAGACGGAAACAATGCAACACAGCTGCAAATGGACTGCACCCACCGAAGCATAGAAAGATAAACGCCTTTAAACAAGTTTCCTGTGGTGGTCATTTTTGCAGCAGCTGTTTATAAATTGCAGCAGTATCCAAGAATAGCACCTTTGCAAGTGAGTTTTAATTTTTTATGTATTCATACGCTTTTCGCCTTTTCGACAAGCCACCTTTAGCGAGTGTCCTGGAATATTATAGGACGTTTTCGTTGTCACATATTGGTTGTATATTTCAAACATTTAATAGTAATTTTTCATAATTAAATAGAAAGGTACTTAGAGATCAGCGTTCAATTAATTCTTTGAGAACCAAGTAGCCCTCCCTCATGTGGAAAATCGGTCTAAAGCCTCCAATTTTTCTTGTAGTTAATGTGTTTCCGTAGCATAACACTTTAACTGCCATTATCTGGGTGTAGTGTGTCATTTGTGTTTGGAAGTGTTGCAAACTTTCACAGCTTTCACTTGTTTTTTGTTTGTTTGACTATACGTGTTGATGTTGTCTGATTAAAGACAAGTTGTCGTTTAACATTGTTACCAGAAATGTCGAAACGTTTTTGATCATTTTACTTCAGAATTTTGAAACGATGCTCTTACAAACATTCGGACTGAAACCTGCTCATATCTAACACATTACGCAAAACTTTGTTAGAAGTTATTCGGCAATCTATTTCAAGTTGTTACACAGTACTTTGCGAACGCTAACAGTACTTTTCTAAACAGTAATGTACGGGTTTCCTTTTAAAAGTGACTGCGAGAAAGAAAACACTGTGCTGTGAAAATGCAAGGTTTCGTTTGCATTCCAGCAGTTAGTTTTAGTTTAACTATGAGAGCATTTAAACCATTGGACAAATTTTTTCTTCTACATATATTCTTCCTCCTAATATATAATTTAAAACGAAAATTATGTACAAAACGGTGTGTTTTTTTCTATGTTTAAGAGGAATAACGGATGTTGTATTTATACCTTATCGACTTATGATTAGAATACTATCATGGAAACTTTGCAGTCCTAGCCGGTCACAGATTAAAACTATGAAAAAAAATTGTCGTTAAAGCTACTATCATCACACATCAAGCAGCTTAAGAGGTCTCTCCCCCACCACTTTATACGGGGTGTTCAAAAATTCTCTCCGCAGTGCCGTTTGATCGTCAGCTGCGCGTGCCGTTATGATTGTTCGCCTGCCTGGATTTTTCAACGAAACAATAAACGCACGACGATACTGCAGTGATATTCTGTACCCATTCATTGCAGAACTTGTGTTAAGTGAAATACTGAACGGTTATTTTCAACAAGATGGTGCAACCGCGCATACAGCTCGCGTTTCAATGTCAGTGCTTGCTGATGTTCTTGGTGATCGCATGATTTCACAGGGACTTGGGCCTCCACGATCGCCTGACCTAACACCACCTGACATTTTCTTCTGGGTGCAGCGAAAGTAACTGTCTATAAAAACCGTCCAAAATCCAACTGAAAACTGCAATATCCACTTTCAGTGCTTCTGTTACAGAAGGAATGTTACAGCTGTTGTTTGGAAACATGATTAGACGAGCCGAATTGTGTATTCAACAACAGGGGGGATACTTTCACCATTTAATATGAAAATTTGTAAGTAAAAATGAATATTCAATAAATTAATAACTTGTATTCCTCTGAGTTTCATTTCGTTATATTCACTGCGGCATAGAGCACGCGCTGCTAACAATCATACGGCGCTGCGGAGAGCCTTTTTGAACACCCCGTATTAATGATAACAAGCAATTTACCCATTCAGTTTGTCTTCATTTCCCAACTGTGGTTTCAATAAACAAGGCTTAAAGGGAGAGAGAGAGAGATGGGAAGAGGAGATAGATAGCGAGGGGAAGGGGGGGGGGGGAATGGACAGAGAGAGGAAGAAGGGGGACATAGAGAGAGAGAGAGAGAGAGAGAGAGAGCGAGAGAGAGAGAGAGAGAGAGAGAGAGAGAGAGAGAGAGAGAGAGAGAGAGACGAGGAGAAGATGGGCAAAGAGATGTGGAGGAGGAGATTAGGACCTATATACAATTTCCGAACATATGTAGCTGTTGCGAAGCATTGCCGGGTTCGCTAGTCTGTTACATAGTCTGTTAGTGTAAACAGTGAGAAGTTGGTCATATTCGCTTGGCAGTTTAGTAGTAGTTTCTTTTCTTATGTTTGTTTCGTAAATGTTTCCTCTGCAGTTAGCAATGTCTTTCATTGTTTGTTCTAACTATTTTGATACATTTCTCTATTGTAGTAGGCTTTTAATTCATTTCTCTTAAATATGCTCTAGAAGTTAATACCTTGTACCAGATTCCCATGGTCTGCTATGTTGTTTACATCGGTTGTCGAATGTTCTGTTGGTTTTTCTTATATACCTTCCGCCACATGTGTTGCACAGTAGTTGTAAACTACTGTAATTTAAAAACCTTTTGTTGGCATGGTATCTCTATGTCGACTCGACTTACATTGAGTAATGAATGAATGAACGAACGAGCTAGCTCCACCTGGAAGTCTCATACAGGCAGCTGCATGAACCTGCAAGTTACAACTGGCGCTAGCGTGAATATTTCGTTTCGATGCGTAAATTACCATTTACCACCATCCGTATAAAATTCGGAGTCTTGAGAAAAAGCATGAGCGTTCTTGAAATGCCTTTTAGTTTCTAGACAGTCATCCCATACTTGGGGATACAACTGCTACACAGTGGCGTGATGCGAAAGAAGATAGAGGTGACGATCACTGAGCTGAATGAAATAAAATAGTCATGGCTTCTGAATTAGGACGTTCAAACTGCAAGTTGGCCGCGATGCACGCTACGAATTAGTATGAAATTTCCTGGCAGATTAAAACTGTGTGTCAGACCGAGACTCGAACTCGGGACCTTTGCCTTTCACGGGCAAGTGCTCTACCAACTGAGCTACCAAGCACGACTCACGCCCCGTCCTCAGAGCCTTACTTCTACCAGTATCTCGTCTCCAACCTTCCAGACTTTACAGAAGCTCTCCTGCGAAAGGTCCTGAGTTCGGGTCTCGGTTCGGCCCGCAGCTTTAATCTGCCAGGAACTTTCATATCAGCTCACACTCTGCTGCAGAGTGAAAACATCTCTTTCAAGAATTAGTACGGTTTGGCTTAGCGACGAAGCTCACTTTCATTTGGATGGGTTCGTCAATAAGCAAACATTGGCGAATTTTGGGGACTGAGAATCCGCATTTCGCGATCGAGAGTCTCTTCAGCCTCAACGGGTAAATATGTTGTGTGCAATGTCCAGTCACGGAATAACCGGTGCGATACCCCTTAACGGCACGGTGACTACCGAACTGTAAATGAAGGATTTGGAAGATGATTTCCTCCCCGGTATCCAATGTGATCCTGATTTAGACAAGATGTGGTTCCAGCAAGACGCAGCTCGACCCCATCGAAAAAGGAGAGTGATGTCCTGGAGGAGCAGTTTAGGGAACGAATTCCGGCACTGGTGTACCCAGAGGCCCCTGGAATGGGCCTCGATTGGACACCATATTCTCCGGATCTGAACGCATGTGACTCCTTTTTGTGGGGCTATATTGAAGACAAAACCACTGCTGAGCTGAAAAGAGAAATTCAGCAGGTCATCGACAGCATAGATGTTCTGATAACACAGCAGGTCATGCAGAATTTAGCTATGCGTCTGCGTCACATCATCGCTAATGATGGCAGGCATATCGAAGATATCATAACCTGAATCGGAATATGTTAAGTGACGTATACACGTTGAATAAAATACGCGCACGCCGTAGTTTGTAACTAATGTAAGTTTTTTTCATGTAGTTCAGTAATCGTCGCCATGTCGCTGCGCTATGTTGTTGTTGAGAGGTGGGTGCGCCTGTGTGCAGAGTGGCGCGCCACCTGTCAGGCGTGCCCGACGGCGGCGAGGGCGGCGCGGAGCCGCATCGCGTGCGTCACGGCAAGGCGCGCCACCACCAGCACCAGCACCAGGGCCGCCCCGCCCCCACCCCCGCCGCCCCCGGCGCGCCGACCGCAGCCGCGGCCGCAGCTGCCGCCACCGCCGCCCCGGTCGCCGCCGCCGCCGCCGCCGCGCCCGACGTCGACACCGGCTCTGACGCGGCCACCACCACCGCCTACATCCACGAGCCGGGTAATGTTACTTGCCTCTGGCCGAGGCTGCCGGGTACACTGTCTGATGTAACTAACCTGTTACTACGGGTTATTACGTTATTATTGGTAATGTAAATACTTATTGCCTGTGAAGTTAACGTGAGAAGATTAGGGTCGCCACTGCCTCTAACCGTACAACTAATCGAAAGTTTGGTCGAGTCGGAAAGTAAACTAATTTGATCACAGACCAAAAACTCACAAAAATGCATACGTTGTGATGTCGCTCATAGAGGATACGACGTAATTAATAGTATTGCCCGTGCACTGTTCACGACAATGAAACATTTAAAATAAAATAGAAAGTGCATGAAAACTGCAGTAGATCAGCTCCCAGCAACACACCTGAAAATAAGACTTTAAAAAAATGGCTCTGAGCACTATGGGACTTAACTGCTGTGGTCATCAGTCCCCTAGAACTTAGAACTATTTAAACCTAACTAACCTAAGGACATCACACACATCCATGCCCGAGGCAGGATTCGAACCTGCGACCGTAGCAGTCGCACGGTTCCGGACTGCGCGCCTAGAACCGCGAGACCACGGCGGCCGGCATAAGACTTAATCTAAAGCATTTGTTATAAAATATAAGGGGAGACTAATCACTGGACCTGTGCGTAAGGAAACGCGTTGGATGTGCTAACGGGAAACGTAATCTCGGAACACAAGAGGAAATTGTAGATAAAATCATTTATTCCTAAGATAAGGATGTGAGGCAGTATCGTGGCCAAGTTGCAACAATTTCACATCACAAAATCATGAACAGTTAACGTTCTTTAAAACAAACATGAGACCGGACACTTAGTGATGACGGTAGCCCAACCAAACTTTAATGTTCAACCACGTGGTCGGCTCCCCACGGACGAAAGATACGTAAAGCAAGGAAAATGTACGAGAAGGCAAAGCTATTAATATTTAGAAAAATGAAAGCTTATACAGGCACAGCTGAAGGCAAACAGACATTCATACAGAAGCGAGTGCTCACTTCTTATCGACACCTTTGTGTGGCGCTCTTCCGGTGGATCCAAGTCTGCTATCGAAATTTACTAAAAGGAAAATCTGCCAAAGTTTTGCATTCCTTGCTGCGACAAGGCAAAGCAATTTTACAGAGCTGAAAAGCGAGACCAAAAGCTAACAGCTCTCCCCTCGCCAAGGAACAATGCGCCACGCGGTCGGTCTAACTCACCCTTCTTCGACTGGAGCACAGCTGTGGACGCTTTCCGTACCGACGGCAGACTGCCTCCCTCTTCTTCTCCAGCCTCTTCCACCCTCCGCGTGGCCCGGAAAACCCAAAGATGCCATTTCCGCCACCAACCAAACGCAGGTGGATTTCTCACAAGTAGCGGAAACCTCTTTGCCGACTTGACCACTACGAGAGTTGGGTATTCTGTACAACTGCTGCTGAAACTGTACGACTGTCGCAGACTTTCTGCAGCAGACTACGCCACCGTCTAGCAACGTGACACACAACCTCATTCATTCAATCACACCACTATGATAATTATGAGAAAAGAGAAACAAGGAAGGAAAGAGAAATACTAGTGAAAATGGGCTAGTGGACTAATGAAAGGTGGCTACAGGACCCTTTCACTGATCAAAACTAACCGGACACATATTATTGGCCATTAGTGTGTGTGTCCACCTTCTCCCTTTATGATGGCTTGAACTCTGCTGGAGGCACTTATAGTGAAGTGTAGATGAATGGCCGTCCAGTCTTCTTCAAGAGCCGAAACCGTGGAGGAGTGATGCTGGATCTGGAGCGAAATCGACGTCGTAACTCACGCTAACGGCGTTCCCTTGGGTGCAGTTCGGGTCTCTCGGCACGAAAGTCCACTTCAGTAATGGTACTGTACACAAACCATTGCCTCGTAGGTGCTTTATGATAGGCTGCACCGTTGAGCTAATACAATCATCGTCTTCCCACTATTCGTCTACTGTACACAACACTCATTTCTGTAAAATTTGTTCATGTTTTTGTGCACCAAACGTGTCCATAAGCACGATAACAGAACCACGCTCCAACCACGAAAAATATCCAATCCCTAATACCACCGTACCTCACTTTCGGCACTACACAAGATTCAGGCATTCGCCAAACTCAGACCCTTCCATCCGATTGCTACAATGTATAAAGCGATTACTCACTCCAAATCACCCGTTTCCGGCCAGTCACTGTCCATTGGCGTCGGTCTTTACATCACCTCAAGGGCCGCTTAGTTTTGACGACAGAAATGTGTGGCCTATGATCTACCATTACCCAATTCTTTTTAATTACCTACGTACACTAAATATGTTAGCCGGACTGATAGCAGTACTCTGGAACTTAGCAGTGACTACTTCCGCTGATCTCATGCGCTTCTTACAACCACCCTACGCAATGTTCAACCATAGCTGTCCTCGAGTACATGAGGTCTCCTTGGTCTTGGTTTAGCTGTATCTGTCCCTTCACATTCCTACTTCGCAGTCACATCACCAACAGTCGGGCACCTTTAGACGTTTTGAAATGTCCCTGATGGATTTGTTACTCAGGTGACATCCAGTGACTACTCCAAGTTCTAAATCACTGAGCTTTTTTATATGCTGATGAGTCCGCCTCTCGTGATATCCAGTGATCATTTCCGCATACGGATATCCGGATACTTTTGATCAGCTGGCATACGTCACAGTGCCTGAATGATAACATTCTGCCACTGTCGCTGTCATTCGAGGGTTAAAACATCCCTTTATTTTATTTTCCTTACTGCAATCTTTTGACTGTGAAGACTTACATATGTTTGGCCCACTTACAGTCATTTTTATGCATAGTGCCTTTGGAGAGTCGAAGAATAAAATCATTCAAATAATACTGTAAACGTATTAATATGGTCGTATTACAGTACTTCACTTCAGAAGCATGACAAGTGCGTAATACCTTCAGCTGCTAACGGGCTTTGATATATATATATGGGGACAGATGAAAATGTGTGTCCCGACCGGGACTCGAACCCGGGATCTCCTGCTTACATGGCAGACGCTCTATCCATCTGAGCCACCGAGGGCACAGAGGGTAGCGAGACTGCAGGGACTATCTCACGCATGCCTCCCGCGAGACCCACATTCTCACGTTGTATGTCCACACACTATATTCGTAGTGTCCCACCCCAACACACTCATTACTCATCGAAGTAATTCCTACCAAATCCTGTAAGAGTTCGGGGAGTATGTGTGCATCCGCACAGAAGAAGGAGGTCATGACCGGTGTTGCCAGAACTATACACTTATATGGATATGGTGTCTGTTCTTTCGGACATGTTGCAGGAAAATCCACACGCTACAGTATAAACCAATTTCCAAGTTCGCATTCCAGTCAATGTTTGGTGTGGCGTGCCCGGTAACATGTTGATAGAAGCAATCATTTTAGAGCAGCGAATCAGGGGTTAGAATTACGTACATTTTTTGGAAAATTGGTTTGTTGACCACGTTGAGGAGTTTCTTTTTGGCTACAAAGAATGCAATGAATTTCCAGCATGACAGACCCTCACCACAACTTACCAGACGTGTGAGGGAACAAAATGGGTCTGAGCACTATGGGACTTAACTTCTGAGGTCATTAGTCCCCTAGAACTTAGAACTACTTAAACCTAACTAATCTAAGGACATCACACACATCCATGCCCGAGGCAGGATTCGAACCTGCGTCCGCTGTTCCAGACTGTAGCGCCTAGAATCGCTCGGCCACTCCGTCCCGCTGTGGGGGAACATCTCAACCACACTTAACGCTGCATTGGCCATAATAGTACAATCAACTGGCCACCAAAGGTCGCCAGACCTTACGCTCTTAGATTTTTGTTGATGGGGTTGGATGAAGTGTACGAACGAAAGATGACTAAGTGAGATAAACTACTTGGTCGCACCATGGACGCTGCTGCCGTCATCAGGTTATGTCCAGAGGCACTCAGGCAAGCTGCACAATATGTTCTCCCAAGACAGCACAAATTTTCTGAAGTTGACTGTGGGCTATTCAAACTGTGCAATAGCTGTAATCTGACGCACAAGATAATGCTGAGGGGTGAATGTGTTATAACTACCTATTTTTCAATTGATACTTCCTAAAAGGCTTGTTCTAATGTTTACTGGCTGTTGTTCTTGTGTATATCTAACAATGTATTGAATAATAAAGAAAATAAATAACAAAGTGTAGGGGACCCAAAAGTTCGTTAACATTTAAAAATTCGATAATTAACGGAACATTATAGGTAAAGAGAGAAAAACTGACACACATGCTTGAAATGACATGGCGTTTCACTGAAACAAAAAAGTGCACAAAATAACCAACAAATGACCCTTCTTATATAGGCAATCCTTAGCATGACAGTTTATTTTAGTAAAGACGATATTCTATAGGGACTGTAACAGAAGCTCAGGATGTCGGCCATAATTCGTCAACAATGCTTGTAATCGAGGGCCAATGTTGTGAACAGCACTGTACAGCATGTCAGTAGGTATGATGAAAAATTGCCGTCGGATGTTGTCTATTAGTGTCCTTAATGAAATCGGATGATCGCGGTAGACCTGGGACTTCAGTTAAACCCACTTGCAATAACAATACGGATTGAGGTGTGGGGAACTGGGAGGTTACGCGTGACAGAAGGGGCATCTCGGCACGCGGTCCTCACCGAACGATTTGCGCCATAAACCTTTCACACGTCTAGCTGTATGGAGTGGAGCGACATCCTGCGTGAAAGTCGTACTTTTCAGCAGTCTTTTCGAGAAAGGCTAGGGATGATGCGATTCTGTAACATATCGGCGTACATTGCACTCGTCATGCTGCCAGTTCGAAAAGCAGCACCATGCATTTCCTAAGAAAAGGGGGTCCGATCACAACTGATGTGCTAAATCCGCACCACTTTCTCGTCATGCAATGGAGTTTCCGCAACAATTCCAGGATTTTTGGTAGCCCA
The DNA here is from genome assembly GCF_023897955.1 of Schistocerca gregaria. Classification (NCBI taxonomy): domain Eukaryota; kingdom Metazoa; phylum Arthropoda; class Insecta; order Orthoptera; family Acrididae; genus Schistocerca; species Schistocerca gregaria. Next base: position 679,489,527 of record NC_064921.1, read on the forward strand.
GATTATATAGTTGTGGGTGATGAAAAATCCTCGGAACGTAAAATGGACTTCGTCGGTCCTCAACCAATCGTTATTTTTCCCCAGTTTTTGAAGTGGCCACACCGCAAACGTTCTCCACATCACAAAGTCGGTAACGAACAGTTCCATAATGACTTTGGATTTAGTACGGATAGCACTGGAGGGTAAGCCTTAGTACTCTCCAAACATTAATGCATGAAATGCCGATGCGATTTGGGTATTCACGAGCTCTGACTTGACCGCACGGAGATGAACACGGTTAAGTCTCCATTACTTCCTGAACTGTCCGAGCAGCAGGAGCACTCGTGTCTGGTCACCAGATATGGGCCCGATCATCTAAATGACCTGTGGCTTTGAACATTGTGATCATTTTCTTCACAACAACACTTGTCGCAGGATCTTCACCCGTTTGACTACCCATCTTGTGGCAACAGGATCGTAAGAGTAGAGATTCGGATTCTCCATTCTGATACCAAAGCTTCACTAACAGTACCTTTTCTGGTAAAGTCAACGTGGCACTACTGCTAGCACATTTGACTCCCTCTCTCACTACAGATCATCTTATACACGATTCTTATGCAGCTTCACTGATGTGTTGTTGTTCGGCGCTCTCTTTTGGCCGGTTTGTGCACTCGTTTTTGGTTTCAATAAAACCTCATTTCATTCAGGCACCCCTCTATCTATGTTATTCGGTGGATTAGTGCTTTTTCAAAAAATAACGAACTTTTGGATCACTATGTACATGAAACCATTCGAGATAGCACGTGTGTCCATACTAAGTTTTTGCTTCAAATGATCGTTCCTTTCATATCCCTAGATACTGACCATTTCTTCTGGGACACCGGGTGTATACAGACCGTCTTCGAGAAACGTCAGTTTCACCGTCCCAGAGTATTGCTAAAACCACGACATAGGTTCTTATTTTTAGAGAAACAAAGAGCGATATGGAAATACACTGAAGCGCGAAAGAAACTGGTATAGGCATGTGTATTCAAATACAGAGATATATAAATAGGCAGAATACGGCGGTGCGGTCGGCAACGCCCATAGAAGGAAGACAACAAGTGTCTGGCGCAGTTGTTAGATAGGTTACTGCTGCTACAATGACAGGTTGTCTAGATTTAAGTGAGTTTGATCGTGGTGTTATAGTCGGCGCACGAGCGATGGGACACAGCATCTCCGAGACCAACGACGACCGAAGTGAATCGTTCAACTTGACAGAGGTGGAAACCTTCCTCAAATTGCTGCAGAGTTCAGTACTGGGTCATCAAGTATCAGCGTGCGAACCATTCAACGAAACATCATCTATATGGGCTTCCGGAGCTGAAAGTCCACTCATGTACCATTGATGAGTACAGGACACATAGCTTTGCGCCTCGCCTGGGCCGTCATACCAACATTGAATTGTTGGTGACTGGAAACATGTTGCATGGTCGGATGAGTCTCGTTTCTTATTGTATCGAGCGGGTGGACATGTATGGGTATGGAGACAACTGCATGAATCCATGGACCCTGCTTGTAAGCAGGGGACTGTTCAAGCTGGTAAAGGCTCTGTAATGGTGTGGGGCGACTGTAGTTGGAGTGATATGGGACCCCTGATAGGTCTAAACACGACTGTGACAGTTGACACGTACGTACGCATCCTGTCTAATCACCTGCATAGATTCATGTCCATTGCTCATTTCGACGGATATGAGCAACTCCAGCAGGTCAATGCGGTACTCCACACGTCTAGAATTGCTGCAGAGATGCTCCAGAATCACTCTTCTGGGTTCAAACACTTCCGCTGGCCAGCAAACTTCCCAGACGTGAATATTATTCAGCATATGTGGGATGGGCAACGGACTTGCTGCAGTGGCTACACCGGTCCCCGTCAGATCACCAAAGTTAAATACTGTCGGGCGTGGCCGGTTCTTGGGTGGGTGACCATCAGGGCCGCCACGCGCTGTTGCCATTTTTCAGGATGCACTCAACCTCGTGATGCCAATTGAGGAGCTACTCGACCGAATAGTAACTCCTCCGGTCAAAGAATACTATCACAACGGCCGGGAGAGCGGTGTGGACATGCCCCTCCTATCCGCATCCTCATTTGAGGTCTACACGGCGGTCGGATGATCGCGATGGGCCACTTGTGGTCTAACGACGGAGTGTGCATATCTGGGAGACCTTGCAACGTGATGTTCAGAAGACATCTCCATCCTCTCGTACTCCTATGGATTTATGGACAGCCCTGCAGGATTCATGGTGTCAACTGCCTCCAGCACTACTTCAGACATTAGTAGCGTCCATGCCACGTCGTTCTGCGACAGTTCTACGTGTTCGTGGGGTCGGGGGCAGTACGATATTAGGCAGTTGTACCAGATTCTTTGGCTCTTCAGTGTATATTGTGATAAGTTACGATAGTTGACACAGAAAGAAGCCGCTGCGACGCCTGCACCTGTACTGAGTGTGTGCGGCGTGTATTGGCAGGGGAGCAGCGCGCCGTGTCGGGGGCGTGCTACGGCGGCAGCGAGGTGCTGCTCGTGGTGGCCGCCACCTGCGCCGTCAACCTCACCTTCATGCTCGCCGTGCTGGCCATCGTCCTCGCCTGCAACAGGCACTCCAAGCCAGACCCCGACTGGAACGCCGCCAGGTGAGACCCACCGATCAACCGCATCCGGATACCTGTTACTAGAGATCCTCCCTTCACCTTTACCATGGTTTGAACTTTGCTCGAAACACTTACATTGAGGTGTGTGAATGTCTGTAGGGCAATGGCTGTCCTTTCTACCTAAAGAGCTGACACCAGAGGAGGACGATGGGGTCTGGAGCGAAGTCGACTTTCTAACTCATTCCATAGGTCTTCTGTTGCATTCAGGTCGAAAATCTCGGCGGATACTTTCCATTTCGAGTATGTTACTGTTCGCAGACCACTGTCTTACAGATGTTGCTTTATAACAGGGTGTATTGTGACACTGATACAATCATCATTTCCAAATTTTTCCTGCACGTGCACGGTAGACAATGCTGTGAAATTTGTTCGTGCCCTTCCACATGTAGCGTTTCCTTAAGCGCAATCGGGAGGACATACTCTAACCGTGGGATTTTTTTTCTTTATTGTCATTTTACACCTTACACAAGGTGGGCTGGCAGCGGCAACTGTACACCGCTCTTCAGCTACAGGTAGCGTGGGGTGGCAGATGGAATAATTGTTAATGTTCCTATTATTTATTTGATGCTGTTATTTGCCGTTCTCAACACTGGCTCTCTAACTACAATATTGGCAACCAGAAAGTGATTAGCAAAATGTGAAGCCTGTAATTAGAATTCCTGGTGCCCACTTCATGTGAGGAATACATTTATAGTTTCAGCTTGTAGCTCTGAGTAATTAGGCGTTTGTTTGGGATTCATAATCAAAAACCATTCTCTCTAAAATGTTCACTATATTCTGAAAGTCACAGACCAAAAAGAATCCACACAATCCAACTACCAGAGCAGTTCAGAGTCTAATGCGCCAATGGTATTTACTGTTTTTTCTGTTGCGCCAATGGTATTTACGGAAAAACATCCAAATTTCGAAAATGGTTAAAGTTATTGAACTGATATCCAACACATACTGATTTTGTATTACTCCTGACATGCTAGAAATGTTTCAGGTTATTTACTTCATTTTAAAGTATTGCGCAATATTTATGACATCAGAGCTAGTTACAGTGGAATAGGCTGGCACACAATAGAAAGACTGATGTGAATTTTATAAGGCGTGAGTACGCTGCTTTCCTACAGTTGTACAAGAGAAAATAATGGAGACACAGAATTAACATACCATAATGGGGCACAAGAAACAGTAGACACAGTAACGAAAAGAAACGAAGTCGCTCACACGCGGAGAGAACCAAAGAAACTGTTAGCACTGTTCATGTGGAGATGAAACACGTGAACGATGGAGCGTGGGTGTCTAAAAACACTGAAGCATAGACCCGACGGCATACACACAAAACCGATGGCGATGATCTCCAGTGCGCTAATGTTCACTTTACGTGTGCGAGTCCGGGGACCTGCCAAAAGAGGGAAACGGTGGGGGAGGAGGGAGATGGGAGAGCGGAGATGCCAGTGGCAGAGGAGATGGGGGGAGGAAGGAAGGTACGGGGGTAGGGATAGCCTGGGGGAGGAGGAGGTTCAAATGGTTCAAATGGCTCTGAGTACTATGGGACTTAACATCTGTGGTCATCAGTCCCCTAGAACTTAGAACTACTTAAACCTAACTAACCGAAGGACATCACACACATCCATGCCCAACGCAGGATTCGAACCTGCGACTGTAGCAGCAGCGCGGTTCCATACTGAAGCGCCTAGAACCGTTCGGCCACAGCGGCCGGCAGAGGAGGAGGGAGGAAGGATGGAGGGAGGGAAGGGAGGGAGGGTGTCCTGACGAGAAAACATGGGATGTGGAAGAGGAGGATCAAAGTTGATAGGAGGGGTAGAAGGAGGGGATGAGGACATCATCAGGCAGGGGGACCTGGTGGAAGCCACCTTGGGAGAGGATAAGGAAAGTGGAGAGATGGAGAGCAGGTGAGACGTGGGAATACAGGCACGGCAGCGGACGAGGGTGGGAGACGATGGGAGAGGCAAGCGTGTGAGGGGGATGGGTGATCTAGTTTATGGGAGGTGTAGAGGATACGTATCCGTTGGAGGAAAAGGAGGTGTTGTGGGAACGGATAAGGTCATACAGGATCTGCATGGGGGAGGGGAGACGGATGCGATAGGCGAGGCGGAGAGCATGGCGTTCGAGGATTTGAAGGGATTTGTAAAAGGTAGGAGGGGCGGAGATCCAGGGAGGGTGGGCGTAACAGAGGATAGGGCGGATGGGGGATTTATAGGTGTGGAGGATGGTGGAGGGGTCCAGGCCCTATGTGAGGCCAGAAAGGAGCTTGAGGAGACGGAGTCGGGAGTGTGCCTTGGCTTTGATAGTCCGGAGATGGGGGATCCACGAGAGGAGACGGTCGAGGGTGACGCCAATATACTTAAGGATGGGGGTGGGGGCGAGAGGACGGCCATAGATGGTGACATAGAAGTCGAGGAGACGGGAGGAAGAGGTGGTTTTGTCTACAATGATCGCCTGTAACGGCACAATACACTCCCATACCGTAATACTAGTTCCTCCATACTCCTCTGTAAGGAGGAGTGGAGAGATGGAGAGCAGGTGGGACGTGGGAATACAGGCACGGCAGCGGACGGGGGTGGAAGAGGATGGGAGAGGCACATGATGGCAGATAGTTTTCTCCTAGCATTCGCCAAGCCGAAACCCTTCCATCGGATTGTCACAGTATACAGAGTGGTTCATTGATAGTGACTGGGCCAGATATCTCACAAAATAAGCGTCAAACGATAAAACTACAAAGAAATTAACTTGTCTAGATTGAAGGGGGAAACAAGATGGCGCTATGGTTGGCCCACTAGGTGGCGCTGTCATAAGTCAAACGGACATCAACTGCGTTTTTTTAGATAGGAATCCCCATTTTTTATTACATATTCGTGTAGTACGTATTGATATATGAATGTTTTAGTTGAACCAATTTTTTCGCTTTGTGATAGATGGCTTAGTGCTATCCGTGCAAAGCCTGGGCGTGTTGTTAATGATTAATAAACATTTAACTGATACCCTTCATTCTGCCATTCAGGTAACGTTAAAGGTTCTACCACTGCTGTGGCATCATTTGACGTAATGTCACTGTCTCTCGCTCATTTTCATTTTTTGCACATTTCAGCACTTATCGTTTCTGATTTTCTCGTGTTTACTGAGCAGCGACTGCCTGCTCAGTGTCCCACAAAAGAGAACGGTTTAAAGACAATTTTCCACTCATTTCAACGCTGTCGTATTCACTGATTGGATGTGTTTCATTTCGGCGCACCTATTCTGATTAAGTGTTTATCGAATTATGAAAAGCTTGCTATATCATGTTCCGATAAAAGCCACTATTTCGGGGTCATTCCTCATTTTTCAGTGCAGGATGTTTGCTGTACATGTTGCTGTTACATTGTTATCACGGACAGAAGTGGCAAGCATTGAGACCTGGAATGTTTAAATGGAATGTAACCGCCTATCTGAAATTTCGTTCCTTCTAAAAAATTGTCAAATAATTTCCATAGTTTGTAGCGCGTTAAGAGAATACGAAGCGGCTCCGTCCAGTGGAAACCATGTTTTCAGTGACCACATGTGCAAGAAACCGAAACGGTGTGCAAGGGTACTTCAGAGGACACTAACAAACAAAGCCAATGTTATTACACAGTCCACCTTCACGGTTCAGTGTCAATATGTAATTATCTTTTACGCAATAAGGGGTATTCTGTTAATGTGCTCATAAGCAGAGATTATGGCTTTTGACATGGCTGCTAAGATGGGAATCTGCTATGTCTAACTTTAACAAGAAGTTAGTTAAAATTTACGACCACACCACTTTTCATAACACTCTATGGCGAAGTTACAAAGACAATACGTGTGTCTCGAGGATTTAATTCCTTCATCACCTCAAAGTGTGTAATTCAATTCGAACACCTTCGTTACTCTCAGGCGTACACAAGATACCTGCACAACTGAAACATATTTCTTTTTCTCCCTAAAAACTACGCGCCGACGTTACTGGACCTTCACTCTGGTGGACGGAGGTTCAAGTACCTGTTCAGGCACCAGTTTTTAGCCTCTGTGTTCTCTTAACCGCAAACGAAAGATACTTGTATAGTTCCTGTGCAAATAATGCGGCCAACTTGCTCATTCACTTTTCACCCAACCTTTTATCGAACTTGTGCTGTGTCTCTAATTCACAGTGCATCAACACATTATAACCCTCGCCCCTACTACCCCCCCCCTCCCCTCCCCACTCTCGCCACGTGAGGTTGTTGATTTTTACCTCACAGTATTTCTTTCCAGACATAGTAATATGTGTATCAAGTTCAGTTGGAACCAATTCACAGGCTTAGGAGGAGGTGTTGAACATAAGCATAAGTGACATAAATTGCACAGATGTGAATCTGTTTCTGTGCTGTTTTACATCACACGACTCCTGAGAGACTGTTAAATTTATCAACCGTGTGGGCTGATTTAAGGTCACGAAACACGTTCGCAAAATTATTGTCTCACTTTAGTGGTCATTCTTGCGATCTTGTTGAAAACTGAACAGCACAAATAAGAGACAAACTGCACTTCATACTTTTTAGCGTATTACGGGAAATAAACAAAACAGGTCGTTTTCGAACCTTTTTACTTCACCTCTTCTCAGCCAGACCCCTGTTCCTGGCGGTATTGGGGAATCTTCCTCCTACAGGATTTTTGTAGAAATGTCATATGCCTAACAAAAAGGTTGAATTTGCTCTAGGTGTTCCAGAGCTATGCTTCAGTGTCACCCCTTTCTTATCCCCACCCCTATGGAATGTAGGTCGTTGTTCCGTCACAGTGTACCTTTGCAGACTGCAAGTGATATATGTATCAAATTTGGTTGAAATCGATCCAGTAGTTTAGGAGGAGAAATGGAACATACGTGCATACTTACATACATTATCGTGAAATTGACAGATTTTTCACTTGTGTATTGATTTTATCTGGCGGCATTAAGACTTTCAGTTTTATATCCAAACAGACATCTTTACGAAGTTAGCATTGTAGTGTGTGAGCATTAAATGATGTTCATATCCTAATGAATATATAATATTTCTGAGATACCGGTCTAATTAACACAGCTAAGTAAATTGCTCATTGAATGTTTGTCGAATGTGAGTAATGACAAATAACAGAAATGTAAGGCAGCGATGCAGAAGGAATTAAATCTGGGGAGAAAGATGACTGGAATGGAGAATAGTGAGGAATCGCGAGACGAGGATAGCAGACGAAATAGAAAAAAATTGACAGAAATAGATAGAAATATGAAAGAATGGATAGTCTTCGCCTAAAGAGATTTAGGAACCCTACGGGAAACTTAAACCTGGACGGTCAGAAATGGATTTGAACCCCGCTCCACTCGAATGAGAGAACAGACTGTTAGTAAGAGTTCAACATGGGTTTGTAATGCTCTCTTCGGCTAACACAGGAAAGAGCGCTATTTAGTAACTCTGGTCAGTACATCACCCACAAACAATTAAATGAATGGATTCTTGCTGAATGGGAACTTGAGTGGAACATAGAAAGTACGCCACGGCGGGTGCGTGGATTTTTACCGAGCGTTCGTGAAAGTTTTCAACCTTCCATAGGAATATTCATATCATGTGTATTTATGTAGAATTAAAAAAGTTAGGACACAGGCGTGCAACTGGGGATTGGTTGGGTACCTGAACATATTTTATTTAAATGTGATCAATACATTGAGGCCGTGTGCATAAGATCAAGTAGTGTTTGTGCCATAGCCAGTAATGAAGAAATTTGGCGGTTACTTGCTATTCTAGCGAATAATACACTACTGACAATTAAAATTGCTACACCACGAAGACGACGTGCTACAGACGCTAAATTTACCCGACAGGAAGAAGATGCTGTGATATGCAAATGACTAGCTTTTCAGAACATTCACTCAAGGTTGGCGCCTTTGGCGACACCTACAACGTGCTGACATGAGGAAAGTTTCCAACCGATTTATCATACACAAACAGCAGTTGATCGGCGTTGCCTGGTGAAACGTTGTTGTGATGCCTCGTGTAAGGAGGAGAAATGCGTACCATCACGTTTTCGACTTTGATAAAGGTCGCATTGTAGCCTACCGCGATTGTGGTTTATCGTATCGCGACACTGCTGCTCGCTTTGCTGGAGATCCAAAGACTTTTAGCACAATATGGAGTCGTTGGGTTCAGGAGGGTAATACGGAACGTCGTGCTCGATCCCAACAACCTAGTATCACTAGCAGTCGAGAAGACAGGCATATTATCCGCATAGCTGTAACGGATCATGCAGCAACGTCTCGATCCCTGATTCAACAGATGGGGACGTTAGCAAGTCAACAACCATCTGCACGAACAGTTCAATGACGTTTGCAGCAGCATGGACTATCAGCTTGGAGACCATGGCTGCGGTTACCCCTGACGCTGCATCACAGACAGGAGCGCCTGCGATGGTGTACCCAACGACGAACCTGGATGCGCGAATGGCAAAACGTTATTTTTTCGGATGAATCCAGGTTTTGTTTACAGCATCATGATGATCGCATCACTGTTTGGCGACATCGTGGTGAACGCACATTGGAAGCGTGTATTCGTCATCACCATACTGGCTTATCATCCGGCGTGATGGTATGGGGTGCCATTGGTTACACGTCTCGGTCACCTATTGTTCGCATTGACGACACTTTGAACAGTGGACGTTACATTTCAGATGTGTTACAACCCGTGGCTCTACCCTTCATTATATACCTGCGAAACCCTACATTTTATAAGTATAATGAACGACCGCATGTTGGAGGTCCTGTACGGGCCTTTCTGGGTACAGAAAAGTTAACCTGCTGCCCTGCCCAGCACATTCTCCAGATCTCTCACAAACTGAAAACGTCTGGTCAATGGTGGCCGAGCAACTGTCTCGTCCGTTCAATCCCGCGTCCTGCCATCCTGATTTAGGTTTTCCGTGATTTCCCTAAATCTCTCCAGGCAAATGCCGAGACGGTTCCTTTCAAAGGGCACGGCCGAGGTCCTTCCCCATCCTTCCCTAATCCGATGAGACCGATGACCTCGCTGTCTGGTCTCCTTCCTCAAAACAACCAACCAGCAACTGTTTCGTCACAATACGTCAGTCACTACTCTTGAAGAACTGTGGTATCGTGTTGAAGCTGCATGGGCAGCTGTACCTGTACACGCCATCCAAGCCCAGTTTGACTCAATGCCCAGGCGTATCAAGGCCGTTATTACGGCCAGAGTTGGTAGTTCTGGGTACTGATTTCTCAGGAGCTATACACCCAGAGGTGGTTGTTCTGGGTACTGATTTCTCAGGATCTGTGCACCCAAACTGCGTGAAAATGTAATCACATGTCACTTATAGTATAATATATTTGTTCAATGAATGCCTGTTTATCATCTGTATTTCTTCTTGGTGTAGCAATTTTAATGGCCAGTAGTGTATATCTAAAGGTAAACTAGATGAATGTCAAAGCATACGATGTCTTGAGCAAGGAAATGGTGTCAGTTGGAGTCAAAGCAGTTCATTAATAATTAGGGTCCAGGAAGTTTTAACTTCCGCATATTGAGAAACATAACTAGGAGTTATGTCAAGATCAAGACGATTCGAGTAGTCGAGATTCTACGGAACGTCAGGGACAAAAGACAATTTCTGTGAGTCTATGGGACCAATCCGTTGCCTAGCTCTCCCGTGACGTTGGAGGAGAAATGAAGTGAATCCTGTTGAGTGCGGTGGGGACGCTGCGTTGGATTCTACCACAGCGCCGCTCTGAGGGCGTAGAGGCGGCAGTGTTGTGCCAGGAAAACTTTCCTGATAAGCCGCTCATAGCGAGGAAAAAATTATTCTCAGAAACTCTTCCAGAGGACTCGATAATATGAAGTGGACACAGTAGACCATTAGTAATCTGATTGAAATAATATAGCATATGGTTATAGTGTGTAGTTGTACTTAGTTCTTCGTGAATCGTTGAATATAGATTCTGAGTACATGACGCCCTGTCGTTGCAGGAATACTAATTCAGAATTCCTATATAAAATGGCGCATCTACTAAACGTGATATAATAATGATATTTAGTTTTAAGGGATTAGGAAGTGTGTGCTTAGGATGAATTATTTTAGCTGTAGAAATTTTATTCAACTCCGAGTAACGATTGTATGAAGACATACTTTAATATCTCTACAATTACATTTTATGTTATACGACCTGCAATACGTAATGAGACTACACCTTTAATTTGTTAGCAGCAATAAATAAATAACATATGACTATTGTAAAAGACAGCGATTAAGAGCTGAATACTGAAACTCGGAGACAGAGGGGTCATGAACGAAATTTGAAATCAGTTGGCAATGACAAAGAAAGGAAGTGGTACGTCTTATATTCTGTATTGCATAATCTAAAATTTACGTACATTTTTCTGTTGCGAGATGTCATTTCAATAGCAGGCCGTAGTTTTTGATGTGGGTGTTTTACACGTATATTCTATCTACAACTCTTTGTAAGTGTTCATGAAAAAGTAAAAATCAGTATAACGTCATAGGAACAACCACAGTCAAACGTCCTAAGTATCATTCGATAGTATTTTGTACACAGCTGCAACTCTGTGCCAGACAGCTTCAGCGAACAAACATTATTTTATAACTCGTTAAAGCAACTGTTTGGTTTGCAAGCAAACAGCTAGCTCGCGTACTTGCTATCTAGAACAAAGAACATTGAGCAAAACAGTCAGTTCTACCGAATACGTAATTGATGTAAATCATAGAAACATCGTTGTTTTGTTAGGCCAAAATCCATTTAGGTGTTAAAAGACATTTCATTCAGATTGACACCGGCCTTGAAATCCTACGCACTTGTAACGTTGTTTTGCTCCCGGGAAGTTATCGATTGGTCACTCAGTTATTCATATAGATATTTGTTTAAGCAGTAATTTCCTATGTCCAGTTGGGACACATGCTCTTCCCCTGTTGCCAAAGGACATTGACTGTCGCTACAAATCGGTGCTATAAGCATATTGACAAGCAGAGAGATAACGCGTTGTTTATACGATAATGACTCGCAGGATACCATCAGATATCTCGCCAATAAACTGCCTCATATTACTGTCTGGTTTGCACGATTCGAGCGTGATGGCTCTTGAGGGTGATCGCTGTCACGCATTGGTCGTAATGTTGATTTGGGGCCGTTATCGTAACGTGTTTGCGAGGAGGGCTACTCTGTCGGCAGTAGATATGTAACAGTAGCGGTACAGTGTATCACATAGCTAATGACTAACAGTTTACTTAAATACAAATACATCGCAGTGCACTTGGCCGACAATAGCAATGTGCGACTTCGACATCACAGCACTGCATAAAATCGTGTCACAAGGTAGATGCGCAAGTCAACAGAAACTGAAATAGTCCCGTAACTCGAGGTAATCTGACTGCCAGCCGCTGTTCAAGCACTGCACTGAATAAGAAGCGAAGAAGACATCCGCTATGCGCGGGATTACCCACATTTGAGTATTCTCTAGTGGGAGTGTGGAGAGTGGAGGCATTTTGAGGTCTCCTCTTGTCCTTGCGTTATACACTCCTGGAAATGGAAAAAAGAACACATTGACACCGGTGTGTCAGACCCACCATACTTGCTCCGGACACTGCGAGAGGGCTGTACAAGCAATGATCACACGCACGGCACAGCGGACACACCAGGAACCGCGCTGTTGGCCGTCGAATGGCGCTAGCTACGCAGCATTTGTGCACCGCCGCCGTCAGTGTCAGCCAGTTTGCCGTGGCATACGGAGCTCCATCGCAGTCTTTAACACTGGTAGCATGCCGCGACAGCGTGGACGACAACCGTATGTGCAGTTGACGGACTTTGAGCGAGGGCGTATAGTGAGCATGCGGGAGGCCGGGTGGACGTACCGCCGAATTGTTCAACGCGTGGGGCGTGAGGTCTTTACAATACATCGATGTTGTCGCCAGTGGTCGGCGGAAGGTGCACGTGCCCGTAGACCTGGGACCGGACCGCAGCGACGCACGAATGCACGCCAAGACCGTAGGATCCTACGCAGTGCCGTAGGGGACCGCACCGCCACTTCCCAGCAAATTAGGGATACTGTTGCTCCTGGGGTATCGGCGAGGACCATTCGCAACCGTCTCCATGAAGCTGGGCTACGGTCCCGCACACCGTTAGGCCGTCTTCCGCTCACGCCCCAACATCTTGCAGCCCGCCTCCAGTGGTGTCGCGACAGGCGTGAATGGAGGGAGGAATGGAGACGTGTCGTCTTCAGCGATGAGAGTCGCTTCTGCCTTGGTGCCAATGATGGTCGTATGCGTGTTTGGCGCCGTGCAGGTGAGCGCCACAATCAGGACTGCATACTACCGAGGCACACAGGGCCAACACCCGGCATCATGGTGTGGGGAGCGATCTCCTACACTGGCCGTACACCTCTGGTGATCGTCGAGGGGACACTGAATAGTGCACGGTACATCCAAACCGTCATCGAACCCATCGTTCTACCATTCCTAGACCGGCAAGGGAACTTGCTGTTCCAACAGGACAATGCACGTCCGCATGTATCCCGTGCCACCCAATGTGCTCTAGAAGGTGTAAGTCAACTACCCTGGCCAGCAAGATCTCCGGATCTGTCCCCCATTGGGTATGTTTGGGACTGGATGAAGCGTCGTCTCACGCGGTCTGCACGTCCAGCACGAACGCTGGTCCAACTGAGGCGCCAGGTGGAAATGGCATGGCAAGCCGTTCCACAGGACTACATCCAGCATCTCTACGATCGTCTCCATGGGAGAATAGCAGCCTGCATTGCTGCGAAAGGTGGATATACACTTTACTAGTGCCGACATTGTGCATGCTCTGTTGCCTGTGTCTATGTGCCTGTGGGTCTGTCAGTGTGATCATGTGATGTATCTGACCCCAGGAATGTGTCAATAAAGTTTCCCCTTTCTGGGACAATGAATTCACGGTGTTCTTATTTCAATTTCTAGGAGTGTACTGAAAAGTAGAGGTATTAGCAGAAAACAGCGGAAAATACAGCGTCACAGACAAAAATCAAGAGTGTCTAAAGAATAGGCGATCACCTTAAGCAGCCTCATGATAAACTTCTGCTTGGTAAAAGTTTCCTGCGGAATGCAACTTAGTGATTGCTTAGGAAAAACTAACGGCCTGAAAACTGGTGCGTGGAAAATTAGAACGAACAAAGTCTCCAGCCATAAAATTCTGTGAAGAAAGAGGTTGAACAGCTTAATTTTGATTTACTAAGTGAAATTAAATATAAAGACGAGTAAGACTTCTAGGAGTCGACTACACAAAAATTAACAATAGCGGCATGTGTGACGGGTATGACAAGCGTTCCTAAGCAATGCCGTAGCATGCAACCTTAGGTTATTATTAGCGACTCAATGACTGAATGAATCTTCTCTGGTTATTAATGAAGTCAGCACAAGCCACTACTGTACTTGTTTACGCGTCCACTTTACTAGCCAAACAAAGAAACTAGAATGCTATCAAATTTTGATTCAAGAATGAAACAGAAGTTTCTGAAAGTGTGTGTCTAGAGGCTAGCATGTATGGGAACGTATGTAGACCATAGGCAAACCGGAGTAGGAGACACTGGAATAATGAGAATTGTAGAGTTATTAGGGGTTGTTCGACAGCAATAAACGTACAAAGATTTTAATGAATATGTTCCACTAGGAACAACCTAGGAAAGGAGGCTATGTATACTTCAGCTAGAAGGAGGTTGCAGTATATGTTCTCAGGAATCAGAATCACTAAAATTAACATTCCAAAAATAAGTGTATAGTGAACAATTTTTCGAGCACAAAAAGTTTAAAATACCATTATCACAGTCCAGAGGTCCTTACGCATTATTTGTGGTAGATATGAAGAGACTGGAACAGCAGCACAAGACAGATAATGCGAGTAAATAACATTACACCACTTCTGATACCTGAAACAAAATTTTTATTGAGATGTTACCAAATGGTCCAAATGGCTCTGAGCACTATGGGACTTACCATCTGAGGTCATCAGTCCCCTAGAACTTAGAACTACTTAAACCTAACTAACCTAAAGACATCACACACATCCATGCCCGAGGCAGGATTCGAACCTGAGACCGTAGCGTCGCAGACTGTAGCGCCTAGAACCACACGGCCACTCCGGCCGGTTGAGATGTTACCGATGCAAGTTTTTTCCTCATGCGATTTATGAATAAATGTGTAGTATAAAGAATTGAAGTAGTAGAGAAAGCTACCTACATTTTCTGTAGTTCTTGTTCGCCTACTGAAATGTCGATTCAATTGTTAATATTAATGACTGTTTGCATAACGTGCGCGACCGACGAAATTTCTTAAGTGGCGCAGCTATTAACTGACTCGTTTACAATGAACCGTTATCGTTGTATCTCTGATACGCAAAGCAGTAGCATGAAAACTAAAACATAATTAAGGTGTAAGTAGGCCAAAACGGTAATGAATTTAGACACGGACTACAACGGCTAAATTACTTATTTAAAACAGCCCATCAAATCTGGTAAACGACGTGATTACGTTCACCATTATGCTCGTCAATTTAGATTCTCCGTCAAAGAATTACCGAATTTGAAATAAGTTACGTGGAGATTAAACCTGGCGCCTTTTCATACCCTTCTAACAACCCTGTATGAGTCTACTCAGAGAACCAGGGCATAACTCATTTAATAAAATGTATGGGCGAGTGATCTTGCTGAACTTAAAATACAGCTAGTGGATACAATGGTGCACATTTGATTACATCAGATGCTCCACGGTATGAAGAAACAATCGGCGTTGAGTTTATTGCGAAACCTTTGATACACGACAGGTTCCACAAAGAGTTTACAGCCGTATCCAAAATGTTTGAGGATAGAACGGGTAGTCTGCAGATGGAAGTGGGCCGCGCGACCGGCACCGAGGGGCGACCGAAGGCGCCGAGGCCATAGAGACGTCGAAGTACGAGGAGTTCCGACGGCACTGGCGGCCCCTGTAGGCCGGGCCACGTCGGCGTCGCGAGGGCGGAGCCCGACGTGACGCCACAACAGCCGCCACCTGTGGTCGCGGCATAACACGCTCGTTAGCCGCTTGAGCAATTTCAAACGAGTGGGCAAGGCGGAGAATCTTTTCCAAGGAGGGTTTGTCGGGTTTCAACGCCGCAGTACGGACCTCAGGGTCGGGAGCCAGCTGAACCACCACATCCAGGATCAGGGAGTCCGCATACGAAGCCTTACACTGCTGATTGGCGAACGTAAAATCGCATCGACGGCTGAGACCCTGCAAGTCCGTGACCAGGGAACGATACGATTGACCAGCCTGTTTATGGTACTGGTCGAACTCCAGCTCAGAGGCGACTACATGGTAGCGTTGGGAATAATAGTTTGTCAGCAAAAGGCGGACCCCCTGGAAAGAGAGAGCCACAGGATCCGACAAGTGTGCCAACTTGTGGAGAAGAAAGAACGTGTCCGGAGAGGCCCACGACAAAAACAACGACCGCTGCAAGGAGTCGTTCGTGACTTGAAAAGCCATGAAATGTGGAAGCGGGAAAGCATCGGTCACCCGTGGACTCTGAAGCTGGTGTGGAAACGCGTCCCGGGCATCGACTTTGTCCGTTAGCAACTGCGGCGACTTTTGTAAGATGTCTAACTGTAGTTGCCGCTGCTGCATGAGCTGCTGCTGTTGCTCCAGCAGACAGACCAACTTCGCCTCCATCCCATCCTCATCAGCAAAATGTTGTAACTGCATCCAGGACGGTCACAGGGTAGCAACGACGGAAAGCGCGGCGGGACCCGCAAACAGCAACACGACCGGAGAGGACGGACACCATCAACAAAGGACAGAACGAATACAACAAGATCGAACAACGGAGTCACAAAGAAACAAACACATCCACTCGTACACAGAACAAGGATGTAAGCTGTCTAGCGCAAAGCGAGGTGTAAACCGAAGTACGCAAGATTAGACTGGCTGGCTGAGCTTTTTTTTTCTTTATTGTGATTTTATTCCTCTGTCCCATATCGGCAGGGGAGGGCTGTCAGCGGCACAATCCGCCGCTCTTCAGCCGAGTGACATACATACATAAGGAGATAAAAAAGGGGAACATAAAACAGAGTAAGGGGAAAAAATTGGGGTAAAAATACACTGACATGGAGACATTCATGGGGGACAGTTAAAAAAGTCACCAGAAAGTTTTCTGGCTGAGCGCGAGGCAGGCGCTTATGGGTCTTCGACGTCCATGACGTTTGGCGTGGATTCAAATTCTGCGGCGCGCGGTACCAGACCAGTCAGATATAGAAAACATGACATTCATGCCCTTCTGAGGACTTTTTTGATGTAATGTAAGCTGCATGAAAGTGATTATATTCATCTAACTAACGTTATTCTCTGAATTTTAATCCTAACACTATGCACTGGTCTGTAAACTAAATTACCATTATGCCAGATATGTTGTCAGGCCGTAGAAACTTAGGGCTACGTGGAGCTGTGCTCTCCTATAACCATGGTTCGGTAGTTTTGGTAAATGGCGTACTAAATGGAGGTTTACCAGTAGTATCGGTACAGAAAGAAACCTAAATGAGTGTGTAAGAGAGTGACTACGAGTTGACAACTTCTTTTTGATTTTTTGTTTGTTTGCTTGCTTGTTTGTTTTGTACATTATTAGAACTGCAAATCCGTTGTAGTAGCGATTCCACATTTTATATCTTTACAGAATACGAATTGCGTTTTACAAGTAATAAAAATAGCTATTCGTGTAACTTCTGTGCTTCTGTGTAAGCAAAGCAATTACTTTTGATGCAGGTACAGTTTACGTGCACATATATAAAAGCATGTATATTTAATTCTTGTTGTTTTGTACTCAATAGAGCGTTCTTCATCATGATCAAAGACAGTTTCCTGTTATTATCCATATACATGCGAAAGTTGTTTATGAATAACAGAGAAATTTTTTATATAAGTTCGACGAAGTATTGAAGAAATGTTTTCTGTATAATTTTATCATTTTTGAGGAGGAAATTTAGTTTTCAAGCACGAAAAATTTGTATTGTTTTCCTTATTTTTAGTGCAACCGCCGTCTGTTTCACTTTACAAATCAACGATTTTCGAAAAAAGTGTGAATTAATCATTGACAGTTCCAATTTTGCTATAAATATTGATTATTATTAAGTAACAACATGGTTCAAATGGCTCTGAACACTATGGGACTTAACTTCTGAGGTCATCAGTCCCCTAGAACTTAGAACTACTTAAACCTAACTAACCTAAGGACATCACACACATCCATACCCGAGGCAGGATTCGAACCTGTGACCGTAGCGGTCGCGCGGTTCCCGACTGTAGCACCAAGAACCGTTCGGCCACCCAGGCCACTCCCTTAAGTAACAGACAGGAGGATAATGATGTAGAACAAAAATGTGCCGTAGGCTACCTGACCTTTTAACGCCATCACTCAGTTTCTAGACGTTCGACGCTTCAGGTTTTTAGGAGAATCAAGGAAGACACTGATCACATATGTAAAAAAAGCTGTAGTTATGAGGCAATGCCCGATAGTTATGAACAAACTATACCATCTCTCCTGTTTCTGGATATAATTTAATTTTTCATTAATTGGTTGAAAAATAATCTTTAAACTTGACTAAAACAAACATTACTATAATCGCTTCTATATGAGATTAATTCTTGAAATGTAAATAATGTTTTTCAGTTATAGAACGAGATTTTGTTTTCAAATGGTTCAAAAGCCCCTGAACACTATGGGATTTAACTTCTGAGGTCATCAGTCCCCTAGAACTTAGAACTACTGAAACCTAACTAACCCAAGGACATCACACACATCCATGCCCAAGGCAGGATTCGAACCTGCGACTGTCGATTAGATTAGATTAGATTAGATTAATACTTGTTCCATAGATCATGAATACGACACTTCGTAATGATGTGGAACGTGTCAGGTTAATGAAAGATGTCTGTACAAGATATTACATTACACAAAATATTGCATGAAACTAATGCTTAAGTTAGTTTTTGAAACTAGTCTTTGCCTCTGTTGTCTCTTCTGCTATAAGGACATGCCCATACCAACGTAGGCGGCTTTCTCTCATTTTGTCTGCTAGTCGTGCAACACCGTATAGCCTGCGAACTTCATTATTTGTGACATCATGCAATGTTAGTCCCAATGTCCACGTATGCATTGTCGTCTCCATGACAGCAAGTCTTTGCTCTACTTCCTTTGTTGAAGGTCAGCATTCAGCCACATACAGTGCAACTGGACGGATTGCCGATCGGTATACTTTTGAATTAAGCCTGTTTGGAATTTTCTTGTCGCATAGTACTCCAGTAACGGAACGCCATTTGAGCCACGCGCTGCTGTGGCGGTTGGAGATTTCTGCACTGAGATTTCCATCGACAGCAACTGTCGAACCCTGGCACTTGTAAAATTTTGCATTGCTTTGAAATATTGCATTTTTATAGGAAATGGGTAAGGCAATATATACATGCTGATAGAAAGGAGTGATAAGCACAAGGCATAAGAATTGGTAGAGCATTGCTCTGACAATAATGTAATTGTTACCATGTGGCGTGTGCTATTAGATGGTAGGCGAGTACAAGCACTGTGCAAGATGTGTCCCTTGTAGTCTAAGTGTTAGATTCTCACGGTCTTCACCAGACATCCGTTGTGTATCAAAATGGTACCAAACCTAATCTGGAAGTATTTTACAAAGAAACGTAGCAATGGTTCATTTACTTTGAAAGATTGAACATGTCTGCCATTTGTTGAAATAATAAGAGGACGGAAGTTATAGTAATAGAAGTAAATTAAAAACTTAACAACAATTAATTCGTAGCCGGCCGCGGTGGTCTCGCGGTTCTAGGCGCGCAGTCCGGAACCGTGCGACTGCTACGGTCGCAGGTTCGAATCCTGCCTCGGGCATGGATGTGTGTGATGTCCTTAGGTTAGATAGTTTTAAGTAGTTCTAAGTTCTAGGGGACTGATGACCACAGCAGTTGAGTCCCATAGTGCTCAGAGCCATTTGAACCATTTGAATTAATTCATAGTTTGCAATAAAAATAGAAAGTATCTGATCAGCTGCCCTTATGTATATAACATGCCTTTATTTGCTTCTAGCCATCGAAACCGGACAAATTAAGATGGGAGAAAGAGTTTTCCAACCTCAGTTTTCATTCTTCAGCACTGACAATTTTTAGTTCTCAGACAGCGTTATGATCCCCGATTACAACATAATCTTTGAGCGAAGTTTCAAAATATTTGGTGTTTTTTTGTACATTACTGGCCATTAAAATTGCTACACTAAGAAGAAATGCAGTTGATAAACGGGTATTCATTGGACAAATACATTACACTAGAACTGATATGTGATTACATTTTCACGAAATTTGGGTGCATAGATCCTGAGAAATCAGTACCCAAAACAACCACGTCTGGCCGTAATAACGGCCTTGATAAGCCTGGGCATAGAGTCAAACAGAGTTTGGATGGCGTGTACAGGTACAGCTGCCCATGCAGCTTCAACACAATACCACAGTTCATCAAGAGTAGTGACTGGCGTATTGTGACGAGCCAGTTGCTCGGCCACCATTGACCAGACGTTTTCAATTGGTAAGCGATATGGAGAATGTGCTGACCAGGGCAGCAGTCGAGCATTTTCTGTATGCAGAAAGACCCGTACAAACCTGCAAAATGCGGTCGTTCATTATCCTGCTGAAATGTAGGCCTTCGCAGGTATCGAATGAAGGGCAGAGCCACGGGTTGTAACACATCTGAAATGTAACGTCCACTGTTCAAAGTGCCGTCAATGCGCAGAAGAGGTGATAGAGACGTGTAACCAATGGCACTACATACCATCACGCCGGGTGATACGCCAGCATGACGATGACGAATACACGCTTTCAATGTGCGTTCACCGCGATGTCGCCAAACACGGATGCGACCATCACGATGCTGTAAACAGAACCTGGATTCATCCGAAAAAATGACGTTTTGCCATTCGTTCACCCAGGTTCGTCGTTGAGTACACCATCGCAGGCGCTCCTGTCTCTGATGCAGCGTCAAGGGTAACCGCAGCCACGGTCTCCGACCTGATAGTCCATGCTGCTGCAAACGTCGTCGAACTGTTCGTGCAGATGGTTGTCGTCTTGCAAACGTCTGCTTCTGTTGACTCAGGGATCGAGACGTGGCTGCACGATTCGTTACAGCCATGCGGATAAGAAGCCTGTCTTCTCGACCGCTAGTGATGCGAGGCCGTTGGGATTCAGCACGGTGTTCCGTGTTACCCTCCTGAACCCACCGATTCCATATTATGCTAACACTCATTGGATCTCAACCAACGCGAGCAGGAATGTCGCGATACGATAAACCGCAATGCCGATAGGCTACAATCAAAGTCGGAAACGTGATGGTACACATTTCTCCTCCTTACACGAGGCATAACAACAACGTTTCACCAGGCAACAGCGGTCAACTGCTGTATGTGTATGAGGAATCGGTTGGAAACTTTCATCATGTCAGCACATTGTAGGTGTCGCCATCGATGCCAACCTTGTGTGAATGCTCTGAAAAGCTAATGATTTGCATATCACAGCATCTTCTTCCTGTCGATTAAATTTCGCGTTTGTAGCACGTCATCTTCGTGGTGTAGCAATTTTAATGACCAGTAGTGTAAGTAGGCCGATGAAAAGAGGAGGTGTATGTGCGCTCTGTAGCGCGGTGGTGCGTGTGTTGCAGGGGCAGCCCGCCGCCGGTGGTGGTGAAGGGTGGCGGCGAGCGCGCGGGCGACCGCAGCTGCTCGTACAGCAGCGTGCAGCAGTACGTGGACTCGCTGCCCGTGGAGCTGGATGCGCCCGGCTCGCTGCTCAGCCTGCACTCGCTGGGCCGCGACCGCGCCGCCTCCGCCGCCCCCTCCGCCCACAGCGGCAGCCCCCGCACCGCCGCCGCCTCTGCCGGGGGGCCCGCCGCCAGCTTCTCCATGGAGGACCTGCTCTTCCTCGACTGAGCTTCTTCTGCCGTCCGCCGCTGCCGCTGCTGCTGCTGCTGCCGCTCATCCCTCTCCACTTTGCTTTGCCACCATATTCACGCTACCACTGGTTCCCTATTGTACCATTTTCCGCTCGTGTGCGAAGTACTTGTTCCCGTTTGCTACGCCTCCTTTTTCTCTTAGCCCACGTAATTTAGCGTGCACGGAAGAAGAATAAATACTAAAAGCGATTTTTTTCCGGAAAGCTTACAGAATTTGTTTTCTCGAACAGTAAATATATCTTGAGAATTCTGCTTTGAGCGAAAGACATCATTTGTTTTTCTTTCCATACCTATACACATTTCTGTGGTATTGCACCGTACTCAGTGAGGATCTCTGTATTTTACTTAAGAGAGCGTTTTGTTCACATCCAGATAATTACTCCGCAGTTCACACTTACGTATTTGGCAGAGGATGCGTACAAACACTGACCGAAAAGTACATCCGTCAACTTTACGGTCAACTAATATGCTTGGAAAAACTAAAGAATAACATACATCGACATGTCTCCACCATTCTGTTCCGTTCTGTTTCTTTTGTTACTGTACTGAAGAAGACAAACAGGAACAAGGCAATATTAACAATAGTCCATGTGAAATCTGAATTAAAACTGGAGCCTTTTCCAGTTCATAACGGAGTTGGTACAGCAGCCAGTATGTCTATTTGAAGAAACAAGCAGTTTTGGTTACAGTGTTAATTTTTTTAAATTATTTCCCAATGACGATTTTCACCTTTATTTATGCATCTACAGATTGGCTGTTATTTGGTAGCTATGGGTGGGATACCACGCAAAAAATATCCCAGCAGGTAAATGTCCAAGCCTTAAAAACACTGCACGACGTCCTTATAACGGGTTGTGGTGCAGTCTACCGAAAGACGTCAGGCCTACATTAAAACTTTACATCACAAATATGCCGGAGGTGCAGTTCACATTTTGGTCGCACACATCATATTTGCTTAAAACCAGTTCACATCCAGTGTGATGCGAGCAACCAGAAGATGCTCTACACCGCCGGTGTTTCTATAACGTAAAACTTTACTGTAGACCTTGTCGCATTTTGTTTGCGTTGGAGTAGGCCACATGCCTTAATAAGGACACCACGTAGTGTTTTTAAGGCTTGGGGATTTTCTTGCTGGGGTATTTCATGCGCAGTAGCCCACGTACTCAGCGCTACCAAATGTCAGCCACGCCGGAGATGAAACACATCATTGGGAAATAATAAAAAACCCTGCAACTAGGACGGCTTGTTTTTCCATAATAAAAATTGAGGCTTCGAATGTAAACACAATCTTTCTCGTCAGCGGATGACTGTACGCTGGGAGCGCTGTCTTTTTTTTTACAGTGGAGCTGAAGTTTGTGGCTGGTTTTGTGATGTCGCTTACAGTTCTAACTTCTGTTGGCGGTGACGTAGGCCCGAGGATGGGATTTCCATGCACAAATACCGAAAATCAGTAATGCGGCGCTAAGCTCCTCCTTCCACCACCTAATCCGTTTGAGGGGCCGACGTAAGAGATGGTTTTTCATTGTTCGTACTTTTAAATCTGATCTGATGCTGTGTAAACAGCAACAAGATTTGACACAAAGATGCCACCCTGAAAATCTTCGATGCCGTAACAAAATATACCGTTAAGTAAAATGAAGGATGTTGAAATATCATCGAAGGATGCAGGGGCATACTTAGCATCTGAGCCTAGGGAGGAGGGGTGGCAACAACAGTTCGTTTTCGTTTTGTTCTGAACGACAATATAGTTTTGAAATTGCTTGGCAGATGCCTCTAGCTACACTAACTATTAGTATTCATTAATTTTTTTTTCTTCGAACATAGTGAATTTATCTGCCCATGTTGTTTGGTGGGACAGGATTCGGGTTCGGTTTCAGAAAGCATTTTTGTAGGGTCAGGGAGAAGGGACAGGTGTCCTTGCTGCTCATCACTGGGATCTTTCTTGTATGAATGAACAGAGAAAATCGAGAAATCATGTTTTGATCAAGGCAGAAATCTCAACAACGGAAAAGATTTGAGAATGAATCCGATTACTTCGTAGTGTATCTGGAAATGCCCTTTAGGCAGTTACTCTTAAGGACTTCTGTAACAGTGACCCCCTGCTGCCCGAGGACTGCAACTCGCATACCACTCACCTGCAGTGTTTGCTGAGCGAGCACCTCGACAACTACAGCGTACGCTTCCTGCTCTACATTTGCAATAGTTGCTGCACGAACACGAAAAAAAATTCGACTTTCCCACGCATATCAAGGCGTTGGCCTTTCCAGCGGTATTGCCGTCACTACTGCGATTAAAGATGGCCGCCTTTCACTTGACAGATACCACACACCGTCTGTAAGAAGACCCTGGGCGACGTGACAGAGTAACTGAATCAATAGAAATCGATGTAAACAGACTGATATGTAATGTTTTCCAGTCGCTACCAATTTCAGCCAGCAAAGAACAGTGTCCACTACGTACAGCATCTCATTGAATAAGAGTTTTTCTTTCCCAGTCACCCAAATTATTCAGTCAGCAAGACTCTGCGGGCGCTTCTCCTTTCGCAGACGTAGGTGGCCTAAACACTGTGTCACCTGCTAACCTAACGCTGGCAACTACCAAAAAACAACTAAAATCGGTCGATCTGATTAGCTTTTCATAGATGCGGCTACTCCTATCAGCCACCTCGAATAGAATTTCCGTAGAGTATGCGTATACTAGCTGCACGTACTCCTGTTGACTCCACCCTACTAGTCTAGAAGTGCCGAACGTGAACACGGACGGAGAAACATCATAGAGAACAATAAAGACTTTCATTACGCAGTACCTCGTATCGCAAACATCAGGCGTTAACTTTTTAGCGTTTGTTTTTTAATTTCAGTTAAGGACATTTTTATTATATTATCAAACTTACATTATTATTACTGTTGACAGGTCATAGTACAGTGGCAGAGTTAAGTAACTGAAATAACTACTTTTCTGGTAGTAGTCACAGTTTATTTTATTTTCACTTCGCATTTCAGAAATTGAATCCTCTCTCATCAGGTCGATTCATATGAGTTAATACGACATGTTTTTGTTGTGTTTAAATTCAACCGACGATAGATGTTTGGACATCTGAAGTGCGTAGTGGAAATAAATTGTCACTGGTAACTGTAAACCCTTTTCAATCGCTGTTAATAACACCAACGTTAAAGCCTAAAATATATGCATTTAAAAATACAAAGATACGTTTGATAATATTTCTTTATCTTAAGGCCTAAAGCTAGTAACTGACAAGAGCTGGACACACACGTCGGAAGACAGATCACTGAGGCTGTGTGAAATGGAACAGCTATGTCATGTAGATAACTATATATTCTTAGTGTCATGGTGCAGTGCGGAGCTGCTAAAATTGTCCTAGAAACGAACACAAGAAGGCTCTCTGTAGGCCAACAGTAACAACAACCACCTCCACCGACGACGACGACGACGGCGGTTGTGATCACAATTCCCATCAAAAGAGTTATTTCGCGAGGATTTCATATTGATTTCGATATTCTGTGCAAAATCCAGTTATGTAGAGGAAACTAGGTTACGATATGGGAAGAAGGACCTAAAGGTAATTGTCCCATTTGTTCTGTATGTATGCTAACGAGACAGAGTTTCAGTGTTTGAACAGGGTGATTCAAAGTTGCAATCTGAATACTCATAGAGCAGTTGAGTCGCGGATATGCGCTGTTGTGAACTTGCATGAAGTAGGAGTTACTAACTTTACAGCTCTGAAGAGCTCTCGGAAGCTACCGAGAGAGAGAGACACGACTACCTTATTAATGTATATACAAAAGTATGTAGGTAGAAGACAGCATTGTTTCGGATATAGCGTGGTCTGTAAATTTTGAAACGTGATCTTTATTTCTTTGCGAAGCTTAAGCTGCTCATACAGAAAATACGGGCAGGATTAACGAGCAGGCCCATTAGTAAGCTAAGAAATATATTATATAAAAGCAGTAATTGCATCAGTTAACTGTCTCATGGGTTCTTGGCAGAACATTTTATACGTTCTGAATGAAAAAAAAAAGAAAGAGACTGGTGTAATATTCTGCAGTATTTATTATTTTCAAACCAATTGTTGGCGGTTACATCATCGTCAGGTACAAAGATAAACATGCGTCTACGAGAAATTTTTATGGCATCAAACATTTCATAATAGTAGTAAACTACAGAATATCTCAGTTGGCTCCCAAGATGTCAGTTGTTAATTTTTGATTAAAGCGAGAGGGATTATTTCAGTAAAAATGGGATGTAAACTATTTAGGTTAGGTAAGATATGCGGCACATTAAATGCTGAACCACATGATAAATTACAACAATTGCTCTAAGAGGAAAAATATAGTAACAGTTAGAGACATGTTCCAACGGGATGACTGAATAGGATAATCTCGTCCTTAAAACCTCCAGTATTACAAACAGGTACAGCATAACATGTGAGATTAAACGTGCAAATGAAGCAACAGCAATTATACAAAGTAAAATACTTTTAACACTGCAAGTGAAACTCTAGCAACTGAAATGAAGGGAAAAAATGAGGAAACTGAGTGGAAGGGGTAAATTAAAAATCTGAATGAGATTGTTTGTAGTATCTCCAGTTAAAAGTGTCTAGTAACGGAATTACGTCTGATAATTAGTACTATGCATCGACAAGATGACATATGTTCGTTAATTTCCATTATTGCAGGTTGTTAATCTTCCTTTCTTTGTCGATTTTATGTAAGACTTCATGTTATAGCTTGTAACTGTGGCCTTCTCGAAGCGCGCGGTCTGTAACAGTAGTCTCTTCCTTCCCTAATTCTCCATTTTCCATGGTGTTCCTTCAAGCGTGTGGATATTGCCCCACCACACTAGCCTCGATACAATTTGCCACGATTATCAGTGGTTTTGTATATACCATTCTTTTCCAAAGCCGAAGCGCTCTTTTCACCATTTGGCAAAAAAATTTGTGCACATAAAATAATGTTCTGTGGTTCCTGGATTTAAGCTTTGCGACCAGTTGAAGAGAGGCTGTTCGTAAATGTGGAATGATGCACCATTTAGTAAGGGTTTGAGGTGTTGGGTCAAGTAGATAGTACTGAAGAGAAAACACTTCTTGTTTTTGTTTTTTCTGCATTATGGAGTTTGCTAAGGCAGGAGTGTAGCCATTACTTAATGGTATTGTTTGTTTGTGTTTAACTCAGTTTGGAAGTTGTCTTCACTCCTAGCGATGGATATTAGGCGATGTATCATTGGATGATGGGTAGCATGTTGGTGGGTCCTGGGTGTTGAGAATTGAAAGGTATATGTCAGTGGTGGTAGTCTTTCTGTAATTATTGAAAGTATGAACGTGATCATGTGTGTGTACACATGAAGTCTGTGTACAAGAGTATTTGCACCCGATTGTCTCCACACTGTGGGCGTCTATGAAATCACGTGTGGCTGCAGCAAAGTTTATACAGACGAAATGGGAAGGACTATTACAGGACGTATTAAGGGACACGAGTGCCACACGCAGCTGAAAGAAAGTATGAAATCGGCGGTAGCGGGACATCGCGAGAACTGTGGCCTTGACATCGATAACAATAAAGTACATGTGCTGGATAAGGAAACCAAAATATATAGAAGAAAAGTCCTACAAGCAATTGAACTTTCGAAAAATACATGTATCTTCAATAGAGAGGACGGCTACAGTCTTCAGACATCGTGGTTCTCCGCCATCAGGGATGTGAATACGCGGACGCGCCATGCGAGCAATAGAAACAACGCCCAGGAAGCCACCTCTGCAGACAATAATATTTTTGATAAACATTTCCCCTCTCATGCTCTACCCAATGATATGGGACCACCAACAGCAACAGGAGTTTTAAACAATAACTCTTCTTCAGCATACGGGAAAAATTCTGTTTTAACCAGTGACGTTGGCCTTCCAATGGCAGCCACAGAAGTTATATCCAACAACCGCCTTTCGGCATTAGCACGGGAAAACTTCTCTTACTATCCAATGACGCTGGCCCGCCGGCGGTAGCCCAACACTTTAACCCAATAATCCCACTTCTCCAGCACAGGCGCGAGGAAACTTCGCTTTGTAAGAGGAGAGGACCCTGATCTCTGACAGTGCTGAATGTGCTGGGGAAGTAGATCCCAAGAAAGGTTTAGAAACGCCGATTGTTTGAAGAAATATAATTCGGCCTAACAACCCAGAAGATTTTAAATTCAACGTTATCTTGTTCGTGTATCCCCACGAAACGAGTCACCAAATTGTGCAATATGTTGTTCATTTTCCACTAGAACAATTGTTGTAAATTGTCATTTACTTCATTATTAAATGTCACATAATTCATCCAACCTTATATTTTAAATCGCGTTTTTAACGAAATAATTGCTCCTGTATTAGTCAAAAACTATCGATTGTCATGCATGAAACCAAATGAGATACGCTGCAGTTGTACTGTTTTAAAATGTCTGCTCCCAGTAAAATTTCACGGTCACACATATTTGTCTTTGTACCAGATGAGACGTGAAAGATGAAAACCGGTTTGTAAAATAATAAATATTGTAGAAAATTACCTCAGGGTCGCGTGATTTTTCTTTCACAATGTAAAAGTAATAATATTTGGCATGGGAAGATGTTGGGGAAGATCATGTACCGTTACTGTCTCCCGAAAGTGTGTGGAAAGTAACATTTACTTGCATGTGTATTCGTCCATCTTTGCATTTTTTTGCTGTCATCGCCATGTGCATCGTTTAATGCCACATATACAATACAAGGCGTTTCACAGGCTTGTGATTGTATAGGGGACTTAGCACGTAAAGTTGTGGTAAAGAACTCTTCTCAGGAGACGTACCGTTTGGATATAAAATAAGGTAGAAATTCTTCCATTCCCTATGTGGTACACAGCAAACCACTGCTTAACAGTATTGGTTAATGCAAACTTGGTTGCAAGTTTCGATATTATGCTTACTACCTGAGCTCCCATCTTACTCCTCTGTTACTCGCTCCTGTGAACGGGAACGCGTTATGCAGATCTCTCGCGTCCATCTACAAAAGACAACCTGAAGATGCCTAAATAAGGTGAACGCGCCGTTGGAAAAAGAAAACCAAACTAAAACTGCAACCAAGGCTGTTTTTAACCAATGCTATATAAAATAAGTTTGAAGATCAGATCACTTTCAAATCTCTCACTACACGGTACAGGCACAGAGCAGACATTGAGCTCTGACCTTGTGTGTTCTACAGGAGCCCTTGGTATGGGCAATGTTTCGAGTACTCGTCATCGGATTCTCTTGACGCCCTCTTCAAACGCGAGAGTGCAGCGCGTCCGTCGAGCACTGCAGTCAGCAATTAGTTGCGTTCTTCAAACTTACTTCATATCCGAATGGTACACTTCCGGATCAGTGTCCCTCATACAAACTTAATCTACTAAGTACCTTCCATAACTCCTAGAAATCTGTGATGTGAAACACCCTGTGTAAGAAACATTACTGGCAGGAATCGCACCACTTTAAATCCACCAATGATCGCGTCAGATCCAACATAACATTATTAACTGGTGGATCACCAAGCTCTGATATACTAAAAGGACGAGATAGGAACAGACCTTGTTATGTTGTTGACTGTCGCACCCTCTTTAAAGGTATTCGTTTACATAGCAGATTCGCAGGTACCTTACACGAGGAAAAGAATCTACAGCAGTGCAGCATCGCTCAATTTGCTACCTCAGACGCTCGCAGCCAGTCTATGTGGAAAGTTGTACTAACCAAACAGGTCGACGTTTGTCCACTCCGTCTTCAAAATTCCCATGTAAGTGACCTTATCTCATGTCTCTCCTTAATCAGCTTGTGCTACACGCACGTAGAACTAAGAAAAGAAATATAAATGCAACTATACAGAGGAGGAAGTGACCATCGTCCAGTGGTTACCCGCTGTTAATATTTCACAGCCACGCGCCCTGATTCGAGAAAACATGCGTGGTCTATGTTTTCTCCATCAACACAAGAGAGAAGAAAAAACGCCTTTTGTTCTCTCTCTGCAGTTTGTGAGACAATTTACAAAAATGAATGGAATTTAGTTCAAGATGTTCACTTGAATCCAAGGTTTAGTATATTATTTTTCATTGAACAGTGACCTAACACCTGGTTTCTGCTTGCATTGAAGTAGTGCGGTGACGTGCTCAGTTTTATTTACACCCCTCTGCTTACCAGTGGAAAGCTTGATTCGCTTTTCTGCTAGAGTCCAATACAAAAGTATGTAAGCCCAGGCATTCCGCCTAGGTTGTGTGCTAACATTGTTTCATGTACTGTAATGACATTCGCAGTGCGTTGGCGTAAATAATGTCTAAAGATACGGTAGTTAATTCATTAGTATTTAAAAGCTAATTATAGAGGCTGGTTAAGCAATTGGACTGTTTACCAGGAGATGCTGCATATACCTTTTGTACTAGTTTTTACAGTAAACTGAATGAAATATTATTTTCTCAGAAAGACTTCTTGTGTTGTGAAGGACAGTGAATCCGTTTCAGAACTGAATAGTTTTGTCTTGCAAATAGAGCTACGGTATCCACAGTTCAATCCAGAGTAAATTAATAATGAGTTTTTCACTGTTTTGAGACATTGTTTAATGCTGAAATTAATTTTATAGGTCTTAGATGCGTTTGCCCTGTCAATGAAGCCATAATGGAAAAGTTAGTATAGAGAAGTCGTCACTTGTGGAAATTAAGTCAAAATGATGATAAATTTTTGTATGTAACGACAGAAAGAAGAACCTAGTACTGTTATTTTTATATCCTACGCCCTGTGACTGTGATATTAAATTATAGTAAATAAAGTGCTTGTTTTTGTGTACGGTTTATCATGATAATATTGTAACTAAGGAACTAGTCTTATTTTGTTCTTGTTGTGTATAATAAATATGGAAGATCCTATTTGAGGTCTAAATTATCTAAGAGCATGCGTAATATTTTATGTATAGAATGAAGGTACAATAATCTGTTACACATAAACTCCTATGTATTGGGTTGACTGTTATATCTAAACATGATAGCAATAAAATTTTTATCCTATAAGTAAACGATAATTATTTATGCAGTACGTCCCTCGCCCTTTCTAGTAGTGCTCTAAAATGGGGAACTAATCTATTACTTTCCAAAGATTTGAGTTAGGAGTCTTTGGAGAAGGAATAACTAATATATTACAGCTCACTTGCCGAGGAAAGAAATCCGAGGGCGCTAGCGAGGGTGCTGTTTGGAGACATGTCAAATTTCCGTAGAGCTGGATCAACTCTCAACATAAATCCATCTTCTTCCCCCCCCCCCCCCTCCTCCCACCAACCCCTCACCAGTTCCTGCACGAAAAAGAGATAGAATTATTATACAGGACGGCGGGAGTCGCGTGTGGGATATGTGGCGGGTATAAAAGAGGCGCATTATGACGGCAACTGAAAGTAATAAAATCGAGGAAAACGTCTGCTGTGATTGCATTTTCGGGTTACAGAGAGACCCTGCAGGGTGGAGATAGTTATTCCATTACGACAGTCGCATAAGTAACAGGGATCGGTGGCAACAGTTAAAACGTTTTAAAAAGTAACAGCGATATTACTTGGCGAATGAGGAATAATAGAAAGAAGCTGAGGCAGAGGCATATTTTAAAAGATACACGGGCAGAAGACGTACAGCTTTATGCAAGCTAAATGGAACAGAGCAGCTGTAGGTAGCCTAAGACGTCTGTCCTGGAAGAGATGCATATTCTGAAAGAGGCAGGTGCAGAAGGCATACCAGCTTCATGCATACTAAATATAACAGAGCAGCTGTAGGTGGCCTAACCCGTCTGTCCTGGAAGAGATGCAGAGTACAGGAGACAAAGACCTGTAGCAAGTACAAGAGAAAATGCGGGAAACAGTCATGTGTGCCCCGTCCCATGGTTCCTGATTGTCTGTTCAAAGAATGCTTGGCTACCCAATGTCTTCGAACGGGTACTGTAACGCCCATGGACTTCGATCCAGAAGTTCAACACTGCGACAAGTGCAACTGCTTAAGATGACTGGCTGCTGAATGTTAAACGACATAGCAAGACAATAAAAGTTATTTATTTGGAGGGGACGACGCTGCGACTATTAGGGTTGTACGTTACACTGTTAAAGTTGCCCAGAAAGTCAAAACAAAGGCTTAGCTCTTCACCCTTCACTGCCTGACCACGCTTTGCCACGG
The DNA here is from genome assembly GCF_023897955.1 of Schistocerca gregaria. NCBI lineage: Eukaryota > Metazoa > Arthropoda > Insecta > Orthoptera > Acrididae > Schistocerca > Schistocerca gregaria. The sequence continues at coordinate 679,521,406 of NC_064921.1, forward strand.
GTTCAACTACCGTACACTAAGTTCCCAGTTAAAAATCATTTAAAATCATGGTCAATGTTATTTGGGAACTAGGTAAAAACAGAAAATAATAAACTTATTTCGCAAAATATAAACGGTTATTGTTGAAAAATTTATATTCACGTAACTTACGGATTTCTGGAAGTATTTAAAAAAAGATCGTCTTTTGGAGTCGCAAGGAGGATCAAATGAACCATGTAATGTTATGTGAGCCTCACTGCCCTTTTCGTAACTAATCTGTGCCTAATTTTATTCTGAGAAGCTCAGTAATGTATGTAAATACCAAGTGAAGCGCAGCTGGACAGCAAGAAACTCTTTAGCGCACAATCCCCGCAACGATACTAGTTGTGAATCTTTGAGTATGGACTCAAAAAAAAAGACAATCTATTTATTAAAAAAGAGGACTGATAATTTGTATCTTGTGGAAAGAGGGCGTGTCGCTAGGCCGTCGCTCAGAACGTATTGTTACATTTAATGAAAATTGCTATTTCAGTGATAAAACAGAGAAAAGTGTGAGTAAAAGTTGCCAAACATTTATGTATACAAATTTTCTGGAAGTGAAGAATAGAAATGCCTTGTATTTGGAAAAGGAAGTGAACTTCATTGTCGTCGCCGGCTATCAATCGACAGAATTGTAAGTGTACAAAGTTCACTAAAAAACAGGAAAGGAAATGCATTCTCTATAGTTTTCATTCAATACGTAACAACCTCTCATAATTTCTTAATTACAGTAATTGGATTATGTTCTTATATAACAATATGGTGCTGAGCTCCACTGGACTACGCAGTGTCTTCGAACGGGTACTGTAACGCCCATGTACTTCGATCCAACAGTTCAACACACATGTAGCGGCAAGTGTAACTGCTTAAGACGGCTCGCTACTGAATGTTCTCACGAAAAGCAGATTGCTGTTTGATCTTATTTACTTACAACAGTGGTCCCTTAGGTATGAAAAGCTACGAAAACCTGGGCTCAAAGCTATCAGAAATACGGCCAAATAACCAATAGAGTCTTATTTTAAATCTTAAAGAACAATAACTTCCTCCAAATTATAGTACGTCACCAACTGGTGCAGAAGCTTTTCATTTAAGGAGGCAGCAACAGAAACTGGGGACCAGTTACAACTTAGTCTCAATTAAAAATCAATCTCTCTCTCTTCAAACACATATATAAACATTCATATTATTAAGATGAAAGTCAACACTGTTCCTTTACAAAGAATGTGGTAGGTTAACGACTATACTTTGAAATTTCAGAAGGCGACAGTTCTAAGGCTTTATCCTAGTGTTTTCCGACCTTTTTACGTTAGTTAGAATCACATAACAATGATGCTACGCAGCCCTAAGAAGACAACCAAATGAGGATTCAACAACAACCAACCAAAAATAAGACAGAAGACAAGATTAACTGACCAAATGTACTTTAAGAACAAAGCAATCACCATAGCAACGTCTGCAGTCACAGCAGTTTCCCTTGAATCTAATTATCACACAAAGCCAAAGAAGTAGAGACTGCACGGGGTCAAGATGTTAATTATAAGGCGCTTACACGAAGATGTCCCACTAACTCTCGTCAATTTATTCCTCTTGGAATGCGTCACTTGAGGATGAGACTCACTATGTTCAAGAGAAACGATGTTCCTGCCAGGGCGTTCGCTTTGTACAACACTAACGGACATTTGCATGTTACGCTCAACACTGTTCCTTTTACTATACTTTGAAATTTCAGAAGGCGACAGTTCCTACTGTTTTTCGACATCTTCACATTAGTCAGAATCACTTAACAATGATATAGGCAGTCAGCAGGGGCAATCCATGCTTACTACAGAAAATATTTTTAAGAACCTCAGTTTGTAAGAGGCGTCTAAAGGTGTCACTGCAGTGTATGTGCAACGTAGCGGGACTCCGGTGTGGGTATATAAGCACCGAAATGTAGGCAAGGGATTAGAGTGGAATTCGCGCCTTTTCGACATGCGTGTAATAAACGCGGAAACGTGAACTTCGATGACGTTATTAACAAATGCATCCAAACAGGACTGTTATTCTTTTCTTGGCTGCCGAAGGACAAACACTGGTAGACATCCACTGGAGAATGAAGAATGTGTACGCGGAGCGTGTCTGTCGAAAACCGCCGCTGTGAAATTGTGCGACAATTTCCGTGCTGGTCGCGATTCGACACAGGACGCCGGTCGATCTAGGAAGCCAGTCTTACTCAAGTGGGAGACACTAGACGTTCGAGCACGAGCCTCATAGGCCTGATCTTTCCCCATGCAAGTATCAAGCCTTCAGTCACTTAAAAAGGACTTGAACGGTCGATGATTCTTATCGGACCAGGATATGCAGCAGGCAGTTACAGACTTCTTCACGCAGCAGCACACGTTCTGCTAGCAAATGGCTAACTTCAACCTGGTGCGTCGTTAGGGTGATTGCCTCAGTACTCATAGCGATTTGGCCTGAATGGCATACCGATTCTAGACTGTACGGCGTTCGAATTCAAACTTTTTTATTGCCCTTTATACTACAAAAATTATGTGTCGCAATCACCTATTTCCTAACGATGTCTTTGTGCGCTCTTGCTTTGGGCAAGGCACACCTCTAAATGTTAGATTTTTCAGCTATTCATCCGTAACTGGGTTATCTACCCAATCGAGGAAATTCAACCGCAGTCACGACATGCAGACAAATTCCGCTACTGTGCTTACGTTCAATATTTGGATGTAGTGGCCACCCAAGAAGCTGCAGTACCGGTATTCGCTATCAAGAACACACGACTTCGAGTCTCGTTTTCCACTGACAAAAACACGCTTATTTCAATGATGATCCTGCTCAGTTCCTCGGAAGTGAAAGACATTATCCCTAATTATCTCCAATGAGTGGCCTGAATATGAAATGGCGCCTACAGCCACGTGGCTCAAGTCATTTCACATATGAGTAATATAAATGCTACGCATCGCCGAGAAGACAGCCAAATGAGGATTCAACAACAACCAACCAAAAATAAGACAGAAGACAAGATCAACTGACCAAATGCACGTTAAGAACAAAGCAATCACCATAACAACGTCTGCTGTCACAGTAATTTCCCTTGAATGTAATTATTACACAAAGTTAACTGAATCTTTCGTCGGATCTTGGTACAACAGCATTATAAAAATTGAAAAGCACCAGTCTGCTTTTGTTCCGCAGTATTATTTTTTTATGTTAACCGGTTTTCGGCTTACAAGGCCATCTTCAGACATTTACTAAGTATTTTCACCAAAGAAGTTATGATGTTTGTAAACTACATTGGAAGAGAAGCTACACATGTAGATTGAAGCAGAGACATACAGTAAGTGATATCTTTGACAGAGTGGTGGTAAAGCATTGAGAAAGTAAAAAAAAAGCATAGAAAAGAAAAATGGAATAGACAGGAAAAAACTTTAACACAAAATAGGAACAGCATGCTTACATAAGTTTCTATTAATAAACAATACCAGACTTTTTACCTTTTCAAAGTGCAGTACCACAGCACTCCCAAAGTTTGCATTTGCTGTATGTTCCTCAGACTCCTCCATTTTCCTGCATTTATTTATTTATTTATGTATTTCTGTTTAACTGATTGCTTCAGTTCCTTACGTATTCTGTAGTTACATTGATAATTGTTTCTTCTCTCTATGTTTTACACCTCCTGAAGTAGCCTTGTCCAGCACTAATTTTATTTTATTTTATTAATTTTGTTTATTGGTAGAAACTGTTACGTAGGCATGCTGTTCCTATTTTGTGTTAAAGGTTTTTTCCTGTCTACTGCAGTTTTATTTTCTGTTCAATTTTTTACTTTTTCAGCGCATTATTGTCACCACTCTGTCAAATATGTTACTTAATGAATGTGTCTGCTTCAATCTATATGTGTAACTTCTTTTCCAACGTAGTTTACAAACTTTATAACTTCTTCGGTGATAATACTCAGTAAATGTCTGAACATCGCCTTGTAAGCCGAAAATCGGTTAACATTAAAAAATAATACTGTAGAACAAAAGCAAACTGATGCTTTTCATTTATTATTAAACAAAGGTTTTGCTCCATGATAGATTCCCTCGTTATCTTGTTAGTAAATTGTTCTTCTCTAAGTCCAGTATTTTCAAATACCTTGTAGCATGATAAGTAAAGTGTATGAAATCCAACGTGCTACACTTTACAGGGTCATCGAGGGAACTGAAGATATGCACAAGAGGCAAAAATTAACAGTCGAATTTTTAGATAGTCTGCATTACTGTTCGTTAATGAAAGGTTGTGTTTGTAAATTTACAATGACTTACAAAAATAAAAAAAATATACAGCTTGAGATAAGTGTATGAAATGGTGGAAACTAAAGTTTTCAAAAAAATTAGGCCAATAATTTGAGGTATCTTTCCTCTAAGAGTTCCATGAACCACACTGAAAACTTACAGAGTGATATGAATGAAAAGTTAAAATATTATGTAATCAGAGAAACTAACTTTATGGAATTGTTGCAAGTACGCATTCTGCATCAGTTGCTATAAAAAAAAAAGTTATTGAAATATAAGTTAATAAGTTAAAAAGAGCATGAACCAAAGAAATATGTATTTTTTATTACTTTGTTTTGGTTAACATCTTAATAGTATGGTTGTTTGGGCATTGAATTAATATTTAAACATATTTTTTCTATAATGCACGGATTTGTTACACTGGTTCGACTTCGTTATAAACGAGAAAATTACCAAAACACATTTAATTGTAAAGAAAAGTAATTAAATTTTTCAGGATCGACAAAGGATTTTATTGAAGTGCAAACACGAGCATCTCTCTTTATTAGGTAGGAAATGTGTGTCCAATGGTTTATGTTTACTTTTTGTCTTCTCCTGAAAGCATTAGTGCAGATTTTTGTCCTATGAATTTCTTGCTGTACATTTGGGTGAAGTTATCAGCATTAGTCTCATAACACATTGGTATCCATCGCCCCTGACAGCACTTTCCATGACTCTGAAGTCTTGATGCAAGCGCTTAACTCGTTCCTCACTGAAATGAGACTGAGTTTTTAGAGATACAAGTAGTGAATATTCAAAAGATTATTACTGAGCCTTATCAATCAGCCATCTTCTAGAGCTTTTGCAGTGCTTTAGCTACAGCAGAAAGGTAGTCTCCTAAGAACACAGTAACAACGTCCTTGACTAACCCGCAAACTTCCCCATCATTTTTCATGTTCATCAAACACACCTTTTTTCCATTCCGGTTCTGACATAGGAAGAAACCTACATCGTTTCCGTTGTGCGTGACTCCAGTCGCTGTTTGTAAAAGACTCACTGTTCATGGGCGGGTTGTCGTCGGAGATGGACATCATCAGGCCCTATCTGGCGTCCTCTAAAGATGTCCTTCTCACTGAAAAAGATAACACTCGATACTGTCATCGTTTATGATGTTATGCTGTAACAATGAGATTCGTATGAGTATCGGTACCTACTTATCAGTAAAAGAAATTCAATTTTTATTCTAATGATGCCTTTTATTACTTGCTATGCTGTTAACATAGCACAGTTAACAGAAGTACTGTGCAGCAAAACACTCGTGTAAATCAGTAAGCCACACTCGTGAATCAAGGTGAAGTCGAACTTTATTTACAATAAACACAATTGCTGATATACGTTGCTTCACCCAGCTCTGGTCCGCAACAAACTGACGATTTATGCAATGAATCACTTTCTTAGCAGTTGGTTCGAGCCATAACCTGCGCGACCGTCCATTTGATGATCGCCACCGGACACTCTTCAGCAATGACATCGCAGTTTCTGCCTTAAACCTTTCGGCCAATCAGGGGCCAGGAGATCCTTTGCCAACAAATACGGATCTTCTTCCCTCAGTCCATAGGCAGCGACTGTGCTGCCTCTAGGTGTGTGGTGACGTCGTATAGCCTCCACCTACAGTAGGACTTGCTACATATTGCAAAATATCACACTAGGATTGATACTAATTTGCTATAAATGTTATAAACTTCTCGTACAGACGTAAACAGCATTCTACATAATTGGGTAAGGTATCCACTAGCTACATCGTTAGGATCAACTAAGCGTTTAGATATGGCAATACATTTTTCCTGAACCCACGAAATACTTGCACATTTCCTAAATCAGTTTATTCTGCATAAATATCGATCCTTTGTCTAACTATCCCAATCACATAAAAAAATCTTGCGCCATTTTACATTGTCGAAGGCGTTTTCCTGGTCGACAAATCCTATGAACGTGTCTTGGTTTTTTTTCAGTCTTGCTTCCATTACCAACCACAAGGTCAGAATTGCCTCTCTGGTGACTTCACCTATTCTAAAGATTGGTTCAAATGGCTCTGAGCACTAGAACTTAGAACTACTTAAACCTAACTAACCTGAGGACATCACACACATCCATGCCCGAGGCAGGATTCGAACCTGCGACCGGACTGAGCACCTATTCTAAAGGCAAACTCATCACCAATTAACTTATCCTCAGTTTTCTTTTCCATTCTTCTGCATATTATTGCTGTCAGAAACTTGACTGTATGAGCTGTTAAGCGGATTGTGCGATAATTCTCGGACTTTTCAGCTCTTGCAGTCTTCAGAATTGTGTGGCTGATATTTTTCCGAAAATCAGATGGTATGTCGCCAGAGTCATACATTTTACACACTGATTGGAAAAATCGTTTTGTTGATACTGCCGCCAATGGTTTTAGAAACTCTGTTATGTTTACATTTGTCCTCTGTCAACGTCAGCAAGTGGATGTGTTCCATTACCCCGAGTACCTGCACCAAGCGCAGGGAGCGTCAACGTCAGTGTTGTGTGATGGAATTAATAACGTTGTGTTTCAGTGAATGGTACACTGTGATACATTTTTGAATGGGTCTTTCGGAGAGGAAATGGATTACCGAATAAAAAATACAGGGTGCCATTTAAAAAAGTCGTACAGCTGTTCATATATTTGTAAAAAACAAAGATACAACGAAGTAAATCATTCTGATTGATGTCACCCTGACGGCTAAAGAACATTTGCTTGAAACATTTTGAAGTTTGTATCTGAACAAACAGTTATTTAGGGTGGTCAAGATAAATGGGACACCCTGTATACATGAACATTTGTTCTTGCTGTCAACAGGTTGTTACTTTGAGCCTGGAATCAACAAATTCAGCTTTTTCGTTCATCGGCCTAAAATTCCTGACCAAATCATTGCCCAGTTTGAGTAAGTAGCTTTGGTTCTATTGTCCATAATACAATGATATTCGCCATGAACTTGCTCATTTAAATGAAATTGGATATCACTGCAAGTAACAGAATAATGTTATCAGTAACGTCAGACAGTTAAGAGACAGGAAGATCTGTACTATGACTGACTTGCCAAATGGAATACGGAAGATTGGGGTACCAGATTACTTTTTGAGTTATAACCAGAAGCTTCAAAGCTACAAAAGTAGCAGTCTCTAAAATAATTCCGTAGCTCTCTCTGTATCACTCGAATAGCAGCTCTAAGCGCTCGTTAATTTTTTAATTTTTTCCCCCCTGAGATCAGCAGCTGCATATGTTATGTAGCACTCACGACTTATCTTAATCAGCAAGTTTATTTCCTCAATATAAGATGATTTCTTTACGAATTCTGTTATCTTCCTCCAATGTTTCTGAATCGTAAACACACCACAAGGGTCATAAAAGTTGTTAGTAGAATTTTTACAGCCATGACTGAACGCATCAATAAAAGGTGGACAACTAAGGTTACATTGTTACAAAACGGACAGATGTGGATCGAGAAGAAGAGTCGAAGAGCTTGTGCCAGTAGTTACGATATAACCTATCAATTACTGTCTCCGAAATTTCAACTTAATATAATGAACTGAAATCTTGTATTAATTATAAGTAGTGCAAGTCGCTAAAAACTCAGTTTCAAACTAACTGTTAATTACGTAAAATGGTATGTAATTACGGCTTCCTCTATTATATGAGGATTCAGTACAGTAAAAACCACAATGATAAGCACTTTTCAATAAAAAATCCTTTGCAATTCTTCATATACTCAACAAGTCTTTATGACGTATGACTAATAACAGTATTAAATATACATGGAGTTTTAGCAACGGTGGTAAATTGAAATTAGCTGTCTGATATTAGGAACTCTGATGTAAAAACGAGATAATCGAAAGTTACGAAGGTGTAGGATAACTCCGTCAACGAATCCAAAAATAAATTTTTTGTACACGACTCAAAATAATTGGGGGGAACATGACTTTCAGCGTTTGCCGTAATCCACTAAGAAACAGTGGAGGACTGGATATGTTTCCGAATTATGCCCTTATCTTTCACATATTAAGTACACAACAAAACATCACTGCATACTCGATCGTTTACATAAACTGAAGTGAAATGTTCGACAGGTACCCAAAACAAAGTGGAAACCATCATCCTGATGCTTTCCATTGGTCTTCGAGAGCTTCAGTAACCTGTATGACCCGACATCTACGGAGAGAGCCCTGTGGTATCCGAACTCATTCTTCAAGCAGAGCCCTTGAAAGTTCTTGGAGAGTCTGTTGTGGAACAGGAAGACTGTCAAGCATGTGCCACATACACATAATGGGGTTTAGGTCGGGACTCACCGCCGGATATCCCACTACTTAGTCCAGGCTTCACAAGAAATTACTACATAGGTCCTGGCATTGGAAGTAGTCCAGGGCCAACACCGCAAGCAGCAGCCCCCCCATGGTCCAACGGACTCAGATCACTGTACTGTCTCGCGGCAAGGCGACCATGGACAACGACAAATCTGTGTGGCTGTTAACAGTGAAGCTTCCCTTCAACACACAGTACCGTGGAAATTATCAATTTTCTGGACAACATGTGGCATGTACCGCTCACCACGAGTCTCTGTACACGAACATAGCCATCACCTTGTGTCAAAGGATGTCTGTTCTCACCTGTGAATAACTCTTATTGCCAGTAACGAAGTTGGAAGTTGGTATGGGAACGGCAGAATTGAAGGCAAGCTGCAACATGATGACGTGTCAAGCAGGGTGCTCGAACAGAACGGCTGGATCGTGAGGTCGTTACTTGTAGTCTTTAACTGCAGTCTGATGGGACAAGTGACTCCAGTGGCCCTTCTGAGGTCGCATTGCAGTGCTCTGGCGGTATTCGCACGCCGAAACTCAGAGATGACCAGACATCAGTCTTCGCGTGGGGTGGTAATGCATCGACGACTCTTTCCAACTCTGCTTGTGTACTGATCTGACTCCATGTGGATGACATATGGAGAGGCTTTGGCATCTGCAGTCAACACAGTATGTCCTTTCTGGACAAAACAGAACGTCTTTGCAACTTCGAATGCATTAAGATGTCACATTGCATGTGTCCGGTCGTATAAAATGTCCACAAATGCTGGGACATCGATGCTTACTTCCTTCTGAGGGTCACCTGACAGCATAATGTGTAATACAGCCCACTAGATGGCGTACGATTTTAATTGTTGGCAACAATGAAAGAGAATACTTCAAGACAGGTATCGCCTGTATCAAAATAGGTTTATCGTACCGGACGTTGATAGACGTGTTCTCATATCTCTTTTGAACAGTTTATGTGCTGTTACTTCCATTGCAGAGTAGGGAAATGTGACCAGCAACCGTACATTACACGGGACCTGTCCCGCGACTAGCTCGTTCACATTATGTGAACCCACCTGTTTTCTTGTGAACGAGATAGCTACCCGCGGATTGCAGAGGATTTGCAGGCAAGAATTCTCGATGCCTGTAACGTTGTTGCAACTACACTGTGGATGTCTGTGTGAACACGAGGCAACAAAGTGCCACAATATCAATCTCGGGGACGCCACTCTGAACACTGTACAAGTTGTGCAGATAAATAAGATTATCACAGAAGTGGGTCTTCTTGGACATTTATCGCCTGTACCAACGATAAATTTAAAAGTTTTTCATTTTCTCTTGTAAATTTCGATTCAGTAGTTTTCGAGCCAGCGTTTGCCACCTAAAGTTAATACATTTGTCCTTGATCTTATCCATACTTCCTGAACGTTTGCTCATCCTCACGGATAAACATCCGCTGTATGCAGGGCATCCCAAACCCTTTGTGACTAAGGAAGTCGGGATGAGGGGTACACTTAGCATGGAAGGTAAAGGCCCCTATAATGTTACTCCTTAAACACAACAACTATCAAATCAATAAATTAACAATTTTTCCAAGACAATATTTATAAAACAGCTAAGAGACAATCAACACGTGGCCATCTTCAACACAATACCAGAATACCAAAACTGACTTAAAGAGATGAACCACAAAGATTTCAATACTTAAAAGAACAATAAATTACAATCTGGAGGTGATTTAAAGAAATGTGACACAGATAATTCTTTTTTTTTTAAAGAGCAATAATTTGAAATATGAAAGTGATTTACGAAACGCATACTAGTTCGTAAGAACCCAACTAACACAAGCAGCAGAACAAGTTACAAATTAACTTTAAATGCCGGAAGCAGCAGACCAGCCGTCCAAAACAACCCCTTAACACCGGGGCCCAACTTCCCATTAGACATTACGTCCCAGCTTCTGTGCACCGAAGCGAAGCGTGGCGCCGTTCCCACACACCCCAACTCGCAGAAAACTGGAACACGAACAGACCACAGAAGACACGGCAAACACCAACCAAACATTAATTAATATAAGTTTAAAGCTCAATAAGTAACAATCTAAATGAAGGAGCAATTGCTCTTTTACTAATACCGAGTGAGTGCATTCCAATAAATGCACATATATAAAGGAACTACGTATAAATGACTAGCTTTACAGAATACGAGTCTTTACAAATAACTGAGTGAGTGCTTTCAAATAAATGCCCACATATAAGTGACCCAAATTTTACGGCAATATACAAGGGACGTCAATTTGATGGCAATCAAAATACACTGAAAATCTCATACAGACAATACATAAACTTCTGGATACTGTCCCAAAAACCCAAAATATAATACACACACCTTGTGCTAATCAGCTTCCTAATAGTAATACAGCAAGCGGATTTTTTAAAAGGAAGTAGTAACTGCTGGTCTTCATGCGGTTACACACTTTGTCGGCTGCTCTTACTTCAACAATGGGTAAATTAGGACAGACAAGCAACAAGTACACTCGCTGCAACGCAAATGGTTCAACGAAACGAAGGCACCAAAATCACTAACACCTTCGATGCAGAGCGTCTCCAGGGATGGGCCTCTCCGAGAAAACAGGCACCAAAGCAATGCGACGAACAGCGCCCGGAGTTGACATCAGGCAGGTCCACCACAAACTCGCAACCGGCGTATGAGGAAGACCCGCCGTGCCTCTGCTGGCCGAGCACACATGTTTTCCTCTTTCGTCCACGCAAGCACTTCCTTGCGGCGCGCTGCGAGTCCAACACCAACAGCTGCGAGCACAACAGGAGCAAAGATCCTAGTACAGTCGGGTAATGTATAGTGTCGTGCCAAAGAGCTGGTGTGGCAGAAAAGGTGCACCACGGCTCTCTCTTAGTGCTTCAAAACTGCAGAGAGGCTGTAAGCCTCTATGCAATTTTGAAGCACTAAGAGTGAGTTGCTTGAGATAAGGAACTGGAAGGGGAAATGAGTGTTTAATTTTTTTGACTCAGATAAACACCGTGTACCTTACTGGGAAGCGGACTCCGTTTCCAATCTAGTGATGTGGATGCCTGTTACGCAAGTGCTCAGGGACAGTGACTATCAAAGTGGTTTAGTGCAGCGTCGTGTTGAAGCCATATCCTGTGGAAGACAAGAAATGTGGCCCCATGTATAGACTAATACCAGATAAAGTGCACCGTTTATTTGACGTTGCAGCAAATGAGGTCATGTTAATTCCACGTTTAGATTTATCACACTGGTGGAGACTCGTTCCTTGTGATATGAAACGAGCGTGACGTATGGTTTTCGTCACTACAGACATGGACAATGCGGCAGTTGAAAGCATCATGACGGTTAAATGAGGCCTCCCCAGCGAACGATATTAGCTGTAATAGCTTAGTTATCGCAGTACTGCACTGGATAATCCATTCGCACATGTGAACCCTGCTCAAAATTATTTTGCCCATTGATTTCAAACGTTGTTTAAGACAGAAGTGTAATTGTTATACCAATAATGCTCTCTCGACTGTGTTCTTCGAAAGTTATCTATGGTGGGCAATTTGACGGATGATTATTAATGAACCTTCCGTCACGCTACCCAGAACTCTCTTCGAATGCTGCTGTAAGAAAAATTCTTCGTTGAGAACCCTGCCGAGCTCTCCGCGTCATTAATGACTCAGTCTCTGTCCACAGAGATAAATTTCTAACGACTAGGATGACGCCTGTTGTAAGAAATATCTCTGTACATTGGGTCGGATTTCCTGGCTCTATAAACTGCTGCACCACACCTTAAATGATTGTCTGAAGGCCGTGAAATGCAAAAGGTGTTAAACAGTCACGTCACACACGAACGTAGCGCCATCAGCTGCGGCATATACTTCTTTGTTATGAAACATAAGTAGTTTACAAACATATTTACGTCGGACATTGCACATTTTGAAAAAGGAAAATAAAGAAAACATGTAGCAGAACTGTCACATGAACCAAATAACACTGAAATTTTAATACAATATAGATAGAGGAAATTAACTCCCACGTGCGTAACCATTTCTATGTCAGAATAATAATAATTCTAATGTAATATTTCATGAAAACTTTGCAGCCCTTCGTCCACAACAGTAAAATAAAGCAGCAGTTGCTCATTTGCTAGAGACTGTACACATTATCGACAATTCTAAAGGGAAAATACATGTATGACCGATGTTCAATATAGGAGGAGTGTGCTAAGCCTTCTGGAAAGCCTAGAAAGTTTCAAGCATAAGATAGTAAATCATAACACAGACAATTACTGTTTTAAATAGTTTCGAACATATTTGGGATCCAAATAAGTACCCCTGACCGCAGCTCTAATGTTTTCTTGATCCCTAATCTTCTATTCCCATTAAAATTAATTTGCCGCTGTTCCTGTGTATGTCAAACTTCCGTATCAAACAATTATTAAAAGCTTTCTTTCGTTTATTTTATCGTATATTTTCGTACAGTTCAGTTTATCTGTAAGACACGGAGTCTTTCTCCTACAGATGTGCCCTGTAATTGTGTATGTCGTACACGTCCCATCGAAAACAAAAGAAAGACAAACAGACCAGTTCTCTCTCGTAATGTTAGAGAACCGTGGCTAACTAAGAGCCCCCATTAAATTTTAGTCACTGTAATTTACAGTCCTTGAAAAGCTATTCTCGTTGACCAGTACTACCTCAAATTAGCGTTTCTGCAAGCATACAATTGCCATGTGCAAGGAACTATTTAGCGGTGACTGTGGAGTAAGATCCATCTACGTGATGTTGAAGTATTTTTGGCCCACTGAAATTATTCGTTTTGTATGAGCACTGTAGAAGGGTAGATGGCGGTTCACAACTGTAAGTAAGTGTAACGTAAGTAGATCTGCTAAGAAAACAAAACACACACCCAATGCACTGCCACGGAATACACGAACACTGGAAGCCTAACCACTACTACTGTTCAACTGCTTGGTGAGGAGACTTTACGGTAATAGTCTACAAAATAAGAACACGACGACTTCAAATGTAGTTGATTCAGTTGTGGTAAGTTCCTATGACCCCAAACCGCTGAGATTATCGGTCCATGGGCTTAAATACAACTTCATCTAACATACGCTAAATGCAACACACACACGCATACCCAAGGGAGGACTCGAAAATCAGACGGGGGGACCCGCTTGAAACGTGGCAAGGCGCCCTAGACCAAGGGGCTAACCCGCATGGCTCAAATGTTGTTGAACTTACAGTAATAATTGCAGGTAAAAAAGAAAAGCCACATCCACTGTAAGGTGTCAGGCAAATCCAACACCTTCCATGAAAACCCTGGCATGATAAGCAAATCCAGTAGTATGTCACATAGCTCCGAATAAATCGTGACATTAAATTAAACAAAGTAATACGAGTAACGAGTGAGCAAATGGAATACCACAGACTAACACAAGAACGAGAACAGAAGCCGAGAGCAGAACCATGTTAAGCTGGAAGGCTCTACGATAATGGACGGACACCCACGTCGCCTATCCAGCTAATCGCTAGGACCACCCCCCAGCCCAAGTTAAAAGCTAGAGCCCTCCAGAAGAACAGTATAGATCTTACGATAACACAAAAAGAGCTACCCCTGCCGCTAGTTTTAGGGTGAGACTTTTTCGCGTCTCTGTTACATTGCAAACTTTAAAGACATTGCCCCACCACGAAAAGTATTACGTTTCTCATTGGATAGACAGAATTTTTGTAGGTGGAGCTTAAGGTTAACATGGAGACCTTGACTGGTCAGATGAAAAAACAGCCAGATAGTTTTTTTTAAACCAACTTCGGTAAATAGTAGTAAGGAGAAGTTAGGAAAGAGTTGCTTCCGAGACGGCGAGGTGAGCAGAGCTTTGCTGCCTGCCACCCCCTGACGAACACCGACAAGGTAATGAACGCACGCAATGCCGCATAACAGCACATAAAGCTTCACTCAGAACTACAGACGTATCATCTGTTACACCCTCTTTTTGCGTAATACTAGTGTCGATCGTCAATTAAAGCTCATGGTGTTCACATTTGCCACTTGAAGTAAAAATCTGAAACGCGATGATTTTTCTGTTATATAGTTATAGAGAAGTCACATCAGCCACTGTAATTTAAGACAAGTTAGATAAATAATTAAAGATAATTGAGGGTCACTGTAGACCATTTTGATAGTTTTCTCTTTTGTGAAACTTAATTTAAACCTAGATTATAGATGTGATATGACATAGGTCCTCCTTCGATCCATTTTAGAACTTGGAAATCCATTCAGGGAATATTCGTTCACATTTTTGTTGAACGCAGTTGGTTTTTACCATCCTGTATTAAAACATTTCCTTTTATCAATAGTGCAATTTATAAACAATGTTTTGTGAGTAGAATAAAATTTCAAATGGTAAACTTAACTCTTTTTCGACGGTTATTTTACCAGCTAACTAAAAATAGGAAAGCCTTGAACCCCTTCCACTAAATTTAGTTAGTATTAAGATTCTTTTACAGGGAGTGCAGTGGAGCTGACGCTGAGATCATTTAGTATTTGGTTATATCATCGCTAGTCTCACTGAACTCTTCTGAATTCTACATGTCATGTGTGGTCTGGCGTCTCCTTACGAGCAACAGGTCCCAGGTTCAAACTAGTCAATTCCCTAAAAAAAAACACGCTCAGAGCGTCGTTGCGCGAAAGTGGTAGGGAGACACGATGTAGGGGAAACAGACTCCACGCAGAATGTTAGACCACTAATTATTTATCTTAGACTCAGCACAATTCTTGATACTTCAAACACGGAGTAATGAAGTACTCGTCATTGTGAGTACAGACAAATCACTCACTCTACAGTCGTAAGTCTCCAACAAAAATATTTCATAATTCTAGACAAATGAACAAAATTCAGAATGAAAGCGTGTTAAGTACCGAATGACTAGAGGAAAAAACTATCTAGGAAAGTGTCCATAGAAGCTATTAACTTGTAATGGCTAACATGTAACTGCGTCATACATTAACTATATATTCTTTACTATCCATATAAAAAAGTCAGCATAACAATATTTACATCGTCTAATCTTACAAAGGATATGAAAGAAATCGTGAAATGTGCACAATATTACACTACTGGCCATTAAAATTGCTACACCATGAAGGTGATGTGCTACAGCCGCAAAATTTAACCGACAAGGAGAAGATGCTGTGATATGCAAATGATAAGCTTTTCAGAGCATTCACACATGGGTGGCGCCGGTGGCGACACTTACAACATGCCTACAAGAGGAAAGTTTCCAACCGATTTATCATACACAAACAGCAGTTGATCGGCGTTGCCTGGTGAAACGTTGTTGTGATGCCTCGTGTAAGGAGGAAAAATACGTACCATCACGTTTCCGACTTTGATAAAGGTCGCATTGTAGCCTATCGCGATTGCGGTTTATCGTATGGCGACATTGCTGCTCGCGTTGGTCGAGATCAAATGACTTTTAGCAGAATATGGAATCGGTGGGTTCAGGAGGGTAATTCGGAACGCCGTGCTGGTTCCCAACGGCCTCCTGTCACTAGCAGTCGAGATGACAGGCATGTTATCCACTTGGTTGTAACGGATCGTGCAGCCACGTCTCGATCCCTGAGTCAACACATGGGGACGTTTTCAAGACAACAACCATCTGCACTAACAGTTCCACGACGTTTGCAGCAGCATGGACTATCAGCTCGGAGGCCATTGCTGCGGTTACCCTTGACGCTGCATCACAGACAGGAGCGCCTGCGATGGTGTACTCAACGACGAACCTGGGTAAAACGTCATTTTTTCCGGATGAATCCAGGTTCTGTTTACAGCATCATCATGGTCGCATCCGTGTTTGGCGACATCGCGGTGAACGGACATTGGAAGCGTGTATTCGTCATCGCCATGCTGGCGTATCACCCGGCGTGATGGTATGTAGTGCCATTGGTTACACGTCTCTATCACCTCTTGTTCGCATTGATGGCACTTTGAACAGTGGACATTACATTTCAGATGTGTTACGACCCGTGGCTCCACCCTTCATTCGATCCCTGCGAAACCCTACAATTCAGTAGGATAATGCGCGACCGCATGTTGCAGGTCCTATACGGACCTTTCTGGATACAAAAAATGTTTGACTGCTGCCCTGGACAGCACATTCTCCAGATCTCTCACCAGTTGAAAACGTCTGGTCAATGGTGATCGAGCAACTGGCTCGTCACAATACCCTAGTCACTACTCTTGATGAACTGTGGTATCGTGTTGAAGTTGCATGGGCGGCAGTAGCTGCACACGTCATCCAAGCTCTGTTTGACTCAATACCCAGGCGTGTCAAGGACGTTATTAGGGCCACAGGTGGTTGTTCTGGGTATTGATTTCTCAGGATATATGCACCCAAATTGCGTGAAAATGTAATCACATATCAGTTCTAGTATAATATATGTGTCCAATGAATTCCCGTTTATCGTCTACATTTCTCCTTCGTGTAGCAATTTTAATGGCCAGTAGTGTCCAGTAGTGTATTTACATACAATAAGCTTCGGGAACGTAATTTCATAATTCCTTAAACCTACCAGAGAATCTTTAATAGGGCTAATCAAGTTCAAATAGAAGTCAAGGTTTCAGTGACCTCGGTTCCAAGACTTCCAGAATCTGTACTGTAAACTGGAATAGAGAACAACATAAACATCATTTCCGCCCTTTTTATTGCTTATGAAAACCATACATTGCATGTTGTAGCGCCATACAGCGAGAAATGTGGTCCAGATTGCTGCACACACCGGCGCCTCTGATACACAGTAGCACGTCCTCTTGCATTAATGCATGCCTTTATTTGTCGTGGCACACTATCCACAAGCTCATCAAGACACTATTAGTCCACATTGTCCCACTCCTCAACGGTGATTCGGCGTGGATTCCTCAGAGTGGTTGGTGGGTCACGTCGTCCACAAACTACCCTTCTCAATCTACCCCAAGCATGCTCGATAGGGGTCATGTCTGGAGAACATGCTGGCCACTCCAGTCGAGCGATTCGTTTTCCTGAAGGAAATAATTTATAAGATGTGCACGATGGGGGCGCCAATTGTCGTCCATGAAGACGAATGCCTCGTCTATATGCTGCCAATATTGTTGCACTATCGGTCGGAGGATGGCATTCGCGTATCGTACAGCCATTACGGCGCCTTCCATGACTACCAGCGGTGTAGGTCGGCGCGTCATAAAGCCACCCCAAAACTTCAGGGAACCTCCACACCTGGATAATGTGTCTAAGGCGTTCATCCTGACCGGGTTACGTCCAAACACGTCTCTGACGATTGACTGGTTGAAGGCATATGCGACACTCATTGGTGAAAATGTAAAGCCAATCCTGAGTTGTCCATTCGGCATGTTGTTTGGCCACCTGTACCGCGCTGCATGGTGTCGTGGTTGCAAATATGGACCTCGCCATGGACGTCCGGAGTGAAGGTGCGCATCATGCAGCCTATTGGGCACACTCTGAGTCGTAACACGACGTCCTGTAGCTACACTAAGAGAATTACTCAATATCGTGGCCTTGCAGTCAGGGTTCCTCCGAGCCATAGTCCGTAGGTAGCGGTCATCGACTGCAGTAGTAGCCCTTGGGCGGTCTGAGCGAGGCATGTCATCGACAGTTCCTCGTTCTCTGTATCTCCTCCATGTGTGAACAACATCGCTTTGGTTCACTCCGAGAAGCCTGCACTTCTTTTGTTGACAGCCCTTCCTGGCACAAAGTAACAATGCGGACGCGATTGAACCGCGGTATTGACCGTCTAGGCATGGTTGAACTACAGACAACACGAGCCTGGTGGAATGACTGGAACTGATCGGCTGTTGGACCCTCTCCGTCCAATAGATGCTGCTCATGAATGGTTGTATGCATCTTTGGGCGGGTTTAGTGTCACCTCTGAACAGTTAGAGGGACTCTGTCTGTGATACAATATCCAAAGTCCACGTCTATCTTCTGGGAACCGGGGTGATGCAAAACTGTTTTTGATGTGAGTACAAACAGAAAATTATCGAGATCGAAGGAAGCAGTCTTCTGCAGCTATTCGTAGTTTGAGAAACTTCTCACATTCCCCAAACTGCGAACACGTCCAAGCAAATATTTTTTATGGCAGTACATTCACTAATCAGCCAGAACATTACGACCACCTACCAAATAGATGGTATGTCCTCCTTCGACACGGATAAAAGTGGTGACGCGTCGTGGCAAGGAAGCAACGAGATCTTGTTAGGTCGCTAGAGGGAGCTGGCACCACATCTGTTCGCACAATTCCCGTAAATTACGGGGAGGGGGGCAATGAGCTCTGACGCCACGTTCAATGATATCTCATATATCTTCGATCAATATCAGAACTGGCGAGTTGGGGGACCCGAACATCAACTGGAACTCGCCTCTGTGTTCCTCGAATCACTCCATCACTCTCCTGGCCTTGTGACATGTCCCAATATCTTGCTGAAAAGTGCCACTTCGTCGGAACATGATCGTTATGAAGGGGCGCACGTGATCTGTAACCAGTGTACAATAATCCTTGGCTGTCATGGTACCTTGCACGAACTCCACTGGACCCATGGATGGCCACGTGAACATTCTTCAGGGTATAATGGAGCCTCCGCCATGTTGTCCCCGTCCCGCAGTATAGGTGTTAAGGAGTTGTCCCCCTGCAAGATGACGGATCGCGCCCTTCCATCGGCATGATGAAGAAGGTATCGGCAGTCATCAGACGATGCATACGCTCTGACACTGTGCCATCGTCCAGTGCCGATAGTCAACTGCCCATTTCAGTCCTAGTTGCCGTTGTAGCGGTGTTAACATTGGCACATGCATGGGTCGTCGACTGCGGCGGCACATCTTTAGGCGTGTTCGGTGCGTTATGTGCTCAGACACGCTTGTATTCTGCACCACACTAAAGTTTTACCAATCTGTCCAGCCCGCGACACCCGATATCTGTAATGACGAGTTTCCGCCCTACTCTACGTCACCTTGGTTTCGCCACGTGTTGAAGACACTCACCGCAGCACTCTTCGAACATCCGACAAGTCATGCAGTTTCCTAAATCCTTATGCCGAGCCTCCGGGTGATCACAGTCTGCCGTCGGTCAACTCAGATACATGTCTCGGCTTCGCCATTCTACATGGACAGCACTATCACTGATACTAAATGTACCGTGCGTGTGTCTGCGTCTGACTAGCAGTAGTTCCTCACCAGGTGCTGCTGTTATAGCATGGACGGGTCTATATCGATAGTAGGTCGGTTATCATGATATTCTGGCTGATCAGTGTGTGCATGTTTGCAGTTTGCACACGCCAGTATTTTCTCGGCCCTGCCTTTTGCTGAATGAGGCGCACCCAGTTCCGCTTTGCCTGTATTATAACGTCATTCTACATTGTCTATGCAGGTGCTGTTCGTGAACTGCCGCTCGCTGTTTACATATACTTTTCACAAAGTACGTGCGTAAAACAATTAAGAGTTGACCAAACACGTAATAGCATTTGGCACAGACCTTCAGTCTCCTCTAACATCAACGCTCATTGCAGTTCTTGCTTCACCACTGAAAAGAAGTGCTTGCTCGATTTTGACTGAATTAACGAAAGGAATGAAGGGAAACGTGGCAGAGACAGGAAAGCAGTTCATCACACGTCTGTATAAGATGTGGCCACAGCACTGTAGGAGGGGTCGAGCGGTGGTGTGCAAATATGCAGTGCACAGGGAATTGCCCGAACGCTGGACATGCTTGTGAGCACGATGCACAAAATCCTAAGAAACATCTTGCATTGATATCCATACAAAGTCACAAATGTTCAGGAGTTGCTTGCTGATGACTTGCCAGCAAGACAAAGTTCGCTCTGGAGTTTCTTGCTCAAATGGAATTGGACAATGAAGGCCATAGAACATTCTGTGGACCGATGAAGCCCATTTCCCATCCATGGACATATCAATTCGCAGAATTGTAGGCTGTGGGCAGCGCAAAACCGCACGGACATCAACCGGTACCACTTCATTTTGCAGAGGTGACATAACTGTGTGGTGTAGGTTGACGCCATCGTTTATCTTACGAACGTATTTTTCGAGGAAATGAGTCCTGTGGGTCGTCTTACATGCACCATCACTGGTAAACGTTATAAGAGTCTTTTGTGCGCCATCATCATTCCAGTCCTTCAACAGCGTGGATATGTGGTTAGGATCATTTTTATGGAAGATGGACCAGCTCCGCACATTGCATAGCCAATGAAATGGCTGCTCCAGAGGCACTTCGGAAATCTTAAACCTATCAGCTCTTATTTCCCCACGGCCTACCCGTCCAGATCATCTGATTTTAATCTGTATGACTTCTAACTGTGGTGTTATGCGATAGATGTTGTGTTCAGTGCTCCAATTACGAAAGCAGCTCAGATGAAGGCACGCATTGCTATTCGCATTCTGAACGTGACCCCTGAGACAGTCCGATCTGTTGTGGAGCAAGCTATTTCGCGATTTAGATGGTAGATAACGATGGACAGCATACTGAACATCTTACACCAGTCTCATGACAGTTAGAAACATATGTCATTTTGCTTTTTATGCGGTTTTTGGTCCCAGGACAATTAAAACCGATGTCATTTTGGTATTTATGCAATTTGTGATCCAAGGACGATTAAAAACCGATGTCATTTTGGTTTTTACGCTGTTTTTGACCTCGGTACAGTTAAAAACCGACTGTTCCCGTTCCATTTGGTATAACCTTATCATGGAGGGTAGGCTTATATAACTCACAGTGATATAACTGTTGATTTTCATACTTGTGCTGTTATGCACATCGAACATTATGGGTGGTATAACGTGCAACTCTAACCACAGCCATCGTGTTGCGGTTCATCTGTCATTTGTAGTTAATTCCATTCATGATAAGGCTCGTACAGCATCGTCTATTGGTAAAATTTACGTAATTTTCTTTTGTTCCAAGACGTTTCTCCTTGCGTTAGTAATATGCTGTTCAAATTTGACATCATTCTGGAGAGTGGTTCTCTTTCTACAGCGTTTTGGTACTGGAACTTTAGTATTGGGTAGCCTCTATATTTATATGGGAGACGTCAGTTTTTTTTCGCGATGTTTTATGTAAATCACACATGACAGAGAGAAGAAATATGCAGGAGAAAACGTATGATCATGTGATGGTAACGCTGAAACGGATCAGCCAGATTCGTTTCGTAAACCACATACTTATAATGTGTCTAACGTTTTCACTGTGCTTATTTCATGATGCACATTATTGTGTGAAGTCCACAAGCAGTCTCTGCAGAATGGATGAGCCAATTTGTTGATTTATTTCACTTGTTTAACTCCTTCCCAAGAAGTTCAAATATTTGCTCAGGCAACCAGAGTTCGTTCTATTAGCGAGTAGCCTAAAAGCTTCAGTTGTGTGGCAATATTGTTGCTTGCTGTTTTGTAGTTATTGAAGGTATCTTAAGTCCTTAAATTCCATCTTTGCAAATACGAGAACATTCGTGTTTTTCCAATAAATGCCTTTTGTTTTATAGAAGTAAAATATCATCAGTTGTCTGTAATGACTTTTTTTACATTTTGGCTTGCTTTCAAGATCGAAAAACAGTTTTACAAAAGACGTTGATTTTTAATTGTGGTATTTTATGCCTATTTTTTCCAAAGAAACAAGGAGTTTGGCCAGAATTAACAGCGCGAAACGAGGGATTACATGCAAACAGACAGAATTTTCTGATGGAAACGAAAACTAGACATAATATATCGTAAGTGAAATTAATGTTCTTTGTAACGACCTGTTTTTCAGTCTAGAAAGCATGCCACATAATAAATATCTTTCATTAAAGCCATTTATTACGCTTCATTTCAGTATAACATAACATGTTTAATGTCAAAAACCCGCATTTTCTTGTAGTTTCAAAGAGGGAATTAAAATATCTTCTGATTATCAACTTAACCTCGTGGTAGAGTGTAGCAGAGGATGGAAAAGCAGTAGGCAGTGTCAAAGATAAAACCTAGGCCCAGATGTCACTGGTGTATGGTTGGTCACACCTAAATGGATTTCTTCCCTCAACTTGTTTGAATGACGAACAATTTCGGCTATGCGTCTTTTTCGTCACTCTTACTGTGATTTGGTAAGTGGACAGATGTGCCCTCCTGAGCGGTCGTATCTCGCTGAAGATGCAAGTATACGAATGTGACAGCGTCATTTGTAGAAGTGCTCAATCCATTTTGTTTCAGCTTTGTTATGTGTGGAACAGTCTTCGCGACCCCTCGTCTTTGATCCTTTTGCTTAATGTTGTGTATTAAGAGTAACTTGATAGTGTCTTCTTCCATGTGGGGAAGTTGTGTGGAACACTAACAATTTGAGCCCCCTTTCTGCTATTTTCAGCATGTATTAACGCGCCATTCGCGCGGTGATTATCATGTTAAATTGATTATCAGTTTAGTCAATGAACCACCGCGTCCAACGCAACTGCTTTTGTCCGTCAGATACCCTCTTCTTTGTGATTCCATATCGTTCAGTTAAAGCCGCTATGTATGGCATATAGCATGAAATTCTGCTCCCCATTAACTGAAGCAGACCGTGGAATTAAACGTTCTCCATTCCCTCACCATTTGAATGTGAATGGATTAGATGATCCTTATCCCATGATCTCTAACTTCGATGTGCCAATCGCGAGACCGATCTCTTCACAATAAATGCAATGTTTACTCTGAATCCCACCTTAAGATCTGCTAAGGCATCCTCTATTTATGAAAGTCGTGGTCGACTATCAGATTGCGTGGCCCTCACGGTTCCTTGAATATTCTGCATTATAGATGTGTCCAAGTGGTTGACGGTGGCATACTTGACGATAAAACTCCATCCGTCACAACCTACCTTCACGTATCTTTCAGTTACTAAATCTACTCCGCAGCTTACACTGCAAAATTACCTATACTTGATCAATACTGATAGTTTAAATCATAATTTTTCTCTAGAAAATTCAACAATGCTTCACCCAAAGCCGTTTTCTGTTATTATTCTTGGAACAGTTGCGAATCACCTGCTAAGATTCCTCTTACAGAGGACATGTAACGAAGCGTGGTAGCTACTGTCTGATCTTTCAATCGTATTATCCTCCACTCACTTGGAATTTCTGCTTCTGCTGGTGAATAGTTCAGTAATACGTCATTTAAGACGTAATATGATATGGTTTGTAATCATGCATATCACAGTACTATGTACAGGGTGTCTATAATTGAAGTTCTAGTTACAAAACGCTGTAGAAGCGTAACCACTGTTCAGAATGATGCCAAATGTGAAGAGCACATTATTGACGCAGAGGGGAAATGTCATGGGACAAAACACTAATAATAATAATAATATCGACAATTTTACAAGTAGATGGCACTGCAAGTGCCTTACCGTAAATGGTGTCAACTACAAATGACCGATGAATCGTAAGAAGATGGCTGTGGTTAGAGGTACCCATTACACCACCTGTACTGTTCAGTGTGCATTGCTGCAGAAGTTTGGCAATTTTAGTTAGACAAGCCGTCCACCACGACGAGGTCGTACTACATCGGATGGGAGAAATCGGTTTTAAACTGTCCTGGGCTCAGAAACCTCATAAAAATCAAAATGACATCTCTTTTTAATTGTCAGTGGTAAAAAAAACACAAAAACCAAAATGATATAAGTTTTTAAGTGTTCTGGGATATAAAACCGGATGAAAACCAAATTGACGTTTGTTTTAATCCTCCTGGGGAGAAAAAACCGTATAAAAAGCAAAATGGCATCGGTTTCTAATTGTCGTAAAACTGGCGCAAGACGCTCAACATGCTATCCACCGTTATCTGCCACAATTCGAAATAGCTTTCTCCACAACAGATCGGAGTGTCTCGGGGTTTACGTTCAGAATGCGATTCGCAATGCGTACCTTCAGCTCATCTGCTTTTGTAATTGCAGCACTGAACATAACATCTTTCACATAAGCCCGCAGTTAGAAGTCACACATATTCAAAATCAGATGATCTGGACGGTCAGGCTGTAGAGAAATAACAGCTGATCAGTTTGACATTTCCAACATGCCACTGCAGTAGTCTCTTCACTGGCTGTGCAATGTGAGGAGCAGCGCCATCTTCCATAAAAATGATCCTAACCACACATAAAGGTTGGAATGATGCTGGTGCTCAAAAGACTTTCGTAGCATTTATCAGTGATGGTGCAGGTAACACAAAACTCGCTTCCTCGAAAAATACGTCCCTAAGATAAACGAAGGAGTCAACCCTTACCACACAATTAAGTCACATCTGTGCAGATTTTCCGTTGCCCACATTCTACAATTCTGTGTATTGACATGTCATTGGAGATGGAAATGGGCTTCGTCTGTCCACAGAATGTTCCATGGCCATATACAGTCCACTTCCATGCTGGCAGATCAATAGGAAGCAACTCCTGAACAAAGATGATTTTGTATGGATAGCAGTGCTGGATGTTTCTTAGGATTTTATGCATCGTGCTCATAGGAATGTCCAACTTTCGGGCAATTCCCCACGCGCTGCATGTTTGCACACCACCTCTCGACTACTCCTACACTGCTGTGCCCACATTTACGATTCTGGTAAAAGTGTTTTATCAACAATGCGCGATCCTTCATGCCGACAGTTATGATAGCCGTCTCGGACGTAAACTGAGGAACAACCGTGTGCCGCGCATCTGGTGGTATGAATATTCTGATGCTTACAGCACCACCTATTTATCAGATTTTCTTTAAATTTTTTTGTTCTGTGACGTTTCCCTCTGCATCAATGATATTCTGTTAAAATTTGATGTTGTTCTGAACAGTGACTCTATTTCTACAGCGTTTTGAAACTGGAACTTTAATAATGGATACCCTGTAGGTAATCAAGATTCTACACTCTTCACATTTACAGCTATGTGCCTCCAATTCCTGACTCAGCTTATTTTTCTTTCATTTTGTAGTGGTACTACTATCTCACTCACATTGTGATTACAATCTTCATTCACTTGAAGAGATACAGATGCTAGTACTTTTCGTCCTTTTAACATCTTAAAATATCTACACACCTCAGCCTCGTGTTTCCCCTCAGTAAAACTAAATCTTCTACATTCTGAGCCATACTTGACCATAAAACTCCATCCGTCAGAACCTACCTTCACGTATCTTTCAGTTACTAAATCTACTCCGCAGCTTATACTGTAAAATTACCTATACTTGATCAATACTGATAGTTTAAATCATAATTTTTCTCTAGAAAATTCAACAATCCTTCACCCAAAGCAGTTTGTTGTTATTATTCTCAGTACTGATTACATGGTTACTATTTCTGTCAGATAACCCACGCATCATACAAATACAGCACTCATTTCCTTACTGCTATTAACCTAAACATCGATCTGCAGATCACTTGTCTAAGTTTCAATAACTGGGATAAATATTTGTACCATACTTATTTTGCTTCACTGTAAACAATATTTGTGAACAACTCAAGGTTTATGATGGTCGCCTTCATCGTCGCACTGTTATCGGAAACTTTGATTTTCTCCATACTATGACATTGCTTTCTTGTCATCAGTGTTCTTTTTATATATTTACGATTTAAGTGAGCATCATGTACCTGTATGTAGGTTACAACTCTTCTATTTACTTTGCGTGACAAGTAACTTTTCTCTGGGCACAAGTTAAAGTCATTATTATAAGATGTCAACTAATTAGTCTTATGATAAGGTTCTTCAGAGACTGATACGAGTAACAAAAATTGATAACTTAGATAAATTATTTAACGAGGCAATTTTTTTCGAGGTATAAATCTCGTCTTCAGGCTGCATTGCGGATACAAAAAGATGTCACAAAAGAAAGCATGGAAATTGAAGTTGTTCTGTACAGTCTTGGCTTGTACTGTGGTCATCCTGTGGAGGGACAGAAGGAAAAATAATATGAAGGAATATTCATTTAGTTTGTTGGTCTGCGGTTCACATAAAAAAATTAAATAATTATTTACTTTGTTCATATGAAATGGCTGTCTTCTTTTGCTATTTTCAATGCGTCCACTGCTGTGGTTTCTTAGATCAAATTGGATATAAACAGCGTACTAGAGAAAGTGAAAACAACCCATCCACATTTTTTCAATATCAACAAACAGAAAAACACAACGCAAAACCTTAAACGAAGCACTGGAAATCCTCGATATTACGCAGAAGGGAGCATTCATGAACATCCTCGAGTAAACAGAGATTTATTCACATTCATACAGCAAACCTACAAACTTACTGAACGAACAAACCGACCTAAAGCACAAAGAGTACATAGAAAACTTTATTTACATCATAAATCACGAAAAAGGGTAAAGTAATAAATTAGAGACACTAAATAACACGTCTCCATAGTAAAAGCGATAACAACATAAGGAGTATAAAACAGATATGTATTACCAACGTAAATCATAGACAATAACAAAATTATTACGAAAAAATAAAATGTAAAATAAAAATCTCAAATAAAACTGAACAAAGTCTGGGCAAAAACATAATTAGAACTAAAACTATAAAACTAATAAAAACATCTGAATTACATGTATCACTTATTTATAAGCATGTAATATCGCTGATACACTGTCATCCAAGCTGTCAGAAAAGTAGCATATATGGAAACCAACTAAAATCCGATATACATCTCCAGCGTACACCTAGGAGAATGTAATGATTCTAAAACAGGCAGGACATGACAGCAACGATTTTACATGTAAGGTAAAAACATCTAACGACAAGATCATACTTACAAACCATTATATTAAGACCATCGCTTACTTATGTATTTACACAGCACCTGATGATGACAATATGCCGAAATAGGCTCAGCGTGAATGACATAAAAAATTAACAATTAACATAGCAATGTAGCTGGCTATCATTTATAATAATCATGTCTTTGAAAGGCATATTTTGCATTGCGGTCTCCAAAAAACAAAAGTTCTTGGATCTTGTTAGCCACTCTTGATAAAGTTACAATGGACATTTGAAACACGACATCACAATAAACTGCACTATGTGATGGAAGCAGGATGATGGTCAAAAGAGCTTATTTCGATTTAGCTGTCGATGTGTTGATCGTGGTATTATAAGTCACTTGCAGTAACTTCTGCATATCTTGTTGTCGCATCTCTGGTGTTGGTCGATGACTTATATTACAATTAGACAGGTTGTTACAATTTGATGTGCAAAATGGCAGTACAAAAATTATTTTAAAGCATTAGAAGGAGACAACTACTGGAACCAAAATTTATATATATCGTTAATTGTTACGTATTTTTTGTTTTGACGATATTCAATTGAAATTGGTGGATAACTGTAAGCTCTTGAAATCTGTAATTTCGTTTAGGATCTGATTTTTCCACTTTTAGCAAAGGATGACTGTTTCCTTTTCCTCCAAGATGTCCATTTTTCAGATCTTATTTAAACTATACAGTACTTTTAGGTAGTTGTCAAAACTATGTCCTCTTTGGTCTGTATGCTTTGCTGTAGCCGACTTGTTAACTTTATAGAGTATGAAACATTAAATATCTTCTTTAAGACAGATTTTAACATTTCTGCTCTGACAAATTGAAACTGCGCAGTTTTGCGAGACCCTGGAAGTCAGCAGCCCATGCTGTGTGAGACCATCCCAGTTATTTATGACAAGTATTAAACTTCTTGTTGCTCCTTTGTTGTTTCTAGTGCTGTTGCTCTTACTGCTGCTGCAGTGATAACTTTTGTTGCCAAATTCAGAAACCGTTGGATGTATAGTACCAGGATATGAAATTAAAAATTCTAACATTTAGGATAAACCAAAAAATAACAAGAACATTACAGTCACAATGTTCATGAAACATCAAAGGTACTAACACTTAAACACTAAATAACAACAAAAATATTTCTCACAGTATGACAGTTACGAAATTAATACTGATAACAATCAGTCAGTCCACAATAAAATATTCAGGTTGAACTCATGAACTACGATTTTGTTGCTCTATATAGCTAACTGGTGGTGGGCTTTCATCGAATACCACCATACAAATGAGAGGGAACACATTACCGTTTTACTGCTTAGGGAATAATTTTGCTATAGGCCTCTTAATCTGTCTATTGGCAGTTATCACCATCATTACATGCATATGTTTATTAGGACTGGGAAACAGCTGCTCGACGACACCCGACACCCAGAACACGTGAGGCGAGTTATCCTCCTTGACTAGCACATGGTCACCAATCTGGGGCTGCCATGCTCCTTTCAATGTCCATTTACTGCATTCCAGCAGCTGACGCAGTTACTCAGAGAACCACCTCATCCAAAAGGATTGATGCAGCTGTTGTACAAGTTACCACCTATACAACCCACGAATAGAGGGTTCAGGATGGACACAAAGGGGCTGCCCAGTGAGAAAATCCCCAGGAGTGAGTGTGAATGGAGGATCTGCGTTAATGCAGGCAGCATATAACGAGCTTGAATTTAAGGAAGCTCCTATCTGTCTTGACACTGCTGTCAGTTCTTGAGATGACAGTCCTATTATTCCTGAGACATATTTGACGTGTGGCTTTACCGATCTGACATCTGCTTCCCACAGTACATCAAAGTGTGGAGCCCAAGGGTGAACAAAAGTTCTACCTGGCACCCTCTGAAGTCAGAAAGTTCACCATACTTTCAACAATTATTAGAGTTTTTAGTGTCATCTGTCTTCTGACTGGCTTGATGCTGGCAACCGTGAATGTCTCTCCTGTGCCAGCCTCTTCATCTCAGAGTAGCACTTGCCACTTACACCCTCAGTTATTTGCTAGATGTATTGCAATCTCTGTTTTTCTCTACAGTTTTTTACCCTCTACAGCTCCCTCTAGTACCAAGAAAGTTATTCTGTGATGTTTTAACTAATGTTCTACAATCCGGTCCCTTCTTCTTATTCGTGTTTGCAGTATATTCCTTTCCTCGCCGATTATGCCGAGAAACTCCTCTTTGCTTACCTCATCAGCCTACCCAATTCTCACATGCTTCGATTCTCTTCCGTTCCGATTTTGCCAAAGTCCATGTTTCACTAAAGGCCTATATTTGATACTTGTAGACTTATCTTGGTCAGGAATGCTCTTTTTGCCAATGCTATTTTACTCTTTATGTCTTCCTTGCTCCATCCGTCATGTGGTATTTTCGTGTCTAGGTATAAGAATTTGTTAATTTTGTGAACACCAATCTTTGTTCTCCTTTTTCATATTCTGTACTCATTAGACTGTTCATTCCATTCAGCAGATCCTGTAGTTCTTCATTTTCACTGAGGGGTAACATTATAGTAAAAAACGTTTAACTCAACTATGTGCACCTGAAAATGTACTGGCATTGTGCGAGGGTTTTCTTCTTCCTGCACTGAATCGCCTGAGGGCGGCTGGAAATGAGCTGTTCACTAAGTCACAAACTGTGAGCGGATGGACTTGACTGCAATGCAAGTACATAAATATACGAGATTTGGTAGTAACCTTACTCCGTCTTCTACTATACTTTACAGTAATAGAACTTACAAAATCTACTACACTGTGTTGGAAAGGATGACATTGGTTTGCATAGACAGCAAAAATTATGACCCAGCGTGTTACATCTGTTCATATATGATGAGAATTTTTGTCAAATGATGCTTCGGTGATCTGATAATAGGATATGCCACATCATACGCTATTTTACCGTTCATTAACCTCCTTCCCACAAGTAAAAAACCGTCTGCATCAACAAATGGATGCAAGCTACTTAATTTGTGGTTATGTGAAATACAGGAATTGGCCTTTCAGAAACAGATCTAATTACCTTACTCACTATGTTGAACAATGCAAAAGTCCCTTTCGATAGCTTTATGGCATTCTTGTGGGGCGCATCTTCTACAGTAAGTGAAGGTTAAGTATTGTACCTGAGGTCGGAGTTGGATATCCATGAAGGACCAGACCGCCACTCAAGAAGTGAGCTCAAATACGCTGGCTTCAAAGCACGTAATAGGTGATCAGGAGGTCTGACTTATAGCTTGACATGTGTTCATTGGGGAACTGACTCACTTCCTGAATCACAGAGACAAAAAATATTTGGCAATGACCAGTACTACAACATTATTATTAGGAAGAACACATCAGGTGCATGTATACACGAGCACCAGATGCCACTCGTGAAACATCACCAAAACCATGGCAATTCTTATAATATATTTATGCCAGGGAATGATCATTCTGCTAATCGAAATAAAATTAACGGAAGGCAATTGCACAACAGCATTCCATTCATCATTCAGGTTCCAAAGATCCACTTCATCCGATTCTGGGCTTCGTTCCCACAAGCGCTATAACAACAGCTTGCAGCCGCGCGGGATTAGCCGAGCGGTCTCAGGCGCTGCGGTCATGGACTGTGTGGCTGGTCCCGGCGGAGGTTCGAGTCCTCCCTCGGGCATGGGTGCATATGTGTTTGTCCTTAGGTTAATTTAGGTTACGTACTTTGTAAGCTTAGGGGCTGATGACCTTAGCAGTTAAGTCTCAAAACATTAAAAAAAACAGCTTGCACCTGATGACTGTTGGGTCCAGAAGCCTCGCTGGGTTAAAAAAATAGACGCTGCTGTAGACACAACATAACTATTGCTTGATTTTGAGGAATCATGACCTTTCAGCTGCACGTGTCAGGCTCAGGACGCCATAAGATTTCTAATGTTTTTATAGCTTTCTCACCAGTGTGATCGCAAGGCAATGAGGTTTCTCTGTCCTGCGCTAGAATTTGTTTTCCCGAACTATGTTGCTATTCTAAAACCAAATCTCCCACTTTCATTTCGAGGTGTGTGGCGCTGCAACTGTGAAACTGAGAATCACGGAGTTTGTCCTGCTTACTCATGATTTGATTGAGAGTTTGTAACCTTCCCCTCACTTATCGACCTTAATGACAGTGAAAAATTAAACCGCGCTTACCTAATGGAAATTTGGGAAAAGCAATCGTCACCAAAGTTAATCTGTCGGTAAAGTGGGAGAAAGGGTTACATCTAAATAAAAGGAGAAATGCAAGTTAAATTGGTGGAAATTTATTTTGAAAAAGGGTAAAGTTAATAAAGAAGTAAATATGTGGTCTTTTCATTAACAATTAACTGACGTTAATTAGGTATTTGAGATTTGGGGAAAATTATGGTCGCCAGTCCTATGAACAACTACTATTATAACTGAAAAAGAAAGGTTAATGCGCATATAATTAGCACTAAAAGGGTGGCAACTGAAGGATGACACCCGTTGTATGAAAACTGAAGGTTGTCAGAAGTAATAAATTTCGCCACACACTTACTTAATTTAGCAAAAGAATTAATAAAACCGGAAAATTGAAAGTTAATTTAGTGACTGAAATTGATAGTGAACTTTGTTTCTGAAGCACTACGAAATAAAATAAAATCAAGTTAGTCTTGGGTTTCCTCAACAATCATCTCAAAAGCAACTTGAATCTACGCAATTTAGAAATAAGAGATTTAACTTTGAACTTGAATTAAATGATTTTGAACAATTGACAATAGTAAAATTTAGTATGTACCAAGCTGAGCTGCAGTCACAGGTAAGCTAAAATATGGTAACAAAATTTGCACTCTTAATTTGTGTTTGCTTATTGTAGCCAGCTATGAATACTTTAACTGAACTTTGAAATTAAAGCAGTGAAATGGAATGATACTACTTCAATGCTGGTGTTTGAATTTCAACGACACTCGGGTTCACTTCGGAAAAGGAAGGGACCCTGCTTGGTAATGAAATTGGGACAATGAGCAACAAAGTTTCATGCTAAGTTGCTGTATTTTAGTGATGCAAATGGAACAGTTTGAAAAGCTGATGTCTATCATACAGTTCTAAAACTTAATGTTCTTTCAGTTTTCCTTGTTGGTTGATTGAAGGTTTGTAGCCGGCGATCGAGGAGGTAGCGCCAATCACTTATTGTCGGCCGTCGCTGTTGCACAAACTGGGTGTTGGCGCACCTTCTTCTCGACACGGTCACCAGGCGAAACGGGCTCTTGATGTGTGCCAGCTAACGTTCCCCGTTCCCCGTCCGCGACACAGTGCCAGAAACTATCATAGCAAGTCGAGCGCAGTTACATGCTGGCAAACCTGGAAAGCGCGGCAACTAGCGGGAGCATCACACAACACACCTGCTCCACCGCCCTACTCCAACCAGACTCCGCTCTGCTCGCGCTCCACACAGCAGAGTTAACACTGTCAAAGATCCTAAACACTTTGGTTCTCCACACGACCTATCGATGCAATCGTTCGATAGCATAGTTTTCCCTAGGCCAGCCCCAGCCTAAAAAAAAAAAAAAAATATTTAGAAAACAAACCAATTGTACCTCAACATAAATGCATAAATTTATACATACAAATAGTAAAACAATTACAATATATAAAGACACAGAAATGTCATATCTTCAGGTAACAATATAAGGAAAAAATTTATAGTACAATAGATGGAAATAGGAGGATATGCATTTCCAGCGTTACAATTTCCTCCAGCTCCCAAAGCCTATGCTTTATGGCGTCCAAGCATGTACTGACTGTATAACATAAGGCATGTTGCATAATGCTGAAGGAATTCTAGCAGGAAAAAATCAGATAAATTTTGTTTCGATCAATGTTGGATGACTTGATTTCTCCAGCCTTTTCTTATCTACGACATCAAAGAACACCTGTGTATCAAGAAGTTGATGTACTGTTGTTCGCTTGTTGAATTCGGGAGCAGCGAGTGGTTGATCAAATGGGACATTCCAACATCTTATGTCTATATAGATCGGTAGCCAGTCATCTTCGTATTTCATCTCATATAACGCAGTAAAATCTCCCTTCTAATCCCAGTTCCAATATCAATTTAAACAAAACCTCAAACTAATAAATTCCAAAAAGCAAATAAAATGAACAAAAATAATGGCATCGAACAAATGAAATGATAATGGCTGTCTGAAACTGAAAATATTACGTAAATTTTAGCTTTTTAAGTAAATTGTTATTTTTTTATTTAATGATGCAGTATTTGGTTCAAACTCTTTACTGACTTTTACGCAAAACGGATTGGGCTATCTCAAAGTTATTGTCGGAGATGTCAAAAGTCTTGCGTTTTTGGGGACATTTAGATTTCAGAAGTTATTTTAGACATTAGAATGAAATTTATGCTGTCGCTAACTACCAAAATTACAAAAGATTATTTGAAGTGTCATAGCAGTTGGTTCCTAAACATATCTGTAAAATTTTCCAGCTAAAAAGTGCGGGCAAAGCCAGCTCGAAAGTAGCATGTGATGATCTCAGCGACGAAAGTGTCATATAGGGCCGTGATTCACTTAGTGTGAAAATAAGGATTCTAACAGACGCCCCATTAGCAATAAATATTGCTAATCCTCACCACAGCAGAAACCTGCTACACGTTGCACCATTTGGGTATGCAGTGGGGTGGCTCTCAGCTATAGGTAATTTTCGTAAAACTAAAATTTTACTCGAAAAACAGTATGTGAAAATTTTCTGCTCAATCGAAGACGTGAAAGGCTTCCCCAAAACGCCATAAAGTGGCGAAATGTTGGAGTATACGCAGGTATCCATTTCACTACAATTCGTATACATTTCCCCATCTCCACTATTTCCTTTTTTATTGTAAAAAGAAACTTCAGGGGACACATCAGGATCACGGCAGCGTTGTTAAACACCATTCTGAACTTTCTTTTCTTTCCAAAAGATGTATCATAAAAGTACTGAAATTTTTAGAGGGTATTCTGATTTAGAGGAGGAAAGGACACAGGATGAGAAATAACGATGGAGGGACGGCGAGAGGGAATTGCAGAGACACATAAAGTGTGGTTAGAGTTCCAGGACAATGAATTTCATGACGAGGCACCTCGTGCCACAAAGGCAGCGCTTCCGCGCTTTGTGCCCCGTGTCCCGCGACTGGCAACAAGCGGTGACAGGGCCGCGGCGCGCTCATCGCAGGAAGTGCAGCGTGACGTCACGTGCGCGTCCGACCCCCAATCCCGCTAATGGCGCGTAGACAGTGCCACAGCTAGGCACTCTCCCGTGCGGCGCCTCGTAAGCACCGTTCTAAGCAAACCTCCCCACAGCTTACAATCGCTCGAAACTTCTTTCTTTTGCTTCCAGAAACAAGGCCTTCAGATACAGTGTAGCTGTTGTAATGCTTTCCCTACGCTCATTTTGAGAGTATGCTCATTCGTCTGCAGATACACTGTATGGACTGGAGGTAAGATGCAGAAACTTTCTTGATGCCACGTTTGGGATAAACAATCGTCATCTCACAGGTATTAGAGTTAATGGCGTCGTTGTGACGGACACAGAATAATACTTTTGTGAAGCTACAATTGATAGAGATTGTACATCAAGTTTACTCGAATATTGCCGGCCGCTATGGACGAGCGGTTCTAGGCGCTTCACTCGGGAACCGCGTGACTGCTACGGTCGCAGGTTCGAATCCTGCCTTGGGCATGGATGTGTATAATGTGCTGAGGTTAGTTAGGTTTAAGTAGTTCTAGGGGACTGATGTTAAGCCCCATAGTGCTCAGAGTCATTTGAACCATTACTGGAATATTGTCTAAACAACCATCAAGAGATTTGGAATTTCTGTAGGCCAGCTGGAGTTTGAGCTGGTCCCATTCATTAAGGTTCAGCTATAGGGAATCTGCAGTCTACTGCCTATAGCTTCATTAAAACGCAGTTATATATGACATAGAATCATTAATTAATAGGATACATTGATTAACAGAAGAAGGGATGTCGCCACTCCAGCTGATATCATCTCGTGACGGCGGCCGTTCTTTCTATCAAGGTTATACCTCGTGAGGGCTGTAATGCCCCAGTCCCTCACATACATGCCTTTTAGCAACAAAGTAGTCATCTTATTCCAAGAATCTGAGGTTCTCGATATGAATCCTGAACCCGTCTATGTTCCCCTGAAGTACAGAAGTAATTTCATTGGCAGGCACTTTCTTCTCCATTTAGTAGAGCGCCTACGACGAATGGCTGGTTAATTTGTTACCAACTTTCTATATTCCGATCAATTTCTTTATTTTTCTGTACGGAGATAAGCTTCGACACATCTAATGATCTACGACCTGAGGTTGTTTCTATTGCTGAAATCACGTTTTTATGGCATCCGATAGCTCTACACTGTGTCTGTCCGTTACTGCAAGACTGTATTGTAGGAAAGTGTGCCATAAGAGACACAGATGAATTGTGTAACTCACTTTGCCGGTCGTAATCACATCTAGTGCGATCCCGCAAACTGGACAGGTCAGCTTAACCAGTATAATTTGTTCCCTGTGGGGAAAAGATCTAATTTTGGGTGTGGATGTGCTCAATGGGACTATCCATTCCTTTGTGCATGCAGGTACTACTTTGCAGCGACGCACCAGATAGGCTGGAGGCACCGTAGCAAACATACACATTTCTCGGTGAGCAAAGCGCCGCAGCAGGCAGCCTAGAGCACTTCGTAAAACCTCACGTGAATAAAAGTATTGTCATACAATAAATATCTTATCGTTAGAGTGGAAATAATATGAGGGCAATGAGTCCTGTTGTACTACATAGTGTGGTGCTCCATATTTTAGTGAGCAGCACGGTCTTTATTTGCTGCCTGAACGACATCAGCGAGGCCAGAAAATATGTGATTTAATTATGTATTATTGCATACGATTTATCTGCTAAAGATGTTCTTTATTTTATGTTTGTTTCATGTTACACGGAAAGATCCTGGCGGTTGGTCCAGGGGCGTCCTACCAATGCAGGAATCGGCAGTGCGAGTCACTAATCACATCAACGCCGACAGGCCGCGATGGCGAGAACATCGTGTCATCACTTTCAGCATCTTTCCCGCGCATTGTTATAAAAAACGACGTTTGAAATGAGTTTATGTAAACGTGTCAGTTCACAAAAAGTATGTTATTTCAACATCCTGTAAATTTGAGTAGAGTGGTAATTTTACCTGTGGAAAAACAGAACTATTCCATACATCACATGTATTCACAGTTGTGAATACAGACAATCGTCAGCCATATATGGAACGACGAAAATCCAATTTTGTGCAGAACCGGGACTCGAACCTGGATTTCTCGATTATGTAATTGCGTAGAGGGGTACGACATGTAAGCAGCCTAAACGACTCTCGTATTAGAACCACATGTGCTACTGTGGATAATGACACTAGTGACTAAGTAGCGATCTATATAGACATAAGATATTGGAATGTCCCATTTGATCAACCACTAGCTGCTCCCGAATTCAACAAGCGAACAACAGTACATCAACTTCTTGATACACAGGTTTTCTTTGATGTCATAGATAAGAAAAGGCTGGAGAAATCAAGTCAAGTGAAGGCTGGAGAAATCAACACTGATCGAAAGTAAATTTGCCTGATTTTTTCCTGTTAGGATTCCTTCAGCATTATGCAACATGCCTTCTG
Source organism: Schistocerca gregaria (assembly GCF_023897955.1). Taxonomy (NCBI): domain Eukaryota; kingdom Metazoa; phylum Arthropoda; class Insecta; order Orthoptera; family Acrididae; genus Schistocerca; species Schistocerca gregaria. The sequence goes on from NC_064921.1 coordinate 679,558,504, forward strand.
TTATGCAGTCAGTACATGCTTGGACGCCATACCCGCTACAGTCTGGAACCGCGCGACCGCTACGGTCACAGGTTCGAATCCAGCCTCGGGCATGGATGTGTGTATTGTCCTTAGGATAATTAGGTTTAAGTAGTTCTAAGTTCTAGGGGACTGATGACCTCAGAAGTTAGGTCCCATAATGCTCAGAACCATTTTTTTAACACCATACCGCATAGGCTTTGGGAGCTGAAGGAACTCTCAAACAAATCATGAGTAAGCAGGACAAGCTGCGTGATTCTCAGATTCACAGTTGCAGCGCCACACACCTCGAAATGAAAGTGAGAGATTCGGTTTTAGAATAGCAACATAGTTCGGAAAAACAAATTCTAGCGCAGGACAGAGAAACCTCGTTGCCTTGCGATCACACTGGTGAGGAAGGTATAAAAACATTAAGAATCTTATGGCGTCTTGGCTCTGACACATTTAATTCTCATGTGCACCTGAAAGGTCATGATTCCTCAAAATATAGCAATCGTTATGTTGTGTCTACAGCAGCGTCTATTTTTTGACCCAACGGGTCTTCTGGACCCAACAGTCATCAGGTGGAAGCTGTTCTTATAGCGCTTGTGGGAACGAAGCCCAGAGTGGGATAAAGTGGAGCCTTGAAACCTGAATGATGAATGGAATGCTCTTGTGCAATTGCCTTCCGTAAATTTTATTTTGATTAGCAGGAAGATCATTCCTTGGCGTCAATATATTACAAGAATTTCTATGATTTTTGTGATGTTTCACAGATGGCATCTGGTGCTTGTGTATACATGTACCTGATGTGTTCCTGCTAATAATAATGTTGTAGTGTCATTGGCTATAACCAAATGTCGTTTAGCCCCTATTAAACAACAATCTGACCCAGGACTGGACTGCTATTACGTGGTGCTGTTTCTCGCTCGACTTATTCATAAGGTGACTAGTGCCTGAGACGCCATAATAGACAGTGATACCCGTCTGCGGACGGACACCAAAGTAGTTCTCAGCTGGCTGCAACGTAATACTGGTCATTGCAAAATATTTTTTGTCTCTGTAATTCAGGAAGTGATTTCAGTTCCCCAATGGATACACGTCAAGCTATAAGTCAGACCTCCTAGTCACCTATTACGCGCTATTAAGCCAGCCTATTTGAGCTCACTTGTTCAGGTTTTTTGTCATGATTTGTCATGGTAATTGTAATTTGGGATGTTGTTGTTGTGGTCTTCAGTCCTGAGACTGGTTTGATGCAGCTCTCCATGCTACTCTATCCTGTGCAAGATTCTTCATCTCCCAGAACCCACTGCACCCCACATCCTTCTGAATCTGATTAGTGTAGTCATATCTTGGTCTCCCTCTACGATTTTTACCCTCTACGCTGCCCTCCAATAATAAATTGATGATCCCTTGATGCCTCAGAACGTGTCCTACCAACCGATCCCTTCTTCTAGTCAAGTTGTGCCACAAACTCCTCTTCTTTCCAATTCTATTCAATACCTCCTCATTAGTTATGTGATCTACCCATCTAATCTTCAGCATCCTTCTGTAGCACCACATTTCGAAAGCTTCTACTCTCTTCTTGTCCAAACTATTTATCGTCCATGTTTCACCTCCATACATGGCTACACTCCATACAAATACTTTCAGAAATGAGTTCCTGACACTTAAATCTATACTCGATGTTAACAAATTTCTCTTCTTCAGAAACGCTTTCCTTGCCGTTGCCAGTCTACGTTATATACTCTCTACTTCGACCATCATCAGTTATTTTGCTCCCCAAATAGCAAAACTCCTTTACTACTTTAATTGTCTCATTTTCTAGTCTAAATCCCTCAACATCGCCCGACTTCATTCGACTACATTCCATTATCCTCGTTTTGCTTTTGTTGATGTTCATCTTATATCCTCCTTTCAAGACACTATCCATTTCGTTCAACTGCTCTTCCAAGTCCTTTGCTGTCTCTGACAGAATTACGATGTCATCGGCGAACCTCAAAGTTTTTATTTCTTCTCCATGGATTTTAATACCTACTCCAAATTTTTCTTTTGTTTCCTTTACTGCTTGCTCAATATACAGATTGAATAACATCGGGGAGAGACTACAACCCTGTCTCACTCCCTTCCCAACCACTGCTTCCCTTTCATGTCCCTCGACTCTTATAACTACCATCTGGTTTCTGTACAAATCGTAAATAGCCTTTCGCTCCCTATATTTTACCCCTGCCACCTTGAGAATTTGAAAGAGAGTATTCCAGTCAACATTGTCAAAAGCTTTCTCTAAGTCTACAAATGCTAGAAACGTAGGTTTGCCCTTCCTTAATCTAGCTTCTAAGATAAGTCGTAGGGTCAGTATTGCCTCACGTGTTCCAGTATTTCTACGGAATCCAAACTGATCTTTCCCCAGGTCGGCTTCTACTAGTTTTTCCATTCGTCTGTAAAGAATTCGCGTTAGTATTTTGCAGCTGTGACTTATTAAACTGATAGTTCGGTAATTTTCACATCTGTCAACATCTGCTTTCTTTGGGATTGGAATTATTATATTCTTCCTGAAGTCTGAGGGTATTTCGCCTGTCTCATATATCTTGCTCACCTGATGGTAGAGTTTTGTCAGGACTGGCTCTCCCAAGGCCGTCAGTAGTTGCAATGGAATGTTGTCTACTCCGGGGGCCTTGTTTCGACTCAGGTCTTTCAGTGCTCTGTCAAACTCTACACACAGTATCGTATCTCCCATTTCATCTTCATCTACATCCTCTTCCATTTCCATAATATTGTCCTCAAGTACATCGCACTTGTATAGACCCTCTATATACTCCTTCCACCTGTCTGCTTTCCCTCTTGATGTTCGTACAAGTGGTTCTCTTTTCTTCAAAGGTCTTTTTAATTTTCCTGTAGGCAGTATTTATCTTACCCCTAGTGAGATAAGCCTCTACATCTTTACATTTGTCCTCTAGCCATCTCTGCTTAGCCATTTTGCACTTCCTGTCGATCTCATTTTTGAGACGTTTGTATTCCTTTTTGCCAGCTTCATTTACTGCATTTTTATATTTTCTCCTTTCATCAATTAAATTCAATATTTCTTCTGTTACCCAAGGATTTATACTAGCCCTCGTCTTTTTACCTACTTGATCCTCTGCTGCCTTCACTACTTCATCCCTCAAAGCTACCCATTCTTCTTCTACTGTATTTCTTTCCCCGATTCCTGTCAATTGCTCCCTTGTGCTCTCCCTGAAACTCTGTACTACCTCTGGTTCTTTTAGTTTATCCAGGTCCCATCTCCTTAAATTCCCACCTTTTTGCAGTTTCTTCAGTTTTAATCTACAGGTCATAACCAATAGATTGTGGTCAGAGTCGACATCTGCCCCTGGAAATGTCTTAAAATTTAAAACCTGGTTCCTAAATCTCTGTCTTACCATTATATAATCTATCTGTAACCTGGCAGTATCTCCAGGCTTCTTCCATGTATACAGCCTTCTTTTATGATTCTTGAACAAAGTGTTACCTATGATTAAGTTGTGCTCTGTGCAAAATTCTACTAGGCGGCTTCCTCTTTCATTTTTTTGGCCCAGTCCATAATCACCTACTACGTTTCCTTCTCTCCATTTTCCTACTAACGAATTCCAGTCACCCATGACTATTAAATTTTCATCTCCCTTCACTATCTGCAAAATTCTACTAGGCGGCTTCCTCTTTCATTTTTTTGGCCCAGTCCATAATCACCTACTACGTTTCCTTCTCTCCATTTTCCTACTAACGAATTCCAGTCACCCATGACTATTAAATTTTCATCTCCCTTCACTATCTGAATAATTTCTTTTATTTGATCATACATTTCTTCAATTTCTTCATCATCTGCAGAGCTAGTTGGCATATAAACTTGTACTACTGTAGTAGGTGTGGGCTTCGTATCTATTTTGGCCACAATAATGCTTTCACTATGCTGTTTGTAGTAGCTTACCCGCATTCCTATTTTCCTATTCATTATTAAACCTACTCCTGCATTACCCCTATTTGATTTTGTGTTTATAACCCTGTAGTCACCTGACCAGAAGTCTTGTTCCTCCTGCCACCGAACTTCACTAATTCCCACTATATCTATCTTTAACCCGTCCATTTCCCCTTTTTAAATTTTCTAACCTACCTGCCCGATTAAGGGATCTGACATTCCACGCTCCGATCCGTAGAACGCCAGTTTTCTTTCTCCTGATAACGACATCCTCTTGAGTAGTCCCCGCCCGGAGATCCGAATGGGGGACTATTTTACCTCCGGAATATTTTACCCAAGAGGACGCCATCATCATTTAATCATACAGTAAAGCTGCATGCCCTCGGGAAAAATTACGGCCGTAGTTTCCCCTTGCTTTCAGCCGTTCGCAGTACCAGCACAGCAAGGCTGTTTTTGTTATTGTTACAAGGCCAGATCAGTCAATCATCCAGACTGTTGCCCCTGCAACTACTGAAAAGGCTGCTGCCCCTCTTCAGGAACCACACGTTTGTCTGGCCTCTCAACTGATACCCCTCCGTTGTGGTTGCACCTACGGTACGGCTATCTGTATCGCTGGGGCACGCAAGCCTCCCCACCAACGGCGAGGTCCATGGTTCATGGGGGGGGATATCGTCTCTATAAACTAAAACGCTAAAATTTCAACGAATCATTGTCGTTGATGTATTATATTTTAGTTACATACTTCCTAAACACAGAATTTCATTTTTAGATCCGCGCGGGATTAGCCGAGTGGTTTTAGGCGCTGCAGTCATGGACTGTGCGGCTGGTCCCGGCGGAGGTTCGAGTCCTCCCTCGGGCATAGGTGAGTGTGTTTCTCCTTAGGATAATTTAGGTTAAGTAGTGTGTAAGCATAGGGAGTGATGAACTTAGCAGTTAAGTCCCATAAGATTTCACACACATTTGAACATTCATTTTAAGAGTACAGGCCTCCGCACTGCGTATTTTGATTCTCAGTCAATGCAAATATTTGCTAAGCGTTATAAACACCAGCCAGATAATGAAAAGTAACTCCGCTGTAAGAAGATAGCAAGAGCATTGTTGCAGCTTTGTTGGGAGAGACTATGACAGCTGTCCTAATGTTTGGTAAGGACTGTGCCACTTCTGTAGAGGTTAATTCAAGCAGTCATTCTTCCCGCACTCCATACATGAATGGAATAGGAAGTAACTGTGTGATACAGGGGGAAACACCCTCTGCCTGGAATTGCACTGTGATTTACTGAGTATGGATGTACGTGGCTGTAGATGGACGTGACTGATACACACTGTGAGACTATTAGATAGTGCCATTCGAGAACGCCTACCAATGAAATGGACAGAACAGCTGTAACTTTGTAATACTTAAACGTGTTTGTTTCATTAGTTAGGGAGTGAAGCGTTTCTTCTCGCAACGTATCTTCGTATATTTGTTTACACAAGGAATACATAAACCGGGGAAAACCGGGGAATCTTGTCCATGGGTTAGAAGGCACAGCCATATTAACACAGAGAATTTAGTTATAGATAACGTCACAAGAGAAAGAAACCTAGATTTCAAGGACATAGCAAAGGGATGACTTAATATGCTACAGCTGATTAGAGCATATATTTTTTAAGAGGCATTTAATGTAAAACAATGATAATGAATTACAAGGGTCGAGAAGAAGGCCAAACTTGAGGTAATTATTATTAAAGTATAAAAAATGCAGTAAACGTGCAAATTTATGAAACCTGTTGTAAGAAAAGCTGATCTCCTGTAATATTACTTCTACAATTTAATAACTAAAAATACGTGTCAGATTAAGTTAGAACATGTTAAAAGAGAGAAAAAATGTAACACACTGCTACTGCAGTAATTATGTCTTCGTCCGCCACAATTTTAATCTAAGTTTCAAATTCTCAACTGCGCAGTGAAAATTTATCTGAAGTATGATTTATTCCTTGCACACAGTCTTGAAATAAATAAAAACACGAAAATTGTACTGTTCCCGGAAATCACTGAATATTAGTTCCACACAGATGGATACTATACTGCCGGAAGAAAAAAATTTGTACACCTGCAAAGAGGACGTTAGTTTTGATCCAATGACAGCATATGGCACCTGGAGTATACTAGATGTACTGATAATGGTTTCAGCGTCGTGCGGCAGCAGATAGCGTAGTAGTATAGCAACTAGAACGCCATGTGTGTGTCTGCCCTTTAATAGGAAATGCTCACAGCTAGAAGGCTTAGAGCAAACGTGTCAAAAAGCAGGCAAAGGGACTGATAACCCAGCAGTTTCGTACCTTCACTCTCCAAACGAACCAACCAACCAAGCAGGCAACCATGCCACAGAGAGGCACTCGTGGTTCCTATAGCCAACTCAGAGGGTTTGAAAGGGGTCAAACTGTCGCCTTCCTAATGGCGGGATGGGCCTTTCGGAGAATTGCCACACAAGTTGGTCGCGCTGCGTCAGTTGTGCAATGACGCTGATATTAGTGGTCAAGTGAACATTCTCACACCCGCAGACGAGGTTCTGAACGTGCACACAGCACAGATACCATATTCATTTACACTCCTGGGAATTGAAATAAGAACACCGTGAATTCATTGTCCCAGGAAGGGGAAACTTTATTGACACATTCCTGGGGTCAGATACATCACATGATCACACTGACAGAACCACAGGCACATAGACACAGGCAACAGAGCATGCACAATGTCGGCACTAGTACAGTGTATATCCACCTCTCGCAGCAATGCAGGCTGCTATTCTCCCATGGAGACGATCGTAGAGATGCTGGATGTAGTCCTGTGGAACGGCTTGCCATGCCATTTCCACCTGGCGCCTCAGTTGGACCAGCGTTCGTGCTGGACGTTCAGACCGAGTGAGACGACGCTTCAGCCAGTCCCAAACATGCTCAATGGGGGACAGATCCCGAGATCTTGCTGGCCAGGGTAGTTGACTTACACCTTCTAGAGCACGTGGCACGGGATACATGCGGATGTGCATTGTCCTGTTGGAACAGCAAGTTCCCTTGCCGGTCTACGAATGGTAGAACGATGGGTTCGATGACGGTTTGGATGTACCGTGCACTATTCAGTGTCCCCTCGACGATCACCAGAGGTGTACGACCAGTGTAGGAGATCGCTCCCCACACCATGATGCCGGGTGTTGGCCCTGTGTGCCTCGGTCGTATGCAGTCCTGATTGTGACGCTCACCTGCACGGCGCCAAACACGCATACGACCATCATTGGCACCAAGGCAGAAGCGACTCTCATCGCTGAAGACGACACGTCTCCATTCGTCCCTCCATTCACGCCTGTCGCGACACCACTGGAGGCGGGCGGTACGGTCCCCTACGGCACTGCGTAGGATCCTACGGTCTTGGCGTGCATCCGTGTATCGCTGCGGTCCGGTCCCAGGTCGACGGGCACGTGCACCTTCCGCCGACCACTGGCAAACATCGATGTACTGTGGAGACCTCACGCCCCACGTGTTGAGCAATTCGGTGGTACGACCACCCGGCCTCCCACATGCCCACTATACGCCCTCGCTCAAAGTCCGTCAACTGCACATACGGTTCACGTCCACGCTGTCGCGGCATGCTACCAGTGTTAAAGACTGCGATGGAGCTCTGTATGCCACGGCAAACTGGCTGACACTGACGGCGGCGGTGCACAAATGCTGCGCAGCTAGCGCCATTCGACGGCCAACACCGCGGTTCCTGGTGTGTCCGCTGTGCCGTGCGTGTGATCATTGCTTGTACAGCCCTCTCGCAGTGTCCAGAGCAAGTATGGTGGGTCTGACACACCGGTGTCAATGTGTTCTTTTTTCAATTTCCAGGAGTGTAGTTATGGCTAACCGGCCACTGACCTTCTTTTTCTGTTCTGAATGCACACGCATTGCCCGGATTCTTACGGGACTCGATAGGATTGTCTGCCACGAGTAATGAGTGTAATGGGCGGGGACTCTACGAATGAAGTGTGTGGACATTAAGTTGGGAATGTGGGTCTCACTGGGAGCGTGCATGGGATAAATCACTGCAGTCGCACTGCCCTCTGTGCCCTCGGTGGCTCAGATGGTTCAAATGGCTCTGAGAACTATGGGACTTAACTTCTGAGATCATCAGTCCCCTAGAACTTAGAACTATTTAAACCTAATTAATCTAATGACATCACACACATACATGCCCAAGGCAGGATTCGAACCTGCGACCGTAGCAGTCCCGCGGTTCCGGACTGAAGCTCCTAGAACCGCTCGACCACCCCGGCCGGCTGGCTCAGATGGATAGAGCGTCTGCCATGTAAGCAGGACATCACAGGTTCGAGTCCTGTCAGCTGTCCCCGTTGATGTATATCAGCGCCTGTCAACAGTTTAGGGTCTTAATTTAATTATCATTTTACACAGCACAGACGTCCGCCAGAAGCGGCGTATTGTAAGGGCAGCAGTGACAGATCGTACAGCTACCACAGCACGGATAAGAGAGCTGAGATCCCAGACGTGTAAATACGAACTGTTGCGATTTATTAGCAGTGAGAGTACGAGCACAAACACGTTTAGCCCGTCTTCCATTCACGCCACAGTATCGACGTTCACGACTCGAGTGGTGCCATCAGAGGTTTACTTAGAAGATGGAATGGCACTCCGTGGTCTTCAGCAATGAAAACAAATTCTGCCTGCAAGTAAACGATGGTCGTTTGCGCGTACGACGTAGACTGTGGGGGCTGGGAGGGAGGGGCGCCAGAGAGGTCGATAACCAGCGTTTGGTACGTGTAAAGTGCTGTTACACCCGTTCTTTTACCGTTCTTACAACAGGTAGGTGACGTGTTGTTCCAACAGGATAATGCTCATCGACACCCTTCCCGCGAAACTCATCGTCCTGTGCAAGACGTGCAGCAACTACCCTGGCCAGCAACACACTTGTCACCAAACGTGGACGTGTGGAAGATGACGGTACGAGAAGTGACTGCTGTGGCTTGTCAGCGGACAACTCCTACCGAACTACATCAACAGGTCGAGCAGGCGTGGCATAACATATCCCAAGACAGTATTCGCAATCTGTACGATCCACCAGATTCCTGAGTCAGTTCCTGCATTGCTGCCCACGGAGGCTACATCATGTACAAATGTGGTATTTCAGCATGCGTTGATATCTGTTACCTCAGAACCGCTTGTGCTTTTGATCTGTAAATGTAATTATTTCATATACTCCATTTGCGCTGTAGCAACAACAAGTCTTGTGTGAATTGGAAACCTCTAAAAGGGCCTACTATTTTTTTTTTCTGGCAGTGTATCACTGGCATTCATCAAAAAAGGTAAGGAAGTTACAACATTGATTTAGTAGTACTTGTTGACTGTACTTGACTCATTCGTCGAATGAAAAATATACTGGAAGAGTTGTAGTAGGGCGGAAAATTGGTCAGTCAGCTCAGCGGTAAAGCTGGGTAGAGGCAGACAGACCTGTTGTTTCGAGGCTCTGCTTGGGTAGCTCAGATGGTAGAGCAGTTGACCGCGAAAGGCAAAGATCCAAAGTTCGAGTCTCGGTCCGGCACACAGTTTTAATCTGTCAGGAAGTTTTACAAATTACTATTGCTGAGCAAAAGATCTGGCTGTCGATAGCGAAACTACGGATATTATTAGACGATTTATTGCAAATGTTGTTGTTGGTGTTCTAAAAGTTGATGGCCCTGCAAATATGTTCCTACTAACGTGGGAAGCTCTCGATAGAGTAAACAATTCGACGATTGCTATTTTATTTGACAACTCTCTGAAGCTACTGTGGCTGGATGGTGTGAAAAGAGACAACGTTTTGCCGCTTGTAACAGATGGTGCTTCATATATGGCTAAGGCAGCCAAACGGCTTCAGATTCTCTATCCCAGTATGGTGTATAGTCGTGTGAAGTTAGCACCCCTTTTACGAGAAATGTACATTTTTTTCATAGTTCTTGATAGATGTGCAATAGTTCTAGAGTTCTTTATACAAAATTTCAATAGTTCTGCAGAATGTAACGAAGAAAACAACAATACTCGAAAAAATTTTCGAATCGAAAGCATTCTTTGTCAATTTCCGCATAATGTAAAAAAGTACAAGAATTCTGAGCACAGTTCTGAATAGAACTCCAAGACTTTTATCGAAAATCCAAGTAACATTTTTTTGTGCAGCTAATATGTTACAAGATAATTGCAATTTAAGGAGAAAATCTTTTCAATTACTGTGAAGTTGGCACCCTTTTTTCAGAAATGTATGTTTTTTCAGAGTTCTTGACAGATATGAAATAGTTCTAGAGTTCTTTCTACAAAATTTCAATAGTTCTGTAGAATTTAGCGAAGATATCAACAATATTCGAAAAAATTTTCGTACTGAAAACATTCTTTGTCAATTTCCGCATAATGTAAATAAGTACAAAAGTTCTGAGCACAGTTCTGAACAGAAGCCTAAGAGCTCTATCGAAAGTCCCGAAAACACTTTTCTATGGCGATAATAGTTTATGAGATAAATTGATTTAATGTGGGACACACTTTCTCTACAGAAAATATAAACATATTCATACAACAGTTCTGATGACAGTTCAGGACACCACATGAAGAGTTCTATCGAACATCCTAGTAGCATTTTTTTGTGCAGGTAATAGTTTAAGAGGTAATTGTAACTAATTAAGAATTCCATAAGAGCTCTTACTGTGAAGCTGGCACCTTTTTTTTTTTTTTTTTTTAGAAATATATATTTTTTTCAGATTTCTTGATAGATATGCCATAGTTCTAGAGTTCTTTGTACAAAATTTCAATAGTTCTGCAGAATATAGCAAAGAAAACAACAACGTATAACATAGCCGATTCAGGAACCTTTTCCTTCTAATACAATTCTTACTGTTGCAACAATAAATCACTTGTACATATATTCCAACGCTATTGATCATTACAAAAAGTAACCATTGACCAACGGCTCACATTTCTTGCAGCGTTCTGCAAAGCATTCAGCTTATCCGCTGTGAAAATACCACACTTAAAATTATTGTAAAATTTACGATGGATGGCTTCCGTTTTCTACAGTGTCAGCATTTATCGAATTATCTTCATGCAGACGTGATGCCAGGATCACACACTTCCCCTTTGTAGGTATGAAGGAAACTAGAGTTCAGTCTTGTGGAAGCCAAAACAGGAACTTTGGGCAGCCCTTCTTTTACTGATGGCAAACTCTAGAGAAATCTCACTTTTGTTTTTCTTCATCGTGCCTACAAAATAAAAATTCTCCCTTCATAGCTCTATTACCATTCCAGTACTAGTAAACCAGTTGTCCGCTTTCACATTTCGACCTGACTGATGCATAGGTTTACTCAGTCACAGAACAACATCAAAATGTTTATTGCTCAGTTAGTAAATCCTTCTGGTTGCAACACAGCGTATATTTCCAAATTGTACAGGTGAAATACTTGAGAATCCGCAAAAACATAAATTTTAAATCCATACTTGTTTGTTTTGATAGGTACATATTGGCGAAAACTGCACCTTCCACAGAATCCTTCCAGCTTCTTGTCTACTGTAACATTTTCTCCGAGGTTATAAGATTTCTGCTATTTGCGTACAAACACAGTAAATATTTCCCGAATTGCTATTAGCTTGTCTAATTGTCTCCTTTCATCACGAACAGCGCGACTGTAAAATCTACGGCACTCCACAACACATTTGAAACGTTTTATATTTATTTGCGAGGTGAAATTTTTCAATGCCATCTCCATCAGTTCCACACAGATCTTCCAGGCTTTATCAGCTATTTTTGTTAACAGTAATTAAAAACAAGCGACTAATGAAGGCTTTCAATTCAATAACATCTATTGACTTTACCCCTCTCTCACGCTGAAATGAAGCTTTGACGCTCTCAAAATGCTGATTGGAATACAAAACTACAATAGACAAATATCGTTATCTATGAGGCAATTACAGCATCACAAAGGCTGCTTTGGCTGCGCCTATTGATCCAGGTAAATTTCGAATAATATTATCCTCTTCGAACCATATGCTTTGCATTTCTTCAACATGATCTAGTACATCCCACTTAAAATAATAAAATTCCTATAAAATAACGCAACCAGGTGCAGTGTATTAATTTGATATTTGACGTTGAGACAGCGGACACTGACGATTAAACAGTTCAAACAGAATTTAAGAGCATTTTACATTCTGGATTAGCTTTGTACCACTTACTACGTTGATAAACAAATAAATTATTTTCTGAAATGAAATACGAATGGGCACAGTGGATAAAAACGAGCAATCGGCTCATATCTCATCAAGAGAGCATTAGCGTCGATACTGAATCATACAGCAATGAGAGGCATACAGAGAAAGGAAGCTACAACGAGAAGGCGCCAGTGCTGCCAATTGTTGGCAAGTAATTTACAGAATCACACAACAATGAAAAGCATACGGAGAAGGGGAGCAATTAACGAGAAGGCGCGAATACTGCAAATTGTTGAAAAGTAATTTAGAGAAAATTTCGACATCTATCAATCTGAACAGCTGCGCCCGATGGAAGGATAATAAAAACTATGATACGTCCCTGAGTCCTCTCCAGACCAAAAAATAATAAACAAAGCACAGCAACAATGCAAAAGTCGTGGCACTACATCTGGAAACAATGAAAACGTGAACTGCGTCTTCTAAACAATCGGCAAGTGACGTCAGCGTAGCAGTTACGATAGAGGTAGCATGAAAGCTAATGACAAGAATGGCTGCAGTTTTTGGAGGCGCGTGCCGCGGCGTGTGAAGTCGCCCGCCAGCGCTGCATTTCGCTCCTTGATCGGCACCTAATGACTAAACTAACAATATTGCTCACTCTCATGCGAATAATTATTATGCTCGTTAAGTCAGAGCTCTTCTGCCATGACCGACATCGGCTCGAAAATGTCTTAAAATGTATTTACACAACAATTAAAGAAGATCGTCATGATCTGCTTACTTTTGTTAGAAACGTCTTCAGGCTGGAATGTTTCGTTGAAGAAAAAGACGACGACAGCAAAGATGAGTCGTTGAATGCTTTTGGTTCTTCGTGCAACAAGGACATGATAAAGCAATTTGACTTACTACTGTCAGCAGAAAAATGGTCTACCATAAAACCAACAAAGAGGAAAGTTGGAAAGCCTTCAAGACTGGAAATAGGGAAATGGACCGATTTGATGGCTGATAAAATTTATGTACCTCACAAAATTCCATGTGCCTTTTCTTTCAAATACGCGAAAGGTGTGAAAGTTCAAGTTCAAAGTACTTCTTGAAGATCAAAGGAAGATGTACAGAATGCGGAGCGACTTTCGAAGGGATTGCTCTGAAGAAGCCAAAAAAGGACAACGATATTATTATAAACTGCAGACTTTCAAACTTTTCAGACGATAGCATTCACCTGAAAAGAACACAACTTCATGGCACGAGAAGACAACAGGCAGCTGCTAAATTGGTTGACAACAGGATGCCTGCAGCTCTTTGGCGAAATGATGAAGCGAAAAATATGTCTTTCGGAGACAAGATTCCTCCAAATTTACCAAATGCTGATGTCTTGAGAAAGGCTAAAGAAGAGGAAACGGACAAACGATTTGGTATAACAACTAGTAAGCCTGATGAAAAGCTGCAAATCGCAAAACATACAACCCACCAGTATGAAATTCACGCAATTGGATTGGACCCATTCTTCTTTATATATTGGCTGAAAGATCAAAGTCAGTTGCACAAATATTGTCACAAATCAATAGCTGTGTATACGATTCATGTTTCACATGATGTGTACCAGCTGGGAGTCACATTTGAGTTGCATGTTCTTCCAGCTGATCTTCCATTTGGGGCAACTGTTTATTTAAGCGTCATTCTCAATGTTTTTCCTGGTATGTGTCAGCTGGGAATCACATTTAAATTGCTTGCCTTCCCAGCTTTGCTTGTATTTTGGGGGATTGTGAATTTTATTGTTACAGGTGGCGTTGCATTTCGAGTTATTTCACGATTTTGGGATCTGTCAGACAGGGCTGACTGTGTGGAAATTAAGTCAAAGTACATATACCTGTATCAGTACATGTGCATCTGCGAAGTAAAGGTCACTAGTAAAGATCCAAATATCATCAATCGATCATCAATCAGTTGCCAAACTTATCAGATAATATCCTCCAAGCATGACGCACCATTCTTGTCATTTTTCTTTATGGAAATTGTCAGATCTGGAGCTCACAGACCAAAATTCATGGTAACTGATTTTGGTAAGGCTTTGTTGGTTGCCATTTGTAGACCAATAGCCAATTGCTAGGACTTAACAGATTATTTGAATAGGTGTTATAGTCATATTGTTTTGCATGAAAGAGTAATTCTACTCTCATGTTGTTTGAGAATAGATTTAAACCATTTTATGGTCATGATTTCGAGGTTAAAATGCTTCTCAAGAGGTAAAGCACAAGCCAAACAACTTTATCTTCAAGTTTTGGCCCATATTTACACGATGACAGATTTTCGTGATATTGAATGTGCTTTGCCCTCATTTTTGGTAGTTGCATTGAGTGAACATCTTGGTATTGATGAGTGCGGTCAAGAATATTCATCAATGGAACATCAGCGCCACCTTGATAACATTATCAGAGATGTTCCACGTCATTGATATATTGACGAAAAGAAAGATGATGACAAGAAAAGTGATGATGTTAAAAACAATGATGACTGTCTCAGAGATGCTGAAAGAGTTGATGTACTACATACCACTGTGGACAGCTATTATGTATCCTTCTTTCCACATTCCTTTATCTATTCGTTCGCCAGAAGCGACTGAAGGACAGTTTTCAAAAATAAAGACAATGGACTTTGACATGCTGCCTTTACGAGTAGACAAATTCATTTTTCAATATTTGAAGTGGCTGCGTGAGGAAACAAAACTGTTAGCGCCAATTATGATGGAAAAACAAGATTCAAAGCTAGCAGTGAAGCACAAACCAACTGAAGCATCATTGCCTTACCATGAAGAAGAAAACTGGAGAGGAAAAAATAAGAAGCTGAAGATAACAAATCCCAAAAGCAATCATATACTCGATAATTCTGAGAGCACACTGAACAATACCTTATGATGTGAGACCCAACACGAAGATGGCAATGAGACAGAGTTAAACAAAATTTTTAATAGTTTTGAATACAGATTTTCTCCTACTTCGAGCTCACTTGTTATGAATGCGGAGAACAACAGTCTCTCAGTCAAGATGGATAGTGTGTGTTTTCAGCGTTCTTCAGATAATAATTTACTGACGAATTTGGACTCTAAAGAGATATTTCTTTCAACAAAAGACTATCGAGAATCATACTTCACCAGGGATGTCACTGAAATTTCATCTTGTCGTTTAGAAAACAGAAGAAAACCGAGAGACCTGTAACAATAAAATGGAGGAGAGTGCAATGCTGAAAAAGTTTCAAAATGAAATCATTCTCACATCGAGCATACAAACTAAGAGCAAGAAAAACTATTTAGATAATTGCCCAAACCGGAACTCGACTAAGAAATTCATAGACATTAATTTGCCACTTTTCCCAAATGTGTCCTCAAGCAAATTCAAATCTGCTACCTACAACTTAAAGGGAACGTGCGGTTTCGATTCTTTGATGACCTTATTCATGGAAGAAATATCACTCAGTGATGATTTCAAAAGTACCATTCAAATGGTGAGCCATCCATTTTTGGATCTGGCTTTGGATGTTTTGGACAAAAAAGTTATAAACTCCCAGAATTTTAAACAGAGATTTGATATTTTATATGTGATACCGTTTCTTAAAAAAAGAGTAATCTCTCGAAAAATATTGTCTCTGATTGCAAAGTCGAATGTTGGGGAATTATACGAGACAAAATTAGAAGATAGCCCGATTTGCAACAAAAGATATCGTGTCTGACGTGCCTAAATTCACGCTATGTGAAACAACATTATATTTCCGTTGATACGTATGTGCTTTTCAGACTTGGTTATAATTTCATGCAATAGGCTGTAGATGCCACAAATGGAGGTCTAAAGACTATCATAATATGCAAGAAATTTAAAGGAGAAGCAGTCGAAGAAAAGAAATTCGGATGCTACTTGATGATGGATACTAGTATAACAACTTGTCCGCTAACTGAAGATCAGTTTTCTCCGAATCAGAGGAAGAAATGTGTGTTGCAAACGATCACGAAAGAAATCTTAGTCATCAATCAAGAGTACACTCTTGTTGGTGCCATTCATTATAATAGCTCCCTCAAAAACTACATGGCATATGTCTTCGATGGAGCCTACTGGAAGCAGTACGATGACCTGTAGAAAGAAGTACAGTGAGTTTCGAAAGAAACGATAATTTCTCCACACCTGTTCATGTATGTCAAGACAGGAAAATTTTCAAATAGCAGCTACAAGACCGACTAGACGAAACAAGTAGTTTTTACATAGGAACTTTGCTTTATAAGGTAAGCAATTGCTAAAAGTTGATATCTAAATATTGCAAATACAGCTCTTATGTTAATTCTTAGTATCTTTCTTTCTGGAACCACAGCCCTCCTGTTTTAGTTACTGGAATAAGAGCATTTTATGCCCTAAATTTCACGTATATATTTTTGTACTTATTTTTCTTAGTTTTTCACACCTCATCAATTCAATGCTTATGTATTACTGAATTCCCTACACGTGTATTTCCTTCTGAGTTTTAGTGTATGCTGAAGAAGAGCTGTTAAGGGGACCTGTACATCATGGCCTGTAGTTTTTACTGGTACTTTGAAATTTAATAATGCAAGACTGTCAATAGATTCAGGAATGATATCAAAGAATTGGTATATTGTGAGCTCCAGGTGAAAAAATTGTAAATCTGTGGAATACGTTTTGCAGTGAATATTTATATTTTTCTTACATACTGAATTACACGTAATTCTTATTTTAGGTTCAATGTACTTAAACGTTATTCCAAATAAAAGATAAAAAACAAATTTTATTCTTTGAATTGTTACCTTGTTGAAACAGCAAACCAGTAATATTTACCAGTTTCAAGTTTTGATTATTTAAAGAAAATGTATTTTAGGAATCAGTTTTTTCTCTTAATAATTTAAGAACATAACATGACATACTGCAGTTTAAAATATTTAATACATTGTTAAATAATGTGGGTCAGTGTGTAGGCAAGCACTATATTATTATTCACCCATAGCTTTATTTATGTAGCTTTAATAGTGAATGAGACACCGGTAACAGTATCTCTGTAAGCAAACACGTTGATTACAGAAAATTTAAACTAAAGACTTGTATGTCATTTTCTTCTCAATGACGACATTGCATACCATTTCTGCTCCATCATATGTTTGATACCTTTCGTGTTCTTTTCATTTTCTTTAGTTTTACTTCTTTTCTTTGTTATTCTGGCCTCCTTTTTCATGCTTTCAGCAACTTTTTCAGTTTATGTGACATGTTGCCTGTGCGCCCATACCAGCACAATTTTCATGTTGTTCCTAGTTTTGATACCTGTTCTGCTCATTGTTTTTAATCTTTACTCCATCAGGCTGGCCAGAATGGCTGAGCGGTTCTAGGCGCTACAGTCTGGAACCACACGACCACTCCAGTTGCAGGTTCGAATCCTGCCTCAAGCGTGAATGAGTGTGATGTCCTTAGGTTAGTTAGGTTTAAGTAGTTCTAAGTTCTAGGGGACTTATGGCCTCAGAAGTTAAGTCTCATAGTGCTCAGAGCCATTTGAACCATTTTTACTCCATCATTAAAACATATTGCAACTGCTGAAACACATTCTGATTTTATTTTATGCCATGTGAATCGTCCCCTTAGATAAATTGTACAAGACTGTGCTTAAACTGACACGCAATATTTTTGGCGCAACATAATCCGACTTTCAATAATCCCTACAAGAGAATGGCCCTGACTAAATTAACCTATACGTTTCACAAATCACTTACCTCACAAAAATCTTCGTTACTCAAACTACTGCAATATAGAGAGCGCCAATACTGCTAGCTAAATAAAAGATTCAAACTACGGAAGTACTAACTACTGATAGGTATAGTTAGCAAATGAAAGATTTTAATAGAGAACAAACAATGTATTTACCTTAGTAGTCATAATATATATAGCAGTTCATGACATCCATTCTTACAGATTTCAAAACTCCGCCATCTCTCTCCCCACATCCACCACTGCTGGCAGCTCACCTCCAACTGCACAATGCTATGCGCCGCTAACAGCCAACTGCCCAACGCTACAATGGCGAGTATTACAACAATGCCAACCAGCCACAGACTGCCCACAGCACAGCCAGTGATTTTCATACAGAGGTGGTGTTACAAATAAAAAAACCTAAACAGCCTACTTACACATGTAAACATTTTTCCTGCACATACGACAGTCGACAGGTTCTTCAAAGATATTACATAAACGAGGTGTTACAGAAACTGCGGCGCCCAAATTAAACGTAATGACTTTTAAGCACGAGAATGACGAGGTAATGTACTGTACATGAAGTGTTTATTTTTAGAATCAGGAAGAACCCGAAGAATTTTATTATGTAAAACAGTAATTGTTTTGAGCTCTCATGACATCCAGGACCCAATAACAGCTAAAAATATGCCCAAGACCCTCATGGATGAAAGTTAGGTGGTAACAGCACCATACGCTAGGATACATAAAAACATGTGCTGTTAGTAACGAATAAATTTGAAATTGCAATCATTAATATTGTTGCAAACATTTGTTCTACTTAGAAAGGAAGTGTGGAAGTTTGATGAGTTACACTACAGCGAGAGTCAAAAGTCTTTACAATGTATAGAAATGTAAGTATATTTAAATGAATATGTTGTACAAATGATCTAAGTAGTATGTTTAAATCCTAATTCAGTACATAGCTGATAGAGATGTTATTATGTTGAGGGGATACAGTATTAACGTTAATAAGGAGTTCGAAATTTGTGAACAAGAACCTCAATTATTTGGTCCTCACCAATCAGGATTTCCGGTTTATCCGGATTCATGTTTTGTGTCTCTTGGTATTTTTCTCTTTTTTTCTTACAACACGAAGATATGTAGTCGGTGAGGTACATAGATTGCTTATCACTAGGCCGGTAATTTAGTCTAGTACTGAGTGATTAAGGAGCTCAGAGTGTGTGAATCACATTGTTTCTCAAGGATTGTACATTAATATATCGGTGTATTGGTGCCCATCAAGTAAGTTGCATAGTAACCACACCAACAACACTCCACCACAGCTCATTGTACCTCTGGTGCGATTCTCGACATGTGTGCCACCATCTGGTTAGTGGCGTGTGTGAATGTATCTGCTCTCTCAGCCGTCTGTTTGTTTTGCACTGACGAGCCTTCTCTCTTTGAATCATCTAAGCGTGCACATCCCACGCTTCCACCTACAGTTATTACGGTCAGTCTTAAGAAGGTGTACCGTCATTTGTACAGTGCTGAACATTTAAACTTTTTGTATTTATTAGAATATACATTCGCATTTTCGGTTAGCCGGATTACTTCCGGTCCCACCTAGTCTGGATAAAAGAGCTTCTTGTATACTGCACTGCGCATTGTAACATTGTTTATGTCTCACATAATTCCAAAATAAAAGTTAGAATTTACGATCCGTCCTCATAGCTGTGCTTCCAGCAGTACCTCATCGCCTGCGTCCCCAATTTCGCAGAAGTTGTCCTACGAAAATTGCAGAAGTAGCACTCCTGGAAGAAAGGATATTGTGACGATATTCCTTCGTCACAGCCTGTGGTTAGAGACCCGGTCCGGCACACAGTTTTTATCTGCCAGTAAGTTTCACATCGCCGCACACCCACTGCAGAGTGAACACACAATCTATTTCATAATCTATTGGCACCATAAAATGTTATGACGGTTTTTAAAAGAACTCTTTCGGTTCTATCCAGAACTGTCAGCAAAAGGGTTGTGCCAATTTATTATAACGTAGACCAAGTGGGCCTCTCGTAAATGATATTATCTCATTAACTGGTATCCCCACAAAAATGTTATTACAGTTTTCGGGAGAATTGTTAGGGTCCTATTAAAAAATGCCATCAGGCCTTATGTACGAATTTATTACTTTTTCATGACAAAAGTGAGTCGCACATTAATTATCTCATATAATGTCATCGTCACAAAAAATGTTATTATAGTCTTTGGTAGAACTCTGTGAGTGCTATTCAGAACTGTCATCAGAACTATTCTACGAATTTTGTTTCCGTACAGAAAGTGAGTATCAGATTAAAACAATTATCGTATAAACTATTATCACCACAAAAATGTTCTTATCATTTTCAATACAACTCTTCAGGTGCTATCCAGAAGTGCCAACAGAACTTTTATACAAATTTATTTTTTCCAAACTGACAAATAATTAATGTAGGTTGACTCTTACAAAGAAGAAAACAGCAACCAGCCACTATTAATACTGCTATTTATATAAGTAAATAGCGCCGTAACCGGTTTCGAACTGAAAACTTCATCTTCAGATGGCTGTTCACAATTTTTATAAGACGCACTTTACATAATTATCAGTTTTTGATATTTATGCTTCCACTGCAGCGAAATATTCTTGGTGTGTTGGTGCCATCGAAAGTTCCGCGAAATTTTTTTTGCGAAGTTGAAGAATTGAATTTTTCAAATATTGTATAGTATATGCGGCACTTATTTGATTTGCAAATGACCATATTGTGCAAATTATCTTACAATCTAGCCCTCGTGACAAATAATTTTTTACTATACAAAAATTTTGCCGAGTTGTTGTTTTCTTCCCGAAATTCTGCAGAAATATTCGTGTTTCGAGCAGGGAATTCTAGAACTATTGCATACATATCAAGAACTATGAAAAAATGTATATTTCTCGTAAAAGGGGTGCAAACTTCACGGGAAATGCTCATAAGCATTCCTTATTAAATGCAGTTACTACGAAAACAATTACCTGTACAGAATATGTTACTAGTATTTTCGATAAAACTCTTACAATGCTATCCAGAGGTGTCATCAGAACGTACGACTGAACATAATTTGTTTGTAGAGTAAGTGAGCCCCACAATTAATCAGTTATCTTACAATCTATTATAACTACAAAAAAATGTTATGATTATCGATAGAAGTCTTGGGCTGTTATCTAGAACTGTTGATCAAAACTGTTGTACGAATTTATTTTTTTCTGTGGAGACAGTGGGTCTAACAACTTAGCAGTTACCGTATAAACTATGATCGCCACAAAAATATGTTATTAGGATTTTCGA
Organism: Schistocerca gregaria; assembly: GCF_023897955.1. Lineage (NCBI taxonomy): Eukaryota > Metazoa > Arthropoda > Insecta > Orthoptera > Acrididae > Schistocerca > Schistocerca gregaria. The sequence goes on from NC_064921.1 coordinate 679,579,713, forward strand.
TAACTCTTGGTGTTCTGTTCAGAACTGTTGTACGAATTTACTTTTTGCGGAAATTGACAAAGAATGTTTTCGATACGAAAATTTTTTCGGGTATTGTTGTTTTCTTCGTTAAATTCTGCAGGACTATTCAAATTTTGTACAATGAACTCTAGAACTATGGCATTTCGTTCAAGAACTCTGAAAAAAATACATATTTCTGAAAAAAAGGGTGCCAACTTCAGAGTAAGTGAAGAGGTTTCCTCCTTAAATTGCAACGTATTAGTTGCACAAAAAACTGTTGTTACGATATTCGATAGAACTATCGGGGTTCTGTTCAGAACTGTGCTCAGAACTCTTGTACTTTTTTACATTATGCGGAAATTGACAAAGAATGCTTTCGATACGAAAATTTTTTCGAGTATTCTTGTTTTCTTCGATAAATTCTGCAGAACTATTGAAATTTTGTACAAAGAACTCTAGAACTATGGCACATCTATCAAGAACTATGAAAAAATGTACATTTCTCGTAAAAGGGGTGCTAACGTCACTTGCGTTGAACATACGTTGCACGGAGTAGCCGATCAAGTTACCCTGACGTGGACAAATTAATTTCCTGTGGCAAGGAAACCTATGTGAAGGCTCCGCTACGGATGCAGAAATTCAAGGAACAAGCACCTTCAACGCCCCTACCATGTAAACCTGTTCTTACACGATGGGGTTCTTGGCTTAATGCTGTTTAATATTGCTGCACCAACTACACCCAAATAAAGACAATCTTCTGTGAGCTTGATAGCGATGAATCAAGTGCTTTCAAAATTGTGAAAGAAGTTTTTACAGATACATTGTCTTGAAACTTGGCATACATCAACGCCAATTTTTCAGTGATATCAAAAGCCATCAAAGGACTGGAAGCTGTTGGCACTGAGCTATGTGAGGCCCTGAGTACTGTGCAACATATGCAGAGTGTGTTGGGTCGAGCTCGTGGTCATGTGGCTGACAAAGTGAAAACCAAATTGCAAAGTGTTCTCCAACGGAATCCTGAATATTAGTGACAGTCTTTCAGGTAATGCCGCAAACTCTGAAGATACTAAAACAAATCTGAACTTCAGTGTCCTGACTGCCTCCAAATACGCTCCAGTGACGTCTCGTGAAGTGGAGAGGAGCTTTCTAGGTACAAAACTATCCCCAGCGACTACCGTAGAACTTTGACAATGGAAAACCTGAAAATGCACCTTGTGATCCAGTGCAACTTTTCAGATACTGTAGATTGACATACGGGATTAAATAATGTGAAACGCTTTAAATACTATGTAGAAATAAAAACATTGTTTTACTGATCCGACAGATGATCTTTTCACTGTACTTTGTATTTAGAAAATGAAACGTTCAGACATTCAAAAAGTAGGTGCGAATTAGCCACAAACCCTACAGAAAGAAAGAACTATACTTACAATATTTTGAGAAGTGAATGTTGTATTTCTTTATGGCGAATAAAAAATTAAATAAACAAACAAGAATGCTTTAAATAAACTTCTATTAAGGCATATTTCATTTTAAGGTCATATTTATGTAAGTTTTAGGTCATAAATGCTTGCATATTTCACTGTTTTTTAGGTAATTAATATCCGGGCATACTAGTTACTGAATAGAGCGTCTCCTCTATCACGTCCGACTAAAGCGACTACATAAACCAAGTTTTTGACTAAAATGTATGTGCTGAATTATCACTTTAGTAATACACACGCTGCAACGAAGTTCAGGGTGATATATACCTCTTGACGTCTGTTTCTTTCATTCATACGGAGAATGAAATAATAAATTCTTCTTGATAATATCTTTGCTTCAGATCGAAGCACCGCATGAATAAGCCTCGAAATTAATGGGAGCAGTTGTACACAGGATGTAACAAAAATGTGCGGCACAAATTGAAGGACATATTCCTCACAAGTAGCGAAGAAATTATGTTACATGATAATGGGCCTGGAAACGCTTTGTTTCCATGTTACAGCTCATTTTCTCCGACGAGTTTCAACAAAATCAGATTGTAAATTTTCGCATTCGGCATGTTTGGGCAGAAATCAATACTCACGCAACTGTTGAAGATAGTCTTCAACAAAGACCTTCTATCAATGTCTGTTTGGTAGAGCCTAACTTTCTTCCGCCCAGGCTGAACGGACAGAATTATCATATTTTCATAGAGAATGTTCTAGCTGATCTGTTAGCAGATGTGCCTTGAGCTGTGCTACAAAACATGTACTTCATGCACGTTGGAGCGCCTACTCATTTTAGTGTTAACGTCCGACGGCTTCTAAATAATCGACTCGCTGATAGATGGATACGTGGATATTGACCAATTGCCTGACCTCCACACTCTCCGGACCTACGCCCCTGGTCTTTTATTTGTGGAGCCATTTGAAATCTCTTGTGTGTGTGGAACCCCAATACAAGATAAATGTAACCGTAGGCTTCCGCGGCCGTTGTCAATGTCAATAAAATTCTTCTGGGTTAGAGACCGCATTGTCATTTATAAAATTCCAACGTTTCGGCGTCTGTTGCAAGACGCCTTCCTCAGGGTGTGTTGCTAACTGCTGCAGGCGCCGAAACGTTGGAATTTTATAAATGACAATGCGGTTTCTAACCCAGAAGAATTTTATTGACAACCCAATACAAGATGTTCAGAGTCTCGGTGCCCGTCTAATGGAAGGCTGCGAAACCGTACGTAGTACTCTAGGGGCACATCAGCGCGTCCGAGATTCACTGCGACGACGGATTGATGCATGTATCAATGACCACGGAGTGCGTATTGAGCACCTCCTAAGAGAAAGAGCTGCATGTGATATGCTGGTACCTTCTGTTCGTGTGTGTTTTCCACGATTAATGAGCTGGAGAAAAAGAGTTGTAATGTCGAAACAACGCTCTTACAACCCACTTTCTTCGCCTACGTGTAAGGAATTTGTCCTGCGGTTTTTACCGTACATTTGTGTTACACCCTGTATCAAATAAAACGTGAGAACTTTCCGAAAGGTTACCTAGGTCAGACTGGTCTTTTCATATACGTTTTACAGAAGACTCTTCAATACATATTGACAAACAGCTTTTGGTGAACGTCTAACCACGCTGTCGGACCCAATGATTTGATCTGGAAGTTCTACATAACGAACCGAAAGGACATATGCTGACCATGCTGGAAAAAATTGAGATTTTTATACACGGTTCACAAGAACTTGGCACTAATTAAATCATCAGAATGACTCTATTGGCCGGCCAGTGTGGCCGAGCGGTTCTAGGCGCTTCAGTTTGGAACCGCGCGACCGCTACGGTCGCAGGCTTGAATCCTGCCTCGGGCATGGATGTGTGTGATGTCCTTAGGTTAGTTAGGTTTAAGTAGTTCTAAGTTCTAGGGGACTTATGACCTCAGATGTTAAGTCCCATAGTGCTCAGAGCCATTTGAACCATTTGACTCTATTGCTAGTACATTTCTAGAAACTTTGAAGTCCTCTTCCTTTCACCTACCTCAACAAAATTCCCGTATCATCAGTAGCCCCAATAACCGGGAAGGGGCAATACATCGCCTCACACACCGACTTAGAAACAGGCTAGCTTGTAGATCACATAACACCAAAATATAAGTAGTGAAAGACTCAGGTTTTGATTCGGAAGCACAAAACTACGGCAGCGCTCTTGCTGGCATGGCAGTGAATTTTGAATACGACAAATTATGGCGCGCAGATATGAAATACACGATTTAGATTACAATATATTTCATTTTTACTTTATGGATTGATCTGGTAGTTTAGTAGTGAAGTGTGTGCTGGAGAAATAAAGCTTTTTGTAACACCGCAAAGCAATGTATTCGAGAAGTCTCAAATCAAAACGAAGTTTAACTTCTCGTGCCTGAGATTCACAATCCTATACAATTTTGTAAATGGCGTTGTGGTTGCATCTTGACTGTAAAATTATTTGCTTATAAAACCGAAAATTGCAACTTTGGCCGCGTGGCTGTTATAAAGTGGAAATCATTGCGTTTAGCAGATGTGAAATCTCAAACATCATCTCACTTGACATGACATGACACACAAGCTGGTTTCATCACATTGTGTTCCTCATTACAATTTCTTGTATGTATCGTACACTTTGAATTGGATTGGGAATATGATGCTCATACTCAGTTTTATTTTTGCTCGTATCCGTAATATTATATCAAGTAAATGATTACATATCTGTTTTTGTTTCATGAAAAGTGGAGGCTGATTTCGTCACATAGTGTTCTGCGGTCTCATGTAGATTTGTTCCTGCTCACAAATACCTGTGTGAAGTATTCGATTTAATTGCTTTTTACGTGTATTGTTCGTATTTTATTTTGTTTTAGTTAGCATCCGTTTTTCGTGCTTTATGGCATTTAGTACAGAACTCCACGTCGCAGCTTTTGACAGAATTGGTACTCAGCTTCATTATATCTTGTCACTGAATGAGTATATATTCCTGCTCTGAACGGTATTGCTTCTTGCCACTGGTGTGCTTTGCAGTCTTAGTAATTAAGGCATTCTCCTTGTAAATGCTGAAAATACAATACTAGTTTCGCAAATGTGTTCAACCGTTATCAGTAGGTACTACATATAAGCAATACATTTTAGCAGAACTCGATGTGATACAATCATCCTCCAACTCCAATGAAAATTTAAAAGCCAATAATACACACTTTCATGCTTTCGTCGTTGGACCTGTTAGTGAATTCTGTACAACAAGCGGTTACTGAAAGCAGTAGCATTCCGTACGGTGGAATTACGCTCACACTAAAATACGGAATCTCATGTACAAATTTGCACTTCAATCTGTATCTTTTGTGCTAATAATAAAATTGTAAACCTGACATGTATCTTTGTTCGTCCGTTTGAGCACGTTAATCACCAGTACTACTAAACGAATTTTCATGGGATTTTCACTAGTAAATTGAGCATAGCTTGGAGCAACATATAGGCTTCATTTGATCACCATCGGTTCACGGGGAAAAATATATTGTAATTTAAAAAAAAATCGTGTCTGTCTGTCTGTTTGAACACACTAATCTCCAAAAATATCAGACGAATTTTCGATGGTATTCGAGGTAATTGGAGTGTAGCTTTAAAAAATGGCTCTAAGCACTATGGGAGTTAACATTTGAGGTCATCAATCCCCTAGACTTAGAACTGCTTAAACGTAACCAACGTAAGGGCAGCACACACATCCATGCCCGAGGCAGGATTCGAACCTGCGACAGTAGCAGCGGCTCTGTTCCAGACTGAAGCGCCTAGAACCGCTCGGCCTCAGCTATATAGGCTTTATTTCATAAAATATCATAACACGGAAAAAAGTTATCGTAATTTAAAATATTTTCTAAAATCGCCTGCTCAGTTTAGTATTTTGGACGTTGAATGATCACTGTATAGTACACCAAAGAACCAACGGACGGGGCAGTTAGTTTCGTAGTACACGAAACAACCATTAGATTTTTTTAACTCTCTGACAGGTGAATTTTCGGAAGTTTATGTCACTGACAGAATTAAGCCCCGCTATATTATCTTCATGAATTTACTTGGCTAGAATACACGGATTTACTGATGTCGCTTTGTGTATTAAAAGCTCAATGACATTACTTTGCTTCTATCAACAGATTGTATTTATATTTGACTTCTGTCCGAGGAAAGGTTTTTAGCTCAGAGACATAAGTATTTTCAGAAGTTTGCGGAAGTGAGAGAACTGAGCGCTGCTCTCTTATCGATAAGTATACAAACTGAAACTGAATTTCCTTGGCTAGTTTGTAGGATCTACTTACATCGCATTGTGTATTAAAAACGTAACGAGATTGCTTTGCTTCTTTTGATGGGTTTAATTTATTTTCTTTGCTAGGAAAACCGATTTTATTAAATATGCTTTGGGATTTGCGTACCTTCTTATTACATCATGGTTTTGTTTTGTTTACTAATGAAAACGGCTAAGTCTTTCTGAATGCACCAGAATGTCTAAAAGACTGACGACTGTACAGTCTCAAGAATCGAATGAACGTCGTGAGGCAAGACCTGCTGCAGCTCGAGAACATCAGGCTGCAACTCAACCTTCGGGAACTCCTTCCAAAACGAGGTGCTACATGACTTCGATCGAGAGTGTTATGAATTATTTTACTCTTCAGAACCTTTCACTCATAGAGGTTTCGAGTTCTCTCTGACGTAGTATCACAGAAGCGGAAATTTTGAAGGGAAGTGGCGCTTGAGAGTGAGTTATTACACTCCGAATCCACTTGTTTATAAGAGATTACCATATAGCTTTAAACGTCAACAATTCTTGCTGATATTTCGTTGCCATGAGCATAAACAGAGTACAAGTCCAGACAGTGTGTGTTGTGCGCGCGGACACAAGAGTCAGTTGCTTTTCGCATTGCCAGTACTACTACATGACTTTCACCTGTGTTAATGAAGCTAACAACCCCTTCGTTCATGTCTCTAATCATACTACACAAAAAGTCGTATGCTAAGAAGCTTTATAAGTCAAACGTAAATACGACACTTATAAAGTCTCAGGCACAGCTACACTCCTGGAAATTGAAACAAGAACACCGTGAATTCATTGTCCCAGGAAGGAGAAACTTTATTGACACATTCCTGGGGTCAGATACATCACATGATCACACTGACAGAACCACAGGCACATAGACACAGGCAACAGAACATGCACAATGTCGGCACTAGTACAGTGATATCCACCTTTCGCAGCAATGCAGGCTGCTATTCTCCCATGGAGACGATCGTAGAGATGCTGGATTTAGTCCTGTGGAACGGCTTGCCATGCCATTTCCACCTGGCGTCTCAGTTGGACCAGCGTTCGTGCTGGACGTGCAGACCGCGTGAGACGACGCTTCATCCAGTCCCAAACATGCTCAATGGGGGACAGATCCGGAGATCTTGCTGGCCAGGGTAGTTGACTTACACCTTCTAGAGCACGTTGGGTGGCACGGGATACATGCGGACGTGCATTGTCCTGTTGGAACAGCAAGTTCCCTTGCCGGTCTAGGAATGGTAGAAACGATGGGTTCGATGACGGTTTGGATGTACCGTGCACTATTCAGTGTCCCCTCGACGATCACCAGAGGTGTACGACCAGTGTAGGAGATCGCTCCCCACACCATGATGCCGGGTGTTGGCCCTGTGTGCCTCGGTCGTATGCAGTCCTGATTGTGGCGCTCACCTGCACGGCGCCAAACACGCATACGACCATCACTGGCACCAAGTCAGAAGCGACTCTCATCGCTGAAGACGACACGTCTCCATTCGTCCCTCCATTCACGCCTGTCGCGACACCACTGGAGGCGTGCTGCACGATGTTGGGGCGTGAGCGGAAGACGGCCTAACGGTGTGCGGGACCGTAGCCCAGCTTCATGGAGACGGTTGCGAATGGTCCTCGCCGATACCCCAGGAGCAACAGTGTCCCTAATTTGGTGGGAAGTGGCGGTGCGGTCCTCTACGGCACTGCGTAGGATCCTACGGTCTTGGCGTGCATCCGTGCGTCGCTGCGGTCCGGTCCCAGGTGACGGGCACGTGCACCTTCCGCCGACCACTGGCGACAACATCGATGTACTGTGGAGACCTCACGCCCCACGTGTTGAGCAATTCGGCGGTACGTCCACCCGGCCTCCCGCATGCCCACTATACGCTCTCGCTCAAAGTCCGTCAACTGCACATACGGTTCACGTCCACGCTGTCGCGGCATGCTACCAGTGTTAAAGACTGCGATGGACCTCCGTATGCCACGGAAAACTGGCTGACACTGACGGCGGCGGTGCACAAATGCTGCGCAGCTAGCGCCATTCGACGGACAACACCGCGGTTCCTGGTGTGTCCGCTGTGCCGTGCGTGTGATCATTGCTTGTACAGCCCTCTTTAAGTGTCCGGAGCAAGTATGGTGGGTCTGACACACCGGTGTCAATGTGTTCTTTTTTCCATTTCCAGGAGTGTATAAATAAATACCTGTGCAACACCGGGTTTTTCAGCTTGTGTTGAATATTTCTTCTGCATAATAGTACCTGGCACAATAACAAAGTACTGTATCACTAATACTACACAGCATACTCAGTGGCGAGCAGGGACACCAAAGCAGAAATATGTACTCACACCGTGACAAGATGTAATAAAGTTGAATACCAATTCTGAGTCCTCCATTAAACGCGAGAACGAACGAAAAATGGATGTGAAATAAAGTAAACTAGAACAGGAATAATATACTTAAACACACTACAATCGAGCGGTTTACACACGTATTTTTCAACTGGAACAAATTTACATGAGTTCACAGAATTCTATGTGACGAAACCAGCTTCTGTTTTAAATAAGGCAGAAACAGATATGGTATAATTTACTGCTCCCAACATTACGGATGTAAGCAAAAATCGAACAGTATACTATCAGCATATTCGCAACATAATTCAAAGAGTGCAGTATACACACACTAAGTTGTAATCAGGAACACAACTCTAAAAAACCAGCTTCTGTTTCGAACGAAACCAAAACAATACTAAATAAGAACTTGAAATGGTGGACTGATAAACTTGCATCCTTCCAAGTGACCTGGCAGCGAGCCAAGGCTGTATGAGTTTCACACTCCTAATGCGGACTGGTTTCGGTACATAACTGCAATACCTGCACTCCGTAAAAGGCCACAATTGGCAGCAAAGAGGTAATTTTAGTAGTGATATGCTATAATCTGTAATTTTAGTTTTCTTCATATAGAACAACTTAAATAATTTTTTCTTTTAGGAAAATTACGCATTAATGCAAGTGAATATATTACGCTCATGTCACCCCCCCCCCCCCCCAATTCTCCTTCTTCCTGCCTTCTCTCCCCTATCAGTAGTCCCGTATCCCAGATCTTCTTCCTTCTCGCTCCTCCTTGCACCAATTATGTGCTCATATATAGCCTTCAGTTGCAAACCACAGTACTTTGATGTGTAGTCCTGTGAGGACGCAGGTGGTTGTGTACACAACTATATAGGTAAATGAAATAGATGTTTGTAATACCTATTATAAAGCAATTGAGAGTAGATACTTTTTTTTTCTTTGTTTCGTATTTGAGATCTGATTACCAAATATTGATCGAAACCGTATCATAAAAATAAATGTGAAACGATGAGGACGAAATGAAGAATAAATTTCTAATTTAAACAGAGCTGAGAAATCTCTGGTAACGAATGTATCAGAAATAGTGAATTTCTGGTTTGTCGAACCTCCTGAAGCCTTAAATGAAACATGAGTCGTCCCATTTTTTAAGTCTAAATGTCTACGGCATTTCTTTTCGATCCATTCATGCTACACGTACCGTCTATATTTTATTAACTCACTGAGGCTATATTTCTTCTGATCTTATGTGATATATTTTTTCCCTCTCACCATACATTTTAAGCGCGCTGTGCAATGGCTTACTGATTGTGTTTGTATTATTACTGTCCTGTAGTCCTGCCGAGCTGATGCTTCTTCATTTCAAAGTAGATTAATGTCTCTCCAACTCATTTTATTCGCTCAAATGTTTGTTTGTGAACGGAAAATGTAGGAAACTCCATTATGGAGAACGGCGGCTGTGAAACATTAGCGTCCATTAAATTTCGTGTTTTTTCTCCACAGTACGTTTCGTCCGTGCTAAATGGTGGTCGCGCTTTACAGCCTAATCCTGTCACAAGATATAATAACACAGAGTAATGCGCAAAGTGCTCTGCGAGTTTTGAATGAGCTGTTACTCTTTCGTAAGAAATCTTATTAGAGTAAATCTGACAGTTTCAAAGAAATCCTCGAATAATCGGTATTAGCTCATAGGTGACTAACTGTGGAATATATGAAGTTCCACACAAATATAATGCACAAAAACCGCTCATACACCCATCTTTATTTTCTAGCAGCTGCAAAATCTTTCCTGTAATGAGTTTACCTGCCTTAATTTTGCATGTTCTAGAAACACCAGGACAGTAATTATATACATTTTGTGTGTTTGATACCCTTCTACTTGACAGCAATATTTTGCTTCATCCTCTGCACATCCCATGTACCTTGTCAGTGTATCTCAACTGGAAAATATAATTTTGTTGTAATATATGCTGAAGCACTGCTCCATTAAGAATAACCCTAAATTAAATGAAATACACCGTCATAAATGTCGAATAACATTCTAGATAAATCGAAATGTCTAATTTTCATTTCTAGATCGAAATGAAGCCTGTAATTTTGCAGTTATTTTGAGGAGATTCACTCAGAGCATGCGTCTGTCTCACTAAGTGATTAATGTCATTCTTATAAGTTTAGAAAGTACACCACTAGCTCATTTATCTGAGGGTATGAATTAGCTTTAGTCACTTGTGAACGATGAAACCAAAGATATTCTTGTGGTTACATTATAAAGCAGTTACAGATTTACAGATAGCACTGTTATAATTTTCATTCTATTATACAATGAACTGCGTTAGCAGCAGTCACTGTTGTGAACGAGTAACTCAAGCTAACACATTTAAGTGGAATAAACCGAATTGTGTTAATATTATCAGAAATAAACTATGTGTTTTACATAAATATTGAAATTATACCCATCTTAACTGTCAACCGAAATTGTATTATTAAACGATAGCCAGTTTATATGTCCCTATGCAGCATATACTTTATTTGGCAACATTTATTACGTGACTGGTTGTAACTTCTAAAAGTGCTTAAGCTTACTGTCCTGTATAATAACTATAGAATAACGCTGTATACCTAAAGTTGTAAGTCCTCAATAAACCACCAAACATAAGCACTAATATATAAGAAAACTTCTTTCAGTTAGTCTTGTTTGAAGAAACAAGAACTTCCTCATGCATTAACAATCCAGACGTCATTGATATGTATTTGAAACACCATAGATCAAATATTGATTTCTGCAACATATTTCATCCTATTGCAGCAGATTTCTAGTGCCTACTGCTGTGTGTTGGGCAGGGACTAATACATAGTATTTTAAGATTCAAATAAGGTAAAAGCCCTGAACCAACTGCACTGGGTACTCTGTGAACGCTTAACTTTTGTGTGGCCGTATGATGCAACAAACTACAAAAAACCTTAGCCAACTCACAAAATATTATCAACACAAATTTAGTTTTTGTTTAACGATTCAAGTTCAGTGAGTAGCGTTTGAATAGTACTCATTTCATTGAGACTAATAGAAAATTGAATGGAAAATTTAAAAGACTTCATAACATTAAGAACTTTTTGTGGGAACATAGGACACAGCTGAATTTTATGCCACTTACTTTACTATGCTCTTTTTAGAAATTGAAGGCTGTCGATTAATGAACTTCCAAATCCAAATAACCTAGATGTTGATACTATTGACAGGTATGCAGCCGGATTTCATCATCTTGACAACGTGATACTTCGACGCTCCAAGAGGCCGCCATCTTCAGCTGAGGTTGTAGTTGCACGAGCTGGTGCGTAATCACATTGACGGGCGTGACTGTGCAGCCGCAATCTTTCCTGAAGATGGCAGCCAATTGGACCGTCGCAATATTGTGTCGTCAAGAGGATCAAGTCCGGCTGCTAACCCGTGAGGAGCATCAACATTTATTATGCTGGAGAAACCTACATAACAACTCCAGATAATCTGCTCTTTAAGAAATTGAAAATGCCTGCAGATACTGAGCACATCAGAGGTTAGTTCTGCGCTAACTTTTAAGGAATTTTCCTCATAACTTCGTATTTGATTTTTCTGCCTCATGTTTTGCTGTACTCCAAATAGATCTTACCTCGCTTTTCTACAAGTTTTTTTTCTTTAGAAACACTTATGTTTTGGTTTTCTGGCGACTGCAGCTAGAATTCTACAATGCAAGTCGTAATAAGATTGACCATTTAATCACCGGTGCACACTGATGCTGAGCATAGAGTTTTCTTAGCTTTATATGATATTCTAAAGCAGCTTGTGATTTTCGGTTTAGGACCATCTGTAAATAGACAGACATAATTCTGAGTCTGCATTCCGGACATACTTCTTTAATTTCGCTATTACTGTTTCCTTTAATTGCAGTTGGTGTTTTCCACTTCGTCGTTATGTAAGTCACGTACTATGATATGGAATGTCAGCAACTTAGAATCGTGATCTCTTATGAAATTTACGGAAAGAGATTTCAGTGTGGGTGTGTCTATAAATATTTAAATAAACGTAACTCTACTGGTTCTCACAATGCTGATAGCAAATTATATAATGAGTATTAGATAGTATGAAATTACACATAGTACACCAGTATTTGTATTCTAAAAAAAATAACATTGAATATCTTTTAGTATTACTCCGTTCTGTTTCAAATTTGAAAAAAAAATAATAAAACATCAAAGTGTTTCACGAATCACTCGCAATCTGCCGCTGCAACCTTTCGACTTTCATATCTTTGCATTAACCTTCAACTTTCTATGAATTTCTGTTTGCTTAGTAAAATCTACAATATGTTGTTCAGTGAAAAATTTAAGAATACCAATATTTTCATTTGCAGCCATTCACATTGGGAATCATAAGTCGTCTCATCTTAATATTAGGCCTATCATAATGGGAAACAGATTGAATGCCTATTCACATTTAGTATTACCATATCTGTGATTAAACAGCGTTCAGAAAGTCATAATAAATGAAAATGCTTTGCAGGTTGCAGAGCATATACTGAAGTCGTTAATGTTGTTCTTTAATCGTCAAATACTTTGCTTTAATAATTTTATTTTCACCTCCTCTGCTGTCTACACAATTTTCAGGATCAAAATGTTCATTCGTACTTATTTACTTAAATCCTAATGCTCTGGACTCTACGTGAAAAACGTGCTGTCCCCACACCATTGACAACAAGAAGGCACTATCCCTGGTAAAGATTTTCCTGCCATTCGAACTAATTATCTACTCCCTTTCCTATTGAGGAGTGGGCTATATCTTGTTAAGCCCGATCTGTCAAAAACAAAGACAGAAACAACACCTTCATTTGACCCATTAACTGTCAGAAGTAGTCGATCTAAGTCATTGTTCATTCCCCTCCAAGACAGTTCGAGTGGAGACGGTCATAAGGTCTAAAACCTGGAACAAATTCAACATTTTTTACTACTCACTGTCGAAACGATCAGATATGAACGGAAAGCAACACTACAATATGTTGGTAATTCTGAGGGACTGTTGCCGGTACTGATACGTGAAGAAAAGTGACCAGTGCAAGGGACAAGTGATGATGCGCTTCCACGACCAACATCCCCAAACATAAACTCAGTAAATGCCGCTCCACAATGTGTAATGCTCATCTGATACCTCAGTAGCACGAAAAATGAACATCGTTTCGAGGCCAATAGCGAATTTATGGTGACTTACGACGCGATGATGTGACATGATGAAATAGGTAAATACTGCTGGTATCTTTAATACGGTCGAATTTATAAACCACTTGCAAGAGGGGTGATAGAGTTTTTTATTGTGACTGAAATGTTTGTGGACTCTCTCGACTGATTCATCGAGATTGCTTTTTCACTTTGGACGCATACCATGAAAAGTGCCCTGAATGTAGTCGAACAGAGATGAATAAACAACCTCGTTGTCGACGGGACGTAAAACACTAATCTCCTCCTCCTCCTGAATAACCGACAGACGAAACTGCCGTCAACTATGCGCATGGTGCGTGCCGAATATGTTTACAGAAGAGCACGAAATAAATTGCATAGACGCAGTTCGAGGCTTTCTTGCTCGTTACAAGAGAGAGGATAACTAATGAATTTCTGTTGTGACACTGGATGCAATCTCGGTGACTGTGCACACGGGCCGTACAGTAGGATGTATTGGCTCCCTGCGGCAAACTGTCCGAATGAAAAAAAGAGTTTGCCGGTGCTATTTTGGGCTTGACCATAGATTGTATTAATGAGTAGTTTCACAACAGGTCAGTCCATAAACAATAACAGATAGTGGGGAAACTTACGGAGGATTCTTTTGACGATCCAGAGAATGAGGAAGCCTATGAAAGTGGAACGATTGCTACACGGTAATCCTGAGCTCCGACCACACACAAAGCGTTTAATGGTTTTCACTGGAATAATCGAACGTTGCTGCTCCTTACTGGACCAAGTTAATTCCCTTCATTGACCATTTTGAAGGAGTACATGGGTGGAAAACTATTTTTTTGCAGACTATGAGGTGAAGGATGCTGTGTATGAACGGCCAAGGAAATTGGTAGCAGAAACATGTGTTATAACCATACCAAACGTGGTACACAACCGCTTCAAATTCTAGAAACGCAATAGCACTTACGTGGGAAAATAGTGTTATAATGGAGTATTCTGACATTCATAAATACATTTGCGTTTTCTAAGGTGTGAATTTGTTGTGAACTTGCTTTCCAGGACACGTCTCATATTTTAGTAGTTTTCTCATTACTGTGTTCCTCATTCGTTTTAATATCGATTCATACTCCAGCCTGCCGGCCGCGTGGTCTCGCGGTTCTAGGCGCGCAGTCCGAAACCGTGTGACTGCTACGGTCGCAGGTTCGAATCCTGCGTCGAGCATGGATGAGTGTGATGTCCTTAGGTTAGTTAGGTTTAAGTAGTTCTAAGTTCTAGGGGACTGATAACCACAGCAGTTGAGTCCCATAGTGCTCAGAGCCATTTGAACCATACACCAGCCGTTGTTCCACATTTAAAATCCCTGCACAATGATCCTTCGTTTTCCACCACCTGCACGGGAGAACATATGGCTTTAAGAAATATGTTACATAATTTTTCCTGTAACTGCTTTGCTCGTACCAAAGAACGAACAAGTGAAGCACTGGGAGAATATTTGAAAAATACTCGTTCATGAAGAGCTGCAAAGGTACGGAAAAAATCTAGGCTTGGGAGAATGAATCACAGGTATCTTTCAGTTTTGATGTACGATAGGTGGTGCGTATAACAAAGAAAAACAACCTGATAGTATGTACCGACGACGGGGTTTGATACGTCACGTAAATTTGCATGAAAGAATGGATCATTTTTGTTATGCCATCATGATAAGTAAACTTGAGTATTCCAAGGTGCGTATAAAGAATTTCAGCAATCTACAGAGTACAATTCATCGCCTACAGCCGTCTGAACTGATCAGTGCGGAGATTGATTGGGAATGGAGGAAACCGAGTTTCATGCTGTTACTAAACATTTTCAGTTGAATTTTTGGACTATACACAAATAAAAACAGAGTTGGCTGAGTTGAACGCAATCTATGCACCATCGTTCAAGAACATTTACTTTTGGAGTAATGAATATAAACGTGCTCGGAGACGCAGCGAAGACGAAGTTCGCTCTGGCTGTCCATCTGGTATCACCACAAAAACAAACACCTATTGACAAAATTCATGATATTATAATGCTAGCCCGCCGAAAAAAATTTCATGAGGTTTCTGGGACTGTAGTCATCTCGCCTGAGCGACTGCGTAATATCCTGCACGGAGCATCGGCTATGAAGAAACTGTGTTCGCGCGCTATTGGTATGCGATTCCTCACATTCGACCAAAGGCACACCCGGCATATTTGAAAATCGCAGTCGCAATTCGCAACACGTTTTGCCCCCATATGTGACTTCTTCTGAAACCTGGTTCCATAATTACACACCAGAGCCGAAACAGCATTCAAAACATGGGTCAAAGGTTTGCAGAAGTACACCGAAGAAAGCAAAGACCATTTTGTCAGCTGGTAATATGATGGCCACTGTTTTCGGATTCCCCAAGAGTAAGCCACACAGATTATTTGGGAGAAGGCAAAACCATAATTGGACTCTCTTATGCTTCATTGTTGGATCGTTTAAAACTTGTATTGGGTGATAAAAGACCAAGGTTGACACGCAAAAATATGCTCTTTCAACAGGATAATGCACCACCCCATATATCAGCGACCACAATAGCGCAAACGCATGAAACGAGATCTGAATTTTCCTCGTCCATCCTATTCATCATACTCAGCCCCGAGTGGCTTCTTCCTGTTCCCCAATTTGAAACTTTAGCCTGCTGGGAAAAAGTTTTCACCAAATGAGAATTACAAAATCACTCTCTTATAAATTTAGTGGTGAACATTCAAATTATTCTCTTACAAGATTATTGGTGAACATCTTGAGCACGTTGAATTGACTAAGTATTTAGAGATAATACTAAGAAGCGATATGATATACGATGATCACGTAACATCAGTATTAGAGTAAGCGATTGAGGACAGGTTTTTTTGAAAGGATTCTTCCGAAAATGCAATGAATGTGTAAATGAAATCGCATACAAGAACATTAGTGCAACCAATTCTACTGTTCCATCGTTTCGAGTTCTTATCTAATACGCACAACAACAGACGGAAGAAAAGACAAATGCTCTGGGGAGTTAATTGGGAATCCACGAAGGAAATACGACGTAGTTCATAAGAGATCCCGTTGGGAAAATTTAGAGACCCTGTATTTGAAGGAGACTGTGCGTCAGTTAGGCTACCACCATCGTATACGAGGTGTATTCAGAAAACAACCGAGCCACATTTTTCTAAACTTCATTATCAATTTTACAGATTATTGGTTCTTCTCCCCTTCAAAGTTCTCCCCTTCCCTATTCACATACTTTTCCCAGAGATGAAATGGAAATGGGCGTTTGGCGTCTTTTTTTTTGCGCCGGGAGGCCCCTTACGGTGCAGGTCCGGACGCCTTCGTGCAGGTCTTATTACATTCGACGCCACATTGGGCGATCTGTGGCCGGATGGGGATGAAATGATGATGAAAGCAACACAACACCCAGTCCCTAAGCGGAGAAAATTCCCGGGCTGCTATCGGGGCGGACAGCGATGATACCTTTCCGCGAAACAGTTCTGGATAGCTTCATCTGAGGTGGCCTTTGCGGTCTGCGACGAATTTGCTTTGAAGTCATAAACCCTCTGGAAACAGTGTTCTTTCTAAACGGGTTTTAATTCCGGAAATAAGAAACTGCAAGGAACAAGGTCTGGTAGGTACGGGGGCCGTGGGAGGACAAACTGAGGAATTGACTGATAACTTTTTTATAGGCAGGTTTCAGGCTGAAACAATTAATGTGTACCGAATCGCTAATGGACTATCTAATCATGGTGCACAATTGTTATAAATGAACAATATAGCACCTTCAACCCTGAGACAGATTTATAAAAAACCGTGGGGCTTTTTAACGAGAACAGCGTACAATGTTTTAAGAGTAAGTTAAAAGGGGTGGTATGGGATGAGGTATATGTGGAAAGAGATGCTAATTCAAATTTTGTTTATTCCATTATAAATTTCTGTAAATATTTTAAAGTTGCTTCCCTAAAAACTGCCCAGGAGATCCATAAAAAAATGAAAAGCAAGCCATGAATAAATAAGGGAATTAAAATCTCATGTAAGAGGAAGAGGGAAATTTATATAAAGGAAAGAGTAGGTGGAGAAGCATCATTACCTCCAAGTACTGACAGAAATAAAGAATGTAGATAATAAGATGAAAACCATATGTGATATTGTCAAACTGAAGACAAGACAGCCTGTCAGTGTTCAAGATACCATAACAATTAATTCACAAGTTGTAGGTACTTTTAACAGTCACTTTCTAATTGTAGCAGTAAAATAGGATTAATTCGTTTAGTTGAAGGAGCAAGAGACTATGTTAAAACTGTCATTCCACAAAACATCAAGCAACTAAAAGTTTTACCGCCAATATCCTTCAATGATTTATAAAAATTCCAAAAAAATGCTAATGTATGTGGTGTTGAAGGAATTTCAAACATAATTATGGAAAGTTGTTAAGAAGTAATATCCTTAGTGACATATGCAGCGCATTATAGGCAACGGAAATTTTTCCTCGCTGGTTTAAATATGCAATTCCTAACTCTCTTCATACAGAAGACAGAATTAAACAGTTATTGTAAGTACGACTGCAGGTCTTGAGTGTTGCGTGCTACCATTTCTAATAAATGTTAATATGACCCTAAAGAAGCAGGGAAGCCGCAAAAAGTAGCCACTGATGTTAATGGATGTCCTTATTTTCATAACGCGTTTCAGGCGTAGCTCATTATCAGATGACCTGCTAAATTAATAACATGTTTTTACACTCATATGTGAAAGCATGCACAAGTGTATTAATACAGGCACAAAGGTTTGAAAACGAAAATTCATATTTTTTTACGGAAATACGTATCATAATACAGTAATTACTATGCTATGACAAATAAGTCTTACGGCGTATAAGGCCAAGAAATTACTGTATTCATATAAAGAAAGAATTGCTGCTTGGCATATAGACTACTAGCAGACGTATGAATACGGCGGCCTTCAACACACATAAGTAACCTCGCTTACGCTTGATGGCATATCCTTTCTAATACTTGTTAATATCGTCCTAAAGAATCTGATAGGTCGCCAAAAATAGTCACTACATATTAATGGAAGTACTTTGTTTTCATAGCGCGTTTCAGGCGTAGCCCATCACATGACCTTCTAAATTAATAACACATTTTTATATTACAAATGATGCATAATTTTTATTTTCTTTCGCTATCTCGAACAAGCGTGGTTACTTACGTGGTGTTGAGGGCCGCTATGTTCATTCGTCTGTTAGCTGTCTGTAAGTCATATCGGTATTATTTTCCTCATATCAATACAGTAACATCCTGGTCTTGTGAGTCCAAAGAATTCTTTATCACAGAACGGTATTTAAATTGTATTCTGGTATGTATTTCTGTAAAAAAACTATGACTTTTGCCTTTCAGACCTTTGTGGGTGTAGTAATCCGTTTCTGTACGCTTGAAAATTTGTAATATAAATATGTATTCTGAATTTAGCAGGTCACTTGATGATGGGCTACACTCAAAATGCGTTATGAAAGCCGGCCGATGTGGCCGAGCAGTTCTAGGCGTTTCAGTCTGGAACCGCGCTACTGCTACGGTCGCAGGTTCGAATCCTGCCTCGGGCATGGATGTGTGTGATGTTCTTATGTTAGTTCGGTTTAAGTAGTTCTACGTTCTAGGGCACTAATGACCTCAGCTGTTAAGTCCCATAGTGCTCAGAGCCATCTGAACAATTTTTTTGTGTTATGAAAGCAAAGGAGTTCCATTAACATCTATTGACTACTTTTCCGAACCAATCAATTTTCTTGAATCCTAATAAGAAATCATCATCCAGTTACCCTACTGTACTTAGGAGCAGTTTCACACTAAAGTGGAAACAATTTACTTAGCATGTCATAGTTTGGACCTCAGAATGGTTACTCGACTAGAAATGCCATTTATACATTCACTCATCGACTAATGTAAGCCTTAAATAATAAACTACCGCCAGATGGTATTTTTTGCGATGTTTCTAAGGCGTTTGATTGTGCACATAATGTTTCTCTCACTTGATTTTTATAGAACTGAGGGATTCACAGGTAGCTGTTTTCAACCACACTTAAGTAAAACGCAAAAAGTTGTGATGGATAATTCAAACAACAACAGAATAGTGAAAATTACAGTGACTGGGTAGAAATCACAAAGGGACTCACTCAGCGTTAAAGTTTGGGTCTTCTCCTATCCCTTATAAATGTGAATGACTTTCCACTTAACATTCAATAAACAGAATTAACACTTTTGAAGACGATGCGTTACAATAAATCCTATTAGCGAGAAAGTAACGGGAAAGATGGTAAATGATAGAGTCCAAAGAATTAGAGAAGTTCTACTCAGAAAACGGACGCTCCCTAAATTTTGAGAAAAAACACTATATTCACTTCTGTACAAAAAATAGTCTCATACCGAAAACTGACATAGCACATGAGGAGGAGTCAGTAAATAGCGTAGAATGCTAGAGACTTTTGGGTGTACACACTGATGAAAACTTGAACTGGAAAAATGATATTACTGAATTTCTCAAACAATTAAGTTCAGTTATTTTTGCTTTTCGTATAATCTCTAATCTGGGGAAAATATTTAGCATATTTACGTTCTATGATGTCTTATAGAATTATTTTCTGGAGTAACATATCATTTAGAAAAGAAATACTGACTGCACAAAAGCAAGAGGTAAGAATAATATCTGATGTTCATCTCTGAACGTCATTTAGCTAGGCATAGTCACTGCGCCGTCACAATACATATATTCGATATTGAAATTCGTCTAAAGAATCCATCGCAGCTTCAGAAGAACAGTGATGTCAATATCTACAACATTAGAGGGAAAAATGAATACTGAAGCTCAGAAAACAGTTCAGTACTCAGCGTCAAAAATCTTTGATAATTTTCGCAATAACGTTAAATATTAAATCTTACTTAAAATCATTTCTCATGAGAATATTTCCATTCCACTGACGACTTTTTACTTAATAACTGGCAGGCAGTAAAAAAAAAAATCCCTTCCTGAAAATGATGTGTGGAACATGGAATTAAGTAACTGAGAAAGCTGAGAGTGCGGATACAATGTCGTGATGCAAGATCCATGATTTCTCTCGCCACAACTCTGACGTTTCCTGCGTTTTTTTCACTATTGCGAAACTTCTTGATAGTACACACGGTTCACCGTTCACCTTGGGGCAAGAATTAAAATACACATTTCTATTAAAGGTAGAAAACAGTGACATCACTTTGACATTGGACCGTGTCTGGCGTTCTTGCTTGGGGGTGTGGGTTTGCTTTGCTACCCCATTGTGATGACTGAACTTTCGCGTTAATGACGTAGCTGTAAACCCAGCTTTCATCTCCCGTTATGACCCTTTGAATGTTTCACCGTCAGTCGCTCGTTCAAGGAGTTCCCGACAACGAGCACGCCAAATTACACTCCTGGAAATGGAAAAAAGAACACATTGACACCGGTGTGTCAGACCCACTATACTTGCTCCGGACACTGCGAGAGGGCTGTACAAGCAATGATCACACGCACGGCACAGCGGACACACCAGGAACCGCGGTGTTGGCCGTCGAATGGCGCTAGCTGCGCAGCATTTGTGCACCGCCGCCGTCAGTGTCAGCCAGTTTGCTGTGGCATACGGAGCTCCATCACAGTCTTTAACACTGGTAGCATGCCGCGACAGCGTGGACGTGAACCGTATGTGCAGTTGACGGACTTTGAGCGAGGGCGTATAGTGGGCATGCGGGAGGCCGGGTGGACTTACCGCCGAATTGCTCAACACGTGGGGCATGAGGTCTCCACAGTACATCGATGTTGTCGCCAGTGGTCGGCGGAAGGTGCACGTGCCCGTCGACCTGGGACCGGACCGCAGCGACGCACGGATGCACACCAAGACCGTAGGATCCTACGCAGTGCCGTAGGGGACCGCACCGCCACTTCCCAGCAAATTAGGGACACTGTTGCTCCTGGGGTATCGGCGAGGACCATTCGCAACCGTCTCCATGAAGCTGGGCTGCGGTCCCGCACACCGATAGGCCGTCTTCCGCTCACGCCCCAACATCGTGCAGCCCGCCTCCAGTGGTGTCGCGACAGGCGTGAATGGAGGGACGAATGCAGACGTGTCGTCTTCAGCGATGAGAGTCGCTTCTGCCTTGGTGCCAATGATGGTCGTATGCGTGTTTGGCGCCGTGCAGGTGAGCGCCACAATCAGGACTGCATACGACCGAGGCACACAGGGCCAACACCCGGCATCATGGTGTGGGGAGCGATCTCCTACACTGGCCGTACACCTCTGGTGATCGTCGAGGGGACACTGAATAGTGCACGGTACATCCAAACCGTCATCGAACCCATCGTTTCTACCATTCCTAGACCGGCAAGGGAACTTGCTGTTCCAACAGGACAATGCACGTCCGCATGTATCCCGTGCCACCCAACGTGCTCTAGAAGGTGTAAGTCAACTACCCTGGCCAGCAAGATCCCCGGATCTGTCCCCCATTGAGCATGTTTGGGTGTGGATGAAGCGTCGTCTCACGCGGTCTCCACGTTCAGCACGAACGCTGGTCCAACTGAGGCGCCAGGTGGAAATGGCATGGCAAGCCGTTCCACAGGACAACATCCAGCATCTCTACAATCGTCTCCATGGGAGAATAGCAGCCTGCATTGCTGCGAAAGGTGGATATACACTGTACTAGTGCCGACATTGTGCATGCTCTGTTGCCTGTGTCTATGTGCGTGTGGTTCTGTCAGTGTGATCATGTGATGTATCTGACCCCAGGAATGTGCCAATAAAGTTTCCCCTTCCTGGGACAATGAATTCACGGTGTTCGTATTTCAATTTCCAGGAGTGTATTTCTGTTGTGCCATCAAACTAAGAATAAATTTTCTTGCAGCTCGATGCATGTTCAATTTTTTCAATCTAAATTTCATGGCATGATCCAGTTGACATACTAACGTCTTCTGCGGTTTTTTTTGACAGTCAGTCGTCGATTTACATGCACCAGATCACTGATTTTCTTAACGTTTGAGTCATCATTTGATTTGGAAGGCATGGTCGACAATCGTTTTCAATTGAATGACGACCACTTTTGAATCGTCAAAAACATTTTAACACTGCACATGATCCAAAGATATATCGCCGTAAGCATGTTTCAAAATCTGAAACGTTTTTACAAAAGTGTTCCCGCCCTTTCACGCAAAATTTTACGTTGTATCGTTGCTCCAAAACACACACACATTTTCATAATCTCCAACAACACTTAAACACGTTGCACTCAAATAACAATATCACAACAACTGAACGAGCTATCAATACTCCAAAAACTCGAGGTTACAAAGAAGCTAGTTCGCAACGCAGTGATCCCAACCGCCTATCACTAAATATTTCTGTTGGGGCATAGTTGAAAATGCTGGATTGTTTTCTGAAAAGATCTCTTATCTCGAGTAAGGACCACAAGAGAAAGACAAGAGAGGTAAGGCAAGTATACAGGCATACCGAGACCTCCTTTTCCCTCCACTTTGCCCTCCCTCAAAACGCAAATGGAACAGGAAAGACAATTGGTAATATTGGTGCGATGTATCCTCTACCACGCACTGTACGGAGGCTTGCGTAAAATTTATGTAAGTGTAAATATAGTCTATTTACATTCTCTTTCATGTAAATGATGTTTATAGAAGTACGCGCTAGGTCTACTACTACGGAACGAAGGAAGATCTCCAGTTTGATAGCAAAACAAGGAATATGTGTACAGTAAAAGTTTTGTGGAGATGCTGGGAGCCATACTTTGCGCTGTTCCAGCACCTTCTACCGGTCCCTCCCCTTGCAAGGCTGCCCCGCGCCAAATCCGTCGCTTCGTCTTTCATTTCGTGAGGCTCTCGGTGCCTCAACTTTCCCATCCGTTCACATATTTTTATTGAAATATCGGACGGGTGGTGCCGTGCTGCTTCGTTCATAAACAACTTTCTCCCCTCCGACAGATGGTACTGGAGAGGAAAGTTTTCCATCCAAGAATAACAGCTGACAAGCACTTCATCTTCGGCGGAGTTGCTGTGGGCAAGAAATTCAGACAAACATTTCAGATGCCATTTTTACTCCCACGCTCTTACGTATACATTTTGCCGCTCGCATGACGAAACTCCGTGCAGGCGTATTGTCACACCAACTGTGGACCTTAGCTGCGTCTTTCTCGCATACTGGAGGAGCTGTGACACTACTGTTTTAACGTAGGAACTTTAAGAAGTCAGTTTCACACGTCGGCCCACACTAAGACCATTGCGCATCAAGACTTTTGTATTGTCAGAAGAGCGTACGTGTCCCGCGTGTTCTGCAGACAAATTTGTGCCGCGGTAAGGATGACGGGTGCATCACCGTATGCGGCAGAAATGGAGCAGAAACTGAAACGTATTTCAAAGTTGAAGTGCCCGAGGTAGTACGATTACTGTGATTCAAATGTCTATACTCCACACAGATGCACCAAGAAATTCTTGCTCTATATGGACCAAATACAGTGTTGTGTCCAGCTGTAGTGAAATGATGCCATTAATTTGGCAAAGCCACACAAATGTGGGTGATGCTGATCGGGAGGGAAGGCCATCCACAACATAGAGGTAAAAATAGAGGGCAGTGGTATTGGTTTAAGTGGCTCTGAGCACTATGGGACTTAACACCTCAGGTCATCAGTCCCCTAGAACTTAGAACTACTTAAACCTAACTAACCTAAGGACATCACACACATCCATGCCCGAGGCAGGATTCAAGCCTGCGACCGTAGCGGTCGCGCGGTTCCAAACTGAAGCGCTTAGAACCGCTCGGCCACTGCGGCCGGAAAAGTGGTATTATGCCACAAAACTGAAGCCGATACCCGCCATCTTATCCCAAAACATTTGGTTCACCACATTCGTATCCTCGTAGTTCACAGTGGTGACACTTCCTAGTGACGTCACTCTGTGTCTCGTTACTATAGAAAATATACATTCAAGAACAGTAAAACTTCCGAAATTGTCCTCCTGACACTATATTATTTACGTAAGATCTATAATGTTTAGCATATGAAACAGCTGTTGCGGGCAAAAGTCACAAGTATTGAACGAGAAGCAATCATACACAGTAGTCTGCTATGTTTCGGGCTACTTAAAATGATGGTAGGCCCCGCCTACTTTGGCTTCAAAACAATGTACAGTGTAAGTCTATAGTGACGCTTCCCTTTATTTTTTACCTCCATGATACAGAACGACTATAGACTACAATGTTCACTTAATCCAGGAACTTATTCGCAGCAGACGCAGAGTGACTATGGTGGACGTTACTCGCCAAATGCACATCTCAATAGGCAGCGCTCATTTCGTCGTCCGAGATCGTCTGCAGCATCGGAACTTGTGCTTTCGCTGTGTTCCTCGATCACTGTTACTTGCATACAAAGATACAAGGTTAAATGGGAAGAGGCGACAGAAATTAAGCAAAGATAAGTTTTCGTGAGCGACACTGTAACATCCCATACGACGCGCACAACACAAACTTTGCTTCGTTTTCCATGGGAGGTTTGGAAGCATGTGCAACACGAGTTCAGACCTTGCACATTGCCAGTCCCATCATTCCAACAGACTGAAAGAACTTTTGGGGGGAGAAAGATTCTTCGACGATGAATACTTTCTCACAGCTGTTCTCCATGATCAAGGGGCGAATTTCTGTGGTCGATGAATTGGAGGATTGTTAGAACTATCGAACGTTGTCTACAGAGACTTTGTGTTGACAAAAAAGGCAGTAGTGTAGCATTCGGGAAAAGTTACTTGACTTACCGCAATAATTCGCAACCAACTGTTTGAAGTCCCTTCTTACTACAATGAGACAGTCTTCGAAATCGTCTAGTCTGTGTTTTGTTTTGGCTGTTTTCATCCTCTTCTCGAGAAAAGTTATAAATTGTTCCCTGTGGAGTCCTTTAGCTTCTATCAATCGTAAGCAAACACAGCTCATTTTACGTTCGGCGTAATGATGCGTTTGGAAATCAGGCGGTCACGCTGCTTCCAAACAAGGGGTGACGCTGCGGCAAGTCACTTTCTGAAGACACACTGGCAAGCGACATTTAGGCCGGCAGAAACAGAAGGAAAAAAATCACAGCTCTCTCGGTTCTGCAAATGTCAAATGTGTGTCAATTCCTAAGGGAAAGGCATTAATATAGGGTGTTTCAAAAAATGACCGGTATATTTGAAACGGCAATAAAAACTAAACGAGCAGCGATAGAAATACACCGTTTGTTGCAATATGCTTGCGACAACAGTACATTTTCAGGCAGACAAACTTTCGAAATTACAGTAGTTACAATTGTCAACAACAGATGGCGCAGCGGTCTGGGAAACTCTATAGTACGATTTTTTCCACATATCCACCATGCGTAGCAATAATATGGCGTAGTCTCTGAATGAAATTACCCGAAACCTTTGACAACGTGTCTGGCGGAATGGCTTCACATGCAGATGAGATGTACTGCTTCAGCTGTTCAATTGTTTCTGGATTCTGGCGGTACACCTGGTCTTTCACGTGTCCACAGAAAGAAGTAACATGGGTTCATGTCTGGCGAATAGGGAGGCCAATCCACGCCGCCTCCTGTATGTTTCGGATAGCCCAAAGCAATCACACGATCATCGAAATATTCATTCAGGAAATTAAAGACGTCGGCCGTGCGATGTGGCCGGGCACCATCTTGCATAAACCAAGAGGTGTTCGCAGTGTTGTCTAAGGCAGTTTGTACCGCCACAAATTCACGAAGAATGTCCAGATAGGGTGATGCAGTAATCGTTTCGGATCTGAAAAATGGGCCAATGATTCCTTTGGAAGAAATGGCGGCCCAGACCAGTACTTTTTGAGGATTCAGGGACGATAGGAGTGCAATATGGGGCTTTTCGGTTCCCCATATGCGCCAGTTCTGTGTATTGACGAAGCCGTCCAGGTAAAAATAAGCTTCGTCAGTAAACCAAATGGTGCCCACATGCATATCGCCATCATCAATCCTGTGCACTATATCGTTAGCGAATGTCTCTCGTGCAGCAATGGTAGCGGCGCTGAGGGGTTGTCGCGTTTGAATTTTGTATGGATAGAGGTGTAAACTCTGGCGCATGAGACGATACGTGGACGTTGGCGTGATTTGGACCGCAGCTGCAACACGACGAACGGAAACCCGAGGCCGCTGTTGGATCACCTGCTGCACTAGCTGCGCGTTGCCCTCTGTGGTTGCCGTATGCGGTCGCCCTATCTTTCCAGCACGTTCATCTGTCACGTTCCCAGTCCGTTGAAATTTTTCAAACAGATCCTTTATTGTATCGCTTTTCGGTCCTTTGGTTACATTAAAGCTCCGTTGAAAACTTCGTCTTGTTGCAACAACACTGTGTTCTAGGCAGTGGAATTCCAACACCAGAAAAATCCTCTGTTCTAAGGAATAAACCATGTTGTCCACAGCACACTTGCACGTTGTGATCAGCACACGCTTACAGCAGAAAGACGACGTACAGAATGGCGCACCCACAGACTGCGTTGTCTTCTCTATCTTTCACATCACTTGCAGCGCCATCTGTTGTTGAAAATTGTAACTACTGTAATTTCGAAAGTTTGTCCGCCTGAAAATGTACTGTTGTCCCAAGCATATTGCAACAAACGGTGTATTTCTATCGCTGCTCGTTTAGTTTTTATTGTCGTTTCAAATATACTGGTCATTTTTGAAACACCCTGTAAGTTGAATTGAAATGATCATAATGTGCAGGAAGAGGCTGTGCAACCCTGGGTTCGGTGTGGGACGGCTGTGGGGTGAGTGGATGCTGTAGAATGTTATGGGGTTGTGAACTACTGAGGGCTACGGCGGGGACGCAGCCTCTCCGTCGTTTCTAGGTCCCCAGTTCAATACAATACAATACTTTAAAACTGCATGTGATCGCTGTGGTCTTACCATCAATGTATATTACCGAAGGCACTCGCACAATCTGCCCAGGATTAAGTCTCCCTAAGTTCAGTATCTCTATCCTAGACGTTGAATACTTTTCATATCTCGGAAGGATCTTGTCTGATCGGTGTACCTGCGAACAAGATGTTAAAAGAATTGGGGCTGCCCATGCAGCATTTGGACGGTTGACACGCAGAGTCGTCGTGAATAAAGACCTAAAGCTACACAATAAATGCATGCTGTAGAGAGCTGTTGTCATTTCAACCCTCCTGTATAGCTGTGAATCTTGGAAACTCTATCGCCGTGATATCAAGAAACTTGAACGCTTCCACCATCAAAAAGTCAGATACATCTTGAACATTAAGTGCGAGGACCATGTGACACACTGTGCGATTATCGCGATCCAAGCAGCACTGAGGCAACCATCATCGTTCATCAACTGAGATGGTTGCGCCGTATGAGTGATACAAATCTTCCCTGCCGAATCCTTTGAGGTGAACTCTCCTCTGCCAGTGGATATCATGGAACCACTCTCAAGCACTTCATGGGCCAAATAAAGCACATCATAAAGACAAGTGGCACAAACATACAAACATGGGAAGAATGTGCTGTGAACCGCTTACAGTGGAGGGACACCACATCCACCACTATCAACTTTTTCGAAGCAGAACACCACAGACAAGAAGAGGCCAAGCTACAAGCAAGGGCTGCTCGGGATTAGCCGAGCGGTTTGGGGCGCTGCAGTCATGGACTGTGCGGCAGGTCCCGGCGGAGGTTCGAGTCCTCCCTCGGGCATGGGTGTGTGTGTTTGTCCTTCGGATAATTTAGGTTAAGTAGTGTGTAAGCTTAGGGACTGATGACCTTAGCAGTTAAGTCCCATAAGATTTCACACACTTTTTTTTTTACAAGCAAGGAAGATCCGTCACTTACAACCCGCCCTCCTCAAACAATTCAAAAAATACGATGTATGTGGATGCATGTTTTATGCCAGATATGGTCTGCTTAGCCACCGGAAACACATTCATAAGTTGAATTGAAAAGATCATAATGTGCAGGAAGAGGATGTGCAACTCGGAATCGAATTGCAGCCGACGACGACGACCGTCCTAGAAGGAATGAGCGCACTATATAGAAAAATAAACCTCAAAATCCCAGTCATATTGTCTAAGTGGTTTCTTTGCATTTTGACTGAGTTAAAGTGGGGATACCACCTTTTATTGTTGCGAAGGAGGCTCTTTGCATGAGGTTGAACTGCTTGGGGCAACTAGTCTTGGGGCTGAAAGGTGTCTTGGAAGTTTGACACCGACTTCAGTAGAAACTGGTAAGATACAGCTGCAAGTTTAGTAGCACGGACATTATTACTACATGTACATTTACAAGTACAATTTCTTGTGCCAATATTGATTCCCTCTGTACGCGTGGTATCACTGACTATGACTACTGATTTTCTCAGAATAACAACAAAGAAAGTTGGGAAAACAGTACGTTGTGGGATGCCGATCCTTATATTCTTTGTTTTCCACGGTAAGCAGTTGTCTTGGTCACCTGAATTTCTTGAACTCTCTTTTCTTCTTAGAAATTCCGGCATTTACTACTCCAACCAGGGAGATGATTTTAGTTTACTCAGAAGTCTTGCGTTGAGCATGTGGGCGTCTTACCCACATTTACGGCGTGTTGCCTCGTTATTTAAGTTTTACCCTACCGTGATATGACCTTATCTTTGACATAGAGCTACATCAGACCACGTACCGATACATAAGAAATTACCTTCATTTAAATAAATTCGACGTCGATATATTCTGGAACGAAAGGCGAATTGAAATTAGTTTGAAAGTGGGTCACCATTCACTCTCTACATCACGTTTCGAACTTATGTTATTCCTTTCTCATTCCCTTTGTATTTGAACGGTGTACAGCTCCAACGAACCACTAGAACTTACGACGTGCTTTTCTATTGTCATAGCTTACTGTCGAAAGTTCTTGGAGTTCAGGAGTGTTGTCATTTGGCCAGATACAGAAGTTTTAAACAAAAGCGCTCCGCTGGAAACTCGTTTGGTTATCTTTACGGTTCCAGTAATACTGTACAACGTTTTGATGATGTGAAGAAAAGATACTTTCTCGAAATATTCCTCTTTTATGATTCCGTTGTGGCGTTTACGATTATGAGAGCTAGTGATCTTTAACGGCCCATACATACTATTTAGAGGGTTGTTTTTATGTTTGCGATGTTCCATGGTGATTTTACGAACGTCTGGGGATTTATACAGTACACTCACGCAGAGCCTCGCTTGCTTTGGTTAAGACTTATACAATCGAAGTGTCGCAGGATCCTCAGAAGTTCTCTGCTAACGACTGTTTCGTGTAAAAAATTTCCCATCCCATCGGTGCACTGCACTATTTGGGACTGAGCTTTTCCTTCTTTCTTTCTTTCTTTTTAACAGAGATTCAAGGGTGTTGTGAGCCTTCCAACCGTGGGCTTTGCGAACCGTGACGTCAACATGGTGTTTCCGACCACAAATATTTCAGCCGATGGTTTTCCGACCGTAAACGTAGCTGCAGCAATGGGGGAGGCTTTGACGATCGTTTTGTCAGAACATCCCACCACACTTTGCGGTGGCTGAGGACTAGCTTTAGGCATAGTACATACACGTAATGACTACAAAATGGTTCAAATGGCTCTGAGCACTAAGGGACTTAACAACTGAGGTCATCAGTTCCCTAGACTGAGAACTACTTAAACCTAACCAATGTAAAAACATGACACACATCCATGCTCGAGGCAGGACACGAACCTGTGACTGTAGCAGCAGCGCAGTTCCGGACTGAAGTGCCTAGAATCGCTCGGCCACAAAGGCCGGCTCCTAATGACTACAGTTCTTGTTGGTATTGTTGCACTGTGTCTTTATATATTTATTTTATCTGTTTTTTTTTCTACAATATTACTGCAGCAAATGATTAAACTTGTCTTATTTTATGAATTTTAATTTCTCACACAATTTTTTGTAAGAAAGTCAGAGATACTTAACATCTTAATCCCCGAGTTGTTATACGTTATTATAAAGTATTTTAACTTTTGTCAAGATCTGTGAAACTTTTTTGAAGAGGAGAACCAGCGAAGTCTGTTTACTTCAGCTTATCTATAATAAACTACACGTTCGGGTGGTTTTGTTTTATTCAGTAGTTTAATTTCCTATGCCAACCTTCTACAGCATTCGTGCTTCTGTGTCGCTTTCCGCATTCCATTTTGTATACTAGGAGTTTCCATCTATTTTTAATCCTAGTCCTTATATTTTCTTTTACAGACATTGCTTGAAGTGAAAACTGGAACCGGAAAGTGATGTTCCGGGGAGCACTGTTTTCGTGTTTTCGGTGACTACCCACGCCCCTTAGTTTTCAATCCATGGAAGTCCTTCCGTATGTATTTTTAATTTGTCTGAGAGCACAGCAAATATAATAGTAAATACCATCGCCTCTTCTTCTGCGCTTCCAATGCCATCGTATATGGTGTATGGTTGTTTTAGCTGTTTAGAATAACTGTCGAATGTCACGTCCGTAAGAAGAGTTCCATTTTAACGCAGGATTTTCTTCTCTTCTTCACAACCGGACACTGAATCCTTTTGTCGCTACAGACACCTTATTACTTGCAAATACGCTCCTCGGATTTGCCCCGGTTCGTATTGTGTAACTCGAACAATATTTGATCTATGGAACTGCTCGACATCGTCAGGTGCTGGCAGCTGCTGCTGTCACTGTTGCAAGGCACGACTTATGATAATTGCTCGCTCACTGCAAAAAACTGGCGTCATATGCCATGTGTGGAGGCTGAGCTGCTGTTTCTGCTTTGCCCTAGAGTGTTGGCAGTGGGACCTATCTTGACGAGCTGTCATCAGTGAGCGTCTCCGGCTGTAGAGACGCTCTTTGTATCTTCCTCGGGACTGAGGGAGAGAACTGTTGTCGGTTTGTGATGGACCTGTTCCCCCAGCCCACGAATTAAGCGGTTGCCGGAGTGTTGGGCGTTGTTGTAGAAGACCCTGGCGATCCCGCAGGAAAGAGGATGCCTGCTTCCTCAGGGAGCAGCCTCGTTGTGTAGCGAGACGGCTTGTGCAGCGCAAGTCGCAGCTCCCTATTTTGGACGCGTTGGAGCGTCGCAATGTGCGTCGCTCCTGCGAGGTCGCATATTCCAGAACCGGGCGACCAAGGTCAGGTACATAGAGAGGCCATGGGATGGAGGTAGTGTAGAAGAGGGGTTGAGAAGCGGGTCTAGCCCACGAAGTCGCCCCACTGCTCGCCCTCTGACATCGCGGACATGGGGCAGCCACGGCAGGTGCCTGTCTAGTGTGACCCCGAGATATTTGCCTGTCCGCAAACAGGGGATGGAGCCCCCATGATCGTGACCGGCAGCAGGTCCGGAGGTGGCGTCTTCCTGCTGAAGACGACAGCCTGACTCTTGGCAGCGTTGTACTTTAGGCGCCACTTCGTGCACCAGGCGCCCAGGACGTCACATCCGAGCTGGAGGCGGCGGCGCATCTCGGCCGCGTTCATGCTGCGGGTGAACAAGGCAGTGTCGTCAGCATAAAGCGCTAACTCAACGCGTGCCACCCTCGGTGCGTCGGCTGTGTACAGGGAGTACAGCAGAGGGCCGAGGACCGACCCTTGCGGCACTCACGTTCGAATCTGCCGGTCGGTGGAAGTGCTTCCATTTGCTCGGAAGTGGAATGTGCGTCCCGAGAGATACGAGCGCTGTAGGACCCTGTGCGACGTCGGTACCCCGTGTAAAAAAAAGTTTGTACACGAGGCCGTCGCACCACACGCAGTCGAATGTCTTGGAGACGTCGAGAAGCACCGCCCCTAGGTACTCCCGCGTCTCCAGCGCTCGCATCGCCTGCTCCAAGAGGCGCAACAACTGCTGGGCGGTTGAGTGGCCGCTTCGGAACCCGAACTGTTCCTCGGGGATGAGCTGCTGCTCCATCACGTGGCGCAGCAGCCGCTCCACGTACAACCTCTCAAACACTTTTGAGAGGGACGGGAGCAGGCTGATCGGCCGGTAGTTCGCTGCCTAGAGGGGGCCCTTATCGCTCTTAGGGATGGCAACCACTTCCGCGTGTTTCCACGCGGAAGGGAAGGTCTCAGAGTGGAGGGTAGATGTCCGCCAGAGACTGGTGTGCCTCTGGCGGAAGCATCCTCAACAGGCGGTTGGTGACACCATCAATGCCACCCGCCTTCTTGGAGTTGAGACGACGGAGCTGCAGGTCGATTTGTGCAGCCGTGATCTCCTCGATCGTGTCGTCCTCCTCACGCGCTGCTAGGAAAACCGGCAGGCGGTCCTCCACTAGGCGGACGTGGTCGGCAAGGACCACGCCAGCGGCGGGCTGGAAATTTTCCGCGAACGGGTCCGCGAGGATGCTGGCTTTCGCATCCGGTTTGCAGACAACGTTCGCACCCACGTGGAGGGGCGGGACTCGCTGGTGACGGCGAAGGAAGCGCCTGGCCGTCTGCGAAGCACTGTCATCTGTCGTCGATAGGGTGGCCACAAGGTCCGCCCAGTCACGATTTCAGTGATGATCTAACGGTAGCAGACATGAAGTACGGTGATGGCGAGCACATCTGGCTGGCCACGATGGAGGAAGACGCTGTGGGCGTGGGGCCCCAGTACTATCGCGCCATGCCGTTGTGTGGAGCGAAGGAGGCGGCAGCCGCTGGCGTTGGTGATGCGGGAGTTCCATTGCTTGTGCTTGGCGTTCAAGTCGCCCGCAATGAAGATCTTCCCGCGCAGCGCCAACAGGGCGCAGAAGTTAGCCTCCTGAATCAGTCCCCTCGGCGGCCTGTAGGCTGCAATGAAGGTGATAACCCCCTCCGTAGTGATGACAGCCACCCGAGTGGCCTCCACCGCGGCGAGGGACGGTAGCTGGACTTCGTGATGTTTGAGGGACGCCTTGACATAGATGGCCGTCCCACCACCGTGGGTAGACCTGTCGTTGTGGGGGTGTGGTAGCACCGTTGGCCGCATTGACATGAATTCCCGCTTGATGAAGGTTTCGCACACGAGGCAAATGTCAATTGCCTCGTCGCGCAAGAACGCCCTGCATTCCCCGTTGCTGGGGGACCAAGCTGTTTGCTTAGAAGGCGCAAACGGTGAGGCCATGGCTGTGGCGATTATCCATGGC
Source organism: Schistocerca gregaria (assembly GCF_023897955.1). Classification (NCBI taxonomy): domain Eukaryota; kingdom Metazoa; phylum Arthropoda; class Insecta; order Orthoptera; family Acrididae; genus Schistocerca; species Schistocerca gregaria. The sequence goes on from NC_064921.1 coordinate 679,613,149, forward strand.
GGGGTGAAGTAGCAACGCTGGCCTGGAGGGCCGTCGTGACCGCAGTGACGAGCACCGGGAGTCGCTCCAGCAGCTGGCTCAACGAACGCAAAAGCGATCGGAGCTCAGCTGCGTCGGGAGCCGAGGGCGCGGTGAGGGCCGCTGGGGCGGCCTCCGCCACTGGGCGGCTGGTTGCACCCGCTCCGTAGAAGACGACGGTCGTGGAACATCGGCAGCTGGTCGCAGTGGCGGCGCAGCGCGAGTTGCCTGCTGCCGCCGCGACAGAGTGTTGGCGGCTGTCCGTTACGAAGCGGCAGAGGTGGCCCGGCCCGCGCGGCGGCGACGCCTGCGTGCGGCGGCATCCCGCGCGCCATGTTTGGTTGCGGTGATGATAATCGTGCGGCGGCGTCGGAGTTTATAACGCAGAGAGCAGGCAATACGCGTGCGCGGGAAGACGCTCGTAGTTGGAGGAAAGCGGCGCTCCTGGTGCCCCCTGCTGGGAGCCGCAGCAAGGCCATCCGAGCGTGCACTATGGGCAATGACTGTGCTGCCGGACGCTCCTGCGGTTCAAGTCTGAACTAAATCTCAATTGCGCGTTGCGTCACTTGATGGATCGGAAGTTTTCCTTGTTTTGACTTAATGGCAGCCAGTGCTGAATTCCAGGCGGCACTTAGTTGAAAACCTGCATCCCTGTTGATAAGATTGTCCGCCGTACGGATCTGTATGGCCACCTTAACAACACAGTCCCAGACGCTGTGGATAAAATTTCCGTCTGTTCGTGAAGCATACGATTTCCCGTGTCCAATGCCCCACTACCGCTGATTTATCAGGTTGCCCCAGGCGTGTATGACGATGGTGTTCGACGCAACGATCTCACGCGGTTCGACATGTCTATTCAATATAAGATTTTCCACACTGACATGGAATTTTATACACGCCACGGTTCCTAAGCCCAAGGTCGTCTCTGACCGAGCACAATAAACTCCTCAATTTTGCTGGTGGCCGAAAAACACACTTGATGTAGTGCTTTTTGAGGATTCTTTCTATTCTGGAAGACTTGCCACCAAAATAGGGCAAGAACGCTGTTGCAGTGGTTGTCATCGTACCTTAATTTACAATCCTGCTTCAAGTTTGCTTGGAACGGAATGAATGGCGTATCTGCCTATTGTAATAGCCATTGTGTTGGAATACCGTTCTCAGGTGTTGAAGTTCATCAAGCAGACTGTCGGTATCTGAGACTACGTGTGCTCTATGAACCAAAGAGCTTAGGACACTACCGCGTTGAGCAGGATGATGGCAGCTTGTGGCCTGCAAATATAGCTCCGTATGATTTGATTTGCGATAGACGCTGTGTCCCAGTGTACCATAAGCTTTTCTTCTGACTAAGACGTTCAGGAATAGTAAGATGCCATCCTTTTCCACTTCTATTGTGAACTGTATATTGGGACTGAGCGATTTCAAATGTCGGAGAAACACGGGTGATGTCTCTGTTCCACCTGATGATGTCGAGCAGTTGCATCGATGAAATACTGTGCGAGTTGCAAAAAACGATCCGGTGGCGGCAAATCCGAGAAGCGTAGTTGCAACAGATCCATCAGGAAAGCATGAAAAATCACACCTTATTACTTTTTCAAAAAGCTGTTAGCTCCAGTTAATTTCAGATTGTTTTCGTTTAGTTGACTCTTTGAACTAGTGCGTGGGTTCCGAGTCGTTTGTATAGCTTTCCTTCTTTCTCTTCAAGCTGCAGTGTCGGAGTGTGTATATTGGTATATTTGCGACGAAATCCAAAACTTTATCCTTCGTATCATGAAATTCATCTTTAAAAATTTGGAAAACAGGCACTCACGTTTCTTTATGGACTCTTTCCCAGTAGTTACGCATTCATTTCTTCATCTACACACCTTCGTCAGGTCTGCAAGAATGTTGCTGAGCAGCCTCAATTCTGCCATTTGCAATATTTGAACGGCATCGGTGCTCATTCCTTTCGGAATTGAAGCACAACCAAGTAGTAAACTCTTTATATTTTCTGTGAATCTGGTAGCGAATGACCATCCTTGAGAAGACACGGCTTCCCTTTCGTTGTTGTAATTATTCCCATTACTCACAATGTATAGGACTGAAGTACTTTTAGGCCTACGAAACTATAAGGCAACGATGAGGCACTGCTTGACTGACGATGACAGCCATCCGCTGCTGGTGAGCTACTGGCTAAATTAGCTGTGGCGTAGTCTCTGAACACCCATGGTGCAAAACGGCTTGGTAGGAGGCCCCACGGCTCGTGCGACACTTACAAAAGCGTCCGAAACATCACCACCGGAAAGCTCATATAGCACGATCTAAGACTTCGTCGCTATGCAGGATGTTAATTCCACAGCCAAACTCTCCGAAACGCTTACAGTAGTAAACTGAAGCCCGGCGGCGTTTACCTGCTCACAACTCTGGAACCCCAGGTTCACTATAGCAGAATCCAGCCGTCATTGGCTGAGCCTCTGAGGGGAGTATGTTGGGCAGTCAGAATTTAGACTGGGAGCACAGCAAGGAAATTGGTACTGCAGAGGCCAGAGGCTCAGGGATCTGTATTCGTCATTCATGTGCTCACAAACGAGTTTTCCGCACCTGAGGGCCTCATGCTCCATATGATGTGACATCTGTCTCGGTGGCTCAATGAATGTGACTGGAGATTTGCAATGAGAGATTAGAGTTGGGACTCAGTGTCTGAATGTCTGTTGGGATCGATTAACTCCACAAAAAGAACTGTTCAGATTTTGTTAGTCAAACGTACACATGTTTATAACAGAATGACACTTTAAAAATCTGGGAGACTGTAGAGGGTGAAATTTTGAACGTTTTGGCAAAAGGAACCTATAGTCGAAAATATGCAGCAATATTTCCACAGTCACCGCTGCACTGTTGAAAATCCACCCACTATCTCTACAAGAACTTATCAGTTGAGTTTTTGAATGAATATTTGCACATGAATTCTTGGAGATCACGTTATTAGACCACATATCTTACCAGATAGTTTGAATCGAGCATAGTATTTGGACTTTGCCTTGCCTAAACTTGTGGATAACGCTGCCTTGCAAATGCGCGCTAATTTGTTGTCTAGTTTGTTGTTTCAGACTGGTGGTACACCAGCACACATTGATTGTCAGGCTACCGCATGCCTCATAACAGAGAGCAATTGGAACAGGATGCTCAGGTTCGTGGCCTGCGGGCTTCTCTGACCTCTCTTGATTTTAACCCTCCCTCCCTCCGTGACGCCCTCTTCATCTGAGAGTAGCATTTGCAACCTACTTCCTCAATTATTGGCTGGATGTATTCCAAGTTCTATTTTCCTCTACAGTTTTTACCCTCTACAGCTTCCTCTAGCACATGAAAGTTATTCCTTAATGTCTTAACAGTTATCCTACTATCCTGTACCTCCTTCTTGTCAGTGTATCCCATTATTCCTTTCCTCGTCGAGTCTGCAGCGAACCTCCTCGTTATTTACCTCATCAATCCTGATATTAAGTTTCTCGTTGTTCTCATTTCTGCTACTCTTTATTTCTTTCGTTTTTCTTCTGTTTACTGTCAATTAATATTCTGTATTCATTAGACTGTTCGTTCCACACCACAGAACCTCTAGTTCTTCTTCACTTTCACTGAGGATAGCAATGTCATCACTGAATCTTATCACTGATATCCTTTCACCTCCAATTTTAATCCCACTCTTGAACCTTTCTTTTATTTCCGTCATTGTTTCTTCGATGTATAGATCGAATAGCAGGGGCGAAAGGCTACATTTCTGTCTTACACCCCTTTTAACCCGAGCACATCGTACTAGGTCTTCTTCTCTTATTGTTCCCTCTTGGTTCTCGTACAAACTGTATACTACCCAACTTTCCTTATAGCCTGGTCATATTTTTCTCTGAATTTAGAAAACCCTGCACCATTTTATATTGTCGAAGGCTTTTTCCAGATGAACATATTCTATGAACGTGTATTGATTTTTCTTTAGTCTTGCTCTCATTATTAACTGCAACGTGAGAATTGTCCCTCTGATGCCTTTACCGTTCCTAAAGCCAAACTGATCATCATCTAACACGTGCTCAATTTCCTTTTCCATACTTCTGTATGTTATTGTTTTCATCAACTTGGATGCGTGAGTCGTTAGGCTGATTGTACGATAACTATTTCACTTGTCGTCTCTTGCTCTCTTCGGAATTGTATGGATGATGTTTTTCCGAAAGTCTGTGGTATATCGCGGGACTCATTCATTTTACACATAAACGTGAATAGCTGTTTTATTGCCACTTCCCCCAATGACCTTTTTTTATAAATTCAGATGGAATGTTATGTATTTCTTCCCCCTTATTCGATTTTAAGTCTTCCTAAGCTCTTCTAAATTCTGATTCTAATACTGGATACCACATCTGTTCTGTATCGACTCGTGTTTCCCTTTTTATCACATCAGACAAGTCTCCACCCCACCATCCCCATAGAGGTCGTCAACGTAGTCTTTCCATCTATCCCCTCTCTACTCCGCATTTGACAGTGGAATTCCCATTGCACTCTTAATGTTACTACCCTTGGTTTTAATTTCACCGGAGGTTTTTTTGACTTTTCTATATGCTTAGTCAGTCCTTACGACAGTAATTTTTTTTTTCGCTTTCTTCACATTTTTCATTCAGGAGTTTTGTCTTAGCTTCCTTGAAATTCCTTTTTATTTCATTCCCCAGCGACTTGTATTTCTGTATTCCTGAATTTTCGTCGACCAACTGAAGTATTCCTTCTGTTACTCATGGTTTCTTCGCAGTTCCCTTCTTTGCACCTATGCTTTTCTTTCCAACTTCAGTGATTGCCATCTTTAGAGATGTCCATTCATCTTCAACTGTACTGTTTACTGAGATATTCCTTATCGCACTACGTATAGCCTCAGAGAACTTCAACCGTATCTCTTAATTCCTTAGTACTTCTGCATCCCAGTTCTTTGCGCATTGATTCTTCCTGACTTGTCTCTTAAACTGCATGTTCTCCCGTAATCCTTTCTGCTACTCCTTCCCCTACACTCGCATTCCAGCCATTCGTTACTATTAGATTTTCATCTCCCTTTACGAACGAAATTACCCTTTCAGTATACTATATACTTTCCCTGTCTCTTCATCTTCGGCTTGCTACTTTGGAATATGTACCTGAGCTATTATCGGTGTTGCTTTCCTGCCGATTCAGATAACAACAACACTGTCACTCAACTGTTCATAGTAACTCACTCTCTGGCCTACCTTCCTACTCATAACGAATTCTGGGCCAGTTATATCATTTTCTCTTGCTGTTGATATTACCTTATAGTCATCTGTTCAGAAATCCTTGCCTTATTCCCCATTTTAATTCACTGACTCCCACTATATCTACGCAGATAGGGCCTTAACATTTCCCTTTTCAGAATTTGTAGCTTCCGCACTACGTTCAAACGTGTGACATCCCACTTCTGTAGGGTTGTGTAAAGTCTCGTGTGTACTCAAGACGAGTAGGGACAGTTCGCGAGATTAATGAGTGCAGCTTTACAAAGTTTTATGCCTTCAGAGGGAGCCCTGAATCTTACAGAGAATAGGGGAAACATGGTTCGTCGTTGCACATTACGCAACGAAGCTGGTAGTCGTCACACTGAACATTTACTATACAGTAGTGAAGTACCAGATTCGGGTCAATAAACTTTCTCTAGACTACAGTATTCTGATGTCTCATTTAACCTACCGAATGAGTGGGAAGCATTGTTCTGTAAAAGCTTTACTTAAGATATATGTCTATGCGTTCCTTTTATCTAAACGTTCAAAATGCCGTTCTCTTTAATCTGTCAAATTTTAAATCGTGATTCTGTTACATCCTGTTCTATCAGTTAATTGAAATTACATATATCTCCGTCCCTGGAGTTAGTTACCATTCCTATGCTTTGATGTAACGTATTGACCTATCGATACCATACAGAGTGCTTTCGTATAGCATTCGAATTTCCCACACAGTTACGGTGTCCCGCTAAGCTACTGAGCTATCCCGACGCCGTTGATCGCACCTGACGGCCCCCTATTTCTGGCCGGCGTCCTCTGCCTGTTAATTTGCGGCTGGGATCAGTCCCTAGGATTAGCAAGGTGACAGCCGGGCAATGGCCGTCCCAGGGCTGACAGGTCTCAGGGACGTGGGCGCTTCACTGCTGCAAATCCGATTCCGCTGATAGCAGCCCGCACAGCCGTGCGTGGCTGCAGTAGGACTCAAGGCTCCTGGTAGTACTGGCATAACAGGCCTAACGTCGGTCTGATATCTGATGAACTGATGGATATATATATTAAAAAAAACACGTAGGTTGAAAAAGTCAAAATAATGTAACAGTATTTGTTGGACTTCACGCTCTGAGAGTTATCTGATTTCACTAGAAGAATGAAAATTTAACCATTCAAGACGGAGTTTATTTATTACAAAACGATAGGGCTTTAAAAAAGAAAATGGAAATGAATATTGCGTGAAATATATATTCCATCGAGAGATACAAAAGTATCCTTATTTTCAATACGTATTAGCATGGCTGCTTCAGATTTTTTGTTTATCAGAAGAAAAACTCATTATGGCTGCATCTGAAATTAAGGGTGTGCCGCATTTTGACCTTACTACCCTCAATTCATAGCCAGTTTAGAGTGTGAGACATTCGACATGCATGGTAATCGAAAGAGTTAGTTCAGGGCTGTACTGTGAATGCTGATCCAGCTGAACTGCAATGTAGACAATCACAATTCAAGAGACAAAAGTAATTTTCGTGCAGACTTTGCTGTCGCATCCAAGGTTCAAAATGGAGATATGTACTCTTTTGAGAAGGTAATCAGTTAGCTTCCCTCCAGCATAAAGAAATTCAAAACAAACCTAAAACCATCTCATTATCCATATTTCTAAAAATTATTCTAATATGTGGATTCCAGGATTCAAAAATTCTTTTATGTTCACGGCAAGTGGTAATATTCGTTGTGTAGATGCATGACAAATAGTTACGCGCTCTAGAAAGGCATTTATATAGGAAAGTCGATATCTGTTTTCCTTGAAAATTCTAGTAAATATGTACTAATATTAGATAAACAGCATCTACCACGTGTAACTGAAGAGGCAGCCGTTATTTTCCAAGTAGAAGATTTGGGGTTAGAGAATGACAACTGTTAAAAAGTTAGCCTGCTTGCAGAAAAACACGTCGCTTAGTAATAAATAAACGTAATCAGATTGAAACGTGCACCTTTCGTCTTTTATCTCTGGAAAAGCGTACGTTCACTCATGTTAGGCACAATAAGTGATCTCACTTTCAAAAACGAACTTTAATTTGGTACCATCATATACTAAACCGTAATAAGTAAGTAAGGGGGATCAGAGTCAATCACAACTGGTCCACTGGTGTTTAACTTGTATGGCAAAAAACCAACGACGGAAGTTAAAATTTATAAAGAGGTACGTGCAAAAAAACGTCAGTATTAGACTGTGCTGACGCTGCAGTCCTTCTGGCCGCAGGGAAGGAAAACTTAGAAGACCCTCTGAATGGGATCGAAAGCGTCTTTAGCACATAACATGGGATAAAAATTTAAAAAAAAATCAAAGAAGAAAGCTGTGTAGAGTAAGTGAATGATGTATAGAAGCAACTTGAACATCAAAATTTGAGTAGACTTGGTGCACGATGTGAGGTAACGGGCGAGTTGCGGCTCCCTCGAAATGTTCCAAGTTGAGAGTTGGCGGGCATCGCTCGAGCCTCGCGGCAGGGCCGAGCTCGTTAGCAAATGGCTCTGAGCACTATGGGACTTAACATCTGAGGTCATCAGTCCCCTAGAACTTAGAACTACTTAAACCTAACTAACCTAAGGACACCACACACATCCATGCCCGAGGCAGGATTCGAACCTGCGACCGTAGCGGTCACGCGGTTACAGACTGAAGCGCCTAGAACCGCACGGCCACAACGGCCGGTGCTCATTACCAAACACGTGGTGGCAAACGTTAGCCGGACGAGAGGGGTAACACCAGCGCGTGGTCCAGCCGCATCGCTGGGGATTCCGCTGTGACGAGGACGGTACTTTGTGTCTATGCCGGGAGTGCCAAAGATGGCGGACCTTGCGAAACCTTAATGGCAGACATTTCACAGTTCGTATAGAAATTAACAGTAGCCAGATGAATCATGATACCTCAAAAGGAAACATGTACGTTACTATTACTTGCACGACGATTCTGATGGTGTAATCAGATTTTCAATATCTTTATTAGTTTAAAGTTTAGTATCTGATGGTAACTTATACGACTACAAGTAACACCCAGCAACGAATTTCCAAAATATAAACGCTTCATCCGATTTTGTCAATCGCTGTGTCCTTAGAAAGCTATTAGTGTAAAGCTAAACTGGTATGAATTACAGGCATGTAACTTAAATAGAACATGAGTTATTGGAGGTCAAAGTGGCCAATTACTATCGATCGCGTGCGACCATAGGTACTCCACAGTTACACGAAAAACCGGTAGCAGCATGCTTGTAAATATATTGATTCATCTATGTTTTTGTTAATGTACGATATATGCTGTTGATAAAGAAACTGCTCAATTATTTACTGTGTTTTAGAAAGCAAAGAGACATTAGGCTCCTGGCCTATCTTTTGCTTCTTTTCTTTTGATGTATGCTTATTTAATTGTTCATATATTTAATAATGTGTGTTAGAGCGTGTTTATTGTCCTGCCGTAGGAATGTTTATTTAATTTCAAGTAGTTAAATGTAAATCCAGTATTTCGTATGTGCTTAAATATGTGTGCTTAAATATTGGTGTGAAGACACGCCGCGAGCGCTCTAGCCAATCACAGCGCTCGTGAATGCAGAGACTGGATGGGAGCATCGTCCCCGGAGAGGACGACAGACAGTTAGACAGAACGGCTCAGGACTCGGAAAGTGCCGGGACGGTAGGGCGCGAAGGACGCACAGTCGGCGGAAAGACTTGGACCAGGTTGATGTTAATTTTTTTTTGAATGAATTATCAAAATATTTGAAGAAATCTCAAAACATTTATGGAGATTTTTTGTTTCGATAAAATACTAGGTGGTGGAATCGTAGCTTTTTACCGTGATAAGTGGCGACTGGTGCCTAAAGGGAATGGAGTTCAATGTTTTTACTGCGTTATTCAGTTTACCTATCCAAATAATTTAATTTTCTAAATTAGTTATGTAGCTCTAAATTTATCTCAAGATGAGCAAGACAGCGTTCATGGAATTTAATCTCCTCTAGAGGTATATTTATAGAGACAGTCCACCCTCTCCTTTTTCGTGGTGAATCTGTCCATGACTCCCTCACTGAAATCTGTAAAGCTGTGGATCATTTCCTTTTTAATTGATAGCACAGCAAGAGCAGACCGCTTTCTTCATCCATGGTACTTCTAAGAACGTTTTGATCAGCGATAAATTGATAGGAGAGACATCTCTCTGCTTCACACGTTGTCACTGGGTCAGTAACTACTACTGTCAACAACTTCATAACGTCATCGAAAGGTCCTTGCAGCTCATTCTCTATTAAAAACTTGAAAAGAGTTACATCACCTTTAATTTCTTGAAAATCTTAACGAGGAAAACTGATCTGTAGTTCTGTTTTTACCTTTATTTAAACATGGATAGGACTGCACAACAGCAAAAAGAATTTTTTCAGGAAATTTATATTTCAGTGAGGGAAACATGTGCTGGTCAAGGAAATCAGAAGCGAATAAGTGACTGGAGAATTCAAACCTCTATTTCCTGGGCTGAGATATTGTGTCGCATTACTGCTTTGCTGCAACGTTAAATGCTGTTTGCATGTACTCGCTTCTTTTTTGTGCTACATTTATTCCTTCCTCGTGTCTCTGATTTTCAAAATTTAAATTTTGACATGCTATTGCTTACTTTTTCGAGACGGTATCAATGGTGCACTTTTGTAATTGGCCGTACAAGATATCCACGTGGGACATTATTTTATAGAATATCTGTAACCAAACGAAAAATTTTTGCTGTTGCAGTTTAATCCTTAGGGCACATGCTTGAACCACACTTGTGGCCTGCTTATTTGTATCTTCATTGTGTTGAAGACTTTCTAGAACGGCTTCTCTACATTGAAGTGTCAAACATCGTGGACAGCAATATGCACATATATAGGTGGCAGTAGTATGACGTACACAAGTCATAAAAGGGCTGTTCATTTGGCGGAGGTGTCATTTGCACTCAGGTGACTCATTCGCCATGAGTGCAATATCTTCTGTTGCCAACAAAACATCAACTACCCGTACTCTAGGAGGTCGAGCATTATCGTCCAGCTATACGAAGTCCGGGCCCACCGCATTTCGCGGCAACTGTACATGAGGTCCGAAGGTCTCGTCACGATACCCGATACCAGTTAAACCTTGCCGATTTAACTGATCAGTTTCATGAAGAGATGTTCGAGTGGTCAATATAGTCCTTGCCCACACCGTTAGGGGCCATTCTCGATATCGGTCTCTTTCCACAATGGTTGGGTCCCGAAATGGTGTTCCACATTCTCTCCAGTTGCGAATCCGCCGAGAATCACTGTCCACACCAAATCGGGAGTGATCTGTGAAAAGGACATTGGCCCCCTGTCCGACCGTCCAGGTGGAATGTTGACAGCTCCCACTCTAGACCTTTCCTCCTGTGAAGATGCCATGAAGTACACAAACAACAGGTCTCCGAAAATGAAGCCACTCTGCCGAAGCCTTCTGTACACAGTTTGTCTCGCTACAACACTTGAGTGGATCCTGCGAGATCAGATCCCAGTTGCCGTGCAGTACTAAGGCGGTACCGTCGTACCATTACAGCCAAATAACAGTTCTCTCTTTCTGATGATACACGTGTTCGGCCCTGCCCTGGTCTTCGGGACAGTTTCGACCTCTATAAACTATCGCCACACTAGTTTACGACTGTCCTGCTTCCATTCTTCCCATGGCCATCCACCGTGGAGAGCCTGGCAGGGGTCTTCTCTGAGCCACACTGAGCCGTCTCTGATTGTGTTCACAGCGATTGTGGATGTAAGACTACCTGGCAAACATTATCTCGGAGGACGCAATCGTACGGACATCTGTTGACAGTTTGTAAGATTACATCGTGAATTAGACAGACGACGGGGAAGTAGTCGTTTACTGCTCTAATTTTGGCCACCATTGTAGTATATTTACATTAATGACCTGCGAATGGATGACCGCGGCTTGTACGCGCTTATTAGATTTCGAGTTGAGGTATCACTGAAGCACAATAAATAACTGAATACACTATAGAGGGACTGTAACAAAATCACTCCATTCTACAATGAAAACACGCATGTTAACTGCTTTGGTTGTGAGCAGCAGCGTTTCAGTTTGAATCAGTTCGTGTGCTTTCTTCACAGTCGGACTCGCATTTGAGCTGGTCCTTCCACCAGTGTAAACGCTCGCATTACTGGCTACGTTTCCTCTCGCCTCTCCCTGCCTAAGGAATGCCCGTAAGCTTACTCATGGAGATTCAGAAGAGACACTAAATCTCGACAGTGCCTGGGCAACACTTCAGCACGCATCTATCTGAATAACTTGAAAGTAGTTCGTACGATAAAAATACTTTGAAAGTATCATTCCGGATGAACAACTGAACACACGGTACGCGCCGCTAGTGCGTGTGATGAATATTCGTTCCTACCAAACCAAATTTTCAATTCAGGGCATAGCAGGGAATCACATATTAGCTTGATGCAAAGGAAATGAGACAGCCCACTATTGCAGGGAACAATTTCTGTACGTATATCAGTGTATGTCTGTTTCTCGACCGTGACTGTGCGGTTGCACTGTCATTAGCGTCATGAAAACCTATCCACTCAGCGAGTGTGCACTCGCAGTGTTTCGCGTGCGAGGTCTGTCATGAAGAACTGACAACGTTGCTTCAGCTTTATGAGCTTACAAAATATGATGATCAGTTAACAATGCTAGCCTCGACAGTAAGACCTTGAATGCCCCCTCTGAAGCAAAAGAATTTTTTTTTTACAAAAAAGGGCTTTGGAGTTTGCCGTTGACTAGCGACGAGACAAAATCGTGAAGAAAGTGATGCAGACGACAAAATACAAATTATTCATTGCTAAGAGGTCAAGCGTATTTTCACAACCATTTACTATTCGCATGGGTTCATGAACTAAGTGCTTGAAATAACGCTCAGAGTGCGTTTAGTACAATTTCGGATTATTTTTTAAGCGTAACTCCGGAATTAAACATTTACTTTCGCCAACATATCGAGGGTGTATTACAGTCATTTAATAACGTATAATTGTATGAGTCGGGTACGTGTTTGATATTAAACTCAAGTTCTCTCTGAACCTTTCAGCAATTGTATCATATGAATTGGGAGGTCGGTAAAAGGATCCAATTATTATTTTATTCCGGTTGTCAGCAATGACCTCTGCCCATACTAACTCACAGGAACTATCCACTTCCATTTCGTGACAAGATAAACTACTTCTAACGGCAACAAACACCCCACCGCCAACTATGTTTAGCCTATCCTTTCGTAAGACGAGTAGGTTCTTCGCAAACATTTAGGCTGAACTTACCTACGGATTTAGCTACCTTTCAGTGTCTATAACGATTTGAGCATCAGTGCTTAATATTAGCGCTTGCGGCTCTGGTACTTTCCCAACACAGCTACGACAATTTACAACTATTATACCGAAGGTAGGTGTATCTACGTTCTTCCTGTTTTCGGCCTGAAGCCTTTATGACTGAAGCACTTTTTGTGTTTTCCCGAGAGCTTCTAACCCAAAAAACCACCCAGTCCGCGCCACACAGCCCATGCTACCTATGTAGTCCCATTCTGAACACCTGACCTATTCAGTAGAACCCGAAACCCAACCACCCAAGGGCGCAAGTCGAGGAACCTGCAGCTTACACGGTCGCAGAACCGTCTGAGCCTCTGATTGAGATCTTCCACTCGGGTGTGCATCAGATGTCTGCAATCAGTCCTGTCGACTATGCTGTAAATGACCATCTCTGTTTTCATCTCGCAAGCAAGACTGGTAGCCTCTACCACTCGAAACCAGAGAGAATCTCCTACAATCCAAAGGGGCACACATCATTGATACCGACGTAGATCACCACCTCCAGATGGCTGCACCCTGTGCTCTTCATGACATCCAGCAGGACCTGTTGCACGTCAGAAATGACTCCGTCCCAATATGCACAAGGAATGTACATTACGTTTCTTCCCCTTCGTGGCTGCCATGTTTCTAAGGCCCCATAACGCCCCTAACGTCGGAGCTCCCACCTATCAATAAACCTACCTTCTGTGATTGCCAGGATCTTGCAGGCTGAGAGGATTCCTCTGAAACAGGACAGGCGACGGCATCTGGCTGAGTGGCAATGTCAACCACAGACAGCACCTGGAACCTATTCGTCAGACTAGCTGGGCAGGCCTTACGTGTGGCTTCCTGGGAAGTCTTTCGCCACCTGCTATGCCCCAGGGCAACCTCCCACTCGACCACAGGTGAAGTTTCAACCTCAGTGTGGTCAATAATTAGGCTGGCCACCGGTGAGGACCGATCGGACGATTAGGAAGTGCTGGACGTCCGTTGGATCCCCACGACCGGCCCACAACAGTGGGGCCCATCCACTGTAGCTTCAAGCAGTGTAACTGAAGCCATTACAGCCTGGAGCTAAAAGTGCCACCAACTCGGTTCGCATGCGCACACAACAATCACAGTTCCTATCCATACTAAAGGCTATGGAAAACTAAACTAACCAGGTAACGGATTATGGGCACTTGCTGCGGAACGCTACCGTAGACCCTGACGAAAACGCAGGAACTGTGTCTAATAAATTAGATTAACGTGCAGAGATTCAAAAATCTAACAACCGAAGCACTTAGGTGAAACTAAATAATTCGCGGATTAACATGCAGAGATTCAAAAACCTAGCAACCGAAGCACTCAGGTGAAACTAAATAATTCGCCCCTGACTAGGAACTTGTAATACGTCATAAAGTCTGTTTAATTTCCGACTCAAACTAAAACGCGAGAACAGTGGCTATTAGATATTAAATTAACACCCAGAAATTCCATGAACTAAATTAGAAAAGTACACAGATGAAATTATACGATTCGCTCCTGGTTATGAAGTTGTAAAAGTCACCAAATCGGTTACTTTCGCGTTGATACGGCTGTCTCGGCCGGCTGCTGCTGCTGCCGCTGCCTGACTGAACAACTGGTCTGACTATTGGTGGAAAGGTAGAGTACTCCTAAGACAATAGATCAGGAATCAATTATACTAATTGTCAGACGGCTGCAGGAGAACACGAAACATTAAAAACCTCAAAATTAAGACAGCATTTTTATAGTAGAATCAGCAAAAGTTGCAGTGGATTTGACACACCTGCTTGCGAAGCATTCACAGTACGTGGTTTTGTACCAGGTGGTTATAAATAAACCTCCTGTGTTCGTAGTGCTACAGTGAGGCCTGTATACATCGCAGAATGCCGAAATGACGTAGGTATGTTCATTGATCGCTGTGCTGGTGGAGTAAGCTGAAAAAAAAAGTAGTTCCACTTTCTGCAGCCAGGTGAAAGTATGGCGTTGTAAGCAGCCAGGATGATGCTACTATGCTGTTTAATGCTTAGCGCCTTGTGTTGGTTTCTTTTGTGAAGTGACTGTTAGTGTAAAAGATGGAGAAAGTTGAAATTTCCTGTACGAAATGCAATGGCTATTGAGAAGAAAGAGTTTTTAGCGCTTTGTGTTGGTTTCTTTTGTGAAGTGACTGTTAGTGTAAAAGATGGAGAAAGTTGAAATTTTCTGTACGAAATGCACTGGCTATTGAGAAGAAAGAGTGTACACTGCTGGTACAGCTGTTTTATCAGAACGGCACGAGCAGCAGCCCTGCATTGCGTGTATATCGCCGACAGAAATAGCTGCGAAGAGGAACCATGTTAATAAATAAGCTTCAGAATACGATCAAGAAATTTGAAGAAAGAGGTGAATTCGGTGGTGTAGCAGCGAGAGGGAGGTGGCTCATTCCAGTGGCGCTTGCCGAAGTTGCTGTAGCTGTAGCCAACCGTGCAACACATGCCTGAAATTCTGTAGCCAGTGCTCGATCTGTGTCACGGGAAGCGTAATTGCCTTTGTTGTGTGGTTCCACAAAACGCCTTTAATCTCGGTCCGTTTACCTCCGAGAAGATGATACGTCGCGGGCCTGTTACGTGCACAGTGGCAGCTGGACATTATAACGGCCTCCTTGTGCCAAACGTGACTGCGGCTTTGCAAGAAAGCAACTCCGACACCACCACTATATGATGGGGCGACACCACATTTCGCCTGCCAGGTGAAAAATTTGCTTAGAGAAATCTTCGGTGATTATCGCATGAACTTGACACAATTTCAAGGTGCGTGGCCATACAGATCCCCTGACGTAAATCCATGTGACTTCTGGTTGTGGAGATATCTGAAAGATCGTGTTCAACAGGGATGTATCTAGACTTTTACTGATCTGAAGGATTGCACACGACGAAATATAGCTCTGACTAAGGCAGATATGCTGGAAACAACTGCTGACCATACCGGGTTACGGATGCAGAATTTTGATGAGTCGGAAGACCATACTGACCACAGGTTTAACTTGTGACCGTATCTTAATAATCGTACCAAAAACACCCATATCGCGTGTTTAATCGCTCCTCACATTTTTCTGCACCCGTACCACATTCTGATTGCTTACAACTACATGTTTTCACCGGGTAGCAGAAAGTGGAACTATTACTTTTTCACCATAATCCATGAGCGCACCGATTAATGAACTTACCCATGATGATTCACCATCCTGTGATACATATTGGCGCCGGCCGCGGTGGTCTCGCGGTTCTAGGCGCGCAGTCCGGAGCCGTGCGACTGCTACGGTCGCAGGTTCGAATCCTGCCTCGGGCATGGATGTGTGTGATGTCCTTAGGTTAGTTAGGTTTAAGTAGTTCTAAGTTCTAGGGGACTAATGACCTCAGCAGTTGAGTCCCATAGTGCTCAGAGCCATTTGAACCATTTGATACATATTGGCCAAACTGCACCACTCGCAACACTGTCAGTTTTCGTCAGTTTAATTATGGGACCAAACTGCTGAGGTCATCGGTCCCTAAGATTACACACTACTTAATCTAACTTAAACTAACTTACGCTAAGGACAACACACACACCCATCCCGAGCGAGGACTCGAATCTCTGACGGGGCGAGTCGCGCGAAGCGTCACAGGACGTCCAAGACCACACCGCTACCCCGCGCGGCAGTTTAATTATAACCACTCGGTACAAGACTCTTAGCCGAATAATTAGAGTTGTGGCGATTCTATGTACGCCTGTTGTTTTCTGCTGCAGCCGTCGAGTCCCACACTTGAAAGTTGCCAACAATGTTGCCATCTGTCAGCGATCTTGCCTTACCGAATCTGCTGTTGTCTCGTTTTCCTACTTTTGAATTATTCCATTCTTCTGAATGTTCTGACTGCACACAGAGTACTACCTGATTGAGAAAGAGAGCTAGGCCTGCCTGATTTTCCCATATATACTCGAATGGAACATTCTATCTGAATTATCTTACTTGATAGCACCCGTGCTTTAACGTTTCTATCAACCATATGGAGATCCCAACATCTGCCAGCATTTAAGTAGGCGTAAGGTAAAGCATGACGGTAACCAAAGTCAGTGCTTCAGTGCGCGCTACTGAGACCCCCATACCACATATAAATTCGCCGAGAGTTACCGCCGGGCATAAACTGCACGCGATCACTTGCGCGTCATTGCTGGACGTGAAAAACACACATTCACTCATAGCAATAGTCACAGCCTGTGGATGTTGGTAAATGACTGCCACAAGCTTCGCGAATAATAGCTTCGCGAAAAGCACGAAAAGCGTCAACATTTACCACCAACTTCCAGCGACACCAGAAAGCCTGGGTTTGCCCACCCCCAAGATCGGAAACACCTACCCCAAATCATCTGTGATGTGTGTGTGTCATCGTTCAGTGAGCTTACCTGATATTCGTCCAGAGTGCAGCAGTGCAATACATCCAGGTCAAGCCGCCTTACGATTCATAAAATGCTTTTAATTAAGCCGTATTTCACTTAAAATTGTTAAACTAGTTTCTGTCGTAAATATAGACGCTCCCCTGTAAGCTGCTCTTAAATTCAACGGTCGTTTTGTTTTCTCTTTATGAATTTCAATTTTGTTGATTTTATTCTATTGCCCTAGTACGCAGCATAGACGTTGCTAACAGGAAAGGGGAGGCCACGCAAATATACTTGCATAACAATCCGTAGGTATCCATCAGCCACAGAGCAAAGAATAACATGTTGTCAGGACAAAATTGTTGACTCTTTTGCTAGTGCGCAATAGTTTCATTGATGCAGTCACATTAAATTTTTATTCTGCTGACCGGACGACCACCGGCCATCATAAGGACAAATGAAGCAGCGTCGGCGTGGATTCAAACAACGTTGACGAAGTGTTACTTGTAACTCAACGTGATGCTGCTTCAGACGGCCATCATAAGGACAAATGAAGCAGCGTCGGCGTGGATTCAAACAACGTTGACGAAGTGTTACTTGTAACTCAACGTGATGCTGCTTCAGACGTCCTGTTGATGACCAAATTAAGCTTAAACCGGTTAACAGTATAAAACTTGTAAGTGAATGCGTGAATGAAAGTATTAAATTTACAAACACTGCGAACATTGCAGGTCCGAAGTCTCACTGCCGCCACTGGCCACTACTGTCGGTGCAGCTGGCGACCTTAATTCACAAAGTCGGAGATGAACCGTTAAGTGTTGAACGGGGAAAGGAAGATTAGGAGTTAATGTACCTTGATACGAAAGTCGTTACAGATAGTGCTTAAGTTCGGATAGGACAAGGGGGCTGAGGGAATAGAGCAGACTGTTTTCAAAGGAAGGGGAACCACAGAAACTGTTGTGGTTGGCAGGAGAACCAACCGTGTTAGCAAAGGATGCCGAAATGCACCCGTTTTAGCTCACGAAGGCTGGAGTGAGGTCTGGAACATGGCAAGGGAATTAGAATTGAAAAAAAACGGACGTAGCTGGTGGAATACTTAACTTTAATCCATTAATGACGAACGTCGCTCTTTATGGTACATGATTCACAATATCAATAGTACGGATACTGGCGCCTTGCTACGTCGTAACAAATAACGTAGCTGAAGGCTATGCTAACTATCGTCTCGGCAAATGAGAGCGCAGAAGTCAGTGAACCATCGCTAGCAAAGTCGGCTGTACAACTGGGGCGAGTGCTAGGAAGTCTCTCTAGACCTGCCGTGTGGCGGCCCTCGGTCTGCAATCACTGATAGTGGCGACAAGCGGGTCCGACGTATACTAACGGACCGCGGCCGATTTAAAGGCTACCACCTAGCAAGCGTGGTGTCTGGCCGTGACACCACAGAAACCTTTCATGCGGATTGCTGGATGGAGATTTAAACTCCATTTCCCCCAAATGCGAGACCAGTGCCATTTAACCACGGAAACACTTCGTGGAAACGAGTTCGGTACAAGCCTTACCCACCAGTATGTTATCAGGCAGACGGAACGCGTCCTGGACAGTTACTTTACTGGACCCTCCCACTTACTGATAGTTTTACCTACTTAAACGTAATTCTGACAAAACAATGAATGATTCCAATCGATGCAGCACTGGACGAGATCTTGGCGTGCTGTGGCTTGATTTCCAGTCTTATCAACCTGACTTACGTTGTGCGCAGTTTGAAACACATCCTTGTGTGGCAGTGATATATGAACTGCGGGAAAATCAGAACAGAAGAGAATAGATGCATTTGAGATGTGTTGCTACAGAAGAATGTTGAAGATTATGTTGACTGATAAGGCAAGGAATGGGATACTGGTCAGAATCGACGATGAAAGTAGTAAATGGAAAACAATGAAAGAAGAAGGGACAGGATGAAAGATATGTGTTACGACATCATGAAATTGCTTTCATGGTATTAGAGGGAACTGTAGAGGGTGAAAAGTTTAGAGGAAGAGAGGAAGACAGAGATTGGTATACATGCAGAAAATAATTGAGGACGTAGGTTACAAGTCCTATTTTATTTTATTTTAATTAATTAATTTAAGAAATTTTGTTTAAGAAAATTCTCTGCTTCATATTTATTTTTGGTATTTTTAGATATGATTTCCAGTGGTTTTATGTAGGTTTTAGCTTCAGTCTTTTAAAAGACAAAGAATAAAAGTCTTTGGTTTTAAATACCACAGAAGAGCTAGATATATGTCCCGCAGCGTCGATCTCGCTGATACTCCTCGACGGAATTGCCCATTCTGAAATCTCTAAAATCTTTGTTTCGCTACGAAGATCGTTCGGCACAACTACGTACTATGTTGTATGATGCGTATGGATTGATGTGTCTAACTTTTTTGTCAACGAAAAGGTTATTGTTTCTCAGATATCCTCTCGAATGGTATTGACCGTGAAAAGATGTAGGCTCGCACTATCATTTTACACTGCACCTCCGATCGACCTACGTCACCTGATATCTGAAGAATGTTTATCAAATCTTTTATAAATTGATAAATATACACCTTGAATGCGTATTATTTTCTTGACTTTGTTTATTGTGCCATCGACTAACTAAACATTCACGATGAAGCTTAATAGAATCGCACAACAATAACAAAATCTCCAACATAAAACACGTTCGATCTTCGTAATCGCTTCACACCGAGTCCTCAAATATACGTCTTTGGTTACTTATTCCAGAGAGATGCGTCCGTAGTACGGAACGTCGCAGCCAGTTTATACTATTCACGGTATTAATAATTCGCCGTACCTGACTTATGATTTTTACCATTTACGATAAATTACACTACTCTCAGATGAAAAGGTTGTTACAGGAGAGAAATTCGTGGTGGGCCACATCAGACCAGTCAGAAGACTGATGACTCAAAGAAAAAGATCCCTCTAAGTCGAAAAGAAAGCTGTTCTTGTCCAGCAGCGGTAGATTGTGAGCATGCACCCCGTCAGCTGATATCTCTTCTTATTTATTTATTTATGCATTTATTTTACCTGGCAAGATTAGGGCCTTCAGGCCCTCTCTTACACCTAACCAGACATAGATTGAACGAGTTACAGTTTCTACAGAACATTAAGGACATATAATGTATTATGCAGTATTGATGTTAAAGAAAAAAATAGAGTTATAACAGTAGTACAATGATAACTATAACAATAAAAAATAATTACAACAATCAAGAATAATAATGATAATAATAATAGTAATGACTATGTATATGAAAGTAAACATACTTTTCTTTTGTGAATGTCAGTCCTGTTGTTAGTTGGGAATTTTCTCGTTATGTTCTTGCAGCTTGAGAGTTATTCTCATCGAGCAGAGACATAAGACGATAGAATGAGGTAAAAGAGATATATAAGAGGTAGATAGGTTAGAGGAAGAGAAATGGAATGGGAAAATTCGAAGCTGTGATGGAGAGGAGAAAGAAAGAGATGAGAGGGGCACAACAATGGTGGCTATACCGTCCCTAATATGTAAGTTTTGAGTTCCCTCTTGAATGTTGAGTAGTTCTGGATAAGACACAGATCACAGGGGAGCGCGTTTCATAGTCGTATGGCTGAGATGAAGAATGACACGGAGAAAGATTTTGTGTTATGTAAAGGTACAGCCAAGATGCTAGACGTATCCGATCTGGTATTGCGATTGTGGAATGATGATAGGTGTTTAATGTTAGAAGATAAGTATTGGAGGCACCAGTGGCTAAGAAATCGATGAAGTAAGCACATCGTGTGGAGATCGCGTGCCTTATGTGGGCGTATCCAACCTAGATGGGAGTATGAAGGACTGATATGATCATACAACCGAATATTGCACACGTATCTAACGCAAGCATTCATCACTAGCTCGAGGCATCTAGAATTTTCACTATTTGTGCCGTGTTGAACTACATCACAGTAGTAAAGATTAGGCAAGACTAGTGTTTGGACTAATTTTTGTTTAACATGGGTTGAGAATATTTTTCTAAATTTTTGAATTCCATGTAGGGAGGAGAGCGATTTCCGGCAAGCTGTGACTGTTTGTTCTTCCCAGTTTAGGTGTTCATCCAAGATTATTCCAAGGTCTTTTACTGTTTTTTGGTATGGTAGTTGGGTAACATTGAGGAGTATTTGAGGGACTATTTCCCGAAAGTACCGGCTGATTAACTTGGGATGAGATATAAGTAAGACCTGGGATTTCTTGGGGTTTAGTTTCAGACCTAGGTTCTGTGCCCATCGAGAAACAGAACAAAGATCTGCGTTCATATTCGCTACTGCGTCAGCAATGTTTTTGGGGCTTGCGCTTATGTACAGTTGGATGTCGTCGGCATAGAGATGGTAGTTGCAGGAGTGAATCACTGAAGAAATATCATTAACGTACAGTGAGAAGAGTAGTAGACCAAGGACGGAGCCTTGGGGAACTCCAGAGCGCACGTTTTTCCATGATGACTTTTCCGACCCACAAATGACTTGTTGACTTCTGTTTCTGAGGTAGCTGTTGAACCAGTGTATTGCGCTGTTTGATAAATTCACCTGTTTCATTTTAATTAGTAATATATCGAAGTCAACTGTGTCAAAAGCCTTGCTAAAGTCAAGCAGTGTTAGGATAGTAACTTCACGTCTGTCCATAGCATGTTTAATGTCATCAGTTACTTTGATTAATGCACTTGCTGTACTATGGTGCTTTCGAAAGCCTGACTAATATTCGTCATGGATGTTATGAGTTTTGAGGTAATCCGTAAAAAGAAGAAGAATAATAAACAGTAAATAGTGAAATGAATTCGTATCATGTTCTACAGCAGTTATTGATCCCGGAGTAAGCGGATAGGAAAGAATGTGACGTTTCCATTGGCAGTACTAAGCAACATTTAGCAAGTATTCTTCAATTTTCCAGAATTGTTACAAACTACGTGCGGGAAATTCTAGGCTTTTCTCTCGTGCTATTCAAATCTGCTACTAGACTTTTCTGAGTACATGAGGACTCCAAATATTTGTCGATTTACACAGCAATCACGGGTCGTTAGTTCCACGAAACTTTTCATGAAATCCGTTATGTTTTCCAGGAAAACAATGTAAAAAAACTTATACTTCATGGTAGCCTTACCGACGTTTCTTCGCAAAACAGTGAAAGTGAAGTAAATGTCTGCTGTTTTTCAGTAGCTAATATTCGTCATGGATGTTATGAGTTTTGAGGTAATCCGTAAAAAGAAGAAGAATAATAAACAGTAAATAGTGAAATGAATTCGTATCATGTTCTACAGCAGTTATTGATCCCGGAGTAAGCGGATAGGAAAGAATGTGACGTTTCCATTGGCAGTACTAAGCAACATTTAGCAAGTATTCTTCAATTTTCCAGAATTGTTACAAACTACGTGCGGGAAATTCTAGGCTTTTCTCTCGTGCTATTCAAATCTGCTACTAGACTTTTCTGAGTACATGAGGACTCCAAATATTTGTCGATTTACACAGCAATCACGGGTCGTTAGTTCCACGAAACTTTTCATGAAATCCGTTATGTTTTCCAGGAAAACAATGTAAAAAAACTTATACTTCATGGTAGCCTTACCGACGTTTCTTCGCAAAACAGTGAAAGTGAAGTAAATGTCTGCTGTTTTTCAGTAGCGTTTTTACAATGGCAATGCACATTGTGAAGTCCTGGCTTGATCACCAGAACTTCAGTTGTTATGTAAGGACTTTTACGGCGATGTCAGCACGCCAGAAACACAAGTCTGTGGAAGTTACCGTGCAGTCGTAATTGCAATTTGCGAAATTGTGGTGTAACATATAAAAAAGTATGAAAGCATATATGTAGATTTTTGTTAACATTTATAACATATCTGCGAACTGGTTTGGTTTATTTTGTGTACGACATCAGAATGAAGTTATTTCCACATGTTGTTTGCACTGTTATATCAGCATACAATGTTAGATGAGCATACACAGTTTTCAAAGATGACTTCAAGTTTCAAAGAAAATGCGTAATTGCGTGGATATTTCAGTAGTACAGAGATAATGATTAAGGTATATGTTATAAAACACAATTTAATATGCAAACAATTTTTGACTTACGTACACTAGAGAAAAATACAATAATATCGTCCATTCTTGTTAATGGTTGAATTTAAACATGAATGTTAGTATTAATGGTTAAAAAAATAAGTAAAACGTTTAACAATCTTATGACCTTCAGACAGGATTAAATACTAGCATATTGTGTAGGAGTAAATGTGGAAAATTTTTATACAACTTGCAGTAATAGTTTATTAATATGCCAAATTAATAGGTTTTGTTAACAGTGAATTTTTGGCTACAAACTGGCTGGGTAGTACGCTAAACAGTGATCAAAAAGGAAGTTTATTGTGTCACATATAAAAGAAATCAACAAAATTCGCAGGTGTACTGTGAGTTTTAACAAAAATCTGTGTGGACTCTTCTTTAATTCTGTACATTTTCCACGACAGTTTCACAAATTAGAATTAAAAAACACTAGAACTCCAACAGATATGCGTTTCTTGCGTGCCGACAACGTAATGTAGGTTCTGACGTAACAACTGAAGTCCTGATGATGAAGCTGTGACTTTGAAATGTACAGCTGCACCGTAAAAGTGTTGTTGAAGAGACGATACTGATTTTATTGTGAAGTTTCCCTATAGAACTTATATTTTGAATCGTTATCCAGCGTTACATGTTTACTTAATCTGTCGTGAGCAATGCACATATTTTCTCTCAGTGCATATACAAGTATCAAAAGCGCTATAGTACGCTCCAATTACGCTACAGGTTGAGCAGTTGGATGCTTAACCGGGAAATATTTAGCTATCGCTTCCTGCAATCCCTTGCGTTTGCAAATACACCAACCGCAATGAGTCGTAATGAAATTGCGGCAATACTCGGCGGTTGAAAACACGCTATGCGTTGCCGGAATGTAATAAGCTTAATTCATTGGTTATTACCGTTTCGATAACTTCTGAGCGCTACATTGTCCACTGATTTGCAGGATGTGCACACACAGGCTCACACATTTTCACTATACATCAGATGCATTTCTTTGAGTTACACTCACAGAAAGTGCGTGGGATGCAACGACAGACCTGAACACTCCTAAGCTGAAAAATCTCTTCCTGCCCTGGTGCAGCCTTCTTATTAGGCTTTATTGTGCTATTTGTTGAATCAGTTCAAGTAAATGATGGTGCGATTCTTTTATCACGAGGACACGGCGCACATAGCACACATGCTCGCAAGGACCTCAGTTCGAACATTTGCTCAGTCATCTTGATAAAGTTTTTCCGCGTGGTCGTCAAACCATTCAAGGTGAATGTTGGGATGGTTCCTTTCAAACATACTAAGTCGATCTGTTCCCCAGCCTTCCTGCTGTCTCACATTATTCTTCATCTCTAATGACTGTGTTGTCGAAGTGACGTTAAATCATATCATCTCTCATCAGTGCTTTCTACTCCGTTTGATACTGAGCTAAATCTACTTTCGAAAACCATGGGGCATAATTTCTTTCCCTGATGTCTAAAAAAAAGAGACATTATTTTCAGAAGCGATAAACATATTGAAATTTAAAGCTGTGTTATGATTTTCCTCACATCCTTTCTAATATTTTTGCTTTGTCGACCATCGTTAAATATCTTCCGATATTCGAACAACTCGCAAAACCCATACTCCGTCTTCCAGTACTCCCGAAAATGCTCCTTGGTTCACCCTCTAACAGAGTGTTAGTTTTTTGACATTCGCTCCTTCCGTATTTCTGAAACTACTTGTTTTCAGAAGCAACAAGCTGTTCCCTGGAGTATTCTTCAGTGATGAGTCCCGCTTTGGACTGAGCCCCTATGACCAGCGAATACGTACCTGGTGACGTCCAGGAAGGCAGTGAGGTACCAACCTGGTTGGCGTTCGCCTTACGATCCGATAACTTGGAGTGATGGTCTGGGGTGGGATGCTGTATCTTTTCATAGCTGGACTCCTTTGGTTGTCATCCGTGGCACAATTGCAGGACAGCGGTACGTTGGCGATTTTCTACACCCCGTTTTGTAGCCCTTCATGGTAAGCCATCCTGGGCTTATATTTCAGAAAAAAAAGTTCAAATGTGTGTGAAATCGTATGGAACTTAACTGTCCCTAAGCTTACACACAACCTAAATTATCCCATGCCCGAGTGAGGAGTCGAATCTCGGCCTGGACCAGCCGCACGGTCCATGACTGCAGCGCCCTAGACCGCTCGGCTAATACCGCGCGGCTATTTCAGCAATATAATGTTCTCCCGCATACGATGAGAATTTCTACTACTTGTCTTCGAGTTTTCTAAACTGTACCTCGGCCAGCAAGGTCGCCAGATCTCTCCACAAATGAGATCATTAGGAGATTTATGGGCAGGGCCCTCCAACTAGGTCGGCATTTTTACGATCTAACGCTCCAATTGGACAGAATTTTGCACTACATCCGTCAGAAGGACATTCACCATGTCTATCAACCGCCAAGCAGAATAATCGCTTGCATAAGGGCCGAAAATGGCCCAAGGCGATACTGATTTGCTCAAATTGTGAAGCTCATTCTCTTGAACAAATCACACATTTCTTCTAAAATTAAAATCACTTATTTGTCTGCACATGTACATCGCATCTACCGATTCCCCTCCTATTTCGATAATTGCTTCGTGGTGCGACATTGTTTTTTTGCCTTACAGTGTTCTATTCCGAGCAACAGTTTGCAACAGTTATCAGATGAAACAAACAAAATGATCAAGAACAATAGTTAGAAGACAGTGGATATAAGTTAATTGTCTTGAGATGTTTTTCCAGTCCACCAATTTTTTCTTCCTCCTGCCAACTGGTTTTCCAATCATTCATTTTTCTCTACATCCTGAGATTTTTTTTCCGTGTCTTCGGAATTCATGCAGTCATTTCTAGTCTCTCCTCTAAGGTATAGCAAGAAATTGAAGGCGCAGGGGGCCGAATTTTACGACGAAGGAATTTCCAAGCTCGTCCGTCGCTACGATAAGTGCCTTAATTTAAATGGCAACTATGTAGAAAAGTAGTATTTAAGTGTGGCTTTCATCTGTATATAATAAAAGAATTTCCAATACTTTTTTTATTTTGAATTCCAAAACGTAATATACTTTGTGGATAGCCCTCGTATTACGCTAGTCAACCATTTGTCTAAAGTTCGACTAACCAAAGAGCCAGAGATGCTGAATTAGTGTTAACATTGAAAATTCCATCCTTTTGTTTACCGTTGGTCATAATACGAAGATATTCTGCAAAATCACGGGACACAGCATAGTCAAGAATCTCAGCTGTTAAGAAAAATATGCATTTTTTCTGAAAGCCAGTGGAGGCGTACGATCCCTGTATGAATTATATGTGTAATAATTATTAAAGATAAATTTACAACTTCTTTTCTTCTATACGTCTTTATATACTAGAGTCATGCAAGGCAAGAATCGTTGGTGGTGGAAAGCCTAAACCACCTGGCCTCATCCGACTTACATCTGTTTCCAAAACTTACAGAGCACCTTCGAAGACATCACTTTACTAATGATGAGGTGCTGCAAGCAGAAGCGAGGTTATGGCTCCGTCAATAAAGTCAAACATTATAACCTGACGGTATTAACAAACTGGTCTCTTGTTGAGAGAAATGTGTTCGTTAACAGGATGAACTTGTTGAGAAATAAACATGTAGATATGAAGAATAAAGAAGTAGAACGTCAATACCGTTTGTTTTATTTAAATAGCTCTAAGAGTTTTCATATAAAAAATTTGTAGGCAATACTTAATGCGCGAATGTCCAATATACTTGTTGTCTAAATAAAACTATTAATCCAAAATCAAGCTCGCATTTTAATTACGAATTTATTTAAGATTTTGAGGCATTCGACGATTAAACCGACAAACCAGAAAAGAGCCTTGTGCAAGCAGGTGCGAAACACCGAAGCTGTCTTTCACCCCAGTCTTGGAATAGTTTCTGGAGAAACGTGACGTATGTGTATCTGGAGCTCCTGCTTAAGTACCCCTCAATATACAGCAGCGATGTGTCAAGGCAAAAACACTCCTTATCTCACCCTAAATAATTAATTCTTAAGAGGGGAGTTGCTACGGTGCATTCGAAATTATAGTTTCTCTAGATCGCCTATGACGAATACTCTGAAAAGTACACGGCCGATTTCCCTTCCATCCTTTTCCAATCCGAGCGCGTGCTACGTCCTTGATGATCACTGCATCCACTCCTACAGACGATTGCTGTCCCGCTGACAGAGCTCAATGATGAGGGAATTTTGAAATTCGTGCCCTGCTAAGAGAGATCTGTCGAGGTACTTCAAAGAATTTTTCTTACAAACTAAAGAATTTTAGGTTATTTAAAAATGTACACAAACAGTCTCGACCGAGAAAAATATTTTGATGGGAACCGGTTTCAGTCAGTTTTACCCATCCTCAGACCCTCATACCATGATGACATGCGGTGGTGACGAATGGAACGGGTGTCCACTCACTACCACCGCCTGTCATCATGGTACGAGGGTTCTGAGGATGGCAAAATCCTAACCTAACGCGGTTACCATCATAATAAATGTTTTGTGGTCGGGAACGTTTGTATCGCCGGCCTCTGTGGCCGAGCGGTTCTAGGCACTTCAGTCCGGAACAGCCCTGCTGCTACGGTCACAGGTTCGAATCCTGCCTCGGGCATGAATGTGTGTGATGTCTTTAGGTTAATTAGGTTTAAGTAGGTGACTGATGACCTCAAATGTTAAGTCCCATAGTGCTCAGAGCCATTTGAACCATTTTTTGAACGTTTGTGTCTTTTTTAAAGTACCCTTCGCCACGAGAAATGTTCTCAAAAATTATTTAGGAGCTTTTTCAAATGCTTGCTTTGTTCAGTACAATCAATTGTTCCTTCGAATTAGTTTGCGAGCTCTCCTCATCACCGTAGCCGCCTGCCGACGTCAGCGTGGTTGCGCGAGGCGCTGTGCGCCGCCTTCGTGCGCAGCGGAACCGCCGGGCGTCACGTAACGCTAATGCCGCTCCAGACAGTGAGGAATCGAGCACTTAATACTGGCGCGCCGCCTACCAAAGGCCTTCCGTCACGCCTTCTCGCCTTCTAGAGGGGAAACAACAGGGGCTGAGAGTCCCAACAGCTGCGACTCCCTCGTACACAAGAAAACCGACGCTCCACGAAAGAGTTATGCACACTGGTCACAAACTGATATTCTTGCAAGTATCGACGGAAAATGGGAAACTGTAAATTTTCGGGGGACCGATGGATGAGTGTGTGACGCTGCAGCTGGGAAGGATAGGAATTAGGCAACCGACCGCTACGAGAGCATAAAATATTCGTGAATTTCATCCCATGAATTCAGTTGGACGGTAACTACGACAAGCAAACAGGAGCATGAACAATATACGCAGATCTCAGCATATGAGAGAGAATGTACACTACTGGCCATTACAATTGATACACCAAGAAGAAATACAGATGATAAAACGGGTATTCATTGGACAAATATATTATACTAGAACTGACTTGTGACTACATTTTAACGCAGTTTGGGTGCATAGATCCTGAGAAATCAGTACCCAGACCAACCACGTCTGACCGTAATACGCCTGAGCATTGAGTCAAACAGAGCTTGGATGGCGTGTACAGGTACAGCTGCCCATGCAGCTTCAACACGATACCACCGCTCATCAAGAGTTGTGACTGGCGTATTGTGACGAGCCAGTTGCTCGGCCACCATTGACCAGACGCTTTCAGTTGGTGAGAGATCTGGAGAATGTGGTGGCCAGGGCAGAAGACGAAAATTTTCTCTATCCAGAAAGGCCCGTACAGGACCTGCAACATGCGGTCGTGCATTATCCTGCTGAAATGTATGGTTTCGCAGGGATCGAATGAAGGGTAGAGCCACGGGTCGTAACACATCTGAAATATCACGTCCACTGTTCAAAGTGCCGTCAATGCGAACAAGAGGTGACCGAGACGTATAACCAATGGCACCCCATACCATTACCCCAGGTGATACGCCAGTATGGCGATGACGAATAGCCGACCGTGCTGACGGAGCGGTTCTGGGCGCTACAGTATGGACCCGCGCGACCGCTACGGTCGCAGGTTCGAATCCTGCCTCGGGCATGGATGTGTGTGATGTCCTTAGGTTAGTTAGCTTTAAGTACTTCTAAGTTCTAGGGGACTGATGACCTTAGAAGTTAAGTCCCATAGTGCTCAGAGCCATTTGAACCATTTGATCACGAATACACACTTCCAATGTGCGTTCACCGCGATGTGGCTTAACACGGATGCAACCATCACGATGCTGTAAACAGAACCTGGATTCATCCGAAAAAATGACGTTTTGCCATTCGTGCACCCATGTTAATCGTTGAGTACACCATCGCAGGCTCTCCTGTCTGTGATGCAGCTTCAAGGGTAACCGCAGCCATGGTCTCTGAGCTGATAGTCCATGCTGCTGCAAACGTCGTCGAACTGTTCGTGCAGATGGTTGTTGTCTTCCAAACGTCACATCTGTTGACACAGGGATCGAGACAAGGCTGCACGATCCGTTACAGCCATGCGGATAAGATGCCTAGCATCTCGACTGTTAGTGATACGAGGCCGTTGGGATCCAGCATGGCGTTCCGTATTACCCTCGTGAACCCACCGATTCCATATTCTGTTAACAGTCATTGGATTTCGACCAACGCGAGCAGCAATGTCGCGATACGATAAACCGCAATCGCGGTAGGCTAAAATCCAATCTTTATCAAAGTCGGAAACGTGATGGTACGCATTTCTCCTCCTTACACGAGGCATCTCAACAACGTTTCACCAGCGAACGCCGGTCAACTGCTGTGTGTGTATGAGAAATCGGTGAGAAACTTTCCTCTTGTCAGCAAGTTGTAGGTGTCGCCACCGGCGCCAACCTTGTGTAAATGCTCTGAAAAGCTAATCATTTGCCTATCGCAGCACCTTCTTCCTGTCGGTTAAATTTTACGTCTGTAGCACGTCATCTTCGTTGTGTAGCAATTTTAATCGCCAGTAGTGTATATTTGGGCTCGAAGAAGTCGGTTTGCACAATGGGCGAATCGTTAAGCATTTGAATAGCGGGGTACGACCATTCGACTATGTCGGCAGGAATGGGTGAACTATGGCCGAATACAGCGTCGAGAAGGAATCCACTGACCTGGAGAGACGACAGATCATGAGGACCGAGCAATCGTCTTCATCATCGATACGACGTGGAGCAGTTGCTTCAGTGAAGGGAAGGACCATTAATAGACGGCTCACAGAAAAAGGGGCGCACCTCACGGCGCCCTTGCGCCGATTACTACTGATCTCTGTGCGCCAACAAGCCCATTTGCAGTGGTGTTCGGCACATTCGGCCTAGTATCTGATTGACTGGAGTAGAATTATATTGGGTGATGAGTCCCGCTTCGAACTGAGCCCCGGCGACCACCAGAAACCTGTCTGGAGACGATCCTGACTGTCGCCCACCTTACGGCCCAACAACCAGGAATGACGGTCTTATCACTACAGGACAAAAGGACCACTTTGATTGTCATTGGCGGTAACCTTAATAGCGGTACATCGGCGATATTCTACACCCAGTAGTGTTGCCCTTCACAGCAAGCCGTCCTGGGCCTACACTTCAGCAACATAATGCCCTCCAGCACACAATGAGTGTTTCTACGAGGGTAATCCCAAAGTAAGGTCTCCTGTTTCTTTGTAAGTACAGAACTCTGTCTGTGTGGAAGTTGGTCGCACTGTTATGAAGAGTGCTTCACGCGCTGTGTGTAAACATGCGCACGCCGCGCTGAGGCCCTCCGTCTTGGCTTGGCACCCGTTGAGACTGGAGCTCCCGTTGGATGTTACCGCCAAGTGCGGATAGCGCGCAGTTATTCTGTTTTTGAACACAAAGGGCACTGGCCGGTTGAAATCCATTGCCAATTGACGGAAGTGTATGGTGAGTCGTGCATGGATGTCAAAAATGTTCGTAAGTGGTGTAGAGACTTTGCGGCTGGTCGGACCGAAATTCACGACCAACAAAGGAGCGGGAGACTGTCAATTTCTGAGGAGGCAGTGTTGAAGCTTGAGCAAAGCATGCGTGAAGATCGGCGGATCACGCTGGATGATCTCTGCAAGTTGGTTCTTGAGGTTTCCCGAAGCACCGCTCACAGAATTTTAACGGAAACATTGAACTACCGGAAGGTGCACGCAAGATGGGTGCCACGCATGCTGGCTGAAGACCACTTGCGGCAATGAGTTGATGCTTCCCGCACATTTCTTCACCACTTTGCAGCTGAACAGGACAACTTTCTAGACTCAATTGCGACGAGTGACGAGAACATTTGACCGGAAAGCGATTCGGCTCCGACGACGAGGTGAAAGAAGAGGTTCTCAACTTTCTAAACAGAATGGCGGCGAGCTGGTATGACATGGGCATACAGAAACTGCCACAGCGTATACAAAAATGTATCGACAGAAATGGTGATTCTTTCGAAAAATAGCTAAATGCTCAACCTCTAAACTGATGTAAACCATTGTAGAAATAAACAAGTATATGTACTTATGAAAAAATAGGAGACCTTACTTTTGGGATTACCCTCGTACTACTTGTCTTCTTGTTTTCCAAACCCTACCTTGGCCAAGGACGTCCGGATCTCTCCCAATTGAGGACGTTTGAAGCATTATGAGCCTTGCTTTATGGGGCGTGGGCTCCAACCCGCTCAGGATTTTGACGATCTAACGCGCCACCCCTACAGAACGTGGCACTATATCTCTCAGGAGGACACCTAACAACTCTATAAATCAATGTGAAACTGAATAACTGCTTGCATAAGGGCCAGATTCGGAGCAACGCGTCATTGATGTGCACAATTTGTGAAGCTCTTTCTCCTGAATGAGTCATGCAATTTTTCTGACGTTTGTCTGTAAATGGACATCATACACTGGGATGACAGAAATCATGTGATATCTCCTAACATAATGCCGTACCTCCTTTTTGCCGGCTTAGTGCAGCAGGTCCGCGTGGCATGGACTTAACAAGTCGTCTGAAGGCCCCTGCAGAAATATCGAGCCATGCTGCCTCTACAGCCGTCCATAATTTCCAATGCGTTGCTGGTGCAGGATTTCTGTTCACGATCTGACCTCTCAATATCCCATAAATATTCGGTGACATTTATGTCGGCTTAGCGGGTTGGCCAAATCATTCGCTCGAATTGTCCAGGATCTTCTACAAGCAGGTCGCGAATAACTGTGGCCCAGTGACATGCTGCATTGTCATCCACAAAAATTCCATCATTGTTTGGAAATATGAAGTCAATGAATGGCTTCAGATGAGCTCCAAGTAGCCGAACTTAATCATTTACATTCGATGACCGGTTCAGTTGAACCAGAGGACCCAGTCCCTTCCATATAAACACAGCCCATACGATTATGGAACCACCACCAGCTTGTACAGTGCCTTGTTGTCAACTTGGGTCCATGGCTTCGTGGGCTCTGCATCACACTCGAACCCTGCCATCATCTCTTACGAACTGAAATCGGGACATCTGACCAGACTACGGTTTTCCAGTTGTCTATGGTCCAACCGATATTACCAGATGGATGCACTTCTAAGATAAAGTCTTAGGTTTATAACAAAGACCGCGGAATGTTTCATCAGGTTTTATTCTATAGATTACGTTGACGAGTAGCTGAGGTAAACCCTATGGCGTTTCCTGCTCAAATTTAAAGGCATTTAGTAATGAGTGATAAATGGTGCTGAATACTATCAGATGTTTGTGGTGGCACGCCAGTTTATGTACAAGCGAGAGTACGAATTATTGAGACTACATTTAATACAAATATTAATTGGAATAAATACTGTTTCATCCAAAAATTATTGCAAAGGCGAATTGTGGGAGATTGACTGTGTCAGAAAAATAGCTCTGTTGAATTTAGAACAGTAAATCAGTTCATTACATACCATCATTCACGTAAACGTTTCGTAGGACCCATGCCTTGTACCCAATAGAAATTCTTTAAATGAGACCGTCATGAGGCACCTGATACTGCACTTTTACTCATAATTCTCACACTGAAATTGTTTCGGATCGAAGTTCATACTGAAAAAAAATGAGAACACAATATCCGAATAAACACGATAAACGCATTAAAAAACAAATAAAAAATCTGGTTGCCGAATATGTAATTGATATTGTAAAAGTATGAAACCTACACTAACCTGGTGATATTATCGAGTAAATATGTGCATTTCACAGTCTCACGCTAGGAAATAGAAGCAAATGTCCTGATTTGAATTCTAGGTGTGACTATAATCGTCCTCATTGCGATGTTTCAGAGACGCCTGTAAACAGTTTTAGATTTACCCGGTGACAGATACGGTTCTGTGGAAATAAATTTGACCAGTAAAGAAACCTCGTGTGAGGTAGCTCTGATATTTTTTGAGTTTTCGCTTGCGAAATCTGGATCGGTTTTAGTTGCAATTTCTCTTTGTTATTACTATACTAGTGTTTATTCGTGTATTCCTGCAAAATATTGGCTGCTGCTGATTGATTATTGACCGTAATGCAGTTTAAATTTTTTAAATGTAGTAACCGATGACTCAGCGAAGATAGATGTTAAAATTTTGGAGTGCCTCTCCGTTTAAAATAACACATAAATACAGACCCTTTATAAACGTGGGCACTAAAGTGAATACCTAAAAAACTAAAGCTATTCTTTATCTCCGCTACAGTGAAGGACGTCACTTCTACTGAACAAGTGCTCATAGCTCTAAAAGTATGCGTTTCAGAGCCCATGTTTGATAGACAATTTTTTCTTGCTTTCGTTCATGCCACAACCTCTCAAAAACAGCAAACAAGAGCTTGCAGTAGAAGAGATTTGTTTCACAGTATCGAAGGTGAAAAAGTGCCTAAAACCCTTAATGTGTGCATTTTAGAGCCAATGTTTACCAGACGTTTTTGTTTCGAAAGACCATTCCTTCTGAGAGATCCTGTGTGTTTTGTTTGTTGTTGCTCAGTAAACACATAATATATGGTCTTCTATCAATCTGAAGCCTATATCTGTTTCCAAATGATAATCCTTGACGTATTAGCTTCACTTAAAGCTTCCGAACTGGCAGGCCCTGGTCGATACGTAAAACTTCCCCTAACGTTTCGTATCCGGCTGCGGGAGACGAAACGTTAGAGAAAAGTTTCACGTATCGACACGGCCTGCCAGTTTGGAAGTTTTAAGTGAAAGTAATACTGGGCGTGAAAGCCTACATTGGACGATCATTAAGTATTAGTTGCATCGAAAAGAAAATCTCTGAAGTAATTTCTGGAATACCCTTACTTCAAGTGAAATTTGAAACTCAGCGCTTTCTTCCTTGTTGCGTAAAAAATAAGAAAAAAAAGTTGCAAAGCATGTTTCAGATAACTTCCTTCTGAGTTGTACAGTGAGCGTATGAATATGAAGTAACATTTATCTGCAGTCACTGCGTGAGAATTTATTGCCAATTTTAGAAGATTGCCATTAATTTTAGTAGATTGTCATTAAGATCAGGTATCGTCAGTGTCTCAATGGATCAGGCCTGAGAATGAATCAGTGGTTTGAAACTAGTCTCCAAAACACATCAACTGCAACAGTGACAGATTTGTAACAAAAGTGTTGCTGGTCCTACATCAATAAAATCCAGGAACTACAATGTGGACATGTATTTAACGTGATGAAAAACTTTGAAAAAACTAATCTTACGTATTTAAATAAAGTTACTTTTCTTGTTCAGATTGTTACGATCATGTCACTTAAGTGCGTGCAGTGAATGTTTTGAGGCTTTTTTTTCAATTTCCGATCTGTCGCGAAATGGAAATTACAGTTTATTTGCAAAATTTAGCTACAGCTTCCAGCTACTTCTATACACAGTCTCTGCGCCGACTTAGACATAGGTGTGGTACCAACTTTCCAATATCCTTGTCGTAGAAGGTTGTGCTTTCCTCCAGTCCCTACAATGGTCTGCCATACACGCTACTGGCAATTAAAATTGCTACACCAAGATGATGACGTTCTACAGACTCGAAATTTAACCGACAGGAAAAGATGCTGTGATATGCGAATGATTAGCTTTTCAGAGCATTCACACAAGGTTCGCGCCGGTGGCGACACCTAAAACGTGCTGACATGAGGAAAATTTCCATCCCATTTCTCAAGTACAAACAGCAGTTTGCGAGCGTTGCCTGGTGTAACGTTGTTGTAATGTCTCGTGTAAGGATGAGAAATGCGTACCATCACGTTTCCGACTTTGATAAAGATCGGATTGTAGCCTATGGCGATTGCGGCTTATTGTATCACGACATTTCTGCTCGCGTTGGTTGAGATCCAATGACTGTTAGCAGTATATGGAATCGGAGGATTCAGGAGGGTAATACGGAACGCCATGCTGCATCCCAACGGCCTCGTACCACTAGCGGTCGAGATGACACGCATCTTATCCGCATGGCTGTAACGGGTCGTGTAGCCACGTCTCGATCCCTGAGTCAACAGATGGGGACGTTTTCAAGACAACAACCATCTGCACGAACAGATCGACGACGTTTGCAGCAGCATGGACTATCAGCTCGGAGACCATGGCTGCGGTTATCCTTGCCGCTGCATCACAGACAGGAGCGCCTGCGATGGTGTACTCAACGACGAACCTGGGTGCATGAATTGCAAAACGTAATTTTTTCGGATGAATCTAGGTTCTGTTTACAGCATCACGATGGTGGCATCCGCGTTTGCCGACATTGCTGTGAACGCACACTGGAAGCGTGTATTCGTCATCGCCGTACTGGCGTATCACCCAGCGTGATGGTATGGGGGTGCCATTGGTTCCACGTCTCGGTCACCTCTTGTTTGCATTGACGGCATTTTGAACAGTGGACATTACATTTCAGATGCGTTACGGCCCGTGGCTCTATCCTCCATTCGATCCCTGCGAAACCCTACATTTCAGCAGGATAATGCACGATCGCATGTCACAGGTCCTGTACTGTCCTTTCTGGATACAGAAAACGTTCGACTGCTGCCCTGGCCAGCACATTCTCCAGATCTCTCAATTGAAAACGTCTGGTCAATGGTGGCCGAGCAACTGGCTCGTCACAATACGCCAGTCACTACTCTTGATGAACTGTGGTATCGTGTTGAAGCAGCATGGGCAGCTGCACCTGACGCCGCCAGCGATGACGCCATCCAAACTCTGTTTGACTCAATGCCCAGGCGTATCAAGGCCGTTATTACGGCCAGAGGTGGATGTTTTGGGTACTGATTTCTCAGTATCTATGCACCCAAATTGCGTGAAAATGTAACCACATGTCAGTTCTAGTACAATATATCTGTCCAATGAATACCCGTTTATCATCTGCATTTCTTCTTGGTGTAGCAATTTTAATGGCCAGTACGTGTATATTGTCTTCATAGCCGGCGGTTCACGAGAGCGGAGAAGTGAATATCAGAGGGAGGCAAGTCCGTGCAGTGTTGTGGGTGATCAAACACTTCCCATGGAAAACGCTGCAGGATCATCTTCGCGGTACCACCTGAGTGCGGCCGAGAATTGTCAAGAAGAAGGAAGCGTTTGACATTACAGTGGTCTGCATGAAATCAGGCGAAATCCCTCAGCAGGCACTTCACACTTGGCGGAAGGCACTATTATTGGAGGCATCTGTGCATGCTCTCTCTGTGCTCAGAACTCAAAAGTACGACGTGACGCGATAGCCAGGCGTACTAGAGGTATTGTGGAACACATCTGTAAGAAGCTTTACCGGATTCTCACTGGCGTTTTACGAGAATTATCTAAAGCGACATAGCATTTTAGTCCTTGGTTTCCACCGTCTTCGTGAAGTGAACCGTAGCCGACTTAGGAAGATACACACCGTCAACTACTTCGCTACTTATCGGAGGTTGTAGAACAATAGCTCTGGTGCTTTATGTTGTAAGTATAGAACACTCCATACTATTACTGTAACAGTGTAACAAGGGCAACAAAAATCTCACATCAGCCTGTCGTCGATTGACGGCTGGAAACGTGCTGTGTCTAATGATCTGCTGTGACAGGGCAATGAGTGCCAACATTAGCGCTATCATCGGACGCCCCAATTACAGACAGTGGCAGACACGATCGCTCCGTGCAGCCGATACGCTCGCTAATGATGTTCAAATACGTTTGCCATTCAAACAACGGCGGAGCGTGCCGGCAAACACGCCATTAGCTGGAGGCGCCATCCCGACCTGTGTACGCCGCACCTCGCCAGCTGACGGCGGTGGCAGTGGCTTCACAACTACCAGATTAATTAGAAGTGAAAGACACCGTCTCTGTAATGAATGGCAGGAGTCTTATTTCCTTGAGGAGAAAAAGTTTCTGTTAGAGAATCAGCACGGGTCGAGGAAACACCGGTCGTGTGAAACACTGTTTACTTTTTGGGTATAACGTATCTTACAGAAATGGAACATGTGTATCCACATCAGTACTCAGCAAACTATCTTGTAGTGTGTGGCAGAGTGTACTTTCTGTACCACTGTCACTGACGGTGAGTCGTAACGAGGGGGTGACAAGATATGCCATAGCCAAAGTTGTACTTCTTCTCCTCTTCCTGCAAGAAGAAGTGAAGAACCCTTTCCCTGGGTCTGCGATGGTAAATTTATGCTGTTATCAGAGTGTCATTTCTGTAGTGTAGGTCTAGCAGATGAC
This sequence comes from Schistocerca gregaria, assembly GCF_023897955.1. NCBI lineage: Eukaryota > Metazoa > Arthropoda > Insecta > Orthoptera > Acrididae > Schistocerca > Schistocerca gregaria. Next base: position 679,650,887 of record NC_064921.1, read on the forward strand.
AGAGAAATGACTACTGTCCAGCAGACATCTATCCCTAACATGGTTCATAAGGCATCTAATCTACACTCATGCCGCCTACACTGCTCGTTCATGTTCAGCAATGGAGAGTTCTTGCAGCTACTTCGCTACGGTGCTGTAGGAGCTCAAAATCGGGCGAGTGAGTGCTCAGTTGAGTATGCTATTTGACCGATTTCTACCGATTGAGGGCTCTGAGCACTATGGGACTTAACTTCTGAGATCATCAGTCCCCTAGAACTTAGAACTACTAAAACGTAACTAACCTAAGCACATCACACACATCCATGCCCGAGGCAGGATTCGAACCTGCGACCGTAGTGCCTAGAAACGCTCGGCCACCGATTGAGGACTGGAGTGATTCGCGACGGTGGAGAAAGCAAGCGAATGTGGTGGAGAACATACGTACTTCACCTGCCCATCCAACCAGTATTTAGATTGTGACCAGGTTTCGGTTGGTACAATCTGTCATGTAAATAAAAAATAATTCTCGATTAAGTCTTCTGTATCTGAGTAACAATATTGCAGAAGTTGTTAGCAGTCCTGCCTCTAGACAGCTATGTTCATCTAACTGGAGCTCTCATGCAAACAAACGTTTTCTCTGCCATTGGTCATTCGTTGTATTACTCAAGCAGCTAAAGCATCGAAATACTACAGCTTCTTTGCTAATCACTGTACCAAACGCTTAACCCACGTAATTTCTGGGCGAAACTTCACTGGAAAATGGATTAGCTTTGCCTGCTAGTGGTGCCTATGTAGAAGTGTCGTTCGTATGCGCGTATCTTTGCGAATCGCTGCGCGATGGGTAGTCAGGTTGGAGGCTAGATGCGGCGGTAATTAGAAGGTTTGTTTCATCATCAGCGCAACAGAAATAATAAGATATAGATTTTGTTTTATATTCAGCAGTTTATTTTCTGCATGATACACTTCATTTGTTGTGAGCGATGTTCTTCATCAATATTCTTCAATCGAGTAACGTATTTCAATAACCTTACAACGTAGGCTTTCACAGCCGGTATTGTCTTCACTTAAAACTTCCGGGCTGATAGGCCGTGGTCGATGTACAAAACTCTCTCCTCCGACTGCGACAGACATCCTCCGAGGTAAAGCGGCGAACTGCGAAGAGAACTCGAGGACACGTTGATTATATAGGCATTGCAGAGGGCGCCACTGTCCATCACGTGGCGTCGGCTATGAGACTCTCTCTAGTAATACCAAAATTCTCGAATGAAAGTAATCGATCGTCACGCTTGCGGTGCAACGCTGACATCCAGATTTTATCCAATTCAACCCCTTTGTCTTTTCCTGTTAAAATTGTTACGGTGTTTATCAATCACGACAGCCTCTCTATACATGCGTCCACAATAATTAGAGGTTTTAGATGCGACACTCGTCTCGCTGAATTTTATTTTTGATCACTTTCCTTCCGCTACGGCCGATTTATCTGTGTGACTCAGGCGGAAATTCCTCTTATGTTCAACAAGACGGGTGTTCACACTTTTCTTTATGGTATCGATATAAAACCTGTCCACGACTAGAAGGAATTTTAAATAGCCCCGCTGTTGCCAAAGGGTGTCGTGCATCTTTCGCCGATCCTCGCTCTAGGCAGAGAATCAGGAGCAACGGCGAATAACAGTCGCCCAAGGGCGCGGTTTTTCTTCCGTTCATTGGTAGGGTCACAGATCGCATTGGGCAAGTTTTAAGCAAGTATGGGTTGGAAACTATTTCCAGACCCACCAGGAAAATAAAAGAGTGTTTAAGTTCGGCAAAAGATGTACGACACCCTCTGACTACACCGGGGCTATGTAAAATTCCTTGTAGTCGTGGACATGTTTACATCGGTACCACAAAGAAAAGTGTGATCACACGTCTTGTTGAACGTAAGAGGAACTGCCGCCTGAGTCACACGGATAAATCGGCCGTAGCGGAACATATTTACCAGGAAGGTGATCATGAAATAAAATTCAGCGAGACGTGCGTCATTTCTAAAACCTCTAATTATTATGGACGCATGTACAGAAAAGTTGTCGAGATTTATAAACACCGTAGTAATATTAACAGGAAAGATGAAGATGTTAAACGGGATAAAATTTGGATGTCAGCGTTGCACCGCAAGCGTGACGATCGATTACTTTCAATCGAGAATTTTGGCATTACTAGAGAGAGTCTCATAGCCGACACCATGTGGTGGACAGTGGCGCCCTCCTCTGTACTGCCTATATAATCAGCGCTTCGTCGAGTTCTCTTCGCAGTTGGCCGCTTTAACTCGAAGGATGTCTCCCGCAATCGGAGGGGAGAGTTTTTAACATCGACCACGGCCTATCAGCCCGGAAGTTTTAAGTGAAGATATTTCAATAATGCTAAATTTTTATCGAATCTGCGTAGAAAATGTTACAAAATTGGGGGGGGGGGGGGGCTGGGGAAGGGTGGAAGGTCCTCTTCGGGCCATTGATCTGAGAGGCGCATGATCACCTCCGTGATGTTCTGTTGTCACTTTCTCCCTTTCTTCTGTTCCAGTCGCAAATGGTGTATGGGAAGAGCGATTGTTGGTAAGCTTCCGAGTGAGCGTGAATCTCTGTCATTTTCACCTTTATCTTCTTTTCACGAGACATACGCAAGAGGAAGCAATGTATTGGTTGACTCTTCCACGACTGGAGAGTCACATAATTTTGACAGTAAACCACATAGTGACACACAACGATTCCCTTGTAACTTGTGCACTGGAATTACACGAGCATTTTGGTTACACTTTCGCTCCTACTAAATGACCGTGTAGCGAAATGTGCTATTCTTCATCGCATCTTCTCCATTTCCTCTATCAATCCTATGTGGTATGGATATCAGGCTGACGAGCTGTATTCAGGTATCGGTCGAACGATGGTTTTCTCAGTTATCTTCTTTGTAGGTACATTTTTTGCGGATTCTTCCAGCGTGAATCTCAGTCTGCCATGTGGAATTTGTGGTTAGTATATGTCTGGTAAAAAAGCAGGAAAACTGATTTATTTCGCAAACAACTCACCTTACTCCTCCACATAGCCTCGTTTGAGAGACAGTCACTTGGTCCAACAATGCTCCAGCTTCTTCATCCCATCGTAAAAATAAGTCCTGTCAAACTCTGCATAATACTCGTTGACTGCAACTACTCCTTCCTAATTCGATGAAAATTTCTACCCTGCAAGCCAAAGTTTCAAGTTAGGGAAGAGAAGAAGTCACTTGGTGCCAAGTCTGGGGAACGATTAGGAATGCATTGTTAATGCTGATGTGTGGGGTGACGCATAATCCTGGTGCAAGAGCACTTTTTTGAGTGCAAACCTTGGTCTTTTTCAGCCAGTGCAAGTTGCAGACGATCCAGCAATGAAGCATAATAAGATCCAGTTCTGGTTCTGCCTTTTTCCAAGTAGTATATGAGGATAATTCCTTGGTGATCAAAAAATCATCTTAGCAGCTGACAAAATGGTCTTTGCCTGCTTCTCTGCACTTTCACCAGTCTTTGAATGCCGTTTTGACGCTGGTGTGTAACGATGGATACAGGTTTCATCAAAAGTCACAAAGCGGCGGAAAAAGTCTTGCGGATTGCGATTACACATCGCCAGACACTGTGTTATGTTGTGGCGGATGCGATTATGGTCCACTGTGAGCAATCGAGTACCCGCCGCGCACACAGCTTCCTCGTAGGGAATTCTCCATGCAGGACATAATGCACTCGCTCAGTTCTGGTGCCTAGAGACTCAGCAATTTCACGAATTTTCATTTTACGGTCTTCTGTTGCCATATCATGGATTTTGTTTGTAAATGATTTCCTTTGTGGTGGCCTCAATTGGACGGCCAGCACGTGCTTAATCTTCAGAGCTTGTCCGACCAAGTTTAAATTCACTAATGCAAATGAAAATGGTCTTCAATGATTGTCCAGGATCCGTATGAACGTCATCCAATTCTGTTTTGATTTGAGTGGCATTCCAACCCTTCAAATGAAAACGTTTGATAGTAGCACGGAAGTGTTTTCACCAATTACAGTCGCAGTCGACACAATGATGAATTCACGTGGCTTTGTACAATGAACTGTATGGTTGCACATTGTTGAATTTCCGTCCTTGGAACATTCAAGTTTATGAGACATGAAGGCAGAACTAAAATGTTTCATTCTTTCATGGAAGTTTACCAGACTTATCAAACCACGTTCGTATATGTGATCGTTGGACTTCAAATCGGTCTGTATGGACACCGCAGACATTTAATGGATGTGACTCCATTAAGTGCTTGATCGGCAACGATGTAATCATACGATGAAGAGTCTCTTTGCTATTTGTGTACAGTATGTTACATATGTGTATGTAGAGGGACAACTGGCAGTCCCGTCACCAAACATTAATCCTCTCCATATCTTGCTTCTCGTAACAATTTTCTAGTGTGACAACTACCCTCCACGAACAGCCTCGTTGGCCTTTCGATATTGTCCACTAGATTACATGTGTGCTGCCTTATAAAGAAAGGAGAGGGGAGAGGGGAGAGAAGGGGAGAGGAGGACGAAATGAAATGTTATGGGTTCAGAGGGTACGTAATTCATTCATTCATATTATTTTTGCCCTTATGGACAGTGTTTGAACTCAAATATCTCATGATTACACAATTTTCACTTCTTTCCTTTCTTCCTTTTCTCTTCCCAAAATCTGTTCGTCCTTTGACTACGATCTTGTTTCCTTTGTTCCGTCCATAATGCTCCCTTCTTCCTCTTCTACTTTACCGTAATTTTTGCGTTCCTAATTTTTTCCCTGAGTTCCTCCCTTCTTTTGTCATTTGTCTGTTAATCCCCAGCTGCTTTACGTCTTCCTCTACTTCACGATACCAATTTGTTTGAAGGCTTGAATGTTTTACAACATTAGAGATTCTCTTTGTAAGCCTGGTGTTGTCCATTCTCTTTATGTCTCCGCAGAAATTTAGTCTGCGTTTTCTGATCATGTCTGTGAGTCTGTCAGTGTGTTGGTATTACTCACTGGTAGGTCTTTTCATCCATATGCCATCTTTGTGTATTGGTCCGAATATTTTCCTGAAAAATTTACGTTCTGTTTTTTCACTCTATAATGCCTGACGCTCCAATTGTGGTCGTTTCTGACGCATGTGGTGCTTCCGGTAATACAACTGTTTTGCAGTGTCTAATTTTGGCCTGTCTTGATTTGCTTTTCTTATTATAATGTGACCATGTGAGTTGATATGCTTTCTGGAGTCTCTCTGTTCGTTCTATGGTGGATGCCTTGTTTGACCCTCCTATTTGTATGTATTCCCCTGAATATTTAAATTTTTCGAGTCTTTTTACGGATCCATACATCGCTTGCATGATGTATACATTGTTGGTTTGTCGTTCCATGATGTGTGTTCTTGTTTTACGTGTTCTTCCTAGCTGTATGCCTTTAACTTGTTCTTCCCATTGTTTGAAAAGTTTGTCTAAGACTGTGTTAACGGAATTGGTGAAAGCCCACCTACTTGTCGGACACCTGTGTGTATCTGGAAGGGTACGTAATATTATTTAAACGACAAAATCGAGTCAAATTTGCAAAGAACTTGACAGAATAAGCCCACGTACCAGTATGACGTTGCATCTGTTTCTGGTCTGGATGCGTGCACTGATTCGCTAGGGAAGAGTGCCGTGAAAGGGTTGTATCCTATCTTAAGGAAACCTGGCATAACTTTTGTAAATGGTTCACGACGTCTTGGATACTGGTCCAGGCATGAGTTGACGTCCGAGATGGGCCCCACACGTGTTCTGTCAGGGACCAGTCTGGGGATCTTGCTGCCCATCGGGGAACTTCAGCAGTGAGTCCATTACTCGTTTTGGGACGACTGGCGCAGATGTAAAGGTGCGCAATACCGCGATTCTCCCTTGCGGTGGTCAGATGTGGTTGACCAGAACGCTTGCCCACACGTCAGGGATGTGAGGAACGTATAACCATTTTTCACTTCATTTATTCACTGATGACCCCCTGCACCTCTCAGTAATACAGAGATTGCTGAAGCAACGAAACTGCAGGTGTCAGCGACCTTGCTGAGCTAGTAGAGTGCAAAAAAAAAAAAAAAAATAGTTCAAATGGCTCTGAGCACTATGAGACTTAACATCTGTGGTCATCAGTCCCCTAGAACTTATAACTACTTAAACCTAACGTAAGGACATCACATACATCCATGCCCGAGGCAGGATTCGAACCTGCGACGTAGCGGTCGCGCGGTTCCAGACTGAAGCGCCTAGAACCGCACGGCCACACCGGCCGGCAGTAAAGTGTCAGAACCAGGTCAGAAAGACAGGGGGCTCGCATGAATCGACAGCACCCGATTGCTGGCAGAAAGCTCGTGGGATCTCCTAGTTGAACTCAAGACCCTCAAAGACTGACTGGTGTGTCAGGCGACGGTGGACACTGTGTGATCTCACATTGGTAGATCTCGTTCACAGCCTGTAACTATTAGCAGCGTTTGCCAGTGACAAGAGCAGAAACTTCGACTAGTAAACGCTGGTGCACTGTTACACACTCACTGCTATTGTTTCCTTGTTGATGCAGCATAAATTTTCCAGTCTTGTATCTTCTTATCGAAATGTTTCTCTTTGGTTTTGGAATATGTATAGTTATCTGCTGTATGTTGAAAGTCTTTTGAATACTATTTTACCTTGTCCTGTAATCCTACAAATGCGATTTTTACAGGGTATGCTGTTTCTTGATTACGCATAAATTCTGCGCGCAAGTCTTGAAGGAAGCATGAAAGGTACGATCCACATACATTTTTTACTGAACAATTCCGTCTCTTTGTGTGCAGTGTCTTTCTGGTTGGAACACAAGTGCTGATAGGAACACAACTAGTACAGAATCATGATTTTGCCCTTAGAGGAGAACTCTGATGCAATCTAATCTATGTCCTGGCTTCGATATCTTCCAGAAGCAACACCATCTAAGGCTTCTGAGATGACATCATGCCCCAGTGCATGGACATCAGGAGTCGTATTCACAAGCAAAGAACACACAGAATCCACGTAACGACGAATTGCAACTGAGTCTAAGATGGACCTTCACGTTAGTAGCTAAAATGTGATGAAGCTGTCTTAGTAACGACACTTCTGTGGCGATGTACCGTAACGTGGTGCTCTATACTGAGGTGACAATAGTCATGGAATAGCGATATGCACTTATACAGACTTTTAACTTACACAAAGCATAAAACCGCAGTGCACTGGCTGTCATTTCTACTCAGGTGATTCATTTCAGAGGGTTTCCTCAGTGATTACGGACGCACAAAAGTAATTAACAGACTGTGAGAGCGGAATGGTAGTTGGACTAGACACATGAAATATTCTATTTCTGAAATAGCGATGGAATTCAATATTCTGAGACCCACAATGTCAAGAGTGTGCCGAGAACTCGAAATTTCAGGTATAACCAGTCAACACAGACAACGCAGTGGCCGACGGCCTACATTTAACGACTGAGAGCAGCGGAGTTTTCGTAGAGTTGTCAGTGCTAAACAGACAGGCAACACTGTGTGAAATAACCTCAGAAATAAATGTGGGACGTCAGACAAACTAACCCGTTAGGACATTGTGACGAAATTTGGCATTGGTGGGCTATGGTAGTACACGACCGACGCGAGTGCCTTTACTAAACGACATAGCCTGCAGCGCCTCTCCTGGGCTCATGACCATACTGTTGGAACGCAGCCCACTGGAAAACCATGGCCTGGTCAGATGAGTCCCGCTTTCAGTTGGTGAGATCCGATGGTAGGCTTCGAGTGTGGCGTGGACCCCATGAAGCCGTGGACTCAAGTGGTACACAAGGCATTGTGTTAGGTGGTGGTGGTTCCACAATGGTGTGCGCTGTGCTTACCTCGCATAGAACCGATCATTGACTGGAAATGGTTATGTTTGGCTATCTGAAAACAGACCTTCATGGACTTCATTCTCCCAAACTGAAATGGAATTTTTATGTATGACAATGTTCCGTGTCACAGAGCCACAAGTGTTCACAACTGATTTGGAGAACATCCTGGACAACTGGAGTCCACCATGGATCCCACCGGATATTCGTGGGACATAATTGAGAGATCAGTTCGCCCACAAAATCCTCCACCGGCAACACTTTCGCAATTATGAACGACTATAGAGGCAGCATGGTTTAGTATTTCTGCAGGGGAATTCCAACGACTTGTTGAGGCCACGCACTGCGCTAGGAGGTATCTCATGACTATTGTCACCTCAGTGTGTAGTGATCAGAGCCCGAGTGGCAGCATCAGTGGGGCAGATAACTACGCTTGTGGCTGACAGCTTTGACAATGAGGGTAATTCGCTAATCAGCCTGTAACTGCACAGTGATTCTGAGTTATCCCACATACGTGCAAACAGACTGAAGAGTTGTTTCCACTTATTAGGATATGTTCTACTAACGATAACGAGACAGAAACTGATGATGTACGCGTTATCTTGAAGAATTTAGGAATCGGTTTTTAATCGTGCTTATACTTGCCCAATCATTATCTACCGTCCAACCAACGAATACAAGGAACTCCATCATTCACAGGTTGCGTCTGTTTTCTTATGAACTGTCTAGATCGAAATTGGTCCAGCAAGCTACTCGATTTTATTGCCTAGTTACGTTCACATTGGGCCTGGGAACGAAACCGCGACGCCTATAATGACGTTGTTTGTTGACAAGGCGATGCTGGTAAACTCGGCGCCATTCGTCTGCGTCCCTAATTGGGTGATGCCGACCTTCGGGAGGCGCTCCTCCCGGATTGTCGTGAATGACTGCTGCTGCCCTAATTGGACCAAAGGAGGTAGCGGGGCAGAAATAGTGGAGCACGATGTTGCTGGTCGCAGGCCAGGAAAAATGCAGAAAATAACATCTCTCCACTGTCATTTCTAGGCACTTGTTTGTTACTGACGCCTTACGGTCAAATCTACATGTACGAATATACTCCGCAACCCATGTTGCGCCACTCTCGTACCGTCTACCAATGGACTTTTTTAAGCTGCTCCGTAACGCTGTCGTGCTTACTAAACGATCCCTTGTCGAAATGTGCCACTCTTCATTGCGTCTTCCATATCGCTTTTATTATTTCAACTTGGTAATTGTTCCAGACCGATGAAGAAGTAGTCGAACATGTGTTTTGTATACCATTTCTTTTGTGGCTAAATTACTTTTCCAAATAACCTAAGCCTTTTATCTGCTTCATTTTATGTGGCCATCCCACTTTATATCGTTCCGTATAGTTAATGTTAGGTATTTTATAAAATTTACTGTTTCCAGTGACCACAAGAATTCCCACCCTTTGCCACTTCAACGGCGGAAGCAGAGGAGAAGTAGACGTTGACTGTGGATATTGTATCACAGACACAGTCTCTTTGACCGTTCAGAGATGTCACTAAACCCGCCCAAAGATGTAAACAACCAAATATGAGCAGCGCCTATTAGACTGAGGGAGTCCGAGAGCCTATCAGTACCAGTCAATCCACCAGGAAGAAGGTACTAGGCTCATGATGTCTGTAGTTCAACCATGCCTAGACGGTCAATACCGCGATTTCATCGCGTCCGCATTGTTACTTTGTGCCAGGATGGGCTCTCAAAAAGGCGTCTTGGAGTGAGCCAAAGCGATGTTGTTCGGACATGGAGGAGATACAAAGAGACAGGAACTGTCTTGACATTCCTCGCTCAGGCCACCGAAGGGCTACTACTGCAGTGGATGTCCGCTACCTACGAATTGTGGCTCGTAGGAACTCTGACAGCAACGCCACTCTGTTGAATAATGCTTTCCGTGAAGCCACAGAACGTCGTGTTATGACTCAAACTGTGCGCAATAGGCTGCAAGATGTGAAACTTCACTCCTGACGCCCATGGCGAGGTCCATCTTTGCTACCACGACACCATGCAGCGCCGTACAGATGGACACAACAACATGCCGACTAGACTACTCAGGAGTGGCGTCTCGTTCTCTTCACCTATGAGTGTCGCATATGCCTTCAACCAGACAATCGTCGGAGACGTATTTGGAGGCAACCTGTTAGGCTGAACGCCATAGACACACTGTCCAGCGAGTTCAGCAAGGTGAAGGTTCCCTGCTGTTTTGGAGTGGCATTATGTTGAACCGACGTAAGCCGCTGGTAGTCATGGAAGGCGCCGTAACGGCTGTACGATATGTAATTGCCATCCTCCGGCCGATAGTGCAACCCTGTCGGCAGCATATTGAGGAGGACGACAATTTGCGCCCCCATGGTGCACATCTTGTGAATGACCTCGTTCAGGATAACGACATCGCTCGACTAGAGTGGCCAGCATGTTCCCCAGACATGAACCCTATCGAACATGCCTGGGATAGACTGAAAAGGACTGTTTATGGACGACGTGGCCCACCAACCACTCTGAGAGATCTATGCCGAATCGCCGTTGAGGAGTGGGACAATCTGGACCAACAGTGCCTTGAAGAAATTGTGGATAGTATGCCACGACGAATACAAGCATGCATCAGTGCAAGAGGACGTGCTACTGGCTATTAGAGGTACCGGTGTGTGCAGCAATCTGGACAACCTCTGTATGGTGGTACAGCGTGCAATGTGTGGTTTTCGCGAGCATTCAAAAGGGCGGAAATGATATTTATGTTGATCTCTATTCTAATTTTCTTTCCAGGTTCCGGAACTCTCTGAACCGAGGTGATGCAAAACTGTTTTTGATGTGTGTATCTAGAGTGCAGGACATGTTGTTAGCGGACAGGTGCATAACAGAGTCAGACTGCATATTGTATGTACTAAGGCCCATCACATTCTGCTGTGCTGAGTTACTAAAAGTGGTCTCTCTTGACGGAAGTGCACTCCATACTATTTTGTCACTAATACGAAACATGCCACGCGCAATATTTAAGTTCGTCCCGAATATTTCATTCGCAGTTATGTTTTACACGGAAGCACATGAAATTACCAACATTCACTAAAACATTTCCCATTTGAGTCGCTTGCTGTTAGCGATAACCCGTCCGCCGATAGCGGAACAAACACTGGTAGCACTTACTTCTGTAAAATATCTGTAAAATATCTGGGAGTATGCGTACGGAACGATTTGAAGTGGAATGATCATATAAAATTAATTGTTGGTAAGGCGGGTGCCAGGTTGAGATTCATTGGGAGAGTTCTTAGAAAGTGTAGTCCATCAACAAAGGAGGTGGCTTACAAAACACTCGGTCAACTTTTACTTGAGTATTGCTCATCAGTGTGGGATCCGTACCAGGTCGGATTGACAGAGGAGATAGAGAAGATCCAAAGAAGAGCGGCACGTTTCAAAAAAATGGTTCAAATGGCTCTGAGCACTATGGAACTTAACAGCTGACGTCATCAGTCCCATAGAACTTAGAAGTACTTAAACCTAACTAACCTAAGGGCATCACACACATCCATCCCGAGGCAGGATTCGAACCTGCGACCGTAGGGATCGCTCGGTTCCAGATCGAAGCGCATAGAACCGCTCGGCCTCTCCGATCGCCGCGGCGCGTTTCGTCACAGGGTTATTTGCTAAGCATAACAGGGTTACGGAGATGTTTAGCAAACTCAAGTGGCAGACTCCTCTCCCGAGGGGATCACGAATGTAAAATTAGAGAGATTCGAGCGCGGACGGAGGCTTTCCAGCAGTCGTTCTTCCCGCGAACCGTACGCGACTGGAACAGGAGAGGGAGGAAAAGACAGTGGCACGTAAAGTGCCCTCTGCCACACACCGCTGGGTTGCTGGCGGGAGTATAAATGTACATGTAGATGTAACTAATTCTTCATTTCAAATACTATCTGCGAAGAGCGATCTAACATAATGTGTTCGATACAATGGTTCGGAAGTGACTTGCCTAGGCACTGTTCTCGTACGGATAGCACCCCTCTCTCCGCGTGGGAAGCTGTCAATTCTGATTCGCTGTTGATCTGAGTGACCAATCAGAACATTCTTTCTAGCTGATTCTTATCCGATCACAATTTAGAAAGTAATTTTACATAACCAAAACTTCAATTTATTACATTAGATTTAATTATAAACTGAAATTAAATAACTAACTTATTCCTTTCCTAGCTTATTTTTACAAAAGCATGCTCACTCAGACATGTCACATGACTCGTGGTTCTTCCCAGGAACTTTTCCTACCTCATGGATTTCACATAGACCTTCACAAAATAAAATACTTCGAATTTTCATATCTCCCTCGCTCTCCCCTCTCAATCTCTCCCACGCACTTACATAAGAAAATATAAATAAACATTAATTTCAAAAGTTTCTATATTTCGTCAAATAAGAATTACAAAGATTGTAGTTAACTGAGTTTTCGGATCTGAAGTTTTCATAACAGCTCCATATAATGTTGAGAGTTAATCTACTGCTGTTACTAGATCACTTACGAAACATCAGAATGTTTTTTTTGTGATTTTTAGGTAACCTTTTTTATGTTCGAAACTATGGTAAATAACAGATGAAGTTTGGACAGCATCATTTTAGCAGTAATAAAAAGCAACGTGTGAAGTTTAAACAAATCGGAGAATAACTACTGTAGTTTATTTAGATTCATGGGGAGTATAAATATTCGTAGCGTTCTACTGGCAGGCCACAAAAAACACCTGACATAGATGCGTCAGCTGATTTAAAATGGAATGATCATATAAAGTTGATCGTCGGTAAAACAGATGCCAGACTGAGATTCATTGGAAGAATCCTAAGGAAATGCAATCCGAAAACAAAGGAAGTAGGTTACAATACGCTTGCTCGTCCACTGCTTGAATACTGCTCAGCAGTGTGGGATCCGCACCAGGTAGGGTTGATAGAAGAGATAGAGAAGATCCAACGGAGAGCAGCGCGCTTCGTTACAGTATCATTTAGTAATCGCGAAAGCGTTACAGAGATGATAGATAAACTCCAGTGGAAGACTCTGTGGGAGAGTCGCTCAGTAGCTCGGTACGGGCTTTTGTTGAAGTTTCGAGAACATACCCTCACCGCGGAGTATATTGCTCCCTCCTACATATATCTCGCGAAGAGACCTTGGGGATAAAATCAGAGAGATTAGAGCCCACACAGAGGCATACCGACAATCCTTCTTTCCACGAACAATACGGGACTGGAATAGAAGGGAGAACCGATAGAGGTACTCAAGGTACCCTCCGCCACACACCGTCAGGTGGCTTGCGGAGTATGGATGTAGATGTAGTAAGATCTGCAGCTGCTGTACCGGAAGCTCTCATGGCTCCATACTTTACTGTTCCTTTGATAATAAGGAATACCTTGCTACTTTACAAAGGGACCATCAATTCTGCACGTTACCGCGACACACTTACCAAACGCAGATCCGCCATTCGACGGAAGAGACCACGGCTCTTGAATAAACGTGTTGCGCTCTTGGACGACGCAAAACCATACATAGCGGCTTACAACCCCGAACTTGCCGCATCGGACTCCCACCTGTTCCCTGCGTTGAAAGCCGCACTCTCGGTACGTCAAGTCGAAACCGATGATGAGGTGCAGCAGGTTGTGCGACAGTTTCTTGTATCGCAGGGCACCGAGTTTAATCAGAGTGGTTTCTTCAAACTGATTGCATGCTACGACAAATGTTTCAATGCCGGTGGCGATTATGTCGAAAAGTTGTGTTCTGATTGGTATTTTACATATGAAGACTGACTTTGCACAGACCGGAAGCACACATACACTTGGCTGAGTGCTGTAGATAGTAGGGAAATTCTGCTTCTTTCACAGCCATCGAAGATTTGATTTAATGTCTCATATCATCAATCCTAAGGCTAGTCTGTGAATACAAATGAAGGTAAAATATTACATCGCTTAGCACCAACCAATGTCTATTGGCATTAATCCTATGGCTAAGAAAAGGAGTGCAACTAGGACAATATTGACACATTTCTTTGATCACGGTGACTGGTGAGAATGCTGGCTCTGTAGTAATGAGCCCACAGTGAGCAATGCCGAGTAGTTTGAAGAATGTAGCATTCATGGTTATGGGCAGCTGGTAAGGCAACTAAATGTCCATCAGTAGCAACGCTCTGATGGCTGGTAGTAAATATAGAATCAAATATGAGCAGACTCAGGGAAGTAGTTTTCCACTGATAACTCATATGTCCACTTTAAGCCTCCTAGATAACATCACACTCAATACTACTGTCTCCTTTAGGGGCGTGCAAAACTTAGTTAAATCCCTGGCAACTTCGTTGAATTTGTGAGTATACAATACATTACAAATATATGATCTGCACATACAGTATTGTCTCTGTATCCAAGAGCATTTCTTGGAAACGCAAGATGAGCCTTGTGTACAAAACGTGAATATTTGCAGATTACGAAAATCAGTGTGATCAGACATCAACATATAGAGAGAATTATGTAATATTCTGTGCAAGATACAAACTAAAGTAAACAATAGGAGTAACTGACAAAACATCATTATCTTCTAATGGTGATAAATGGCCATGAATATGTACGAGAAAATGTAGTGTGCACAAAACAATACAGAAAGACTTATGCAATATTCTGTGCAAGATACAAAGTAAAGTAAACAAGAGGAGCAACAGACAAAACTTCATTATCTTTTATTGGTGATAAATAGCCATCTAAATGTACAAGAAAATGTCGTGTGCACAAAACAATAGAGCTTACGTTACAGACAATGTTTCGTTACTCGTAACTAAAAACTAGCATGTAAAACACAGGAACAGTGCTAATAACAATACGTCCATGAAAAACATACACAAAAGTATGTTCTTGTTATGGTCTCCAGTCTTAAGACTGGTTTGCTGCAGCTCTCCATGCTACTCTGTCCTGTGCAAGCCTCTCCATCTCCAAGTAACTACTGCAACCTTCATCTTTCTGAATCTGTGGACCTGATGATCTCTTGATGTCTCAGAATATGCCCTACCAGCCCAACCCTTTTCCAAGTCAGGTTGTACCGCGAATTTCTTTGTTCTATAATCTATTCAGTATTTACTCATTAGTAATGTGGTACAGCCATCACATTTTCAGAATTCTTCTGTAGCACCACATTTCAAAAGCTTTTGTTCTCTTCTTGTCTAAACTGTTTATCGTCGATATTCCGCTTCCAATAATGGCTACACTCCCTACAAACACTTTCAGAAAAGACTTCCCTACAGTTAAATCTCTACTTGATGTTAACAAATTTCTTGTCTTCAGAAATGCTTCTCTTCCCATTGTCAGTCTACATCTTATATCCTCTTTACTTAGGTCATCATCAGTTATTTTGCTGCTCAAATAGCGAAACTCATCTACTACTTTAAGTGACTAATTTCCTAACCTGATTCCCTCAGCATCACCTGATTTAATTCGATTACATTCCATAATTCTTGTTTTGCTTTTGTTCAAACTTTCAAGACCAAGGCACATAGACCAGAAATAACAGACAAACAAAACGGCGTAACGTGGTTCATGTAAAGGAAAAGGAAAGCGAATTTAACGCACTTCGAAGTCAGTGTGTACATATTTTATCCTCGTGTCATGTTCTACTCTAGTGTACCGACCAACTTCCTAACTTTTGTGTTGTATGCATACTATACATTCATTCAAACATTTCTGTCCGTTTACTTGCCGAAAACATCATAATCTCATAATAATACGTTTCATGTCAATTTAGCTGCCAAAAACATCATGTCAATTTTCTTGTATTTTGTAATCACCTCATAACCATATAATGTAATCATTATTCAACTAGTCTATGTTGTTGTTGTTGTTGTTGTTGTTGTTGTCTTCAGTCCCGAGACTGGTTTGATGTAGCTCGCCATGCTACACTATAATGTGCAAGTTTCTCCATCTCCCAGTACCTGCTACAACCTACATCCTTCTGAATCTGCTTAGTGTATTCATCTCTTGGTCTCCCCCTACGATTTTTACCCTCCACGCTGCCCTCCAATGCTAAATTTGTGATCCCTTGATGCCTCAGAACATGTCCTACCAACCGGTCCCCTCTTCAAGTCAAGTTGTGCCACGAACTCCTCTTTCCCCCAATTCTATTCAATACCTCCTCATTAGTTATGTGATCTACCCATCCAATCTTCAGCATTCTTCTGTAGCACCACATTTTGAAAGCTTCTATTCTCTTCTTGTCTAAACTATTTGTCATCCATGTTTCACTTCCATACATGGCTACACTCCATACAAATACTTTCAGAAACGACTTCCTGACATTTAAATCTATACTCGATGTTAACGAATTTCTCTTCTTCAAAAACGCTTTCCTTGCCATTGCCAGTCAACATTTTATATCCTCTCTACTTCAACCATCATCAGTTATTTTGCTCCCCTTTACTACTTTAAGTGTCTCATTTCCTAATCTTATTCCCTCAGCATCATCCGACATAATTCGACTACATTCCATTATCCTTGTTTTGCTTTTGTTGATGTTCATTTTATACCCTACTTTCAGGACACTGTCTATTCCGTTCAACTGCTCTTCCAAGTTCTTTGCTGTCTCTGACAGAATTATAATGTCATCGGCGAACCTCAACGTTTCTATTTCTTCTCCATGGACTTTAATACCTGCTCCGAATTTTTCTTTTGTTTCCCTTACTGCTTGCTCAATATATAGATTGAATAACATCGGGGACAGTCTACAACCCTGTCTCACTCCCTTCCCAAACACTGCTTCCCTTTCATGCCTCTCGACTCTTATAACTGCCATCGGGTTTCTGTACAAATTGTAAATAGCCTATCGCTCTCTGTATTTTACCCCTGCCACCTTCAGAATTTGAAAGAGAGTATTCCAGTCAACATCGTCAAAAGCTTTCTCTAAGTCTACAAATGCTAGAAATGTAGGTTTGCCTTTCCTTAATCTATTTTCTAAGATAAGTCGTGGGGTCAGTAGTTCCTCACGTGTTCCAACATTTCTGAGGAATCCAGACTGATCTTCGCCGAGGTCGGCCTCTACCCCTTTTTCCATTCGCCTGTAAAGAATTCGTTTTATTATTTTGCAGCTGTCACTTATTAAACTGATAGTTCGGTAATTTTCTCACCTGTCAACACTTGCTTTCTTTGGGATTGGAATTATTATATTCTTCTTGAAGTCTGAGGGAATTTCGCGTGTCTCATACATCTAGCTCACCAGATGGCAGAGGTTTGTCAGGACTGGCTCTCCCAAGGCCGTCAGTAGTTTCAATGGAATGTTGTCTACTCCTGGGGCCTTGTTTCGACTCAGGTATTTCAGTGCTCTGTCAAACTCTACACGCAGTATCGTATCTCCCATTTCATCTTCATCTACATCCTCTTCCACTTCCATAATATTGTCCTCAAGTACATCGCCCCTGTATAGACCCTCTATATACTCCTTCCACCTTTCTGCTTTCCCTTCTTTGCTTAGAACTGGGTTTCCATCTGAGCTCTTGATATTCATACAATTGGCTCTCTTTTCTCCAAAGGTCTCTTTAATTTCCCTGTAGGCGGTATCTATCTTACCCCTAGTGAGATAAGCCTCTACATCCTTACATATGTCCTCTAGCCACGCCTGCTTAGCCATTTTGCACTTCCTGTTGATCTCATTTTTGAGACGGTTGTATTCCTTGTTGCCTGCTTCATTTACTGCGTTTTAATATTTTATTCTTTTATCAATTAAATTCAATATTTCTTCTGTTACCCAAGGATTTCTACTCGTCCTCGTCTTTCTACCTACTTGATCCTCTGCTGCTTTCACTACTTCATCCCTCAGAGATACCCATTCATCTTCTACTGTATTGCTTTCCCCCATTCCTGTCAGTTGTTCCCTTATGCTCTCCTTGAAACTCTGTACAACCTCTGGTTTAGTCAGTTTATCAAGGCCCCATCTCCTTAAATTCCCGCCTTTTTGAAGTTTCTTCAGTTTTAATCTGCACTCCATAACCAATAGATTGTGGTCAGAGTCCACATCTGCCCCTGGAATTGTCTTACATTTTAAAACCTGGTTCCTAAATCTCTGTCTTACCATTATATAATCTATCTGATACCTTCTAGTATCTCCAGGATTCTTCCATGTGTACAACCTTCTTTAATGATTCTTGAATCAACTGTTAGCTGTGATTAAGTTATGCTCTGTGCAGAATTCTACCAGACGACTTCCTCTTTCATTTCTCTCCCTCAATCCCTATTCACCCACTATGTTTCCTCCTCTCCCTTTTCCTACTCTCGAATTCCAGTCACTCATGACTATTAAATTTTTCTCTCCTTTCACTACGTCAATAATTTCTTTTATCTCATCATAAATTTCATCAATTTCTTCATCATTTGCAGAGCTAGTTGGCATATAAACCTGTACTACTGTAGTAGCCATGGGCTTCGTGTCTATCTTGGCCACAATAATGCGTTCACTATGCTGTTTGTAGTAGCTTACCCACACTCCTATTTTTATTCATTATTAAACCTACTCCTGCATTACCCCTATTTGATTTGTATTTATAACCGTGTATTCACCTGACCAAAAGTCTTGTTCCTCCTGCCCCCGAACTTCACTAATTCTCACTATACCTAACTTCAACCTATCCATTTCCTTTTTTAAATTTTCTAACCTACCAGCCCGATTAAGGGATCTGACATTCCACGCTCCGATCCGTAGAACGCCAGTTTTTTTCTCCTGATAACGACGTCCTCGTGAGTAGCCCCCGCCCGGAGATCCGAATGAGGGACTATTTTACCTCCGGAATATTTTACCCAAGAGTACGCCATCATCATTTAACCATAGAGTAAAGCTGCATGCCCTCGGGAAAAATTACGGCTGCAGTTTCTCCTTGCTTTCAGCCGTTCGCAGTACCAGCACAGCAAGGGCGTTTTGGCTATGTTACAAGGCGAGATCAGTCAATCATCCAGACTGTTGCCCCTGCAACTACTGAAAAGGCTGCTGCCCCTCTTCAGGAACCACACGTTTGTCTGGCCTCTCAACAGATACCCCTCCGTTGTGGTTGCACCTACGGTACGGCCATCTCTATCGCTGAGGCACGCAAGCGTCCCCACCAACGGCAAGGTCAATGGTTAATGGGGGGGGGGGGGGGGGGGGTAGGGGAACTTGCCTATATTCATGATAAATTAATTTGTAACTTGTCTATAATTTGTAACTTGTCTTTATTCATTACAAATTAACATATTTCTTCAACCATAGCATACATGCAATTTTATTTGACCTGCCTACCTACACAGTGTAATACATCATTTTTGCCGGTCGCGGTGGTCTCGCGGTTCTAGGCGCGCAGTCCAGGAACCGTGCAACTGCTACGGTCGCAGGTTCGAATCCTGCCTTGGGCATGGATGTGTGTGATGTCCTTAGGTTAGTTAGGTTTAAGTAGTTCTAAGTTCTAGGGGACTGATGACCACAGCAGTTGAGTCCCATAGTACTCAGAGCCATTTGAACCATTTGAACATCATTTTTTTTAGTACACAGTTCTTTCTGATTTCTAGGTGCATCTGTTACATTTTCAGCTTATTCGCTTCCTATATCCAGTTTTCATAACTCTATCGCGTCATGACATTTACCTAATTTACAACTGCTAACAGTGAATGCTTATCTTAAGTAGGTTCTCATAAAACTATAGGCTCTGCGATATACATATAATCAAAAAATAGTTCATAGGAAAAGTAATGCAGCCGAATTAATTATCACATACATATAAACATGAAAAATATTTCATTAGCAAGCAAATACAGGAAAATATCTTATCCTAAGACAAACCATACACTAAAGCTTCAGTATAAAATTAATACCAGTAACTATTACCCATTTCATAATGATTGACTCCTGACTTTGAGCTTATATTCTGATTACATCGCATAACAATCAACGTTACCTTAGAAATGTCTACTTTTATTTAGTATATGAATATTACATTTTACTTGAAAATGGGGCGGCCTACATGATAATATTTAAGAGAAATGTTCTAATAATGGTGGGCATAAGTTACTGCAATTCGCCTAGTGGTGACACGTATAAACAAGACGAAAGTGTAAATGCAAGTTCTGTTGTTGCCTTTCACAGTTGTTATGTTTTTATGCACGTAAATCTATACAAAGCGCTAATATCACGCCTTTAATTTATCTGCTTTTCCTTTTTTATGCGCCGCGTGCTCGTGTGTGCTATATTGCCGAACCTCTGAAAGTTTTTACAAGGAGAGGTCAATCAACTGTTTGCAACCACTGGCCAGCCTCTGTGACCGAGAGGTTCTAGGCGCTGTATTCCGGAGCCGCGCTGCTGCTACGGTCGCAGGTTCGAATCCTGCCTCGGGCATGGATGTGTGTGATGTTCTTAGGTTAGTTAGATTTAAGTAGTTCTAAGTCTAGGGGACTGATGACCTCAGAAATTAATTCCTATAGTGTTTAGAGCCATTTGAATATCACACATTGAAGCCATTCACCCTGGTGGGCCCTTGTTTACAAGTAACAGACAAAAAAACAATGTAGCTTGTTCTGCTAGAGCATTAAATTAATACCATTTAGCTCTCACCATACTATAATGTCTAGCGTAAAAATGCCAAAATATAAATATGAATGGCCAAAATCATCACATTTGCATTTTCTTTCCCTATGTACAAGCTGTTGTTCCATTATTCTTACATGAACGGCTGCATACTGTTTCAAAGCTTTACGTTTCTTTTCACGTGAAGAGCTAACTAGTAAAATGTTATCTCAGATTCTGTTTCTGTTACTAGAAATGATTTTTGTTCGTGTTCTTCACGAGTTGAGGTAACAAGGCGTTCGATTTGTTGTTCTCCATGAGCTGTAATGGTACAGGATATTACATTGCATTGTTTAGATAGTCATTCTAATTTTGGCATTGGCATATTTTTAATTATGTGTAAACAGGTGTCGACTAATTTAGTATTAACTATTATAAGTATTGTTAGTATTTACTTTGCGTTTGTGTTGTATAACTTTTAAATTATTTTATTCACTTTCAGGGCGGTATAGCTCGGCCTGAAATCTCGTAGGCGATTTTGTACAAAAATGTTCAAATGTGTGTCAATTCCTACGGGACCAGACTGCTGAGGTCATCGGTCCCTATACTTACACACTACTTAAACTGTCTAATGATAAGAACGACACACACCGACGCCCAAGGGAGGACTCGAAATTCCGGCGGGAGGGCCGCGAAATCCGTGACATGGCGATTCAAAACGCACGGCCACTCCGCTCGTCGGAGATTTTGTGTATTGTTTTAGTGTTTTGTCTATTTTGTGAAACTGCTCTGTGTTTTATTCAAGAGTTTTGTTTATGTATAGTAACCTTTCTTACAAAGTTGGATTATTGATTTCCGCATTCATATTTAATGGTTTTGCTACTGAGCGCGTATTGTCAGTATCTTGCGTAGGCTCATGTACTGTTTGATTAAAAGAAACGGAGGCAAAACCCGAATCCACTGTCACAATAACTGCTTATTGCCAGATTTCGCATAGCAGAGACGACTTTACACCTACCTAATGTCTTCCGAAATTTATTGTCCACTGTTAAATATCTGTTCTGTTATGTTTCCTAAAAAAGAACACATCTGTGTTCGAAACTTATAAACATTCTATGAAATCTCAAGTAAATTTTTTATGTGTATCGGCTCTTTTACTTGTTCTGTTTGATAACTAACTGAATCATTATTTTATGACATGGTCAGCGATCTAGTATAGCGACGAAATAATGTGTTGCTAACCAAAATGTTGAAATGTAAAATCTGAATTAACAAACAAAATTTCTATTGTAGTTAAACAACCGAAAGCAATAAATTCTTTCCCATAACAGAAATATTTTGACAAATGTGGGTAACACTAAAATATTTCACACATTTCGTACTATTGTCTGCTGCACAGCAATGATCTTCACACGCCATGTTTTTCAAAAAGAAAAATTAATTTCACACAATATCACACACAAAAATGACAATGAAATTATAATAACTGAAATAGAAAATACAAAACTTAGTACATATACGTGTTGCCTTGATTTGCTGTCGAGAACCGGTATTGCTGTCTAACTACGTAATTACAGAAAACCAGAGGACTATCCTTGGCAAATAGGGTGGACATGTATGAGCTTTCTATCAAAAAAAAAAAAAAATTGTCTGTACATGAAGAAACTAAATATATTAATTTCAAAAATTTTCTCATCATGTAATTTGTACTTTAGATATCGTATTCAATTGCTGAGCAAAACTGACTATTGATTGGCCTTTGTTGCGCTTGTGAACAGTGGAGTTAAATAAAACTTAAAGCTTAATGAAATGCAAATAAAGAAAATAAATCTAATCAAATGCCAAAAGAAACTAATTGTTATGCTCAGTGGAAACTATATAACTAAAACTCAGCACCGAACTACATTATAAACGTTGCCTGATATGTAGTGCACTGTTTGGTTGGAATAGCCACAACAATGAATTGCTGCTCTACTCAGAAGAAGATAACTGTTTGAAATTACCAATAATGTTCCCTGAAAATTAATCTGCTTGCTAACACAACACCTGAAAACCCTAACTACACTCTGTTTTCTCAAGAATGCAAGGTGAGATCTGTCCTGAAGTAAAAGTGACTCACCTCTTGGAAGGTATTTTATTTTTGTGTCTGGAAACTGAAGTTCTCGAAAGCAAATACAAATCAGCAGATGTAGCAGCTAAAAGGAAATAAACTTATCACCACTAATTTCTCTATTCTTGCTTATCAGAAACAATCTGTGACTTCTTGTGGAGTAAGGTGCAATGCACTCTACTACAACAATATGTACAAAATTTTACTATGAATCATGGAGGTAGGTTTTATATTAAATAAAGCAGTTCTTGAGAAATCAAACTCTTATTATTGGCAAAAAGGACTGTACATCACAAGAAGACTGCAACAACTGCGAAATTATGTCATTACAAAAATTAAAGACATCTCAACCAATCACATAATGAAAACAAAGAGGTCAGATTAAACCCAATCTTCAGTGCGATAGGGTCTGCAGCTGCGATGAATTTTTTGAAAGATTTCATGATGCCTTCAGCTGCTATTCTTTTTATTTCATGTACGATTGTAAAATTTCGGCCATAGGTCATTTTCAATCATCTAAAACGGAAGGATTATATACTGGAAACATCAGTGACACTTGTGATTTTGTTGTAGGAGCAAGTAATATTTATAGATGTACTAGGCACATTATAACTTAGTTTATGGATGATTTTTAACTAGTAAATTACGCCACATATGTCGTTGCTGCCATGAGTCCATGTTACGCTCATAGAATAAATCTGTGATGTTTTACACTATTTTAGGAGCACGTTAATTTTGAGCTGATGTTGCCCATCTTTTAAGGTACTTAACAGTAGGGGGATAATAATTAGATTATAGAAATTTTTTAATTAATTGTATATGGTTTTGTTCAAATTGTCTTGAATTTTCGTTCATCATTGGTGTAAATACGACTGTAAGTAATTCCTTTAAAATAATTTGGGAATATTTGCTCTTTTACTATAGGAGCACATCATTTTTTAATAGTTGGTTCGAAGATCTCGAATATGAAATCTATCACAGTGCTCTAATGAAACAGTGCTGAAAATTATGAGAGTCGAGTAAAACTGCTAATGTGCAATCGAATGGGTTTAAAATTTCATCGACATATCTACAATAATAGGACCTTTTCTGTGTGTTTGAGTGAATTTATCAATTTCTTTCTAATGTGTTAACGAAAGTGTCAGTTAATGTACCTGCTAGGCATGAGCTCATTTCTACCCCATCTTTCTGGACATAAATTTTGTTCTGAATTGTGAAATAATTGTAGGAAGTGATTAATTGTAGAAGTTCCAGAATTTCACAAATTTCTCCTTGAGTGATTTTTTTATATTTGAGATAGTTGTTTGTAATGATTACTATAGTTACGTTACTGGGGTGTTTGTGTACATGTTAGATATATTGAGTAATAAGAGTGTTCGATTTTCTGGTATTTTTATATTTATTGCTAATATCGCAACAACTTTTTGTAGTGTATTCTCTCTTGTATGTATAATATTGCTTAAGAAGTATGTTTAGTTTTTTACTGACAGCATGTGCCGGGCTGTTAAAAATTCGACAAATTAGAATTTGTTCTTCATGTATTTTTGGCTGGGCGCGCAATGATGGTGTTGTCGAATTCATTATAATGGAGTCTTTTATATCTTTTTCTGCGAATATGAAGTTATATGTTTTAGTGCTTTCTTTAGTTGTGCATTAAATTTGTTGGTTGGATCCCAGTTGATAATTTTTGTTGTAATCCTCTTCTGATATAAACATCCCTTATCTGATTTTACACTAATTGCATTATGTTCTTGAAGCTTATTATTTATCTGACATACAATACTACTGTTCTTCCCTGTTATATTGGTCCTACATTCTCGTTCTACTTGTGTTTGTATTATCACAACGTTATTAGTTACCTGAGGGACAGAGACTTCCTTCAATTAATATTTGTGACAAACAAACATTTCATTTTTACGCATGCCTTCGTTTCCTTTAAAATTCCTCCACAATATTCCCTATCAATATAAAGAACGAGACAGTACTGTAAATGAGTTTTCATCTCAATAATAAAGTCTTGCAGATATTTTCTCTTAGAGTCACAAATAAGAGATATCATTCTCAGAAAAACTCAACTACTCGTTTCTATGCGTCAAATAAGAATGCCCCAGCGTTGCCCAACTGACTAACTAGCAAGTCAACTACAGATTAATAGTAAACACAGAATCAAGGATGTTATTCACTACAGATGCAGTGAGCTCATTCATATTTGTCCCAGTACAGTAAAGGGGAATTATTTACGATAGCAGAAATCATATGAGAACCTTACTGACTGAGTTACTTAAGTTACTTCAAAAGGCTTCTTTCTTTTTTTTAAAGTTAACAAAAATAAACTGAATAGTGGGATTATTTCCTAGACATTATCTTCCACAAAATCTAATGCGCCACAGCGTATGAGAGACGGTTGCCACTTTCAACATTTTTTATATGTTTAGACATATTTTCTGAAAAGGAAACCAAGAACGGAAGCTTCAATCACACAATGAGACGTAAATGAGTAAATTTACAGCAACAAATGGTCGGTATGGAAAGAGACGGACATGCTGCAGCCAAAAGTACCTCTTACATTACACCAGAATGAACTTTTATCGCGCGTGAATTTAATGTTTTGATGAGCGAAGAGCCTTCCTTCTGCACAAATGCATTAAATGTAGATCGAGCGCAATCAAGAGAGACTAACAAAAAGGACGGAGAATTCAACACAAGTACATCACACGGGTTCATATTTCGTTTTGATGAGTCAACCCTTTTTGAGGTCTTTGTGTGATTAAAAAATCATTTTCAGGTTGGGCTTACTAAAGATTAAGGTACACATTTCTTGTTTCCTTTAACAAATATCCATTCATGTTTAAAAAAAGAATATTTCTATGTACTTCGTCATTTACTATACTTAACACTCCTGTGACATGTCTGCACAATATACGAGAAGAGCACTAAGCACAACCGTACACAACACAACACACTCAAAGCTGTAGATGCCTGACGGATTTTGCGGCAGAACACTGGCGATGTTTGAGCAACGGAATGGCTGTCAAGTGCACTCGCCCCCTTTCCCCTTGACCCAGAAATGTTATGTAGAAATGTTACGAAGCTGAACTCTTAGGTGGATAGAGCGAATTCCAGTGTTTACTACCAAATGGGGTGTTCTACTTGCCGTTATTGTTAGCTATAATGTCAGGAAGATTTTACTGAGGATATGCCCTGATCATGATGTTTCGGCTGGTATTGGAGGTAGCCGCTACGTAGTGTCACCTTGATGACGGTTGCCTGCAGTATTAACCGAAACATCGGTAACTTTATCATAATATGATACAGTGACACACCCGTAAGAATGTTACTGAAATAAACTTTGGCCTCTCTTTCGTTAATTGCGAGGGTACACTGAAAAGTAAAGCGTACGACCCGGTCGCGGTGGCCGTGCGGTTCTGGCGCTGCAGTCAGGAACCGCGGGGCTGCTACGGTCGCAGGTTCGAATCCTGCCTCGGACATGGGTGTGTGTGATGTCCTTAGGTTAGTTAGGTTTAAGTAGTTCTAAGTTCTAGGGGACTTATGACCAAAGATGTTGAGTCCCATAGTGCTCAGAGCCATTTGAACCATTTTTGAAAGCGTACGAATTTCTTTTGTGTTTTAATATTACGTTTTTTCTCGATAATAATTACAGTGAAACAATGAACGCAGTGTTCTTCCTCACTAATACTATTGTTCAATACGGTAACGGCTGATAACACAGATGCAGAACTTCGCAGCCAGTGTTCCCGTTATGTACTACACTAATCATCACATTTCAGATGACGAAAATTAAATTTATCATTCCTTCTTGTTTATTACTAGAAAGCATTTTCATAATATTCATTATTCTTCAGCTGGAGATTCGGTGCTACTGGCACTCGAGTAACCATGTTATTATCCCATGACTTACTGCAATAAGTTGTAAATTGTGGACTTCCAACTACGAAACAGTGTTTCCCAAATATAGCTTTGTTTATAACGGTACATGAAAGACGATTAAGAATATTCTCATGCCTAAACATTTTTGAAATTCATGGAACGTTTATTTGCACCAATGGACACATATTCCACATTACAAAAGCTGAAAGACGTATCTATGACATTGTTGTTACATTCTAAGCAGTCTCTCACGCACTCGAATACGCCCGCTTTATTTAATTTTGATCGTTTTTATTCCTGAAAAACATGTATAAAATGAGATTTTCGGTGTGTGATCGTTAAAAGTTCCGAAATTTTGCAGACACGAGGCTCAGAGAGCCTGAACGCTTTTTGAAAACACTTTTCATTTTGGGTGCAGAATACATGTCACAGCACACTCGCAAAGAATAAAGTTTATGCCCGTAGGCGATGCCGTCGGTTACCTTCCCTTCCGACTGGCACAGGATGGCGTGCGGCACGCGAGGACCACTGCAACCACCCGAAGTCGGCCCCCTATCGATCTCTTGCCTTTATTATCGCGCGATACAGTCTCGCAGTTCGACCGATTATTTATTATACACACAACTCCTCCTCGAACTTCCATCCACATCTAGAAGTCGGAATGGGTTTCCAAATGGAACCATAGAACATTTATCCCAACAGAGTGTGCCCACTTACATTTACAAATCTACATTTACATTCACATCTACCCTCTGCGAATCCGCACTGACATTTAATGTACAAAATACGCGCCTATCGAGTATCAGACCTGATTTGTAACTGGATTCAGGACTTTCTAGCCGACAGAACTCAACACGCTGTCACTATCGCCGACATACTCGTTGCGAGAGAATAGCAACTCTATTGATATTTAAAATAATTTGAAACTATCTTCTTTTTTAGTCCCAGTTGCACATTTTTTCTTAGAATTGATTAGTCTCAGTCCCACTAGGTCGCCTTCAGATATATGTAATAGCGTCAGCTACCTATAGTGTGTCTATCAGAACCACACAACAGAATACTGTCCGCCCCATAGCTGAATGATGCCGGCACGGTAGCTCAGCGTGTTCGGTCAGAGGATTTAGCTACCCTCTGTAATATAAAAACTCAGTGAGCAGATCAATGAACAACCTGAACGAGTGTCATCGGACGTCCGCCACGAACAAAGTGAACGAACAATACAGAACAAAAATGAGATACAAAAAAAAAAAAAAAATGGTCAACGTGACGGACTGCCGTCTTAAATGGCCCGGGTTCGATTCCCGGCTGGGTCGGGGATTTTCATCGCTCAGGGACCGAGTGTTGAGTTGTTTTAATAATCATTTCATCCCCATCCGGCGCGCAGGTCGCCCAATGTGGCGTCGAATGTAATAAGACCTGCACCAAGGCGTCCGGATCTGCCCCGTAAGGGGCCTCCCGGCCAATGACGCCAAACGCTCGTTTCATTTCCATCTGTACACTGTTTCTGATACACACATAGCGGTTTGTTGGTGCTACTACATAGTTCTGAAGACGATCCAGATGGATCGAAATTAGTCATACCGATAAAAAAATCTGCAACTTGGATTGAAAAATAAACGATGTACACTCCTGGAAATGGAAAAAAGAACACATTGACACCGGTGTGTCAGACCCACCATACTTGCTCCGGACACTGCGAGAGGGCTGTACAAGCAAAGATCACACGCACGGCACAGTGGACACACCAGGAACCGCGGTGTTGGCCGTCGAATGGCGCTAGCTGAGCAGCATTTGTGCACCGCCGCCGTCAGTGTCAGCCAGTTTGCCGTGGCATACGGAGCTCCATCGCAGTCTTTAACACTGGTAGCATGCCGCGACAGCGTGGACGTGAACCGTATGTGTAGTTGACGGACTTTGAGCGAGGGCGTATAGTGGGCATGCGGGAGGCCGGGTGGACGTACCGCCGAATTGCTCAACACGTGGGGCGTGAGGTCTCCACAGTACATCGATGTTGTCGGCAGTGGTCGGCGGAAGGTGCACGTGCCCGTCGACCTGGGACCGGACCGCAGCGACGCACGGATGCACGCCAAGACCGCACCGCCACTTCCCAGCAAATTAGGGACACTGTTGCTCCTGGGGTATCGGCGAGGACCATTCGCAACCGTCTCCATGAAGCTGGGCTACGGTCCCGCACACCGTTAGGCCGTCTTCCGCTCACGCCTCAACATCGTGCAGCCCGCCTCCAGTGGTGTCGCGACAGGCGTGAATGGAGGGACGAATGGAGACGTGTCGTCTTCAGCGATGAGAGTCGCTTCTGCCTTGGTGCCAATGATGGTCGTATGCGTGTTTGGCGCCGTGCAGGTGAGCGCCACAATCAGGACTGCATACGACCGAGGCACACAGGGCCAACACCCGGCATCATGGTGTGGGGAGCGATATGCTACACTGGCCGTACACCTCTGGTGATCGTCGAGGGGACACTGAATAGTGCACGGTACATCCAAACCGTCATCGAACCCATCGTTCTACCATTCCTAGACTGGCAAGGGAACTTGCTGTTTCAACAGGACGATGCACGTCCGCTTGTATCCCGTGCCACCCAACGTGCTCTAGAAGGTGTAAGTCAACTACCCTGGCCAGCAAGATCTCCGCATCTGTCCCCCATTGAGCATGTTTGGGACTGGATGAAGCGTCGTCTCACGCGGTCTGCACGTCCAACACGAACGCTGGTCCAACTGAGGCGCCAGGTGGAAATGGCATGGCAAGCCGTTCCACAGGACTACATCCAGCACCTCTACGATCGTCTCCATGGGAGAATAGCAGCCTGCATTGCTGCGAAAGGTGGATATACACTGTACTAGTGCCGACATTAGTCTGTGTCTATGTGCCTGTGGTTCTGTCAGTGTGATCATGTGATATATCTGACCCCAGGAATGTGTCAATAAAGTTTACCCTTCCTGGGACAATGAATTCACGGTGTTCTTATTTCAATTTCCAGGAGTGTATTTCAACTTCTCAAAAATCAAATAGTTCTCAGTCTGGAAACATCCCCCAGGCTGTGGCTAAGCCATGTCTCAGCAGTGTCCTTTCTTTCAGGAGTGCTAGTTCTGCAAGGTTCGCAGGAGAGCTTCTGTAAAGTTTGGAAGGTAGGAGACGAGATACTGGCAGAAGAAAAGCTGTGAGTACCGGACGTAAG
Organism: Schistocerca gregaria; assembly: GCF_023897955.1. Classification (NCBI taxonomy): domain Eukaryota; kingdom Metazoa; phylum Arthropoda; class Insecta; order Orthoptera; family Acrididae; genus Schistocerca; species Schistocerca gregaria. The sequence continues at coordinate 679,680,499 of NC_064921.1, forward strand.
TCGTGCTTCGCTAGCTCAGATGGTAGAACACTTTCCCGCGAAAGGCAAAAGTCCCGAGTTCGAGTCTCGGTCCGGCACACAGTTTTAATCTGCCAGGAAGGTTCAATCAAATAGTTGTTTTTAACGGGACAAAATAGAATCATTTCAATTAATTCCTGGGTAACCCCAAGTGAGTGACACTGTGCCGTTACTATGTGCAATTTTCAGGGTATACCAGGTATAATTTCAGATATTTTTACATGCGACATCTGAATATCTACGTACATCAGTGTGTTGATTGTTTTTTTTCTCTGCATCAAACAATCTTCCCAGAAACACATCACACGTCATAATTTTACGACCAGACGTAATCTGCAATGTCGTACTGTAGACTACACCTGTCAGTATAGACTGACCGTTTTCCGTCCAGTCATCCACTCTTCAATACCTGACTTACTGCCGAGGGGAAAGTAAGGCGTTCCGCCGTAATGACAAGCGCCGACACCAAGATAAAAACGATACAGCAGCGAGGCCTGAGAGACGACGTCAGCCAATGGCACGCTGACTAGAACGTCACCACGACAGGAGAGGCCTCTATACGAAGAGAATAAAAGCGTCACAGTAGTAGAACCCAGACTAGAAGAGGGCACCAGAAGAGCCGTGGCTTGTGATCCATATGAACTTGTGTGAATTAACTTGCATGGACATTGTACATAGCGAAGGACATTCATTATTTGCAGGTGGCCATTTGCTTGCGATCCAAAATTAAGCATTTTAAAGTCAGTTACTGTAAAAAAAGGTTGTAATTATTAGTATGCAGCCGGCCGTGTGACCGAGCAGTTCTAGGCGCTTCAGTCTGGAACCGCGCGACCGCTACGGTCGCAGGTTCGAATCCTGCCTCGGGCATGGATGTGTGTGATGTCCTTAGGTTAGTTAGGTTTAAGTAGTTCTAATTTCTAGGGGACTGATGACCACAGCTGTTGAGTCCCATAGTGCTCAGAGCCATTTGAACCATTTTTATTAGTCTGCATATGTCGTAAATACCGACGTAATGTTGTTCAGAGCACCGTCCTCAGTCACCATAAAAATATCTGCACTTATACCGTTACACCTTGTATATTAATGATCTAGTGCAGGATTGGACAACCTTTCGTGATTCGTAGCCTGATTGACACGCTTGGTTAAACTGGGGACCCGTCACGTGACGCTCCTAACGCATAAAGTCATAAATATGACGTCCACGACGTCAATGGTTATGGGGTAACGAAACGATATGATGGTAACTTTTCCCGATACGCCACGCCAACTAATAACGCCTCAGTGCTTCAAAACACGCGCTTTTAAGAGTATCATTTTATGTGCACGATTTTTTTCTTTACATATGACGTTTCACAATAACTTCCGTAGCCAAACAGGGCATGTTGAAACGTCCTCATGGAAAAATGAAAAGTAAACGCCTGTAACAGCAACTTGTTCCAGCTTATTCATTATAATTTGCCTTCAGTTTCAACAAGGGCACTGTTCTAATACGGCCACAACGGAAATAATTATTTGCTTTTGTAAATACGAGAAAGAATAGGAAAACAAAATAGGGTAATGAAACACGCAATCCTAGTCGACCATGAATTAAGAGTAACTTTGTTATATTTGGCCGCAGGCAGGTCAGTCATCTGTCTAAATATCCACAAACATTATAAGCAAGCCTTTAAAAAATATTTAAAAATTCCATTGGTCAGTGATCGGATAGGGATGGGTTGTTTCTTCAACACTAAATAAATTAACTTTTTACACTCGAAACGTGTTTCTCTTTATTCAAATCCAGCGGCGTCGAAATGGCGACTGGTAAGTAAACCTTCCACTGGTCTGCTAGATGAGCTGCAGTCCGGAGACGAGCTGATTGTCGGCGCAAATATCCAAAATTGCGTTCCGGACCAACAACAATGCAAACGCCTTACTCTGTCACGAAATGTTTTCGCGGGCCTTGTTGAAGCCAATAACAGGCTGATCCGTCTCGCAGGCCGCCGGTTGCCTACCAGTGATCTAGTGGATAGTAGTGTAAATTCAAGAATCTGTTAGCAGAGCACATTTTTGTCCATGGAGAGGTTGCAGCGCCATAACACTGTAACGGAACGCAGGAGGGTTGGAGATGATCAGTCATCGGTGCAGGGACAGTTGACACTGAAAATAAGTAAATGTAACGTATTAAGCATAAATAGGCACAGAGATCCATTACTATCAGATTCACTACTGGCGATAAATCGCTGGAAACACTAAAAAACGTTAGATACCTAGAAGTAATCCATCACGTGAAATTAATGGCGGGAAAAGCAAATGCAAGGCTGAGATTCTTTGGAGAAATTTAACTCATACACCAAGGAAATGATTTAAATAACACTTGTTCGTCCGATTCATGAGAATTCATCTTCAGTAGGTTGGATTAATAGAAGAACGAGAAAAGATTCGATTAAAAGTGGTGCGTTTACCCACGAGAGTATTAGTTGGAAGACGCTACAAGAGTGTTCTTATACATTTCATACAGGTTTATTGCAGGTACGTACGTTCCATTAGGAGTCAGGCAACGTACACTGATTATTCAAAACGTTACGATCACTGCCCACTGCACCTGACCTGGCAAGGAAAGTATTGTAAGCGGAGCAGAGGCGAATGAGGAATCATTCTAGCAACTCTATTGGCCGCAAACGGGAAATACTACTGACATGAGGGACACAGGCAAAGGGCAGAATGTTATGGCCCGGCGCCTGGGAACAAACATCTGCGAAACGGCGAAGCTGCCGGCTGCCCTTGTGTTGGTGTCATTCATCACGGAATATGGCAGTTGGAGGCTTCCCCTGCTCTGTAAACCAGGATAAATAGCGGTCTATGGCAGACCGAACTTCAGAATACCATGCTGGTGCAGAAGCAAGTTTTCGAAGTACACCGCTCAGCGCACGGTCTTGAACAAGGAGCTCTGCAGTTATGGCTCGGCAATGTATTTCAACCTCACCCATACACGTAGCGAAATGATCACGAACTTAAGATAAATGTGAGCACATGTGAAGATCACTGACAGTGTTTTTTCTCACACACCCTTAGTGACTGGAAAAGAGAAACGGCAAATACAGGTTGTTTCAAAAAGGACTTTACATCTTTGAAAATTCATATCAATTAATTCATAGTACCTACAGAGGTGATCGTACTGTCAATTTGCAGGGAAATACATCACGTTCTGTCTCATGTAGTTCGATAGTGCCGAATTGCACCGTAAAGAGCGCTAGCAACAGTTAAGGACGGCTGCCTTCACTGAACCCGAGCGTGCTAACTGTGTGTTTTGGTTTGAAGAATCGAAGTCGGCGACAGCAGTTCAGCGTGATTTCCGTACCAAGTACGATAACGTTCCTCCTAGTAGCCCTGCAATTTATGAGTGGCATAATTTTTTTTTGTAGAAATAGAGTGCTCGGTAAGACATGGGAAATCATCAAGATGTCCAAGCACATCTGACAACGTCGTCGAGCGAGTGAGACAGCATTTTGTCAGCAGCCCTACGAAATCGACCCGGCGTGCATCTCGTAAACTGCAAATCCAACATACGACTGTTTAGCGTGTGTTGAGGAACTGTTTGAATTTGAAACCGAACAGATTGACGATTGTACAAGCAATAAGAGACACTGATAAAATTGCTCGCAAGAACTTCTGTGCAGACATGTTCAAACGATTACATGAGGTTGAACATTTCTTGGACAAAATAATCTTTTTTGATGATTCGACTTTTCACTTAAGTTTCAAGGGGAACATACATAACTTAAGGATTTGTGGCAGTGAAAATTCGCATTAAACATTGCAAGATGTTCGTGATAGCGCAAAACTGAACATTTTTTGTGCACTGAGCAAAAATAAAGTGTACAGTCCTTTTTTTACCGTGAGAGAGCAATCAATGAGGTAGTGTACCTAGATATGTTACAACAATTTTTGATACCACACATCGATGAGGATGCCCAAGAACGAAATGTTTACTTCATGAAAGATGGTACACCACCCCACTACCTGGCTGGTGTCCGTAAATTTCTCAGTAACCGCTTCCCAGGTCAATGGTTTGGCCCTGATGAGCCCAATGGAATGGTCCCCACGTTCCGCAGATCTGAAACCACTCGATTTTTTTAATGAGGACTCATCAAGGATACCGTGTTAGTACTTCCTGTGCCGGCTTCTGCGCCTGAACTTAGAGCAAGAATTTAAGCCGCCACTGAACAAGTTACACTTGCAATACTACAGCGAGTTTGGGAAGGAATTGGCTTCCTGTGAGATATGTGCAGGACAAAAAGGTAAAAAAAAACTTAATGTGTTTCCCTGCGAAATAACACTAAACCCAGCTCTATACCTTCTTTATATGTATTGTTAATGTAAAGTCCTTTTTGAAATACTCTGTAGTAAAGGCACCACACATAGTCTCATCCACATGCCGTAAATGGTTTATGGAATATAGATGTGGATGTGATATATGTGAAAATGTCCCAAAACTGCAACTGTATAATAGGGAAACATCGAAAAAGAGAACAGTACGGGTCTTGGTGTATAAGAGTGGGCCCTCTCATTTCACTCAGAAAATTACTTCGAGACGAGGTAGTTCAGATAATATAAGCTCACCGAACAAGAACTTAGTTATTTGTAGAAAAATCATTACAAACATCTGTTAATAGTATTGATTTCCACTACTAAATATTCTCCTGTATTCCGCTACGAAGAGAGTACGCAAGGGTGTGCGTTACGTCGCATTCAGTTTAAGCCACTCGTTGAGGGTTTGATCATGCAATTCCACCAAATTTAGGGAATGTCGATGTCGGCGTCTTATTCGCTATTCCATGTCCCACAGATTGTCTGTGGGGTTGAAGTCAGGTGATTTCGCAGGCGCATCGAGATTTAACACGCGGGGGACTGCTCAGAAACCAGTCTATGTTCTTCCAACCCGATTGACTCTACTGTTATTGTTCTCAAAAATAGGGGTAAACTGATAGTTCTTGCGCAATGACCGACTCATGATGTTCATTGCACGTCCTCTTTCTGACTTGTTGGGGTGGACCTTCATTAATTGCCTGGAACAGTTTCTGTCGGGTCTGACAGCGATTTCGGCTCATGAGCTCTGAATCGGGGCTCCGGTTCCTCTCAGACAGAATCTTTTTCCGACCACAACTCTGACGTCGTATTTCGTGGCCACGTCTGTTACACAACTGATTCTAGACACGTTGAACAGTCCACTACTAAACACTAACAAATCCAGCAAATTCACACAACGTATGGCCATTGGCACGGCCAAACACGAGGGTCCCTTTTTGCCACTCTGTCACGTCCCTACATGCAGCCACGTTTACGCACAATGTCCGCTTCAAACGTAAATGTCTCACCGATTGCTACTTCTTTATGCCCATTAGAAATAATGCGCGCGCCTTTGAGCACGTGATGCGATCGCTGCGCCATCTTTAAAGGCTTAATGATTCATGTTGTTGTTGTGGTCGTCAGTCCAGAGACTGGTTTGAGGTATCTCTCCGTTCTCTCCTGTGTAAGCTTCTTCATCTCCCAGTACCTACTGCAACCTACGTCCTTCTGAATCTGTTTAGTGTATTCACCTCTTGGTCTCCGATTTTTACCCTCCACGCTGCCCTCCAATACTAAATTGGTGATCCCTTGATGCCTCAGAATATACCCTACCAACCGATCCCTTCTTCTAGTCAAGTTGTGCCACAAACTTCTCTCCATTTCTATTCAATACCTCCTCATTAGTTATGTGATCTACCCACCTTCAGCTTTCTTCTGTAGCACCAAATTTCGAAAGCTTCTATTCTCTTCTTGTCCAAACTATTTATCGTCCATGTTTCACTTCCATACATGGCTACACTCCATACAAATACTTTCAGAAATAACTTCCTGACACTTAAATCTATACTCGATGTTAACAAATGTCTCTTCTTCAGAAACGCTTTCCTTGTCATTGCCAGTCTACATTTTACATCCTCTCTACTTCGACCATCATCAGTTATTTTGCTCCCCAAATAGCAAAGCTCCTTTACTACTTTAAGTCTCATTTTGGAAATCTAATTCCCTCAGCGTCACCCGATTTAATTTGACTGCATTCCATTATCCTCGTTTTGCTTTTGTTGATGTTCATCTTATATCCTCCTTTCAAGACACTGTCCAGTCTATTTACTGCTCTTACAAGTCCTTTGCTGTCTCTGACAGAATTACAATCTCATCTGCGAACCCCAAAATTTTTTACTTCTTCTCCATGGATTTTAATAACTACTCCGAATTTTTCTTTTGTTTCCTTTGCTGCTTGCTCAATATACAGATTGAATAACATCGGGGAGAGGCTACAGCTCTGTCTTACTCCCTTCTCGACCACTGCTTCCCTTTCATGTCCCTCGACTCTTATAACTTCCATCTGGTTTCTGTACAAATTGTGAATAGCCTTTCGCTCCCTGTATTTTACCCCTGCCACCTTTAGCATTTGAAAGAGAGTATTCTGGTCAACACTGTCAAGCTAAGTCTACAAATGCTAAAAACGAAGATTTGCCTTTCCTTAATCTTTCTTCTAAGATAAGTCGTAAGGTCAGTATTGCTTCACGTGTTCTAGTGTTTCTACGGAATCCAAAATGATCTTCCCCGAGGTCGGCTTCTACAAGTTTTTCCATTCGTCTGTAAAAAATTCGTGTAAGTATTTTGCAGCTGTGGCTTATTAAACTGATTGATCGGTATTTTTCACATCTGTCAACACCTGCTTTCTTAGGAATTGGAATTACTATATTCTTCTTGAAGTCTGAGGGTATTTCGCCTGTTTCATACATCTTGCTCATCAGATGGTAGAGTATTGTCAGAACTGGCTCTCCCAAGGCCGTCAGTAGTTCCAATGGAATGTTGTCTACTCCCAGGGCCTTGTTTCGACTCTTCACGCGATATCATATCTCCCATTTCATCTTCATCTACATCCTCTTCCATTTCCATAATATTGTCCTCAAGTGCATCGCCGTTGTATAGACCCTCTATATGCTCCTTCCACCTTTCTGCTTTCCCTTCTTTACTTAGAACTGGGGTTCCATCTGAGCTCTTGATGTTGATACAAGTAGTTCTCTTATCTCCAAAGGTCTCTTTAATTTTACTGTAGGCATTATCTATCTTACCCCTAGTGAGATAAGCGTCTACATCCTTACATTTGTCCTCTAGCCATCCCTGCTTAGCCATTTTCCACTTCCTGTCGATCTCATTTTTGAGACGTTTGTATTCCTTTTTGCCTGCTTCATTAACTGCATTTTTATATTTCCTCCTTTCATCAATTAAATTCAATATTTCTTCTGTTACCCAAGGATTTCTACTATCCCTCGTCTTTTCACCTACTTGATCCTCTGCTGCCTTCACTACTTCATCCCCCAAAGCTACCCATTCTTCTTCTACTGTGTTTCTTTCCCCAATTCCTGTCAATTGTTCCCTTATGCTCTCCCTGAAACTCTGTACAACCGCTGGTTTAGTCAGTTTATCCAGGTCCCATTTCCCTAATTTCCCACATTTTTGCAGTTTCTTCAGTTTTAATCTACAGGTTATAACCAATAGATTGTGGTCAGAGTCCACATCTGCCCCTGGAAATGTCTTACAACTTAAAACCTGGTTCCTAAATCTCTGTCTTACCATTATATAATCTATCTGATACCTTTTAGTATCTCCAGGGTTCTTCCATGTATACAACCTTCTTTCATGATTCTTAAACCAAGTGTTAGCTATGATTAAGTTGTGCTCTGTGCAAAATTCTACCAGGCGGCATCCTCTTTCATTTTTTAGCCACAATCCATATTCACCTACTATGTTGCCTTCTCTCCCTTTTCCTACACTCGAATTCCAGTCACCCATGACTATTAACTATCTGGATAATTTCATTTATTTTATCATACATTTCTTCAATTTCTTCGTCATCTGCAGAGCTAGTTGGCATATAAACTTGTACTACTGTAGTATTTGTGGGATTCGTATCTATCTTGGCCACAATAATGCGTTCACTATGCTGTTTGTAGTAGCTTACCCGCATTCCTATTTTCCTATTCATTATTAAACCTACTCCTGCATTACCCCTATTTGATTTTGTGTTTATAACCCTGTAGTCACCTGACCGGAAGTCTTGTTCCTCCTGCCACCGAACTTCACTGATTCCCACTATATCTAACTTTAATCTATCCATTTCCCTTTTTAAATTTTCTAACCTACGTGCCCGATTAAGCGATCTGACATTCCACGCTCCGATCCGTAGAACGCCAGTTTCCTTTCTCCTGATAACGACATCCTCCTGAGTGGTCCCCGCCCGGGGATCCGAATGGGGGACTATTTTACCTCCGGAATATTTTACCCAAGAGGACGCCATCATCATTTAATCATACAGTAAAGCTGCATGCCCTCGAGAAAAATTACGGCCGGAGTTTTCCCTTGCTTTCAGCCGTTCGCAGTAACAGCACAGCAAGGCCGTTTTGGTTATTGTTACAAGGCCAGATCAGTCAATCATCCAGACTGTTGCCCTTTCAACTATTGAAAAGGCTGCTGCTCCTCTTCAGGAACCACACGTTTGTCTGGCCTCTCAACAGATACCCCTCCGTTGTGGCTGTACCTACGGTACTGCTATCTGTATCGCTGAGGCACTCAAGCCTCCCCACCAACGGCAAGGTCCATGGTTCATGGGGGAGGGGGGAGGTATTTTCGCATTAGTAGCTCATTTCGTCGCTAAAGGCATTCCCTACTGGCCTCTGTTACATTTATGCTCTTCTCGCACGACGTGTCCCACAACCAAGGCCCGTGAGAAAGACAGGTCGCAGTGCGTATGTCACAGCACGTGACACTACAGATCTTAAAAATGCCTGCAACCCACTCTGGCTGGGAGCGACTGAAAGTATAATAATTCTTAATTGCATGTAAGCTTTCTATAGCACACGGAAAAGATAAGACCTTCAGTGGGTACCTTCTCATTGACATATTGATTTCCTGTGGGTTCTGCACAGAGCTGAGGGTTCGCGAAATATGGTGGGCCAGACAGCTAGTGTAACGTCACAAGTTCGTTAAGGGGCTCTGCCCGCAACACCCACAAGCGGTCTTCAATCACCCAGTGGACTACGGTCGTAACGTTTGGCCTCATCAGTGTAAGCAGAGCCTACTTTTTCCAACGTAGCAGCAGCTTTAACGCTAATTTTACTATTCAAATTATAGACTACATGAATGGAAATGAGAATGCTGTGTGGCTAGGGTCTCCTGTCGGATAGACCATTCGCCTGGTGCACGTCTTTCGAGTTGACGCCACTTCGGCGACTTGTGTGTCGATGGGGATGAAATGATGATGATAAGGACCACACAACACCCAGTCCCTGAGCGGAGAAAATCTCCGACGCAGCCGGGAATCGAACCTGGGCCGTTAGATATGACATTCCGTCGCGCTCACCACTCAGCTACCGGGGGCGGACACTGTATGAATAAAAATCGAAAAGGCCGCGCGGTCTAAGGCGCTGTGCGGCTGGTCCCGGCGGAGGTTCGAGTCCTCCCTCGGGCATGGGTCTGTTTGTCCTTAGGATAATTTAGGTTAAGCAGTGTGTAAGCTTAGGGACTGATGACCTTCGCAGTTAAGTTCCATAAGATTTCACACACATTAAAACATTTGAAAAATCCAAAAGACAGTTTTGCGATATTTACTTTGCTTGCATCTACGGCTACACAAGTACTCCACAAAGTATTGTACGATTCATGCTGGAGAGTACACCGTACCAATGTCATTAGTTTTCTTTCCGACATTGGTGTGCAAAGCTTAAGGACGAAAGTAATTTCCTCATTATGTGAAACTGTACTTTGTCTGCATCTATGGCTACACAAGTACGCCACAAAGGATTGTCCATTACATGCTGGAGAGTACATCGTACCAACATCATTATTTTTCTTTCCTGCATTGCTGTGCAAAACTTAAGGATGAAAGTAACTTTCTCATTATGTGACACTGTCAAGTATCATAGATCAATGAAATTAGGAAGACTGATACAGTGGAGAACACTATAGTGCAGAAGGTAACTGAAAGAAATATGCAGCGACACTGAAGGTCCCCTAAACATTACAAAAGGCGGGACATGGTTCTTAATTGCGTTTTTGATTACAACGGGCGGCAGCGCATGCTTTGCAAAGTGCTCCCATGTGGTCAAAAGGCTGATAACGAGTTTCTGTGGGAAGGCGATTAATTCTTTCACCGGCGGGGATGACAGTTTCTGGATGGTCGTTGGTGCATGTGGACACTCTGCAATACGTCTCCTCAACGCATCTCACAAGTGGTCGATGGGATTTAAGTTGGGGAAACGAATAGGCCAGTCCACTCGCCAAGTATCATTTCGTTACGAGAGATCATCACATGCGCTGTCTGATGTGGTCACACATTGTCATCCATAAAAATGAAGTCAGGACCGAATACTCCCATGGAAAGACGCATATGGGGAAGTAACACTGTGTCGCAATAACACTGAGCGGTAAGTGTACCGTGTTCAAAGATTTGGTGTCCAGTATGTTCCTGTAACATTATGCCTCCCCACAGCACAACACCTCGACCACCAAAACTAAAACGTTCGACAATGTTGAAAGTACCCCCATGTGGTAAGAGGTGGGAAGACGTAATGTACCCAGGGTCATTGAGATGTAATGCACCCATGAACGTTGTAGAAGATGATAGTTTTGGTGGACCAGGTGTTTTAGTGTGGGCAGGCGTAATGTTGAAGAGGCATCCTAATCTCAAAATTCTTGAACACGGTACCGGTACACTAAAAGAGCAGCGTTATGAAAGTGTACTCCTTCCCCATGTCCGTCTTTTCAGGGGTGGATTCTGCCCTGACTTAATTTTTATGAACGACAACGTGAGTTCCCATCGAACGGCAGAGATGGAGCTAACGGAACGAGAGGATTTTCGGAGAACTGATTGGCCTGCCCATTCCCGCGAATTAAATCCCATCGGGCAAATGAGAGGTACATTTTGGAGATAGATTCCAGCACTTCTATATGCACCACTGACCATCCATCATCTGCCAGCCAGGCTGGTGGAGGAATGGAACGCACTACCACAGCAATTCCTTACCAACCGTGTGGCCAGCATAGGAACACGTCGCAGAGCTTGCATCGCCGTCCATGGTGATCACACACTCTGTTAAGAAGCATTTCCCGCATTTTGTAATGTCCAGGGAGCCATCATGAATCGCGGTAACTTCAGTATAATTACTGTCTTTGGATAAAAGTGTCATTCCCATTGCACGAGGGTAACCCCAAAACTAAGGTCTCCTATTTTAAAAAAAATAGATGGACCTGTTTATTTCTACAATGGTTTACATCAGTTTACGGCTTGAACATTTAGCTATCTTTCGACATAATCACCATTTATGACGTTGCATTTTTTTAGACACTGTGGCAGTTTCTGTATGCCCGTGTCACACCAGCTCGCCGCCATGCTGTTTAGAATGTTATGAACCTTTTCTTTCACCTGTCGTCGGAGATGAATCATTCTCCGGGCAAATTTTCTTTTAACCTAGGGAATAGGTGATAGTCACTGGGCGCCAAGTCAGGACTATGTGACACATTATCTGAAAGTTACTTTCGTTCTTAAGTTTTGTACACGAGTGCAATTCATTCGCATGTTGTGTCTAAAGGCTGGCCGGAGTAGCTGAGCGGTTCTAGCCGCTACAGTCTGCAACCGCGCGACCGCTACGGTCGCACGTTCGAATTATGCCTCGGTCATGGATTTGTGTGATGTCCTTAGGTTAGTTAGGTTTAAGTAGTTCTTAGTTCTAGGGGACTGATGACCTAAGCAGTTAAGTCGCATAGTGCTCAGAGCCATTTGAACCATTTTGTGTCTAAATGCTTCTGTAAGCGTCCTAATCTTTGTTCTTTATCCTCTGATTCCTATATGAAATTTTCGCTGGTGGCACGTGGCACAGTCATCTTTAAGTATAGATTCTCTAAATTTACCCACCGGGATTTCACGAAAGATCATCTTAGTTCTGAGGATTTCCGTTCTCCGTGCTTATCTCCGTTCATAGACTTCCATATGGGCTGTATCTATCTGTCACGAGGCAGGTAGCGGATGTGTGAGTTCGTTCGAATTCTGTTAATATAACCTACAGAGCTAGTTTCTAACTGCATCTTGCTCTTGTTAATGTTCATCTCGACACATTCCAAATCTCTATGTGTTGTCCATCGCAGTGTGATCTGTGAAACGGAACAACTTGGTGAGAGCTCGAATAACGGGAGTGTTTGACTATGTTACACTACCGTTTCGCAAGATGGTGAGAAGTGCCAGACCTTACGGAGTTGCCTGGCGAACAAAGTCTCGGCGGCGGGCAGGCGGCAGCCGTAGCCTGCGGTCCTTTTGTGATGGCGAGGCATCTTGGAGGGGGCCTGGCTGTCCCGAAACCAGAGCCACGGGGGTCTCCGTCTGTAATTAAAGGCAGAGAGGGAAGGCGGGGCAGGCTGCCTGTACCAGAAAAACCTCCTCTCAAAGTGTAACTGCCCTACACTGAGCACAAAAAGTTAGCGTCTGGAAAACTGCGTTGTTGGCGTGTGTATAATCGCCACCAAGAAGGAACAACGATGAACAGATTGCCGAGAGACGACGTACAAAGGAGCGGATTTCTGTTATTAAAATTTTAAAAAAGAAAAAAAATATTCACGAATACTACAAAATTTTGTAATAATGGCAATTAATTGTTATGCAGGTGGATTCAAATCAAATTCATCCGATTTTTTAAGAATGCATCTTCTACTTGAATGAAGATAAAACATGGTGTGGATTTTAACTTACGCATCGAAACTAAAAGTTTTATGCTACCAGTTCACACATTTACCGACAAAGGGCTCCCTGATGCAAATCGTTCGCTACCTCGTTAATTAACCAGTGTTATTCGAGCCAAGGTGGACAGCAAAAAATACGGTTCTGCATTCTCCGCTTGAGCAGGTAAAGGTGCAGTAACTGTGTAGAGCCATTTTCGCCAAGAGTGTTGTCTCAACGCTCAGTCGGCCATATGGGGCGTTCGTATCTCGTCGTACTTGCGACGATACGCCCTTTTGGGCATCGAACAACATGAGGCGCGCGAACGCACTAGTGATCCTGGTAGCTGAGGGCGAGTGGTCGCCTGGTGCACGCTACGCAGAGGGTGAACATCAGTCACCTGATTGTGAAATATTTTCGACTTTTGTGGGAGCTCGCGGAGGCATTCTATTTTATGTAGGCAGCTGCAGACTTATATTATTTCGAACGAAGTTCAGACTTCGAATAATTCATATGAAGCAGGAAAATTCCAGCAAAAATAACATTCGTACGTTGTTCAGTAGCCATAAACTATGTGCATTAACTGTTTCATTTAAAGAATCCTGTCACTACATGTTAGCAAGAAAAGCATCCCATTTTTATTAAATCCCAGGAGAGTTACGATTTCATACTGCACATTGGCTGCCAAGATTGTCTTATAATGTACGTGAGTTTCTTTTTGTTGCGGACTTGTGAAAGACTTTGTTTTTAAGTCCCCCTTTCCAACAACTCTAGATCAACTGCGACACTGTTTAGCAATAGCAGTGAATGCAGTAATTCAGGTATCAAGTGTAGAGGGGACGTACTTGTCTGTCCGGACGTTCCCGAGCGGCGGTCAGCGCATTGAACATTTCTGAAAGCTGATCTAAAACTTTGATCCTAAACGTAACTGTAAAAATACTCCAACGCTAGGTATTCTGACATTTCGGCTCTGGTCTCTGTCATTATTTACAACGGTCTCGTTTGTTTACTAAATTGTTTTATGGTTACTTTAACAGAGCAGCCAAACCTCGCCATGTTTTTCGAAATTTAGAGCTTATGAGCACAGGCAGTATCTCTCTAACAAGAATTCTACATTTCGTAAATGATTCTTCCTGTTTAACTGATTTCCAGTGTAACTATGTACCAACTATCCCACCAGAACGGAGCATTGACAGAAATATGGAAACCCCAAAAAACACAGGATATTACCATTCTTAATACGACGTACGAGAACCTTTAGCATTCAAAATACACTCCTGGAAATGGAAAAAAGAACACATTGACACCGGTGTGTCAGACCCACCATACTTGCTCCGGACACTGCGAGAGGGCTGTACAAGCAATGATCACACGCACGGCACAGCGGACACACCAGGAACCGCGGTGTTGGCCGTCGAATGGCGCTAGCTGCGCAGCATTTGTGCACCGCCGCCATCAGTGTCAGCCAGTTTGCCGTGGCATACGGAGCTCCATCGCAGTCTTTAACACTGGTAGCATGCAGCGACAGCGTGGACGTGAACCGTATGTGCAGTTGACGGACTTTGAGCGAGGGCGTATAGTGGGCATGCGGGAGGCCGGGTGGACGTACCGCCGAATTGTTCAACACGTGGGGCGTGAGGTCTCCACAGTACATCGATGTTGTCGCCAGTGGTCGGCGGAAGGTGCACGTGCCCGTCGACCTGGGACCGGACCGCAGCGACGCACGGATGCACGCCAAGACCGTAGGATCCTACGCAGTGCCGTAGGGGACCGCACCGCCACTTCCCAGCAAATTAGGGACACTGTTGCTCCTGGGGTATTGGCGAGGACCATTCGCAGCCGTCTCCATGAAGCTGGGCTACGGTCCCGCACACCGTTAGGCCGTCTTCCGCTAACGCCCCAACATCGTGCAGCACGCCTCCAGTGGTGTCGCGACAGGCGTGAATGGAGAGACGAATGGAGACGTGTCGTCTTCAGCGATGAGAGTCGCTTCTGCCTTGGTGCCAATGATGGTCGTATGCGTGTTTGGCGCCGTGCAGGTGAGCGCCACAATCAGGACTGCATACGACCGAGGCACACAGGGCCAAACACGGCATCCTGGTGTGGGGAGCGATCTCCTACACTGGCCGTACACCTCTGGTGATCGTCGATTGGACACTGAATAGTGCACGCCTCCAGTGGTGTCGCGAGAGGCGTGAATGGAGAGACGAATGGAGACGTGTCGTCTTCAGCGATGAGAGTCGCTTCTGCCTTGGTGCCAATGATGGTCGTATGCGTGTTTGGCGCCTTGCAGGTGAGCGCCACAATCAGGACTGCATACGATCGAGGCACACAGGGCCAAACTCGGCATCCTGGTGTGGGGAGCGATCTCCTACACTGGCCGTACACCTCTGGTGTGCACGGTACGTCCAAACCGTCATCGAACCCATCGTTCTACCATTCCTAGACTGGCAAGGGAACTTGCTGTTCCAACAGGACAATGCACGTCCGCATGTATCCCGTGCCACCCAACGTGCTCTAGAAGGTGTAAGTTAACTACCCTGGCCAGTAAGATCTCCGGATCTGTCCCCCATCGAGCATGTTTGGGACTGGATGAAGCGTCGTCTCACGCGGTCTGCACGTCCAGCACGAACGCTGGTCCAACTGAGGCGCCAGGTGGAAGTGGCATGGCAAGCCGTTCCACAGGACTACATCCAGCATCTCTACGATCGTCTCCATGGGAGAATAGCAGCCTGCATTGCTGAAAAAAGATGGATATACACTGTACTGGTGCTGACATTGTGCATACTCTGTTGCCTGTGTCTATGTGCCTGTGGTTCTGTCAGTGTGATCATGTGATGTATCTGACCCCAGGAATGTGTCAATAAAGTTTCCCCTTCCTGGGACAATGAATTCACGGTGTTCTTATTTCAATTTCCAGGAGTGTACTTCCTGTCGTGGGCGGAATGGATAAATACAGGTCCTGTATTGTTTTCAAGGTACTCTTCGCATGAGTCGGCTTCGTTACGACTAAGAGCTCCCTCTCTTTGTATAACTGCCCAAACGATCTGTGTGGCTAGAGTGGCCCTATCAGGAACATAAGCTTCCGCCAGCTTAGCTCTATGGGTCGCAGGAGAGACGCATGCCTCTTCGCCACAGTAAGGTGGCAGACCTCGAAGAGATTTACGTAAGTAATTGCTGTAATAAAAAAAACAGCGAACGATGCTCAGCACTGACTATGCCAATAAAATCAGTAATTATAAACAGTGCGGTTCTAGGCGCGCAGTCCGGAACCGTGCGACTGCTACGGTCACAGGTTCGAATCCTGCCTCGGGCATGGATGTGTGTGATGTCCTTAGGTTAGTTAGGTTTAAGTAGTTCTAAGTTCTAGGGGACTAATGACCACAGCAGTTGAGTCCCATAGTGCTCAGAGCCATTTGAACCATATAAACAGTGTTTACTAAAGTACCTCATTCATTCTTTATATTATTCCTACATAACAAATACGGCATTTCCCGGGAATTCATTTTTCAGTTTTCTATTACAAACTAAAACAAAAAAATGAACTGTGTTTCTGGTGAAGTATCGAAAAAAATCACATTTCCATTTATTTGTGAAAACACCTTTGAAATTATGAAACAATCGTACATAGAAATATGCGTAAAGTGTAACTGTGTAAATGCTCCATCCAAAATTAAGAAACTTGATCCCGGAAGTTTCTGTACGCTGGATGAAGCTGCTTCGCGTGCCGACAACGCGATTTTGTAAACGTCTCTATAGCAATACATCTAGCTCTATAGACGGCTATCGGTTTCGCCTACAACCGTTTGCGTTTTGCAGCTGAATGTTATGAACAGCCCTGTCAGATGTCAGGGACTTTTAAAAGCTGACTCGACTGTAGAAGTGTCTTAGAAGTAAAGAATAAACTTATTACCACTTCATGCATGATGCTGCATTTTTTCACGCATCTCAGCGTCGTATCTCTTGAGCTAAGCGTCGTACAATTATATATTATTGTAGGTACATTCAGCGGCATGTGCGTATACTGTCAGTGATACATATTGCGAATAGAGTTGTTAGCGAAGAAGTAATTAATTTATACGTCGTGCACAATGTGTCAGTTTTCACTCGTCTCATTTTTTATGACGTCATATCTCTTGATCTACGTGTTACACAATGACATAATTTTGTAGGTGGATCCAGTGACATATATGGATACTGTCCCCAGAATGCGTTACGAATGGAGTTAGTATCAAATAAGTAAATAAATTTAAAGATAATGTCCAATGCTGCAGTTTTCTCGTATCTCAATTGTTGCAGTGTTACATCTCCTAAACAATAATAGGAAGGTTGTTTTATCCCCACAACGCTTGTTGCCTGACAGTAAGGGATATGTGTACCAAGTTCAGTAGAAATTGGTCGAGTAGCGAAGTGATGTGGAAAGCGTGCGAGCGCCCACACACACACAAAGACAAACTTTTTAATAATATGCATGAATTTTACCTATTTCTGTTGTATGATTATTTGGAGTAATTACCTAAATTTGTAATTAATGATTTAAAATAGTAGTTTTAATCATAAAAGTATAATAGATAAGCCGTTATGATTGCCACGCTAGCGCACGTCCAACGTTGCGATTATAGTGTGCCTAGACTAATTTTATTAATTAATGGGCCCATTAGCATGTGAAGTGGTTGGGGAAAGGTTCAGATGTCCTATGATAGAGCAGAACAGCGACAGCAGTTGCACTCAGACCTCCGACGTGCTTAGTGACAGTCATAAGGTGTTACCAGCGATAAATCGACTAGTTTTGATTATATAATATTTTGACGGAACAATTATCTTTGAGTTTATGTAGATAAAGGTAATAATTTATTAATGGTTTGAGTATGAAAAATTCGAAAACGTTTCAGTGAGAGATTAGACGGATTTGTATTTACCTGAAACGTTCTCGAATAATTAAGTACCGAATTGTTCATACCACAGCAATTAACTCGATTTAGAATTAAATGAATATTACAAAATTATAAACTTATGCCAGTGAAAGTAAATTACAGTATATCACTTGTACCCGAGAACATTATCTGTTTCAGCCACTGAAAATCTCAAATTATATTTCAAGTTTAGAGACAAAATGCTACGTGAGAGTATGGCTGACCCTATCAGCCTGTCAGCGGGACGAAGTTTTTCGTAGCATACCACAGATTGTCCCGAAGTCGATTACACTACGAGAATGAAAATATTGCCTTAAACGCTAGAGAGAATACGTCCGATAAAACTCAGATGTAGCACCAAGTATTCCGAAGTATTTAAGCTCGGATCCCACTACCGAGGGTTTGTGTCGGTGGTGTTGGGGTAGCTTCGCTGATTCATAATCGAAACGTCTGTTGTCCTGGGTCGAATACTGTCGCTGCTTAAATTTTGATTAATAATCAGCAGTGGCGGCCGAAGACTTCCTGCATAAGAAGTCACCCCTCATTCTGCCAACGGCCTTGTCAAAGAGGGCGGAGGAGTGGATAGAGGTTGGGGGCTCTCTCTTGTCCTAGGGATGGGAAACTGCCCCTGAAGGAGGAACAGTCAACAAAGATCAGTGGCATGGGGATGCAAAAGGCAATTTAAACCACTGCATTAAAGAGACATAACGTGTTTCCACAGGACATGTGGCCTGTAATTGAAGAAGCGTCATGTTTAGCAAAAGATTCCGGAATAGTCCCCCATTCGTATCTCCAGGAGGGTACTACCAAGGGGGAGAAAAAGACTGAATAATCAACGAAATAATAACATTCTACTAGTTGGGGCGTGGAAGGTCAGAAGCTTGAACATGGTAGGAAAATTAGAAAATCTAAAAAGGGAAATGCAAACGCTCAATCTAGATATAGTAGCTGTCAGTGAAGTCGAGTGGAAAGAAGACAAGAAATTACTGTCATATGAGTATCGGGTAATATCAACAACAGTAGAAAATGGTATATCAGGAGTAGGATTCGTCATAAATAGGAAGGTGGGCCACAGAGGGTGTTACTGTGAACAGTTCAGTGATACGGTTATTCTTATCAGAATCGACAGAAAACCAACACTGACAACGATAGTTCAGGTATACATGCCGGCGTCGCAACCTGAAGATGAACAGATAGAGAAAGTGTATGAAGATATTGGAAGGATAATACAGTAATACAGATGAAAATCTAATAGTCATGGGGGACTGAACTGCAGTTGTAGGGGAAGGAGTAGAAAAAAAGGCTACAGGAGAATATGGGTTTGGGACAAGGAATGAGATAGGAGAAAGATTAACTGTGTTCTGTAATAAACTTCAACTAGTAACGGCACATACTCTGTTCAGGTATCACAATAGGAGGAGGTACACTTGAAGAAGGCCGGGTGATGTGGGAAGATTTTTGTTAGATTACATCATGATCAGGCAGAGGTTCCGACATCAGATACGGGATTGTAAGGCATACGAAGGAGCAGATATAGACTCTGTTCACAATATAGGAGTAACGAAGAGTAGGCTGAAGTTTAGGACATTAGTCAGGAGGAATAAAAACGCAAATAAGTGGGATACGGAAGTACTAAGGAATGACGAGATGAGCTTGAAGTTCTCTAAGGCTATTGATACAGCAGTAAGGAATAGGTCAGTAGCCAGTACAGTTGAAGAGGAATTGAAATCTCTAAAAAGAGTGATTACAGATGTTGGGAAGGAAAACATAGACACAAAGAAGGTAACTGCGAAGAAACAATGGGCAACAGAAGAAATACTTCAATCGATCGATGAAAGGAGGAGGAACAAAAATGTTCCTGGAGAGTCAGGAATACAGAAATACAAGTCGCTTAGGAATGAAATAAATAGGATGTGCAGGGAAAGTAAGACGAAATGGCTGCATGAAAAATGTGAAGGAATCGAAAAAGAAATGATTGTCGGTAGGACTGGCTCAGCAAACAGCAAAGTCATAACAACCTTCGGTAACATTAAAAGCAAGAGCGATAACATTAAGAGTGGAACGAGAATTCCACTGTTAAATGCAGACGAGAGAGCGGATAAGTGGGAAGAATACATTGAAGGCCTCTATGAGGGGGAAGATTTGTCTGATGTGATAGAAGAAGAAACGGGAGTCTATTTAGAAGATATAGGGGACCCGGTATTAGAATCAGAATTTAAAGGGAGTTTGGAGGACTTAACATCAAATAAGGCAGGAGAGATAGATAAAATTCCAACAGAATTTCTAAAATCGTTGGGGAAAGTGGAAAAGATTATTCACGTTGGTGTGTAGAATGTATGAGGCTGGCGACATACCATCTGACTTCGGAAAAACACTGACTGGCCTTCTTACCCCACATGCCTAGTCTAGCTCCGACAAATTGTAAAACTGAAGTTTGTGTAAATTTTACGTGAATGTTTTGTCACCTTTAACAACACAAAATAAACTATTACGTCCTTGTATTCGCAGGCTCTCTGAAACTATTGTGCTTGCTAGGGTTAAATTGATTTTCAACGTAACATTTACAAAAGTCATTTTCCTTTTATTAATCTCATTGGCACGTTTAAATTAATACTGGCAACGAAATAACCGACAACGCTTGTGGCGTAATATACCAGTCAATACACTCCAAAATAAGTAGCATATCAGGAATAGTTCGTGTAGTCGGAATTTTTGTACCTTGGTAGGAGGGAGTGCCACGAACAACATACTGGAAACCCTGGATGGTGAGGGATGAATGTGAAGTGGGAGATACGTTTTAAGGTCTCTTTTCTGGAGCAGCCACAAGCGCCGAACGAAGATGCGGAACGCAAGAGCAGAGAAGGCAGTGAGGAAACGGCGGCCAATGGTGCGCGGAAGTGGACCGCGAAGAGCGACATCTAGAAGAAGCGAATGTAAA
The DNA here is from genome assembly GCF_023897955.1 of Schistocerca gregaria. Classification (NCBI taxonomy): domain Eukaryota; kingdom Metazoa; phylum Arthropoda; class Insecta; order Orthoptera; family Acrididae; genus Schistocerca; species Schistocerca gregaria. The sequence goes on from NC_064921.1 coordinate 679,701,128, forward strand.
CGTCGCTCCTGCTACCCTCGGCCGCTAACATAGGCACGGATCGCCGACGTTACTTATCAGTGACGAGTATCAACATGCCTGAACATTTCACATATCAAGGACTCTGTATTATATTGCTTGCTACCTCTCATTGCGACTACTACTTGTAAATCTCCAAAGTTAGTTATTGACAATTTGCTTTCTAGAAATAAAACTACTAATGTTATTTGCTTGAGCTGTTGTACAGCATTCCGTGAACGCGACATCCTCTAGGCACCCTATAAGCAATGTGTGGGCAAGACCCCACAGTCTCTTTTCTAAGTTTTTCTTGAATAATTCGAAAACCGTCGCCTCCAATGAAAAACTATCCCAGTACAAAATTTAGCTACATTGTTCTTGTTGTTGTTGTTACGGAATTCAGTCCAGAGGCTGGTTTGATGCAGATCTCCATGCTACTCTACTCTGTGCAAGGTTCTTCATCTCTGAGTAACAACTGCAACCTACATCCTTCTGAATCTGCTTAGTGCTTGGTCTCCCTCTACGATTTTTACCCTACACGCTTCTCTCCAATGCTAAATTAGTGATCCCTTGATGCCTCAGACGTGTCCTACCCAAAGGTCCCTTCTTATAGTCAAGTTCTGCAACAAATTCCTCTTCTCCCCAATTCTCTTCAGTACCTCCTCATTAGTTACGTGATCTACCCATCTAATCTTCAGCATTCTTCAGTAGCACCACATTTCGAAAGATCTATTCTCTTCTTGTCTAAACTATTTATCGTCCATGTTTCACTTCCATACATGGCTACACTCCACACAAATACTTTCAGAAAGGACTTCCTCACACTTAAATCTATACTCGATGTTAACAAATTTATCTTCTTCAGAAATGCTTTTCTTGCCATTGCCAGTCTACGTTTTATATCCTCTCTACTTCAACCATCATCAATTATTTTGCTCCCCAAATAGCAAAACTCATCTACTACTTTCAGTATCTCATTTCCTAATCTAATTACCCCAGCATCACCTGATTTAATGCAGCCACATTCCATTAACCTCGTTTTGTTTTTGTTGATGTTCATCTTATGTCTTCCTTTCAAGACACTGTCGATACCGTTCATCTAATCTTCCAGGACCATTGCTGTCTCTGACAGAATTACAATGTCATCGGCAAAGCTCAAACTTTTTATTTCATCTCCATGGATTTTAATACCTACTCCGAATTTTTGTTTTGTTTCCTTCACAGCTTGCTCAATGTACAGATTGAATAATATCGAGGATAGACTAGAACCCTGTCTCACTCCCTTCCCAACCACTGCTTCCCTTTCATGCTCCTCGACTCTAACAACTACCATCTGGTTTCTGTACAAATTGTAAATAGCCTTTCGCTTCCTGTATTTGATCCCTGCCATCTTCAGGATTTGAAAGAGAGTGTTCCAGTCAACATTGTCAAAAGCTTTCTCTAAGTCTACAAATGCTAGAAAAGTAGGTTTGCATTTCCTTAATCTCTCTTCTAAGATAAGTCGCAGGCTCAGTATTACCTCGCATGTTTCAACATTTGGCTTAATCCAAACAGAACTTCCTCGAGGTCGGCTTCTACCAGTTTTTCCATTCGTCTGTACAGAATTCGTGTCAGTAGTTTGCAGCCCTGACTTATTAAACTGATACTTCTGTAATTTTCACGCCTGTCAACACCTGCTTTCTTAGGGATTGGCATTATTATATTCTTCTTGAAGTCTGAGGGTATTTTGCCTGTCTCATACATCTTGCTCACCAGATGGTGTTTTGTCACTGTTGGCTCTTCCTAGGCTATCAGTAATTCTAACGGCTTGTTGTCTACTCCAGGGGCCTTGTTTTCGATGTAGGTCTTTCAGTGCTCTGTCAAACTCTTCACGCATTATCATATCTCCCATTTCATCTTCATGTACGTCTTCTTCCATTTCCATAATTTTACCCTCAAGTACATCACCCTTGTATAGACTCTCTATATACTACTTTCAATTTCTGCTTTCCCTTCTTTGCTTGGTACTGGTTTTCCATCTGAGCTCTCAATATTTATACAAGTTTTTCTCCAAAGGTTTCTTTAATGTTCATGTAGGCAGTATCAATCTCACCCCTAGTAATATACGCCTCTACATCCTTACATTTGTCCTCTAGCCATCCCTACTTAGCCATTTGGCACTTATTGTCGATCTCATTTCTGAGACGTTTGTATCTCTTCTGTTACCCAATGATTTCTATTAGCCCTCGTCTTTTTACCTACTTGATCCCCTGCTGCCTTCACTATTTCATACCTCAAAGCTACCTATTCTTCTTCTATTCTATTTCTTTCCCCCGTTCTTGTCAATCGTTCCATAACGCTCTCTCTGAAACTCTCTACAACATGTGTTCTTTCAGTTTATCCATGTTCCATCTCCTTAAAATGGCATCCTTTTGCAGTTTCTTAAATTTTAATCTACAGTTCATAACCAATAAATTGTGGTCAGAGTCCACATGTGGCCCTGGATATGTCTTAACATTTAAAACCTGGTTCCTAAATCTCTGTATAACCATAATATAACTATCTGAAATCTTCCAGTGTCTCTAGGCCTCTTCCACGTATACAATCTTCTTTTACGAATCTTGAACCAAGTATTAGCTAAGTTATGCTCTGTGCAAAACTCTACCAGGCGGCTTCCTCTTTCATTCCTTACCACCATTCCATATTTACCTACTACTTTTCCTTCTCTTCCTTTTCCTACTATCACATACGAGTCCCCCATGTCTATTAAATTTTCGTCTCCCTTCACTATCTGATTAACTTCTTTTATCGCATCACAGATTTCTTCAATCTCTTCATCATCTGCGGAGCTAGTTGGCATCCAAACTTATACTATTGTGGTAGGCGTGGGCTTCGTTTCTATCTTGGCTACAATAATTCGTTCACTATGTTGTTCGTTGTAGCTTATTTTGTGCTCCTATTTTTCTTATTCATTATTAAACCTACTCCTGCATTACCCATACTTGATTCTGTATTTATAACCCTGCGTTCACCTGACCAGAATACTGTTCCTCCTGCCACCGAACTTCACTAATTCCCGCTATATCTAACTTTAACCTATCCATTCCTGTTTTTAAATTTTCTAACCTACCCACCCGATTAAAGGATCTGACAGTCCACGCTCCGATCTGTTAAACGCCAGTTTTATTACTCCTGGTAACGACGTCCTCCTGAGTAGTCCCTGCCGGGAGATCTGAATGGGAGACTATTTTAGCTCCGGAATATTTTGTCCAAGACGATGCCATCATCATTTAACCATACAATAAAGCTGCATTCTCTCGGGAAGAAGGAAAAATTACAGCTGTCGTTTTCCCTTGCTTTCAGGCGTTCGCAGTACAAACACAGCAAGGCCGTTTTGGATAATGTTACAAGGCCAGACCAGTCAATCATCCAGACTGTTGCCCCTGCAACTACTGAAAAGGCTGCTGCCCCTGTTTGTGAACAACACGTTTCTCTGGCCTCTCAACAGATTCCTTTCGTTGTAGTTTTGTAGTCGCACCTACGGTACGACTATCTGCGTAGCTGAGGCACGCAAGCCTCCCCACCAACGACAAGGTCCATGGTTCATGAGAGGGGGGTTAGCTACATTTCAATTCATAAGAAAATCTCTCGTTGATTTTCTCTGTAGTGCTCATAGTTAAGGCGTAGCAAGGGAGAGAATATGAAAATCTGGCGTGTGATTGAAGACTATATATAACATTGTTGGTTGCATGAAACGACAACTGAGTCTGCTATATATGTCAGTGAGTGTGTGTGCAATGAAGGAGTATTTAGTCGTGTAGCAAGTTTCACAATGTTTCGTGCTTTACCCGTAAGGACGTCGACAAAACATTTTCGCGGGTCAAAGAGCTGGAAGATTACATCGCGCAATTCTTTGCTTTCCTGAACATTCCAGCATCCCACCGAAGCAAAACTTTTCAATTTGGAGTTTTCTGCTCGTCTGCAATCGCCCCGCCTCGCTGCCACGGGAGTGGCTGCCAACTAAAGGTTCCGCGCCGCAGCTGTCGTCTTCCCAGACGACCTCATCCTTCACCCTGTTTCTTTACTCTCCCCTCACATTCCATAGACTGCGCGATGGCTGTCTTGTGTCTTAGAGGCATCGACCAGAAAGCTCTTGTCTCCGAGCGCGATCAGCAATGACTCACCGCCTATTTAGGTGTTTTAACGTACAACGTTACTCTGTGTTGCCTGACTTATTTTTGTCACCGTCAGAGCGAAACTGGGAATATTTTTAGAAGAGAAGGAGGGTATCAAATAATATTCTGGCTACGAACGATTCTGACCTTACTTTTCCTCTGATCTCATAAATCGTTTGATTTAATGCTGGAATGATTCTTTCAAGTGCGTGGATTATCACCTTCTCTGTCCATTCAAAAATGAGTTGCTATCTCATCCCTAATGACATCGAGATCGATGTTGGCAGGAGGCAGCTGCCTGATAATTGCGAATGGCTCTGAGCACTATGGGACGTCTGAGGTCATCAGTCTTCTAGAACGTAGAACTACTTAAACCTAACTAACCTAAGGACATCATACACATCCATGCCCGACGCAGGATTCGAAACTGCGACCGTAGCGGTCGCGAGGTTCCGGACTGAAGCGCCTAGATCCGCCCGGACAACCCGGCCTGCCCGATAATTGCAGACCAATATCCTTAACATCAATTTGCTGTCGAATTCTTCATCATACTCTAAGTTAGAATACAATAAATTTCCTTGAGGCAGAAAAGCTTCTGTTCACAAATCACCATGGATTTAGAAAGCAGTTTGTCCTTTTCCCACACGATAACCTGCGAACCATGTATGAAGGATAACAGGTAGATTCCATGTTCCTAGATTTCCGGAAGGCGCTTGACGTAGTATCCCACCGCAGATTATTCACGAAGGTCCGAGAGCATTGAATATGTTGTCAGATACGTAACTGTATCGAGGGCTTATTAAGTAATAAAAAACCGTTAAGTTGTCGAGGACAGCGAGTGTTTATCAGAGACAAGGGTATTAGCAAGGGTTATCCAGTGAAGCGTGATAGGATAGGTCTTGTTCTTTACATACATATGACGGTACAGTGATCAGCAACTTCGATGGTTTATTGATGACGCTGTAGTTGAAGGGGGAGTATAGTAATTGTGTGATTGTAAGATACAGTATGACTTAGGTAGAATATATATTTTATCTGATGAATGGCATCTTACTTTAAATGTAGAAAAATGCAAGATAACGCAGGTGAGAAGGAAAAACAATCCTGCAGTGTTCGAAAACGGAATTAGTTGTGCGCTGCTTGACAAAGTAACGATGACTGAATATGTTGGCGTAACGTTGAAAGCGATGTGGAATGGAATGAGCACGTAAGGTCTATAGCAGGGAAGGCCAATGGTAGCTTTCGGTTTATTGGGAGGATTTGATGAATGCGTAGCTCAACTATAAAGGAGACGACGTAGAGAAGCCTAGTGCGACCAATTCCTCAGTACCGCTCGAGTGTTTGGGATCTTCACCAGCTGCCTCCTGCCATAGGATGCTGTGGAAGCGTGCTTCTAGATTTGTTACAGGCAGATTTGATCAACACGTAAACACTATGGAGATGCTTTGCGAACTCCTTGACATACTTTTCGCAAAGCAATAGAGAAAAAAATAGATGATTGGCATATGAACATAACTGCAGAGCAATTCTACTGTCTCCGACGTACATTTAACAGCAAGAAAATTAGGCCACTGTAGACAAAATGACACAAAAATCGGACTATTTGGCAATAACAGCAGAAAAGCCGGGCCAGGACGCGACGTCAGACATATGGAGCGGATCAGTGATTCGGGAAAAGCGAGATATGTGGTGCTGATTCTATGTCCTTCTATGCCTCTTGGACTGATTGCTTCACGATACTGGTTACGGCCTTATTGAATGTTAGAATCGCAGCGACAACACCTGGATACAAAAAACTATGAGGCGCAGAAGAAAGCGCCTTTAATGTCTCACTGACTACCATTCAGGCATAACTAAAAATGAAAGACCAATTTCACCAACAAGGATTTTTTTATAAACTTCCTTATCTTCCTCTTCTGTGACTTGAAATGATAACTTCGCACATTTTGAACTGAAGATTACAGCCACACATTTACCTTCGATCACCCGAGGAGACGACTATTACGTCTGTTTCTAGCTGAGGATTTGTTAGCAGTCGAAGCGGAATACAAATGAGACTGACAGGAAGCACAAAATGGATAACCATCAATAGCTAAATGACAAACGTAAGGACTTAGATTCAAAAATGTTTCAAATGGCTCTGAGCACTATGGGACTTGACATCTGAGGTCATTAGTCCCCTAGAACTTAGAACTACGTAAACCTAACTATTCTAAGGACATCACACACATCCATGCCCGAGGCAGGATTCGAACCTCTGATCGTAGCGGTCGCGCGGTTCCAGACTGAAGCGCCTAGAACCGCTCGGCCACAACGGCCGGATAAAGATTTAGAAGCGCATATCATTGGGAGACAGATAGATTTTGCCTACAGGAAAACTAACGAGGTCTCTGAAGAAAAGAGAAGCAGCTGTATAAATATAAAGAGCTAAAATGGAAAAACAGTACTAAGCAAAAAAAGTGAAAGCCGAACAGTGGAAAGAGTATATAGACGCTCGATACAAGGGAGATGAACTTGAAGATAATATTATAGAAAGCGAAAAGGACATAGACGATGAATTGGGAGATATGATCCTGAGAGAAGAATTTGACAGAGCAGTGAAAGAGCTAAGTCGAAACAAGGCCTCTGGAGTAGATGACATTCCGTCAGAACTACGTACAGCGTTAGGAGAGCCTGCCACGACAAAACTATTCCATCGGGTATGCAAGATGTATGAGACAGGCGAAATATCTTCGGGCTTCAAGACGAATATAAGAATTCCAATTCCAAAGAAAGCAGTGGTGACAAGTGTGAATATTAGCGAACTATCAGTTTAATAAGCCATGGTTGCAAAACACTGACACGATTTCTTTACAGAAGAATGGAAAACTTATAAGCCGACATCAGGGAAGATCAGTTTGGATTTCGGAACACACAAGGCAATAGTGACCCTACGACTTCTCACAGAAGGTAGATATTCGTATACATAGAGAAAGGTTTTGTGACAGGGGTAAATACAGGGAGCGAAAACCTATTTACAATTAGTGCAGAAACTAGACAGCAATGAGATATAGGTTAGTATTGGAGGAAAGTGTGAGGTGTTAAATCATAGAGGGAGACCAAAAGATTAATACAATAGGCAAATTCAGAAGATGTATGTTGCAGTCGAGAGACATGGAAGGGAAGCAGTAGTTACGAAAGTAGTGAGACAGGGCTGTAGCATATCCGCTCTGTTATTCGCTCTGTATACTAAGCAAAAAGTAAAGGAAACAAAAGAGAAATTTGGAGTAGGAATTAAAGTCCAGGGAAAACAAATAAAAACTTTGAGTCTCTGTATGTCTTTTCAGAGATAGCTGCGGGATCGGCTGTTCGATGAAGGATCTGCGGGATCGGCTGTTCGATGAAGGATGTCAAATGAAACACCATTTTTTTTTTTTTTTTTTGCTACCGGTTTTGGCAATTTACTACGCCATCTACACCGACGTGTTCGACGATTCCGCCTCCGTTCTGTTTGAAACAGGGGCCAGCAATACGGGCATTAGCAGATTTCTGCTTGCTATTGCGATTACTTCAACCATCATCTGCCGACTCGGATTCGTCGGTAGCCAAAGGAAGCTAGGTTGCTGTAAGGGGTTGCATATGACATCAAAAAACTTTGTGGTTTGCCGACGACACTATTATTCAGAGACCGAAAATGACTAGGAAGACCAGTTGAACGAAATGGACAGTGTCTTTTAAGCCGGGTATGAGATGAACATCAACAAAAGCAAAACAAGCTTAACGGAACGTAGTCGACTTTAGTCAGGTGTTGCTGCGCAAATTAGGTTAGGAAACAAGACAATGAAAGTAGCAAGTGAATTTTTCTATTTGGGAGCAAGAGAACTGAAAATAGTTGAAGTAGAGAGGATATAAAATGTAGACTGGCGATAGCAAGGAAAGCGTTTCTGAATAAGAGAAATTTGCTAACATCGAGTAAAATTTAATTGTCTGGAAGTCCTTTCTGAAGGTATTTGTATGGACTGTAGCGTTATATGGAAGTGAAATATGGACGGAAAACAATTTAGACAAAAAGAGAATAGAAGTTTTTGAAATGTGGTGCTGAATGCTGAGGTGCTGAAAAGAAGTCAACGGTTGTTACGACGAAATTTTAGACGTAAAGGAATTTCCAGTTTAGTACTGGAGGGAAGTATGGAGTGTAAAAATGACAGAGGGAGATCAAAACATTAATACACCAAGCAAATTCATAAGATTATGGTTGCAGTAGTCATTCAGGGATGAAGAGCGTTGCTCAGGATAGAGTAGAACGGAGAGTTGCATCAATTCAGTGTGAGGACTGAAGATCACGACAACTACAATTGATACTCGTAGGATAGTGCAGCCGTAATCTGAAGTGCAGGGTTCAGAGCCTCTTGTTCACTTTTTTAATCGTTTTTATGAATCTGCTAGAATGAAAAAGATGATCTACATAAGCAAAATGTTGTAACTCAATGCTCTATTACATACCTATCCCATCCATCAAATGAGCCGAACCATTATTTCACTTTCCATTACCATAACTGAAGTTTTAGCGTAGTATGCAGTGAAGTGTTGACGCTTCTTTGTGGGGGTTTATAATATTATTCAGGTGTTCATCATACACGGTTTATTTCTTGGACGCGAATTCTGGGGCAATATATATCGTGTGGATGAGTCTAAGATTATTTACAGCCAAATTAACAACAAACTAACTGCCATAAAAAGAAAAAAAAGACAGAAGGGGAAGACAGTGGAGAATATGAGATGACCTGCAATCATGTCTGGACGACTGTAACAGCCGGCCGGGTAGTTTTTATGTCGCCGGCCGGGGTGGCCGAGCGGTTCTAGGCGCTTCAGTCTGGAACCACGCGACCGCTACCGCTACGGTCGCAGGTTCGAATCCTGCCTCGGGCATGGATGTTTATGATGTCCTTAGGTTAGTTAGGTTTAAGTAGTTCTAAGTTCTCGGGGACTGATGACCTCAGAAGTTAAGTCCTATAGTGTTCAGAGTCATTTCAACCATTTTTGGTGTAACGACAATAATACAGAACACAGTGCTGTGGAAGAAATTTTGAATTGCCTTAGAACATTAATTGCTACTGAAAAACGTAAAAAATAAAAATTGACAAACAAATTAACACACTATTGCAAGTTATTGCCCATGATATGGGTTAAACTTGAACCGTTGACGTACGGTTAACTGTAATATGCACCAGTGCTGATTGTGGATTGATAACTGAAGTGTTGTCAAAGGGCTTTATGACCAATGCCAGACATAACATATTGATCTGATATTGGTTTATATTTCTTGTGAAGCTGATGGTGGCCATAGTCTCGACAACACGACCTGTCCTCTAATGTGAACCTAGCTGCAGCTGCACGGAATTCAGCAAACACATGTGGTGTACAGATAAAGTGATATGCAAGCCACTTGCGTCATATATCTGACGCATTTATGAGTCTTTAGATATACTGCATCGATAGGGTAGCGATTAAGCTGCGGTATTAACAGACTTCAGGTCTGGACGCAATACATGCATGGTGTTCAGGACCAAACAACAACATCCAGACTTGCGTTACATGTACGTCATGAATAGATATTTCCAGTATACATGATTTTGTTGTCTTTCCTTTAAGAATTCGACGTTTGGACACGTATGTGCTACAGTGGTTGATATCGCCGTTCGACAATTATTAACCTAAACAGCTATTCACCCTGCTTTATCGGAATAATTATTACTCGCTGAGTACTTGCGAAGACAACATTAACATCGTCCGACATTCACCGTGCCTTGGACCAAATTCTAACCTGTGGACTGTCGCTTACCATCTTATTTCTACCTGCAACAGGTTAATCGAACACACTTTCCCTCTTTGATTAAATGTATACGTTTAAAAGACTCTGGCCTCGGACATGTACCTGCTATGGACGCTAACTACAGGCATTTAGCAACTTGACAGTTCAGCTATCAATTACTTGTTCAAATTCAAGCACGTTTCTGAAGAACTAGCTCAAAAATGTTTATTTAGGAATATATACAGACACACATAGATGATCACATACGCCAGACAAAATCGTCAAAATCTTGGAGGGATTCGAGTTCACAGCCTCTGCAAAAGAGTCGTAGTGTCTTATCACACTCCTTCTCAATAAGATGAAGCCACAGAGGCTTCCTGGCAGACTTATCGCGATAAGAAGTTCTGGTTAACTCTTCCTTCAGGCTGTCCGCACTGCCTCTCCTTTTGACAGAAATATGTGTTCTTCCAATATCTATTCACCTTTAATTTCCTCTCACACCTCTCTATCTCTTACACTCTCGTCTCACTTGCCTATCGTACCATTCTCCCAAAATTAATAAACAAATCAAGCAGTTTTATTGAATTAAACTGTTTCTTGAAATTCTTCGTCTACCTCATCCCTTTTTTGCATTTCTCCTATTTCATTCTTACCAAAACCTATAAAACTGTTTTCTTTTAAATCCCCTGTTTCGTTACCTGTTCATCATTCTGAAACACATCCTTGCCTTGTACCTTTTCTCTCTCCCATAAGATAAAACGGACCGTGGCATACTGTTCTATAAGGTCTACTGTCTTTGTTTTTCAGGTTTCTGTTTTGCACCTATACCACCCTCCCTATTCCATACTCCCTTCCCCTCTCCATCTCTTCTCTCTCTCTGTGTCTCTTTCTTTCTCGGTGTCTCTCTCATGCACACGTAGACACTTACTCTCAGACGCGTGCGCACGCGTGCACACACACACACACACACACACACACACAGAGAGAGAGAGAGAGAGAGAGAGAGAGAGAGAGAGAGAGAGAGAGAGGGGGAAGATAGGGGGGTGGGGGAGAGTGAGAGACAATACTTTTAGTATGTCAAATAAGGTATAATTGCCCAAACTCACCTAGCAGTAGGTATTGTGTCAGAAACCTCAAACAGAGTGACTTATTAAACAGTTGGCTACAAGAAAGTTCAGTATCTTGTAGAAAATCTCATTGTATCAGTGTTCAGTAACGTAAGAGAAGACAGGGAAAAATGTAATGTAGCTGTAAAAGATCTCGGACTATCAGATCATCTCCGTCAAATAACAACAGTAAAATCAGGCACCCAATCATTCCCTAAGCTACAAACCTACAAACAACATCTGACAGGAATCAAAATTAAAGATTTTTCAGAAGAACTAACAAAACAAAGCTGCGATGAAGTGTATAAGGAAACCAATGTGAATATGAAATTCTCTAAATCCTCCACATTGTTTAAATTGAATTTTGAAAGGGTTTTTCCAAAAGTATGCAATGTCTGTATCAACATCTCACAAAAACGGATGGGTAACAGCAGGTATTAAGAAGTCCTCCCAACACTTAAATACCTCAGCTCCATGAAAAAGATGTGCAGTGATCCAGAATTCTCAATTTTCTATCTTTTTTTTTTTTTGGTCATCAGTCTACTGACTGGTTTGATGCGGCCCGCCACGAATTCCTTTCCTGTGCTAACCTCTTCATCTCAGAGTAGCACTTGCAACCTACGTCCTCAATTATTTGCTTGCCGTATTCCTATCTCTGTCTTCCTCTACAGTTTTTGCCCTCTACAGCTCCCTCTAGTACCATGGAAGTCATTCCCTCATGTCTTAGCAGATGTCCTATCATCCTGTCCCTTCTCCTTATCAGTGTTTTCGACACATTCCTTTCCTCTCCGATTCTGCGTAGAACCTCCTCATTCCTTACCTTATCAGTCCACCTAATTTTCAACATTCGTCTATAGCACCACATCTCAAATGCTTCGATTCTCTTCGGTTCCGGTATTCCCACAGTCCATGTTTCACTACCATACAATGCTGTACTCCAGACGTACATCCTCAGAAATTTCTTCCTCAAATTAAGGCCGGTATTTGATATTAGTAGACTTCTCTTGGCCAGAAATGCCTTTCTTGCGATAGCGTGCCTCCTTTTGATGTCCTCTTTGCTCCGTCCGTCATTGGTTATTTTACTGCCTAGGTAGCAGAATTCCTTAACTTCATTGACTTCGTTACCATCAATCCTGATGTTAAGTTTCTCGCTGTTCTCATTTCTACTACTTCTCATTACCTTCGTCTTTCTCCGATTTACTCTCAAACCATACTGTGTATTCATTAGACTGTTCATTACGCTCAGCAGATCATTTAATTCTTCTTCACTTTCACTCAGGATAGCAATGTCATCAGCGAATCGTATCATTGATATCCTTTCACCTTGTATTTTAATTCCATTCCTGAACCTTTCTTTTATTTCCATCATTGCTTCCTCGATGTACAGATTGAAGAGTAGGGGCGAAAGGCTACAGCCTTGTCTTACTCTCTTCTTAATACGAGCACTTCGTTCTTGATCGTCCAATCTTATTATTCCCTCTTGGTTGTTGTACATATTGTATATGACCCGTCTCTCCCTATAGCTTACCCCTACTTTTTTCAGAATCTTGAACAGCTTGCACCACTTTATATTGTCGAACGCTTTTTCCAGGTCGACAAATCCTATGAACGTGTCTTGATTTTTCTTTAGCCTTGCTTCCATTATTAGCCGTAACGTCAGAATTGCCTCTCTCGTGCCTTCACTTTTCCTAAAGCCAAACTGATCGTCACCTAGCGCATTCTCAGTTTTATTTTCCATTCTTCTGTATATTATTCTTGTAAGCAGCTTCGATGCATGAGCTGTTAAGCTGATTGTGCGATAATTCTCGCACTTGTCAGCTCTTGCCGTCTTCGGAATTGTGTGGATGATGCTTTTCCGAAAGTCAGATGGTATGTCGCCAGACTCATATATTCTACACACCAACGTGAATAGTCGTTTTGTTGCCACTTCCCCTAATGATTTTAGAAATTCTGATGAAATGTTATCTATCCCTTCTGCCTTATTTTACCGTAAGTCCTCCAAAGCTCTTTTAAATTCCGATTCTAATACTAGATCCTCTATCTCTTCTAAATCGACTCCTGTTTCTTCTTCTATCACATCAGACAAATCTTCACCCTCATAGAGGCTTTCAATGTATTCTTTCCACCTATCTGCTCTCTCCTCTGCATTTAACAGTGGAATTCCCGTTGCACTCTTAATGTTACCACCGTTGCTTTTAATGTCGCCAAAGGTTGTTTTGACTTTCCTGTATGCTGAATCTGTCCTTCCGACAATCATATCTTTTTCGATGTCTTCACATTTTTCCTGCTGCCATTTCGTCTTAGCTTCCCTGCACTTCCTATTTATTTCATTCCTCAGCGACTTGTATTTCTGTATTCCTGATTTTCCCGGAACATGTTTGTACTTCCTCCTTTCATCAATCAACTGAAGTATTTCTTCTGTTACCCATGGTTTCTTCGCAGCTACCTTCTTTGTACCTGTTTTCCTTCCCAACTTCTGTGATGGCCCTTTTTAGAGACGCCCATTCCTCTTCAACTGTGCTGCCTACTGCGGTATTCCTTATTGCTGTATCTATAGCGATAGAAAACTTCAAACGTATCTCGTCATTCCTTAGAACTTCCGTATCCCACTTCTTAGCGTATTGATTCTTCCTGACTAATGTCTTGAACTTCAGCCTACTCTTCATCACTACTATATTGTGATCTGAGTCTATATCTGCTCCTGGGTACGCCTTACAATCCAGTATCTGATTTCGGAATCTCTGTCTGACCATGATGTAATCTAATTGAAATCTTCCCGTATCTCCCGGCCCTTTCCAAGTATACCTCCTCCTCTTGTGATTCTTGAACAGGGTATTCGCTATTACTAGTTGAAACTTGTTACAGAACTCAAATAGTCTTTCTCCTCTTTCATTCCTTGTCCCAAGCCCATATTCTCCTGTAACCTTTTCTTCTACTCCTTCCCCTACAACTGCATTCCAGTCGCCCATGACTATTAGATTTTCATCCCCCTTTACCATACTGCATTACCCTTTCAATATCCTCATACACTTTCTCTATCTGTTCATCTTCAGCTTGCGACGTCGGCATGTATACCTGAACTATCGTTGTCGTTGTTGGTCTGCTGTCGATTCTGATTAGAACAACCCGGTCACTGAACTGTTCTACCCGATACTCATCTGACCAAAAATCCTTGTCTTCCTTCCACTTCACTTCACTGACCCCTACTATATCTAGATTGAGCCTTTGCATTTCCCTTTTCAGATTTTCTAGTTTCCCTACCACGTTCAAGCTTCTGACATTCCACGCCCCGACTCGTAGAACATTATCCTTTCGTTGATTATTCAATCTTTTTCTCATGGTAACCCCCCACCCCTTGGCAGTCCCCTGCCGGAGATACGAATGGGGGACTATTCCGGAATCTTTTGCCAATGGAGAGATCATCATGACACTTGTCAACTACAGGCTACATGTCTTGTGGATACACCTTACGTGTCTTTAATGCAGTGGTTTCCATCTATAGGATGACAGCAGTATTATAGTCACTGAGAAAACAAGAGAACTCCTTGCCGAGGTAGCAAATGAAACTCTCAAGGAAGATTATGATTGGCCAATAAGGAATAAAGAGACGCTGAACATAAAGGAAAGTAATGCCATGAATTTCAGTTTGAAGGGGAAAAATGACAATGTTAAATTACATTTAGATGTCGCATGTACTATTCAGCTGTACACATCACAAATAACATTGGTAATTACTGCTCAAACAGCTCTCTCCATGACCACGCCTACTACTATGTCATGTTTATTTTCATAGTAGCAAACTATCTTTTGACTAGCTTTCGACGCCTTTTGAAAAGTTATAATATTGGATTGGAAACAAACTATATCTACTACACTCCTGGAAATTGAAATAAGAACACCGTGAATTTATTGTCCCAAGAAGGGGAAACTTTATTGACACATTCCTGGGGTGAGATACATCACATGATCACACTCACAGAACCACAGGCACATAGACACAGGCAACAGATCATGCACAATGTCGGCACTAGTACAGTGTATATCCACCTTTCGCAGCAATGCAGGCTGCTATTCTCCCATGGAGACGATCGTAGAGATGCTGGATGTAGTCCTGTGGAACGGCTTGCCATGCCATTTCCACCTGGCGCCTCAGTTGGGCCAGCGTTCGTGCTGGACGTGCAGACCGCGTGAGACGACGCTTCATCCAGTACCAAACATGCTCAATGGGGGACAGATCCGGAGATCTTGCTGGCCAGGGTAGTTGACTTACACCTTCTAGAGCACGTTGGGTGGCACGGGATACATGCGGACGTGCATTGTCCTGTTGGAACAGCAAGTTCCCTTGCCGGTCTAGGAATGGTAGAACGATGGGTTCGATGACGGTTTGGATGTACCGTGCATTATTCAGTGTCCCCTCGACGATCACCAGAGGTGTACGGCCAGTGTAGGAGATCGCTCCCCACACCATGATGCCGGGTGTTGGCCCTGTGTGCCTCGGTCGTATGCAGTCCTGATTGTGGCGCTCACCTGCACGGCGCCAAACACGCATACGACCATCATTGGCACCGAGGCAGAAGCGACTCTCATCGCTGAAGACGACACGTCTCCATTCGTCCCTCCATTCACGCCTTTCGCGACACCACTGGAGGCGGGCTGCACGATGTTGGGGCGTGAGCGGAAGACGGCCTAACGGTGTGCGGGACCGTAGCCCAGCTTCATGGAGACGGTTGCGAATGGTCCTCGCCAATACCCCAGGAGCAACAGTGTCCCTAATTTGCTGGGAAGTGGCGGTGCGGTCCCCTACGGCACTGCGTAGGATCCTACGGTCTTGGCGTGCATCCGTGGGTCGCTGCGGTCCGGTCCCAGGTCGACGGGCACGTGCACCTTCCGCCGACCACTGGCGACAACATCGATGTACTGTGGAGACCTCACGCCCCACGTGTTGAGCAATTCGGCGGTACGTCCACCCGGCCTCCCGCATGCCCACTATACGCCCTCGCTCAAAGTCCGTCAACTGCACATACGGTTCACGTCCACGCTGTCGCGGCATGCTACCAGTGTTAAAGACTGCGATGGAGCTCCGTATGCCACGGCAAACTGGCTTACACTGACGGCGGCGGTGCACAAATGCTGCGCAGGTAGCGCCATTCGACGGCCAACACCGCGGTTCCTGGTGTGTCCGCTGTGCCGTGCGTGTGATGATTGCTTGTACAGCCCTCTCGCAGTGTCCGGAGCAAGTATGGTGGGTCTGACACACCGGTGTCAATGTGTTCTTTTTTACATTTCCAGGAGTGTATATCATGATGAATAAGAAAGTTCTCTGTTTTAACCACATCGTGAAAAATGACCTCCTTGCATACTTGAATTTGCCAAACCCTCATTTCAATATCTTGATCTGTTAAGAAGATATGAAGTATGTTATGAATATTTCTTTCCCATGCAAACGCGATTAGAAGTGAATGTGTTACGTTTTCTCGTGATTGGAAGCAGATATTGATCCCCCTTTCCCCAAGTGAAATGAGAAATTGATGACAGTAGCTACATTACATACGCAGCAATATATGATGTAATCTGTACCAAACACAGATTCATAGCGATCCCAATTTTTCATGTTTTCGGATTTCGTGCAACATGTTAGTCATATGTGAAATATCACAATAACTATGACTATTAACGAAATGACAGGCACTTCATCGTGAAGATGACATATAAAGCTGTAAGTGACGTAAAAATCAGAATTTTAAACTGAATAACTTCCGTGAAGTCGTTTGAGGAAGGCTACAGGGCTCGCTCTTCGATTCTATCAGTGCGGTGCGACGCCTACTGGCGTACCGAAAGCAATCAGAGATGGCTTCGTACATTCTGGGTCGCCGGTAGGCGCGGGTTCGCAGCAGCCGGCTGCCATTGTGTGCAGCTTCATTAGGTAACGAAGTAAAATTTTCCGCGCTGGTTCAAGCCGCCCCCGACTGGGCCCCGCTACGCAGGAAACGTACTTTCGTGAGCTCCCAAAGTGTAGGCCGGTATTCCGCCTGGCGACCCGCCGCGCTGTCCAGTGGAGCCTACGCGCCTACTGTGCACACACAGGACGCTGGTTAGCCAGCTCAGTCAGGGTGCAGCAGCCACATTACGAGTGGAACACTGCGCACTCACACTCACGATTATCTTTGCACTCTTTCTCACAATGATTTTACATAAATTATTCGGTAAAATAATTTAATTTTTACGTTACTTGCATCTTCACGTTTCAGCTTCATGATGACGTGTACATCATTTCCTTAATGGTTATAGCTTTATTGTGATATTTCACATCCAAGCAACTTACAGCACCAAATTCGAAAACGTTGCAGTAAAAGGCATTATGATACGCTTATCTAATTGCAGGTTACATTTTGCTTCTTTTCCCAAAACAAATATTGAAAAAAGCTTAATGATCATAGGCGTAAATGTAAGACTTTTCATCAAGCTACACAGTGAGGGTATAAATTTCTAACCAATTTCTTTATTTAAAATCGCAAGATCAGTGTTGTGCTGTAGTTCTTACTCACAGACCTGTCATTCGCACAATAATATGTATTTTCGGCAGTGGTGCTTCGGCTTTGTATTGCTCGTCATCTCTATGTTGCCGGCCGCAGTGGCCGAGTGGTTCTAAGCGCTTCAGCCCGGAACCGCGCTGCTGCTACATTTGCAGGTTCGAATCGTGCCTTGAGCATGAATGTTTGTGATGTCCTTAGGTTTAAGTAGTTCTAAGTCTAGGGGACTCATGACCTCAGATGTTAAGTCCCATAGTGCTTAGAGCCATTTGAGCCATCTCTACATTCAGTTTCTGTTATGTTTTAGGAAAAGAAGTAAAATTTAACGTGGTAACTAGATAAATGTTTGCACTGCACAAAACTCCACTCTGATGACACAGCTCCGAAGAAAAAGAGTTTAACAAGTCTGATTAAAGTAAATCGCTAATTCTGTTGAAATATCGGGGGAACCCTGTAACTCAACGTATTTTTAATAATGACCGGCTGGGGCTGAAGCTTACTAAAGTGTTTTATTTCTGCACTTCAGTCATCTTTAACATATGAAGTACGTAAACAGCGTACCATCTTCCTGTTCCCATCACTGTTCAGAGTGAGGGAGCGAATCTTCTTACAACAAATATCTTTTAATTCATTAGTGATATTGACTTTGATCAATAGTTAGAAAGGTTCTGCAAGTCGTCAGTGTATTCACAGTGTCAAAGCTTCGAGAGAATTTTGTTAGGGCAGTTGTACTCTGTAGCAAAAACGCAGCGTTGTTCTATAAGAAATAATTAATTTGATTCCTTTATATCTGTATATAACATGATTACAAAAACAAGATACTTATTACTTTATAAAACTCTTAAGGCTAATCATTAATGTAGAAAATAAATACATTTAATCTGTCTTTAACACGTCAAGAGGTAATTAAGATGAAGAGATCCACCAGTTCCCTCTGAATGGGGATAGGAACAAATATATTGTACACTGTCTGCTGCAATTTGTTTTCATACTTTTCAGATGAAGAAAAGGAAGAAAATTGTTTGGTAAGCTGCCTTTAAAGTAGTCCAGTAATAAAAATACGATTAGCTATGGGATTCAGCCAAAATTGTAAGAGTACTGGCTATTTATTGCTGTCTGAGGTCTTTAATTTTTTTTCACTTGAAGAAGCATAATCATTTATGAGTAGTGGCTACATTTCTCCTGTTGGCAGCTATCATTTTGCTGCTTTTCGCAAAACACAGTATAATTAACTAAGACGTAGTACATTATGTCTTTGTGTCCGCAGTGGATGTTGAGTATTCAAATTTGAAGGAGGATAGCAATCGTTCTCAAAATACGTCACGTATTGGACTATTACATAGTCATCACTGGTGCTAAAAACACAAAGACAAACATAATCAACAATTGATACAAGTATGTCTAACACTGCAGCTAAAGGAATACATATATGTGGGTACATAGAAATAACGTACAAATCACCAAAGATAGACATAGGTCCCAGCGTGCCAGAGCAACACTGATAAATGACACAATCCATTACGTGGCTGACACAGAACATAGGCAGTTGCTGATATCCACCACAAATGGCGAAACATACATCGTCGAGGACTTGTAGCATCCCCTACTGGGACATATATCCAAGAAACTATATTCAATTCTTTAGTAAAACCCTACCTGGTAACTCTATCTTACAAAGCCATACGTATAGGGTTTACAGATTACAACACACGAGTACGGCGTATTCGAATACAGAGATTCGTAAAAAGGCAGAATACGGCGCTGCGGTCGGCAACTCTTGTATAAGATAAGTGCCTGGCGCAGTTGTTATACCGGTTACGGTTGCTACAATGCCAGCTTATCAAGATTTAAGTGGGTTTGAACGTTGTGTTATAGTCGACGCACGAGCGATGGGACACAGCATCACCGAGGTAGCGATGAAGTGGGGATTTTCGCTTACGACCATTTCACGAGTATACCGTGAATGTCAGAAAGCCGGTAAAGCATCAAATCTCCGACATCGCTGCTGCCGGAAAAAGATTCTACAAGAACGGGACCAACGACAACTGAAGAGAATCGTTCAACGTGACAGAAGTGTAACCCTTCTACAAATTACTGCGGATTTCAGTGCTGGCCCATCAACAAGTGTCAGCATGCGAACCAATTAACGAAACATCATCGATCTGGGCTTTCGGAGCCGAAGTACCACTCCTGCATCCTTGATGACTGCACGATCTAAAGGTTTACGCCTCGCCTGGGCCCGACAACACCGACATTGGACTGTCGATGACTGGAAACATATTGTCTGGTCGGACGAGTCTGGTTTCAAATTGTCTTGAACAAATGAACGTGTACGAGTATGGAGACCACCTCTTAAATGCATGGTCCCTGCATGTAAGCAGGGGACTGTTTATGCTGGTGGAGACTCTATAATGGTGTGGGTGGTGTGCAGTTGGAGTGATATGGGACCCCTGACACGTCTAGATACGACTCTGACAATTGACACGTACGTAATCATCCTGTCTGATCACCGGCGTCAATTCGTGCATAGTGCATTTGGTTATTGATAACTCAACTTACGACCATGTCCTGTTGAATGTCGTATCACGACTTTCCTCCTCAAATATATTGTTTAAAAATATGCCTTTGAAAATTTCTGTATTATAGGCAAAAATACGACAGAGCGAAATCTATGTTTGTTCGAATACTTGGTTTCGTAATACTAATCTCTTCGAAATATCGCCTCACTTAAACGTAAACCCAGGGAAGGTGACTTATGACCTCTGTGGCACTTCTTTATACTACCTTATTGCGGGCTTCACTCCCAACGTTTCTTTACATCTTTTGACAAACATTAAATTAGGCATGGTTTATGAAGTGTTAATTGACATTTCAAATATTTCGTTTTGTAATAAAAAGCTGTTTTGATTATCACATCACTTAAATGTAAGCTCAGAGAGGACGTGTCATGACTCTTATAGCACGTTTTGTGCTGCTTTACTTCATTGTATATTTTCAGAGTTACTTAAGTAGTTTTTATGTCGCCGGCCGGGTGTCCGAGCGGTTCTATGCGCTACAGTCTGGAACCGAGCGACCGCTACGGTCGCAGGTTCGAATCCTGCCTCGGGCGTGGATGTATGTGATGTCCTTAGGTTAGTTAGGTTTAAGTAGTTCTAAGTTATAGGGGACTGATGACCTCAGATGTTAAGTCCCTCAGTGCTCAGAGCCATCTGAACCATTTTTTTTGTTTTTATATCTTTTGACTCACACTAAGTCAAATGTTGTAGGAAGCTTTCGTAAATGGATTTTAATCTACTAGTCTTGATATTTTATTCATTTGTCGCATCTCCTCTATGACCTTATTTGCATGTAAATTTTGCTGTTCGTTCTTATGGATCTATACGGGGCGAACTTTAAGAAAACCGACAAACTTTAGAGTCGGATTCCTAACTGGAAATGGAGGAAAAAAGATCCTACGAACATGTGTCCACAAATACATCGTGGCCCTGGTAGATATCGCTGACGAATGAACGTTCCTCTGACCACGTGCCGTGTTTCCCTTGTGTGTTGCAGGCTGTGTTATTGACGCAGCAAACTGTAAGCAGCAGAATGGCGCGTTATTCATGTAGGGAACAAGTCAAGATGGTGTTTGTGTACTGCCAAGCACAGGGAAACGGTCGTGAGACAGCACAGCTACGACAAAATTAATGCAATTGCAGAGGCGACTAACATTACACAACATTTCAAGCCCTTTTTGGGCGTTTATGTGATCATGGATCCTTTCAGAAAGACGAAGGTGCAGGGATGTGGCGGACTATGCGTACACCAGATTTGGAGGACTGGATTCTGCAGGATATTGAGACGGACACTAACACAAGTTCTAGACAACATAGTGAAAGCTGGAGCACGATTGTGTGTATCCTGCGTCACATCCGCCACCTTGGAGGCCGCTTTGAACGTCTGTTGCGACATGGATGCTATGCAGCTCTGTACTGTGCTCCGCGACAATTTGTTATCGTTGCACGCACGCCATACAATTCTGCTGGACGCATGTTCATATGGCCGTTTTTCCTCCATTTCCTGCAGTGTGTCGCTTTTATTAATGCTCATAACGTTCACTCTGTATATTCTCTATTGTAATTAGTAAATACCAGACATACAGATTTATAAGATCAGTTACCAACAAACTGAAACATAGTTTGTCGGATGTATATTCCAATAGAAGGTACAAAAGGTCGTCAGGAATGTATGTTCATGACGTTTGCGGTGGAAGTAAGCAAGTGCATCAGATTTGTAATAGCCACGTAAAGGCTTGTGACATTTGTTAGTGTTTATGCTCAACACGTTGGGACCTATGTCACTCTTTGGTTATTGGTATGTTATTGCTATGAATACACTAGTTCGGATTTCTGTAGCTGTGGTATTAGACATACTTGTATCTGTTGTTGATTCTATCTGTACTTTCGGCAGCAGTGATGACTACGTAATAGTGAAAATCTAGATATGTCCCAGTAAATGACGTATTTTGCGACTGATTGCTGTCCTTATTTAAGTTGGACCAATATATTTAGCACAAACTCACATTGCGATAGCTATTGCGACAGAATCCTGTAACAGAGTGTGTTACTAAACAAGCAACTTTTGCCCCGAGAGATCAATAGCTTACAGGAAGTGTCAATGAGTCGATTTGCAGCAACGTAAGGAGAGAAAAGTCGTGTGTATTTTGGCATTAGCTAATTCTGTTTTTTACTAGCTGTCAATGACTATTAAAAATTACAGTAATGACTATTAAAAATTACAGTACTTGATTGAAAAAATAAAGTAAAAACTATAGCTACTGCAATATCACCACAGATAAGAATGTTCTATAGGTTAACAAAATACTCTCCTCTTTGAGTGGTGTCATGCGCATAATCTGGTTTCGGCGTCTCGACAGATTTAGGAGATGACATGGGGGGGTTATGAATATTACTTCCTCGTGCACGTGAGAACTTGAGATCGGAAGTGAACGCACTACATAAAATCCATTTTCTCGGTATAGGAGAGAAGGAGAGACCTCCTCTCAAGTCTAAAGAAAAATTCAAGGTGTTAGCTAAACTTCATACACAACAACATATGCACCAAACGAAAATCCTAGCGACTCGCACAGTGTATTGCTTAAATTAGCGAGATGATGGGCACTTCACCATTAATCTGACAAAAAAGGCAACAAGCAACGTAAATACAAATTTTTTTACCGAATAGCTTCTGGAAAACCGTTTGAGAAAGATGACAAGGCGCTAGAAATCAGAAATGAGCTTCATGTACTCGCTTTAAGCTTGTCTCCGAGACCTGTGACGTCATTTAAGAACTCGAGGGAGTAACAAGACATACGGGCCCTGCAACGAACTTGTGACGTCACACTAATGGCCTCGAGGCCTACGAGAAAGACAGGCCGTGGCGCGTACGTCACGAAGGTAGTTCTGCGCTCGCTCGCTCGCTCAAATCAGCAGACAAACTGCGTTTCTACACCTGTTAACTCGTAACTAGGCGTGTCCATACAAACGAAAACTGAATTTTCTACTGGAATCCGCTATTATGGAATCTTACTGTTATTAGTCCTATAATGATGGAAAGTCCATGGGCCTACTTATAATTTGTTGCGGCTGTACTGGTGTACAATAAATTAAAATCATGCTCATATGATTATTAGTTGCATAACGCTGCTGCGGGAATTAGATTAGGAAATGAGACTCTTAAAGTAGTAGATGAGTTTTGCTATATGGGGAGCAAAATAACTGATGATGTTCGAAGTAGAAACGATATAAACTGTAGACTAGCAATAGTAAGGAAAGCGTTTCTGAAGGAGAGAAATTTGTTAACATCGAGTATAGATTTAAGTGTCAGGAAGTCGTTTCTGAAAGTATTTGTATGGAGTGTAGCCTTGTATGGAAGTGAAACGTGGAAGATAAATAATTTAGACAAGAAGAGAATAGAAGCTTTCGAAATCTGGTGCTACAGAAGAATGCTGAAGGTTATGTGGATAGATCACGTAACTAATGAGGAGTTATTGAGTAGAATTGGAGAGAAAAGAAATTTGTGGCACAACTTGACTAGAATAAGGGATCGGTTGGTAGGGCATAGTCTGAGGCAACAAGGGATCACCAACTTAGTACTGGAGTAATGATGGGAAGTCCATGGGCCTACTAATTTGTTACGGCTATACTGGTGTATAATAAATTAAAATCATGCTAAAATGATTATCAGCTGCATAAGGCACCACTTCCAGCCTGTAATGAGTACTGTTAAGCAGAAGAGAGTAAATGCTATAAACAAGCCATTATACCATTTATATCGAGTATTGATCTTAAATTAAATTTTGCTATAGTACTGTTAATCAGTAAGACTTCATAACAGCAGATTCCAGATGAAGATGGAATTCTCGCTGGTACGTACACGCCCAGCTGCGAGTTAACAGGTTTAGAAACGCACTTTGTCTGCTGATCTGAGCGAGCGTATGGAAGTGAAACATGGACGATAACTAGTTTGGACAAGAAGAGAATAGAAGCTTTCGAAATGTGGTGCTACAGAAGAATACTGAAGATAAGGTGGATAGATCACGTAACGAATGAGGAGGTATTGAATAGGATTGGGGAGAAGAGAAGTTTATGGCACAACTTGACTAGAAGAAGGGATCGGTTGGTAGGACATGTTTTGAGGCATCAAGGGATCACAAATTTAGCATTGGAGGGCAGCGTGGAGGGTAAAAATCGTAGAGGGAGACCGAGAGATCAGTACACTAAGCAGATTCAGAAGGATGTAGGTTGCAGTAGGTACTGGGAGATGAAGCAGCTTGCACAGGATAGAGTAGCATGGAGAGCTGCATCAAACCAGTCTCAGGACTGAAGACAACAACAACTGAGCGAGCGAGCGTGTTCAGGACTACCTACGTGACGTACGCGCCGCGGCCTGTCTTTTTTGTGGGCCTCGAGTCGGCTTGTTCGCAACACTTCGCGAACGCTCGGGTCCGTGCATAAAAATGTAATTAAGAAACTATCCATTAAAAGTCTTAAATTTCTCTTATGCTATCGATAGCTTGCACACATTTAAACGAGCAAGTAAGAATTATTAAACTGGTTTAAATAGTTAGTCGTTCAAGAACCTTCAACATTGCAG
Organism: Schistocerca gregaria; assembly: GCF_023897955.1. Taxonomy (NCBI): domain Eukaryota; kingdom Metazoa; phylum Arthropoda; class Insecta; order Orthoptera; family Acrididae; genus Schistocerca; species Schistocerca gregaria. The sequence goes on from NC_064921.1 coordinate 679,725,840, forward strand.
CGCGTCAGCAATCGTTTGTTAATATATTAATGGACTGAGATCCGCCTCGATTGCAAAAAAACACCTAGTGTTTACCTAGGTTTCGGTGTAGATAACTACACCTTCTTCAGAACAATAAACTCAAAAGTGTCTATAAAGACCTTTGTCAATAATTAAAAGCTCAGCATAGCTATATATTTATAAAAGAAAAAGATGACACATAAAAGTACATGTGAACAAAGTCAAATGAATAACTTAACTTAATGGTGTACACTCCACCTCACATCAGCATGTGTTCGATGGGCCGTGTCCCGTCGCAAACTGCGGCAACCAAACGGCGCTCGCTTACCAGCTAGACACGCTATCTATGCACATGCGCAAAAAATAGGAAGTTACTTAATGCGCATGGGCATAAAAATACGAGAAAGCCCGTATATTCCCAAACGTGGATCAACGTATACCAAAATTAAAATGGACATAACCCGAGACGAGCTAAATACAAGATAAAACCTAAAGATCAGCACACAGGGTTACTGTATCTCGGAAGAGTAACATACATGATATTGCTGATTATGACAATATATATATATATATATATATATATATATATATATATATATATATATATATATATATATTAGAAGCTGTATGAATAGTCAGTAGTTAGTCAAATGAGGGGGGGGGGGGGGTTGTGGGGACGGTCGTGGAGATAAGGATATAGGGATAAAACGTGAGATGTTCACCGGGCTAAAACCACCTGCATCGTAAAAAGAATAAAAAGATAAAAAGTAGATGAACAGCTTGACCAACCGCGCTCGCCATATCATCAAAACTACGAGTGAAAAGAACGAAGTAACGGCGCAAAACCATCAAAAAAATTTTTATTTCTTAGTAGGAGTTGGTCATTGAGGATATTGTCTCTATGATGTTGCAGATGCTTAAAGATCTGCATTTCTTCTAAGATATCTAATTTTAAGCCCTTGACCTCAGCATGAAGTAGCTCAATGTTAACTGGAGGGCTCGACGCATGAGCCGCTTGCACAAGATGTTCCGCATAAGTAGAGCCTTTAGTACCGTCACCGCTTCGCGTAGGAATATGCTCTTTATATCTGAGACCCAGAGCTCGCCCTGTTTGCCCGATGTAAAATTTTGGACAATCCCCGCATGTAATTTTATATACTCCTGATTTGGAAAGTTTATCGCTCTTACTCTGCAAGGAGTGAATTAAATTCCTATGTAGACTGTTGTTAGTAGAATAGGCGATTCTGAAATTATGGGCTCTGAGTAAACACCCCAATTTGTAACTTATATTGCCTATGTAAGGGATAGATATTGTTGCTACCTGTTTGTCATCTACCGCATCCCCTAGGGTGGAAGACGTAATATTTTTTCCATTTACTTTCTTATTATACATCTGTCTTACCTACTGAGGTCTATAGCCATTATTTATAGCAATACTCTCAAGTGTGACAAGTTCAGCTTCTACCGCATCTGGTGCAAGAGGGATAGCTGTAACTCTATGAATACTAGAATGAAAAAAGGCCATCTTATGGGCGTACGGATGGGCCGAGTCTGCAGGTATAATATTGTCGGAAAACGTGATTTCCGAAAAATACTAAATTCAATGTGGTTGTCAACTACTGTTAATGTGAGGTCCAGAAAATTTAAGGACCTAGTATCGGATTCTCGCTCAATTGTAAAACTAACATTAGGGTGAAGCTCATTAAAAATCGAAAAAATACGATCTACGTCACTTCGAGAACCATCAATGATTAGTAAAATGTCATCAACATATCTCTTGTAAAATTTTATTCTCCTAAGAATCTCTCTGTCGCTGGCAAAAAAATTGGACTCTAAGTAGTTCATAAAAATTTCTGATAAAATCCCAGCTAGGGGGCTTCCCATAGCCAAACCTGCTGGTTGTAAGTAAAATCTCCCATTAAATGTGAAGTAGTTGTGTTTCAAACCGATCCGTAGCAGCATCATCAACTCATCGATCTCATTATCCAACAGTTTTTTATGGTGACGTAAATTGCACTCTAATATTTGCAGTGTCTGGTCTACCGGTACATTAGTGTACAAACTTGTTACGTCAAATGATACTAGTTTAGACTCTTCAGAACAAGATACCTCACTTAAATTAGTAGCTAGATGAATGGAATTTTTAACGGAATAGTTTTTACTGAAAACGAAATTTTCTTTAATCTTAATATGCAAGTATTTCGCCAGCTTATGATAGGCACTTCCCGTACTGTCCACGATAGGGCGAATAGGGTGATTTAACTTTTGAACTTTAAACTGGCTTCTCAATTTAGGGGGCTTGGGATTCATGTTTATCAGCCCCTTCTTTCGAAATTCTCCTATCAAATTTTTAGTGTTTTGGAGCCCGGTTCTAATTTCTTTTTGAAGAGTAACGGTGGGGTCTTTGTTAAGCATAACTATCCCGTTGTCATTGAAAAAAGCTTCGGTCTTGTCTATGTATTCTTGCTTTGTGGATATAACTACGGAGTTTCCCTTATCGGCTTTAGTAACAAGTAACTTCCTATTTTTTGCGCATGTGCATAGATAGCGTGTCTAGCTGGTAAGCGAGCGCCGTTTGGTTGCCGCAGTTTGCGACGGGACACGGCCCATCGAACACATGCTGATGTGAGGTGGAGTGTACACCATTAAGTTAAGTTATTCTTTTGACTTTGTTCACATGTACTTTTATGTGTCATCTTTTTCTTTTATAAATATATAGCTATGCTGAGCTTTTAATTATTGACAAAGGTCTTTATAGACACTTTTGAGTTTATTGTTCTGAAGAAGGTGTAGTTATCTACACCGAAACCTAGGTAAACACTAGGTGTTTTTTCGCAATCGAGGCGGATCTCAGTCCATTAATAAGTTAGTCGTTCCCTGTCGGAGACGGCTGTTGGCTTTTGTAAGACCTGCAGTGTCACGTGCTGTGACGTAAGCGTCGCGGCCTGTCTTGCTGGTGGGCCACGCGAGCTCGCCGTCATTTTGTGCCTGTCGACTCGACTCGTGAGTCTCCGCCGCAGCAGACTCGTCACTCGAGTCTGTTATCGGGTACGAGTGGACTCGACTCGCTCAGAAAAACACAGCGAGTGCATGTGTTTGCAAGCATAACCGCAGACACGCGGCATTCCCGCTACATATGCAGCAGTTCTGAAAGAAATTTCCACCATCAGTCTCTAAATTACTATCATTTATTTCACACAGCTATGATTTAGACTTTACAGCCAATGTCATGTGCAAGTTTACATGTCACAAGACGTCCGACATGCCGAAATGTCTGACGCAAGTTATAGACCAAAGTAACGATTCAAAAAATGGTTCAAAGGGCTCTGAGCACTATGGGACTTAACATCTAAGGTCATCGGTCCCTTAGAACTTAGAACTGCTTAAACCTAACTAATCTAAGGACAACACACAACACCCAGCCGTCACGAGGCATAGAAAATCCCTGACCCCGCCGGGAATCGAACCCGGGAATGCGGGCGCGGGAAACGAGAACGCTACCGCACGACTACGAGATGCGGGCAAAATAACGATTAATTGGTTAGACATACATTTATATAGGTTAAACGTTTTCGAAGACTGCTGTAAATTTATGTTAATATTACGAGGTGTTACCGAGTTTGTAACGCCGGTATCAGATGACTTGACATGAGGATGAAGTGCAAACTCTAACGGTAATTAATTATTAAAATAATTTATAGAAATGCATGAGAAGTTACACAACTTCCTGTTAGCCCATAAACTCAAGTTGCCATAACCAAATGAGTAAAGAAACCGCGCCATTTATGTAGCTCTGTACTCAGTTTTCGTTTGACGCAGCACCCAGCACCTGTGGTTGAGGTGGAGTAAACAAGAATACAGCTACTTTGTTTGTATCAGACGAAATTTGTATGTTTTTCGTCTGAAGCATAGACTGTAGCGTAAAACTCAGTCCAGGTATAACTCCTTTTCTAATGGAACATATTTGCAGTTCTGTACCTTGCACCAGTTAATTTTTGTCTTACTCCCTCCACAGTCTCACAAACCAGAGCCTCGTAAAAGGCTGCCTGATCCTGATAATCGATAATGTCAGTGTTACTTCACAGCAGCCGGATCGTGTACTGATCTTCCGTACTAACAGTAAGTCAAGGCTCCTGCACACTTATATAAGAGAGGACGAGTCGCCGAGTATAAAGCGACTGCAACGCTAGAGTTCTCAGACTCGATTCACTCTCGGAACTACAGCCGGAACGATAGAAACCCATTACGTTATCACTGATGTAACAACAGCGCCTTCCTTCGTGAAGTAGGCAGCCCGAACATTAGGCTCGTACTCGATCGGTTTCTGATGTAAGCAAAGACGCTCGCATCGATTCTATCAGCAAAGCTTGTCGCCAGCTGGCGCGCTTAAAGCGGACAAACAATGCCTCGTTCATTGCGGCTCGCCGACTGGCAGACGGCGCAGCCACCCGGCTGACACTCTGTGTTGCGTCGTTATACGAGGGTTATTCTGAAAGTAAGGAACGATGGGTCGCGAAATGGAAATCACAGTACAAATCCGATGACGTTTTGCACAGGTGTGTTGGGCAGCGTCTCTAGTATGCGCGTCGATCGCGTTACGACGTTCTTTTTAGTTCTGAGCACACAGGGAGCACATAACGATACCTAGAACAATCGTGTCTCCCGCCAAGTACGAGGGCCTGCTGAGAAATTTCGCCTGAAGCTATGCAGCCAACATTACATAACTGTGATACGTTTTCTTCTTCAAGACAATTCTTAGTCGAATTCTGCAGGGGACATCGTTTTCAATTGGAAATGTTTTATTAGCCACAATGCAGCCCTTATTTGTCTCCCTTTGAGTTTTATCTCTGCTCACATGAACCGCTGGCTATGGAGACACCATTTTGGCACAGCTGTAGGCCAGCGTAGAGAATTGGCGGAAAGCACTGGCGGCTTCCTTCTATAACGAGGGTATTGGAAAGTTGATACAACGCTACTACAAACGTCTTAGTCGGATCGGAGGCTATGGAGATAAGTAACTGGGAGTTGTAGCTAACTGTTGCAAATAAAACAATTTTGATTTTCACTTTGGTTTCCATTTCGCGACCTATCGTTCCTTACTTTTCGAATAGCCCCCATATAACAAATTTTCCGCGCTGGTGCGCACATAAGCCATTCTCTTTCTGTGCTCACCGTGAGAGAGGTGACTTGCGCTACGACAAGCTATCCTATCAGTTTACTGGAATATGATGGACTGAAAAACCATACATTTTAGGACACCTCATAAGACTGTTATAGCTCAGTAAATGCCTGTAGTTATACTTCTGATAAATTTTTGATTATGAAATAGTTCTTGTGTTAACAATCTGACTATCTGCATTACTAAGCGACTATCCCGGGACTCAGAAAAACCTACAGGTTGCCTATCTAACAGCTTCCAGAGGCAACCAAAACTTGATTGTCGATCTTTCACGTAAATAGGACCAAATTTAAAACTCAGACATGATCTGTTCGTTAAGGTGCGTAATCACATGTGAAATGTTTAACACAGTAGAACAAATGTTACAGTTATAAACTGTGTATACAGAATGAGTCGAGAGGAGAGGTACATCCATTGAGGGGTGATAGTATTGGTGATTCTGAACAAAAAAGCTTCCAACCAACATACCCCTTTTTGCTATCCATATCCGACATACAGCTGCTATAAAATCACAGGCATCAGTCGCATGTCCTTATTCACAGGCACTCTAATGCGAATACAACAAAGGCGACTTTAGGGTCTTCCTTTGGCAATACGATGTCAGATGTACTTTTGACGCGACGCAGTTTCTGCATATTCCGTACGCCCAGTGACACAGTACTTCACTGGAATCTATGCTGGGAGTGGGATCAGTTGCTGTGGAGTCGTCTCTTGGCCATCGAGATCACACAATCTACTCCGCTAGATTACTGTTGGTGAGGTTGGCTTAAGAGCCAAGTCTAGGTGTTCAGAGTGGACACAGAGGAGCACGTTCTCGTTCATGTGAAGAACCGTACTAATGAGCTCAGATCAGCAACAAAACAGCTGTCTACAAGAGCTCAACATAGCAGTTGCCTACAAGTGATGCAAAATGTATTGCTGTTGACGATGGACTTCTTAAGCATCATTCGTGAGGAGATATAAGTAGTTAAACAAAACAATAGATGACAATCTCTCACTTACTATTACCTGCATTTGTACTGTTCCCCGTTCTTTCCTTAGAGACTGTAAAGAACAGGACATAGCTTCACCTTACTTTTTTTCTGAGTCACTATCATCCCTCAAAACGTCCGCCCCGATAGCTGAGTGGTCATCGTGACGGATTGCCGTCCTACGGGCTCGGGTTCGATTCCCGACTGGGTCGGGGATTTTCTCCGTTTAGGGACAGGGTGTTGTGTTGTCTTCATTATCATTTCATCCCCATTCGGCGCGCAGGTCGCCCAATGTGGCGTCGAATGTAATAAGGCCTGCACCAAGGCGGCCGGACCTGCCCCGTAAGGGGCCTATCGGCCAATGACGCCAAACGCTCATTTCCATTTCCATCCCACAAAACAAGTACCTTTCATACTGACTCACCCCTGTATGTCGAGGCAGCGTAGTTTAGCGCGTCCAAATACCCAGACTACGTTCTTCCGGTATTTGAGAATATGAGCACTTAATGACTTGCAACTGTTGTTGTTGTTGTGGTCTTCAGTCCTGAGACTGGTTTGATGCAGCTCTCCATGCTTCTCTATCCTGTGCAAGCTTCTTCATCTCCCAGTACTTATTGCAACCTACATCCTTCTGAATCTGCTTAGTGTATTCATCTCTTGGTATCCCTCTACAATTTTTACCCTCCACACTGCCCTCCAATGCTAAATTGGTGATCCCTTGATGCCTCAGAACATGTCCTACCAACTGGTTCATTCTTCATGTCAAGTTGTGCCACAAACTACTCTTCTCCCCTATTCTATTCAGTACTCCCTCATTAGTTATGTGATCTACCCATCTAATCTTCAGCATTCTTCTGTAGCGCCACATTTCTAAAGCTTCTATTGTCTTCTTGTCCAAACTATTTGTCGTCCATGTTTCACTTCCATACATGGCTACACTCCATCCAAATACTTTCAGAAACGACTTCCTGACACTTAAATCTATACTCGATGTTAAAAAACTTCTCTTCTTCACAAACGCTTTCCTTGCCATTGGCAGTATACATTTTATATCCTCTCTACTTCGACCATCATCAGTTATTTTGCTCCTCAAATAGCAAAACGCCTTTACTGCTTTAAGTGTCTCATTTCCTAATCTAATTCCCTCAGCATCACCCCACTTAATTCGACTACAGTTCTATGATCCACGTTTTGCTTTTGTTGATGTTCGTTTTATATCCTCCTTTCAAGACACTGTCCATTCCGTTCAACTGCTCTTCCACGTCCTTTGCTGTCTCTGACAGAATTACAATGTCATCGGCGAACCTTAAAGTTAAACATAATTTTAAACCTTTGCGAAACTTTTTCTCGCTGACACCCCCACACACAAAGTGACGAAAGGAAAAAGCTTGTTCACTTACCGCTGCCACATTTTCGCTGTCCATGCATTGAAACTGCCGCACCTTGCACGACGTTTTAATTTATGTTTCCTTTACTATCTATCTCTGTTCAGAACACATTTCGCCGATATCATGCCCATGTACTGCTAAATGTATCTACAAAACTGAGTTATTGTACGACGCATGCTTCAGGAGATATGATGTCATAAACATTGTGATGCGTGAAAAACTAGCTTCTGCTTAAAATTGGGCGAAAATTCTGAAGAATATGCTCACAATGTTTGATAATGAGAGCACTTAGCGAAATTTGAACGTAATTTTAAACCTTTTCGAAGCTTTTCCTCGCTTACATGCTTAACGCCAAATATTTAACAAATTAACTTTTTTGTAAAGTAATCAGAAGTTTGTAGCTATTTTATGCATAGGAGAGGAGTTCTATAAAGAAATGGGGTTTACTGGGAGTGGTCTAATAAGCACTTGTCAAGCAGGTGCAATGGCGTCGACAATCGTTCATGCCGAGCGCTGCAATATGAGTGGTTAAGAGCGGCAGGACGTTGGAAAGGCGAGGTAAGATATGATACGAGCTGTTTAGACGTTCTCAAGCCTAACAGCGCTTAATTACAGCCCACGAGGAGGCCGACGAACGGCGCAAGCTGCTGCCGAGAGCAATTAACGCGAGCTGCAGGTAATTTGCCGCTTCGCCGTGGCGTTAAGTGCCGGCTCTAAGCACGTGCCACGTACTGCGAGACGAGCACACCGTGTGCTGCTCTCTCTGCATCTGCAAGAGTGGAAGCGCCTGCAGAGGTAAGCAAACTATTTTAAGAATTTAGTAACATTCACGGGCGATGATGCTATCTTCAGAGGCTCTTATTAAAGCCTTACGTTTCAGATGAAATTAGCTAATTCTTTCTTGCTTATTAATTAGCGAGGATGAAAACAATTCCGACTGATTACAAAAAATGGAAGTAGTAATAGAATTTAACGTCACGTAAACGTCGAGATCATTAGAGACGGTACACTACTTCAGATGGACAACGAGGAAATGGAAGCACTCTCCTAAAGCAGTAGAGGAAATTTATATAAACCATCATTACCTTGGTACGAGTGTAATGCACCGCATTTTTTTCTTCAACAGTTCATTATTGTACATAATGAGGATTACACACGTGAAATAATGGTGTTTTATCTACAGTCTATTTTTCAACGTAATCTCCATCCCGTTCTGCAGCCTTCCTCCAGGCGAAACAAGGGCGCGTACCCTGTCGGTACCAATCTTTGTCCTGGAGGCGGAGCCAGTGCTTCACTGTGTAAACTTCCTTCGCTGACTGACAGATGGAGCAGCAACTCCCGAGTCGTAATGCGTCTGTCCTCGCGAATGACATCAGCTCGCTGCAACATGTCACGTGTGACAGCCGTGGATGGTCTCCCCGACTGCTGCAAATCGTGGAGCTCCGCCGAACCGCCTTCTGATGACCTCACCCTCCGTGCCCAGCGACAGTACATGCTCCACAGATCTTGCACAAGCGTTTGTGGATATTCCTCACAGTTACTTTCTTATGGTCGGATTTTCATCTACCTTTTCCAGGATGTTCTCAACACCGGTAATGTACTGCCTGCCACAAATGAGATTATGAGTCATAACTGGAAAATAAAGAAATTGCAGACAAAACTTTTTTTAGTATTTTAGCCTTATTTTGACGCGTACAGTACACCCACGAAATAAGTACTGTTACATTTGACCCACCCTGTATACGTGTGCGTGTGTCCGGTTTGGCTCCTGTAAGCGTCAGTCGACATTCTAAAATGAATTGGCTGAAACTACCACAATTACATTAATATTCATGTAATAGAATCGGCTCATGAGTAAAGTAACCAAAAATTTCTAACATTTTAACAGAACATTAGAACAGTATTACTAACTACAGGATTTGTAATACATTACTAGCAACACTACGTGTTTGTCGCAGTAATTCTACGCTTTTCATCTGGCAACTGTAGCTGAAATGTAAATGAGGTTTAAGTTCTACGGGCAGAAACGGCTAACAATATCGCTACCAGTTACCAAGAGAGCACACTACTCCGCCTATTCATCTCATCTACAGGCTAACAAGACACCGACAGCAGTGAACACTAAGCCTATATAGGAAGTGATTTGTACCACGTCCCCAATGATTGTGACTGTGAATCATGGACAATGGCACTAAACTGTTGCATACGGCAATGGCACCATCTGTTACATACATGAGAAGACACTGTAGAACACAACGCAGCCATTCCCTTACGACGTCTACATTGTATAATGCTTTGTACAGTTGCTTTTCAGTATTTATGTTCTTTTCCTGTTGTCTTGTGACATTCAACTTCGTCTGTATCTAAAGGTTCTAGTGCTCCATTCTAAGATTCAGCTGTAATTGCTGGTTGTGTTTGTTGGTTCGTGAGCCTCCTGACTGGTTTGTTGCTTCCCGCCACGAATTTTTCTCCTTTTCCAACCTCTTCATCTCACAGTGGCATCTGCATCCATCTACTTCAATTACATCCCAATCTTTGCATCCCCTATAACTTTTACCCTCCACACCTCCGTCAAGTACCACTAACTGATTCCTCGACGTTTTAATACATATCCTATCATCCTGTCCATTCATCTTGTTAATGTTTTCCACATTTTTCTATCGTCACCCATTCTGAGAAAAACTTTCTCATTTCATATCTTACCAGTCCTCCCAGTTCGCTGCGAGTGGTGTACTGGTTAGCGCCGCGGCTTGCAGATCGTTTGGTACGGTGTTAGATTTCCGGCCGCGTCGGAGATTTTCGTTGTTCGAGGACTAGCTGCTTGTCTTGTCCTAATCATTTCAGTTCATCTTCACCGAAGCACAAGTCGCCGAAGTGGCGCCAGATGGAAAGACTTGCACCAGGTGCAAAAACACCACAAGACGGTATCTTCCGGTGAATAATGCCTTACCATCTTTTCACTTCATTTCATTTCACGAGATTTTCGGTATCCTTCGATAGCTCCACATTTCAAAGTCTTAGAATCTATTCTTTTCCGATTACGTCGCGGCGAATGGCTGACTTGCATACAGATCAACTCCAAATGTACGTTGTGAGAAATTTCTTCCTCAGACCGAGGCTGAGTTGAAAACAAATCCACCAAGTCCGGATGGAATCCAAATTCGGTTTTACAAAGCATACTCTACAGAATTGGCCCTTTACGAATCTCTCGCCCAGTCCCAAGCTACTGGAAGAAAGCGCATGTGAAGCGTGTGTGTGTGTGTAAGGAGGGTAAAACAACCGAACTTTTAACATCGATGTGCTGGAGCTTTCTTGAACGTATTCTAAGTTCAAATATAATAAATTTTCTTGAGATCGAGACATTATGTTCACGAATCAGCAAGGCTTTAGAAAACATCGCTCGTATGAAACCCAGCTTGACAAACTCATAACGTTCGGTTACAGCATTAGTAGTGTCCTGTTTGACATATCCACGTCGTTTAAATATTTGGTCGTAACGTTGCAAAGCGACGTGGAACAGAGGGAACACATAATATCGGTAGTACGGAAGGCGAATGATAGACTTCGTTTTCTTGAGAAAATTTTGGTGAAGTGGGGTTCATCTGCAAAGGAGACCGCATATAGGACGCTGGTGCGATTTCCTCTTGATTAGTGCTCGAGTGTTTGGGATCCGTACCAGGCCTGTTATAGTCAGAGATCGGAGTAATTCAAAGGCAGTCTGTTAGATTTGTTACCGGCAGGTTCAAACAACACACAAGTGTTACTGAAACCATCGGGAACTCAGTGGGAATTTCTGGAGGAAAGGCGATGTTATTTTCAAGGAACGGTACTCAGAAAATTTAGAGAACCGGCATTTGAAGACGACTGCCAAACGATTCTACTTCACCAACATAAATTTTGAATAAGGACCACGAAGATAAGATGCGAGAAATTAGGGCTCATATGATGGCATATAGATAGTCGTTTTTCCCCCCGCTATAATTTCGGGTGTAACAGGAGTACGTCGGTTTACGGAGTACATACGTAGGTAAAGATGTAGATATTTGATACCTGTGGACTTATTTTTGGCAGGGGTGCTCTCTTTACTTGTGAAAGTCTGCCTTTTATACCATTCTCTTCGTCCGTCATACGTTATTTTGCCTTCAAAGGAGCAAAATTGCATCACTTAGTCTACCTCGCTGTTTCTCATTTTGCTGTTATATTTACGGCTAATCTCTTTTCTGATATTTCTGATTAATTTTGTCGTTCTTCAATTTACTCCCAACCCACAGTGCGTGCTTTGTAGACTGTTCGCTCCATTCAATAATTCTTCTTCACCTTCACCCTGGACAGCAATGTCATCGGCAAATTTTATTCATTGTTGTAGTTCAAAATTACCTTTAAATAACACATAGGATTTTTATCCGAATTTTCATATACGAAGATTGGGAAATAAACAAGTGGGGTATCAAATTGACCAGAGTGTGGTCTAGACTTTCAAAGGAAGGTTTAATTGCTGTAATGTAATCAATGTAATTAATCAATACGTAATTAGTGATTTGGGGGAAACTGAAAAAATTCACGAATACCTGTTGCTAGTTATGTAAATTTTGTAACAGAATATCAAATCCCAGGATAAACTGAAATTTCATGTTCTCCTTTCATCCGTATAGTCTTAATAATACAATACACTTCGATATTTAAATGTATTATGTATTTCATGTTTCCTGAACGACACGTGAAAATAAAAAAAATATCTAAGAAATACATTCAACTGTTTTGTGAAATGATTTGTGTAAAAGTAGGAAATAAAACAGATTTTTCATGTCTTTGAATGACTCTCTAACAACAACTGGCAACAACGAATTTTTCTTTTCCACGAGTTATCAAATAGCTGCAAATAACTCGCACTAAAAGGTGATATCACGGTGATGAAAAGACACCACTTACGCCAGTAAAGCGTGGAATGTGATTTGGACTGTAGGAGCCCTGTCCGCTAGGCACAGGGCAAAGTCTTGTTGCGTGATTCGGAAAGTATCGGAGATGACTCGCACAGATATTGCACAATTTTCTTCTCTATTTTCCACTTCAGCTATTCGATTGTATATGACTCCGATAGATCCAGCTTTTTCAGCATACTTCAAAGGGAAATGGTTGGCTTGAACATATCTTAGGACTGAAGAGGCCTTCGTCTCACGGAATTCATAGCCTCCGATATGAAAAGTTGTCTTTCTCCTACTGTTTGTGGACGTATGAGAAATTTCTCCGTATTTCAGAACGCAAGCATCTGTTTTGTCACGGTTACGCGGCTTGTTAACAAACACACAACTCCACAAAACTTGAGGACTACCTAGATGAACTAAAATAACATATTAACTGCTCGTTGGAAATGAATGACAGTGCGGGTGCACCTTGTCGGTGATCTCCCAGTTGCGCACAGAAAGTCGGGCGTCAGAGGGTGTGCGGTCAGCATAACTAAAGCACAAGATGTGTCAGGCCGCGCTACACGAGGCAGTTGACGGAGGGGGAATAGGCAATGTGTGTTAGTCAGTGTGGAATTACAGTGCAGTGTGGTGGTGTTGTTCACTCTGCCAGGAGTCAACACTTGACAGAGCGAAGTGGCGCAGTGGCAGCAAAGTGGACTTGCGTTCGGGAGGACGACGGTTCAATCCCGCGTCCGACCATCCTGATTTAGATTTTTCCTGATTTCCCTTAATCACTCCAGACAAATGCTAGGATGGTTCCTTTGAGAGGGCACGGCCGACTTCCTTCCTCATCCTTTCCTAATCCTATGAGACCGATGACCTCGTTGTTTGGTCTCTTTCCCCCAAACAACACTTGAATGATGTCACATGGGGACGAATCATCGGGAAACTGGAAGAAAAAGGAAGTGTAGCGAGTGTAGCGCAATAGTTTAGTACTGTTCAGAGTATTTCTTTGACGTGGTAGGGGAGCATTCCGAACCACAGGCACTGATGCAGGACGGGGAAGAGGTGCAGTAGTTGTCCGTGGTCAACCAGCGGGAGAATTGCAACCATATTTAAAATGACTGCAAAGTACGCAATCGTAACCACCACAGTGGTACGCCGACTGCAAATGTGTGGTCTCTTTGCCCCGCAACCAGAGCGTTATGTTGCCTTTAACATCTGCACATTGGTGGCACCGTTCTCGATGGTGCAAAGAGCATGCGGAGTGGATCAACGAGGAGCGGGCTCATGTGATGCTCTTTTTTGATGAGAGCAGATTCAGTCTGAGTAGTGATTTTGGGCGTACTCTCATGTGACGATAGGTGGGAATAGCTAATGCACCCAGGAACATTGTCGAACATGATCGGTTTTGTAATCCTTGTGTTACTGTGTGGGGAAGCATAATGTTGCGTGGGCGCATTGACCTCCGAATCTTTGAACATGGTACTCGTTGGTCAACGTTATTGTGACACTGTACTCCTTCCCATGAGCGTCTTTTGAGAGGTGCATTCCGTCCTGACTTCATTTTTTTGAATAACAATGCGCGACCGCATGTATTAGCGCAGGTGGAGGAGCTCACGGAACGAGAGTATATTTGGCGAATGGACTGGCCTGCCAGTGGTCCCGAAAGAAATTTCATCAGACAAGTGTGGAATGCGCTGGGGAGATGTATTGCAGGACGTCCAAATGCAACAACAACCTTCCAGGAGTTGTCAATCGTGGTGGTTGGAGCAATGGAAGACTCCACCACAAGACATCCTTACCAATGTTGTGACCAACATGGAAGCATATTGCAGAGCATACATTGCCGTTCGTCATGAGCAGACAGCCTATTAAGAGCCATGTCCCTCCCCCCCAATTTTTACTGTGCAAGGGACTATAATAAATCGCTAAATGCGGTGTAATTACTGACTTTGAATAAGTCATTTCTGTTCATCTCGCTCCGCATTGTTCTAAATTATCTTCTGCGCTGTACTACAACAGTTCTTTTTATGTGTAATTCAAGTGTAATCGATGCTGTCACTTGAAAGTGACACATCTTGCGGAAGTTAGTTGAGCCGTGCACGGCTCGTGTTCATGCCATTTATTGTTTGTCGTCTTCTCTTAGGGTACTGCCGCTTCGTTTTCTTATTCCATGTATTGGCGTCACTAGCTTCCTGCCTTACTTGTCCGTGAGAGGCAGCAGCACCAGCGCGTATCGATAAGTGCACTGTCGTACCATCTCTGCAGCGACCGGTAGTATTTCTGGGTCGTCAGCCAGTTGTAGACGGACCAGCAGTGCAGTCGGGACGCCGTAACAGTGAGTCGGGGCCGGCACAGCGCCGACAGCCAGCGCTCGTCGATCGCTGGCGACACACATGAACTGTCCGATGGAGGGAGACTGGAGCAGGACGACCGTTGGTTGGTCGATCGGTTGGTCGTCGCATCGCCCGACGTATATTTGGTCCTTTCACCGTTTCCGGGCGTGGGCAGTTGGTCGCTTGGCGTGGAGCAGCAAGGAAGTCACCGTCGCGCGGAGTCGGGCTGGAGCCGCTGGCGGCGTGTACGCGTAGTTGGAGTGTGAGGTGCTGCTTGAAAGTGCTACGAAGCTCGACGCCCACCGATCTTGGACATGAAAGTTGAGGCCTCACTTAACTTACTATCGAGCCTCAACTGTTTACATTTCGTCGTTTGATCCGGGTTGTCGCTTTCGGGACATTCCCACAAGCAACAACGTGTGTGGAGGGTTTGAACCAAAGGCTTCACCGTTGACCCTACGTCGGTCTTGGCTGCAGATCTCTAGACCTGCTTCATCGGGTGGGGATTTGTAGGACTCCCCTTAATAGGTCGGAATTCATTACACAAAGGAAGCAACTAACTGGGTATCAGAATACTTGTGGGGAGCACATGACAGTTTCTTAGGCTAAACAGTAGTTGGAGGTGCTCTGCTGAACACTCGCCAGTCGATACGCAGCAAGGGAAGTCATACCTCGTTCAAAGTAACGACACTCCGACCGTAGAAATTTTATGAGCAAATTGTCGAAGTATTCGTAACAAAGTTCCCGAATTTACTGCTATCCAGGAAAGTTCTCACTCTCAAATTATACATGGGTCCGACAGCTGGCTAAACCCTGAAGTGGAAAGCTCTGATGTTTAACGAGTCGTGGAACGTATATCGGAAAGATAGATTAAATGCCATAGGAGGGGGGGTGTTCATTGCAGATGACAAAAATATTGTCTCTAATGATGACGAAGTTTAGTGTGACCGAGAGGTTATTTGGTCGCTTGTAACACGTGCAGGCAAAGGCCTTGACGGAGTGGGTACAACCGTTCTCGTCAGATCATCAAAGTTAAGCGCTGTCGGGCGTGGCTGGCACTTGGATGGGTCACCGTCTGGGCCTCCTTGCACAGCTGCCGTTTTCCGGGGTGCACTAAACCTCCCGTGATGCCAATTGAGGAGCTGATCGACCAAATAGTATCGGCTCCGATCGAAGAAAACCATCATAACGACCGGGAGAGCGGTGTGCTGACCACACGCCCCTCGTATCCGCATCCTCAGCTGAGGATGACACGGCGGTCGGGTGTTCCTGATGGGCCACTTCTGGCCTGAAGACGCTTTTGCTTTTGTAACAGGTGCAGGTAATACAAGGTTAGTTGTTGAATGGTTTTACCTGACACGCTGTTACAGCTGTAGAGTCATTCATAGAAAGTCTATGGTGATGCATTACTAGTTGGAGGCTACTTTAACCTACACAGTATTGAGTGGGAGGTCTATGGATTCAATGAGGGGGGGGGGGGGGCTTACAGACAGACCGTCGTGCGAAGTACATTTGAACACAATTTCTGAAAACTTTTGGCAGCTAGTTCTCCAGCATACACTTAATGGAAGTATCTTAGTCCTTATAGCTATAAATAGGCCGAACTTTATCGACAACGTCTGTATAGAAACGCTGATTATCGATACGGTGTCATTATAGCAACTATGATTACGTATGTTAATAAATCATCTAAGAATGGTAGGAGAGTGTCTCTGCTAGACGGAGCAGACAACCAGTTGCTAGCTTTCATTTAGACAGTGGACTGACATCAATTAGTTCCAGTAAGATGGGAAAAGTTTAAACAGATTGTAAATCGTGGTATGGAGAGTTATGAGCCTAGTAAATGGATTAAGGATGGAAAAGACCCGCCATACATTAATAACAAAATTCGGAAAATGCTGAGGAAGCGGAGGCTGCCGTATTCTCGATTCAAAAGAGAACGCAAAAATGACGACAAGCAAAGGTTAGTAAAGATTCGTGCGTCTTCGTGAGATCTATGCCTGAAGCATACAACGACTGCCACCGTCATACCGTAGCAAAAGATCTGGCGGAGAACCAGAGAAAACACTGGTCGTATGTAAAACCACTAAGTTGGTCTAAGGCTTCCATCCAGTCACTTGTCGACCAGTCAGGTGTGGCAGTTGAAGATAACGAAACGAAAGCCAAGGTTTTAAATTTAAAGTTCACGAAATCGTTCACACAGGAGAATCGTGTAAACATATCGTCATTTGATTATCGGACAGACTAATATTCTTAACTTCCTGCATAATTCTTGAACATATTCTCAATTCGAATGTAATAAATTTTCTTGAGACCGAGAACCTTTTGTCCACGAATCAACACGGTTTTAGAAAGCATCGCCCGTTCGTAACTGAGCCTGCCCTTTCTCACGTGATATATTGCAAGCTATGGATGAAGGGCAACAAGCAGATACCATATTTCCAGATTTTCGGAAAGCGTTTGACATGGTACACCATTCAGGCAGTTAACGAAGGTACGAGCATATGGAATAGGTTCACAAATACTTGAGTGACTGGAAGACTTTTTAAGTAATAGAACCCAGTGTGTTGTCCTCGACGGGGAATGTTAATTAGAGACAAGGGTATCGTCAGGTGTGCCCGAAGGATGTGTGATTTGGCTGACAGGGTGGGCAGAATCTGCGGTTGTTTTCTAATGATTTTGTGGTGTACGGTAATGTGCCGAAGTTGAATGACTTTAGGAGAGTACAAGATGACCTAGACAAAATTTCTAGTTAGTGTAATGAATGTGGAAAAATGTAATTTAATGCTGATGTATAGGAAAAACAAATTCTTAATGTTCGAATAGATCATTAGTTGTGCCCTGCTTCACACAGTCACGTCGTTCAAATAAATGGGCGCAACGTTGCAAAGCGAAATGAAATGGAACGAGCATATTAGGACTGTGCTAGGTTTATTTGGAGAATTTTGGGAAAGCGTGATTCATCTGTAAAGGAGACCCCATGTAGGGCGATGGTGCGACCTATTCTTGAGTATTGCTCGAGTTTGGTATCCGAACCAGGTCGGATTAAAGGACGGCATCAAAACTGTTCAGAGACGGGGTGCTAGATTTGTTACCGGTAGGCTCGAGAAGCAAATGTTAAATTCGTGCTTCGGGAGGTCAAATGGGGGTTCCTGGAGAGGAGGCGACGTTCTTTCCGAGGAACACTATTGACAAAATTTAGAGAACAGGCGTTTGAAGCTGACTGCCGAACGATTCTATTGCCGAGAACATATATACACTCCTGGAAATGGAAAAAAGAAAACATTGACACCGGTGTGTCAGACCCACCATACTTGCTCCGGACACTGCGAGAGGGCTGTACAAGCAATGATCACACGCACGGCACAGCGGACACACCAGGAACCGCGGTGTTGGCCGTCGAATGGCGCTAGCTGCGCAGCATTTGTGCACCGCCGCCGTCAGTGTCAGCCAGTTTGCCGTGGCATACGGAGCTCCATCGCAGTCTTTAACACTGGTAGCATGCCGCGACAGCGTGGACGTGAACCGTATGTGCAGTTGACGGACTTTGAGCGAGGGCGTATAGTGGGCATGCGGGAGGCCGGGTGAACGTACCACCGAATTGCTAAACACGTGGGGCGTGAGGTCTCCACAGTACATCGATGTTGTCGCCAGTGGTCGGCGGAAGGTGCACGTGCCCGTCGACCTGGGACCGGACCGCAGCGACGCACGGATGCACGCCAAGACCGTAGGATCCTACGCAGTGCCGTAGGGGACCGCACCGCCACTTCCCAGCAAATTAGGGACACTGTTGCTCCTGGGGTAACGGTGAGAACTATTCGCAACCGTCTCCATGAAGCTGGGCTACGGTCCCGCACACCGTTAGGCCGTCTTCCGCTCACGCCCCAACATCGTGCAGCCCGCCTCCAGTGGTGTCGCGACAGGCGTGAATGGAGAGACGAATGGAGACGTGTCGTCTTCAGCGATGAGAGTCGCTTCTGCCTTGGTGCCAATGATGGTCGTATGCGTGTTTGGCGTCGTGCAGGTGAGCGCCACAATCAGGACTGCATACGACCGAGGCACACAGGGCCAACACCCGGCATCATGGTGTGGGGAGCGATCTCCTACACTGGCTGTACACCTCTGGTGATCGTCGAGGGGACACTGAATAGTGCACGGTACATCCAAACCGTCATCGAACCCATCGTTCTACCATTCCTAGACCGGCAAGGGAACTTGCTGTTCCAACAGGACAATGCACATCCGCATGTATCCCGTGCCACCCAACGTGCTCTAGAAGGTGTAAGTGAACTACCCTGGCCAGCAAGATCTCCGGATCTGTCCCCCATTGAGTATGTTTGGGACTGGATGAAGTGTCGTCTCACGCGGTCTGCACGTCCAGCACGAACGCTGGTCCAACTGAGGCGCCAGGTGGAAATGGCATGGCAAGCCGTTCCACAGGACTACATCCAGCATCTCTACGATCGTCTCCATGGGAGAATAGCAGCCTGCATTGCTGCGAAAGGTGGATATACACTGTACTATTGCCGACATTATGCATGCTCTGTTGCCTGTGTCTATGTGCCTGTGGTTCTGTCAGTGTGATCACGTGATGTATCTGACCCCAGGAATGTGTCAATAAAGTTTCCCCTTCCTGGGACAATGAATTCACGGTGTTCTTATTTCAATTTCCAGGAGTGTACATTGCATGTAAGGGCCGCGAAGATACGATAAATTAAGGCTCATAGGGTGGCATATAGGCTATGACGTAATCAAACAGCTTATCATCCGCCATGCGTCGTTCAGTGGCTTGCTGCGTATCTATGGAGATGTAGTCCGCCCCTGGTAGCTGAGTGGTCAGCGCGACGGAATATCCTACCTAACGGCCCGGGTTCGATTCCCCGTTGGGTCGGTGATTTTCTCCGCTCAAGGACTGGGTGTTGTGTTGTTCTTATCATTATCGTTTCATCCCCATCGACACGCAAGTTGCCGAAGTGGCGTTAACTCGAAAGACTTCCACCAGGCGAACGGTCTACCCGACGGGAGGCCCTAGCCACGCGGAATTTCCATTTATATAGACAGGTAGATCTAGAGCTCATTTCTTGTTCTGCTGTGTTCAACAATATTTCGCGGGTATAATTCTGGCTAACGGCTATTTATTTTTAAACAGATTTATTGGTATAAAACATTTATCATGAGAAAGTTCTTCAAATGTCTGTCTCTCAGTTGGCCAACTTTTAAGAGAATTTCTTGATTCTATTGGAGCGACTGTGGCTTATTGTTTTTTTAATTGATAATAAAGTAAAAAGCCAATTTCAGGGTCGAGCCTCCAGCTAGAGAACTTGTGTTAAGATTGTCTTAAGAAATTTTAAAAAGTAATCAAACTGTTCCACACACTTCCTGACAGCTCTAAGCAAACGGCGCTGCTCTTCGTCGTCAAATGAAAGCCATCGGCCTCTGTGCCTTGGCGAGAGGTTGTGCCTGAAATTTGGTATTCTCGGCACACTCTCGACACTGTGGATCTCGGGCAATTGAATTCTCTAGCTGCTTCCGTAGTGGAATGTCCCATGTGTCTAGTTCCAACTACTATTTCGTGTTAAAAGTCTGTTAGTTTCCGTCGTGCGGCCAGAATCAGGCCGTAAATCTTCCCACACGAATGACCCGAGTACCTTTTTTATACCTTGTGTACGCGACACTACCGCCATCTGTGTGTGTTCATATTACGTTCATTTGAATCTAGTACACTTCCAGAATGCTACATAATAAATAAGAGTCTGCATGCAGAGAAGAGCATTTACCTAGAGTCGTCTAGAGAAGATAAATCCCGGTCTCCTGTGACTACAAAGATATAGGTAGGTCATTAAGCGCGCACGCCTCGTATGCAAGATTTAGTACAACTGTCTCGAGCGTGGAAGCCAGGGACGAAGAGCGAGGAACGCTTGAAGCAGATTAAGCTCTGCAAAAGTGTGCTGTCGCAAGAGTACCATAGTGTCCAACACAAGCACACAAAGACAAGCGCTTGTACTATGAAGCTGAAGTTAAAGAATAATTGAACCACAAGAATAATTGGTACAAAACTGTGGAAAGTCATGTAATTTTGCAAAACGACACACAAATTTCAGTACACTAATTACCAAACGGGAGATTCGGAGTACTGCTCTCTTTAAGAAACAAGTTTAAATTAGCTAATTCGTGTCTGGAAAACTACTTCGTCACTTTCGAGGCTATGGTAATTCCGAATAACCTGACGCACACGTTCCTCAAGCGTTTTACCACCGATATTTTCATTTGTTACCTGTGTAATGGTTAAAGTGGACACTTTCTTTTAAGAAATCCGGTTCCAATATTTAAAACAGAAGCGGGCACGAGTACAGCAACTAATCCTTAGAAATTCCAGCGGTATTTTATATTTGAATCCGGTCTCGAGTTGCAAGAGCACAATAATTTATGTTGTGCTTTAAACAGTTGATTATCGGTATCTTATGTTGTGCAATTTTTCTATTTTAGTAACGATCAAGATGACGCAACTAACAGTAATTCGTATCTTTATATCGGTGCAAGTCGCCTTTACTCAGAAAATTTTGTTAAGCTTTTATGTACTGCTAGAATGACATGATAAAATCCCAATATCTACACAAAGTGTTCTTAAAGAAGTAACAGATAGGAGCATGCCTTATACTAAAGCGACAAGAAAACGTTATTAATATTTATGGCTCTAGTAGTCCAATCTCAGCTATATGTGAACAAAATAGGACCTAACTGACACGGTAAAGATACTTTAGTTAAAGCAGTACATTGCCAGTAACAGATTGGACTATATACTCTAATTACACACTACAATAAAAATTTTTGTAAAATAGTGTCGTTATCAGGAGAAAGCAAACTGGCGTTCTACGGATCGGAGCGTGGAACGTCAGATCCCTTAATCGGGCAGGTAGGTTAGAAAATTTAAAAAGGGAAACGGATAGGTTGAAGTTAGATATAGTGGGAATTAGTGAGGTTCGGTGGCAGGAAGAACAGGTGAATACAGGATTATAAATACAAAATCAAATAGGGGTAATGCAGGAGTAGGTTTAATAATGAATAAAAAATAGGAGTGCGGTAAGCAACTACAAACAGCATAGTCAACGTATTATTGTGGCCAAGATAGACACGAAGCCCATGCCTGCTACAGTAGTACAAGTTTATATGTCAACTAGCTCTGCAGATGATAAAGAAATTGATAAAATGTGTGATGTCCTGACAAAACTCTACCATCTGGTGAGCAAGATGTATGAGACAGGCAAAATTCCCTCAGACTTCAAGAAGAATATAATAATTCCAATCCCAAAGAAAGCAAGTGCTGACAGGTGAGAAAATTACCGAACTAGGTTTAATAAGTGACAGCTGCAAAATAATGAAACGAATTCTTTACAGGTGAGTGGAAAAACTGTTAGAGGCCGACCTCAGCGAAGATCAGTTTGGATTCCGCAGAAGCACGTGAGGAAATAATGACCCTACGACTTATCTTAGAAAATAGATTAAGGAAAGGCAAACCTACATTTCTAGCATTTGTAGACTTAGAGAAAGCTTTTGACAATGTTGACTGGAATACTCTCTTTCAAATTCTAAAAGTGGCAGGGGCAAAATACAGGGAGCAGAAGGCTATTTACAATTTGTACCGAAACCAGATGGCAGTTATAAGAGTCAGGGGCATGAATGGGAAGCAGCGGTTGGGAAGGGAGTGAGACAGGGTTGTAGACTGTCCCCGATGTTATTCAAACTGTATATTGAGCAAGCAGTAAAGGAAAAAAAAAGAAAAATCCGGAGTAGGTATTAAAGTCCATGGAGAAGAAATAGAAACGTTGCGGCTCGCCGATGACATAGTAATTTTGTCAGAGACAGCGAAGGACTTGGAAGAGCAGTTGAACGGAATGGACAGTGTCTTGAAAAGGGGATATAAGATGAACATCAACAAAAGCAAAGCGAGGATAATGGAATGTAGTTGAATTAAGTCGGGTGATGCTGAGGGAATTAGATTATGAAATGAGACTCTCAAAGTAGTAAAGGAGTTTTGCTATTTCGGGAGCAAAATAACTGATGATGGTCGAAGTGGAGAGGATATATAATGTAGACTGGCAATGGCAAGGAAAGCGTTTCTGAAGAAGAGAAATTTGTTAACTTAGAGTATAGATTTAAGTGTCAGGAAGTCATTTCTGAATGTATTTGTATGGAGTGTAGCCTTGTATGGAAGTGAAACATGGACGATAAATAGTTTCGACAAGAAGAGAATGGAAGCTTTCGAAATGTGGTGCTACAGAAGAATGCTGCAGTTTGGATTGGTAGATCACATACCTAATGAGGAGGTATTGAATAGAATTGGGGGAAAGAGGAGTTCGTGGCACAACTTGACTTGGAGAGGGGACCGGTTGGTAGGACATGTTCTGAGGCATCAAGGGATCACAAATTTAGCATTGGAGGGAAGCGTGGAGGGTAAAAATCGTAGAGGGAGACCAAGAGATGAATACACTAAGCAGATTCAGAAGGATGTAGGTTGCAGTAAGTACTGGGAGATGAAGAAGTTTGCACAAGATAGAGTAGCATGGAGAGCTGCTTCAAACCAGTCTCAGGACTGAAGACAACAACAACAACAACAACAACTATTGTTAACGAGCACAAGGGTCTCATCAGTCCGCTGTTTACGTCGCCCTTCTCTGTTACCCTCAGCGCAACAATGCTCCTTGGCAAATAGTTTCTGCATCCTAATAAATCAGAGAATCGAGTGGTGGTGAAAAAGACGGCTGACGCCATGTGGATTAGGAGCGAGATTAGAATGGATCATGCTACTAAATATAAGCTTAATAAGGATATTTACGATGTGCTACAGACTTGCAATTTCAGTGTTTAAGGAACAAGGTGGATGAGTGGGTTAGTGAGAAGTTTAATGAAATTTGAAGCGTACGGCTTAATAAGCTTAGACGTCTGGGTCTCAAAAGTGCTATGAATGCAACGGCTCCAGAGTCTCATAAGTTTGATGAGAGGGTGTTAAACTTAATCGATATTCGTTTCACAGGAGTGGATATGTCACTGCTTACTAAGAGACCAGATTTCGCACTACGGCTGCCTATGTATGTTGGTGGTGTTGCTGGCTTGAGTGCTGAAGTAATCAGAAGGAAAGTGAAGCAGCCGCCAGGGCGAAGGAACTGTGTCCTAAGCAGCGCTGTAGCGCTGAGGGCAATAGGTAGCGGCGACGTAAACAGCGTGTTTTGCTATTATCAACAGTAAACTAAGAGAACAAGATGCGTTAGTTATTAGGATAGATAAGGGCAATACGCTGGTCGTCCTATCTGAATTAGCATACAGGGAACAGGTTGTAAGTTTTTTTTTTAACAAATAATGATATGCGTGTGGTAGAGAAAGATCTGTGAACGCTGCCTTAAAAGAGACGGTTGATAATTTGCAGTTCTTCTTGACGCCTGGCGAGAAACACTGGACGATACGCATGAAACCAAGCTGCCTGTGTTTAACACACGGATGAAGTTGCATGAGGCTGATCTTTTCCTATCTCCCCCCCCCCCCCCCCCCCCCACAGTTTCTGTTTCGCCAACTGAAAGAGATTTAAAAAATGATAGGTAACTTGTAACTTTAGCGTTCTGAATACCGCTGTTTTTGCAAAAGGGGCGTCAGTAGTTCCAGTTGATGAAGGACATGATTATGGCTTTTTTCGATATCGCGAACCTATATAGAACGTCATATATATAGAACGTCATACTTGATAAGACGCTTATGCTGATTAAGGATAATGTTGTACATAGTGCGACTATGAGTAGTAGAGCTGACAGAATTTCTGTATCCCCTGCAGTTTATTTTATAAGGTAACTATTTTAGTATCTACAGCAAAGTGTATCAGCAGCCACAGGGACTGGCCGTGGATAATTATCTCTAGGCCTCGCACGCTAATATTTTTATCACCAATCTGAAGCTTAACAGTTTTAGTAGATATAAGGAGTTGTTGGATGACGTTGTGTTCTATAGAAGAATGCTGATGATGTTTCCGTGATTTTAAAGGAGACATATAACAAGATAGTCTAGATTTTTAATCTATATAATAAGCAATAACCTAAGATGAGATATGAAGTCGAAGTTAAAGCAGGTAGGAAACTGAGCTTTTTGGACTCACTTATCATAAGAAAAGATGAGGGTCTCTGCGTTTCGATTTTCGGAAAGCCGACACAGTCTGATATCGTCATATGTACTGACTCGAATCTTCTTTCCAGATATATTGCACGTATAATACGGTTTCCCTTGTATTATAGTGACGTTATGAAAGAGTTACATATTTTGAAACTGGCAGCTGTAACTAACGGCTATAAAAGCATCAGCGGTGTCCACATCGCACAGGAAACAAGTGTGCAGAAAGCCATTGCAGACAGATGATGTCAGGGAATTACTAATGTTGCAGTGTAGTGGGCCTATTTCAGATAGGTTCGCCTGTGTGCTCCCAAAGACATTTACGCTAGGTTTTCGATGGAGTGGGCTGGAACTGCGGGGTGAAGGCAACGTGGGCAGTAAATACGGACCATAAGGTGTTTCCAAGTTAAATTGCGGTCCGTGTGAGTGTTTTTACGAGTACGTTGGACAGACAGGCAGGAGTTTTGTTAAACGCTTCAAAGAGAGTGTCGACCTGGTAATAGAACCGCCTTCGGGCAGCGTTTAAGAGGTGAGGGCCACCGAGTCGGTACTATAGATCAACCTATAAAGATTTTGCAATATGCGCTGAAGGATATGCAACTGGGTATTCTGGAAGAACTGCAGATTTTCAAAATCAAAATAAAGGAACTGGAGGATAAGGATCTGAATAAAAAGATACAGTTCAGTTATAATCGGTCTTTCGCCCTGTTTCAGAATAATTTCTAATGCCATGCCAAATGATTGTTATCGATCTGCCTTTTCTCTCCCATTCTCACTCCTATGTTTCCGCCTCCCTCTGCCACACCTTCGTATCCAGCTCACCCTCCCCCCCCCCCCCCCCACGCATATATTTCTGTCCGATTACTTCAAATCCCCCGTCGCCTGTTCATTTTTTATTTTTAAGTTAATAATGCTTAAAGAATTTGTGGTAGAGTATGCCATGTACGTATTGTGGTGCTGTCCACTAGTCTGTACTCTTCCCTCTTACTGTCATACCTCGTTGGTACCTGAGGTGAGGCCTCTTCTTAGAGACATGTGACCGCAGAATAAAAAATGGCCTTGCTTTCGATTTACGCCACAAGGGTCCGACTTATGAGGGAAAAATATGTTGCTTAGTACGTTATAAACAGCAACGCTCTTTAACTGAAACTTTTTGATCGTCCTTTGTATGTGTGATAGTGTAATGGATGTACGGGTACTGTTGTTCCTAAGAATACTGCGTGGGCAACATTCAGCGGTAGTATGCTCCAAAACAAGAAAAATATGTATAGTACACACGGGCTCTAACATGCGGACCTTAAGAGCTACGAGCACTTGTATATTTTCGGTACTGTGATACTTATTTCTTCTGCTGCAAGCTCTTTGGTTTCCGCATTTTTGGAGGAGGTAGTATGGACCAAACCAAGAAAATGTGGGCTCTAAAATGCGTACCTTAGGATCTATGGACACACGTGAAGTAGAAGAGACGGGTTTCACTGCACCGAAGCATAGTTCTTAAGGTATGCATGTTAGGGCCCATATTTACGACACATCTTTTTATTGGTTCGTACATACCAAATCCCCCCAAAATATGGAAACCAAAGAGATTTCAGCAGAAAAGATGTGTTTCACAGTATGGAAAATGAACAAGTGCTGGTAGCTCTTACATGATTGATTTTAGATCCTATGTTTACTAGACATTATATATTTGTTTCGATCCCTACTAAACTATCTACCCTAAAATCGTTGCCGGTACATGTAATCCACTGTTAGAGGTATCAGAACGATTCTTGCTTATAACTTTCGACTCCGTCGTTTCCAGACAGGGGCCCCTTACATCTCATTAATAAATTTTTCGTACTCCGTCATCTCTGAAAGTTCATAATATCACCACGCAGTCACCCTGCACTTGAAACACAGCTCTGCATGAGTGCAACACATGCATAATGAGGAAGACAGAAATGAATCCGCTGAATGATGATACTGCAGAATCGCGTGGGATTAGCCGAACGGTCTAAGGCGCTGCATTCATGGCATTCATGGACTGTGCGGCTGGTCCCGCCGGAGATTCGAGTCCTCCCGCGGACATGGCTGTGTGTGTGTTCGTACTTAGGATAATTTAGGTTAAGTGGTGTGTAAGCTTAGCGACTGATGACCTTAGCAGTTAAGTCCCATAAGATTTCATACACATTTGAACATTTGAAATACTGCAGAATACCGATAAAGATCAAATGAGTTGGTCAACTATGAAGAGATAACACAATGAGTAACGAGGAAGGATGTCTGATACAATACACAATGAAATAAAAGAGACAGAGTTATTGAATGGAGGTTTTGAGTCACTGCTAAAAACAACAGTTGTAGAAGAATTGGGTTCTGGACATTTTAGGCAATGTAATCGAACCCAACAATTGCAAAGTGTGACCGATTCACATAAATTATTAACTTACACGAATCACCTATAGTCGAAATTTTTGAAATTGTTCAGAACAGGGAAAGTATTTGTTTTAAACTTAAAAAAATCGCAGTTTATACCTACCATGAAAGACGTGCTTGCTCTTAAAATGTTTAACACAAGCAGAGTATTAGTTTATGTCACTGGAGCAAACTTGATTCGCCAACTTACGGCGTTCCGAGAATTTCTGTCGCTGGCCGCTGTCTGCGGCGACCGAGCTGCTGGCTGACTGACACCCAGTGTCCTCCGCCACACCAGCAAGAAACGGCTCCCTCCTCCCAGTGAAACCAAAGGCTTTTACCACCCAGTTGAACATCGGCATTTACTCGCACTTCAAACCGTAAATTTATGCTGACTTCAAGGGTGTTTAATTACTTCTGACCGTGCGTAACCTAAAGGAATGTAGATTTAATTTTAAGGCTGCTAATTTATTATGGATCTCTCTCCAAAGCGATATGTGGATAACGGAAAGATTTGCAATTTTTTGACGAATAGTGAAAGGAAACACACTGTACAATCTCCTCACTGCATACCTCATAGTTGTATCCGCTCCTCAGCTGTGAGTTGTAGACTGTTTCTTATCTTACCTTACGACAGTTCCCCTATAAAGAAAATTACTTATACGAAGATTAGCGGTTGCCACTTCTGGAGGAGCAATTTAACTTTACTGTTTGTGAAATAAGCACTGAATTCACATACACTATGTGATCAAAAGTACCCGGATACCTGGCTGAAAATGACTTACTAGTTCGTGGCGCCCTCCATCGATAATGCTGGAATTCAATACAGTGTTAGCCCACCCTTAGTCTCGATGACACCTTCCACTCTCGCAGGCATACGTTCATTCAGGTGCTGGAAGGTTTCTTGGGGAATCGTAGTACATTCTTCATAGACTGCCTCACTGAGGACAGGTATTGATGTTGGTCTGTGAGGCCTGGCACGAAGTCGGCGTTCCAAAACATCCCAAAGGTGTTCTATAGGATTCAGGTCAGGACTATGTGCAGGCCAGTACATTACAGGAATGTTACTCCGCCGCAGGCCGTGCATGATGAACAGGTGCTCGATCGTGTTGACAGATGCAATCGCCATCCCCGAATTGCTCTTCAACATTGGGAAGCAAGAATATGCTTAAAACATCAATGTAGGCCTGTGCTGTGATAGTGCCACGCAAAGCAACAACGGGTGCAAGTCCCCTCCATGAAACACATGACCGCACCATAACACCACCGCCTCCGAATTGTTCTGTTGGCGCTACACACGCTGGCAGATAACGTTCACTGGGCATTCGCCATACCCACACCCTGCCAATTTATTATTGAGTACCGTGATTAGTAGCTCCATACAACGTTTTTCCACTGTTCAATCATCCATTGTTTACGCTCCTTACAACAAGCGAGGCGACGTTCGGCATCTACAGCCGTGATGTGTGGCTAGTGAGCAACCGCTCGACTAGATATCCAAGTTTCCTCACCTCCCACCTAACTGTCATAGAACTTGCAGTGGATCCTGATGCAGTTTGGAATTCCTGTGTGATTGTCTGGATAGATGTCTGCCTATTATGACCCTCTTCAGCTGTCGGCGGTCTCTGTCAGTCAACAGACGAGGTCGGCCTGTACGCTTTTGTGCTGTACGTGTCCCTTCACGTCTCCACTTCACTACCACATCGGAAACAGTGGACCCAGGGATGTTTAGGAGTGTGTAAATACCTCGTACAGACGTATGACGCAAGTGACACCCAATCATCTGACCACGTTCGAAATCCGCGAGTTCCGCGGAGCACCCTATTCTGCTCTCTCACGATGTCTAATGGCTACTGCGGTCGCTGTTATGGAGTACCTGGCGGTAGGTGGCAGCACAATGCACATAATATGAAAACCGCATGTTTATGGGGTATCCGGATACTTTTGATCACATAGTGTATAACTTATATTTTCAAAGTGTTTGCCCATAAAAAATTTACATATCTTTTATCAAATTTACGTTCTACCGTTACAGAAATAATTCTATTTGTGCGCCGAATCCGGTAGAGTGCTGTACTTTTCATACACAGTAGCAGTCTGTAACCAGTATATCGTCTTACTTATTGTAAAAGTCGGTATTGCGTACGAAAGCCGCAAATACTGACTGCAGGTGAAAAGTGGTTAACTGTGCCACAATGAAATTGGTGTCTTTGCTACGGAATAAGTTGCTTCGTTGCTTCCAGAGAGGTATAGTCCAGAAGACATAGACAGGTAGATGTCTTGTTATTCATAAAACTGCTTTACATTTAGTAGATCATTATTTACAAGGTGCGACTGTAAAGTAATGAGACTGATGTGGAAAAAAAAATGTTGCTTACCGTTTCAGTCAAGTTTAGTGTTGTCTCCTTCAGAGTAGTTCCCTTCTGATTGCACACACATTTTCTAGCGCTTCTGCCATTGATGGTAACATTTCTGGAACTCATCTTCTGTAATATTCTCCAAGTCCCAAGACCCTCGTCACAGCTTTTTGGACATCTTGTGTTGTTTGATAATGGTGTCCCTTGACCGCAGTTTTGACTCTTGGAAATAGAAAGAAGTCGCACGGAGCGATATCTGGTGAATAAGATGGCTGTGGTAGTACTGAAATTTGTTTTGAGGTTAAAAATGGCTGTACTGACAGAGCAGTGTGGGCTGGCGCATTGCCGGCCGCGCTGGGCGATCGGTTCTAGGCGCTACAATCTGGAACCGCGCGACCGCTACGGTCGCAGGTTCGAATCCTGCCTTGGGCATGGATGTGTGTGATGTCCTTAGGTTAGTTAGGTTTAAGTAGTTCTAAGTTCTAGGGGTCTGATGACCTCAGAAGTTAAGTCCCATAGTGCTCAGAGCAATTTGAACCATTTTGATGGCGCATTATGGTGATGCAGAATCCACTTATCACCAATGTTGGCACGCACACGAAGAACTCTTTTACGAAGTCTTTCTTTAATTTCTTTGTAGTAATATTGGTTAACTGTTTGTCCAGGAGGCACCCACTCTTTATCAACAATTCCCTTCTAATTCCCTTGGAATCAAAGCAGCACATAAGCATTCATTTCACTTTTGACTTGAACATTCGTTCTGCCTAAACTAAACATTTTATGCCAGGGAAAAACTTGAGCTCTTGACATAACCTCCTCTCCAAAAGCCTTCTGAAGCTTACCGTAAGTTGTCGTCGCGTTTTCACCCAATTTAACACAGAAAGAAATGGCATACCGTTGCCCAAAATTATGCGGCTCCATTTCCGTGACGAGAGACACAAACACGTGTTAACTTGTTACAACACAACTTAAGACTGAGCAGTTGCATCGATGTGCTGCTTGGTCTAGAAGCAGCTTACAGACCAAGGTCAAAGATGATGTGCTTATGCGAGGCTGCAGGGTTGCCACATCTTGCAAAGAAAATAAGTCTCATTACTTTATTGTCGCACCTCGTAGACTTACTCGACACAGCAATGGAACCTAGGGAGGTAGTACACTCTTACGAGTGCTCATGGACAGATCTCGAGATACCGGCACTGATGCTATTTCATATACACATGTTCTGACTTTGAGTGCTGCAGGTTTACTTAAAAGTAGAGTTGATGGAGAAAGACTACTGAAATTACCTATAACAAAGCTATGAACAGTTTTTGGTGTTATATGTGGATGTAAACTGTCCAGGCTTGTACTAATGATGGAATCTTCTCTGGCTAGTATCCGGGTGGCTGCGTTAAAATACCGCGAAATTTTGATGAGTGTCACTGTCATTATCTTCCGCCCAGAATAATCTTCGACAGAAGGGGATTAAAGTGACACTCAATGAAACCTCACGGAATTTCAGCGCAGTCACTCGAACAGAATCCCAAGGAGTTTAAGTCAGTTTCTAGTGTTTCCTCCAAATTAGAAGACAAAAGCTTTTTATATTTCCTTATTCATTACATAAAAGGATTAATAGTCAATATTATACATATTTATACATTTTAATTTTTCGCTGTATATCACCTGGGAAATTATGACCACTGACTTACTATCGATACAAACATGCGTTAGCAGCGTCACCTGGAAAGGAATGACTGCTTGTCTGACACACACACATAGCATGTAGTATCAGTGAACATGCTCTTGAGCGTGCTGTCCGAGTGTAGAATGGGGAAGGCTCGCGATATATCTGAGTTCGATCGAGGGCATATTGTGATGGTCCGGAGGCTCGACATGAGCATTTCGGAAACTGCACGACTTGTCGGGTGTTAGAGAAGTGCTGTGGCGAGAGTTTTCAACACATGGAGAAACCAAGGCGAAACCATGTCCAGACGCCGTGGGATTGGGCGACCACGTCTCACTACAGATGTTGGACATCATATGCTGGGCAGACTGGTAAAACTCTACAGGCGGCGAACTGTGGTGGAACTAACTCGGATTTTAATGCTGGGCA
The DNA here is from genome assembly GCF_023897955.1 of Schistocerca gregaria. Classification (NCBI taxonomy): domain Eukaryota; kingdom Metazoa; phylum Arthropoda; class Insecta; order Orthoptera; family Acrididae; genus Schistocerca; species Schistocerca gregaria. The sequence continues at coordinate 679,757,613 of NC_064921.1, forward strand.
GAGTACAAATGTGTCTGAACACATGGTGTACCTAATAATCCGAGTGACGGTCCTCCACAGCCGACGACCCATACATGTGCCAATGTTAGCTCCCCAATATTGGCAACTACAACTAAAGTGGACACGTTACCGTCGGCACTGGACGTTGGCGCAGTGGCAGAGCGTTGCATGGTCTGGTGAATCCCGGTATTTTCTTCATCACGCCGTTGGGAAGGCGCGAGTCCCTCGTCTTCCAGAGAACACCTGTACTGCGAGACAGAGACAAGCTAGCGGTGGCTCAATTATGCTTTGGGAAACATCCACGCGATCATCCATGGATCGATTGGAGCTCATGCGAGACATCATGCCGGCCAAGGAGTATCGTACGATGGTTGCACCCCAAGTATAAGCTTGCTTGACGATCATGTTTCCCGACGGCAGTGGCACTTTTCAACGTGATTATGCGCCTTTTCAGAAGGCCAGAAGTGTGATGGATCGGTTTGAGAATCACAGTAGTGAACTCCAACTGATGTGCTGGTCGCCCAATTCGTCAGATCTGAACCCATTCGAACACATCTGGGATGTGATTGAACGTGGCGTCGGAGCTCGTCACCCCCTCCACACGGAAATTACGGGAACTAGGTGACCTGGGTGTGCAGATGTGGTGCCAACTCCCCCACCCCCCAGCGACCTAGCAAGGCCTCATTGCTTCCGTGCCACGACGCGTCAGAGATGTTGTCCGAGACAATGGTGGACGTACCAGATTACAAGCAATACTGTTAGGGGAAGAGTGAGCATCATAATAGATATATAAATCACCACTTCCGTTGCCAGGCTTTTATTTTTAAGTTCACAAGTGGTTTCAGGCAAGGGCGGAGGCGACCATCGCACGCAAGCGCTGTACACAGCCTCGCGATACACAGGGTCGAAGCACACGACTAATTGCACGTGATGGTGGGCATTTATTAGCCCAAAAGCGGTCTTGAATTTAAAAATACATGCCTTACAACTGAGGTGGTGATTTCCATGTCTATTACAAATTCTTTTCAATTCTATTCTTAGTGTTAAGCTACTCAGTAATTTTTGTGGCAGATATATCGATAAATTCGTCTACAGTAATGACTTTAGATATGAAATTTATTCGTATAAAATACGTTGACGATGTTTGTTTCAAAAGGTCCTGATGTTCTTCGTTTGCTTTTTTTTTCATTGAAGCTACGCTATCTGTAGCAACAGTGTCCTATTTATGGTGGTTGCCACACTAGAGAAACGTAAAGTCTTCAGCAGGAATGTAGTTTCTTAGACTAATTTACTCTTTATTACCGCAGGGACCGCCCGTTTTGCCAGAAACTCATTATAAAGAGAGCGCTCTTACAAGAGCGAGACCGCATTGGCCCTTTACGGCAACTCAGTGCCGGAGACGAGAATCGTTTTTATCAAGCCAACTCGCTTTGTCACCCTCGGCAGCTCAATATGGAAAACGTTCCTCTCAATAATAAGCTGTCGAGTCTCGACCTTTTCCTTGAAGTTTCTGTAAGAGGGCTACATTACGGAAATTGCATTTCAGGCACAAATGATTATTTCTTAGTTTTATGCAGTCCGGTATAATTACTACCTTACGGTGGTATTAACGTCTAAAGTTATTATCGACGAGAAAGCTTGTTTCGCTAAAGTGAAAAATAAATCAACGATTTATTTTTACAGTTTGTGACTTCTGAATTACACCTACACGTCGTTGACTTAGTAGATTTTCACTATCATGTCTGTCCAGTGATCAGTATGCGCTCTCAGATGAAGATGCAAAGTTATAATGAAGTTATCCCACAGACGCGGGGAAATCTACTGAAAGCAGTCCACTGTTCGTGACCTCAAGTTATGTCTGTAGGTGTCACAGCAGCTGAAAAAGATACAGCGAGCGACTGGCTCAATGTTAGCTGCCACTTGCGGAAGCAAACTCGACTATCAGACACCCCCGTAACATTCAGCGTCGACATCGTCCGTAAGGAAAGTAATATTTTTCGGTTGTAACGAAAAATATTAACTTTGAGCGAAAAAATTTCCGCTGTGGGAGGAGAATTCCTTAACTGATCTTTGCTGTTGGCTAGTGTCGACATTCACGTCATCCTTTTTCGTTTTCAAGTGAACGCATAACATACCGGCAACATACAAAAGACACAGATAGAAAAGTGCGGGGAAAGGAAGTGGGAATGTGAATAATACTTTGAACAATATTACTGGCAAGTGCTTACTTAGTACGTCCCATTGTAGCAGTGTACGTAAATACTTTGGACAGCTTCCATATTATGGAAAGTACGCGGGGCATTCAACAAATAATGCAACACATTTGTTCTGAAAGCTGCCTGGCTTTTACAGAATTGGAATGCATCATACTATTCGCCACTCGTTTAACTACAAAACCCTATTTCTCAACGTAATCTCCGTTCACTGGGACGGTCTTACGCCAGCTTACTGGGTGCGTCTATATGCCTGCACGTCTTGCTGCCTCAACAGTCCAATGTAGTTTTTTGAGCTCGTTTCGGGTGAACAAACTTATGGGAGGCGTTGCGATGTCATGCAGAAGCAGAAGGTCATTTGCGTTTTGTTGCGACAAACACATAGAAGTCGGTTCTTCAATTTCTTGAGGGTCGCAGTTTACACATTAAATTTGATCGTTGCACATTGGACAGGTTCCAAACTATGGAAAGTACGCAGGGCATTCAACAAGTAATGCAATACATTTGTTCTGAAAGCAGCTTGGCTTTTACAGAATTGGAATGCATCATACTATTCGCCACTCGTTTAACTACAAAACCCTATTTCTCAACGTAATCTCCGTTCACTGGGACGGTCTTACGCCAGCTTACTGGGTGCGTCTGTATGCCTGCACGTCTTGCTGCCTCAACAGTCCAATGTAGTTTTTTGAGCTCGTTTCGGGTGAACAAACTTATGGGAGGCGTTGCGATGTCATGCAGAAGTAGAAGGTCATTTGCGTTTTGTTGGGACAAACACACAGAAGTCGGTTCTTCAATTTCTTGAGGGTCGCAGTTTACACATTAAAGTTGATCGTTGCACTATGAGGGAGGACACCAAACACCCAGTAACCTCTTCAGAGTGCGGGATGACCATCGACGTGACTTCCCCTGCTAAGGGTGCGGCTTTGAATTTTTTCTTTGGAGGAGAGGTTTCGTGGTGCCACTTCAGGGATTGCCATTTTGTTTCCGATTTGAAGTGATGTTTCATCTTCGGTGACGATGTTCAACAAAATATTGTCAGGATGAGCCTCATAACGCCCAAGCAGTTCCGCACAAGTTGCTCTTTATGCTCTTCTGTTAGGCGGAGAGGAATCCAGCGGGCACACACCACTGAGTACCCCAACTGGTTGACTAATGTGCCAGCTCTACCAACAGAGACGTCCTGTTAAGCAGCGAGGTGTTTGATTGTGATCTGCCGATCTGCTCGAGTGTGAGTGTCCGCATGTTCGAACATTGCAGAAGTCGTAGCTGAGTGCAGTCGGCTTGGACACGGGAGATAGGACAGGTTTGCACAACCTTCTTGCTATGATGACAGACGTGCACACAACGACTCACAGTGCTTTTGTTCGCCGGCCTGTGTGGTCGAGTGGTTCTAGGCGCTTCAGTCTGGAACCGCGCGACCGCTACGGTCGCAGATTCGAATCCTGCCTCGGGCATGGATGTGTGTGATGTTCTTAGGTTAGTTAGGTTTAAGTAGTTCTAAGTTCTAGGGGACTTAAGACCTCTTCTGCACCCATAGTGCTCAGAGCCATTTGAACCACTTTTTTTTCTGCCAGGTCTCCGTAAACATTCCGCAAGCGCTGATGAACATCTGCGATGCTCTGGTTTTGCATCAAAATAAGGTAATAAAAAGAAAACACCGTACTACCTCTCTCCTTGGAACAAACCTCCGTTAAAGACTCCATTTTGAAAGTTACGTATGGTGCCTCCAGATATTGAAACTTCTTTAAACTATTTCACAATATATTTCACAGTATCCCAAAACAAATTCCGTATTTTTTCAACCGAAAATGGCCGATAAGAAAATTGGTAGCATTGCTATTGGACGCCTCTCGTACTACAAAATAAAAAGATGATTTTGGTCGTTGTAAAGGATTTAAACTGGGGTTTAAACGGCCACAGCTTCACGAAGAAATCCGCGTTGCTTCTTGTGCTCAGCGCCAAAGGAATAACAGACATACAAACTCAGGCAGATTAGCCAACGTTCTCCTGAGGTAAATATGAGTGACTATCTCCCAAAGCCGGCCTGATTCGTTCCACACTTCACCCTATAAAACTAGTCGGCCGAAGACCAAGTAGCTTCAGCACGCTGACGAAAACTACGCGGCAGTACAATTCTATTCAAAAAGAAGGAACACATTTCAAACATTTATTTCTTCCAAACTACAAAAGATAGAAATGCAGTTCCAACGTTCCGGGAAAAAGAAAAGTTCAAATTTTTATGCACTCAATTTGAGCTTACGTGTTACACGACAAATACCAAAACAATGGCTCATTTCCTGCCACACACGAAGCAGCTTGTCTCTCGCTATCGAATTCACAGCTTTAAATATCCGATGTCGCAGACATCCGAGAGTGTCAGTCATAGGGGGGATAAGAGCGCGGTCTTTTACGTAAACCCACAGATAAAAGGTCAGAATGTGTGACGTTTGGGATGCTGGATTGGAGAAAAGATGAAATTCATTACCGGTGGCCTTCCAGGTCTGCAGACCTCACACCTTGCGACTTTTGTGTGTGGGTTGCGTAAAAGACTGCCTTTTTATCCGCCCTATGCCTGACACTCTTGTCTGCGAAATTCATAACGAGAGTCCAGCTGCTTCGTATGTAGCAGGAAATGAGGAAACGTTTTGCAATTTGTCTCTTAACACATGGTGCTCTCATCGAATGCATATAAATTTGAACTTTTCTCTTTCTAGGAACGTTGCAACTTTGTTTGTATCTTTTATAGTTTGGAAATAATAAATGTTTGAAATCTGTGTTTTCTTTTTGGATAGCCTTGTTTATGCAGGGTGCTCATTTTAACTGAAGATATTGAAATATCTCGAAAACTACACATCGAACAGAAAATAAGATAATTCCAATTTGTTTGTCTCGGAGAGGAACACCCAATGATACCACACTCGACCCCCATACCACCACGTGCGTGAGTGGCAGGGAGCAACTTTGTAATCTTGAGTGGGAATCCCCGTTTTTATTACAGATTACGATTCTATGGCAGAATTTACATACGTCTTGTTTGACGTGTTTTGTTCGTTTCACCACGGTGGCACCCAAATCGAAGGAATGGAAATGGGTATCAATCGTACTTTCCTACATACACCTCAATGGTCCTAGAATGTCCAGTGGCACTTAAGGCTCCACTTCCATGCTGCGACAGGAGGACATACCAGTATTTCGTAACTTATAATAGGCAATTCCATTCGTAACGATGTATTCCTCCGACATATCGACCATGCGGATACTCTACGCGCCACTATGCCCGCGTCCCGATGCAAACGGTACTCTACTTTTCCAATTAGAGTAAGTGTTCAAACGTAGTACCACCAGCTTCAGCACACTTAATGATCCGCCTTTCAAATAACCGAACAAAGGCCAGAAACGTATCTGCGGAAATGTCAGCAGTCGACCATGTCTTTATGGCCTGTTGGCACCTGCTGGTACAGGTTATCTTTTAAATACCCCCACAGAAAGAAATCTGGCGACGTCAAATGCGGCGACACAGCGAGCCAAATAATAGGGTCACCTCTGTCGATCCACCGACCTCTGTAAACGTGGACTAGTACCTCCCGTGCTTCAATTGTTAATGCGCTGAGTTATCGTCATGCTGAAACCACATACTTTGTGGAACGTCTAGGGCAATATACAGCAGAAGTACCGGTATTTCCTGTTCCAAAAACGCTAGATATTTGCGTCCATTCAACGTGTCGTCTATAAAATACGGACCAATGGGTTTGATCCCCTTGATGCCACACCACATGTTAACCGACCACGGACGTTGACGGTCAACTTGCCGTAACCAGTGGAGGTTGTCTACACTCCAGTAGTGCATGTTATGCCGGTTAAAGCCACCATGGTTTGTGAATGTAGACTCATCGGAAAATAGTACATTGGCAAAGAACGTGGGGGATAGTTTGCATTTACTGACGTGCCCATTAAAAAAATACTATCATGTTATGGACAGGGGTTCCATAATGTTCTTGATTTAGTGACACATGGTTTGGATGATGCTTATGACGATGTGGTATTGTGACAGTACCACCTATGGACATGTCGGATCGTGATGTAATTGCCGGGAGCTTATCTGTGGGTTGCGGTGCTCTGCCGTTAGTATAGCTATTTCATTAGTTTCTCCTGTAACAGGTTTGCTTCGTTTCCTTCTGCCAGTCTGTACGCCGCCATCAGGCATAAAGGCGTTGCCAAACTTGTAAAAGAACGAACAAGAGCGAGCTGTCTCTGGAAAACGTTCGGCACATAAGCAAACAGTAGCTTCAACATTTCTGCTACGTTCTACGTAAATCAGGATCATTTCAGTCTTTTCTTCTGTGGTTGCAACACTCATCGTCCACTTGCACGTCTGTTCTCCAAGTGTGCACCATATGTGAGCTCCGTTCGCATTGTACTTCCTGTTACGATACGCCATAATTCGTTACACGGTCACAGATGAGCGTCGAGCAATCCCATATTCGACATGTCGGAGGAATACGAATGGAGTTTACTGTTATAAGTTATTGAACAACGGCCTGTCCTAATCTCGCAGCGTGGTGGTGGGGTCCCACGTGTCATTGGATGTTTAGGACCATTGAGTATATGTCGTCAATTACGACTGTGAACCCATTTCTATTCCTTAGTTTACAGCGCTATCTGTGACGAAAATACAGGACATGCTTTAGACAAAACGTGTGTAGATTTCGCCGTAGAATCGCAATCTGGAACAAAAAGTGGGGTACCCATTGAAGATTTCAAAGTTGCCCCCGCCACCCGCGCAGGGGTGGGATAGGTGGGGTCGAGTGTGGTGTCGTTGGATGACTACCACCGAGTCAAACAACTTGGAGTGACAACTTTTTTAATCCGATGTTTAGTTTTCGCGATATTGCATTGTCTTCAGTTACAATGGATACCCTGTATGAATCAGCTACAAGTAAAGTCATTCAATCATTCTCTACCTACAAACGAAGTAATATTAGGGTACAACTTTCCGTCGGCGACCAAAAAAAGGAAGTACATATTACGGCTTTCGCGCTAGTGGATTTAGGAAGGTCGTGCGAACCTAAATCAGGTTCATATGATGGGAATTGAACTCCGTTCCTCTTGAAAACGAGCTAGCCGTTCGCTTATCAAGGCCCTTAGATTAAATTTGATACAATGAGAGAGGGGAGAGAGTAGGGTCAGTTGGGAATATGAAGGCAGAGAAACAACAGGATAACATTTGTCACAAACAAGGAAGCTTATTTTGAGATTTCCTAGAAATCAGACTTTTTCAGAAAATAAACATTGTTGCTGGTGTAATATGAGGCAGCATGTAAACTGAGAGCGTTGTGGAAATGCTGAACAGAATAAGGCGGGTTACGCTACAAGAAGACGTTGTGGTTCGCGGAGAGCACTCTCGAAATTTCGAGAACCTACGTTGCAGTACAAACCAAGTAACGCGTCACTTCCACCAACATAAATTTCGTGTATAAATCGCAACGATAAAATAAAAACAAATCGGATAAGTACAGAAGGGTATAGACAGTCATTGATCCTGCATGCCATTCGCGAATTGAATAGGAAAGGAGTAAAACGAGCCCTATGTGTCACGAAATCTCCCTCACACACCTAACTGTAGCTTGGAAAATACCACAGTAGCTGTCGATTTGGTAATCTTGAATTTTTATGTGAACTATGTGTGTGCTGGTGATGGAAGGGTTATACAGGGTGTTACAAAAAGGTACGGCCAAACTTTCAGGAAACATTCCTCACACACAAATAAAGAAAAGATGTTATGTGGACATGTACTTCCTCGAATCACAGGCAGTTGGCCCAATTGAAAGAAGGTAATGTTGACTTCGGTGCTTGTGTTCACATGTGACTCATTGCTCTACAGTACTAGCATCAAGCACATCAGTACGTAGCATCAACAGGTTAGTGTTCATCACGAACATGGTTTTGCAGTCAGTGAAATGTTTACAAATGTGGAGTTGGCAGATGCCCAATTGATGTATGGATTAGAACGGGGCAATAGGCGTGGCGCGGTACGTTTGTATTCAGACAGATTACCAGAACGAAGGTGTACCGACAGGAAGACGTTCGAAGCAATTGATCGACGTCTTAGAGAGCACGGAACATTCCAGCCTATGACTCGCGACTGGGGAAGACCTAGAACGACGAGGACACCTGCAATGGACGAGGCAATTCTTCGTGCAGTTGACGATAACCCTAATGTCAGCGTCAGAGAAGTTGCTGCTGTACAAGGTAACGTTGACCACGTCACTGTATGGAAAGTGCTACGGGAGAACCAGTTGTTTCCGTACCATGTACAGCGTGTGCAGGCATAATCAGCAGCTGATTGGCTTCCACGGGTACACTTCTGCGAATGGTTCATCCAACAATGTGTCAATCCTCATTTCAGTGCAAATCTTCTCTTTACGGATGAGGCTTCATTCCAACGTGATCAAATAGTAAATTTTCACAATCAACATTTGTGGGCTGATGAGAATCCGCACGCAGTTGTGCAATCACGTCATCAACACAGATTTTCTATGAACGTTTGGGCAGGCATTGTTGGTGATGTCTTGATTGGGCCGCATGTTCTTCCACCTACGCTCAATGGAGCACGTTATCATGATTTCATACGGATACTCTAGAACATGTGCCTTTACAAGTACGACACAACATGTGGTTCATGCACGATGGAGCTCCTGCACATTTCAGTCGAAGTGTTCGTCCGCTTCTCAACAACAGATTCGGTGACCGATGGATTGGTAGAGGCGGACCAATTTCATGGCCTCCACGCTCTCCTGACCTCAACCCTCTTGACTTTCATTTATGGGGGCATTTGAAAGTTCTTGTCTACGCAATCCCGTTTACAAAATGTAGAAACTTTTCGTGCTCGTATTGTGGACGGCTGTGATACAATACGCCATTCTCCAGGGCTGTATCAGCGCGTCAGGGATTCCATGCGACGGAGGGTGGATGCATGTATCCTCGCTAACGGAGGACATTTTGAACATTTCCTGTAACAAAGTGTTTGAAGTCACGCTGGTAGGTTCTGTTGCTGTGTTTCCATTCGATGATTAATGTGATTTGAAGAGAAGTAATAAAATGAGCTCTAACATGGAAAGTAAGCGTTTCCAGACACATGTCCATATAATATATTTTCTTTCTTTGTGTGTGAGGAATGTTTCCTGAAAGTTTGGCCGTACCTTTTTGTAACACCCTGTAGAGTTGAACACCGATATTAGCAAACACTGTGTACAAGGGGTCTGGAAATTTCCATTACAAACTTCCAGGACTCGTTACGTTGACTTTCGGATTGTTGTCGAATAATTGTACTGCGTCACGCCTAATTAAGTTTCTCCAACAGAAGTGTATGAGTTTAACATCTGAACTGAAACCGACGTATTACGTAAACCACACGTTCCCGGACATGAGCTATTGTGAATATTATGTACTCACGGTCCTCTACGAGTCCTAGAATTTTGTAACGGGAATTTCCGAACATGCTGCACATGAACAACTTTTTTTATCAGTTGATCAGCTGCCTCTGTGCAAGGAGAAACGACCTTTGTCGATTCTAAGCAATAAGAGGCATTCTGACGGTCTAGAAGAGAAAATGAAGTACTGGATAGAAGTCCTTGCCACACTGTTCTGCATTAGTGAGCAGGTGATTCCTAATTTCGTGGGAGTTTGCTTTCAGGGGTGCCATATGTGGTAATAGAGATATAAAACTGATATACCTGTATGCAGCTACCAAAATGAAACGAAGTCTTCTCATGTATTCCTCCACGGGACTAAGAAAAAATTACCTCGAGTGAAGAGATATTTGGGTATACTCTGTCTTCGCTGTTAAAAACACTGCAGCCGTAGACTCGTAAATTCTAGTAAGAGCTTACATGGGTTTCTCGTGCTACGATATAGTTACGTTACGCACTGCCATGTTGCACGGTGAAATTCCGAGGCCACTTGTGGCGGAGGACTGCTAAGAAGTTGATAACCTTTGTTTTCTTTAAAAAGCTATAAGAGGTTTCGCAAAAACATTTTGAAGGCATTTCTATTTAGCACGCCATCAGAGAGCTGGTTGCTATATTTCCCCAAGTAACTTGTTCAGTAATGAGTAGTTTAGACTAAACTTTGTTACAAGTTCTAGATTTATAGTTTCTGTTTCCCAGACACCACAGCGCTTTTTCTTGAAGAATACGAGGTAGTTCGTGAAGCATCCCAGTAACTTGGCACCTCACGAAGAAGTCGACTTCCCCAAACAAACTTGTCTAGCGGCGGGCGCCGTCCCGTCGCGTCGCGTGCAGGCAGGTATCGGTCGATGGTGCGCACCTGCCAACTTCTACGGCTGTTCCGGTCGATTGTTGCTGCGGAAACCGTAGCCAAAGCACTCTAAAGGTCGACGCGGACGTACTGTAGGTTGCAGCGCTGTTCAGCAAAGGGAACTAAGGGACAGATTTGGAGCAAAAGTCGTGCGAATTATGGAAGACAATCGTTCTCGTGGACACGGGATAGCGGCTGATGATATAAGCAAAGAAAACGAACCACAGCAGCCACATCATCAAACAAAACTATTTCAAAGTTCTGGTTTCGGCGTAACACTTACACCATCTTTAGGTCCACTATAAACCCAAAGAGTACTTTCATTCCTTGGCCCAGGTATCGTAGAAGCCATGTATCGCGAATGGCTCGAACACTTTTTAGGCAATATAAACCGGAACGTAGGCTTTGACGGCGAGTGTTCATCAGAGACAAGGATGTCATTAGGAGTGTCTCAAGGAAGCCTTACAGGGCTGCTACTATTATCTATATACACAAGTAATCTAACAGGGAGGGTGAGCAGTAGTGCACGGCTGTTTTCTAATGAGGTGTACAGGAAGCTGTCGTCGTTGAGTGACTTTGTGAGGATGAAAGGCGACGTAAACAAAATTTCAGTTTTGGTATGATGAACTGCAGCTTGCTGTAGATGTATAAAAATATATGTTCATGCAAATGAGAGGGAAATATCACCCCTTAATATTCGAATAAGGTGTTAGTAGTGTCCTGCTTGATTAAATATTTAGACGCAATGTCGAAAATCGATATAAAATGCAACGGACAGGGAGGGCAAATAGCTGACTTTGGTTTATTGGAAGTTTTAGGAAAGTTTACCTCTTCTACGAAGAAGGCCGCGTACAGAACACTAGTGTTGCCAATTCTTGACTACTTTTCGAGTATTTGGGATTCTCACCAGGACGGAAGGCATCGAAGAAGTTCAGAGGCCTGCTGCTAAATTTGTTACCAGTAGGTTAGATCAATACGTGAGTATTACGGAAATGTTTCGAGGACTTAAATGTCGCTGGAGGGAAGACGAAGTTCCTGTCGCGGAACACTACAGAGAAAATTTAATAGAACCGGTATTTGAAAATAAGTGTTCCGTTGCTTCCAAAAAACATTTTGCGTAAGGACCGAGAAGAGAAATTAGTGCTCGTATGGAAGCATACAAACAGTCGTCTTTCCATCGCTCTATTGGAAAGTGGAACAAGAAAGGAAGTGACTAGTAGTGGTACAAGGTACCCTCCGCCATGCGCCATACGCTGGCTTGCGGAGTGTGTAGTACATGTAGATGAAGATGTAGATAGTGGTACCCGAAATTTCTTCCACTTTATGCTTTAAAGCTTGCATATTTTAGATGCAGATGTATAATGCAAAAACTCTCTAGAGAACTGTAGGCAACTGGCCTTTCAGTATAAATTGATCAAAACACATTGCTCGCCGTTAAAATTTCTACATCTTGTAGGTGACATGTAGCAAACGTCAGTTTGGAATGATGATTACCACATGCATGAATATGCAAATGATTTGCATTTCAAAGAAACCACAAAACGTAACCAGGAGTAACGCCATCTGCGTTATGTATGGCTTGTAGTCGCAAAGCTGTAATGAAAAAAAAAAAGAGTTCTAATTTATGCCCCCCCCCCCCCCCTCTCTGTTCCACTCGCTGATCGCGCGAGGGAAAAACGACTGTCTGAACGCCTGAGTACGAGCTCTAATTTCCCTTATCTTTGAATGGTGATCATTGTGCGATTTGAAAGTTGGTGGTAATAATATATGCTCTACATCCTCGGCGAAGATCAGATTTCGGAATTTAGTGATCAGCGCCTTCTGTTTAGCGCTGACTCTATCTGAAACTGTGTCCCATTTCAAACTTTCTATGAGATTTGTAACGCTCTCGCGATGTCTAAATGTACCAGTCACGAATATTGCTGCTCTTCTTTGGTCCTTCTCAATCTCTTGAATGATACCGAACTGGTAAGGGTCCCATACAGACGAACAATACTCTAAGAGTAGTCGAACTAACATACGTATGCAATTTCCTTTGTTGAAGGACTGCATCGCCTCAGGATTCTACCAATAAACCGCAATCTAGATTTCGCCTTGCCCTTGTCTTTCGTAATTAATCATTCCATTTGAGATCATTTCGAATAGTCACACCCAGGTACTTTAAGGATGTTACCGCTTCCAAAGACTGGGCATTTATTTTGTCCTCGTACATTAAAGGGGATTTTCGCCTTGTTAAACGCTGTAGGTTACACTTACTAATATTGAGAGATAACTGCCATTCATTACACCACACATTTATTTTCTGCAAATCCCCATTGATTTGTTCACAACTTTCATGTGATACTACTTTCCTGTAGACTACAGCATCATCGGCAAACAGTCTAATGCCGCTGTCAATACCATCAACCAGATCGTTTATGTAAATCGTAAAAAGCAGAGGACCTATTACGCTGCACTTGGTCACACCTGAAGTTATGCTTGTTTCTGTTGAAGTCACCCCGTTCAGGACGACACACTGCTCCCTGATTGTTAGGAAACTTTCTATCCAACCGCATATGGCATCGGATAGACGGTAAGCGCACACTTTTTGGAGCAAGCGACAGTGCGGAACTGAGTCGAATACCTTTCGAAAGTCGAGAAATATGGCAACAAGCTGGGAGCCAGTATCTAGAGCCTGTTGGATGTCATGCACAGAGAGGGCCAGCTGTGTCTCGCATGACGGCTGTTTCCTTAAACCGTGATGGTTTCTGCAGATGAGCTCGTCAGAGTCTAGAAAGGAACACAAAATATGTTCCATGATTCTCCAACAAATCGATGTCAGTGAAATTGGCCGGTAATTATGTGCATCCGATTTTCTACCATTTTTATAGATTGCTATGATCTGGGCCTTTTTCCAATCCAACGCAACTTTCCGCTGTTCCAGTGACCCCTGATAGATGATGAATAAGAATGCTGCTATATTTTTAGCATAGTCAACATATAATCTTACAGGGATACCGCCTGGGCCAGATGTCTTCCTGGCGTCTGAGGATCTTAACTGTTTTACAATTCCAGATACACTAAACACAATGTCAGTCATCCTTGCGTTGAATTACTTCTAGCTTATTTTTGCTAGGCACACACTTGTCTAGCAGGTGGTGGGCAATACCTTTAAATTTCAACCAAAGATGCTCTATATCTTTGTGTCCCGCGGTGAATGCTTGGAGTTGACTATGAAAATATTAATTAATGACACTTTCATTTGCTTTCCCAAACAAGAAGATTCTACGCTTTTTTTTGCAACTTCCACTGTCATGGAAGCCACAACGACGTTATGATCGCTAATACCTTCTTCTACATTAACTAACATTAGAAGGAAACTTGGTTATGATGTTACTCCTTCTCTACAGATTCACCCTTCAATGTAGTATACTGCCAGCGACGAATGACCTGGGAGAGACCTTGCTTATATATATTCTGGCTGTACAGGAAAAGTTCGAGAAGGGACTGTGGCGCTATCGTGGAGCAGAAACACCATCTTGGACAGTTTCTCGCTGCACTTCGTTTTGCCAGCTTCCGGTAACCGAGTCAGCAGATTTTTTTTAAAATGCTTCACCGATGATTTGCCCCTTGCAAGCATAATCTGCTAGCACTGCCACATGATAGCCCCCAAAACCGGCTCAGCATCATCTTGCCCGATGGTGGTTGGGACTTCTTATTTTTTGGCAGTGAGGAGTCCACTTGCTTCTACTATTTGCTTTACTTCTTTATTTTGGATCCATAGTGATATTCGGAGAATTCGTCCATGGCGTTTACGTGGCTAAAGACGTCATCTGACTTGGCCTGCAGCAACAATCCCATTTCTGCCTTCGTTCGTCAATCTTGTTGAATAAATGTGAGCAATCGAAGAAGTCAGCGGGGGATGACCTATAACGTGTTCTAAATGTCGTGCAAGATACTGAAAACTGATCCATGATTGATTTTCACTTTTCCACTATCGCGTAGATCAGTCGTTGCCAAACTCGTGCTAATTACCTCTTGAGGGGTAAAATATAATTTTTGAGGGCTGAAAATATAGAGGAAATAAATGGTCAAACACAAAGCCTTGGCAGCCTCGAGTCTTCGATTTCTGCCTGTTCAGAATTAAGATCAGTAATCAAGAGAATTACAAGCAGTAGGCTTAAGAATACTGTACACATTTTACCTGAATTAATTTTTAAGTCGGTGGTGAAGTACGTGAGAGATGCGAGTGTTGCTGGGGAGAGGAGTCTTGGAGAGGAAGCATGTTTTTTAACAAGTGTCTTCCATCAGTTTTGATATTTTCTAAGAAGGAATTGTAGGCAGCACTTCTGATGCAGTGAGAATTACTTCATCATTCTATATAAAAAAACTTGTTAAATATAAGCAGTCTCAATTGTCTCATTTACTCATTGACTCGTTGTTTAACAAACACATATAAAAACTAAGTATCATTTACCTTTCGTCATTTTAAAAATGAGTGTTCAATTTTTTTTTTCATTCTGAAGTTTAGTTAGCTGGTAATGCTGATGACGGGTGGAGGTGGAGCTGACTAGCTAATATCTGTGGTAATGGTCTCAGAAAGGTTAGAAACTACTGGCCTGTGATATCCAGTAGTAGCAGCAATTTTATTCGTCCTAGGTCATTTTTACGTGGATATTGGTCTTGACTTGGTATTAGGATTTACGAACAGCAAAAATAATGTAATTCTATATAAACGTGATACTTACAGGGCAAGTATGATTAGGATGGAATATGTAGCCAGCCGTGGCCTTGTAGCAGCAACCATCCTCGCATTTGTCTCAAGTAACTTAGGGGACCCTTAGGAAGCCTAAATCATGGTGGTAAAATGGAGACTGGAACCTTAACCCTCTCGAGAACAGGACTTCTTTGTTTAAAACAGTGCTACCGCATCCGGTTTATCCGTAGAGTACAATATTGTTTCAAAAAGAATAATATAAAAGGCTAGTGATACACTACTCATCCATTTCTCTTTTTCAGGCACTGCACACTCTGCATACACTACACCCACTTTGTTTCATAGTGTAACATTACACACAGTATCAGCTGATGCCAGGTCCGTAGTGACGAAGACTCTTTCCATTTTGTGCCGCGCAGCTCCCACCATTTCCTACCCTAAAAAACTGAGTCTTGAGCTGAAAGTGGTGTGTGAAGTTATATCTGTTTTACTACCGTCATTATTATTTATGTATGTTATATTTTTTACGGTACTTCTAGTCTGTGGTACCTCAGTAATGCTTCAATGTCTAAAACGTATAACGGATAGTTTTTAACTCCCTTTTGAAACAAAATTGTCTTAGTAAGCTCTATAACACCTTGGCCAATTTATTGCGCATTTTCATTCCTTGGTAGAAAATGCTGTTTTGAGTTTAATATTTATTCTTTCTTTGTAAATATAAGTTCATTCCAGTTCTTGTTCCCTGGTCATGGAGAGAGCTGTTTGTGAAATGATTATCAGTGGTAAAATACAGAGTTTGTGAAATGATTATCAGTGATAAAATACAGAGTTTGCCAGAAAAATGTATACATTATTAGTCAGGATCTATCTGTATATCGATATTGTCGTTCGGTTTGAGATACGAGTGTGTTGTAGTATGGTCTTTGGCTCATCACATGTTAGTACTTTCATCTCGGTAGTGTGAAAACAAGATGGCTGCAACACGCTTGATGTTCGAGCAACGAAAATGTCTTGTGAAGTGGCTTTTCAAGTTTGATAATGCCGTTGAAGTGCACCATCAATTGTGGCGGGTGTTTGGAGTTTTAAACGGAACAACCAATCCGCCTATCAATTAAACGGATCATTAACAAGTTTGGATTGCATGGAACGATTTGTGATACACACAAAGGAAGTTCAGGAAGACAGCGTACATCTACAAATCCTGCTTCGTCAGCTGTCATGCTCGAAAGTCTGCTATGCAATGTGCAGGTGACGTGGGGGTTCGCAGTACAAACGTACGAACAATTCTGAAAGCTACAAAGTGGAAATTTTACATTCCACGAACACTGCACGTGATTAATGGTGACGATCTTGTTCGCGGAATGCAATTTAGTGAATGGTATGAGCAAATGATAGGTGATGAGGAGCAATTTGTGATGAAGGATGTGTGACCGAGGCACAATTTAAACTTAATGGAATCGTGAGTCGGCATAACAGTGTTTACTGGGCACCATAAAATCCGCATGTTTATATGGATGAAGCAGTCAATCTACGAGGGGTTCATGTGTAGTGTGAACTATCATCTAGGGGCTTAGTAGGACCCTTTTTCTTTGATGCTACTGTCACTAGAGAAGTGTACCTGGAAATTTTACGCACATCAATTTTTACAGGTATACGTGCGCTTTATGGAGTAAATGAAGATGTCTCCTACCAACAGGATGGGGCACCACCACACTACCACGTAGCCGTACGAGCTTTTCTGGACGACAATTGGACGAAGAGGGCCCATTGAGTTCCCTCTCTGGTAGCCCGATCTAACATCTATGGACTTTTACTTGTGAGGAACTGTGAAAGATAACGTCTATCAAAGTAAACCACGCACGCCGGACGAACTTCGCCAGTAGATTACAGTGACATGTGTAGCAATCTCCACTGTAACATTGACTGACGTAGTTGAGGCGACCACTCGTCGTTCTGTTAGTGTATAGCCGCCAACGGTGAACACTTTGAACATTTAAAGTAACCATGTGCTAAACTGAAGGCTGTACAACATGTGTGATAAGTTATGAAATTTAAAATAAACACATAAGTAATACTTTTAGTCCCTTAAACTGTGTATTTATTTTTCTGGTGGACTCTATATATATTGGTCTTATGGCACCTATGCCTTTACATCTCCTGCGAGTCCATATTCTTCACAGGGAGATGTATGCCCCTTCATTGTTCGTCATTCCGGCTTCTTTCACCGCAATGGACGCGTCTGCAATTACTAACCACCCAGTTACGACGGTGCATTGATGCAATACATCCACCAACTTAGCAAGGGTTGTTGTAGCGTTCAAAGGGTGAAAGAAAGTATCCACGCGGATAGTGTGACGGCGTCTGGAGCTCCACGGACTGTCAGCACGCCTGTCACTGTTGGGATTTCCCTTCACGCGGCAGCGGAGCGAGGGGCTGGAGAGGGGCGTGCCAACAGTGGCGCATCCTACCACAACACGCTGCTCATACGAATGCAATACAGTATTACTTTGGCTGTGCCCATGTATGGACGATCCAAGAAGAACGAACATTTCCAAATTGCGTTCGTGGTCGTTAAATGGACGCAGCAACTGTCGCGATGAAAAGGGGCGGCACAACACTGTCGCCTCTGGTTCGCATACACAGTAGAAACTGTGTGGTGACGAGTCCGGTGATTTATCTTTGAAGTCTCCGTGACGTTAGCTTTCAACAAGATAACGTGTTAAGTCACCTGGTCCCGATGGAATCCCATATTGACTTATCGAAGGGTACTCTACAGAATTTCTTCGTACCTAGCTTGCATTTATGCCCAATCTCTCCCCCAGCGCAACGCCCCAACCGACTGGATAAAAGCGGAGATGACTCCTGTATATAAGGAGGGCAAAAGAACTTACCCGCAAAATTACAGATCAATATCCCTAACATAGGTTTGCTGGAGAATCTTTGAACAAATTCTCACTTCGAATATAATAACTTTCAGTCCACGAACCAGCATGATTTAAGAAAGCTCGCTTGTGCGAAACTCAACTTGCCCTTTTCTCTCACTATATACTGCGAACAATGGATGAAGGGCAAAAGGCAGATTCCATATTTCTAAATTTCGAAAATCTTTCGACACGGTGTCACACGGCGCACAATTAACGAAGGTACTAGGTTACGGAATGATGAATGGCCACTAGATCAAAATGTAGAAAAATGTAAGTTAATTTAGATGAGTTGGAAAAAAAGACCCGTAATGTTAGGATACAGCATTAGTAGTGTCCTGCTTGACATAGTCACGTCATCTAAATATCTAGACGTAATGTTGCAAAGCGATATGAAATGGAATGAGCGTGTGAGCATTGTGGTAATCAATGCGAATGGTCGATTTCAGCTCATTGGAAGAATTCTAAGAAAGTGTGGTTCATCTGTAAGGGAGACCGCATATAACACGCTGTTGCGACCCATTCGTAAGTACTGCTCGAGTATTTGGGATCAGTACCAGGTCGGATTAAAGGACGATGTCGAGGCAATTCAGAGACTGGCTGCTAGATTTGCCTCTGGTATGTTCGAACAACACGCAAGTGTTACGGATATGCATAAGGAACTCTGATAGGAATCCCTGTAGGGAATGTGATATTCTTTACGAGGAACAATATTGAGAAAATGTAGAGATTTGACTTTTGAAGCCGACTGCAGAACGATTCTACTGTCTCCATCATACGCTACGTCTAAGGATCACTTTGATAAGATACGAGGAATTGGGCTCATGCGGTGGCATAAAGGCAGTTGTTTCTCCCTCTCTCTGTTTGCAAGAGGAATAGGAAATGAAACGATTAGTACTGATACGGTATACTCTACGCCAGGCCCCGTACGGTGGATTGCGGAGTATCCCTGTAGACGTAGATGTAGATGTAGACCGCATGTTCCCGGCACTGCCCTCTCATACCTCCGTACAGAGAGTGTTCAACAGATTTCTCAGTCCTCCAGTCTGGCATGACATATTCGAATCTGTCATCGGAGCACACTCTTAGTCATGTTTAAACGAGTCGGGGCTTCGTTCCTGTTAGAGGTGGCTTACAACTTTAATCACTGTATCTTCCTCCTATACTATACATGCACAATAAATAAAATTTCGTTATTTACTGTCCTTGCTAGCGATGCCCTTTTAATGGTGAACAGTGCACTGTTATGCTACTACTTGACATAAAATAATCTGCTAAGATTGTCGTTTCGTAAAGGTTCTAAAAATTATGTAAATCGAAGTTCCGGTTATTAGGCACTTGAGTGAATTTAAGCATATGATAGATATTTTCAGAAATGATAACTGTAATACGGAGAATCTGGATCTCTTAAAATGAGTGTGCAGATAATCGAAATTTTGTATCTTACAATACAGTTATGTAACTCCTGTAAATTCCAATAAATCGATTACTTCAAATGCAATCGGAGAAGAAATGTTAATTGTACGAGTGATTTAAGTGAGTATTCTTACGTAGCTAGACCTTCAGTTTACACAAATGTATTCTGGGTCTAGAGATTTTTAATGTTGTAAGATAATTACATTAATCAAAGTTTCTCAATTACAGGAAGGCCACTGGAACATAGATAAGACGATGGTTTGGTTCATCCAGTGACATTTACGTCGTAGCACGACGCGGATAAACACCTAGATAACATTTTATTTTATGTAGGTGATGCTGAAGAATTGAGTCCAAATGGTCAGCATTAGAGTATTCTTCTCGAATATTCGATGAAATAATCTGACTAGCAGTTCGCGAAACCATAGAATTTTCTTCATCTGTTACTGCGAAAATGCCAAAAATTTCGACATCTGAAATTTATTTAACAATAATTTAGGTAACATTTGAAATATAAGTCGCTGTAATTCCATTTATAATATTCAACGTACAGAGGCGGTATTATGTCACACTATCGTCTTGCTACTCTGTCACTGCACATCTATGTTCGTTTGAACAAAGTGCGATACTGAATATCACTCTATTTCTATCGAAACGGGAATAAAAATAACATCACAACTCTCGTAATCAGAAATACTTTACTTCGCATCCAGTACTCAGAACATCAGTGAAGTAACTGACCGCCAGATTGGTTACCGTACTGTAAACAAACGGCCGCGATGCCTTTGAACGTCAGACTGTGACTTTGTGTGTGAATAAACATATGTATCCAGTGAAGAGTGGGGGAAGTGATAGTACGACGTGAGAACATAACATCTTGATTGAAAATAAGAACCGTGATTTTCCTAAAACATAATCTCCATATTTACATTCAACAATCACCTCTTGTCACGTAGGGTTGATGAAAAGAATAATTACCATGAACGGATTCTTATTTTCAAAGACAACCTTCCTTCGTAGTAATTCGTTCGAGACTCCGTTATTCTGGAAGTTGTATGTTCCTTTACAATGTCATGAAGATAATTGTTATGATCCACCTGTTCCTCCATTCTCCTTAGAATTTTCCGTTTATTATGTTTTATACCCCAATGCGTAATCTAAAATTTTCCTTTGCTTTGACTTTTTACTCCACTATTACTTTTCTTAACTACCAAGAACATCAGCTCACGTTGGTTAGCAGCCAACGTTGAATTTTCTTGCACAGCACCTTTCTGACTTACGTATTATTCAGCATTCACTGCCACGGAATATAGTGGACTTCATAAATATTTTAGCTAGCAACTTTTTTGTTGCTATAAATATGTGATTACTTCTAAATATATTTTTCTTATTTTACAGCAGGAGCAGTGAAATCTGTAGTCTTTTGTAACTACCCAGTCTTGAGAGCAACACTTTTTCACTTATGTAGTCCCACAGTTACCCACTTGCACTACAGTTCATTCTTATTTTTCGAGATTGTTATTTAGTCTACTTCAATGTAATTTTCATGTTCTATTCTTCAGGGTCTGAGGAGCAGTTACTAAGCTTCATTTTCATATACTTGGGTGAATCTGAAAAAACTACACTGTCTGTGAACGTCTTCGTACGATTAAAGCAAATGTTGTTGGTCCTTTATTTTCACTAATACGACGAAAGTTCGTAGCCTGTTGCATACATTTCCTCTGCAAGACAAGATAGAAGTTGTGAGATTCGTATTGGAACGCAACGACGCCGAATATACTAAAAACTTATGTCAGCGAGCAAAACGAATGACATCATGTACAGATGGGAAAGTTTGTTAAATTCGGAAGTGTGTAGAAAGGTTTAAAAAAGAGTGTCTACTAGTAAGTCATTAAAAAGAAATATTGACGCTTAATTAAATTACTAGGATTATCACAATGACGGAAGTTAGTACGTTGCTTATAAACGACGAAAACCGAATTCCTCTATTGAAATCTTGATCAAATGAGGTAACTTAAAATCATTTTCCACATCCTGTACGATGTGATTACTGTTCTGCAGTACAGCTGTTATTTCAGTACAGCTTGTCATTTGCAACTAATATATTTAAAGTACTATACTTTTCATGGAGTGAAAATTTAGGCCAAAAATTAAACAAGTGGCCTTTGTCCCATTTTTAATTTTAGTAATCTTATTTATTTCTGGTATTTCCTTAGTACTTGTACTGTCGTCAGTACTATACTATGTTCACAGGTTTTTTTATAGGTTCTGGTTACTGTTAAATGAGTCTGCCTGTTGGTTGAGAAAACAAACTACTCTTGAATGCTTAATAAAACTGGTAAATGTGGGCAGGTGTTCGTTGTGTGTATTTACTGTCCAGAGAATGGATAAACTTTTTTTCCGTAATTATTCATATTTTGGTGTCTCTGGCTGAGATATTTATTAATTTGCACTATCAAATAAATTAGATCTTCTCTTTGAATGAGAGTTTGATATTGAAATCGCTTAACTTTGGGAGAAAGTATTAATTTTTATCGGTATTACCGGTATCGTGACATGTTGTAATTCACCATTATAAAATAACTCGTCAGGTGAACCTTCGAGAGTTAGATATCCTGAAGTCTGCAATTTTATAGAAAATGCAGGGAAAGGTAACGGTTGTATGCAGATGATATGTTGATTCTTTGCACAGGTTGACAGTATGAGCATGGAAGTTGCTATAAGTTTTGCGAAGATGTTCCACATGAAGTGCCTGGGTTACATAGTGTGGCCACTGGTTCTCTTGGGCGTTTACCGCCCCGCTGCCTACGGAGACTGGCTTGCCCCTGTAGCCCCGCCTCCTGGGCAGGCGGCAGCCAACCGTGAAGCTGTGTAGTTTGGGTTGCGTCTCGCTGGGCTGTAGGGACTACTGCTGGCGACAACGGGAAGTGGAGGTGACTGCGCTGAGAGCCAGAGTGGCTGGGGAAGCACTGCTCGCAGCTGTTCTCGCACGGACAAAAGCTGTTAATGGAAATGCGGTGCCTTTAGGCCACACTTCCAGCACAACGCAATTCCACTTCGCTATTGCTTGACGAATTAGCTTACTCGGTGAGAATTTAAACTGCCTTAGACCATCGAGGTAAAGACAACAACTATACTGTATACGCGAGCATAAAGTAATTAAATCCGTCTAACGCTTTAGAGTATCGTATGTAAGAACCTTCAACATCGCAGCGTGTCAGCAATCGCTTAGGAGCGTACACCATTAAGTTAAGTAGTGGTTTTGACTTTGTACGTATGTACTGTTTGTGTTTTCCTTTTCTTTTTCGTTTATAAATGTATAGGTATGGTGTTCTTTTAATCATTGACAAAGATCTTCTTAGGCACTTGTGGGTTTTATTGTTGTTCTGGAGAAGGTGTAGTTATCTACGCCGAAACCTGGGTTAACACTTAACACTAGGTGCTTTTTTCGCAATCGAGGCGGGTTTTTAGTTTTTAATATCGTATGTAAAGATTCGTCACAGTAAATGAGCTGCGATAACAGTCTCCTACATCCGGTTTCCGCAGTTAGTGTGTAACAAGAACCATTCCTGAAATTTTGAATGGCCCTTTTAGCTAAGAAAGTGTTTGTTATGCAACGTGGAATTGTTACGGACTGGCAGAGTCACATTTTTCTCTCGGAAATACTGTGCGCGTACACGGAATATCAAGTTCAAAAGTTTGTTTCTTGCGTGTACAGAAATCGAATACAATTGGACGTACACCGCGTAGAATGTGGAAGAGAGTGTAATTGTTAGAACTATCATCTGTGAGTGTCGTAATTACTTTCAAAACGGATCGTTCTCTGTTCTCATGTCACCAATCGAATAGTTCTTCTGCATGATGAGTGGAGAAAATCTGAGTTTCGAAGGAAAAATCTACGGAGGCTACGAAGAATTTATCAGGGATTCACATGAGGCAGAGAAGTGTTTGGAGTAGCTAAGTAGTGAACTCTAGGCCTGAAATGGAGAGCGTAGCTCGAAAACTACAAGCATACCATATCTAACGAACCAATTTCTTCGGCAACCAGCAGTGATAGGTGAGAATGTAAGTTTTTCATTCGAGTTCGTGTTCATTTTTCTTATTGAATTAGTCCTTTGATTCGGACAGAATCAGTTTTGAGGCGGCCCGAGCTAGAGAAGTGGCATACGTGGAGTAGTGTTCGGTATGAAACACGGAAATAATGTGTACCGTAAGTACTGTAGCGAAAATATGTTGAAAGGGAAGGAAATTAGTTAATAACCCAAGTGCAGAGAGTTAGTGAAGAAGTAACACTGTGGCTGATTGTGACTCATATAATTAAATATAACACTGGCGTGTACGAAATAAGAAACTATGATTTTTTACGTAAATTATGTCTCAACTAAATTTCGTGGAATTAGTGAAGAGTGTTCAGATCAAGACTAATAATAAATTACTTTCTATAAAAACCATGGGGGACAATCTCGAATGCCATAAACCGCTGTGATAGTTGTGTTGCACACTGCTACCGAACGAGGTGGCTCTGTGGTTACTATAATGGACTCGGACTCGGGAGGACGACGGTTTGAATCCGCGTTCGGCCAGTCAGATTTAGATTTTCCGTGATTGCCATAAATCGCTCCAGGGAAATGCCGGGATGGTTCCCTTGCACAGCCAATTTCCGTATGCATCCTTGATATATTACGATCTTGTACACCTTCTTTTATTACCTTGATGTCGACGGGATGTTAAACACTAATCTCCCTTCCCTCCCTTGTACACTGCTGGCTACTAAAAAGGATAGCAAATAGATAAGTTTTACTAAATGAACTTATACAGTACAATACAAAAATACATTATTAAATTTTTAGGTGACTTGGGAGTGGTTGTACATGGCTATAAAGTGGTACAGGGAGCTAATTCTATACTGCGGAAACCATATTACCTGTGGCGTCAACTATGGCTCCAACCGGCTCTAACTTGCTTAGATGGCAGATACAGGTACGTCATTCCATGCTCCATCTTTATGCCATATTTGATCAATCGTAGTGCCTAGCTAGTGGTGAAGTTCCAGTCTCTTGACATCTCATAACGTTTCTAGTGAGTAGGAGATCTGGAGAAAGTGCGTCTGTATTGTGCTAAGTTAGAACACCAGGGGCAACATACCGCGCGGCGTTCCCTTGTAGAAAGAGATCATCGGAAACGTATCGAACAGAGTCTACAATCTCCGGCCGTAACACGTCACAAATGTAGCTCCTGCTGTCCAAACTACCAGCTATGTGATCCAGAAATAACTGTTAAAACTGTAGAGCAGTCACGAGTCGCATGTAAACTTTCTTAATTTTGAAACGTTTCACACGACCAACACTAGCATCTTCAGAAATTACGTAGCCGAGGTGCACACATTACCAATATTGGTCTGTGTAAAGCGCCACCATAGTGCATGATGTATTTATAATAGAGCATTATACACAGTCCCATGTTGGTAACATGTTGCCCTCGGCTACGTAATTCTCAAGATGCTCGCGTTGTTGGAGTGAAACATCTCAAAATAAAGAAAAGTTATGTGCAGTTTGTAACTGCTCTACAAATTTAATTTTTACAGATCGCTGTTTCCAGGGAACGCCTGCGCTCGACAAAAAGAGGTTACTGTGTTTCGTACCCAATGGCACCCTGAAAAATCAAGTGCTGGGTCCGTATGAAGAATGCACGTTAATTCTTCTCGGATCCACCACATACCGTGATGATTAACTCCTGTGTCCATTTCTGTCGTTGGATACGTTAATTCGATCAGTCTCCCTCTGTCACCGTGTCAAGAGAAGCCGCAACACTGTTCGCCATGCAAACAGTCTGTAGTGCTCTAGACGTCGACGGACTCGACGTGTAAACACTTGTTTGCTGTAAACAAGCAAATTTCTTGATTCAACGTATTGCAAAGGGAGAATGCTACAGAACTTGAAGGAGAAGTTAGACGCCAGAACTGAAACGAGGCCGGAGCCAGAGAGAAGATGCTGGTCACTGAACTGCGCGATCGGCTCCCGCGTCGTCGGACCACGAGCGCCAGAATCAGGCCACGAGCTACGGACATCGGCCGCAGTCGGCCGTCGCTCCTGCTGCATTCGCGGCCCTCAGCAGCAGAAAGATTCCTGTGACACCGTCCCGGGTGTTAATGCCCTGGGCCAGCCTTCGAGAAACCGCTCCGGTTCGACTGACTTCCACGTCGACGACGGTTACGCCAGACCAATATCAGTGCTCTGTTCCAGAGGGTTCCCGTGGCCGTCAAACGTAGCCCTTCCACGAATTCAGCGCCGGGAACCAGCATTAAAACGGTGGTCCAGCCGAGTACGTCACGTAAGGGCACAGCAGGGCCACACCCGGCGCCTGCGTATCAGCCATGAATCCTTGTTGTGAACTCTGCCGCCACCGGACAGCGAACGAGGGACCTCTGCCTGTCTGCCCAGCTCGGGCAGGCAACATTGCGCCATCCGCCCGGTCCCGTTCCTCACTGTCGGCCCAGACTTCGACTCCGGGAACGCTATGGCTGTGCCACTGGAACGACACGGAATTCCGCATTAGAGAAGACGTGGTGGCCGCCAGCGATCGCAGAGCGGTTGAATCCCGCCATTTCAGCTCGTTTCGGATACCGGAGACGCCAGTTCAGAGTTCTGTCTCCAGCGTAGCGCGTGCACGCCGTCCGCAATACGTCGACGTCTGTAGTTACGACTACGGAATATTACGAGAGAACTCCGGACCGTGCCAGAGAATGAAGCACAATCATAAAAGTGGCTGAACTGTATTAATTAGTAAAGGACTAATAAAGAGTTGTTGTATCTTTACCAAGAGCCGCCTCTGCTACTGTCCACGTCCCCCATCTTCAACAGAGAACCTAGCCCTTACCCAGACAGCCTACCTCTCCCAACTTTACAGTTGGTGGCGTAGCTGTACGATCCTGCTCGGCAGAGAGAGCAGCTTCTCTGTCCTCTAGTCACATGGGCCCCTTGATATCCTATATGGCGTTTAGTACGGTCCTTCTGATTCCATATTCGCTTGAAAATCGTGGGATCCCGACCAATGCACGCTCATTTATCACGGTATGTAAACTATAGATTCGGCAGGCCACGCTCTTGCCTGTGTCGAATTTCGACGAGTGCTGGTAGAGTTATTTCCTTCTTACAAGAGACAAAATGAGGTCTTTACACGTGCTAACAAATTTCAGAAGCGAGTTCTGAAGGGGATATCCTCGGTATAATATTTCCTTAAATTCAGAGTGTAGATGACGTTTTTCCTGCATACTTTGTACCGTTGCGCTAAAATGCTAAGCTTTTTCATATCGTAGCATGTAACTTCGCCGCGCGGGATTAGACGAGCGGTCTAGGCACTCCATTTCATGGACTGTGCGGCTGATCCCGGCGGAGGTTCGAGTCCACCCTCGGGCATGGGTGTGTGTGTTTATCCTTAGGATAATTTAGGTTAAGCAGTGTGCAAGCTTAGGGACTGATGACCTTAGCAGTTAAGTCCATAAGATTTCACAAACATCTGAACATTTTGAACATGTAACTTCGTGCCAGTTTGGCTTTAGTTGCATGTCACCTTCATAGTGGTACAGTTTTCATGCCCAGTAACAAAATAAGAGGCATATTCCAAAATTAAGGCCAATTGCCAACATTTAATGACGCTTTACTGAATGAAGTTCCACGCATGCAGTAGTATCTACCGACTTTTTACGAAACTACTGCAGTGTTGGTTTGATTCAGTAATTGTATGCCAGTCGGTGAGACATCGCAATGCGAGAAAATCGTAGATCTTGCTAATTATGAAGTGATTAAATTTTCACTGGCAAAAGGATCTTCAGGTGCTGAAATCCTTCGTGAGTTAGGCCTAGTATATGGACATGAAATAATGAGTGATGAACAAGTTCGAAAACGGTGTCGAGGATTTCAAAATAGATGAACTGCGCAGTAGAAGTCCCAGTTTTCGGACCGAAAACATCGTTGATCAAGTGAACCAAAATCTTCGACGTGATCGGTGGCTGACGATTAGCGGTGTGGCTAATGAATTCCAAAATGTTACTCTACCCTCAATTTACAGGATTGTAACCTAGCAGGTTGAATATCACAAACTGTATGGGAGGTGGTTTCCAAAAGTTCTCACTGATCAGCACAGAGTTCACAGAATGAGCAGTACACGACAGTTTTGGGAGTGCTATAAACAAAATGGAGACGATTTGTTTTCCCACGTTGTTACGGGCGACGAGACGTGGATAGCGTACATCAACGCAGAATCGAAACTGCACTCAGTGCAGTTCATCCAAACCAAAAAAGTTTAAGCAGTCTCTATTCTCTAATTGAAAATGACGGCTATTATTCTTTGGGACGAAAAGAGCGTCTATGACTGATTTCATGCATCATGTGTCAACAACTACAGCTGACGTATACTCTAACAAAGATGAGACATGCTCTCCGTAATCGATGGCAAGGGAAACTGTCGTCTGGTGTAATCCTCCTTCACGACAACGCACGCCCTCACACCGCTGCCAAAACCAAAGAGAAGATTCAAAATTTTCACTGGGAACTTTTTGAACACACTCCTTACAGTCTCGATCTTACACCAAGCGACTGTTTCCTCGTCTTCCATGTGAAAAAGTGGTTGGGTGAACAACGATTTCCAAACGACGACGAACTCAAGACTGGCTTTACCAACTGGTTCAATTCACAGGCGGCAGACTTCTATGTAGAGGGGTAAAGAAGATGGTACAGCATGCGATGTGCAGTGTGTAGACGTGAACGGCGAATGTGTGGAAATGTAAAGTATACATACAGTAAAATATTACTGTAAATAAAAACATTTTACTATCAGCTTATTTTTTATGACCAAGCGGACCTTAGTATTGAAATACACCTCGGACTAATGAAGAGAATGAGTGTAAACTACGAGGGTCAGTCAAAAAGTAATGCCTCCTATTTTTTTTTTTTTACGTTTAATTGTCAGGAAATTTAAATGCAATTACATAGGTTGAAAACCACAACATTGAGGATCATTTTGTCATTTTTCAATGTAATCTCCGCCCATCTCTACAGTTTTGGTCCATCTTTGAACAAGGGCATGTATCCCAGCACGGTAAAAATCACAGCTCTGCTTCCTAAGCCATTGACGCACGGATGTTTTGACGGCCTCCTCATCTTCAAAATGAATCCCACGATGAGCTTCTTTTAGTGGCCCGAACAGATGGAAGTCTGATGGTGCCAGGTCAGGGCTGTATGGGGGATGAGGCAAAACTTCCCATCCAATTTTGACAATCTCGTCAGAGGTGTGACGACTGGTGTGTGGTCTTGCATTGTCAAGCAAAAGAAGAACGTCTGCCATTGATTTTGTTGGGCGAACTCGCTGAAGACGTGCTTTAAGTTTTTTGAGGCTTGTGACGTATTGAACAGAATTTATTGTGCGTCCCTGCTCCAAAAAATCTACCAGAATCACACCCTCTGTATCCCAGAAAACTGTTGCCATAACTTTCCCTGCCGATCGCACAGTTTTGAATTTTTTCTTCCTCGGCGAGTTTGTGTGACGCCACTCCATTGACTGCCTCTTTGATTCGGGTTCAAAAAAATGCACCCATGTTTCGTCCCCGGTCACAATTTTTTTCAGAAACTCATCTTCCTCCAAACGGAAGCGCTGCAAGTGTTGGGAGGCTATTGTTTTCCTTGCCTCTTTATTCTGATCGGTTAACATTCTTGGAACCCACCGTGCACAAACTTTTGAGTACCCCAATTGTTTAATAATCGTGATCACACTGCCTTTACTAAGAGAAATAATGCGACACACTTCATCTGCAGTCATCCGACGGTCACCACGAATGATGTCATCAACTTGCTGAATGTTGTGTGGAGTCACTGCACTCACCGGCCTGCCGCTCCGCTTTTCGTCAGTCAACGGTGTTTGCCCTTCAGCTTCCTTACAACGACGAACCCATCGTCTAACAGTGCTGACATCCACTGTCACAACACCATATACCTTCTTCAGTCTTTCAAGAATGCGTATGGGCGTTTCACCTTCTGCATTCAAGAATTCAATCACACAACGCTGTCTCAAACGAACATCGATGTCGGCCATCTTACAAACTTCTGCTGTGCTGCCACCTGTTGACACAGAAAGTTACTACTGCAGTGGATTGCAGAAGAAGGTTTGAGGAATGGCGCCAAATTCAAATTTTTCACTTAACTTAATTTTTTTAAGTAGAAAAAAATGGGAGGCATTACTTTTTGACCGACCCTCGTAGAATTGTTTGGGCTGAAATTTCTACATGTCAAACCTGTAGTGACTTATTAGGTACTTTTCTCGTTAAGACTAATATGATATAGATAGTTCTTCTGCAACTGATGAGCTGAAACAAACAACCGACGATCAAGATAAATTTAGATCGCAGCAGAGCTCCACCCTCCAAATAAATATATTCCTTCCTCTGCCTTAATTAAACTTGCTTCAGATTGCACAAACGAGATTTGTGTTGGAAGATTGCAAACTAGATTGCGTCTTTCCATCAATTATGTGTCGGAGACTATCCAATGCTACCCCCATCTTGTGGAATCGTCTTGGGATAGTGGCTGGTAGCTGCCTTGTGTGATGGCCTCTGCTCAGGAAGCAGTACCATTCTCTACACCTCAGCGGTACCAGGCGCTGTGGCGTTCGTCTGGAGACATCATCTGGAGTACTTTAGCTACCCTGTCTCACAAACTCAGAGCACAGCGTAGAACGTTTACTCTTTTATGGCTCAGATATCATCAGCGGACTGTTGAAGAGAGGAATATCCTTCGGCGTTAATAATATGATATTCTAGTCACACGCACTCTGAATTAACGTGATAAGCTCTGACGGCTGCATCTATACCGCAGCCTCATCGACACTAAAAGAAGACTGGAGTGGATTTTCGTCATTATTAACATTCCCTAATCCACCTTTGACATAATAAAAGGGATGCATCAAACATCAGTAACGACAGAGGTATTTCTCTTCTTCCAGTTACTAAAGAGACGAGGGATTCCCTTTCTACTAGTTACTTGAGGCGAGGAATTTCTCTCCTACCAGTTACTTAAGAGACTTGAAGTACGAATGAACTAAGTGAGTCGTGACTATTAATTAGGTTGCACGGAAGACAGAACCCGTTCAGAATAAATTCTCAACCTCAAAACATTTCATAGAACTCAGCAAGTAGAGTAACAGTGACAATCTTTGTAAACATCGAAAAGGCATATGATTCGGTAGACACACATAAACTGATCAGCGTATTACAAGAATTCTAAGTATATATATCAACAACAGAACTGATGAACGACACAAAAATCAACTGAAAAGTTAAATTTTTACGTGAAACTTACAAAACTTCTGCTAGTAAAACAGGAGTCTGATACAAAGCTGGAATATTTCCCCTATTGGTCAAATTTATATCACAAAAAGGAATGAGGACCTGGGAAAAATATAAAAGGAACAACTGTCGGCAGAAAATGTGCAAATAAAATTCACTTCAGTCCCTGGACTTCCGAGATAACATAAAAATTCTGCCGAATACTAGAAAATGAGCGATTCCATTTATAAACAAATATTCAAAGAAATGTAACAAAAATTGCACTCTAAATTAAATAGGTAAAAGTTCAGAATGCGAAAGGAACTCCTCGGTTCTTAGGTACACAAATTCCGATATCTAGGGGAAGACATCCAACCTTTAGGATTAAACTGTGAAGCAAAGGGAGAGAAAATCTCTAGATTACAAAAACCCTACAGAATCCTGTGGAACAGACATAACAAATAAAAATACTAGAATGCAAAACTAAGCCACTTCAACACAACAGTCACATAGCAAGCATTAAATTGAGCGAATTGAAGACATGTCACTAACTCCAGACGAAAGAAAGTAATAAAGAAGAATTTTTGAGGAAGTTTTTAGCCAGTCTACATTGAACGAATCTGGACGAGAAAAAAATCTCATCAATCACACATATAAGCTGAATGGTGGTCTTCAGTTTGGCACAACGATGTAAATAACAGAAAGAAAAAATGTTCTATCTCTTCTACCCTTCCATCCAAGGAAATTAGTTTGTTTTGACTGTGACTGATGCAGGGAGTGATAGTATCCGAACGTTTCGTGTCCTCTTAATCAGTATTTCATTCTGAGCTTTTGTCCCATCGTTTCTATGCTAGCTGTCGAGATCGATAGTGAATTTCTTCACTGGACGTCTCCTTTTCTGTGAAACAAATGTGCTCTACACTCAATGGCTGGGAGCACAGCGCTACGATTGCAGACTGAACCCCTGCTAGAAACGAAGCTTTGCCAATGTGCTATGCCAATTCTGTCCCGGGACTGAGCTTCCAAATTTGCAGTATCTTTCTCTGAAGCCGGAGGTTGCATTTCCTGACAATCGAAATTGTTAAGGTGTTTTGTCGCAGAGCTTTCGCATGCAGCAATATATACGTGACCACATGAGAAGAGGGTACGTAGATAGTATAACATGGTTATTTTTATTCCTCTGTGCCGGCCGGAGTGGCCGAGCGGTTCTAGGAACTACAGTCTGGAACCGCGCGACCACTGCGGTCACAGGTTCGAATCCTGCCTCGGGCAAGGATGTGTGTGATGTCCTTAGGTTAGTTAGGTTTAAGTAGTTGTAAGTTCTAGGGAACTGATGACCTCAGAAGTTAAGTCCCATAGTGCTCAGAGCCATTTGACCATTTTTTATTCCTCTGTGGGTGACAGTCAAGATATTGCCATGTCAAAATAAACTCAGTAACACAATATAAAATAAGTACTCATAAAACTATAGCCTATTTTTAGATGTTATCTATTACTTTGTAAACATAAACGGGTTTGTTTGTTTCTGAAATTTTGTATGAAGTGAAACAGTAGAAGTATTAGTCACGTAGCGTAATCGTCTAAGAGCTAAGATATTTATAAACATACGAGGTGCATTCAAATTCTAAGGCCTCCGATTTTTCTCTAATTAACTACTCATCCGAAATCGATGAAACTGGCGTTATTTCTCGACGTAATCGCCCTGCAGACGTACACATTTTCACAACGCTGACGCCATGATTCCATGGCAGCGGCGAAGGCTTCTTTAGGAGTCTGTTTTGACCACTGGAAAATCGCTGAGGCAATAGGAGCACGGCTGGTGAATGTGCGGCCACGGAGAGTGTCTTTCATTGTTGGAAAAAGCCAAAAGTCACTAGGAGCCATGTCAGGTGATAGGGTGCAGATGAATCACTTCAAAGTTGTTATCACGAAGAAACTGTTGCGTAACGTTAGCTCGATGTGCGGGTGCGTTGTCTGGGTGAAACAGCACACGCGCAGCCCTTCCCGGAAGTTTTTGTTGCAGTGCATGAAGGAATTTGTTCTTCAAAACATTTTCGTAGGATGCACCTGTTACCGTAGTGCCCTTTGGAACGCAATGGGTAAGGATTACGCCCTCGCTGTCCAAGAACATGGACACCATCATTTTTTCAGCTCACGAATTCACTGTGTCGATCAAGTGTTCAAGAGCAGATTTTTTTTTCTTTTTCTCTTAATCACCGGGATTCGTAGCGATTACTTCTGGAACATGTTCTACAATATGGATGAGCGCTAATGTTCTCGGTTATGGAACTTGCGGTTGTAGGTAACACTAAAATATCAACAGCTTCATCAGGTCTTAGTCTGATGTACGTTCGTTATATATTTAAGAAACGATTAAGAGCAACTGCGTGCGCTTTGAGTGATATTGTTTTTACTGTCTTCAGTACGAAGACATGTTTGATGTAAATCTCTACGCTAGTCTGTCCTGTGCAAACCTCTCTATCTGTTCCTGACTAGACTACTGCACCGTACATACATTTTATCCTGCTTACATTAGCCTAGCCTCGGTCGCCCTCAACACTTTTAACCATCCACCCCTCCCCCCCCCCCTCCCCTCCCACGAGCGTGTTTGTCTCCACCCTCCCATACTTCCCTCCATTACCAAATTTACTATTCCCCGATGTATCCTATCAACTGAACACCCCTCCCCCCGCACCACCAACCCTTTTTCATTGAAGATGAGTCAGAACAATCTTTTCTCTACAATTGGATTCAGCATTGCTTCATTAGTTATCCATTCGAAATATACAGGGTTTTCAAAAATTGACGGCAAAAACTCTGGAATGGATTCCTTATATAGACAAGAAAAAAATTCAGCAACCATGGGCTCTAAAACGCGATATGTTTGACGGTAACGAAGATGAACAAGTGCTCATAGTTCTTGAGGCATATACTGTAGAGCCCGTGTTTATTGGACAATTTTTCATTGTTTTGGTCCATATATTTACAAGTGAAGAGTTTGCATTAGATGCAATGTGTTTCACAGTATAAAAGATGAATAACTTGTCTTAGCTCTTAAGGTATGCATTTTACGGTCTGTATTTACTCGGCTTTTCTTCTTTTGAAATGAAAACTCCATTCCAGAAGTTTCACCGTTCAGCTTTGAAACACCTTGCACAATCCTTGGCATACTTTTATAAGATCACATTTCAAAAGCTTCTCCTTTTTTGCTGTTTGTTATGTTTCCTGCTTATGTTGCACAGCCGTACGAGGCTATACTCCAGACACATTCCTTCAGAATGGACCTTCTAATACCTTAATTTATATTGGATGTTACGAAATTTTTCTCTTTCTAAACAGACTTTGTTGCTACTCCTAGTCTGCATCTTATATGTCCTCTATTTTTGGGCAGCCGTCAGTTATTTTTCTGTCTAGATATCATAACATACAGTCTATTAAGTTATGTCGTAGTCGCGTTCACCTGAAGAAAAAATTATTTGACAACACACTATAACATCTACATCCATTTTATATGAACAAAAGAAAAATGCAGCAACAATTAAAAAGAAATCCAGACATCCGCAGCGTCAATAATTGCTTGACATGTCCGAGGCGTGCTAGAAACCATGTTTTCCGCGTATTCACATAAAAAAGACCTCCAAATGCGTCGAATTTGCGTTGATAGTTGTTTAAAAGTGAAGACCTGTTATCCTTGCAAAGTATTTTTGATGCATGACCATATATTGTCAATACGATTAGCGTCAGGCGACTGTGAGGGCCAATCTAGTATCCGCACACCTTTCTCCTTTTCCCAGTCGATTGCAAAGCCTTATGCGGTGTTTCGGAATATTGTGCTGCAGTATCCAGTCTTCATTTTTGTCGATGAACCAGCGTTTGCCAGTCGGCATCAAACATCTTTGATAAATTTCTAACATCTGCTGTGCATTTAAATTGTCATTAAACACGTGCAAACTTCAGTCAAGAATTCAAAGTAAAGTAATGTTTTACGGACACTGCATGTAGAACGAAGGTTGCCTCTAGTGTACTGTGAAACAACTATCATCATCATCATCATCATAAACTAAAGGCTATGCCTTGTCAATTTAGCCACGTCCCTCTCTCCATTGTCATCCAATTCTTCATACGATTTTATCCGCATATCTTCTTTGATGTTGCTAAAATTCGTTGCTCTTGGCCTGCCTCTTGGTTTTTTTTCCTAAAAATTTTCCTTCAAATACATTCTTTAGGAACTGGTTGTGTCTCATACGTGCCATATCATTTTTTATTTTCTTCTTCCTATATCATTTAGCTGCGTTCTGGTCTCATTCACTTCTCTTAAGACTTGTTCATTACGTTTTCTATCTACCCAGCTTGTTTTCGGCATTCTTCTCCATATCCGTAACTTCTGTTATTTGGGGAGCACAATCACTGACGACAATAAACGTGTCACATATATAAAGAGAAGAATAGCCTTGGCAAAGCAAGTTTTCCAAAATAAGAGCAATTAACTAACAGACAATGATGTTGTTGTTGTGGTCTTCACTCCTGAGACTGGTTTTATGCAGCTCTCCATGCTACTCTATCCTGTGCAAGCTTCTTCATCTCCCAGTACCTACTG
The DNA here is from genome assembly GCF_023897955.1 of Schistocerca gregaria. Lineage (NCBI taxonomy): Eukaryota > Metazoa > Arthropoda > Insecta > Orthoptera > Acrididae > Schistocerca > Schistocerca gregaria. The sequence goes on from NC_064921.1 coordinate 679,793,086, forward strand.
CAACCTACACCCTTCTGAATCTGCTTAGTGTATTCATCTCTTGGTCTCCCTCTACGATTTTTACCCTCCACACTGCCCTCTAATGTTAAATTTGTGATCCCCTGATGCGTCAGAACATGTCCTACCAACCAGTCCCTTCTTCTTGTCAAGTTTTGCCACAAACTCCTCTTCTCCCCAACAGTACCTCCTCATTAGTTATGTGATCTACCCATATAATCTTCAGCATTCTTCTGTAGCACCACATTTCGAAAGCTTCTATTCTCTTCTTGTCCAAACTATTTATTGTCTATGTTTCAGTTCCATACATAGCTACACTCCATACAAATACTTTCAGAAACGACTTCCTGACACTTAAATCTATACATGATGTTAAAAAATTTCTCTTCTTCAGAAACGCTTTCCTTGCCATTGCCAGTCTACGTTTTATATCCCCTCTACTTCGACCATCATCAGTTATTTTACTTCCTAAATAGCAAAACTATGTTCCATTATCCTCGTTTTGCTTTTGTTGATGTTCATACTGTCCATTCCGTTCAACTGCTCTTCCAAGTCCTTGGCTGTCTCTGACAGAATTACAATGTCATCGGGGAACCTCAAAGTTTTTATTTCTTCTCCATGGATTTTAATACCTACACCAAATTTTTCTTTTGTTTCCTTCACTGCTTGCTCAATATACAGATTGAATAACATCGGGGAGAGGCTACAACCCTGCCTCACTCACTTCCCAACCACTGCTTCCCTTTCGTGCCCCACAACTCCCAGAACTGCCATCTGGTTTCTGTACAAATTGTAAATAGCATTTCGCTCCCTGTATTTTACCCCTGCCACTTTCAGAATTTGAAAGAGAGTATTCCAGTCAACATTGTCAATCATATCAACCTAAAAAGTAGGAAAAAGTTTGCCAAAACTTTTGTCTAGAGTGTTAACATACAGATGTGAAGTGTGGACTCTGGGAAAGGCAGAGAAAAACAGACTGGAAGGAATGGAAATGTGGATATGAAACAAATATGGCGATATATTTTACCATCTGCGTATAATCCCTACGACGATCTTACTTAACGGGCTGTATCTATTATTTTTTGTGTCTCATTTGCTAATCTAATTTTCTCAGCATCACCTGACCATCTTATAACTTCTTTACAAACACTATTCATTCCTTTCAACATATATTTCAAGGATTAACGTTGCTGACAGAATTACAGTATCATTAGTAGACCTCGAAGTTTTAATGTCTTCTCCCAATAAATTTTCTATTGGTTTCTGTTCCATCAATGAGCAGCAGTGTTACATCATCATTTCCTTCTCAACTACTGCTTTCCATTTAAGTGCTATGGCACTTATGACTACAGTCTGGTTTCTGTATAAGTTCTAGATATCATTTCGTTCCCTATGTTTTATTACTGCTATCTGTAGAATTTCTATGAGTCTATTTCTTTTTGAGTGACACAGTCTAAAAAAATGTTGACAACGCCAGTATAAAGGTCAGGTGTACTTGGAACAAACAGCTAAGGGTGATAGAACCCTCGTAGGTGTCACCTCAAGTGATAACGGGATAAGGCGAGATACCTGGAACAGTATGGCCTGACAAGGATTTGAACAATACCCTTTTGAGGTGTGATTCAAGGGTTTTAAGCACCACGCCTAGGTTTGGAAATTATTGCGAAAGAATGTATTGCGTGAGGCTGTAGTAGGACCAGGTGCGAATCATATGTTCGGTTCTGAGAAGGCATCGCAGAATGCTATTGTCTTCCAACATCGCTCTCCTCCAAACCCAAATATAATTTGCCAGCAATCTCACTTTCTATGAGCAAAATCAACCTAACATTTTAATAATAATAATAACAATAATTTATAAAAATGCTTTAATGCAACAGGAAATGAAATGACAACGAGACAGATGGGAACAAAGTAAGTAAACTGTTTATTATTTCGAAAGTAATCTCCATATCCCAGTACACGTATCCCACCGTGAGACAACACGATTAACGTCTCCATGGAAAGACGTTTTCAGTTGTCTATGGAAAAATTTTAGAAGTAATCACCATAAATGTTAATACATTTATCCCCCCGTGGAACAAGACCCTTAATACCTTCGCGGAAAGACGCATTCGGTTGCCTATGGAACCATGACTGTAACTGGGCGTGCACCTCTTCGTTCGAAGAAAATCAACGGCCACGAAGTTCTTTCTACAGGGTTCCAAAAGCATGGAAACCATTGGGGAGGGATCAGGATGTAATGGGGGTGTGTACTGAGAGCATGGTTCCGTAGGTGACCGCAAACATTTTTCCATGAGGGTACTTGCCCTCTTGACTCACTGTGGGATAAAAGTTTTAAAAGTTTTGGTGATTAGTTTTGGTATAATAAATAGTTTAATTCCTTTTTCTCCATCTGTCTCCTCACTCTCAAGTGCAATGTAGCGAGCAAAGTTAATTCGATTTCAGTAGAAAGGATGTGTTACGCAGTATCTAAGACGAACAAGTGCTCATAGCTCTTAAGGTGTGCGTTTTAGAGCCCATGGTTACTAATTTATTTCTTGTTTTGGTCCTTACTACCACCCATGAAAGCTGCGTACCGTACAGTCTTAGCAAGAACAGTACCGGGACATGTATTCCGTTATTAAAAGTAACAGAACGGTTTTCGCCTTATCTTTCGACTCGGTCCTTTCATGACTAGGGTGCCTTACCTCAGACTGACCCTTCTCCGTCATCCCCGAAAGCTTATTATCACTGACACACTCTGTACTGTAATATCATAAGGGAATCACCCTGTATTGTAGCGACGGCCCTCGCAGCTTCGACGGAGTCACAATTTACTTAATATAAAAGTGAAGTGCGCACTCACTGTTATTAGTAATCAACTATCTACTGCAGTAGTGAACACACATGGCTGTACATCATGTCTATGCAAGCATGTAAATTTATTCCAATCACTTCCATCTACAGTTGGGAAGTGAACCTTCTGGTTACAAAGTATGATGATTGCTAGCCGAGTACTCGGCAAGGCCCTAGTATATCAACATCATCATCATATTGGACAGTTTTCAGCCTCTGGCCAGGTCTCTTCGGAACATGAACCTCTCCATCGCCTTCTGTCTTTCCACCATCTCTCCATCTTCACCTTGGTCCAGTCTTCTCCTTTCTTCTGGACGCATTCCTTCACTCCTTGCAGCCATCTGTCTGTCGGTCTTCGTCTTGCTCTCTTTTCTTCCAGTTTCATCTCGTATGTCCTGGGTATCCTCTTCTCCTCGCATCGCTTAACATGCCCATACAATCTCAGCCTTGATTTCGCTATCTCCTCCTGTAATAGTTCCACCTTCATTAACTTTCTGATCCTCTCATTTCTTAACCTTTCTATCTTTGCCACTCAATTACTATTCTCATTAGCTTGTACTTTGATTTTCTCTCTTCTTTTCATAACCCAGGTTTCGGATGCATATGTCAGGATAGGGACAGTACGACCCGTATATAACCTTTTTACTGATTCGGAGTATATCCTTTCTCCATATCAGGCTTCTGACACTCTTCCGAAATGCTTCTGTTTTTCTCCTCCGCTCGTTTGTTTCTCTCTCGTTTTTCCCACCTTTCTGTATTATGCTTCCTAGACACTTGAAACTCTCCACTCTTCTCAATCGTTCTCCACCAATTGTTATTCCAGTTGTTCCTCTCTCCTTCGTTCTTGTTGTGATAATCATCTCAGTCTTACTTATACTAAATTTCCTCCAATATTCTTATTCTGTTCGTTCCCACACATCCAATTGCTCTTGTAATTCCTCCTTCTTATTCCTCCTGGTATGTGTTTATACCAATATTCTCTACGTACCTCTCTCTCTGTCTGCCTCCTACACCCCTCCCACTCTTTTCTCATCTGCCCCAGCCCCTATCCCTATCCCTGTCCATCTCCTCGGCCTCTCTTTCTTAGTTAGTCTGCTAATCTCCATCTGACCATTTGTTCCTTCCCCCCTCTCCATCTCTTCCTCCCCCTTCTAATTCCATCCCCTCCTCCCCCTCTCTTTCTTAATATCCTTTTATCCTTCTCTGTCTCCTCCTAAACCTCTCTCTGTCCGCCTCATCAGCTCACCAGTCCCTGTTCAACTCTTTTTGTCCCTCTCACTAGTCCTCCACTATCCCTTTCCTTTGTGTGTGCATTTCCTCCTCTACCATGTCTCTGCCCATTTCCTCCCATCTGTGCCTATCCCCGCTTTCCGTCTCGCTGTCTGTCCTTCTCCTCGTCCTCCCTTCTCTCTCCACATTGTCACACTCATTCCAACACGGTTTGGTGGTTCTTACCCCTGCAGCATTTCTTTCCAGACTATAACTAATGTGTACAGCAAATTTGATTGAAGTCGTTCCACTTGTTGAGGATGAGCTTTTTTATCCATGGCTTTGTGCATACGCACGTATCAAATACATTTCACACATATTTAACATATTTCACTCGTATTTTTACATATATTTCACCTATATGTCTATCGAATTTCTCCCTGCAGTTTCATTTTCACGCAGCTCAGGTTTGTGAGGTCGTATTTCCTGAACTGATACAACTTTGCAAGCACATCCAGCGATATATGTGTCTAATGTTTGGGAAATGTGTTTGAAGAAAGTTATTAGTAAAGAAGTAATAATTAAAATGTCATGGATGATGCGGCAGTTCTCAGTCATCTCAGTGTTTATCGTCATTTCTCCTGGACCATGTGTCGTAGTATGATATATTTTTGTAGGTGCATTCAGTGTCATACACGAATACCATCTATGAAAAGTTTTGCGATTACAGTTAGCAGCAACGAAGTAATAAATTTAAACGTCTTGCACGATGCGGTAAGTTTTCAAGCATCTCCGTTTTTACGAGGTCATATCTCCTTAACTAAGTGTGGTGTAATGATTTAATTTTTCTGGTACATTTATTCTTTCCAGGCGTGTACGTGTGTGGGTGTACCAGGTTTGGTTGAAGTCGGTAAACAACAATATCAAAAACTGAGTCCGCCTTGATGCAAAACACCTGGTTATTTGTTTACTTCCCAAACTAGTTTCGGCGACAAATATCACTATCATCAGTGTTTCTCTTAAAATCTAAAATCTAAAATTTAAAACATGCAGAAAATAGCATAGTTGTACAAACACAGTAACACATTACTACATTTTTACCACTGATGATGGGGATATTTTTCACCGAAAGTAGTTTGGGAAATAAACAAAAACAAGGTATTTTTCATCAAGGCGAACTCAGTTTCTGATATTGGGTTTTTCTACGCAAACACGGATGAAATGGAAGAGTTCTAAGATAAAGTTATTGGTGTAGTGGTTTAGAAGGAGATGTGGAACATAGAAGGATACATATATACAATACGTCCAATTTGTATGGGTTATTACTAGAGGATCTTTCCTTTTCTATCTTCCCTTACTCAGCTTGGTGTGATTTGCCTATTCTACCCCTGGACATGTGAACTGTATAGGATTTGTCACAGGAAGTACGGTCAACTTTTGAACGCCTTGACTTTTCTGTAATGTACCGGTCAGACAGCAAGTCCATCTACGAGGGCAGGGCCCCAGCCAACTAGTTGCTAAATTCACTGTGTCAAATGTAGCTTGCAGTTCCTAAGTAGCCTTGCCTATTCTAATATCATTAGTTTTCATACTACTTGATTTCCCAAAAGTAACCTCGGTAATTTGGAAATTGATAGGTATGTAAACAAATGAACGTTTTGATTTTTTTGTGATTGGGGCGGGGGTGGGGTGGGGGGGGGGGGGAGGAGGTGGGAGCAAGGGTACTGGGAAGAATGCCACGTAAACCCTTCAGCCCATCCACCGACCCACGCCTGTGTAGAACTGGCCTTTCGCGTTCCGTTGGAAGTGGACAAGCATTCCACGCTCGGAGGAATCCCACTGCAAGGCCAAGGCGCAATATCGGCCTTTGGGAAGTGGACGACTGAGGCGAGGCTATAGCTGGTCCGCAGACAGAGAGAGCGAAAAGCGAGCAGGCGACAGAATTTGGGGGCGGGCACGTTGCTATGCCGGCCGGCCTGTGCAGAAGTGCACTGTTTGGGGCGGCAGAAGGTCCACCGTGCTCCAATTTGCATGTAATTACTGGCCAGAATGGAGCTAAATTAGCGCCGCCAACACTGGCGCCAGCGCCGAGAGCTCGCGGCAAGTATTTGGGCTCAGAGCCACACGTCGGAGCGAGGAGTAAGGCACATAGCTAGGGCAACTTCCTGAACACGACGGCCGTGTCTGTTGGCGAGTAACAGCCGTTGCTGAATGTTCGGCCGTGTATTCCCTCCAAGTGTCTGCTAATTCACTCTTACACAGTTGCTGTTCTTGTGGCAATTTCTGGAGGTACGTCCTTCTTTCTTTCTTTCTTTTTTTTTTTTAAAGTCGTCTGTCTTCTGACTGATTTGATGCAGCCCGCCATGAATTCTTCTCCTGTGCCAACCTCTTGCTCTCAGAGTAGCACTTGCAACGTACGTCCTCAATTATCTGCTGCATGCATTCCAATCTCTGTCTTTCTCTACAGTTATTACCCTCCAAGGCTCCTCCTAGTACAATGGATGTTATTACGTGCTGCCGTAACAGATGTCCTACTATCCTGTCTCGTCTTCTTGTCAGTGTTTTCCATATATCTCTTTCTCGTCGATTCTCTGGAGAACCTTTGTAAGTAGGCTGTTTACATTTTCTTATTGGTAACGCCAGGTAGCGCTCTGTATGAAAAATCACTGGCTGTGCTGTGCGCAGTCTGTGGCTAGTTTGCATTGTTGTCTGCCATTGTAGTGTCGGGCAGTGGCAGCTGGATGCTAACAGCGCGTAGCGTTGCGCAGTTGGAGGTGAGCCGCCAGCAGTGGTGGACGTGGGGAGAGAGATGGAGGAGTTTTGAAATTTGTAAGAATTGGTGTCATGAACTGGCTTTCGTAGGGATTTTTGGAAGTCAGATTGCGTTGCGCTAAAAATATTGTTTGTCAGTTTAAGCACAGTCAAGTATAATTGTTCAAAGGGGACGTTTCATATGTCGACCCTTAGCCAAGGATACCTCACTGGAATCTTCTGATTTTTTCTTGTAGTTTGTGTAGTTAGTGTAGCCTTTGTTTATTGCTAGCGCGTAATCATAGAGAGAATTTCATTTGTAGGTGCAGTCTTTCATTGTTGTACAGTAAAACAGTTGTGGCACGCATATACCAAGTATTTCGCAGCTTCGCTTGCAATTAACTAGATATTATTTTCAGTGCTATGTTAATGTGTTCTCTTATTTTTGCTCTTCAAATTGTGCTTTTCTGTGTTGTCGTGTGAAATATTGTGACAATAATGGCGTGTGAAAAACGTAATACTAGGCTCCAAAGTAAACTGATAAATGACAGTTAAGACGAAAGCAATGTGTTAGCGCCACCATGTAATGAATTCACAAATGTTCAAAGTAGTAATTTGGTAATAGTGCATAGGGAAATAGAGCGGGCTGCAAATAATGGTGTAGGAAGTGAAACAGTTAGTGAACAGGGAAGCATTATCGATCGATCGGTCGGCAACAGCTCGCGTCAGGAATCCCGTATGACAGGACACAATCTTGCAAATACTGTACATTCAGGTTTTGCGTCCTCACCGTTTTCTCAAATAAGTCGAGACACATTTTCTGCTTGTCAAACTGTGAATGTTGCCGGTGCAAATGCACTGCCGAAAAGCATAGAGGATCAGATTCCAGACACTAATACATCATTATTGCAATTAATGCAACAAATGAAACAAAACCAGAGAAAAACACAGCACCAGTTAGACACAATGGAACAAAATCTTCAAAAGTTAGACACAATGGAACAAAATCAGAGATAAACACAGCAAAAGCTTCAAAAGTTAGACACAATGGAATATAATCTTCAAAAGTTAGACAGAATGGAACAAAATCAGAGACAAACACAGCAAAAGTTAGACGCAATGGAGCAAAAGCTTCAAAAGTTAGACTCAGTGGAACATACACTTGAACAAACACGTGAAGATTTAACTACTGAATTACATAAAATCGAATCGAAATATCAAAAAGTCTGTAATGACGTAAAAACACAAATTTGTGAGCATTTCCAACCAATTTTTTCGCGGCATGAAAATGCATTACAGAATTACGAAGCAGCCATAAAAGAACTGCAAACAATTGTTCATGAAAATCATGAGACCTTGCAAGCTAAAATTGACTCAGTTGCATCTACCGATTCGGTTACGCAACTTGCAAAAACTCAAGAAAACTTAAAGGACACAGTAGATACTCTGAAAATTGGTTCAGAAAGACACATGGAGGACATTAGTTCATTATCAGAGAAAGTAGTTGAACTTTCGGAACAGCTAAATAATTTATCTACGAAGGTAGATGATAATCTGAATGACACAAAACCGGTAGTCTTTAATGACACAGAAGAGTTCGAACAAATTAGGAAATTCAAACAAAATCAGAATCAAATTAATACGAAACACCAAAGAGAAATCCCTGAAGTACAAGATCAGTTTACACAGGTAATACAAGAATTACGTATTTCAGAGGACACTCGCACTCCAATACGGGAAGAGGGACATAAAAATACGGAACTACCACAAAATAACAACACAGGGCACTTTGGAGATTATGAAAGAAATTGGCGAAGTACACCGAATTTTGAGATTGAACCGCCGAAACGACGTAACAATGACCGACATGCAACCCGCCGACACGATGATTTTCACTATAAACTGTTCATTACTACACGTAAATTCAAAACATTTAAGAATTCTGGCAACGACATTCATCCACAAGCGTGGCTCCATCAATTCTCTCATTGTTTTCCTCCCAACTGGTCACTAGAGCACAGATTAGAATTTATGTGTGGCTACTTAGAGAATGAACCAGCTGTAAGAATGCGATCGATCATTCACGATTGCCACAGTGAAGGAGAATTTTACCATGCCTTCCTCTCAGCATATTGGTCCCAAGCCACACAAGACCGAGTAAAACATGGCATCACGATGATGAAACATTTCGAACAATCTGAATTTTCCAGTCTTGTGAAATATTTTGAAGACATGTTGCACAAGAATCAGTACCTGTCAAACCCATACAGCCCGTCAGAACTCATCCGCATTTGCTTAATCAAATTGCCTGAACATTTACGGCATATTATTTTGGCAGGCCGTTGCAAAGACGACATTGAAGCTTTTCAGGGACTCTTACAAGAATTAGAAATTAACACTGACAATCGCGGAACGCGAAAACAGGAACACAACAATTACAGGTCACATCCGTCGCAATTCCGCGATGAAAGAAATAATAACTGGACACGACAAGGCTATTCTCACAATAAAAATCGTGACCAAAACAGACACCACCCGTATGACAACCGTTGGCAGAGTAGTAATAATTACAGGGAAAGGTCACCTCTCCGCGGTAGTGACTATCACAGAGACAATCAGAGAAACAGACAATATGGGAACCAAAATAATTACTATCAAGGGAGACAGAACAACTTTAGAAGCAACGGTCCAGCGCGCAGTTACGATTCAGGGAGAAATTCTCCACCACGTGACCGACAAGAAATTAATTACAGAAATTACCGACATGACGACAGACGATATGATCGTAGCGACAGACCTGAATTGCAGCAGAACTGGCGGGAATCAAACAGAGCAGGGCCCTCTCGACAAGGTGAATTTGTAGAAGTTAGGTCTCCTAATCCCAATAACGACGCGCGCCAACAAAGAAACAGACAATGAGTCGCTCTCCGCAGGCACCCGCGTGCGCCGGCTGGCTCAGAGAAAAATAACATAAAATAACCTTGAGCAAAATTCCAGTGTTCCTTACCGACGTAATCACATGATAATTGCTTTTCAGTTGACAGTCTGCGTACTAGGAAGAGTAAAGGTTTACACCACATTTCACATGTAAAACCGTTTATTGAAAGATAATCTGCTTTTTAACTTTGTCTTAAAACATTTCACTTCACATTTCTAGTATGCTTTGTCACGCTGAGAAACTTAACATGCAACATGTTTGAAGTTAAATATCCAGTCAAGAACCAAGAGAACTTATTTAAACAGAAATTACGGATGCATTGTTATAGTGAACAGACGTCACAGTGTTATTGTGCGTGTACATTCTTGCTTGTTAGTTGCACGATTACGTAACGACTATAAGGCTCACATACTTAGAACATTTACCAGTATTGCTAATGAGATTTTAATGCAACATTTTGGTATACTTGAAAATACATTCTGGATTTAAAGTACTTTCTGTGAGATACCAGATGACACAGTGGTTAGTATATGTGATAGCTACACGATTATATCACGACGCTACTAATGAGTGACAATTTACAATGTTGCTTTCGCGGTGTATCTGTTTTACATCTGCACAGTTTTTCGGAATTCTTCTGGAAAGTATAACATGTTTTAGTTGTAGCTTTTGTGGTATAGCTACAATGAGACAGCCTTTTCTGTAGCACAACAATCATACAGTACAGTACTTCCTTCATCACGGCAATAAGCGTAATAACTAAGATATCTATACGCAAAGCTTTTCAATTTCGTTTATCATGAGGTAAGTACATTGACTTCTGTAGAACTTAGCTTTCGGAGGACGATAACAAGGACACTTCCACAGAGATTATCTTACAACAAGACGCACAGATTAGCGCTACAGTACACGTATTTGAGTGATTAATTTTGTATCTAAAACATTTATTTTTAAAGATATTTGAAGTACAATGATACAAAGGTTTTCCGTGATACATTTCATTCTATTGCTGTAATCTGTAACACCTGAGGATATAATTACATTAATCCTCAGGGGGGTACACGTCTACTTTGTGTACCATGTGTTTGGCAAGCACAAGGAGCCCTAGCTAATATGGTATTTGCTTATACAACTTTACACATCGGTACCATATTTCTCTAACACATAAATTACACAGCTATCTGGTTATTTAACTGAGAGAGACAAACATTTATTTTACTACATCAGTGACAGATGTTTACGTAATTGCACCATTGGATAACTTCACACTTATGAAATTGTGTTTGTACTTTGTGAACAGTTCATATTTTTTCGGAACCATTGTGATATTACGAGAGCTTTGAATGATGTATTTCGTATGGGATCATGATTTTTAAAGTACGTTTGAGGTAGATGACACTTTTGACATGACCAGAGAATTTTTTTTAGGTTTTGAAATTATTGGAGGAAGCTACGACGATTTTGAGATTTGACTGAGGTGTTATGATGTTATTATTATGATAACTATGTGTATTATGCTGTTGCGGTATGTTTATGATCAATAAGCTGATGCTATATGAGTTATTTGATTATGCTACTTATCTGTTATGATGAAATATTGAAGAAGTGTCGACGAATAAGGTAAGAAATAATGAGTAGAGGTTAGGGACTCTGGTTTGTGAAAAAGGTTATTGAAAACCAAGAATCGTACTTTAAGAGTTATGAAATGTATGTAAATGCTTGAATGTATTACAATGCCGACGAAAACTTTTTGGACACTGTTATATTAATAGAATTTTGTTTCTACAGATGTGTAACGCAATTCTTGACCTGTGAAATTTTTTACATGAGACTGCCACTGTAGCGGAAACTGGTGTCGTAAATATTTCAGTAAGACAGTTAAGTGACCACCTGCACGTAATGCGTCGTGGGCACCCAGCTGGATGACAGCCACCTGGAAACAAGCCATTAGTGTGTGCCTTTCAGAGGCACAGGTAAAAAAAAAAAAATAAAAAAATAAAAAAAGGGGCCATTATGCTCGCTATTGACATTTCTTTGTAGAAAGCATCGCAAATACGACACGCTCAAACTTGAAATCATATGATTATACTGTTGAGCTCTTAATTTATGATATTTACTAAAATGCCTAATGAAACGATGAGAAACATTACACGGCTATTGTCTTGCTAGTTGAGAGAAATGCCATATGGATTGCGTTATATATTTATTTACTCATTTTGTTTAATATCTAGTTTTTAGCTGCACTGCAGCATTAGTTACTATAAAATTTTATAGATGTACTAATATAAATATTTTAATGCCTACAGACCCAGTAAAGAAGAACTTCATGATATACTTCCAAAAAAATGAGGGAGCACAAAAAGACATTGCCCTTCACAGGAACTGCATACATAATTTTCTTTTCAAGTTCTTGGTAATTTATTTCATTGAATAAGTAGTTGTGCACCACTTTAATTATATAGACATTAAGATGTGAATCGACATCTCCCTTTTCTGCATTGTTGTCTTTACTGTAATATTTTTTCTGCTTGAGCTTTGTCATGTTTAGTTATAAGCTGTTGCATTTGCTTCTACTGTGTGCCAGGCATAGTGCTACTGATTTTCACTTTGTATTACTCTGTTAAGCCAGCTTTACTACGGATTTATTTTTCTTGTTTGCTGTGCATTGCCTTATATTAGTTTTAATATTGCTGCTTCTTTGACAACTTCCATTTTATTTCATTGTTGTTTGTATAAATTGTTTTGCGCTGCTGCATTGCCTCGTCCCTTAGTTTAGCATCTGAGCTCAGTAGCTTTAAGTTAGCTTAAGAGGGGGTAGACTATATAAGAAACTAACTATGATGAATTGGAAGAAAAGCATTGAGAAGCTATAAGAAAAAGGTTTGACCAAAAAAGTAGTGTACAGTGGAGAAAAACTATTTTTGAATGAGGATGTGAACAGAATACAGAAAGCAGGTTTAGATAGGACTTTTTGGGAATAATGATGAACTAAGGGAGATCTCTATGCAAAATACTACAGTAAAACAAACCCTGTCCTTTCCTTTCGTATTATCCCTCTATGTGTTTATGTACCCTTGTGTATTTGTCTTTTTCCTGCCTTTATGTGTTTAGCTAATAAGATTTATGTTGTAGAATTTATCAGATACTATGTTATTTTCTTTGTAAATATGTTCAGACATTATTTGTTGTGTTTTGTTTTAATGATCAGGTGTGAAGTTGATGTTTCAAAAGTTATTCTGATCTTTTATGTATGTATTTATGTCGTAATTTTTGTAACACTAATGTATTTGCTATTTTGATTCTTTTGTAAAGCCTGTACTACTGCAAATGTTATCTGTATTGTTATGTTCTTTAAAGATGTATTTTGTACCTTTGTTATTGTATTCTTATGTTATAAAATTGTAATTGACACCAGTTCATCAAATTAAGTAACTTGTAAGTTACATTTCACTGCACACATTTCTGTTGGTCATAGTATATGTACAATATGTGAGAAGTAGGGTGTGATAGTGTTTGCACGTGTGTTAATAATTCAGTAAGGGACTGGATAACAGCATTGCTGGTTCTAAGGACATTTCAAAAACAATTTTTGTGAGTGCACAAGTGGTAGTTATGGACTTGCTATATTATCCGCAAGACTCTTCAATGGTGATTGTGCGCCTGCAAAGTCAAACAGATGGCTGCTGGCCATCTCTACAAGGACTACAGTGGGTCTACACCTTTGACGACCCATCGATACCATTATTTCTACAAGGACTGCAGTGGGTCTGCACCTCTGGTGGCCCACCAATACCGTAATCTCTACCAGGACTACAATGGGTCTACTCTATGACGACCTACCTACCAATATTCTTGAAAACTTCGACTGACTCTGCTGTGGGTTTGCTCTGTCGTGGTCCATAACCTGTCTGCATGTCAAGAGTCAGCACTGTCTTTCCGTTGGAAGGACAACACTACTTCTTCAAGACTGCTTAGAAATCCACTACTTCCAAGTGCAATTTCTTTTATTGCTCAGACTTTGAAAAAAAAAACACTGCAATTTTACTATGATGAACGATCAGGACTGTCTTTATGGACTGTGAGAGAATTTTAGCTTTTGACAAACATTGTATCGATAAGTGTGTGCATTTCATTTCTTTGTTATTGTAATTATGAAAAAATTTTTCAAATCTGTATTGGCCACGGCCCAAAACAATTTGTAAATTTTTTTGTGGGGAGCATGGGGGCTATGTAAGGAGGCTGTTTACATTTTCTTATTGGTAACGCCACATAGCGCTCTGTATGAAAAATCACTGGCTGTGCTGTGCGCAGTCTGTGGCTAGTTTGCATTGTTGTCTGCCATTGTAGTGTCGGGCAGTGTCAGCTCGATGCTAACAGCGCGTAGCGTTGCGCAGTTGGAGGTGAGCCGCCAGCAGTGGTGGACGTGGGGAGAGAGATGGAGGAGTTTTGAAATTTGTAAGAATTGGTGTCATGAACTGATATATATATATAATGACTATTAAGGTAAATACATTGTTTTCTCTCTATTAAAACCTTTCATTTGCTAACTGTGCCTCAGTAGTTAGTGACTTCCGTAGTTTGAAACTTTTATTTAGTTGGCAGTAGTGGCGCTCGCTGCATTACAGTAGCTTGAGTAACGAAGATTTTTGTGAGGTAAGTGATTTGTGAAATGTATAGGTTAATGTTAGTCAGGGCCATTCTTTCGTAGGGATTTTTGGAAGTCAGATTGCGTTGCGCTAAAAATATTGTTTGTCAGTTTAAGCACAGTCTTGTATAATTGTTCTAAGGGGACGTTTCACCTTCTCATTCTCTAACTTATCAGTCCAGCTAATTTTCAACATTCCTCTGTAGCACCACATCTCAAATGCTTCGCTTCTTCTCTTCTGCGGTTTGCTCTCAGTCTGTGTTCCACTACCATGCAATGCTATGCTTCAAACGCACGTTATCAGAAATTTCTTCCTCAAATTAAGGCCTACGTTTGATACTAGTTGATTTCTCTTGGCCAGTGCTAGTTGGCTTTTTTAATCCTCCGTGCTCCGTCCGTCATGGGTTCATTTGATGCATAGGTAGCAGAATTCCCTAACTTCATTCACTTCGTGATCACCAGCTCTGATTTTACGCTTCCCGCTGTTCTCATTTCTGCTATTTGTCATTACTTCCGTCTTTCTTCGATTTATTCTCAGTCCAAATTCTATACCTATTAGACTGTTCATTCCGTTTAGTAGATCCCGTAATTCTTCCTCACTTTCACTGAGGGAACCTATGCCATCAGCTAATATTAACATTGATAACCTTTCATCTTCAATTTTAATTCCACTTTTGAATCTTTGTTTCATTTCCGTCATTGTTTCTTCGATGTATAGATTGAACAGTAGGGGTGTAAGACTACATCACTGTCTTACATCCTTTTCAATTCGACCAGTGCGTTCCTTGTCTTCCATTTTATTGTTCCCTCTTGTACATATTGTATGTAACCCGCCTTTCCCTATACTTACCCCAATTTTTCTCAGAATTCTGAACATCTTGCACCATTTGACATTGTCTAACGCTTTCTCCTGGTCAACAAATCCTATGAACGCATCATGATTTTTTTAGTCTTGCTTCCATCCATAATCAACGGCAACGGGATAACTGCCTCTCTGGTTCCTTTGCCTTTAACCTACCATCTTTCATATTCCGTATGAATACGGGAGCTCCGCGTCAACTGCATTACTGAAAGAATTTGTAGCACATGCTTCCGTCTAGAGGAAAGCTCATATTACTGGCTGACTAATGAAAAAGCATTTCCTGAAGCTGTACTACGAGATTGGTGTCATGTCAGTCAAGCGGATTGATTGATGCAGAATTTCGTTTTCGAAAGGGTCATCTGGAAACATCCTCCACCGAGAGTTCTTAAGGGGAGGTTTACAATCTTGGGTCCGAAAGAAGCACGTTCTTTCAGATTTTTTTCTGGGGATGTATTATAGATATGAATGTCAAATTTGGTCAAAATATTTATTGATATTTCTTCTACAAACCATAATTTTTTCGACTGGAAATGTCGAACCGCAAAGGCGGAAGTGCCGTCGGAACGAAACAAAATTTCGATGTAGACCGCGAAGCGCGGTATGTCACAGGTCAGCCGGCTCGTCTGATATCAAAATTGAGTTGACGTTAGCAAAATATATAAGATTCTTTAGGAGTTGTACCTCGCTTAAGTTATTTGGCCCATAGCAAACAAAATGGCGGCCATTTGAAGAAAAATTGTTTTTTTTTCATCGATTTTTCGACTTCGTCGGCTAAGTAAAAATATTTATAGTTGATGGATCGGAATAAAAGTGGTACAGCTCCTAGACAATTTAGTTACCTTCGTCGGAAACAAAGAATCATGCCAATCGGTTAAGTAGATTTAAAGTTCCCATACCGCGCGATAAAAGAAACGTCATTTCGAGGAAAACGCGTCTGAAGTTTTGACTACATATAAATGCAATTTTATGCAACGTACGTTCAATCTGCTATTCAGAGTCCACAAATTAGTCCCTCCTCTTCCTCATAGAGGGCGTTCTGCTCGAGCGGTTTTCGGCCGCTTGAATCCGGTAGTCGTCCGAATGCTTGGCGAACTGCGTCGAATAGAGTCCCAGGCGACGTCCATCATTGTCATGGTCTTCAGAAATGCAGAGAACCCTTCGTTGAAGCTGCTCACTGCCAGGAAAGTCGCGATCTCCACAGACTTCGCACCAGAATGCAAATGCTTGGGGGCTAACTTCTAAACACACACGTTCAAAGTTCCATTTGAATTTTGTGTTTCCTCCCAAGCACCGGTCCTCGTCGTCCGAAAGGAAAAAAAAAAAAACAAAAAAAAAAAAAACTGGTGAGTGAAAAAGACCGATTTCAGGCTGAGGCGTTTTTTTGTTCAACCGCGAATAACAAACATTTCCGTTCCGTATTCCAAAAAAACGTTTCAGGGGTGGATTCTAAACACTTTTATGGATCCAATAATGCAATTTAAAAAAATATAGATTTTTTTGAACCAAAAGATAGTAAATCTCCCCCTTAACAGTGTTCTACCTGATAAAGATTTGTTACGTTCAGTCATTTTGTTATGTGTACAGCCAAAATGGGCATTTATAAACTTTAACGTTCAGGAACTCCTCCATCAAAGAAGACGAAATAAATATTCCAGAATTCGAAACAAGAACGGGTGCCAACGTGAGATATAACCAGTGCAGCGTAGCAGCGTAAATCGCTTGATAACGGCAAGATCTCTCGTCCACAGTGTATACAAATTAGGTTCCTTTCAGACTATGCTGATATAATCGTTCCTTACTTATCAATCATTCAACAGCTCGCTCGACGAAAGATCCGTACCCAGAGACTGGAAAGTTGCACAGGTCACACCGATACTCAAGAAATGAATTAAGAGTAATCTGCTGAATCACAAACCGATATCACTTACGTCGATTTGCTGTAGGATTTTGGAACATACACTGTTTCCGAACATTATGAATTAGCCCGGAGAATACTATTTCTGGACAAATTATCATGGATTAAGGAAATATCGTTCTCGTGAAATACAACTACCTCATTATTCAGTTGCCGGGTGTTAAGGATTTCCTTAAGTAGACTTGACTATACGAGTGTCTTTGTAGTAAAGAATAAATGTGTTAAAACTTCATGCAAGATGCGGCATTTTTTCGTGCATCTTGTTGTTGATGACTAAATCTCTGTTGAAATATGCGCCGTGCAGTGATGTATTTGTGTAGGTACACTGAGCACCATATGTGGATACTGTCTGCGAAATACGTTGCGAATAGAGTTAGTAGAAAGATGTAATAACTTTAAACGTCATAAATGATGCAGCAGTTTTTCATGCATCTCTGTGTTTATGACGTCTTATGTGTGATCCGATTGTATAATTTTGTAGATATATTTAGCGGCGTATGTGGAAACTGTCTGCTCAATTTATTGCGAGTTGAGTTAGTAGCACAGAAATAATAAATTTAAACGTCATGCATGATGCGGCAGTTTTCAGGCATCTCATTGTTCATGACGTCATATGCCGAACTATAATAGGTAGGTAGTTGTTACCCCAACAACGATTGCTGCCTGACAGTAAGGGACATATGTACCAAGTTTGGAAAACACGCGCACACACACACGCGTGCATGCCCGCACACACACACACACACACACACACACACACACACACATTTTTAAACATGAGCGGATCCAATGATATGTGGACTACTCTCGCTATAATGCTGTGGATCACTTTCCTCTTTGCTACGTATAACTGAAGTTTCATAATTGCGAACAGCATTACTCGTTCCCGGCTCACTTCCACTTGTGCCCCTTTCTTCTGTGACTTGCCTGCTTCACCGTCTGTGCAACCCACATCTGACTTTTATTCAATTTAGATATTTAAATCTTTAATCTGATTTTGTAGATGTTTATCATTCTTACTTGTCTTTTGCGTCCTGCAGCAATAAATTAATAGATATTTCCAGGGAATCTTGAAATCTTGTATGCTTCACCAGAAAATGTGGACAACTCAGCTACAGACTTCTCTACATCTATTATCTTATTATTAGTATCAGCATATTTACGACTAAGCTAACTGTCTCTTTTATTACATTTTATTGTCCATTTCTGTATTCCTGTCTTAATTCATGCTTCATTTGGACCAACCTTTTTTCTGTTATTTTTTTATCCTTCTTTGCTCCTTCACTATCCTTATCTGCTTCTTGTCATCCCGCCAATAGTTTGACCAACACTGTTTTTATCTCCTTTTCCAGGTTTCAGATTTGTATACCTTGGAAACTCTGAAGGTGGCAGAAACAAGATACAGGGAGCAAAAGACTATTTGCAACTTGTAGCCGGTCGATGTGTCCGAGGGGTTCTAGGCGCTTCAGCCTAGAACCGCGTGCCGGGTACGGTCGCAGATTCGAATCCTGCCTCCGGCGTGGATGTGTGTGATGTCCTTAGGTTAGTTAGGTTTAAGTAGTTCTGAGTTCAAGGGGACTGATGACCTCCGCTGTTAAGGCCCATAGTGCTCAGGGCCATTTTTTGCAACTTGTACAGAAATCAGACAACAGAGTCGAGGGGCATGCATCGCAAGGGGTTATATCCTATCCGTGATGTTATGCACTGAACAGACGGTAAAGTATATCAAAGAAAAGTTAATGGTAGGAATTAAATTTCAGGGAGAAGAAGGAAAGACTTTGAGGTTTGCTGATAACGTTGTAATTTTATCAGAGACAACAAAGGACTCGGAAGAACAGATGGACGGGATGGACAAGTCTTTAAAGTAGGATATAAGGTGAACATTAACAAAAGCACAACGAGGATAGGGAAATGTTGTCGAATTAAATCACGCGATGCTCAGGAAATTAGGTTAGGAAACAAGATAGTTAAAGCAGGGGATGAGTTTTGCTACTTTGGCAGCAAAATAACCAATGATGGCCGTAGTAGAGAGGATATAAAATGTAAACTGACTATGGCAAGGAAAGTATGTCCGAAGAAGACGAATTTATTAACATCGAATATAAATTTAAGTGTTAGGTAATCTGTTCTGAATGTATTTGTCTGGAATGTAGTCATGCATAAAGTGAAGCATGGACGACAAAGTTCAGACAAAAAGAGAATAGAAACCTTAGGAATGTGGTTCAAATGGTTCAAATGGCTCTGAGCACTATGCGACTTAACTTCTGAGGTCATCAGTCGCCTAGAACGTATAACTAATTAAACCTATCAAACCTAAGGGCATCACACACATCCTCGCCCGAGGCAGGATTCGAACCTGCGTCCGGAGCGGTCGCTCAGTTCCAGACTGTAGCGCCTAGAACCGCACGACGACTGCGGCCGGCTAGGAATGTGGTCTACAGAAGAATGTTGACGATTTCATGGGTCGATCACGTAACTAATGAGGAAGTCTGAACTGAACTGAGGAGACAAGAAATTTGTGGCACAACTTGAACCGAAGAATGGATCGGTTGATACGACACATTATGCGAAATCAAGGGATCACACGTTTTGTTTTGGAAACAACTGGAGAGGGCGGGGGGGGGGGGGGGTGGCGGCGTAAGAATCGTAGGAGGGGACCAAGAGATGAATACAATTAGCAGATTCAGAAATATGTAGATTGCAGTAGTTATTCGGAGAGCAAGAAGCTCGCACAGGATACAGCAGCATGGAGCGTTGCAACAAACCCGTCTTTGGGCTGAAGACCACAAAGAGAGACAAGAGCATATATAAAAAAACCAAATTCCCCAAATAACTTAACTGATAACTATTAGAAACCAACATTCTTTCCTGTTGTTCTGAATACACAAATCCACAAATAACGCCACTAAAATGCCTGAACAGCATAATAAGTACAAAATATAGTATTAGATATTCAATAGATTTCCTGATTGAGCATCCTCTTTAGCTTAGTCTCGCCCTTGGCGGTGTAAATTAGGACGCTGTCATAAATGCAGACATAAACGGAAGTTGGTAGGTGTGTTTCTATATCTGAAATATGATGTTAATACCAATTCCACGCCAGTGAAATAAGAGTGGTAGCGCCACTATTGGACTGCAATTCCGGTTTGCTTCATAAACGCTGTAACGGTCGTGTTCCCATTATCAACACCTCACTGAGTTTGAACGAGGTCGTATAATAGGGCTACGAGAATCTGGATGTTTCTTCCACGATACTGCAGAAAGACTTGGCAAGAATATAGCCACTGTACACGATTAGTGGCCGTGGTGGCCACGAGAATGTACGGTCGCAGGAAGACAGGGCTCCAGATGGCCATGTGGCACTACCGAGAGGGGAGATCATGTGTTTGGTGTATGGCGAATCATACTGCAACTGCAGCAGCAATTTGAGCGGCAGTTGGCACCAACGAACTGTCACGAACAGATTGCTTTAACGACAGCTCCAAATCAGAAGCCCTGTAGCGCACTGACCCCAAACCATTGCTATTGTAACTTCAATGGAGTCAAGCGAGAGCTCATTGGAGACCAGTGTGGAGGTCTGTTGGATTCTAATAGTTATCAGTTAAGTTAGTGGGGAATTTGGGTTTTCTTGATATATGTTCTTGTTTCTTTGATACGTAATCATCATGGGTTCAGGAAACATCGTTCTTGTGCAACGCAGCTGGGTCTTTATTCGCACAAAGTAATGGCCGCTGTCGATAGGGGATCTCATGTTGATTCCGTATTTCTAGATTTCCGGAAAGCTTTTGACACCGTTCCTCACAAGCGACTTTTAATCGAGCTGCGGGTCTATGTGATATCGTCTCAGTTGTGCGACTGGATTCGTGATTTCCTGTCAGGAAGGTCGCAGTTCGTAGTAATAAACGGCAAATCATCGAGTAAAATTGACGTGATATCAGGTGTTCCCCAGGGAAGCGTCCTGGGACCTCTGCTGTTCCTGATCTATATAAATGACCTGGGTGACAATCTGAACAGTTCTCTTAGGTTGTTCGCAGATGATGCTGTAATTTACCGTCTAGTAAGGTCATCCGAAGACCAGTATCGGTTGCAAAGCGATTTAGAAAAGATTGCTGTATGGTGTGGCAGGTGTCAGTTGACGCTAAATAACGAAAAGTGTGAGGTGATCCACATGAGTTCCAAAAGAAATCCGTTGGAATTCGATTACTCGATAAATAGTACAATTCTCAATGCTGTAAATTCAACTAAGTACCTGGGTGTTAAAATTACGAACAACTTCAGTTGTAAAGACTACATAGATAATATTGTGGGGAAGGCGAGCCGAAGGTTGCGTTTCATTGACAGGACATTTAGAAGATGCAACAAGTCCACTAAAGAGACAGCTTACACTACACTCGCTCGTCCTCTGTTAGAATATTGCTGCGTGGTGTGGGATCCTTACCAGGTGGGATTGACGGAGGACATCGAAAGGGCGCAAAAAAAGGGCAGCTCGTTTTGTATTATCACGTAATAGGGGAGAGAGTGTGGCAGATATGATACGCGAGTTGGAATGGAAGTCAGTAAAGCAAAGACGTGTCGCGGCGAGATCTATGTATGAAATTTCAGTCACCAACTTTCTCTTCCAAATACGAAAATATTTTATTGTGCCAAACCTACATAGGTAGGAATGATCATCAAAATAAAATAAGAGAAATCATGGCTCGAACAGAAAGGTTTCGGTGTTCGTTTTTCCCTCGCGCTGTTCGGGAGTGGAATGGTAGAGAGATAGTATAATTGTGGTTCGATGAACCCTCTGCCGAGCACTTGAATGTGAATTGCAGAGTAATCATTTAGATGTAGATGTGTTTCTTGACGAAAAGTGGTTCTGCCTCGATGTCATAGATTGCTGTGTGTTGGTTTGGTGGAGGCCTGCAATCAACCTGCCTGCGTGCTGGACACACTGGGCCTATACCTGGAGTTATAGTCTGAAGTGCAATTTCACATGAAAGCAGGGTATTCTTGTTTCTATCCCACACACCCTGACTGCAAAACTGTGCGTCAGTCTAGTGATTTGACATGTTGAGTGCCATTCATTAACAACATTCTAATAGGTGTCTTCCAAAAGAGACAACGCTCGCCCTCATACCGCTGTTGTAACCCAACATGCTCTACAGAGTGTCGACATGTTGGCTTTGCCTGTTCGATCACCAGATCTGTCTCCAAGTGAGCACGTATCGGACATGATGGAACGGCAGCTCCAGCGTCATCCACAAACAACATTAACCGCCCCTGTATTGACCGACCAAATGCAAATGGAAAGGAACTCCATACAACAAACGGACATGCGCCAGCATGACAACACAATACATGGACATTTTCATGTTTTCATTCAACATTCTGGTGGTTACATCGATTATTAGTGTATCAGTACTTCACATTTTCAGTGACTTATCTCGCGCTTACATCACTTAAAGATGTTAAATAGACAAATATATTCCGAAATTTTATGATTTTACATTAATAATTTTTTGGTGTTGTGATTTTTTCCGTCAATGTATATGTTTCTTAACTTATCACTTTCATGCACAACTTTTTCATAACGTTTCGGCTATCCACCACCTTAATTATTTTTGTACATGTTGGAAGCTTCCTACTTTCAATTGTAATCAAGACTTTAGCAAAAATGGCAAAGGTAATGTTAATCAGAACACTGGGAGGAGTTGTGTTCCAAATAACAATAGATTTATTCATTCTTAACATCACAAGACAAAAATGGCTAAAGAAGCGTCACACAAACATTTTTATTTGACCAACGCTTTCACTAATATGTGCTCTATATTGAACAAAGTGATCATCCGGGGATCTTCACATGACACTAACCAGAACTAATCCCTTTACCTACTTCAAACATGTGAATCTGTTGTATGGCCCAAAACTACGCTACAGTCAAGCATCTGTACTCTACTATTCCATAAAGAAAAATATGGTTCCAAAGACCATGATGCTGAGAAGCATATAGTGGAGCCCTAAGCTGTAACAACGAAAACTTTACCCTCCTGCTGGTCAGGGCGGCATACGATGATACGCTCGGCAACTGGCGTCATGGACGGGAGCAATCTGTTATTAATGGCGCGCGGCCGAAAATATGCAAGTACACGGGCTTGCGTTTGGCTAATTCGGAATGCAGGTACTCCCCTATGAGCCTCTGAAACTCCGGTGGATTCCAGTGTGCAAGTGGACCCGTTTGCTGGTCTTCTAAACCAATTTGACTCCGTGCCACAACTATGTGTGACGGAATATTTCAAATGTTTAGACGACCGACTCAGTACTAATAAGTACATCCAAGCATCACTTGTTGTGTGCATGATGCCAGAAGCAGTACTTCTGATGGTTCAGATGGTGATTGGCAGAGGTTCTAAGTGGCACACTAGAAAAGGACACAAATCTCAACGTTTAGGAAAAGACCTGCAGTTCTTTACTAGCGTAGCGCCAGTACAAGACAGATCTCTTCTCTTTCTCTTAGCTTTCCTTGCCTGATCGGTAACTTAGCATATTTACATCTCAGACTACTCCCATATAAAGCCAAGCCAGTCACGAGCTGCAATGTGACACTCGAAGTTCTTTCTCTTAGCTTTCCTTGCCTGATCGGTAACCTAGCACATTTACATCTTAGACTGCTCCCATATTAACCCAAGCCAATCACGAGCTGGAACGCGACACTCGAAGCTGGGAGACTGCCCCTTGCTCTGCATGCACAGATTTGACCAGTCAGCGACTTTAAAAATTAATTGGGAGAAAAGGAAAAAAGAGACAGCTTCGCGGCCTCTTTCCCACGCGTTTATGACGTGTCTTAGCTAAAGCATGCCCTGGATGTAACCGCAGTCCTCTATAAAAAGATCTTATCTCCACTGTTGCATCCATTTCGAACTTTGCAAAGAACGACCATAAACTCCCTAAAGGCCTCGTGCCTTCACAAATATGTTTTGTACGAGAGTCTGGTCATCTGGGCGCTTCTGACCTGTATCACGGAAATTTGCAGATACACACAGTTGTCTCATCGACTTCGTGCCTAACAGGGGCCCACCCTCTGGTTTATTGGTGGCAATCAATGCTCTATCCATAGCAGCGGCGACTCCTCGGCGCTAGTCAGCCTACCTGAACGCAGCCGCCGAAAAACCGGCGCCATCCAATGTGCCTGCACTATGAGAGCAAGGAACACGGCAGTACGCAACATTTCCACCTAGGTTCTGGAGCAAAAACGCTCCACTCGGCCCTCAGCTGCCATTGGCTTTTACTGCAGTCGTTTAAATCAACACCCTCTTCCTTTGAACGCAGGGAAGGGTTACCACTACTTCTTCACTAGAGCACACTAGCAAGAGAGTTAACTACTGCCAACCACTTCATCACATGAATGAAGTCGTATTCCAGGTATAGCAACCAAGTAATAAAGATCAACTTCCCTGAGAATATTACACAGCATAACACCATATTAGAAGTGAGAGTGCCCTGCAATCTCTCACAGTCAATACTGAGAGTTTCTTTTATGCCTTTTAATGCATTTATACTGGGTATTTGTTTGTAACAATTAGAAGTGATTACCATCCTGTACTGACAATTCTTCACACAACTTTTGTAACCTTCAACTTCTACCCCCATCCAAGGCACACAGGATCATCATTTCCCATACTGAATGGTAAAAGCCACGTAATGGTAAAGGCCACTTCCAATACTGTCCCGGAGAAGGTATACCCAACTCTGACTACAGTGTGCCTTCATTTACATATGCTAGTCAACGTAACGTCACTCTTCTTGTAGTCTGTCAATGCAGTAAGGCATATACTACACTTCCCGTTGAAGCAAAATGAAAGATAAGAACCTTCAACATTGCAGCGCGTCAGCAATCGTTTGTTAATATATTAATGGACTGAGATCCGCCTCGATTGCGAAAAAACACCTAGTGTTTACCTAGGTTTCGGTGTAGATAACTACACCTTCTTCAGAACAATAAACTCAAAAGTGTCTATAAAGACCTTTGTCAATAATTAAAAGCTCAGCATAGCTATATATTTATAAAAGAAAAAGATGACACATAAAAGTACATGTGAACAAAGTCAAAAGAATAACTTAACTTAATGGTGTACACTCCACCTCACATCAGCATGTGTTCGATGGGCCGTGTCCCGTCGCAAACTGCGGCAACCAAACGGTAGCTCGCTTACCAGCTAGACACGCTATCTATGCACATGCGCAAGAAATAGGAAATTACTTAATGCGCATGCGCATAAAAATACGAGAAAGCCCGTATATTCCCAAACGTGGATCAACGTATACCAAAATTAAAATGGACATAACCCGAGACGAGCTAAATACAAGATAAAACCTAAAGATCAGCACACAGGGTTACTGTATCACGGAAGAGTAACATACATGATTGTTGATTATGACAAATTATTTATTTTATTTTATTTTATTTTTAGAAGCAGTATGAAAAGTCAGTAGTTAGTCAAATGAGGGGGGGCGGGGGGGGGGGGGGGGGTTGAGGGGACGTAGTCTAAAGACGTCGTGCCTATCATAAGCTGGCGAAATACTTGCATATTAAGATTAAAGAAAATTTCGTTTTCAGTAAAAACTATTCCGTTAAAAATTCCATTCATCTAGCTACTAGTTTAAGTGAGGTATCTTGTTCTGAAGAGTCTAGTATCATTTGACGTAACAAGTTTGTACACTAATGTACCGGTAGACCAGACACTGCAAATATTAGAGTGCAATTTACGTCACCATAAAAAACTGTTGGATAATGAGATCGATGAGTTGATGATGCTGCTACGGATCGGTTTGAAACACAACTACTTCACATTTAATGGGAGATTTTACTTACAACCAGCAGGTTTGGCTATGGGAAGCCCCCTAGCTGGGATTTTATCAGAAATTTTTATGAACTACTTAGAGTCCAATTTTTTTGCCAGCGACAGAGAGATTCTTAGGAGAATAAAATTTTACAAGAGATATGTTGATGACATTTTACTAATCATTGATGGTTCTCGAAGTGACGTAGATCGTATTTTTTCGATTTTTAATGAGCTTCACCCTAATGTTAGTTTTACAATTGAGCGAGAATCCGATACTAGGTCCTTAAATTTTCTGGACCTCACATTAACAGTAGTTGTCAACCACATTGAATTTAGTATTTTTCGGAAATCACGTTTTCCGACAATATTATACCTGCAGACTCGGCCCATCCGTACGCCCATAAGATGGCCTTTTTTCATTCTAGTATTCATAGAGTTACAGCTATCCCTCTTGCACCAGATGCGGTAGAAGCTGAACTTGTCACACTTGAGAATATTGCTATAAATAATGGCTATAGACCTCAGTAGGTAAGACAGATGTATAATAAGAAAGTAAATGGAAAAAATATTACGTCTTCCACCCTAGGGGATGCGGTAGATGACAAACAGGTAGCAACAATATCTATCCCTTACATAGGCAATATAAGTTACAAATTGGGGCGTTTACTCAGAGCCCATAATTTCAGAACCGCCTATTCTACTAACAACAGTCTACATAGGAATTTAATTCACTCCTTGCAGAGTAAGAGCGATAAACTTTCCAAATCAGGAGTATATAAAATTACATGCGGGGATTGTCCAAAATTTTACATCGGGCAAACAGGGCGAGCTCTGGGTCTCAGATATAAAGAGCATATTCCTACGCGAAGCGGTGACGGTACTAAAGGCTCTACTTATGCGGAACATCTTGTGCAAGCGGCTCATGCGCCGAGCCCTCCAGTTAACATTGAGCTACTTCATGCTGAGGTCAAGGGCTTAAAATTAGATATCTTAGAAGAAATGCAGATCTTTAAGCATCTGCAACATGATAGAGACAATATCCTCAATGACCAACTCCTACTAAGAAATAAAATTTTTTTTGATGGTTTTGCGCCGTTACTTCGTTCTTTTCACTCGTAGTTTTGATGATATGGCGAGCGCGGTTGGTCAAGCTGTTCATCTACTTTTTATCTTTTTATTCTTTTTACGATGCAGGTGGTTTTAGCCCGGTGAACATCTCACGTTTTATCCCTATATCCTTATCCCCACGACGTCTTTAGACTACGTCCCCTCAACCCCCCCCCCCCCCCCCTCATTTAACTAACTACTGACTTTTTATACTGCTTCTAAAAATAAAAAAATAAAAAAATAATTTGTCATAATCAACAATCATGTATGTTACTCTTCCGAGATACAGTAACCCTGTGTGCTGATCTTTAGGTTTTATCTTGTATTTAGCTCGTCTCGGGTTATGTCCATTTTAATTTTGGTATACGTTGATCCACGTTTGGGAATATACGGGCTTTCTCGTATTTTTATGCGCATGCGCATTAAGTAACTTCCTATTTCTTGCGCATGTGCATAGATAGCGTGTCTAGCTGGTAAGCGAGCTACCGTTTGGTTGCCGCAGTTTGCGACGGGACACGGCCCATCGAACACATGCTGATGTGAGGTGGAGTGTACACCATTAAGTTAAGTTATTCTTTTGACTTTGTTCACATGTACTTTTATGTGTCATCTTTTTCTTTTATAAATATATAGCTATGCTGAGCTTTTAATTATTGACAAAGGTCCTTATAGACACTTTTGAGTTTATTGTTCTGAAGAAGGTGTAGTTATCTACACCGAAACCTAGGTAAACACTAGGTGTTGTTTCGCAATCGAGGCGGATCTCAGTCCATTAATATAAAAATGAAAGTTTGCAATGCCTGAACAGCCACTAAATATTTCAACAGTGTGTGTTGTAGTCTTCAGCCTTGAGACTGGTTTGATGCAGCTCTCCATGCTACTCTATCCTGTGCAAGCTTCTTCATCTCCCAGCACCTACTGCAGCCTACATCCTTCTGAATCTGCTTAGTGTATTCATCTCTTGGTCTCGCTCTACGATTTTTACCCTCCACGCTGCCCTCCAACACTAAATTGGTGATCCCTTGATGTCTCAGAATATGTCCTACCAACCGATTCCTTCTTCTAGTCAAGTTGTGCCACAAGCTCTTCTTCTCCCCAATTCTATTCAATACCTCCTCATTAGTTATGTGATCTACCCATCTAAACTTCAGCATTCTTCTGTAGCACCACATTTCGAAAGCTTCTATTCTATTCTTGTCCAAACTATTTATCGTCCATGTTTCACTTCCATACATGACTACATTCCATAAAAATACTTTCAGAAACGACTTCCTGACATTTAAATCTATACTCGATGTTAACAAATTTTTCTTCTTCAGAAACGCTTTCCTGAAAATATGAAGTCTGGTACTCAAAAACCAAAGAAAAATCCAGGGCGCAACCTGCACTTTGATCTTAAAAATAAACAGTTATAGCAAATCTCATCTCTGATCTGCCCCAGATGCCACAGCTGTATAACATTACTTTGAAGCCGCACCTAGTAGGTGGCTGGACACAAGGAACACCCAGATAAGACCCCTCACTGAGAGACGAACCAAAATGAAATGAGCCTAAACAACGAGCATCGCTACCTCCAATAATAAATCATCATCGTAGGAAATGAAGGTGTTCTGCATGCGGAACTGCTCCAATTTCACAACACCTTCTCCGAAAATGATGTCACCGACAGGCATCATGGACCATTTAAGAGGATATTTGCTAGCAGATCATGTTATAAGAACAGGTGTAACATATTTTGCTCCTGTGGTATTGATAGCTAAGATGCCACGGCGTAGGTGCAAGTTCTTAGGTTGGCACTACGACATCGACACCGACACCAACGGCAGCGCCCTCTAGCCGGCGCTGTAGAGCTCTACGAGTGTCGCTTCAGATTCTGCCCATTTTGATCAAGAGCAGACAGCCGGGACACTTCGCTTCATATAGAGACTGTGCTCATCTATACAAAGTTGTGTATACCTTTATATACAGGTTAGTCCATTGATCGGAACTGGGCCAAATATATCATGAAATAAGCGTCAAACGAAAAAACTACGAACAACGAAACTTGTCTAGCTTGAAGGGGGAAACCAGATGGCGCTATGGTTAGCCCGATAGATGGCGCTGCCACAGGTCGAAAGGGTATCAACTGCGTTTTTTTAATTGGAACCACCATTTTTATTACATATTCGTGTAGTACGTAGAGAAATATGAATGTTTTAGTTGGACCACTTTTTTCGCTTTGTGATAGATGGCGCTGTAATAGTCACAAACATATGGCTCACTATTTTAGACGAACAGCTGATAACAGGTAGGTTTTTTAAATTAAAATACAGAACGTAGGTGCGTTTCAACATTTTATTTCGGTTTCTCCAATGGGATACATGTACCTTTGTTAACTTATCATTTCTGAGAACGCGTGTTGTTACAGCGTGATTACCTGTAAATAGCACATTAATGCAATATATGCTCAAAATGATGTCTGTCGACCTCAATGCATTTGGCTATACGTGTGACGACATTCCTCTCAACAGTGAGTAGTTTGCCTTCCGTAATGTTCGCACATGCATTGACAATGCGCTGACGCATGTTGTCAGGTGTTATCGGTGGATCACGATAGCAAATATCCTTCAGTTTTCCCCACAGAAAGAAATCCGGGGATTTCTGATCCGGTGAACGTGCGGGTCATGGTACGGTGCTTCGACGACCAATCCACCTGTCATGAAATATGCTATTCAATACCGCTTCAACCGCACGCGAGCTATGTGCCGGACATCCATCATGTTGGAAGCACATCACCATTCTGTCATGCAGTGAAACATCTTGTAGTAACATCGGTAGAACATTACGTAGGAAATCAGCATACACTGCACCATTTGGATTGCCATCGATAAAATGGAGGCCAGTTATCCTTCCTCCCACAATGCCGCACGATACATTAACCCGCCAAGGTCGCTGATGTTCCACTTGTCGCAGCCATCGTGGATTTTCCGTTGGCCAATAGTGCATATTATACCAGTTTACGTTACCCGTGTTGATGAATGACGCTTCGTCACTAAATAGAACGCGTGGAAGAAATCTGTCATTGTCCCGTAATTTCCCTTGTGTCCAGTGGCAGAACTGTACACGACGTTCAAAGTTGTTGCCATGCAATTCCTGGAGCATGGAAATATGGTACAGGTGCAACCGATGTTAATGTAGCATTCCAACCCCGACGCTTTTGAGATTCCCGATTCTCGAGCAATTTGTCTGCTACTGATGTGCGGACTAGCCGCAACAGCAGCTAAAACACCTACTTGGGCATCATCATTTGTTGCAGGTCGTGGTTGACGTTTCACACATGGCTCAACACTTCCTGTTTCCTTAAATAACGTAACTATCCAGCGAACGGTCCGGTCACTTGGATGATGTCGTCCAGGATACCGAGCAGCATACATAGCACACGCCCGTTGGGCGTTTTGATCACAATGGCCATTCATCAACACGATATCGACCTTTTCCGCAATTGGTAAACGGTCCCTTTTAACACGGGTAATGTATCACGAAGTAAATACCGTCCGCACTGACGGAATGTTTCGTGATACCACGTACTTACACGTTTGTGACTCTTACAGCGCCATCTATCACAAAGCGAAAAAAGTGGTCCAACTAAAACATTCATATTTCTTTACGTACTACACGAATATGTAATAAAAAATGGGGGTTCTTATTTTAAAAAAAACATTGTTGATATCCGTTTGACCTATGTCAGCGCCATCTAGCGGGCCAACCATAGCACCATCTGGTTTCCCCCTTCAAGCTAGACGAGTTTCGTTCTTTGTAGTTTTTTCGTTTGATGCTTATTTCGTGAGATATTTGTCTCGGTCACTATCAATGGCTCACCCTGTATATTCCTGCAGCAGTAAACCACTTCTACTTACTAGCAGTACAGATGTGTTTTACCTCACCCGCTCCTACTCGCTTCCTTCATTCGGCCAACCCTTCAGTTTTCAGGAGCAGACCCCCGTGCCGCCTTCCAGGTGGGCTACAAAAGCTCCATCTTGGGTCCACACATTTCATAAATACATTTAAAGAGGTAATTAGCCACGATACTAATATTAACTAGATTATTTTTAATTTCTTGGATTGCCAAGAACTTTATTAGGCCGGGAGGATATACCTCTTGCATGCATGTCTATAGTTTGCTACGGCGGTGAAGCACCTGTCCTCGTTTTTGTAGTACATTTTCTTCTCTTTTCAGACACATTCCACAAATATTTAAAAGTATTATAAGTATAATTAAGGTGTAATAGATTTATATGCCTCCTTGCATGAAATTGCGCTCGTGGCTGAAAATGTGTCACTGATAAATTGATGTCTTACAACCAGTAATCTCTTAATTTTATATGTAAAAACTTTAAAAGCTTCTTAAATAAAACATTCGTAATTAACATTCTACATCTTTATTCTTGATGTCTACATATTTGCGTCACTCTGCCACTACAGGTCAGTGTGGAACGTAACTATACAGGACCACGAGATGCAGCGGGCTGTAATCCAGTTCCAAATTCTGAAGAGTTTGGCCACACGTTGAACACACAATACCATGCTACTAACAGGCGCTGCAACATCTGCAGCAGTCCGACGCCTTGGTTTCACTTTCGTGGATCATCCTCCATACAGTCCCGACTTGGCGTTATGCGATTTTCATCTGATTATCAAACTTAAAGAACACCTCTGAGAACTTGACTTTCATAACGATGAAGTGGTGCAATCAGAGGAGAAGTTGTGGCTCCTTCAACAATGTTAAACATTCTACACTGACGGTTTCAACAAACTGGTCTCTTGTTGGGAGAAATGTGTTCGTCCCCACTGTGACTATCTTAAGAAATGAATAAGTTGACATGAAGAATAAAGATGTAAAATGTTAATAAAGTTTGTTTTAATTACAAATCTTTAAGAATTTTCACATAAAAAATAGGTGGGAGTACTTTTCGGCACGCCTTCGTAATAAGATAATTTCAATGAGGTACTAGGAACTAGTATGCAAATAGCCCCATAATGGGAGCCAAAATTTAATAAAACAAATTGTTTGGAGAAATGATATGTAAATGGCCCCCAATAGGCACCGAAATCCGTAAATTAAATAAAAAAGTGACAAACACATGGAAACATTTACAGTTTTTATTATTGTTACAGACAAGTGAACAATACAGTATAATCTCAGAGCTGTTGGCCGTAGACATAACTTAGTAATTGCACAAACAGTTTGGGGTCGGGGGCGATTAACCGCTTCATGGTACCGCATGATGCAGTCAGTGTTACATGTAGATGTTCGCAGCTGATGCGATGACAGTGCCCGGTGTGATGAGTCGAATTCTTCTCATTTGTGGCAGAATGCTTTTTGTATAACAAGCCTTATTGATCCATTTGACTGAATGCTATTGGATGATTTCCTTCCTGCCTCACTGTTCTCACTTCCAGAGACCATATTCGATACATACCATTCCTGACAGATATTGTGGCTGCTCCTACTCTACAGTTTTGTTCATTCTTCCCACAATGTCCTACAGAGTGCTGAATTCCCGGTCGCACAGTTTCTGTCACTGGATGGTTGAATTGCAATCTCATCCAACGAAGGGCCAAATCTGGTTAACGACGTATACCAATCTCTATGCTGGTCCAAAAATTGCCGATACTGCTAGTAGAAAAATTACTGAATGCTGGGTGGTTAGTGTCAAGGCGTGTTGCTCTCTGATGTTTCTCCTTGTTGTGCTTCCCAGTGCCCGCAGTTGGCGCCCTAGTGGAATGCATACAGGGTTTTCTTGAGAAAACAGCTAAGAATTCCTTCCAGTGTTTGTCTGCATTCCATAGTTGTTAAGGAAGCTGCAACCCAAAAAGTCGCCCTTTCGTAGCAGGAATGACCGTGAGCCTTCGCTCAAGTACCCCTGCACTCGGGGCTCGGAAGCATGCCTCTGCTATCAGTCAGCATTTAAACGGGACAATCCTTTCGAAGGCTTGTTCGTGTCTGGCTTGTATGCCTTTCGGGAAAGTGTCACTAATTGCAGGTGCGGTTTAAATAGAGCTCTCTTGTCCTGAGCATCTGGCGGATAAATATTACAGTACATATATTCTTTTTTATTTCACAGTCACAGAAAGCAAGTGCGGCAATATGGCTAATGGTTGTTTTTATTCGAAAACTGAGCAGTGTTTAGTATGGAATCTGAAGCCTCTGAGTATTAGTAGAATACTCTGTCTGCAGTCCTATGGTGACCTAAGATCACAGTTTTACTCTTACCCGTGTTGTCTTTGTAGTCTGTGGCGTTAGAAACTTGCTTATTCCGTGTAAGAAATAGTAGTAAATAATAATAGTGGTGCTGCCACTGTTTCTTGATAATATTTACTGACAAAATGCAACCAAACTCTAGACTGCGTACTTACGGCTATCCTGCGTGCCCTTTTTTTTCGTACGACTTAAAAAGGGTGAGAGATTATTAATTGATCACCGATGAGTCGGTTTTCGATTGTGTTCAGGAGACTTGCGGATTGATTACGCGAAAGGGTATTCTTAATTCATGTCTAGACTCGGATTGTCTTTATGCAATCAGAATCTTCGATGAAAATACCTAAGGTACCTATTTGAATATAAAAATGGAAATGAAAGCAAATCAGTGCAATTTCGAAAGAGAAAGATTAACAGATCGGAGGCTGAACACATTAATGGTCTCCCAAATACAATCGAGACACCGCGATAAAGAGCGAACCTGTAACAAAGCTCATGTACAATTTGAACATCATTTTTGGTCAGCATAGTAAAATATTAATATGTTCTAAAGAAATTGGCCTTAAACTTTTAGACATTGAAAAATACACAATAAATACACTCCTGGAAATGGAAAAAAGAACACATTGACACCGGTGTGTCAGACCCACCATACTTGCTCCGGACACTGCGAGAGGGCTGTACAAGCAATGATCACACGAACGGCACAGCGGACACACCAGGAACCGCGGTGTTGGCCGTCGAATGGCGCTAGCTGAGCAGCATTTGTGCACCGCCGCCGTCAGTGTCAGCCAGTTTGCCGTGGCATACGGAGCTCCATCGCAGTCTTTAACACTGGTATCATGCCGCGACAGCATGGACGTGAACCGTATGTGCAGTTACCGGACTTTGAGCGAGGGCTTATAGTGGGCATGCGGGAGGCCGGGTGGACGTATCGCCGAATTGCTCAACACGTGGGGCGTGAGGTCTCCACAGTACATCGATGTTGTCGCCAGTGGTCGGCGGAAGGTGCACGTGCCCGTCGACCTGGGACCGGACCGCAGCGACGCACGGATGCACGCCAAGACACTACGCAGTGCCGTAGGGGACCGCACCGCCACTTCCCACCAAATTAGGGACACTGTTGCTCCTGGGGTATCGGCGAGGACCATTCGCAACCTTCTCCATGAAGCTGGGCTACGGTCCCGCACACCGTTAGGCCGTCTTCCGCTCACGCCCCAACATCGTGCAGGCCGCCTCCAGTGGTGTTGCGACAGGCGTGAATGGAGACGTGTCGTCTTCAGCGATGAGAGTCGCTTCTGCCTTGGTGCCAATGATGGTCGTATGCGTGTTTTGCGCCGTGCAGGTGAGCACCACAATCAGGACTGCATATGACCGAGGCACACAGGGCCAACACCCGGCATCATGGTGTGGGGAGCGATCTCCTACACTGGCCGTACACATCTGGTGATCGTCGAGGGGACACTGAATAGTGCACGGTACATCCAAACCGTCATCGAACCCATCGTTCTACCATTCCTAGACCGGCAAGGGAACTTGCTGTTCCAACAGGACAATGCACGTCCGCATGTATCCCGTGCCACCCAACGTGCTCTAGAAGGTGTAAGTCAACTACCCTGGCCAACAAGATCTCCGGATCTGTCCCCCATTGAACATGTTTGGGACTGGATGAAGCGTCGTCTCACGCGGTCTGCACGTCCAGCACGAACGCTGGTCCAACTGAGGCGCCAGGTGGAAATGGCATGGCAAGCCGTTCCACAGGACTACATCCAGCATCTCTACGATCGTCTCCATGGGAGAATAGCAGCCTGCATTGCTGCGAAAGGTGGATATACACTGTACTAGTGCCGACATTGTGCATGCTCTGTTGCCTGTGTCTATGTGCCTGTGGTTCTGTCAGTGTGATCATGTGATGTATCTGACCCCAGGAATGTGTCAATAAAGTTTCCCCTTCCTGGGACAATGAATTCACGGTGTTCTTATTTCAATTTCCAGGAGTGTACATGACTTACATCTGATATTTCTTTTATACATGGCGCAGTCCAATAAGCGCTGCTTTGTCAGTCCGTTCAGTCTTAAAATTAAATGTCCTTACATGCCCGTAAGTACACTATATCTTCACCCGAGTTGCCGCAACGTTTCTTCGTCATTTCACATAATTTTTACAGAAAATAAAAATGCAACTTGTAGCAGTGCTATGTAGTACGACTTAACATGTCGGCGACCAAAACTACAAGGGATAATAAAGTCTCTATAATATTTCTTAACGAAAGATAGAGTGTTGTTTCTTCTGTTTCGCCGCTTCTTACTATCAAGCGCTGGATCAGTGATTTTAAATATCTGCGCCCAGCGGGTCATAGTGTTTATTTAGAGTATTTAAATGCTGGACGCGCCTCTTATTATAGGCGCACATAAAAAAAAATATTTCATCTCTTTACTCTCGCGCTGTGATGCTTTTACAAACTGCAGTTCGTTGGCTGTCCTTTTCTTTTATGGCAAATACCTCATATGCAAAGTACCTGAAATCCAATAATATTACAAGTTCACAAGATTGGTGAAATATTACAGAAACTCGCAGTTTAGCGCGAACTTCAAAGCGAGGTGCTTTTAATAGTTTCCACAATGAAATTCTGTTTCGAAACCTGTTTGAAACCCAATGAGATTCTGGCCATATGTAAAATACACCAGCGGCAAGACGCATTGAATACTTTCACTGCATGATAGCAATGGTTATGTCACTTATGACGGCCTGACTAAAGCAGACTTCCTAGACACGGTTTTCCGAAATTCGTTCACCAAAGAGAACGAAGTAAATACTTCAGATTTCGAATCTAGAACAACTCCCAACATGAGTAACTTAGAACTAGATATTCGGGATGTAGTGAAGCAGCTTAAAACACATAACAAAGGCAAGGTCTCCGGTCGAGATTGCTTACCAGTCACGTATACTGATACAATAGCTTTATATCTATCAATGATATACAACCGCTCGGCTCATCGAAAGATCTGTAGTTAAAGACCGGAATGTTGTAGAAATCACACCAATACTCAAGAAAGGATGGAACTTCCCCTTCAAAAATTAAGAATGACTGTGCTGGTAAACTTCTACGTTATTTGATTTTCAAACAGCTGTGCAAAACTGAACATACTCAGACAGTTCTCTCTTTACTTGTTGTGATCATTACTAAACTGACACACAATGTTTTTTAGGGCAATGCAATCTGACTTTCAATAATCCCTACAAAAGAATGGCCCTGGCTAACAATAACCTATACCTTTCATAAATCACTTACCTCACAAAAATCTTCGTTACTCGAACTACTGCAATACAGCGAGTGCCAATACTGCCAGCTAAATAAATGATTCCAACTACTGAAGGAACTAACTACTGCTAGGCATAGTAGCAAATAAAAGATTTTGATAGAGAACAAACAATGTATTTACCTTAATAGTGTTCAAAAGTCATCCAGTCTTACAAATTTCCTTTTTTCTGACGGACACAGGTCCAGGTCGTCCGCTCTCAAAGCTCTGGCATCTTTCTTCACACATCCACCACTGCTGGTGGCTCACCTCCAACTGCCCAACGCTACACAAGCGAATATTCCAACAATGAGTCTAACCAGCCACAGACTGCATACAGCGCAGTCAGCGATTTTCATACTGAGCACTACGTGTCATTACCAACATAAAAACCTAAACAGCCTACTTATAAGACATCCGCTGAATTATAGAGCCATATCGCTAACGTCGATGAGCAGTACGGTT
Organism: Schistocerca gregaria; assembly: GCF_023897955.1. Taxonomy (NCBI): domain Eukaryota; kingdom Metazoa; phylum Arthropoda; class Insecta; order Orthoptera; family Acrididae; genus Schistocerca; species Schistocerca gregaria. The sequence continues at coordinate 679,830,173 of NC_064921.1, forward strand.
TTGGAACATATTCTGCGTTCGAACATAATGAATTAGTTCAAAGAAAATAATTTATTGACTAATAGTTATCACAGATTCAGCATAAATCGTCCTTGTGAAACACAACTAGCTCTCTATTCTCACAAAGTAATCAGTGCTACCGACACGGGTTCTCAAATTGATTCCGTATTTTGAGATTTCCAGAAGACTTTCGACTCCCTTCCACAGAAGCGTCTTCTAATCAAACAGCGTGCCTATGGAGTGTCGTCCCAGTTGTGAGACTGGATTCTTGAGTTCCTGTCAGGTATGTCACAGTTCGTACTAATTGACGGAGCGTCATCGAGTAAGACAGAGGTAATAGAAAGCAATATATCGGCTAAAGAGAGTGCGTACACCACGATAGTTCACCCTCTTCTGGAGTACTGCTGTGCGATGTCGCATCCGCATCAGATGAGACTAACGGGGGACATTGAAAAAGTACAACGAAGGGCAGCTCGGTTTGCATTATGGCGAAATAGAGGAGACAGTGCCACAGACACGGTATGTGAATTAGGATGGCAGCCATGAAATCAAATTTCAATCAAGAACTTTCTCCTCCGAATCTGAAAATATTGTATTGTCTCCCACCTCGTACATAGCAAGAAATGCTCATTACGTTAAAATAAGAGAAATCAGAGCGCGCACAGAAAGTTTTAAGTGCTCATTTTTGCCGCGCACTGTTAGAGAGTGGGACCGCAGAGAAATAGCTTGAGGGTCTTTTGATGAACCCTCCGTCGCGCACTGAATTGTGAATTACACAGTAATCTTGTAGATGTAGTCAAGTTTCATAGCGATGTTTTAAATTCCATGAAGAGAAGCGCTTTAGTGTTTGATACACTTAGACAACACGTCGAAACAGTCTTTAGTTTGGAGCACCTTGACGGAAATATTTGTCTCGAGCTTATTCCACGAACTGTCGTCGACCTCCAACTAGTTCTGTATTGTGTGTGTCTAGTGTCTGTCTCATTTCACATGCCTTAATCAACAGTTCTGCTTGAGGGTCTGTTTAACGTATGTGTTGGTTTCGAATTTACCTGCATCATATTATGTCGCTGTACCCTAAAGCACGGTGCTGCTGCTTTTTTACACATGCTTAATTTCATTGTGCACTGTGTTTCACAATAAATCTTCCAGATTCTTGGGCTTGTAGGTAAGGCTTCATCGATAGTTTTGAAACTAACCCAAGTCCGGAAATGCGCCGTTTGGGATATAAAATAAGTTTGAGAATCGAATTACTCTAAAATCTCACGCTTCACGATATGCACAAAAACCGAGAAGAGGGGGCCGTCGTCAGTGCCATATAATTGTCGATCGACTACAGCAACTGTTGCGGGAAACTGGTACGTTGACAGCTAGAAGGGTTGATTGGGGTGCCCCAAGGACACGCCACACTCTCGAGGTTTGAAGATGATGTCCTTCATTACACAGAAAAGAACTCGACGACGAGTACTCGAAATATTGGTCATTGCCATCGGCCTCTGCAGAGCACATAGGTCAGATCTCATTGTCTCCGCTGTGTGTGTACCGTGAAGCCAGAGATCTGAAAATTATCTGATCGTCAAACTAACATTGCATCCACACTGTCATTTCCGGACATGTGTTCGTTATCCAAACCTCTACAATTATTAGAATCTATTAACAGGAATTGTGAAACACTCTGTACAGACTAGAGTGAAGACGGGGAGTATTCTATATCTTTCTATTTGGTTTAACTGTAACTGTTAAGGTAGGAGGAAGGACGTAATACGAGAAAGTGAACTAACAGCTTTGTAGACGTACCACAAATATGCCTAGAGTCTGAGAGGCGGCTCTGTGCCGCGACTTGCAGGAAACAAACAGGAGTAGCCCTGACAGTACAGAAGCATACAAAATGTGGCAATTTACTGGAACCTTCGGGGAAGACATGTACGTGCAGCACGGAGCTAAGAGGAAACGGCTTATCTTAAGCAGGAAGGAAAGGAGAGAAGACGGCTTTGGGGAGATGGAGAACAAGACAAAAAGGTGAATTAGTGAGTGCGAGTGGAGATGAATGGCCCTCGCCTGCGAGAGGCACGGCTGGCGCCCCAAAGAAAGGAGCGGTGTCGCTTCCAATACTGACTGTCTCCTCTACCAGGATAAGCACTCCGCGGGAGAAGCAGGTCACACTGCACCTGATGTATCCCATTAGAGCATTAGATGCATGTATCGGCGCATCCACTTACGCCAGAAACGTAACTTACAAGTATTGTAGCAATATTTCGTTGAGAATACTGCAGTAGAGGAGCAGGGCAGGTTCTGGCGCAGTTTTCAGTATCACATATAATATAGGGCTGCGCGTGGTCGCCACGCGGTCTAGGGCACCTTGCCACAGATCACACGGCTCCCCCATCGGAGGTTCGAGTCCTCCCTCGAGCATGAGTGTGTGTGTTGTCCTAAGAGTAAGTTAGTTAGAGTTAGATTAACTAGTGTGTAAGACTAGGAACTGATGATCTCAGCAGTTTGGTGCCATAGTATCTTACCACCACCACTTAGAAGATAATACTTCTGATGTATCAGGTTGCGTGCAAGGCAGCATGGCTTGTTTTCTCCAAGGTCACCTAGGAACCCCATGGCCTGTCCACATGCCTCAAGTAATTGGATGTGTAGTATCCAACATCACCCTCCTTCTCCCCTTCCACAGCTTTCTCTTTAAGCCAATGACACGATATCAAAATAGTGGAAAACCCCTCACCTTTTATTACTACACCAACTGCATAAGCCAATCGTTCGAGGTCTGTTCCTCATATTGAGAGGATCAGGATTGCTTGAATGATTATTATAAATAATAATAACAAATGAATTTATGAATTATGAAAAATAATTTTCAATTCATCCTTTCTTTCTCTCTCTAGAGCAATTGCATGAGCCTAATCATTTGTACAGGGTAATGGAAGGATCAGATTCTTTCATAAATAATAACATTCATATAACAAATTAATATTTATTAACAATAATTTTCTTTATTCAGTGTAATTTTGCTATCATTTTTTGTTTGTTCATAACCAATAATATTTTTCAAAGTTTCGAGTATCTTTATTTTTATGTTTATGGTTTACTTGCAACATTTTTGCAATAATTATTTTTAGTACTTGAAGGGTGACTTACATACATATCTACATATTTAAGCTAATGCTGTCAGATACAGAGATACTTCTTGTATAAATATATGCAACGATGTTGGTAAAGAAGAAAAATGGATGTACTATGTTTCTCTTTTAATGATTTTTTCTAATTGTTTTCTTACACAATTAATACACACACAGAACACCCAGGAAATGGGACTAGCAGCAGGTGAAGAAACACACACACACACACACAGACGAAGACACACAGACACAGACACAGACTCCCCCACCCTACACACACACACACACACACACACACACACACACACACACACACACACACACATATATATATATATATATATATATATATATATATATATATATATATATATATATATATGAGGTTGATTATTGGGAGGCATGTAGCAAGACCTTAAATCAGAAAAATATATTATATCAGCCTAAAATCATTTTTAGAGCACTAACTACAATAATAATAGAAACAAAAAACCTTAGAGTTACCGGTATGTAAGCAAGTATTAGTTACTACAGTATTAAAGAATATATACATGTATTCACATTAGTACATGTCTGTCATTTTGTTCAAGAATGTGCATCGTATCTTCTTCTTCTCCTCCTTTTCCTCATCTTATTGTGAGTCTTCACAGTGTGGGCATGTTCTTCTGGTTTTGGCATTGTTAGATGTAGATATTGGCCAGTGTCCCTTCCTGTCACCATCCCTTCTCCCATCCCCTGAGACACAATTTTTGTACTCCCAACCGTTTGTGCCTCGTAAAATTCATGCGACAGTGTCAGAACTTTTCTGAAAGGTTTGAGAATTTTGTTACAGGTGGAACAAGGCACCAATGCCGTATTTATCCAGTCAGATGTGGGAAATCGCTAAAATACCACACCCTGGCTGGCTGCCACACTGGCCCTTATAGTTAATTCTCCAGATGGGCTGGAGGTGGTGTGCTAATACGCATGGCTACACAATCATTGTGTATTTAAAACAAAACAATTTTTACAGTGAAACGAAACTATTTCAGAGACTTAACTGGTCTCATACAGATCTGATTTTATGTACATACACTGAAGCGGGGTGGAAAAAAATGTATCAAGGCCAGTAACTGAACCCAGGTCTCCTTCTTACTGTAGCACGCATCATATAGGAAAGCGCTTCTGCGCTTAGAGGCAGAGCGATAGGGAAGTGTGGGGGGATGAAGTCTGTGCATGGGTGGTGGGAGAGAGCGGGTACACTAAAGTCCACGTTACGAGACTGTGTTGCTGCAGACAACAATCAAGTTTATTTCCTTATGGTACATCATATTATACATTCAAATCAATGAAGGGAATAATACATGCATGAGAGAAATCTTTCTTCGCATCTCCATGTTGCGTACACTGCTTCACAGCAACAATGCGTGACATTTGAAGGCAAGAGCAGCTGATGCAGAGACGTCAAGCGCAATTTTTCTCAAAACTACGATTGCCTAACGACAAGATCATCGAAACTGATTGAAATAATAGTCATTTATTACGATTTTAGTCGTATTGCAACAAAATTCACTCCAAACTCAAACCAAAATCATTTTATTTGCTTGACAGCTTCTTTTACTCCACGTATTTTTTAGATGAATTTCATGCCTTTATGTGGGTCTCTTAGGTTGTAATTAAATGTAAGTCACTCCATATAAAAATTACTGGTAGCAAAGACTAGTGCTAAAGACAATCGTTAAAACTGTCTGTATATTATGTTTTCCACTGTCAATGGACATTGTGAGCGTGAACTAACTATTTCGACATTACAATGAGAGATTACATACACGACCAATTGAGCAGGCAAACAATTAACCATCTTCTGTGAATAACTCGAGGGAATGCTGATAGATAACGTCGAAAACCAATGATACTAGAGAAATAATTTTAAGACATTTTCCAATTAGAGTCTTGAAAATGACAGGGGTTTACTTGTCTAAATATTGGATTTTTGGATGAATTTATCTGGCCACATTGTCGCGAATAATTAGAGCATACAACAATCTGGGAAAAACTTAACTTCTCCTTGGGCATTGTGATGAACATTATAGGATACAAAATGCTAATCAATAAAGGCATAAACTATTTACTGGACTGATATGTTAAAAAACACATTTTTCAAAATCTTGAGTATTTAAAACCTAGAAATATTGTTTCTTCGCTTTGTTCCAAATCTACATCGTATCGCTATTGTCACTGCTATCTGAGTACGTGTTCGAACCATCTGATTATAAAATTAAGTTTACAGGTTCAAGGCTTTTATCTATCTTCATCTCCCTATCGCAGTCTTCATTGTGAAACCTTTTAGTGTGCGGCACGCTGTGTGCCCACGCTGAAGGAGGGATGTTTATTGCTTCATCCAAAGCAATTCGGTGTCTTATCTTTAATGTTTTGCTTTTCCCCACACCGAATTCATTCTGTCGGATTATACTGATAGTGATCCGTGGGCAAATGCAAAATTGTGTGACCACATTCACGTGCAAGAAAACCAAATTTGTACGTTCTGTTGCGTGACCTGTAGAAAGTAGCGAGCGGTGGGAGTCTGGTTTGTACTATGTGGAATAATTTCATTTTTAAGCCAGATCGCAATAACCGCTTTCCTGGTGTTTGTACCTGATGTTTTCTCTTTAACAGCTAAATGATAACTGACGTGGTAATTGCAACGGTCGACTTCGAGGCAAGGTATGGCACTGAAACTGACAGCGAGTGGTTAATTTCCGAATGGTAGTCACTGCTGTTTTTCTTACACCTAAATACAATTTTACTCTCAAGAACAAACCCAGAAGAAAAGCCAGCATGAAGACTAATCATCCCAGAACCTTTACCTACGGGAATTTCAAAACCGGTAGTATCACTACTATTTCCCAGCAGGTATTCACGGCATGCTTCTGATTCACCCATATTTTATCAAGTTAATACATTGTTAAACTATTGTTTTCTCTTGTATCGTGCATCTTTATAAGAGATGTGGTTCGTGCTGCACCTATGTGACTTCTTTTAATTAAAAGCTCTCTTCTGTGCTTAAACTGACACACAATATTTTTATCGCAACGCTGTCTGCCTTCCAAAACTCCCCACAAAAGAATGGTACTGACTAACAATAACCTATACCTTTCATGAATCACTTACCTAACAAAAATCTTCGTTACTCGAACTCCAACTACTGCAACACAGCGAGCGCCACTACTGCCAGCTAAATAAAAGATTCTAACTACTGAAGGCACTAACTACTGACAGGCATAGTTAGCAAATGAAAGATTTTGATAGAGAACAAGCAATGTATTTACCTTATAGCGTTCAAAAGTCATGAACTATGCCTATCAGTAGTTAGTGCCTTCAGTAGATTGAATCTTTTATTTAGCTGGCAGTAGTGGCGCTCTCTGTATTGCAGTAGTTCGAGTAACGAATATATATATATATATATATATATATATATATATATATATATATATATATATATATATATATATAAAACTGCACAACGCTACGCGCTGTTAACATCCAGCTGCCCAACACTACAATAGCAAATTCCAACAATTCAAACCGGCAACAGACTGCACACATCACAGTCCATGATTTACATACAGAGCGCTAAGTGGCGTTACCAATATAAAAACCTAAACATCCTACTTACAAATGTATCACTCTGTCCGTTGTTGAGTAATTCCTTTCTGCTCTGTTCGACTGTCTTGACGAAAAGGCAACAGGATGATCTTGACTGTCGACCTCCTGGCTAAAAACGTAGCCAAGGGCATAGTTCGATGCATCACATGACAAAATAAATTCTTTCTGAAAGTCTGTAAGCACCAAAATTGGACTGGATGTCAACACCTTTGTTAACTCGTCAAATACTTCCTGACATTCCTCCGACAACACAAATTTAGCCCCATTCTTCAACAATTGCATGAGCGGTCTTACAGTATCCGAAAATTCCTTCACGCTGTCTGTAATAATTCGCGAGACCGAGGAAGGATTGTATCTCCAAGGTAGTTTATGGGCACCAACCTCGGATCAATTGTTACAACATACTGACTTATGACAAGGCGCAATTAACATCCACCAGCACAATGTGACACTTGAGTGTGAGACGTGCTGTCCATAATCTGTTGATTACGTCTCTTAGATGTTGCCTGTGTTCCTGTATATCCCTTGAATGGACGGTTTCATCAAGGAGACACAGTACGCACTAGCGTAGTTCCAATCCAGACCCCATATATCTCACACATCCTCTGTGGCACTCTTCCTCATCTGGAATGTTTAGTCTAGATAACAGCGTTCCGTTCACCAAATTTACATCTTAGTGCTAAAATTATCAATTATCCGTTAAATTGATTGGTACCACTTTTCCTCCCTCTCTCTCCTGTACGCGTAAAATACTACGTTTCACCAACCAACACAATACGTCTAATACTTCTCCACCCTCCAATGATTCTATTACACATGTCACATCTAGTAAGTTCGGTTCCACTTTCACCCACAGTGATTTTCCAGTGTCTTTCGGCACACAACCATGCGAATCAAGCCGTAATGCTATTTAGTGCAGTTTAACTGGACTATCTTGTATACTAGACGCTGCTAGCATCAGACTAACATTGACAGCACTTTCCCCTAGTCAGAATATCTTCCCAATCAGTTCCACTATTTGCCGTCGAAGGTCAATAAAGCCCCGGTGTTAATGCACAGAATCTAACCCTAGGATCAAGCTGTACTCCTCGTTTACATGAGGCACCACTTCCACGACCTGTCTAAACTCTGTTGTCCCAACCGAAAAATTCACCACTACTGATCCCAATGGTCATTTATCATTAACCTCCCCCCCCCCTCCCATGAATCATATTGTGAAGGGTTCAAATGATCAAATGTGTGTGAAATCTTATGGGACTTAACTGCTGAGGTCTTCAGTACCTAAGCTTACACACTACTTAACCTAAATTATCCTAAGGGCAAACACAAATACCCATGCCCAAGGCCAGGACCGGCCGGACAGTGTGGAGGGTTCCACTGCCTCCTACCCACTAATTCTCTTGAGTCAACTGCACATATGCTCCTGTGTCCAAAATACTTTATACCCTCTTCCATCCACAACATCCATTATGACACAATCCGCATCTGATTCGTTTTGACTGAGCTCATTCCTACCGAAAAAGCCTGTCGGCAGCTCTTGGACTCCCTTCTAAGTTCAACAGACCCTTCCTATTCCCTGGACTACCTCTGCCATTATCCCTATAACCTATCCGTAGACCAAAACTACCACTAACGCTATTTCCACCAAATTGTTGACAACCCAAGTTACTCCAGTTGGCTGTGGGTTCCGTAACTGGTAACTGTTATCCCCATAACCTAGCTGAAGACCAAAACTTCCTCTACTGCTATTTCCACCAAATTGTTGGCGACCCCTGTTACTCCAGTTGTCTGTGGATTCCGTAACTGGTAAAATTGTCTTCGTACTTGTCCTACTCGGCCAGAACTGAAACACTTAGTATTCGATGTAAATACCTATTCTCACTCTTACCCGTATCGACCTTGCGGAGGGGCATGGTCGCTCTGTCGTTCTTTCGTAGGTCACCTACCTCTGTATTTCATCCTTACGACGTCCCTTCAGTCTGCAATAGTAGATACACGCTAGGCAGTGTAAAGCAGTGTTGATGAAACGACTACCTAATACAGGTACCTACCACACAGAGGCCGCGTAACTCAAGTTGCAAATCAGTTCCTGTAAGTTCATTTTCACAAATTTCGGGCGGTAGGAGAATGCAGTTTAATTGCAGTAAGTATTTGAAAATTCTATTAACTTCTTTTTATTCATAAGGCAGAACATGAAATGGCTATCAAGTCCGTTTTTACCGTGGTAATACTTTATCATTCAGAGTACATTGCCTATCCAACATATTTCACACGTAAAAGCAGCCAGAATTCCAGCAAGCCCGACCCGGTTAATTTTGCGATCTAACAGTCACTGACCCACCACGATTAGCGAGTTGAACATTCGGTCGTTTCAATGGTCAGAAGTGCTCGCCAAAGTATTCCATCAAGAACACGGAGCATGCCACGATGAATTGTCTCTACGCCCAAAAGAACACACGCTTATAAAACTTCAACTAATTAGTTCCGAAACATCACACTTTCCTCAAAATTTCAACCTCTTTAGTTACGATACATTAAATCTGAAACAATCTCACTAGCCCTTCATTTTTTCATACTGTTTTCGCGGAGACATCTAGCATGGTGTTACTCGGAAACAGGTTACCGAGCGACTCTCTCAATGCTCCTCTCCTCTCTGCCTATCTAATTATCTGCACACGGGAACCGCTTCATTCTGATTGGCTATTGATCTGAATGACCAATCAGACTGATCCTTCCAGATAATTCTCGCAGCAAAACTTGCCTTAGCCAACCACTAATCAGATAGTCATTTACGTCATTATAATTTCAATTACTAATACATATTTAATAAAATAGAACGAAATGCAAAATATTCTTTACATTAATATAGAAACTTTTTCCGCTTCAGACTTTTTTTGTGGCTGTTTTGTTACAAAAGCAAGCACCCATCGACATACGTCATCAGCATTGTGGTTGCAACACAATTTTCTCACGGTTCAATTTTATAAGGTTTTACACAAAATGACATTAAGTTTTAACGTATGTCCCACAAACACTCGCTCATTCATTCCCATGTATTCACACAACAAAATAATAAGCAAATAATAATTTTGAATGATTTTTATTCTACATAACGTAGAGTAATTAAAGTTTTGAAAAGAAAATTCCAGTTAAGTGATTTAAATACTGTGAGCTTTGTTATGATTTCAGATGATAATAAAAGATATTTGGTTATTGCTCCTATCTGAGTTTTGAAACGTAAGTGTCGGTTTTAGGACATTAAGTAAATTTCTTAATCTCCGTAACTGTAATAGATAAAAATCTGAAATTTTAACAGGATGCCTTCCTTAATAACAAAAGATTGCGTACCAAGTTTGAACAAAATCGGATGAGAATTACTATGATTTATTTAGATTTGTAGGGGTATGAATTTGCGTACCGACTGAACGTTACTTGAGACCGTTCTGTCGGCTGGTAACGTCAGCTGCGCTGTGAGTCAGAGCGAAGAAGAAACATAGGCTTCCTGAGGCCACCATGCTACGTGCATTACTGCATCGAATGTCATCTCGTAATAACTTGCTACGTTACAACCAGTGGTCTCTATAATACCTTGATGTTGAACTTCAGCTATCTGATCGTAAGCTAGACGCACATATTTAGTTTCTTGCCAAACTACAACATGGCTGCTAGGAAATGTCACTAGAACACCGAAAGAAAATACGTTTCAATTCCGCTCCCTCATTAGCCTATTACATCATATGTTGACGTAAAGTTACAAACCAGAAATCAGTCTGCAATTCTGTCACATGCAGAACGATGAAAATTTGTTTGCCAAACTACAACATCGCGGACGATGCAAAGCACGTGTCTTTGCAGACACCCTGCAGTTGTATACTCAGAGACCAGACTTCTACATCCAGGTTGTATAGAGATCACTGATTACAACCTATCGATTTCTTTGTGCTCCAAAGCTAACTTAACCCCTCCCTGAAAATCCTAAGGATGTTCATGAAGAGGTTAGGTTAGCTTCAGGATACAAGGAAATTGATAGATCGACACGGGTAAGAGAGTGAAAACAGGTATTTACACAGAATATTAAGTGTTTCAACTGTGGTTGAATGGGACATTTGAAAAACAAAAACAAAAAAAAAAGATTCGCCACAGTCGTATCCTCCTCTACAGTTTGGGACTTCAACAATTTTATGTCGCGGCTCTTCCCTGCTAGTTCTTTTAACGTAACCACATTATGCGCTCTCAGTTAAGCCATTGGATCCACTAATGTCTGCACCGCTTCTTCACTGGTGACACCTCCTGTCTCTGATTTTGCCTTTGCATCTATTATCCACGATAAAAAGTACGCTACTACAAAGTGTTCTAGTAAGTCACTTCTCTCTAATCATGAGCTACCTGGACACTTTACACTACCTAGCCGTGTGCCCAAAACAGTTACAAGAAAAGTAGTTCCGCTATTGATTCGACAAAAGGTGTAGAATGTTTGGGTAAATTATACTGGATGCAACGTACAGATACTAACCAGTCATCTTTATCGTTACTCCTAAATTGTGACAGATCCACAGGTTCCTTTTGTTTCGTAAATATAACTTCTAAACTTTGACTACATGATTACCGCCACACAAGAACAAAGCAGTCTCACTCTGCTCAATGGTGACACTGTGGGCTGTGGCTCGAACGAACCTGCTGTGGCGGTGGCACACCCTTTGTTACTGATTGCTGCTATATCGTTCGTCCTGACACCACTCTGTATGGATCACTCTGTAGTGGCGCCTCTGGGAGGAGACTAGGGAGGATGGTGTGTGTGCGTGGGGGGGGGGGGGGGGGGGAGTGATGCCGTAAGTGATGAAGGACCAGTGGAAATGCTGTGGACAATTTAACAATATACCTTTATTACATCTTCAATTCTACATGAGGCAGGCACGCCTCTCCTCGTGTGCTCTGGACGGTGCAGCTTGCGTCGGCTGCTAGGACGACGCCCGGCGATGTTACGTCAGTAAACTGGCCCTATGGCGAATGCAAGGCCACGGCCCGTTGCAACAGCGGAGCTTCCCGGGGGAGCGACTCGCTCTGCGGGGGCAGAGACGGCTGAATCGCCCCTCGCCCCTCGGCCAGGCGGCGTTGTGTCACCGAGTCCCTCCCTAGGCCTGCGACGTCGCCTTAGCTCTAGGATTTCACCCGCAACAAATCCCGCCCATTCACCCCCCCTCCATGCCTATCCACAGTGTAGGACCCTACGCTAAACAGCCGCCAGGTCAGCAAACTGGAAGCTACATCAAAGATGTTATCGTCACAGTCCAACGCATGATGGACTGTGATGAATTTCAGTAATGATAAGAAATTTAAGTTTTTCTGTATAGTAATATATGTTGAGTGGTACTTAAGAATTGTAAATAAATTAGTGAAATCAATGTGAAGTGAAGAAGAAATTAGAAAATAAATGAAGAAACTTTGTTAGTTTAGAAGAATTACATGCTAACAAACAGCGGACAGAGCAGCAGTGCAACGACTGGCGCTTGCAAGTCAACACGTTCAGGAGAAACCATCCCCACATAAACGGACGCTGTCGATTCAGCCATCAGGGCGTCGCCCAATCGGCTCACGTGTTTCTCAGTTGTCACATGTGAGCAAAGGCCCTCGCCTACATTCCAAGAGCCAATGAGCGACGTTAAGGAGACTCTTCGAGAAGTTTTTCAACGTGACAGAAGAGGCAATAACCGTGAAGTAGTTCACCTCCAGTGAACTGAAGTGAATAAATACGCGAGACGCAGCGGGCCCGGAGAGTAGCAGTAGTTTTCAGTCAGTTTCGGTGCTGAAGACCGTCATACAAGAAGAGACTACATCATACACAGAAGCACCAAGTCCGTCGCTGTAATGGAATAGCAAGCAGCAGCCTCGGCGCCAGAAGACAGAAGTTAGAAGGTATTTGAAGACTGATTTTTACGTACACGGGTGACTCGTGAGGACGGGAAGGAGACGGCCTCACATCAGCTGTCACCTGTGAGCTGGGATGAAGATCTGACAGCCAAAGGCCGGCAAGCGGGAGTCCGTTGTTCGAGTTCGGGACGCTGGCCTTCCCCCGCCGCGCCACGCCGTTCCGCTGGCCGACGCACAACACTGACACACGCGGCTGCTTAGAGAAGAGAAACACTGGGACGCCACATCCAAGGTATCACCATCCGATTCACGACTTCTTTCTCAATAATTAAACGGACCACAGCGCGATGCGCGTCTCCAGTCAACTGGGCGAGACGGCGACACGGGATACACACCGCCACGCGTAATCAGACGCCGCCGCTGCCACAGCAGAAGGCTTCGCAAACGATACAGCTGCCGCTCTGTGAGCCACAACATCCAGTACGAAACAGTTGTACAAAACTTTCAATAAAAGTTGTCTTATGTAAAAATATTGCTTCATTATACCTCACACCCGAGCCAAGGAAGAACCCACCCTGCCCACATGTTGTTAAGAGAGAAAAATTAATTTATTTCGTACTTTCACTCTGACATAATGCTTTAGAATCAAATGCCCTTTGTAGTAATGCTCATCTTGACAATTGACTAGCATCAAAAGAGAAAATCCAGTTACATTTAGTGTCAGAAGTGTTGCATTTGGTGTCAGAGAAAAAACCCTTGGCTCAATATAAGGTGTGAATGACAGTCACCACAGTTAGTATTGTTTAATGTGTGAAAGGATAGAGGTATGCATAGCAGTCGTAATATTTTATTCATTTAGAAGTGTATTTTTTCTCATAATTCTAAGAGTTTCTCGAAAATATTTAAACATCTTTTAATTCTGTGTTGTAAGATTGTGTAACTAATAGTTTTTTTTAAAATGATAACACGAAATCGTACAAAGTCAGAGTCACCAGCACCATAAGCGGTTTCTACAAAGGAAGCTATTCAGAGCTTAGTTAAACAAATAGTACAGCTTAAGAATGATAATAATGCATTATTTAAACAGTTGTGAGAGAATAGACAACAATGTTCAATCCCTCCCACCCTAGAATCCTCAGCAGCAGTCTTGGTAACTCCTTTTTCAGGTAAACCTGGCGAGGACATAACAGTCTGTTATGATGATTGATGATTTAATAGCAGCTGCAAAGTTAGGATCATGGTCAGATAAACAGCTCTTACAAATAACAAAGTTAAGATTGCTAGGAGAGGCTAAAGCACACGTATTATACCATGAAGAATTACGGAGTGCTCCAGCATTTGAGGAATTGAAGAAAGGATTACTTAAACGTTTTCAAAAACAGAACAGCTGTAGATTTTATTGGGAAAAATTAAACATTATCACTCAGAGGCAAAACGAGTCGTTAGAAAGCTTTGTAAATAGGATTAGAAAAGTTAATATTAATACCTATCAGTTGACAACTAGTGATGAAGCAAATAAACTTATATTACAAGAGGCAGAAGATGGAGCTCTGGATACATTTTTACGTGGGTTATCTCCTGAAACGTCCCGTCGTGTCAGGGCAGAGTTTCCTAAAAAATGTAGCGGAAGCTGTATCTGTGACGACAGCTTTCGAAGAAATAGACATTACCATCAGATACAAGGACAAGCGAAATGTGTTTTCAGCAGGAGTACGATGTTTTAGGTGCGATAGACAGGGACATACAGCAAAAAACTGCAGACAACCTAAATGCACTAATTGTCAAAGAATAGGTCACACATTCAAGGAATGCAGGTCTAAGAAAGTTTTTGGAAATCAGTGAAACTCAAACGGAATGTCGGAGCCGCCGCCAGGCGTTTCCAATGAGATTTCATGACACTAAGGCGAATGTGAAGGCGGAATGCTGGTTATCTGCTACCATACAGGATAAACAGGCAAGGATACTGGAGGATACAGGCGCAAACGTATCAACAGTGAGTAATGAATACATTGGAGAAAAGAAATATGACCCTCCAACGTATAGATTACGTGGGGTTGGAGGAGGTACACTGAAGTCATTAGGATGTACATAATTGATTTTCTATATTCACGGTGTACAATTTCAAGAGGATGTAGAAGTGGTAACAAAGGTAACTGACGGGTAGGACGCGATCCTTGGGCTGGATTTCTGAATAAACATCACGCTAAAATCTACCTCAGCCAGCAAACTGTAGAACTTAGGGGAATAGTGTTTCATCTAGGTGACACCGCTGCAAAGGGCGCGCTGCCGCAAGATTTCCCCAACCGGAAGGCGAAATGAACTACACTACGTGCAACGTCCTTCAATGTTGATTCGCAGGATAAGATACCATTTGGCTCAGGAAAACTTTTCTGGATGACCGTTGACCCCGAGGTACCTACAGATACGGTGTGTCTAATAGAGCCACTAGAGGAAAATGAGGAATTAGATGTATCACATTGTTTTCTAGGTAGAAGTGTTGTACGGGTTCAAGACGTTGAGGGAGAAAGAAAAAGACCGGTACATATTGACAATTTCGGAGTGGAGGACAAAGAGTTGCAGAAGGGAATATTAGTAGCTACAGTCAGCATTTTTGAAGAAGAAGATTTCATTTGGTCAGATATTGATGATGGTCAGAAACCAGACGCCTATAAAACCGCATTACGCCGGAAGATTGAGCATTTGAAAGGAAATGATAGAGACACGATAGAAGCAGTTTTAGTTGAGTTCCAAGATTTGTTTAATGCAGAAGGTCTACTGCCAGCAACAGATATCACACAGCACAGGATCCCAACAGGAAATAACCCCCCCTCCCCCGTTTATAGGAAGCCTTATAGAGTTCCGCATCACTTACAGGCAGTACTGGATGAATTTTTAGAACAGCATCTAAAAGATGGAATTATAGACTATTCTGGTTCACCTTATAATTCAAATATTGCAATTATTCCAAAGAAGTCTTCCGACGGTACTAAACGATATAGATTTTGTTGTGACTACAGACACCTTAACAAACAAACAATCTCAGATGTTTATCCTCTTCCAAACATTACAGATATCATTGAAAGTTTGGGTAACAGTAAATACTTTTCAGCAATCGATTTACGTAGCGGACATCATCTATTGGAAGTTGCACCTGAAGATAGGCATAAAACAGCATTTTCTACTCCTGGAGGACACTGGCCACTTAAAAGAATGCCTTTCGGTTTAAAAAATGCACCAGCAACTTTTCAAAGACTACTCGATGGAATATTGCGAGGACACAAAACTCAGCAATGTTGCGTATATCTAGACGATATTATTGTATTCTTCAAAGACATTAATGAACACGCTGTGCGTCTGGGTACCGTTTTTCAGAGACTTATAAAAAAAGCTAAATTAACATTACATATGGAAAAATGTAGTTTTGCATTGACAGAGGTTACATACCTAGGACACGTCATTACTGAAAAAGGAATTAAAACAGATCCTCGATTAATTTCGGCAGTTAAGGATTTCCCAACACCACACCGTGTTAAGGAAGTATAAAGTTTCATCGGTCTCGCATCGTATTACCGAAAATTTGTTCATAATTTTGCTGAAATTGCCCGACCCTTAAACCAATTATTGAAAAAGGGTGCAAAATTTCATTGGTCTGAAGATTGTGAATAAGCATTTCAAACCCTTAAAGATAAGTTAACACACAGTCCAGTATTAGCCTATCCAGATTATAATAAAGAATTTATTTTATCCTTTGACGCTAGTGGTCATTTAGTAGGAGTTGTTTTGAGTCCGAATATTAATGGCGCGGAACACCACAAAGCCTACGCTTCGAAATAACGAACAACGGCAGAAAGAAATTATTCAACAACGGAGAAAGAATTGTTAAGTGTTATTTATGGCATCAAATACTTTAAATGCTAGTTGTATCGTAGGAAATTCAAGGTTATTACAGTCCACGCAGCTTTAAAATGGTTGCTTGGGTTAAAGGATCCATCTAGTCTTCCCAACCGTTGGGCCCTATGTCTTTCCGAAATGGATTTCGAAGTTATCCATAAACTAGGCAAAAAACACGAATGCAGATTACCTAAGTCGGAAAATAGCACTTCTGGAAGCAACAGGCTTAGATACTGAGGACTGGAGAAAGGCACAAGATGACGATACAGAATGCAAAAAATACGCAACTCAGAAACAATTTTGCTTTGAAGATGGTGTATTATGCCGTAAGACAAAACTTGGACCGCGAATTGTTGTTCCCCAACACCTTAGACGAGAAATAATGGCAGAGGCCCACGATCATATCCTTGCAGGACAAGGTGGACAGCGAACAACCGAAATACGGGTAGCAGAGCGATTTTGGTGGCAAACCAGAAAGCAGGATGTTGCGCAGTACGTTCGTAATTGCACTGCGTGCGCACAACGAGCTGAACTTTCTCGTTCAAAAATACCCTTACAGAGACTCCCCGAGGCTTCTTGTCCATTTCAAATCTGTGGACTGGATCTCTACGGCCCATTTCATAAAACACCTGTTGGTAATAAGTATGTTCTTAGGATTATCGGTCACTTTTCACGCTATCTAATTATGGTGAGTCTCCCAGATCAGCAAGCAGATACAGTTGCCCAAGCTTTAGTTAACAACTGGATACATAAATTTGGCGTACCTGAAGCTATTATCACAGATCAGGGATCTAATTTTATGTCTGAATTAATGAAACAACTATGCCACTTACGAAAAATACGTAAATTACACACAAGTTCGTTACACCCTCAGTGCGACGGACGCACAGAAAGAGTTCATCGGACAATAGGCAAGATGCTTAGTTATTATATTAACGAACAACATTCTAATTGGAATACGTATTTACCAACAATCGTGTGGGTATACAACGCCAAAACGCATGAAGCAACTGGCATATCACCTTATGAAGTGATCTATGGGAGAAAAATGCCGTCACCTTTTGATGTAATCAGGCAGAAAAACGGAAAAGTCGGAGATTCAGTAAAAGATTTCTGTCGAATGATGAAGGTTCAAAAATCTAATACAAAGTTTTTGAAACGACAGGAAAGATTAGGTAATGCCCAAGCTAAATATCCAAATTACAAAATCGGTCAGTGGGTGATGCTGTCAACCCCATACATTGCGAAACGAAAAACGAAGAAATTCGTAACAAACTACAGAGGTCCTTATCAAATTAATGAGATCACGTCACCAATCCACGTTAAACTGCAACTGCCCACCCGAACTGCTATTGTTCATGCAAGTCGTTTAAAACCTTTTAAGGACGCTCCAGATATAATTGCTTCAACAATAGAGTCTGTTTTTCCGAAGGGTGGAGGAAGTTACCGAAAAGGAAAAAGAGTGGTCACGTCAGCACAACATACAGACATGGCACCATACAATCTTCGACCAAAGGTGCGAATGTCCTAGTTGAAACATAGTAGACTGTGGATAGTATACAAAACGAAATAATTAATAAATGATAATGGTTTATTCCTTCCCTCTAGTTTATTGGCCAGAAAACGCCATGCAACCATTTCCTACACAAAACCTATCCTACCTCAATGACTCCCTTGACAATTCCCTTCTGAAGTCATTAGATATATTCATAAACTCACAGCAAGGCAAAATTGATGCCAATGTTATGATGCAACATGTCTTAAAATTAAAAAGTGAACACAAAACTAAAATTATAATGATAGGAACGGGTATATCTGGAACCTTTGTGTTGGTGTTTCTGCTTTGTACAGTTTTGTTTTATGTAAGACGAAGAAATAAGACAAATACTAATATCCCACTTCATCAAATCCCTGTTAACTGGATACCACACTCTTAACTGGTGTACTTCAGTGGTTACTTTTGAGCATTAGTGTATTAATTTTGTTTGTTGTACTTCAGTCTTTATTAAACAGGTTCATGTTAAAATAAACAATATTGTAGAATAGATATTCTTGCATTAATATAGTGTAGATTAAACAGGTGTTGCTATGTAATTTTGAAAAGTAAAAAAATCTAATTTTGTTTATGCATTGTCATCAAGATTTGTTATACTTATTACAACGATTTATGTGTGAACTATGTGATTCATGAGCGTACAGTGCTCTAGTAAAGAGATGAAGTATTTTCAACATACTTAATGTGAAGCGTTTTTAATGGTCTAAGTCGAGAGTTTTCATTGGTTGTGTTGGTGCTTTTGCCGTGTGAAGAGTGGAGAAACGTTGAGTGGTAAATTCGAGGGCGAATTTCTCCGAAGAGTGGAGGACTGTGGAGTGGTACTTAAGAATTGTAAATAAATTAGTGAAATCAATGTGAAGTGAAGAAGAAATTAGAAAATAAATGAAGAAACTTAGTTAGTTTAGAAGAATTACATGCTGACAAACAGCGGACAGAGCAGCAGTGCAACGACTGGCGCTTGCAAGTCAACACGTTCAGGAGAAACCATCCCCACATAAGCGGACGCTGTCGATTCAGTTGTCAGGACGTCGCCCAACCGGCTCACGTGTTTCTCAATTGTCACATGGGATCACAGGCTCTCGCCTACATTCCAAGAGCCAATGACCGACGTTAAGAAGACTATTCGAGAAGCTTTTCAACGTGACAGAAGAGACAATGACCATGAAATCGTTGACCTGCAGCGAACTGAAGTGAATAAATACGGGAGACGCAGTGGGCCCGGAGAGTAGCAGTAGTTTTCAGTCAGTTTCGGTGCTGAAGACCGTCATACAAGAAGAGACTACATCATACACAGAAGCACCAAGTCCGCCGCTGTAATGGAATAGCAAGCAGCAGCCTCGGCGCCAGAAGTTAGAAGGTATTTGAAGACTGATTTTTACGTACCCGGGTGACTCGTGAGGACGGGAAGGAGACGGCCTCACATCAGCTGTCACTTGTGAGCTGGGATGAAGATCTGACAGCCAAAGGCCGGCAAGCGGGAGTCCGTTGTTCGAGTTCGGGACGCTGGCCTTCCCCCGCCGCGCCACGCCGTTCGGCTGGCCGACACACAACACTGACACACTCGGCTGCTTAAAGAAGAGAAACACTGGGACGCCACATCCAAGGTATCACCATCCGATTCACGACTTCTTTCTCAATAATTAAACGGACCACAGCGCGATGCGAGTCTCCAGTCAACTGGGCGAGACGGCGACACGAGATACACACCGCCAGGCGTAATCAGACGCCGCCGCTGCCACAGCAGAAGGCTTCGCAAACGATACAGCTGCCTCTCTGTGAGCCAAAACATCCAGTACGAAACAGTTGTACAAAACTTTCAATAAAAGTTATGTTATGTAAAAATACTGTGTCATTCTACCTCATACCCGAGCCAAGGAAGAACCCACCCTGCCCACATGTTGTTAAGAGTGAAAAATTAATTTATTTCCTATTTTCACCCTGACAAAATGCTTTAGAGAATCAAATGCCCTTTGTAGTAATGCTCATCCTGACAATTGACTAGCACCAAAAGAGAAAACCCAGTTACATTTAGTGTCAGAAGTGTTACATATAACATGAATGTGCAGTATTAAAGAAGTAAGAATATTTATAGAGACTTGAAGGTATAGCCAGCAACAGCAAATAAAAAAATAATGTGATGTTATATAAGGGCAATAAGGAGAAATTTTCACTAACTAATTCACTTATTATAATACGTTTATTTGAGAGAAGCAGCAGAGCAAACATACGATGCGAAAACAATGGTCTAGGATCTGTCATGTCGGTAGTAAATCCACGGATGCAGTCGAATAACTCTATTGTATAAAATCAACGTTATACAGAAATAAGTCAAAGTTGTTTTGTTTATGTAGGCCCCCATAGTACTCACGAAAATTGAACAATATAAGAATGCCATATAGTAGAAATTCCTAATGAAAGCAGTAAGATATTTGTTTATATGACATATTTCGTTTGTATTTGAATGAGTGATGAGTGAATTTTAAATTGTAAATTCTTCCAATGCCATCCCTGCGCATTATATACGAGATTATAACAAATTATGGCTCTTTCTGTGTGATTAGTGTCCTATATGCTTTTGCAAACGTCTCAAGAAAATAATCTGTCATTATTCTTTGTCCTGTCTGTTTTAACCAAAGGATTTATTAATTTCGTAAATGTCATTCAAACCATTTTTTTTAAAATAACAATGATGATGAGTATTTTTGTCACAGAGCAGGTATGGAAGAATTAAATTCTGCAGTGTTTCACACCTATAAAACATCCTTCGAGCTGTGCTAGTTCTTCTTCCACCTCTAAAACTTTTCAGCAAAACTATTCAGTGAATAACATGCAAAAACAGCTTGGGTCGATCTAGTAAGAACAAAGTAATTTTGATCCCCTTTGGAGGTATAGTGAAGCTTTGTGCTCGTTTCACATATACTGCCTGAGTTCTGAAACTTGAGTGTCAAGGAAAAGCGGGGGTGAATGGGCGGGACTTGTTCCGGAGGGGTTAATGGGCGGGACTTGCTCCGGGTGAAATCCTAGAGCTAACGATTCCGCCTGGGCCTCAGATTCGGCGGCAGCACGCGTGGACAACAGGCCGGCGGGGCTGTGGCACAGAGTCCAGTGCGGCGGTAGACGGAGCCTCATCCTGAGCCGGCCTTGGTGACCGAGCGGTTCTACGCGCTACAGTCTGGAACCGCGCGACCGCTACGGTCGCAGGTTCGAATCCTGCCTCGGGCATGGATGTGTGTGATGTCCTTAGGTTAGTTAGGTTTAAGTAGTTCTCAGTTCTAGGGACTGATCACCTGAGATGTTAATTCCCGTAGTGCTCAGAGCGATTTTGAACCTGGCCCCGAACCGGGGGCTGCTGCTGGCGCTGCCCAGTCGTCTCGCCATCGGGCGGTTCTTCGGAGCAGTGGTGACCAAGTCCCCTAATCTAATGACGTACTTTTCTCAAATTAAGCCTCATCCATGCTCCGTTACTGTCCATTTGTTTCTCTAAAACCTGGTGTCTAATCGTGTCGTCCATAACAAGGGACTCGCTCGAGTGTGGTGGCAACGACCCGTTTACTACATCGTTCTTTGCTGCGTGGGGTAGTTTACCACTGTGCTCGGCTATCCTCGCTTCGCTACTCAACGTGCCTGTTGTTTACTGAGCCCCACAATATCGACAGAGCGTGGGTGACGGTCAGCGCTGCCTCCTTAATACTCCGCTGCGGTCCCCATGCTACTTTCAGTCACTCACACCAAGTATTTAATAATTTTATACTGGGTAGAACTACTGTCGTACTGTACAAACTTTCTTACGAGTACAATGTTTTTTCCTAATGGAGAATTGGTTGACACGCTGTTATTATGGCGAATGGTTCCAAAATGCATGGACGGCAGCAGTATTGTACGCAGAAGTAGACGCTGTCCAACTCATTCCATCTTTTTTGATACTGTCAAGTACTTGACGTTGTAGAAAGTTTTTCCGCATATAAACATGTACGAAGAATGACTGCAGGAGTAGCTGTTATTGTAACTGCCACAAAAAAACCACATGCTGAAACTTCCCTTTATGTATGATAAGAATGACTGTGCTGGTAATACTTCTACATTACTTGATTTTCAAACTCCAGCGTGAAACTGAACGTACTGAGACTGTTTTCTCTTTACTTATTCTCATCATTTCTAAACTGACAAACAATATTTTAGCGCAACGCAGTCTGACTTTAAATAATCCCTACAAAAGAATAGCCCTGACTAACAATAACCTACACCCTTCTTGAATGACTTACCTCACCAAAATCTTCGTTATTCGAACTATTGCAATACAACGAGCGCAATTACTGCCAGCTACATAAAAGATTCTAACTACTGAAGGCACTAACTACTGAGAGGCATATAGTTAGCAAATGGAAGATTTTGATAGAGAACAAACAATAGTGTTCCAAAGTCATTATATATATAAATTCTTGACATCCAGTTTAACAAATTTCCTTTTTCTGACGGACACACGTCCAGATCATCCGCTCAGAACTCACATCCACCACTGCTGGCGACTCACCTACACCTGCCCAACACTACAGGCTGTTTACATCCAACTGCCCAACACTACACTGGCAAATAACTTCTAACAACGAGTCTAACCAGCCACAGAGTGTACACACCGCAGTCAGCGATTTTAATACAGAGCTGCTACGTGGCATTACTAACACAAAAACCTAAACAGCCTACTTAGAATGCCACTTATTGTCAAATATGGAGACAGGTTAGTATCAGCATATTGTGATATTCTTGACTGTGGCCACCAGTACTCCATTCTGCTAGAAGCTCGCCTTGATGCAGCTTGATATAGGCGAAGTAGCATAAGGTACAACAGTGAAGTTAGGTACAAGCAACAGATGTACAGTGTGTACAAATGCCGTGGGAGAGTCTGTCAGTTGTACTGAACTTGCTTCTTATTAGTCGGCATATTTGGGTGCTAGGCGCCAAAAAACCTAACTTCTCATACTAATTATTTAATTACTTTTCATTGTATTTACCCAATGTTTTAGTATGACAATCTCTCACGGTTACCCAACGAGTCTTTCGTTTTTGTTTATTAAATATCACTAGTTTTGGGAAACATAAGAGTAACGATATTGCAACCGAAGTGCTTCGGACACCTTCGGGTCTCTTTGGCGCTTCTGGGAGAAGAAGTACTTCGGCTGCGCTAGTCACTCTGTTTCGGACGTTCTGGAGGAAGTGACAAGTCACTGTTTCGAACGTTCTGGAGGGACGGACATGTCGTAATCTGTATCGGAAGTTGGATGGAAAAGTTACCCTATAATTAAGAAAGCTATGTCGAGTTTGGTAAAAGACAGTGGAAAATGTGTGAATATTTAAATAATATCCAAACAGGATACAGTAATGAGAAGTGTCGCCTACCATCAGTGTCAATACTGCAGATCTTGCCCTTTGTAGATCGGAGACTAACGGTGGGCACGTGGCATCCCATAAAAAGCACAATCACAGGTTCGAGATGACAGCATAGCAGCCTCCGCCGACGAAGTTCCCATGACCGACGAGCTGTCTTCTGAGTTGAGGACACAACTTTAGAAGACAACAGGTTGTTGGAAAGAACGGTTAGAAACTCTTATTCAATCTCTACAGCTTCCCGATCTGACTTCCAAAGCACACATAATTTGTACCCGTTGCATATTTTTCTGTGTGAATAGCTACAAGGCAGCGATATTCTACAAGGTTTTGAGTGCTTTTGTCTTGTATTCACGGAAATGATAGCCAAGTCTTAAGAGTTAATAACAGGGAAAGCTTTACGAGCGTAGAAAGCGATAAGTTACAAGGCAGGTAGAGGCTTACATAAAATCTAAACAGCCGGTGGCGCCATACAGATGCCCGCCGCGCTTAAAAAATAACGTAGTAAGCCATAAATATCATTCGGAGCGTGAGCGAGAGAGCGATAAGGGAGAGAGTTTCTGGAAGGGCACATATATGTCATGAATAACCTATATCACGTCCTGAACATGAATTTGCAGCAAACGCCTTGAGATGACGAGAACCCTTCAACATTAAGCCAAGTCAGGGACCGCCGTGGGCGAAGGGGAAATTGGTTAATACTCAGTTGCAGAGTGCTCCGTAAGGAGTGTTACGGCAGTTAGAGCAGACAGGAGCACCGTATACATACGACAGGCAGGTGTTAGCAGAAGTGAAGAGATAACAGTATTAGTGGATTGGACCGAAGATATGAGCCGAGCAGGGCTGAGTAGAGTTTTATGCAGTAGTTTGGAACAGTAGATGGAATTCTAGGTGGGCAGCTGAGAAATCCTGCGTGTCGTGTCGTGGGTGCAGGTGCAGTTAGTACTGACAGATTCTTTTGATAGACGGAACTGTGCTAGTTAGTCACTATCGCTAGACAAGTGGTCTTTTGTGGATACAACTCGTTTAGAAAGAATGTATACGAGGTTGAGAGTCAGATGTTCTAACCATTCATAGTGTTCGCCACTCAGTTCTAATTCCAATTCTTACTTTTTGTAGAATTTTAGCAACATAGTCAGGTTAAGACTCCCTCTCACTTAGGCCAAGTGACTGATTCCCTTTCTACCCGAACCCTGTTGCGCAGTCCCAAGCAAAAGTCACGGCTGGGACGTGCCACTGTCAGTGGGTTCTCAAACAGGACACTAGTTTGGAAGAGAAAATACTATTTACAGCTGAGGCAACGTTCACGCATCACAGGAACGTAAATATGAAAAACATGCACTACTTGCCAACGGAAATGCCACGTGAAAGTCTCCAGGTGTCCAGCCAGCGAAATGGACTGTGAATGTCTGATGTGCCATACTTGGGCAGCACGTGATCGGGCCTTATATCGCTGATGGTATGTTGAACGGAGAAAGGTATTCACGCTCTGATACAAACATCATCCTTGCGGTTAGAGAATGTGGCCTTGAGTCCTTGTCAGATGTTTTGGTTCCAACATCATTAATGTCGTGTCCATAATTCTTCAGTAGCAACACATGCATCAAGGCATTTATTTCCAAAGCAGTGGATAGGAAGAGACAGTCCTGTTCAGAGTTACTTAGTACGATCGGCTATCTTCTGTCTCCGGAGTCATCCAAAGCATGAGGTCCACGGGAACGTTCCAATTACTGTGGAAGACACGAGAGAGCAAATTACTGCGGAATGTAAACCGACTGCTTCACATAGGATGACAGCAGTAAATTCATCATTGAAGGCTGTCATACGAAATTGTAATTCAAATAGTTCTCATCTGCACATACTCCTTAAAAAATTCTCCAACAGAAATGTGATGACACATTCCTTCATTGCTTTTGGTTCACAATCCTTGGTTTAACTTATTTCACGTGTTGTTTTTACCGGTGTGCAAATGACAGCACACGGAAGCACAGGAAGAAATACGGGGTTGATGCATTTTCTTAGAGTTTTCCCATAAGTTTAATAAACACAACTGAGACTCGTAACACAGACTGCAATCGTCAATAATATATTTTCCTTCACTATTCACAATAGTCTGCCAATGCTGAGTAACTTTTCGACTCGGCAACTGTATAAATCATAAGGCGAAGAGCTCGTCGAGTCATGTTCGAAGAGCATCTTCATCCTGAAGGGAAATTTCTTGAAGATTGTTCGATAGAGAGCGGAATAAGTAAAATCTGAGGGCACAAGAACGGGTGAGGAAGGTGGGTGCGAAATGAGTTCCCAACCCTACTGCTGTTCGGTGTCTTTTGGAACTCCAGCAGAATGCAGGCCGCCGTTATCGTGGAGCAGCATTGCTTCACGCAGTCTTCCTGGTCACTGGTCTTGGGCTGCGACTGCAAGACGTCTCAGTCGTTAACAATAAATGTCTGCAATGATGGTTACACTTCGGGGAACCAGTTCGTAGTATACGAGCTCGTCGCTGTTCCAGCATATGCATAACATTACCTTTTGTGGATGCGTGCAGGTCTTTGTACGGGAGTTGATACATTGTTTGGGATCAACCATTCCTTTCTTTTCCTTACGTTAGCATGAAGGCACCATTTATCGTCACTAGTAACGATAAAGTATAGGAATTGTTGATATTGTTTACGAACAATTTGATGACGAGCAAGTAGAGATACACGTATGGACATCCGCTAATTTTTAGGATTTTGGGTTAGGCCATGTGGTAATCGTACACCCAATATCTGAACTTTGCCCACTGCTTGCAAACGTCACACGATGGGCAAATGAACACAGTGTATGACAGTTGCAGTTCTGGAGAACACTGACTTGGATCGGTGTGGAGTAATGTGTTTAAACGATTTTCATCAAACGCTGAAGGTCCTTCTGTCCTTGGAGAGTCACTAATGTTAAAACGATCCCCCTTAAAACGAGAAAACCATTTTCTTGCCGTGATCTGTCCTATGGCATTATCCCCATATGCTGTGCAAAGGTTTCTGGCTGTCTCCGTTGCTGTCACCTCTCTACTGAACACAAACAGAAGAATATGTTGGAGATGTTTCGATTTCTGCACTTTCCACGTCACTTTCTAGCGTCCACAGCTACACTCACTATCTCCAAATTACGAAATGATAATATTTTAATTCAAACAGCGACACTGAACTACAAATAAAAAATGAAAATCGATAAATAAATCGATGGCAGCTGAAGTACCAACAAGCATAACAACGATCTTATGCACCAACCTAATAATTTGAATTTCATTTGAGATTGTAAATTTTATGGTGGAAATTATAGTAATCTATTTACAATCAGACATTCCTTTGCGAACGTAATACGTATGTTGTCACGGATATCTGATCATAGTTTGAACGTTGCGGGAGGTAAGAAGGAAGTTAATTTTCTCAACTTAACGCACGCTGAATGACTTTCAGCGATGTATTTTCTTTGACCCGAGAGATGTTTTATGCCTTTGTTGAGGTTGACGCTTAAGCGTGGATATTGTGTCTTAACCAGAAGGCGCACGTTTCCCAGGAGAGCTGCGTGAATTTTCTGGTGGCGGGCCGTTTGATGGCCGGAACACCAGCACAAAGTTCCTATATTCAATGTAATCTTACTCTGTGATTTCTTGTTAGATCTGCAATAGAGTTATATAAATAAATTTGTCTCATCGAATTCTGCTATTCTGGCAAAAAATAGTATAGTTCTATTTAGAAAACACACTTAATGTTCATAAAACTGTTGTGAAAGAAGTTTCAGAAATACGCGGCTGTTAGTTTCATGAGCCACTGTTCGTCTAAGGCGGCGAAGACAGCTCAACGATCAACAGTTTATAACATAAGATTTTGATTCTTCTGTACATAATTAAGATTATTACCTACACTCTGTGAGAAATGATTTGTCTCTATCATTCTACAAAATTATGAAATAATGTTTGAATAGAATTATTACTGTCATTTTTCTTCTCGGATAGAACAGCTACGGTCCGCTCGCCAATCTAGATTTCTTATTCGTTGTTCTTTTCGTCGAGGACTCTTACATCTGTTCAACATGATTTCCTTCTTTTCTCTTGGCTACTTATATTTTCTCACTTTCCTAACTTGGAATCTTTTCATATTCAATAATTTTTCCCTAAACACTTTTGTCAATATTTTTTCTTCAGATCTTACATGATTTCTACCAAATCCTTATTTAGGTCACGGATCCAGCCTTTTTGGTTAATTTACTTTATTGCAATCGATATAAATGTCCAAAAATACCAGTCTTCTTTTCCTCATTACTTCCGATAAGTTTCGGCAAATTTCAGCATTAATATGTAATTTACGAACTTCCATAATTTCGTATACCTAATATTTTCCTAATGATTCACATTTACAGCATTTCTAATTTATCTAAATTTAGTTTAATGCTAGACATTTTATGGATACAGATGTTCTGGCTCCATTACTGAACAGTTACGCCTCATTTTTGCATTTGTAGACAGCCATTTTATGTATTCTTTCCTCTATAGCGGCTTTTTGCAAAACGTGTTATGGGCTTACCGACCCAAGACATTTAATTTTTTTTCACCTTATCAGTTTGGCCAATATCTACTGTCAGGAATTTCCTTCTGCTTTTAGTATTTGAAAAGAAAATGTTTTGCCCGGAAAAATTCTTAAGCCGGCCTTCCTTCTAAAATATTAATTTGTTTTACAGCAGATGTCACATTTACAGAAAGTAAGGCAAAGTCATCTGCAAATGGGAGACAGTTTATTGCAATGTCTTTGTTCTCTTTTCCGAACTTCATTGGTGAAATCCTATATTTATTCACTTATCCCGTTCCAAATTGTTGCTGTTTCGTCTGTAACACAGTGACATGCAAATGGGGATTAACCATCACCTTCGCATACATCTGTATTTATTTCGAAGCGCTGGTATATTTGTTCCGTAAACTTCACTTTGGATAATGTGACGACACGAAAATCACGAATTACATTTGCTGATTTGGAATTTACGCCAAGGTCTCGGGTTATTTCATCTGCATTTTTCTGTCAACGGAATCAGATCCTTTATGAAAACGACAAACATTTCTAAAATATCTTTTGAATTCAGTAATCCATGGTGAATGATCGACTACAAATTGTTTCTTCGGAACCTGACCTGCACTACGTAAATCCACCTTCATATTCATCCAAATTCGTGTCCAATGTTATTTCTACTCAGTTGAGTACAATCTTGGAAAATACTTTATATGCAACTGGTAGCAAATAAACTATTGTGTAGTTGTTAAGATCTTGTTTATTGCCTTTCTTATGCAAGTCGGTGTATCAAGATTAACTCACATTCATCTGGGGGTTTTTCTGTTTTTCAGATTTTCTCAGAGACATAATTTTTGTTTCATTTATTATTATTATTACTTCACAATCTTATTGACCAACTAGGATCACGTTAACAACTTCAGTTCCTCTTCTTCTTCCGTTGTTGTTTCTTATTTTTCTAGTATTCCCTCATTTTCTCCCCATCAAGTCACTTCCTTTCTTCTGTTCACATTGTTCCCAATTTTTTGTTTCTTCTGCTTTGAAAGCCTTCCAAATTTAGTATTTTATTTTTAATACGGGTTATTTCTGCTGTTTCTGTTCTTTGATGTTGTTTCTTTCTAGATCTTTCCTTACTTCCGTAATCCATGATATTGTCGATTTCCTTTTCCAGAAATATAGGAGCATTTGTTTTGTTAGTCTATTCCCATTCATTTGGTATAGGTGTTTGACCATTACTTCAGATATTTTCTCTATATTTTTGTAGATCTCCCCAGTACTTCTTATTTTCGAACCATCTGCAGGTTTTGTTGCACCCACTATTTTTCTAATAATCCTTCTTTCCAGTATCTCTAATCTGTCCATTTTATAGTTCATTGTTAGGCATTCAGATCCATCTAACATTCTAGTCGTACCGCTGTGGTGTCGTGTTTTAGTTTTGTTTTTCTAGATGTACATTTATTGTTGTAAATATTTGTGGTCATACCATATGCTCTTTCCATTTTGTTAATTCTTACATCTTTTGCAGTTTTTTCTGGTTCGTTCTGTTGTATAGTCTCTCCAAGAAATCTAAATTTGTTTACTCGCTCTATTTTCTATATCTCTCATTTCTATGAATTTTGGCGCATTTTTTAAATTTGTCATGAATTTTGTTTTTGCAGCTGAAATTTTGAGACCGGTACTGCTTGCTAATTATTCCAGAAGATTTATCTGAATATCTGCTTGTGTCAGGTTTTCTGAAAGTGTTGCAAACTCATCCACAAAAGCTAAGCAGTTTACCTTTATTCCATTTGTTTTTTTTCCGAGAGTTATTGGATCAGTTTTGTAATTTTTTAGCTCCGAATTGCAGATCCTTACATATTTTTCTAGAACACAATTAAACAGTAAATGTGATAAACTATCACCTTGTCTAACACCAGTTGTTATTTCCAATGGCTGAGATACTTCTCCCAGAAATTTGACTTTAGATATTGTACTTGTTAGTGTTTCAAATACTATATTTGCTAATTTTGATTTAACAGCAAATTCTCTAATGACCTTATCTATTGTTTGTCTGTTTGTACAATTAAATGCTTTCTTGAAATCAATAAATGACACTATTATTTTTTTGCTGGTTAACATTCCATGGAGAATTATTGACTTCAATTTAAAAATTTGTTCTGCACATGATCTTCCCTTGCGAAATCTGCCCTGATATTCTCTCAGTTGTTTGTCTAAACCCTGTTCAGGAGAATTTTTGATAGTATTTTGTGGGTGGATTAATACCGTTTTCCATTCAAGTGGAATCTTTTTATTTTTCCAAATATTCTCAAGAACCAGTTGTAGGTCCTTTATGATTTTTGGTTCTGACCACTTCAATAATTCTACTGTAATGCAGTCTTCACCATTTGGTTTATTGTTTTTGAATGTTTTATGACTTCATGAATTTCGAACTCTGTTGGTGGGAAATCTTCCTCTAGATCTTGAGGTGCCACTGGAAATTCTAATTTATCTGTTGGAACTGGACAGTTTAACAGCTTTTCAAAATATTTTGCTAAAATTTCACAGCTTTCTTTGTTATTTAATCCCATTTTGCCATTTTCATCTTTGAAACAAATACTTCGTGCCTGATATCCTTTCTGTATGTGTTTAAAAGTTTGGTAACAATTTCTAGTATTATTTTTGGTGATATTTTCTCCTAATTCAATAAGCTGAGACTTTTCGAAGTTTCTTTTGATTCTCCGGATTATTTTTGATGTTTATTTTCTTTGTTGTCTGAATTGCTCAGATATTATTATTATTATTATTATTATTATTATTATTAATAGTATCATCTAGGTACAAAGATAACATAACATTTCTAGGACTAGCACGTCGATGACGTTAAAATTTAGTTCCACTTCGGGTAAAACGATAAGGATATCATTTTTCAGCATAGCACAACGATGATGTTTAAGTTTGTTTTTTATAATGCTGATCGGTGTGTTGCAATAAAGTAAGTCTTCATCTCTTCAGTAGTTCTGGTTACACGGCTTTTCGTGCAGTCATTTACCTTTATTCAAAATAACAAATTAGGGGTCCTTGTCATCACAAAAGCTGTTGTTCTGACAAGTTATCATTGTTCATTTAAAGTCTGTGAAAGGTTGTTAGAAACCAAGTCCCTCATCTTTGGACTGTCAAGTAATGGAAGACTGTAGTAAATCATGGCCACTCATGCATTCTACATCTACATATACATGTATACTCCGCAAATCACATTTAAGTGCCTGTCAGAGGGTTCATCGAACCACCTTCACAATTTTCTATTATTCCAATCTCGTATAGCGCGTGGAAAGAATGAACACCTATATCTTTCCGTATGAGCTCTGATTTCTCTTAATTTATCGTGGTGATCGTTCCTCCCTATGTAGGTCGGTGTCAGCAAAATATTTTCACATTCGAAGGAGAAAGTTGCGAATTTCGTGAGAAGATTCCGTCGCAACGAAAAACGCCTTTCCTTTAACGCTTTCCAGCCCAAATCCTGTATCATTTCTGGACACTCTCCCCCATATTTTGCGATAATGCAAAACGTGCTACCTTTTTTTGAACTTTTTCGATGTACTCCGTCAGTCCTATCTGGTAGGGATTCCACACCGCGCAGCAGTGTTGTAAAAGAGGACGGACAAGCGTAGTGTAAGCAGTCTCCTTAGTAGGTCTGTTACATTTTCTAAGGATTCTGTCAATAAAACGCAGTCTTTGGTTAGCCTTCCTCACAACATTTTCTATGTGTGCCTTCCAATTTAAGTTGCTCGTAATTGTAATACCTAAGTACTTAGTTGAATTTTCGGCTTTTAGATTAGACTGATTCATCGTGTTCCTTTTAACACTCATGTGGATGACCTCACATTTTTCGTTATTCAGGGTCAACTGCCACTTTTCGCACCATTCAGATATTTTTTCTGAATCTTTTTGCAGTTTGTTTTGATCTTCAGATGACTTTATTAGTCGATAAACCACAGCGTCATCTGCAAACAACCGAAGACGGCTGCTCTTATTGTCTCCCAAATCGTTTATATAGATAAGGAACAACACAGGGCGTATAACACTACCTGGAGAACGCCAGAAATCACTTCTGTTTTACTCGATGACTTCCCATCAGTTACTGCGAAGTGTGACCTCTCTGGGAGGAAATTACAAATCCAGTCACATAACTGAGACGATATTCCATAAGCACGCAATTTCAGTACGAGCCGCTTGTGTGGTACAGTGTCAGAAATCTTCCAGAAATCCAGAAATACGGAGTCGATCTGAAATCCCTTGTCAATAACATTCAACACTTCATGTAAATAAAGAGGTAGTTGTGTTTCACAGGAACCATGTTTTCTAAACCCATGTTGACTGTGTGTCAATAGACCATTTTCTTCGAGGCAATTCATTATGTTCGAACACAATATTTGTTCTAAAATCCTGTGGAATATCGACATTAACGATATGGGCCTGTAATTTAGTGTATTACTCCTACTACCTTTCTTGAATATTGATGTGACCTGTGCAGCTTTACAGTCTTTGGGTACGGATCTTTCGTCGTGCGAACGGTTGTATGTGATTGTTAAGTATGGAGCTAATGCATGAGCATACTCCGAAAGGAACCTAATTAGTATAGAGTCTGGACCAGAAGACTTGGTTTTATTAAGTGATTTAAGTTGCTTCACTACTCCGAGGATATTCACTTCTACGTTACTCATGTTGGCAACTGTTCTTGATTCGTATTCTGGAATATTTACTTGGTCTTATTTTGTGAAGACATTTCGGAAGACTGTGTTTAGTAACTCTGCTTAGACAGCACTGTCTTCGATAGTATCTCAATTGCTATTGCACAGAGAAGGCATTGACTGTTTCTTAACGCTAACATACTTCACATACGACCAGAATGGCTTTGGATTTTCTGCCAGGTTTCACGACAACGTTTCGTTGTGGAACCTGTTACAGGCACCTCGCATTGAAGTTCGCGATAAATTTCGAGCTTTTGTAAAAGATCGCCAATCTTGGGGATTTTGCGTCTGTTTAAATTTGGCGTGTTTGTTTCGTTGTTTCTGCAACAGTGTTCTAACCCGTTTTGTATACCGAGAAGGATCAGCTCCGTCGTTTGTTAATTTATTTGGTATAAATCTCTCAACTGCTGCCGATACTATTTTTCTGAATCTAACCCACATCTGGTCTACAGTTACACTATTAATTTGGAATGAGTGGAGATAGTCTCTCAGGAAGGCGTCAAGTGTATTTTTATCTGCTTTTTTGAATAGGTATATTTTGCGCTTATTTTTTGGAATTTGGGGATTACAATATTCAATCGCGCTACAACAACCCTGTGTTCACTAATCCCTGAATCGGTTTTGATGCTCGTTATTAACTCAGGATTATTTGTTGCTAAGAGATCAAGAGCGTTTTCACAACCGTTTGCTATTCGCGTGGGCTCATGAACTCACTAAATAATTTTATGAGAATGCGTTTAGCACAATTTCGGATGATATTTTAGGCGTATTTCCGCCAACATATCGAGTGTAAATTAAAAGTCACCAAGAACTGTTTTCTTTGAACCTTTCAGCAACTGTATCATCTGAACTGGGAGGTCGGTAAAAGTACCCAACTATTATTTTATTTCCGTTTCCAACAATGACCTCTGCCCATACTAACTCACAGGAAGTATCTACTTCAATTTCGCGACAAGTTAAACTACTTCTGACAGCAACAAACACGCCCCCGCCAATCGTGTTTAGCCTATCCTTTCGGAACACCGTTAGGTTATTCGCAAAAATTTCGGCTAACTTATGTCCGGCTTTAGCCAGCTTTCAGTGCCCATAACGATTTGACCTTCAGTGCTTTCTATTAGCGCTTGGAGCTCTGGTAGTATCCCAACACAGCTACGACAATTTACAACTGTTATACCAATGGTTCCTGTATCTACGTTCTTCCTGTGTTCAGCCTGCTCCCTTTGTGACTGAAGTCCATCTTGCGTTTTCCCGAGACCCTCTAACCTAAAAAACCGCTTAGTCCACACCACACAGCCTCTGCTACCCGCGTAGCCGCCTCCTGCGCCTAATGCACACCAGAGCTATTCAGCGGAACCCAAAACCCAATCACCCTTTGGCGCAAGTCGAGGAATCTGCAACCTACACGGTCGCAGAATCGTCTGAGCCTCTGATTCCGACCCTTCATTCGGCTCTATACTAGAGGTCCGCAATCGGTCCTGTCGACTGAGCTGCAAATGGTCAGCTTTGCTTTCATCTTGCAAGCAAGACTGGCAGCCTTTCCCACTTTTGTTAGCCGCTCGAAACCAGAGAGAATCTCTTCTGATTCAAAGTGATACACATCATTGGTACCGACGTGAGCAACCACCTGCAGCTGGCTGCACCCTGTGCTCTTCATGACGTCCGGGAGGACGAACATTGGTTTTTTTACCCTCCCTAAGGGGCCTCATAACGCGTCTAACGTTGGAGCTCCCAACTACCAATAATCCGACGCTCTGCGATTGCCCGGATCTTGCAAGCTGAGAGGTTTCCTCTGAAACAGGACAGGTGACAGCATCTGGCTCAGAGACAGTGTGTGCCACAGACAGCACCTGGAACCTGTTTGTGAGACAAACGTGCAGCCGCCTGAGAAGTCTTCTTCCTGCTACGCCCTGGGGCGGCCACCGACTCGACCACAGGTGAGGGGTCAACCTCAATAACTGGGCTGGCCACTGGTGAGAACCGATCGCAGGACGTGGTGGACGTCCGTTGCATCCCCACGGCCGCCCCATCCACTGCAGCCTCAAGCTGTGTAACCGAAGCAATCACAGCCTGAAGCTGAAGCGAAGAGTCACCAACTCGGCTCGCATTCGCACACAACAATCGCAGTCCCTGTCCATACTAAAGACCGTGGAAACCAAAACTATGCAGATAAACTGACTATCGGCACGCGCTGCGCAACTCTACTGTAGACCCTGACGAAAACGCACTAACTGCGTCTAGCAAATACGCAGATATTCTAAAACCTAACTACCGAAGCACTGAGGTGAAACTAAGTAATTTGCGTCTGATAAGGAAGTTGTACTATGTCACAAAATCGGTTTACTTTCTGACGCAAACGAAAACGTGCAAACTGTGGCTATTATATTTTAAATTTACACGCAGAAACTCAAGAAACTAAACTATTAAAGCACACGGATATAATAAAATTCGCTTCTGGTTAGGAACTCGTAAATGTCGCAAAAGTGGTTTACTTATCTGTTGTTGCGTCTGTCGAGGTCGGCTACTGCTGCCTGACTGGTGTTGAACCACCTGATCGGTGTCCCAAAACTCTGAACACAGATGAGAACATCGTCGAAGTCTGCGCTGTTGTATAGGGCAGTTGGTGAATGACTGTGTATGTAGTAGCTGACGCTATAAGCATGTGAGGGAGTAGTCGTAAATCTTACATCATGAATTGTAAGAATAGCTTTTATTGTATGCTGGTGAAAAGAATATGCAACAAATAGTATTTGTACCGTTTAAAAAGGAACAAAACTGATTCTGCACATCAAGAGGTTACAGCAAATGAGGTGATGGTCCGCTGTTTGGCACCAGCAACGAAACAATAATCGAAGCAGTAGACAGAAGCCAGTGGCCCGATAGAAAATCGTTTCGTGTGCAATGTTGCAGATTGACATACGACAGACATTTCAGAATCACTCATCGCGAA
Source organism: Schistocerca gregaria (assembly GCF_023897955.1). NCBI lineage: Eukaryota > Metazoa > Arthropoda > Insecta > Orthoptera > Acrididae > Schistocerca > Schistocerca gregaria. The sequence goes on from NC_064921.1 coordinate 679,865,851, forward strand.
TAAACTCTACTCTACAGATAAACATTGAAAACATTGCGGTGACCAACAAGGTTAATAAAACACAGAGGAACGCAGGAAGTTTTGAAGGTGTTACCTTGATATAAGTAGTAAATAATTGAATGTTGTTAAACTGAGCGCATGGTACACCCCAAGTGTTACACGCTTCACCCACTGTCCCTGCTGTTGAGACATCTTCGCGGGTACAGGGCACCGTTGGACCACCCCCTCCCCAAGGGAAGTGGCGGGTTAAATGGCGTTCGCGGCGCACGAGGCGGAGGGTCAATGTGGAGGCTGGCCGCGTGACATCGCCCGCTCTGCCAGTGAGTGGACATGTGACCGCTCCTTCAGCAAGGTCCGAGCAGGCACACTGGGGGAGGGGTTTATTAGTTATTGAGAGCTCCAACGTTAGGCGGGTGATGGAGCCCCTTAGGGAAATAGCGGAAAGGTCGGGGAAGAAGGCCAGTGTTCACTCAGTCTGCTTGCCGGGGGGTCTCATCCGAGATGTGGAGGAGGCCCTGCGTGCACTGGGTGCACCCGACTACAAATTGTTGCTCATGTCGGCACCAATGACTCCTGCCGTCTGGGTTCAGAGGTCATCCTCAGTTCGTACAGGCGGTTGGCGGAGTTGGTGAAGGCGGAAAGCCTCGCTCGCGGGGTGGAATCAGAGCTAACTATTTGTAGTATCGATTCCAGAACCGGTCGCGGTCGACTGGTTTGGAGCCGAGTGGAAGGATTAAACCAGAGGCTCAGACGATTCTGCTGGGGTGCAAATTTCTCGACCTCCGCTATCGGGTGGAGAAATGTAGGGTCCCCCTGAATAGGTCAGGCGCGCACTACATGCAGGAAGTGGCTACAAGGGTAGCGGAGTACGTGTCGAAACGTCCTCTTAGAAAAATTATTGAATTACTGTGATGGTAAACCCGTTACGTTATTTGATTTTCTAACAGCTGAGCAGAACTGAACGTACTCAGACACTTCGCTCTTTACTTATTCTGATCAACACTAAACTGACACACAATATTTTTAGCGCAACGCAATCTGACTTTCAATAATCCCTACAAAAGAATGGCCCTAACTAACAATAACCTGTACCTTTCATGAATCACTTACCTCACAAAAATCTTCGTTACTCGAACTACTGCAATACAGCGAGCGTCAATACAGTAGGCTAAATAAAAAATTCTAACTACTTAAGTCACTAACAACTGATAGGCATAGTTAGCAAATGAAAGAGTTTGATAAAGAGCAAACAATGTATTTACCTTAATAGTGTTCAAAAATCATTATATATTTCATGACATCCAGTATTACAAATTCACTGTCTCTAATGGACACACGTCCAGATCATACGCTCTCAAAAGTCCGCCATCTCTCTCCCCACATTCACCACTGCTGGGGGCTCACCTCCAACTGCGCAATGCTACGTGCTGTTCTCATCCAACTGCCCAACACTACAATAGCAAATTCCAGCAATGCAAACCAGCCACAGACTGCGCACAGCACAGTCAGTGATTTTCATACAGAGCGCTACGTGGCGTTACCAACATAAAAATCTAAACAGCCTACTTACAGTGTGGAGTACACATGTGGGTTTCTAAGGTTAGAGAATTCCCTCCCTAGGGCCGACAAGGTGTCTCCTGAGACGCGACAAGGTAGCAGTAGGCAAAACGCAACAGGGAATGATAATATTAATGTGATAATAGTAAACTGTAGGGGCGTCTATAGAAAGGCCCAGAAATGCTCTCATCAATAAACGGTCACAATGCCCACATGGTACTAGGGACGGAAAGTTGGCTAAAACCAGGTGTAAACAGTAATGAAATTCTAAACTCAAATTAGAATGTATACCGCAGACACAGGCTGGACAGTGAAGGGGAAGGCGTGTTTATAGCGATAAAAAGTGCAATAGTATCGAAGGAAATTGACGGAGATCCGAAATGTGAAATAATTTGGGTGAAGGTCACGGTTAAAGCAGTCTCAAACACGGTAACTGGATGTCTCTATAGGTCCCCTGGCTCAGCAGCTGTTGTGGAAGAACACCTGAAGGAAAATTTAGAAAATATTTCGAGTAGATTTCCCGACCATGTTATAGTTTTGGGTGGAGATTTTAATTTACCAGACATAGACTGGGAGACTCAAACGTTTAACACGGGTGGCAGGGACAAAGAATCCTATGAATTTTTTTTAAGTGCATTATCTGAAAACTACCTCGAGCAGTTAAACAGAGAACCGACCGTGGCGATAACATATTAGACCTTCTGGTCACAAACAGACCGGAACTATTTGGAACAATTAACGCAGAATAGGAAATCAGCTATCATAAAGCGGTTACGGCATCGGTGATTTCAGCCGTAAATAAAATATTAAAAAGGTAGGAAGATTTATCTGTTTAGAAAACGTGACACAAAGCAGATTTCAGAGCACTTGACGGCTCAACACAAAAGTTTTATCTCAAGTACAGATAGTGTTGAGGATCAGTGGACAAAGTTCAAAACCACCGTACAATATGCATTAAATGAGCATGTGCCAAGCAAGATCGCAAGAGATGGAAAAGAGCCACCGTGGTACAACAACCGAGTTAGAAAACTGCTGCGGAAGCAAAGGGAACTTCACAGCAAACATAAACATAGCCAAAGCCTTGCAGATAAACAAATACTACGCGAAGCGAAATGTAGTGTGAGGAGGCCTATGCGAGAGGCGTTCAACGAATTCGAAATTAAAGTTGTATGTGCTGACTTGGCAGATAATCCTAAGAAATTTTGGTCTTATGTCAAAGCGGTAGGTGGATCAAAACAAAATGTGCAGACACTCTGTTACCAAAATAATACTGAAACAGAGGATGACAGACAATAGGGCGATGTACTAAATGTCTTTTTCCAAAGCAGTTTCACAGAAGAAGATTGCACTGGAGTTCCTTCTCTAGATTGTCGCACAGATGACAAAGTGTTAGATATTGAAATAGATGACAGAGGGATGGAAAAACAATTAAAATCGCTCACAGAGGAAAGGCCGCTGGTCCTTACACAGAGTACGCGAAGGAACTTGCCCTCCTTCTTGCAGCGGTGTAACGTAGGTCTCTAGAAGAACCTAGCATTCCAAAAGATTGGAAAAGGGCACAGGTCATCCCCGTTTTCAAGAAGGGACGTGGAACAGATGTGCAGAACTATTGACCAACATCTCTCTCAGTTGTAGAATTTTGGAACACGTATTATGTTCGAGTATAATGACTTTTCTGGAGACTAGAAATCTGCTCTGTTGGAATCAGCATGGGTTTCGAAAAAGACGATCGTGTGAAACCCAGCTCGCGCTATTCGTCCACGGGACTCAGAGGGCCATAGACACATGGTCGCAGGTAGATACCGTGTTTCTTGACCTCCGCAAGGCGTTTTATACAGTTCCCCATAGTCGTTTAACGAACAAAATAAGAGTATAAAGACTGTCCAGACCAATTGTGTGTTTGGATTGAAGAGTTCCAAGATAACAGAACGCTGCATGTCATTCTCAGTGAAGAGAAGTCTTCCGAAGTAGGAATTAATTCAGATGTGTTCAAGATGTTCAAATGTGTGTGAAATCTTATGAGACGTAACTGTTAAGGTCATCAGTCCCTAAGCTTACCCACTACTTAACCTAAATTATCCTAAGGACAAATACACACATCCATGCCCGTGGGGGGACTCGAACCTCCGCGGGGACCAACCGCACAGTCCATGACTGCAGCGCCTGAGACCGCTCGGCTAATCACGCGCGGCGTTTCAGGTGTGCCGCAGGGGAGTGTCGTAGGACCGTTGCTATTCACAATATATATAAATGACCTTGTGGATAACATCGGAAGTTCACTGAAGCTTTTTGCGGATGATGCTGTTGTATATCGAGAGGTTGTAACAATGGAAAATTGTACTGAAATGCAGGACGATCTGCAACGAATTGACGCATGGTGCAGGGAATGGTAACTGAATCTCAATGTAGACAAGTGTAATGTGCAGCGAATACACAGAAAGAAAGATCCTTTATCATTTAGCTACAATACAGCAATTCAGCAACTGGAAGCAGTTAATTACATAAATTATCTGGAAGTATGCATTAGTAGTGACTTAAAATGGAATGACTATATAAAATTAATCATCGGTAGAGCAGATGCCAGTCTGATTCATTTGAAGAATCGTAAGGAAATGCAGTCCGAAAACGAAGGAAGTAGGTTACAGTACACTTGTTCGTGCACTGCTTGAATACTGCTCACTGGTGTGGGATCCGTGCCAGGTGGGTTTGATAGAGGAGATAGAGAAGATCCAGTGGAGAGCAGCGCGCTTCGTTACAGGATCATTTAGCAATCGCGAAAGCATTACGGAGATGGTAGTAAACTCTAGTGGAAGACTCTGCAAGATGGACGCTGAGTAGCTCGGTGCTGGCTTTTGTTGGAGTTTCAAGAACATTCTTTCATCGAGGAGTCAAACAGTATATAGCTTCCTTCTGCTTATATCTAGCGAAGAGACCATGAAGATAAAATCAGAGAGATTAGAGCCCACACAGAGGCATACCGACAGTCTTTCTTTCCACAAACAGTACGAGACTGGAATAGAAGGGAGAACCGATAGAGGTACTCAAGGGACGCTCCGCCACACACCGTCAGGTGGCTCGCAGAGTATGGATGTAGATACAGATGTAATATACTGTGTTACTTAAGTAATGAATCTTTTTATTAGGATATTTTTGCACATGGACTTAAAGTTGCTGTTGGTAAAGCATTCTATAGAATTGAGGTGGATCAAGACAAATGGGAAACACTACACATTGTAAACAGTAATGGCCCAGTAACAATCTCTTTGGGTAATCCAGAAATTACCTTTACATATGTCGATTTCATCCCGTTAAGAATAATATATTGATTCCTGTCTCTCAGAATGTCATCAATGCAATCACAGACGGTCCAATAATCGGTATTCTTTTCGTTACACGACATTGCGCAACTGCACCGAATAGCTACTAGAAATAAAGGAACGCGGCTTCAACCTGGACACTTTCATCTACGGCGCTCAGTATTTCATGGAGAAACACAACAAACTGCGATTCTCAATATCTCTGTTTAAGGAATCTAGTTTGGTTCTTGTAGGGGGGATTTTTCTTTATCCATATACTATGATGTGAGCATAGAACATTTTCCATAATTCTACAACACACACCTACACCTATAATTATGTGCATTACTTCAATGCCCCTTCCATGGTGTTTGTAATTGGTTGGTACTCTTCGTTGTTCCAGTGACAAAGAATAAACCGCTGCTAGAAGACGAGAATGTTCTTTTGCATAATTTCTGCAGACTATCACAGCTATGTCTCTTACCACTATAGAGTAATTTTCTATTCCGTGATTATTCATTTGCTATTTCGACGTTCGTGCGATGGTTCGACGGACGAACTGTATAACGCCCTTCTGCGGTGAAGTTATTTCGGAATACTACATTTATATTTTGCTCTTGTCTCTGTCATCTTCCGTTTCGGAGCTACTATGGTCACTGTGCGACTAAATAGACGATTTCGATACGATTACTGACTTGGCGTAATATCAAAAATTCCTAGAAATCTTGAATGCTTGCTCTCCACTGCTTTCAGATAATTATTAAAGAACATCTTCTATAATTCTTGTGCTGCATTGGAAATATTTTATTTGCCAAAACCTGTTTTCGGGCTTATAACCCATCATCAGTGGTATATTACACACTTTTCTACTAAAGTCAGTTAATATGACGGGATCAGAAATATGTCGTATAACATAGTACAAAGTTTGCAATGTTTGCTACTGGTGTCATCTCTTGGGCAGTGACAATTTTTAATAAAGTCTGAGAGATCTCAATGCCATGTTTGACGTTTGTATCAAACTTTATCAATACTTGTCACTGTATAAGACTTGACAGCAGTAACATACATTACAAACTGAAAAACTTCGTGGAAGATTAAAACTGTGTACTAGACTAAGACTCGAATACGGCTCACTTTGATCGTTTTCGTTCTTTGTATCTGCTCGGGGCGGACGTCGCAAGACACCCTTTTCAGTTCGTCGTTGATCCATTAACTCAGTTTTTTTTAATTACAGAAGGCAGTTAATCCTCTGACCGAACGCGTTGAGGTACCGTGCCGGCAACTGAGCGCTATCCAAGCACCACTCACGACCCGTTCTCACAGCTTCAATTCTGCCAGTACAAACTGTGTTCTGTGTTATAGGACATATTTCAGATCCCGTCGTATTAGCAGACAAGTATGTGACTGCTACAGAACTGCATAACAGGCCATTGATGATAGGTTAAAAAGCCGAAAACCCGTTTTGGAAAAACAAAAAAACATTTCCACTGCAGCCCATGGTGTGTAGATGTCCTTCAATAAAAAATTCAGATCGGTTGGTAAAATCTTACTTTCAAATTCACTGAAGGCTTCTCCCATCTCGAAGAGAGTGTTGTGATTCAGCGGGCATCTAGACGCGAACAGAAAGATCAGATCGAACATTCCGCGACAGTGGATGTAATATTACCTTTCATCAAACAAAAGATACGGAAACGGCATGAACAATGATGAGGTGGAACAGGCCGTAAGGCCTAATAATTGAAGACGACGATGATGATTATGATGACGATCAACTAAAGGATGCATTCAGCATACATTTGTATATGACAGAACAGCTGACAAACAGTATGGAAGTTTTCTACGGTAACTGCCGAAATCAGTGCGTGAAGGTAGTTACCGCTACCATTTTGAGGGAGATTCTAGAGACGAGATCGCAGTGGGTTGCTTAAAAGCTGTAGCTGGTGCATAAATCGCTGCTTAACGACTCCGCAAAGAGGCAGGGGCTTTGTAAGGATATTGTGCTGCCATTATTTACCACGACGAGGACGTGCGAGAGCGAATTCTGACTGCTTCGGCAGCAATTAATGCGTGGGGAAAAGTGTAGGACATTAAATGAAATTTTCTGCGAAATATACAATTAATTCATACGGCCGTCCTTTGGAAAAACATTAATCAGTTAATCTTTTCCGTAAGCAAGTGGTAAGTCGTCAGAGGTCCTTAGGCTCGATATTGACGATGATTTCAGGGAACAGAGAAGGACTTTCATATTTCTGCAAAAACTGCCGCAGAAGTTAAGCACTGAGCGTAGATGTGACATACTTTGCGTGCAAAAGCAAACTTCCAACACGACAAAGTTTTAGATCTGAATAAGCCTGGTGCACTTATGGCCAATAAAAATGCAACTCCACAAAGAATACCAAATAACGCAGTTCTACTTATTGTGTTTTTATCATATAGAAGCATGAATACGTGAAACGAACTAAAAAAAAGAACAAAAAAGAAAAAGGTTTCGTGAACTATGCGAAAGTGTTACAAGGGGCGTTCAATAAGTAGTGCCACATATTTATTTTTCTGAAAGCAGGTCGGTTTTATTCAGGGTACCAATATACCATATTATTCCTCACCCATTCGGCTACAAAACCAAGGTAGTCAACGTATTCTCCGTTCAGTATGATAGCCTTATGCTACCTTACAGGGAGGGCCTATATACCCACATGGTACGACTCTACTGATCGACGTCGGAGGCAACATCTTGCTACATCAATAATCCTATTGCCTCCCACGGAGTGCAGACTTCATTGAGCAAAACGGATGGAAGTCGGAATGTGCAAGATCCGAGCTGTAGGATAGATGAGGAAGAACAGTGCAATGAAGTTTTGTGAGTTCCTCATGGGATATCAGACTTACGTGAGACCTTGCATTGTCATGGAGAAGTTCGTCTGCGTAGCGTAATACACTTCAAAGTTGACCGTTGCACCATAATGTAGGGCTTCAGAGTAAACCCTCAGAGTCACAGAAGAGAACTGTCATGGCCTTACCGGCTGAGCTTGCGGCTTCGAACTTTTTCTTCGGAGGAGATTGCCGTTTTGTTTCCGGTTCGAAGTGATGAAGCAATGTGTCTTCTCACGAAACGATGTTCGATAAAAAGTTGTCACGATCAGTCTCGTAACGCGCAATAAATTCCATTACTCTTTATGATCCCCTGTTGGGCAGCGAAGAAGTCAGCGGACACGCACCTTTGAGTACTCCAAATGGTGGACGAGTGAGTCAGCACTACCAACAGACTGGTCCAGATGAGCAGCGATGTGTTTGATTGTGAACTGTCGATCACCTCGAATGAGAGTCTCCGCACGATCCAACATTGCCGGTGTAACAGCTGTGCGCGGCCGGCCAGTACGCGGGAGATCGGACAGGTGTGCGCGATATAGTTGCGATCGTGACACACGCCTTACCCAACCAATCACCGTACTTTATTCACAGACAGGTCTCCGTAGACATTCTGCAAATGTCTATCAATATCTGCGAAGCTCTTATTTTCCGATAAAAGAAACTCGATGACACCTCTCTGCCTGAACGCACGTCCGTTACAATCGCCATTTAGAAGGCTGCTTATAGCTGCGCCACCAATCGCAACTTCACGAAACTATAATGGCCAAAGCCAGAATATTCACGATGTCCCACAACAAATTATGCACTTTTTCAACCTAAATGATGATGTTGAGGTCCCATACTCTGAGGAGCGTACGGGTCGATGCGGGAGACCCGCAGCGCCGTACTAGGCAAGGTCCTAGTGGAGGTGGCTTGCCATTGCCTTCCTCCGACGGTAGAGGGGATGAATGATGGTGATGAAGGCGACACAACAACACCCAGTCATCTCGAGGCAGGATAAATCCCTGACCCCGTCGGGGATCGAACCCGGGACCCCGTGAGCGGGAAGCGAGAAGGCTACCGCAAGACCTCGAGCTGAGTACTTTCACACTAAATTGACCAAGAAAAAAGTGTGTTGCATTTTTTATTGAACGCCCCTCGTACATTTATCAGATAAGAGACGAAGACGATATGGATATAATTAGCTTAAATTATGTAACTGCACGCTCACCACTGTGCCAAATCAGCCTGCGACTGTCCTGCTTCCATTCTTCCCATGGTCGTCGACCGAAAAAGGTCTAGGAGGCGTCTTCTCTGTGTATGTGGCTGTGGGTGTACCCGGCAAACACTACCCGGTTTGGTAGGAGCCATGACGTCAACGTTGGCGTGGTTGTCCGTTGACTGGAATGCCGTCATACAGACATCTGTTGACAGTGTGATTATATCGTGAATTAGTCAGAGGATTTGGAAGCTGCAGTTTGTTGCTTTAATTTCGGACTCGTGTGTCAATGGGAATGTTATCACACAGAAAATTTATTCTCTTTGTACTATATGTCGTTGCTTTACTGGACCATCATTCCATGAAAGTTTTAGCACAACAAGATACCAGTGACATTCAAATGTGAATGCTGAATGAGAAATTCGCTGCGCATTCTACCTTTGGATGCAGAACACAGAGTCCACAGCTCGTGGTCGCTCGGTAGCGTTCTCGCGTCCCACGCCCGGGTTCCAGGATTCGATTCCCGGCGAGGTCAGCGATTTTCTGTGCCTCGTGATGACTGGGTGTTGTGTGCTGTCCTTAGGTTAGTTAGGTTTAGGTAGTTGTAGGTTCTAGGGGACTGATGATCATAGAAGTTAAGTCCCATAGTGCTCAGAGCCATTTGAACCATTTTTGCAGAACGTAGATGGCGTCACCCTTAACTCTCTTGTGAGCTTACGGTGGAATGCTAATCATTGGGTTAGCGAAGTGTATATTACAGTTCGCGCCAATTTCGCTTTTTTTGTATGTCGCCTTCGTGTTATGGGAGTTTTAATCGCCAGCAGGGTACTTTAAAAAGATGGGTGATAACTATATTTGCTGTCAGTAACAAATTTACTGCTCTTTCACAGATCCAGGATCTCATGATGTGAATTTTATAGAAGCGCGAAATAATTTTTTTTCCTATTGCCTGTAGAGCCATAATTACCAGACGGAGTAGTAAATAAAATTGGGGAAGGCCCGCAATAGGGTTATGCTCTCAGTTTTCGTTTTATACGTGTTGTGCAGGCACTGCCGCCAACTGTTGGACTCCCGCACTGTGGAGCTGTGCAGTGGTTCGGTGGCCACCGCGGGAATGAGTCGGCCCGGCGGACCCGCTTACAGCGACCCAGCGGCAGCTGCGCCAGCGCGCTGTTAGTGCAGCAGGCGTCCGTTACACGGCTCGATCGCTACTGGCCGCACCTGTGCAGGCAGCGCCCGTCGCTCCTGAAAAACAATCAGTGCTCAGCTAAAGCGTCCCTTAATACCGGAATTTCCGAACTTTGCAAGCGCGATTTATCCTCACGAAAGCTCTATGCAGGCGACAGATTATTATTGCACGACACTTCTTTTAGACAGAGGCAACTTTGGCCGTCGGAGCCACATACTACCTGTAAGCGTGCATCGTACGATCACCCTTAATGTAGAGGGAGTACTTCCGATGATGGCTCCCTTTCAGATGCCGCACGGGAATGCAAGTATTGGCATTGCTGTAATGGAACGATTATGTGAGTTTAGCATGCTTGGCGACTCCGTCCCTTTGCATGCTAAACGGCCAAAGCTGTGCTCCACGCACCTCCCTACCCCACCCCCCACCCGCTGCCCCCGCCCCATAAACTACCTTCCTTCATGCATTTTTTTTATTTTATGATTTTAAAATTATATGTAATAAACACAAAGCATAATTAAAAATGTTATTTAAATCAATTATACGGTTTATAATGATGAAAAACATCGCATAGAACGAATTAAACGTTCTGTTGTAGTGAGAATATCACAAAATGTATAAACTTTCTATAAGAACTGAAGTAAAACAAATTATATATCTTTTTGTTCGTAGCAGCTACTGAATTTCTGCTTTCAATAGGTTTTAGTGTGTGACAGAGGTTCATTCGCGCTAGAACAAAACACACGAGTCCGAAATTAAAGCAACAAACCGCCATGTCCAAGTCCTGTGTCTAATTCACGATGTAATCATACAAACTGCCAACAGATGTCTGTATGATGGCATTCCAGTCAACGGACAACCACGCCAACGTTGACGTCATGGCACCTACAAAACGGGTAGTGTTTGCCGGGTACACCCACATCCACAATCGCTCTATACACAATCACAGCCGCGCTGGGTAGCCGTGCGTTCTTAGGCGCCTTGCCACGGCCCGCGCGGCTGCCCCCGTCGGAGGTTCGAGTCCTCCTTGGGAACGGGCGTAAGTGTTGTCGTTAGCGTAAGTTAGTTTAAGATTAAGTAGTGTGTAATCCTAGGGACCGATGACCTTAGCTGTCTGGTCCCATAGAACTTAGCACAAATTTCAAATTCTTTCACAGTCACAAATGGCGCAGTATGGCACGGAGAAGACGCCTGCTAGACCCTTTTCGGTGGGCGACCTTAGGAAGAATAGAAGCAGAACAGTCACTGGCTGATTTGGGACGATGCCTTAATGTGAATCATTCTGTTGTTTCTCGGGTGTGGCTGTATCCCGAAGACCAGGGCAGGGCCGACCACGTGCCACATCGGAGAGAGAGGACCGCCGGCCAGAGTGGCCGAGCTGTTCTAGGCGCTTCAGTCTGGAACCGCGCGACCGGTACGGTCGCAGGTTCGAATCCTCCCACGGTCATGGTTGTATGTGATGTCCTTAGGTTAGGTAGGTTTAAGTAGTTCTAAGTTCTAGGGGACTGATGACCTCAGAAGTTAAGTTACGTAGTGCTCAGAGCCATTTGAACCATTTAGAGAGAGAGGACCGTTATTTACCTGTAAGCTCACGACGGCAACGGATGTGTTGTATCCAGGCAAACGGTGTACAGGAAGCTTCAACAGAGTAGCCTTCATTGTCGGGGACCTGCTGTATGTCTAATTATCAGGGGTCTTCACAGAAGGGAACGTGTAGAGTGGACTCGTCAACACGTCTCCTGGACAATCCGACGATGGGCGACTGACTCTTCGTTTCACAGCTGAGTTCCGGTTTGGTCTGGAGTGTGATTCTCGACGGATTCGCATATGGAGGAAACGAACACGATTTCGGAACCCAAACATTGTGGAAAGAGACCGATATCGAGCAGGATACCAAATAGTGTGGGCAACGATTACGTTGACTTCGCGGACAATAACTCTGAGCACTATGGGACTTAACATCTGAGGTCATCAGTCCCCTAGACTTACAACTACTTAAACCTAACTAACCTAAGGACATCACACACATCCATGCCCGAGGCAGGATTCGAAACAGTGACGGTAGCGGTCGCGCGGTTCCAGACTGAAGCACCTAGAACCGATCGGCCACAACGGCCGGCTATTTCTCGGACAGCTCTTAGTGAAACTGTACAGGTGAATCGGCAGTGTTTAGCTGTTGTCAGGTATCGTGATGTTATCTTGGGACCTCATATGCGGTTGTTGCAAGACATATTTATTCAAAGACAATAACTAGCCTCAAATCACCGCGATTTATGATAGTCCCATGGACAAAAGGCGGGACATGGTTTGTTGTATGACTGTGAATTCTACAAACGATAATGCTTGCCCTGCAATGAGCTCCCCTGCTAATCACAAGGTTGGTGAGGATTTCTCGTGGTACGGTGTTCGAGTCCTGCAACAGCGCGGTTGACAACTCTTGGGTTGTCATTGGTACATGTGTACGTGCTACAATACGTCTCAGTCCCGAATTTACTCGATGCAATATGAGGCGGGAGAATGGCAAAAGCTGCCCATTAGCCGTTCCCACCTCTCGCCAAGTGAGACTACGTAATTCTTCCAGGAACTTTGTCAAACATGATAGTTTGGTGGTCCAAGTGTTATGGTGTGAGCAGACATAATGTCCCACGAGCGTACTGGCCTCCAAATCTCTAAACACAGACACTCACCGATCAACGTTAGTGCCCGAAACTCGTGGTCTAGTGGCGAGCTTTGCTGCCTCTGGATCACGGGGTTCCGGCCTCCCTCGGGTTGGGGATTTTCTCTGCTCGGAAACTGAGTGTCTGTGTTGTCCTCATCATTCCATCATCATCATCATCATCATCATTATCATGATCATTTGTGAGAGGGGCTAGATTGGCTTGGGTAAAAATATTGAACTGTGTAGAAATTGGGACTTTGTACTGGTGCTGCTCACCGCGAAGTTGAGCGCCCCACAAACCAAACATCATTATCAACTGTACACGTTGCCCATGTACTTCTTTCGAGGATGCATTCAATCCTGACTTCATTCGTCTGGGTGACAGTGCGCGACCGCATCGAACAGTGCAGGTGGAGGAGCTTTTGCAACGAGAGGAAATTCAGCGAATGAACTGATCTGTCCCTTTCTTTTGCACTTGGCTTTCTTTGAACTGTGGCTAGTGTCGCTGTGGAAGAAGGTACTTTCATTCAGTTGTTAGTGCAAAGCGATGTGTCTTTCATAAAAGTCATTACGAGCACGAAACTGAATGAACTTAGGAGATGTCATATTGTATTTCGCTATATTTCGTTGTTTTCGTATTATGGCTTACATATTATGACAGTAACCATTTGAAGCCAACAGCACATCGAATATTTATCACATGCACGTCATTCTTACTGAGATTTGTTGCAATTAAATGTCAATAAATGACACATTCGTGATAAAAGTCTTTGTAAAAATTTGAATGTGTTGTTTGTAGTACATTGGTTAGAGACGTTTTGTTACAGAGCTGGAAGAAGGAAGTCCGAATCATGCCATATTAAATTTTTTTATACATCCCTGTGTTTGCGAAAGATTCAAGTACTCCGTTATTAATGTAACTGAAATATGTTCTGCAATATTTATGTAAGAGTACTCTCTCTCAGGAGTGAGTCTGCGACTTCAGTCTGATTGAAAGACGAAAGATTTATGTTCTTGCTTGTCAGAAATGTTGTGCTGTTTGTTTCGTGATGTGTCACGATTTCCGAGGATGTGGTTACACAGAAAACTAACGACACATCTAAAACTGTTGCAAGTGAAATGAGCTCTTAATAGTAATCGACAAACGTGCTGAATCATTCTCATGTTGCTTTCCAATACTAATCAGGCGAAAATACCTTCTCCTATGTAGAGCCTTGGGTCTTGGGCCAGAGTGTGGACATGAAGCAGTGGTCACATTAAAATCATGGAAGTGAATATAATGAAGTCATTGAATGTCTGAGACAAAGGTCATACCGATAGTAATTTACAGAAAATGTATATTATGTGATCATTTCATTTAACCAGAAGAAGTATTATTAGTAACTGACTTATATGTATGCAAGCTAGAATTGTTATTTAGACAGTGGGCAAGTAATAGTATGAATCATGGCGTTTGATATCCTTCCCTATATGAATCAAGATTGTGTTGTTCGTGTACGTGTGTGTGTCTGCATGTGTATGTGTGTGTGTGTGTGTGTGTGTGTGTGTGTGTGTGTGTGTGTCCAAAATTTTCTCTTAAACCACTGGATCGATTTCAACCAAATGTGTTACACATAGTAGTTGCTATATCAGAATCATCACCATGGAATTACAATCTCCCAGTTGTCATAGAAGCGGAGATAGTTCGAAAAAGGGTTTTCTGTAGCTGATATGTAGCCTGTCTGCATGCCAGGTATGCTGTGCAGGTAGTATTGGTATGTATAACAGCGGCTACATTGGCATGGCTGACTGGAGAGGGGAGTGCTGGAGGTGCATAGTTGGAAATGGGATTGTTTGAGGTGGACAAAGGGGGGAGGAGGAGATGGTCAGGCAGAGGGGGAGAGAGAGAGAGAGAGAGAGAGAGAGAGAGAGAGAGAGGGAGGGAGAGAGAGAGAGAGAGAGAGAGAGAGAGAGAGAGAGAGAGAGAGAGAGGAGAGAGAGAGAGGTTGGAAGGATCAGATGGACTAAGAGGTGGGAAGGAGGAGATAGACAGAGCGGCAGGAAGGAGGAGGTGAACAGAGAGCCAGTGGGGAGGATGAGGTGGAGAGAAAGGTAGAAGGAAATGACGGAAAGGGAGCAGGGAGGAGGAGGTGGAAAGAGAGAGGGGTGGAGGAGCTCACAGACAGTGAGCAGGGAGATGGAGAAGGTTGGAGAGAGGCGGAGGGGGAGGGGGGAGGGAATGGTCAGAGAGAGAGAGAGAGTGACGGAAAGTGATATTTTTAGGGAGAGAAAGGGGGAGGAGGCCATGGTCGGATAGGTAAAGAGGTCGGAGGAGATGGTCAGAAAGAGAGAGAGAGAGAGAGAGAGAGAGAGAGAGAGAGAGAGAGATGGACAGAGGGGTGGGTAGAGTGTGAGAGGAGAGATGGACAGAAAGGGAAAGAAGAAATGGATGAAGAGGGAGAGGAGAGATGAACGGGGGAAAAGGAGAGATAGACAGAGGACTGATGGCAGGCAAGGAGCGGTAGAAAGAGAGAGGGCGGTGGAGAAGCCGTGTGTGCAATTTATTTGTCCTATATGTACACAAGCGAAGCCATGGGATAAAGGCTAGTTTGTTAATTTGACGTGTTGTGAAACCAGGCTTGAACGATCATCATTGAGTAGTTTGCCAGTCATTAATAGTGCGTACTTATAACAGTGATTCGGTACAGGGTTATACTAGTCAGGCTACATAGTCATTATCAAAAACGGATATGAGCAACAGGTTGCTAATAAAACAGTGATTGCCGAAAATTAAAATGCGGTAACCATGTACTAGTAAAGAGGTTATACTGAGCAACACGGTATTTTCTCGTGTTGTAGTACTGTAGGTATATGTAAAATAGTAAATACTTGAGCACTCACAGTCAGTTCTAAATTATATGTAATGTGGAAGTGCACTTAAATGCACACTGCATTAGTTTCTTAATTATTAGTTTTCAGATGAACTACTTACCTATGCCATATCTCAGAGGGCAGCACTCTTTCTCAGTATGAGTGAAGAACAAGTAGTGCCAGTTTCTAAGTCAGAAATATCTAAGTAATTGCTACTCAGTAAGCGAGCGGAAGGGCTAAGTTGAGGTGAATCTGTTACTTTTCTTCTAAATACATTACACTTACATTGCGCAAAGAAAGACTACCATTAAAGGATAACAATGTTCATTACTCTGATCCACTCAGTTTAAGACAACATATAATTTTGTTCAGCTAGATTGCTATACCTCCACAACTTCCTCAGCAATTATAACTGCGACTACAATCATTAGTGGAAGCCACCTCAATGAAACAATATGTGTAAAACCAATAATTTCCGTGCTTAGAAAATACTGCTGTAACATAAATGGCATGAACCCTCAATTAAGAATAATATTTTTTTTTACCTAGGCAGACAACTCTTGACATATATGAACGGTTAATGAATGTTATACAATATTATTTGGGGTTTCTCCCACCACAGAGCTCCCATCAACTAAGGCAATCAGCAAAACTGGAGCTACCACACTTATAATAATGTTAAGAGACTCGTCTTAGGCCAGACAAACCAACTGTTTTCTGAACCATGACCTGAGCCTTTCTGGAAAATAATCCAAGCTTCTCACCAACCCAACCACGGACAGACAAGCTTAACACGTTAGATCACTTTCAGTGACCGGCACCGTCGAGAACACAGAGTCCGGAAAAAAGCACATCCAAGACGTGGAAACTGTGTAGTTCGGCAGGATGTGTTCCGTCGATGGCAGTTACAGGTTCCAAGCTGTCGGCGGAAGACAACTCCTGGAGCAGACGGTAGGCGCCTTCGTTCACCAGGTGCCACAGTCGCACTGCCCACAGCGCAGCCGAGCATCGCGCACGGGAATTCCAATGCCTCCCAGCTCGAATGCATTAATTACAGCTCGTGTGCAGGCGTATAGTTAATCGTTTTTCCGTCGCTCTATTTGCGAGTGGAACGGGAAAGGAAGTGACTGGTGGCAATATAGGGTACCATCCGCCACCACCGTACTGCGGATTGCACAGTATGTATGAGGTTCATTCAAATGAAACTTGGTCAGTGGGTCTACCTTTCCCTTACACGTAACGTGGCACCACGTAACTGCGGGTATGGTGGCGCCATCTGTTGTTTGAGGGACTGACGCATGTGCAAAATTTGATGTTGCATACCACCCGTGTGGTTTCACGCCGAAGAGAAGGTGTTCACACGAGTTATCGTCCACGATCGAACGTGTAGGCGAGTAAGCAGGAACAACGAAGAGTCATTCGATTTTTGACGGGGATGGAAGTTGGAGGCCGTGAAATGTATCGACGGATGAAGGTAGTGTACGGTGAGTACAAACTGAGTCGTTCAAGTGTTGTGGAATGGCGCAAATTATGCCTCGAGGGGCGCGAGTCAGTGGAAGACGATTCTCGTCCTGGACAGGCTCCTCATGTCATCACACCGGAAATGCTTTAGTCTTGGACAGCTGCACAATAACCGTGGACGAGATCCATCGGTTACTGGGTATTAACGTGGTCACCTCCCACACCATAATGCATCAACACTTAAACTTTCGAAAAACCTGTGCGCAGTGGGTTCCCCACCGACTGACCGCCGAACAGCGCAATACTCGAATGGCGCTGTCTCTGAGTCGTCTGCAACGTTATCATGAAGAGGAATACGGCTTTCTGTTGCGTATTGTCTCAGGTGACGAAACGTGGTGTCACAATTTTGAACTGGAAAGCAGGCGTCAGAGCGAGCAGACGGAAACTTGCGACTTCTCCACCTCCAAAGAAAGGTGGTAAGGTCATGATGTCCTTTTTCGACTACAAGGGCCCGCTGCTTGTCGAGTTTCTGGAACGGGCAACCACCATCAATACTCAGCGTTATCAAGCCACTTTACAGAACTTTAGACGAGCCATCAAGACGAAACGCCGAGGAATGTTGTCCAATGACATTATCCTCCTACATAATAATCCCGCCCATACAGGGAAAATGCGTTGAAGACGACATTGCAGCAGTTAAGGTGAGAAACGCTGGAACATCCACCGTACAGTACCGACCTTTCACTGTGTGACTTTCATGTGTTTAACCTCTTACAAAAGGTATTCGCGGGCATCGACTCGCAACGGACGACGAAGTGTGTGACTGGGTCCAGGTCCAACAGCAGCCTACTGGCTTCTTCAAGGATGGAATCGACCGGCTAGTGTCGCAATGGGATAGATGTGCCAACAGATTTTGTGACTATTTTTGAGTACGTGTACTGTGTATAACTACATTTTTGAGTCAATGTTGCTTTACACTAGTGACCGGGTTTCATTTGAATGCCCCTTATATGTAGACGTAGATGTAGATGTGGACTGCTATAACGGCGACTTTAGAGTCTGCTTACCCTCCCACGAGGAAACTTAAGGCTGTGACGCGGAGGGAGGGAGGGGGGGGGGGAGGGGGTAGGGATTTAGCTAAAAGAATTCCCACATTACTCTACCATGCCATCTGCTCTTCTCACGATCCATAACGAATAACAAATATTAATCCACAAACTTCACTATTCAGCTTCAAAAAAATTTAAAACAACACCAAGTCCTCTCTACTTGTGTCTAACTTTAATACTATGGAACTATTAAAGCTGCGGAAGGAATTCATATTACCTGCCACATGTTTACACAGTAAATTAGAGCTAGTTACGTAATAACAACATTTACCGAGGTGCATTCTCTTCAAAATATGGTTTAATCTCTGATATGCGTTTAGGTGTTCCTTACCGAGAGGTGACCACGGTCACAAATGCGTAGTATCTGAGGAGGCACCAAAAACCTGGACGACAGCTTGCCCATAGCCTTGTCGGCTTACCTCACTGAATTTTTTCACCACAACCCGATGCCTTGGTTTCAGTGAGCTCGGCCACCATCATAACGCCGATTCATACTTTCATGAGCCACCTGTAGGTTACTACGGGCGCTCTTCCAGTTAGGACGGATATGTGCAGCGTCCTCCTGAGCAGGCCATTTAGCGACCATAAATAGTCAAACTGAGAGTTTGGTTTGAAGGCAAACAGAATTTCAGCAACGATTTTCTTTCTCGTGGGCCCGCAGCCTAAACAAATTTGGAGAACGACATGTTTCAACAAGACTGCGTATAAAACTTTTTTATTTTTCATTGTTCAAGTGTTTCTCTAGTAACATATAGTGTGTCATTAGTGGAATGGGCAACGCCCAAAACGGGCAGTATAAAAATAAAAAGCTTTACACACAGTCTTATGGAAAAGTGTCGTTATTCAAATAAGATCAGCAGCTGTTGCCATGTGCACATCGTGTACCGCGGTATTAAAGGCATACCCCAGCCACGACAAAGAACTATCCCATCTTGTGTGGTCATTATGCTGGAACGCAATCAAGGCCCCTCGAAAACTGCGGTTCACGTGTTCCGAAAAGTCAGGGTTCTCGTAATGTGATGTAGTAGTCCTATGAGCCACTCCTATAGCAATTTACATGTGCTAAACTAGATTTAAACGCCGTTGCATTAGCCAAAATTAAAACGCGACAAGGCCCAAATGTCCAAAAATCCCATATAAACATTTGATTAACACTTGAGACGCAACATCACGAGTGGGGAGCAAAGAGCAAAAGCGTGTAACGCACCTCCTCGTACAAAGGCGTGCCGGTTACCCTTTCTAGAGATTGGTAAAAGACACACATAGTCCGCAAATAACTTTCGCATACGCTCGTCAACCATGGCAGACGACAGAATCCCTCGTTGTGTATTTAATGAAGGTTTGCTAATACAGAAAATTTTACACCTCCTCACCGATGTCTATCTATTTATGGATCTCCCGCCAAATGAAATTCTATCTAATCTTCATCCACGTTTGGAATATGCGGAAATGAGCGCCCACTAGCGTTTCATGATAATATTTAAAAACTGCGCGTGGCGGGCTCAGACGACCATCTATCCAAGTGTCAACCAAGCGAAGCAGTGCTTACCTTGGGTGATATGTCGGTTACCGGCATTACCAATGCAGCAAGGTCGAGGACAATATTTTAAAGACCAAAAAGTTAGACGAACCTGCAGTATGACTTCATCACTTCGGTTCCTGCAGCCTGCACAATACAGAGTGTTTCCCTTCAAACAATAGGGCTTAACCGTCTCCCCCTTCCTTATCCTTTCCTTAATGCAACTTAACTCAGGGTCTATATCTTGCTGTACTACAGTAACTAAGGAGCAATGGAAACCCGATACGAATAGCACAGCTTTGATTACCTAATGGTCAGATGAACTAATCTCCAGGAAACCTTCATCAAGTTGTTCACCAACTTCTTGTTAAAGATGCGACTCAAACCATCGACCAGCAGTTCCAGAAATACGCCTCGCCCTAAACTGGAATGCTGAAATACGGTACTTACTGCCCACTCCCCCCCCCCCCCCCCCCCCTGAAATTCGCCCCATATGCCTTAGTTATTCCAATACAAACTGAGTGCCTTGTTCTCGGTTTACAAGACAAATGCCGCCTCCAAAGGTGAGTGGTCAGTTGAGCAGGGGCGCAGATTAGAGTCACAGCTGGGACAGAGATTTCTCCACTCGCGGACTGAGTGTTGTGTTGTCATCACCATCACTTTATCCACATAGACACACAAGTTGCTAAAGTTGTGCCAACTAAATCCACTTGTACCAGGTGGCCGGATTTCCTCAGGTCGGTCTCCTGGCCCAGCCACCCACATTTTACGTATTATTGAAGAGACATTGTTGATGTTCCAGATATAGCTTTAACTTCGGGAGGGTGAAAAAACCGTCAGGGCCTCCAGCTCTTACGTGGAATATGCAGTATGCTGTCTTCTGACCACCCCTTCCTGCAAAAGAACGGCCGCGACTTCTGATGTGAAGGCGCCAGTTTGAACAATAAATTCCTTGCTAAAGTCAGCCCTGGCCAATATGAGCGCGCTTGCTAAAGTTTTCTTCAAGGCCCAAAAGATGCTTGTTGGTATGGACCCTACTCAAATTTCCTTCCTTTCTTCTACAGATCGTTTAAAGTTGCTGCCAGTTGTGCAAAATTAGGAATAAATTTATGGAAATGATTTATCATCGCAATAAAGTGAGGCACTATCTTTACGTTGTTCGATATACAACAAGAGTAAACACCCTTTGTCTGGCTATTCTGGCGATGCTAACACCCTGATTGGAAACGATATGCTCAACCATGAAATTTCATTATCAGCAAATTTAACTTTTAGAATGTTAACTGTGAACCTGGCCTTATGCAGCCACTGAAGCACCTCCCTAAAGTGGCCTGTGTGTTTCTCACCGAAGACCACCAGATCATCAACGTAATGACAGAAACAATCGTATTTAGGGTCAGGAAAATTTATCCAATATACCAGACACTGTAACTGACCCTCTATATAAACAGAATGGCACTTTTATACTCATACAATAACCAATCTGTTGCAAAGGTCGTTGGTTTCCAGACCTCATCTGGCTGAATTTGATAGTAGGTTTGATTTAGGCCAAAGGTGATAGAGAATTTCGTTCCTTGGAACCATGAGAAGCACAGATGTATATCATGAAATGGTTCAGAAGAAGCAACTATTTACTCATTCAGGGTCCAACAGTCAATAACTTGTCTCACCTCTCCTTTTAACTTGGGCACATGGGGATTTGGATAATTTAATAACTCCCTCACAAAACATCTCATCGACAGTCACCTTCAACTGTTTCGTCCTAGGTAGGAACAGTCTGCGAGGGGGATGATGATTTACAGGAACATTGTATGTTAACTCAGTTTGATACCCTGCTTCTTTAAGCTTATCCGTCACTAAGCATATCCTAAAGTTCTTCAAATAAATCCATTGTCTGTTGGTGAATTTTCAAGTTCATAGGATGGAATATCTGTAAGGTATCAAACAAACACACCTTACATTGAATTCCTCAAACAATTCTGTTTAAATCAATATGAACAAGACACAGTTATGTGAAAATGTACGAATTACTGATAGAGAAAGTGAATAAACGAGCCACCATTTCGTGAATATAAACCACTAACACTCACACTAGTAATTGCACACAAGTAATTTCCCAGACCTGAGCTATGAGATCCAGTTCTGAGGGAAGGAGAATCTTATGACGACAATTCCCTTCCTATTGTTAGGTCGAAATCCACACCGTGGGACATCTAGTAGACACAATGAGATGCCGTAGTCACTGCGCAAACCACTGGCAGGAAAAGCCCCCCTTATCCCTGCGTTTAACAGCGACCCTTCGCAAAGCCTTTCTACAGGAACATGGCGGGAGATGGCAGATAGTACATGAAGAAGCAGCAACTCCTTACGAGGGAGTGAGCACCACGATTAGTTGCCATAGGAGATGTAACAGTCTCACTGCTGTCTACAGTAGCATCACATTAGCTATGTTAGCATTCCTCTTGGACAAAAAAGTCCTGGTCTGATGGTTGGCAGTTTTGCTCATGTGAAGGATACTGTAGCAATTTTGTCCTAACGGTATGTCTGTCAAGTACCCCCTCTCCTCACACTGCTAAATGGTTCAAATGGCTCTAAGCATTATGGGACTTAACATTAGAGGTCATCAGTTATCAGTCCCCTAGACTTAGAACTACTTAAACCTAACTATCCTAAGGGCATCACACGCATCCATTCCCGAGGCAGGATTCGAACCTGCGACTGTAACAGCAGCGCGGTTCCCGACTGAAGCGCCTAGAACCGCTCGGCCACCGCGGCCGGCGCCAAACTACTAGAGGTGATACATGTGGCATCAGTAGACTCTCCTGCAGAACACTGCAGGGAAAGGCTTAAGGTCTGGTTGAAACGTCCTCTTAGAAAAATTATAGAAGACTGTGCTTAAACTGAAACACAATAATTTGGCGCAACGCAATCTGACTTCCAAAAATCCCTACAAAAGAATGGCCCTGACTAACATTAACCTATACGTTTCACAAATCACTTACCTCACAAAAATCTTCGTTACTCAAGCTACTGCAATACAAAGAGCGCCACTACTGCCAGGTAAATAAAAGATTCAAACTACTTAAGGCACTAACTACTGATAGGCATAGTTAGCAAATGAAAGATTTTAATACAGAACAAATAATGTATTTACCTTAATAGTCATAATATAAATATCAGTTCGTGACACCAATTCTTACAAATTTCAAAACTCCGCCATCTCTCTCCCCACGTCCACCACCACTGGTGGCTCACCTCCAACTGCCAACGCTACGCGCTGTTAGCATCCAGCTGCCACTGCCCAGCACTACAATGGCAGACAACAATGCAAACCAGCCAGGCAAAGGTCCTGAGTTCGAGTCTCAGTCTGGCCCACAATTTTGATCTCCCAGGAAGTTTCATTTGTATTGCTTCAGTAAAATCACGAAATAACGCCAGCGTGAACACACAGGTAGGATCCATTACGTTCTCATAATACCTTCGTTCTTGCAGTCGTCAAGCGTGCATCAGAGGGAAAGGAGGAGTAAATTCGAGCTGTCAGACCCATAAGTTGTACAGCTGTGA
The DNA here is from genome assembly GCF_023897955.1 of Schistocerca gregaria. Taxonomy (NCBI): domain Eukaryota; kingdom Metazoa; phylum Arthropoda; class Insecta; order Orthoptera; family Acrididae; genus Schistocerca; species Schistocerca gregaria. The sequence continues at coordinate 679,889,118 of NC_064921.1, forward strand.
AGCTTCTTCGTTTGAGGGAGCGAAAGCACAGTAGAACATCTGCAGCAAATGAACACCCAAAGCGTAATGAGAATATCAGAACGCAGTGTAGTCATGTATAGAAAGCCTTTGTACTTCTTGATTCCCTATACGCTCTCAAAATATTAAAAGCTGCGCGCCGTCTCGTGCTATGTTAGCTGGATTTCCCCTGACAGTTTTCCACAGGCTGCGGGCTCCTTTTGGAATAGAAATCTCACCAGCTTCATCTCCCTACATTGCTAGATACAAAGGTACAGAAGTGTAAAATGTAACGTGCAGTCTGTAACACGTCGCGAACTTACAGTAAATTTTGTTCTTCTTTATTTTCTTCTGAGGAACAGAACACAACTTTGATGATGAGAAAAACCACGGCTACCAGTTACAGCTTCGTGAATTTACAGTTGACAGTAGTTAGACTACTGTAGACAATGCCTTACATGCCTCGTGAAAATTACTCGTTTAAACATATATCATACACCAGATGTGTGCAAGAGTAACTTAATTTATAGACATTTATAGCAAGAACAAGAACAGAAAACCTGCTTTTCCTAAATAATACTTAATAGCTCTTGGGAAATATGATGTATTATTAACGAGGGACAATTTGGTTGCCATTTTATTTCGTGAATTATTTTTCTAAACAGTGACCACTGACAAATTATAGACATGCACATCTTTATTTGGTATAATTTCCTTTATCGGAGATGACAGTCACATCTTTTGGCGTGTTCTGAAACAAAGAATCTACAACTGTCAGAGCAATATTTTGTGGTTTCTCGAAATACGTCGAGGTCTTACAATATTGCGCATAGAAATTAAATCGTGAGATGACAAATTGTCAATAATTATCTGACTGAAACTCCAGGTTAAACATATAACTTCTCATTATACGGCCATACGAAGGAAAGAAACAAAGTGAGGGGTGAATGCTTCACCTGTATATTATTATTCTAATGTGAATAAAAACTGGAACAAAACACATCTCAAATAACTAAACTGGAGATTGATATTGGGAGTCAATTCAGCGTGACAGATAATTAAATCTTAACGGTGTATTAATAAATGAACGGAATCAATTCTGCGCGCTGGCTCCTGTGTCGGCAACCAATCAGGTTATCCTCCTATTAAACTGGAGTAGCTCCTCACTCAGTTTGTTCTCATTGTACCATCTTCACTTCATTCTGTCTCTTACGTCATATTTCATCTACTGTAATCTCAGCCAAAATATGGAGTGAATCTTACTGCATCAAAGCTAGAAATATCACAGCTACATCACATTAATCGGCTGCAATACATACTAAACAACAGGCAGTTGTAGTTGTCTTAGTAACTACTACAGTAAAATATCTGGAACGTATCATATAACGGGACGGGAAAGGATGCATGTGGTATGGAAGCAGAGTAATCAAACATGTTTTCCTCTGACTAGTCTAGACGTATCCAGAGGCGGTGATGAAGTAATATCTGATCACTCATAAGATAGTAGTTCTGAGTGCTCTTTTCCATTTTTTTAGTTTGCAATGTTTCATGTGGTGAAGGTATCTATGTAACATATAACAGTTACTGCAGACTTTGCACGGATACGGAAAAGAATGGTGCCATCCTTCATAAATTTTTCACGATTGTGGAAATCATTATAAAATACCTATATTTAGACAAATTTAACACATCATCACAAGGAAAACTTGTCGTCTTCATTCGCCATCCTGTAGAATGCCAGACCTACCAAACTCACTTCACGAAAATTCGTGGCTGAGTTCCCATTTCTTAACTCCAGGAAATTATTTATAGGGATGCCTTTCAGCCAACCTGCTCTGTGGCTGCAGACCTATTTGCTTCTGTCTCCATAATGGACATACCCACTGGTTCTGCTTTTTCTTTTATTAACTGCATTCTCCTCTGTGTTAGGGTTCAGATAGGACTCCTCGTTAGTAAAATTTACATGTAAGCCTTTAGAAAAGGTCCTACTTATGTAGCAGTAAATCCGGTTATATTTATTGCGTAAGCTCAAAAACATACAAGAGTGTTCCATGAGCAGTGGAAACCTTTACTGGGAGTCAGTCTGGAAGAGATAAGATCCTTCTCGCAGGTACTTCGACAATGAACGACGTCTCAGCGCACACCAGACCACAGCATCTTACGCTAAGAGCTACAGATAAGTATGCAGAGGTTTCGACAACAATAAATTACTCTCCTATTATGGTGGTCTTATTCTCTGTATTTAATGTATATATGCACATAAAAAAAGTTTTGCGTCACCTCGGTTCCCAGAACCCCTGGATAGACGTTGATTGTGGATATTATATCACAGACACAGTCCCTTTGACTGTTCAGACATCTCTGAACAGATGTCACTAAACCCGACCAAAGATGGCCGGCCGGAGTGGCCGAGCGAATCTAGGCGCTACAGTCTGCAACCGGGCGACCGCTACGATCCTGTCTCGGGCATGGATGTGTGTGATGTCCTTAGGTTAGTTAGGTTTAAGTAGTTCTAAGTTCTAGGGGACTGATGACCTCAGAAGTTAAGTCCCACAGTGCTCAGAGCCATTTGAACCGACCAAAGATGTCAACAACCATCCGTGAGCAGTGCCTATTAGACGGAGGGGGTCCGACAGCCGATCAGTTCCGGTCATTCCACCAGGAAGGAGGTACACGGCTGGTATTATCTGTAGTTCAACCATGCCTAGACGGTCAATACCGCGGTTCGATTCCGTCCGCTTTGTTACTGGTCGTCGTATGTCTAGGGCCGCCAGTCGGGTAGACCGTTCGCCGGATGCAAGTCCTTCGATTTGACGCCATTTCGGCGACTTGCACGTCGATGGGGATGAAATAATGATGATTAGGACAACACAACACCGAGTCCCTGAGCCGAGAAAATCTCCGACCCAGCTAGGAATCGAACCCGTGCGTTTAGGATTGACACTCTGTAGCGATGACCACTCAGCTACCGGGGGCTGAACACATTGTTACCTTGTGCCAGGAAGGGCTCTCAACAAGGGAAGCGTCCAGGCGACTTGAGTGAACCAAAACTATGTTGTTTGGACATGGAGGAGATACACAGAGACAGGAACTGTCGATGACACGCCACTCTCAGACCGTCCAAGCGCTACTACTGCAGTAGATGACCGCTACGTACAGATTATGGCTCGGAGGAATCCTGATAACAACGCCAAAGTATTGAATAATGCTTTTCGGGCAGCCACAGGACTTCGTGTTACGACTCAAATTGTGCGCAATACGCTGCATGATGCGTAACTTCACTTCCGACGTCCACGGCGAGGTCCATCTTTGCAAGGTCGACACCGTTTAGCGCGGTACAGATGGGCCCAACAACATGCCGAATGGACCGCTCAGTATTTGCATCAAGTTCTCTTCACCGATGAGTGTCGCATATGCCTTCAACCAGACAATTGTCGGAGACGTGTTTGGAGGCAACGCCGTCAGGCTGAACGCCTTTGACACACTGTCCAGCGACTGGAGTAAGATGGAGGATCCCTGATGTTTTGTGGTGGCATTATGTGGGGCCGACGTGTGCCTCTGCTGGTCCTGGAAAGTGCCTTAACGGCTGTACGATAGTGAATGCCATCCTCCGACCGATAGTGGAACCATATCGGCAGTATATTGGCGAGGCAAAGGTCTTCATGGACGACAATTCGCGCCCCCGTCGTGACCATCTTGTGAATGACTTCCTTCAGGATAACGACATCGATCGACTAGAGTGGCCAGCATGTTCCCCAGACATGAACCGTATCGAACATGCCTGGGATTGATTGAAAAGGGCTGCTTATAGACGACGTGAGACACCAACCACCCTTAGGGATCTACGCCGAATCGCCGTTGAGGATTGGGACAATCTCGATCAAGAATGCCTTTATGTAGTTGTGGATAGTATGCCACGACGAATACAGGCATGCATCAATGCAAGGGGACGTGTTACTGGGTATTTGAGGTACCGGTGTGTACAGCAATCTAGACCACCACCTCTGAAGATCTCGCTGTATGGTAGTACAACATGCAGTGTGTGCTTTCCATAGGCATTAAAAAGGGCGGATATGATGTTTATGTTGATCTCTATCCCAATTTTCTGTACAGGGTCCGGAACTCTCGGAGCAGAGGTGATGCTAAACTTTTTGTGATGTATGTAGAATCACTAAGTAGTTAAATAGAGAAGAAAAACGAAAACCAGTTCCACTACAAGCTCTGAAGTGCTCACTGATATAATTACTTATAGAATCTAATGTGTAGAACTCTCCAGACAATTAGTATCATATTAAAATGCGAGATTATATTGATAAAATGGAATATTTCCGGCTCGCCCAGAGATGGCGTTGTTGCTCATACACTTAGCGGCAAGAATATGTTATTTGTCGAATTTATCTCTGGAGTTGATTTGTTTGTACAGGTTTTTAAAATAGTGGTATTGCTTGTGTTTCTTTCAAAGTGGTTTGCAGCGATTTGTATATAACAGAAACTCATCCTCGTGCAAAATTAAGAGATGACCGACCTGAGAAGCGGTCATATATTGATTGAAGATGATCAGATTGGAGAGCATTCAAAAACTGCGAACACCGATGGAAATTCGGAATATGGTATTGGACGATCAGTTATTAGTCGTACATGAAATAAGTCACGATGTAGTCATATCGCAAGAAGGACTATATACTTAACACTACTACGTAATTGACACATAAATGTCTGTTGAAGATGGGGGCCGCGCTTGGTGTATGCTGTGAAAATAAATGTTTCGGCCGCTTCAGCAATGATATAACCGATTTATAGGACAATTTATGACCGTGGATGAGTCACGATGCCACCATTTCACTCTAGAAAAGTCACTGAAGTGAGTGGTGACTGGTCATCCTGAATCAAAACGAAACGAAATGGGTTTTGTCTGCTTGATAGAATACTGCGATGCAAGGTTGGATCTTGTTTTTAAATACCTTACGAATATTAATATTAGCTGCAAAATACAGTTCAATTCCTGTTGACGAATAGAACAGGAAAATGAATCATGTTGACAAATAGAACAGGAAGTGCAAGAGAAGAGACTAAGACTGAAGAAATAAAAACATAAAATAAAATATGAATAAAAAATTATCATTTTTTATTAGGATAATGCATCTTTCTACATATGTGTCAGTTTGATATTCTTTGACCCCTAGCCATTCATTACATTTGAAGATTTCAGTGGCTGAAAAACATTTCGGGTAAATGCAGTTACTATGGCAGCTTCGGATGAGTAGTTTACAGGCACTCCAGGAAGCTCTTCGGAGATGGTGTATACACAATGGAAAAAGTCGGATACGGTGCAATGACCTGAAGAGGCGAATCGTTGGGTTTGTTATCGGTCGGTTCGATCAAGGCGCAGGCAGTACGGAAATGCCCTGTGAACCCAAATCTGGAGGGAAGACAGCGTTCTTTTCGCGAAACACTACTGTGAAAATTTAGAGAACCGGCATTTGAAGCCGTCTACAGAACGAGTTCACTGCCACCAAGTTACATCTCGCATAAGGACCCCGATGACTCGGTAAATTAGGGCTAAAGGAACAGACTAGCAGTGGTACAAGGTGTTGTCCGCTGTGCACAATTCAGTGTCTTGCAATGAGTGTATACAGATGTAAGTCAAAAGGAAGCACATTTTGGACCCAGAAACGCAGCCATAGGCGCTACCCATACACAACCCCTGTGATCATAATATAAAGCTACAACAGGTTGAACTGGATTTCATTATTATATTGTGACAATAGGATTTAGATTTTAGTGGACTTTTCATATTACATATTCAACAATTGTATTTAAGTACTGAACAAATCGGTAGTTTTGGAATGAATTCTGCTTCATATGGCGACTTTTTAGAGACTCAGAAAGCATGCTTCTTTCTTAAAGAAAACAAAATGGAAAATAATTTATTTAACGCCTAGTCGACGATAAGAAAACCGCCCCTACCAACCTTACGCCTCTTCACTAGACAGTCACTGTTCAAAGCGGAAGAATAACCGTAACACAGTTCTTGCTGTCGCTACATTTTGAGCTGTAATTTACGCAGCGTTTTAAAAAACCATGTGCGGGCCAAAGATTTGTTCAAGTGCATAATAAAAAGGCAAATGGGCATACCGGTGATTCTAGTTGGCTGAAACAACTAATTTACATTTCTCACATGAGTTGGTCTACTCTAAAGGAGGAAATATTGCAAGTATTGCTCATATATTAACATTTAAGTGCTCAATATTTACAGAACATGTGATGTTTCAGTTTCACAGTTCTATACTTAATGCATAAGTGATAACATATGCTTTGTTCGAACATTATGAATTACTTCGAAGAAAACGATTTGCTAACAAATAGCCAACATGAATTCAGGAAATATCGTACGTGTGAAACAAAACTAGCTCTTTATTTTTATGAACTAACGAGTGCTAAACATCGGGGATTTCAAACTGGTTCCAAATTTGTAGATTTCCAGAAGGCTTTTGATACCGTTCCTCACAAGCACTTAAAATAGCGTGACTATAGACTAACGTCTCAAATGTGTAACTAGATTCGTGATTTTCTGTCAGAAAGGTCACGGTTCGTAATAACTGACGAAAAGTCATCGAGTAAAACAGAAGTAATATGTGACGTTTCCAAGGAAGTGTTATGGGCGCTCTGCCAAAGAACTGTCTTAGGCCCTCTACTGTTCTTGAACTACATAAACGATTTTGGAGACAATCTGAGCTGCTCTCTTAGATATTTTGCAGATAACGCTGACATTTACCGTCTTGTAAAGACATAAGATGATCAAAATCAATCGCAAAATGATTTATACGAGATATCTGTGTAGTGCAAAAAGTGGCAATTGACTCTGAATAATGAAAAGTGTGAAGTCATCCACATGAGTACTGAACTGAATCAGCTAAATTTCGGTTATACTGTAAATTATACAAATCTAAATGCTGTAAATTCAACTAAGTTCTTTGGGATCGCAATTAAAAATAACTTAAATTGGGGCGACTATATAGATAATGATATGGGGAAAGCAAACCAGACTGCGATATATTCGTAGAACACTTAGGATCTATAAAAGGGCTACGAAAGAGGCTGCTTGCACTACGCTAGTCCGTCCTCTTGTGGAATGTTGCTGTGGGGTGTGGCATTTGCATCAGATGGGATTTATGGAGGACATCGGAATAGTTCAAAGAAGGGCAGCTCGTTTTGTAGTATTGGGAAATAGGGGAGAGAGTGCCACGGTTATGATACAATTCTTGGGTTGGCAATAATTAAAAGAAAGGAGTTTTTCGTTGCGTAAGGATCTCCGCACGAAATTTCAATCACCAATTCTCTCCCCAGATTCTGAAAAGGTATTTTTGGCGCCCACGTATTTCGGAAGAAAAGATCATCATAATAAAATCAGAGAAATCAGAGCCCGCACGATAGGGTTTAAGTGCTCGTTTTTCCCCTGCTCTGTTCGAAAGTGGGATGGTAGAGACGTAGCTTGAGGGTGGCTCGACGAACCCTCTACCAGGCCCTTAACTGTGAATTACACAATAATCATGTAGATAAAGATAACCACTTTCCGTAGAAACTACAAGGCCTTGAAGAAGAAATCTTTTAAAGAAACATACAACGATCCTCAGTACACGTACTCCGACTGGAAAGGCAATGTAGGGGTAGACACTCAGGTTTATAGCTTGGTGCTGCGCGCTGTGTTGTAATGTAGCGATCCGCAGAACAGCAGCTGTCAGGGTGGCTGTTCCGGTGCAGCATACTGCACCCGCGTGCTATTGTGTCCATGCGGGCGCAGGCAGTACAGTAAATCCTCTCGCCTTATCCTCCTAGTGCTCAGTCAATTGTTGCAGTATTAAACCAAGTACAGTACAGCTCAACGCAAGTGAACGAGGACTGTGCTGATTCATTTTCCATTATACTCAATCACTACAGAACAAATTAAGTGATGGGCGAAACTTAAGGACGAAAGCAGCTTTCCCAAAATGTGTCAGTACCAAGTAACATAGCTCGATGAAACTTTGGCCACACATAGAAAGAACTGCTACAGTGTAGTACAGAAGATGCTTGAAAGAAGTACGCTATGAGGTGAACAGAAATGAGCCTTTTATTCAGAGACAGTAACTACGCTGAAAGGACAATTATTTATGCTGGGGCTCTGGACGTTACAGAAGGTAGGCTTGGTTCTTAATACGATGTGTGATCATCACGGACGGCGATGCGTGCTCTGCGACTCTGCGACGTGATCTGACGCTGGCCACAAGGCTGGTGAGGAGTTCTCGCAGTAGGGCGATTCCATTCCTCCAGCAGAAAACTGTCGGATGGGCCTTGAAGCAGGTGAAAGTGCTGTAATAAGGCAACCCATCATATGTCACGTGCGCTCAATGAGATTTAAGTTGCAGTAAACAATCCATTCGCCGAATATCGCCTCGTTGCAAGAGCTCCTCTACGTGCTATGCTCCATAATGCTGTCGCGCATTGCCATTCGTAAAAGTGGAGTCAGGGCCGAATGCACCATGAGAAATACCCACATTGGGAAGTAGTACAGTTTCACAATAACAGTCACCAGTGAGTGTACCGCACTCAAAGACTTGGAGGTTGGTACGCTCTTGGAACATTATGCCTCCCTATACCTTAATAACTGGACCAACAAAACGTCATCTTCGACATTGTTCCTGGTTGCTTTACGTGTTTCCAACTATCGCCATATGAGGGAAAGCGCAGAATCAGTAATCGCACTGATCCTGCTCTCGTCTCAGGAAAGCGCTCGACTCCACTCCTCGTTGGTCCAGTCGCCGCGCTCTTGAAACCATCGTAAACGGTGCCGCCGATGTGCGAGTGTCAATGGCACGCAATGTACTGGTCTCCGGGCAAAGATACCGCACACATGCTGCCATCGTGCCACTGTGAAACTTAGGACTGTGGACATTGCAGGCCTTTTAAAGGTGATTTCAATGGCAGCTGCTTTTTGATGTGGGTCCGGTCTTGTCTGTTGCACAGTGTAGCGGTCATTTACTGCTGCAGATGACGGTGGTCTTCCAGACAGCAGTACCTGTAGTTCGGAACGTTGTTCGGAATGTTCTTCATTCACGTGAAATAAAGTTATGGGCAATAGGGAACTCCTGGGCTACACTTGTCACGGCGTCCTCGGTGGCTGAGCGGTTCTAGGCGCTTCAGTCCGGAACTGAGAGACTGCTACGGTCGCAGGTTCCAATCCTGCCTCGGCCATGGATGTGTGTGATGTCCCTAGGTTTGTTAGGTTTAAGTAGTTGTAAGTTCTAGGGAACTGATGATCTCAGATGTTAAGTACCATAGTGCTCAGAGCCATTTGAAATATTTTACACTTGTCACACTTCGTTCTTCTTCCAGTTTCCCAATGATTCTTGCCATATGAAGTTATTCGGGAGTTGCTTCTGGGCTATGTTGAAAAAAAAAAAAAAAAGAAAAAAGAAAACCATAATAATGCACCGTGAGTACTCACTGATTGGCACATGATGTTTTTTCGTTTCTTCAGCTACCATCTGTTGCAAGTGTAATATTTTCCATACCTCTTTTGGTCAATTGTATTGTAAACGGCGACATCTGATACCAGTGTAAATGGGCCGTGTTACTGGGACGGGACTCCACTGCCCGTCTTCGGATTCGAACTTGGATTCTCTGCTCAAATGGTTCAAGTGGCTCCAAGCGCTATGGGACTTAACATCTGAGGTCATCAGTCCCCTAGACTGGGAACTACTTAAACCTAACTAACAGAAGGACATCACACAAATCCATGCCCGAGGTAGGATTCAAACCGGCGACCGCAGCAGCAGCGAGGTTCCGTACTGAATCGCGTAGAACCAGTCGGCCACAGCGGCCGGCTAGTTTTATCTGCTGAGCATGAGGAAGAGGAGGGTAGGCCTGTGTCCATGGAAGGCTCCTGATGACAGAATAACATTTATTGATCAACCTCAATGCACTGGTTGTTGGCCCTCAGGCCGATGTTGGTTTCCGCTCATAATATTCTCGGATCGTCGGGTGTGGTGGCGGACGCCCACACAAGCGCCCACTGATGGGTCGGTGGCTGCGCTGGCGTAGCTCGAACCCGCTGTCTCGGCAGCGGTGCTCCAGCCTTACCGGGTCGTACTGCGACAGATGGAATCACGAGCCACGGGCCTCTGTTGTGATCGCAGATAAGCGGCGTGGCGGCGGCAGTGGGAGAGGTCAGTGCCCCGTCTCATCTTCCTTCTCGAGAAGCAACTGTCTGTCGTCAACAGGCCAGAGCCCCGTCTCGGTGTTTGCGGCGGCAGCGTCCCAGGACGATGGCGACAATGCATTGCCAAAACGACCACCATGCAATGACTCGCATGACATGCGGCTACCTGTTGATGGCTGCCAACGACAGTTACAGCGGCTGCGTCACTCTCGGGCCTACTAGGCAACGATCTCCATTACGACGGTGATTATTGCGATGACTGCGAGCAGAGTGACACTTCCGAAGTGGTGGCGGCGCTAAGTGGCGCAGGCTCTGTGTCTCTCCAACACCTCCCGATGGACAATGTTGACGAGCTGGCTGCTGGTCCTTCAATAAGGCTTTCTGCCGCTTATGTTTGCTGTTCTTCTTCCCCGACAGTTCGGCGGTATATTCTGGTGTTGCTTGGCTGGCGTAACTGACCCAGTTACCACCCTAGACGTTGACAACCTGCCATGCGGCGAGTACGCCGTTGACACGAAGTACCACTTTGCATTGCTAAATTGGGTACTCCGCCAACTCAATTATGCTACTGAATCATAGGACTGAACTGCGCAACAGAATGTCACACACACACGACTTCTGGCTCCCAATATTCCTTCACATTATAACTAACTTCATTACTGTAAAATTCCTACCTTTAACTAACTTAATCTCTGTCATTCTTCCATCCTCAACAATATTTAAATTTAAGTAAAAGTGCGCAAGTACCACGACAGAGATATCTTTGTGCCAGTGACTGTCATCCAAAGAGGGTGTTTATAGTGACAGCATAGTAAGGTTCCGTATATATATATATATATATATATATATATATATATATATATATATATATATATATATATATATATGATCGCGCAACAGGGCTTGAAGCAGCTCTTCTCTCCACTTATCTCCCACTTCTCTTTCACTTCTTGTCGTAACCGATTTTGCTATCACTTTTCAGTGAATATAAATGTACTTTTTCAGTTACGATATTTGAAGAAGTAATCGAAAGTGCTGACTTACGTGCGTGTTCTTAGTAATAATAATTCTGAAAATGAACCCAGGTTTTAATGACTAGGTTGCAATATCAAATTCTGTGATAAATGAAATCAAATTAATAGCCTTCAGCTATTCAAATATTTTTGAAATAATGAACCTTCACCTCTATTCATTTATAGTGTACTTGCCTTCCTACCATTATCTGGTCCGAGTCATTATTAACGAAATACAATTATCTCCAATATGTCATTGTTTTTCATGACACAATTTAGAGACTGCATCTCTTCTACCGAAATCCAAGCTCAAAATTTATTTAATAATATTATGTGACATAAATGTATGGCGCCAGAAATGATGGCGACGTTGAGAGACACTACAGGAGGCCAGCCTCATTTGGCGCTATCGTCAAGCCGACCTCGCGCCATGTGACATCCACGTCCACCTTCCTGTGCACGACTGACCGACCTCTGGCAACATGTTCCCGCGCTTTCATTCGGTTCCATCGAGTGGTTAGTAAGTTATGTTGCATTAACTACCTTGTCCTTAAGCTTTGCAGAGCAGTGTAATTAAAAGTAATGAAACAATTTAGAAAACCGTTATTTGAAGCTCAAATATGTGTTCTACAAGAGTGGAAATTCCATTACAACTTTTTTTTTTCTAATTCATTTTACCTTACGCACTCAGTGAGTCGATTTTGAAGATTTTTCGCAATAGTGTTTTCTCCAGTATTTGGCGATGTTTTCTTCTGTCTGATTCTTCAGATGGGCAAAGATTACTGGCCTGAACTGGTACACAACGCTATTCACATGTCCCCATAGGAAGTAGTCACAGACTGAGAGATCTGTAGATCGGGCGGCCTGAAAAGTCGGATTGTATGTGAGGTGGCTCAGCTCACTTGAAGCCAGGTGTGCTGAGTGTCAAGATGCGGAAGAGATATGAGCGTCGAGGCCGGAAATGTCTCTATCATGCTGAGACAACGCTGAGACATCGCTATGACGGCGGAGCCTCCTTTATTTCCAAAGCAGGGGCCTGTCACTCCACGAAATCCCCCCTCACGAAATGACACTGCACACCAGACAAGATCAAGTGCAACAGTTTTTTTGTGACCGTTGACGCATGTTCTGCTCACTCTGCTATCAGGTGAAAATGGGCTTCCATCTGATATCCAAAAAGTTTCAGTCAAGTTAGTATCCTCGTTGATTTCCGGTGACAGGTTTCCACAAAATTGTGGAACAGTCTAAACCATGTGACGATGAAGCTAAAGGCATCGAACGCCGAAGACTCCTTACTGCCCGCAATTTGCAGAACATAAAAGTTTTCTGTGGTATCTTCAGCCACTACACGCCCACCAAGATTCATTTCAAAGCCGAACCAGTCTCTTAAAAGTTATAGCCCAGATTTTGATTGCGTTTGAAGAAGTAACTTGATCGCGACGCCGAAACACTCTTTGTGCATCTGTCACACTGTCGTCAGGTAGGGAACATGGACTCATGGCGACCACGGGCCCCCCACCATTCCATTATTCCATTGCAGCTAAACATCCGTTATTAATACATCTGCAGGGATGCATCAACTTCAAGTATTCACGTTTCTCTGTCCCAGTGTGTAATTCGTTACAATTATTTCAGAGTGTAACAAATAACCAAACATATTAATTGGTACAAATTACTTTGCTAACATCTCTTATTTCGGCAACAAAACGCATTTAATTTTTGTGTCAGCTATAATTTGTTTCATATTACGGACAGAAAATTGGCATGATACGGTTAGCTGATGATGCATAAGTAGTCGCAAAAAGTGAACAGGTACCGAACTGCGTGCGTGACGAAATATGAGATGTTCTAGCTGGTAGTGGTAATATGCATATAAACAAGCAGAAAAGTATGATAATGACTCAACAAGTAAAACGTGCTAGTCGGAAATGTTTTAAAGCAACACACTTTGAATGTGTCGACAAATTTTGCTGACTACTAACATCCAGAAATATGAAATTTGAGCCTAGAAAATATTTACGTTTTTATTTTATTTTTACTTTTTTTATAGCAGAAGCTTGAGCAGTGGGGAAGACAAAAATGAAATGATTAGAATCCTTAGAAATATGATGTTACAGGAGGCTTTTACTCGAAGCAGTTGTGAAGACGCCCTGCATTTACTCCGTAGGGAAAAATGTTTTGATAAAGAATATAATGTAACGAAGAGATAGAGTAACTGGGTGAATATTGTTACATAACTCGTATCTGGAAACAATAGTTGAAGCTACAATTAAGAGAAACGATCGCAGTGGCAAGCTTATATATAGGCACATACGGCAGATCGTCGCCGAGTTCGCGTCCAGCAGAAACGGTGATATGAAGAGGGTAACTGGAAAATGACAGAATTCCAGCAATGATGAGCAACAAATTGTATGGGAAATGCTGTCAAGTACAATTTTGGTTCTGGCAATAGCATTATATCCCCACTTCCAATAAGCACGTACAGCCAGAGTCCTATTCCAAGCCTTGTCCTACTAAAATAACCATGTGCCGACATTCACCCTGCCTTCTAGGTGTACGCTGAGTCCTATCCCCGAGTGTCACCATTTATCGTAGTTCCGTTAATTCATTCACCTCCACTTTCCACTGTCGAATGATGGTGTCATAAAGTACCAGCTCCCACGTCTTGCTCACATTGACTGACATAACCACATAGCACCCTCCCTCCTCCCAGACCCCTCAGGTGTAGTGCTTCCAACTTCCACCATTCTCTCTTATTACGCCTACAAGAAGCGTTCTCCATGCATAATACTTATCATGAAATCAAGCCATCACGCTTATCGTAGTACCAGCCACATTAAATCCAATATTTTATTAACCGTAATGTATTAAAACCTCATAGTTTTATACGAGAGAACTTCAAAACGCAAGCTGCATGCGTCGTGCCACGCTAGAACTATTCCGCAACACGTTTAGCCATTGTATGAAAGGAGTTTCTTACAGAATTCTGCTGCGATACAGATAACACGTGCATCACAATGACGCGTCAAACGAAACGTACTACAAAGTTGAGTACACGGGGCAACACCATCCTTGTGACCAAAACGTTTCAGTTGGACACATACTCACCGTGAAATTCTGGCGATATACTGACTAGATGCAACGGCGCAAAAAGATTGACTAAGGCCGTACAGACGAGAGTGATGCTGATCTGGAAGGAAGGCCATCAACATCGACCAAGGATGACTATGTTCAGACAATCGAGAAACTGATGCGCACCAATTTCAGTTTTTCCAACGTTGAAGACACGCACAGTGGCTCTTGAATGGCTCCGCGACAAAGAAGCGGATTTTTGTCGTCAAGGAATTGAACGGTAGGTAAAATATCTCAACCGCTACTTGCAAAAGTTTGGTGATTATGTTGAAAAATAGTGTCATGTATTTGTGGCGTTCAGAATTGCATTGAGTAAAAGTTACTTGGCCTGCCACAATAAAGTGTCACTTTCTTTTTGAAGCTATCTTCGTGCATTCCACTTTTTAAAACAAACTGTTTTAATATTTTAATTAACTGGTGAAAACGGACGGACAAGAAGGCCGCGTCCACTGTCCAACATACACTACTGGCCGTTAAAATTGCTACACCACGAAGATGACGTGCTACAGACGCGAAATTTAACCGACAGGAAGAAGATGCTGTGATATGCAAATGATTAGCTTTTCAGAGCATTCATACAAGGTTGGCGCCGGTGGCGGCACCTACAACGTCCTGCCATCAGGAAAGTTTCCAAGCTATTTCTCATACACAAACAGCAGTTGACCGGCGTTGCCTGGTGAAACGTTGTTGGGATGCCTCGTGTAAGGAGGAGAAATGCGTACCATCACGTTTCCGACTTTGATAAAGGTCGGATTGTAGCCTATCGCGATTGCGGTTTATCGTATCGCGACACTGCTGCTCACGTTGGTCTAGATCCAATGACTGTTAGCAGAATATGGAATCGGTCGGTTCAGGAGGGTAATACGGAACGCCGTACTGGATCCCAACGGTCTCGTATCACTAGCAGTCGGTATGACAGGCATCTTATCATCAAGGCTGTAACGGATCGTGCAGCCACGTCTCGATCTCTGAGTCAACAGATGGGAACGTTTGCAAGACAACAAGTAACTGCACGAACAGTTCGACGACGTTTGCAGCACATTGACTATCAGCTCGGAGACCATGGCTGCGGTTACCCTTGACGCTGCATCACAGACAGGAGCGCCTGCGATGATGTACTCAACGACGAACCTGGGTGCACGAATGGCAAAACGTCATTTTTTGGGATGAATCTAGGTTCTGTTTACAGCAATATGATAGTCGGATCTGTGTTTGGCGAACGCGTTTGGTGAACGCACATTGGAAGCGTGTGTTCGTCATCGCCATACTGGCGTATTGGTCGACGTGATGGTACGGTGTGCCTTGTGTTACACGTCTCGGTCACCTCTTGTTTGCATTGACAGTAGTTTGAACAGTGGACGTTACATGTCAGATGTGTTACGATTCGTGGCCCTACCCTTCATTCGATACCTGCGAAATCCTACATTTCAGCAGCATAATGCACGATCGCATGTCGCAGGTCCTGTACGGGCCTTTCTGAATACAGAAAATGTTCGACTGCTGCTCTCGCCAGCACATTCTCCAGATCTGTCACCAATTGAAATCGTCTGGTCAATGGTGGCCGAGCAACTGTTTCGTCACAATACGCCAGTCCCTACTCTTGATGAACTGTGTTATCGTGTTGAAGCTGCAAGGGCAGCTGTACCTGTACATGCCATCCAAGCTCTGACTCAATGGCCAGGCGTATCAAGGCCGTTATTACGGCCAAAGGTGGTTGTTCTGGGTACTGATTTCTGAGGATATATGCACCCAAATTGCGTGAAAATGTAATCACATGCCAGTTCTAGTATAATATATTTGTCAAATGAATACCCGTTTATCTGCATTTCTTCTTGGTGTATCAGTTTTAATGGCCAGTAATGTATTATAGTCGAATTAAATTACCCATTAAGCGAAATGTTCTTTACAATACTGTGCTGACAGTAGTTTGTCTGACACCAGCAGCCACAAGTTTCTGAACCTTATTAATCTACAGCAAGTGTTATATCTGTGTGTGGTCTTATAGTTCGATTTTATAGATTTATGGTGACAGCAACCTATTCCAGTTGATATTTCTTCTACGACTATATTGTTTACCGCCCTGTACATCCTCAGGAGTGATATTGTTTGAATTCCTATTACATAATAAGTTGCACAGGTTTTTACCTGGGATCCTCAGGTTCTGACACTTATGTTAAATGGGTTTTGCAAGGTGGCGCAATACTGTTCAGGACCTTCAGTCTGGACAATAGAATAACAAAGCATCTTTATGTCGCGGAAGTTCTAACGTGGCAATGTTCTGACATAGCAGAGCGTCACCACTTGGAAACAACGTCCTTGGTAGCAATTGCTAACTACGCACGAATCACGTATGAACATAAGAAAAATCCAGGCCCTTCATTGGCCGGAGTGTTTGAGGCCAGGAACTCCGTTAGAGTTTGTGACACTTGCGCGGAATGGCACTCGTATGGAGAAGGAATATGTTGACACTTACACGAAGCCCAGGACAACTGTAAGTAACTGAAAGGGTGTTCCAGAAGTAGTATACACCGGCCTGAACGCCGCTACCTGCGACGTATTCTGGAGAAGGCCACAGACCATTTCCTGCACAAAGTTCCCCTTCCCGCTCCCGTTCGTAGTGTGCGTCCCATTCTTCTGCTGCAGTTGACCTCTGATTGGGAAGTAGTTTTGCGTATTAGTTCTGACATAATGGAGTTCACCGAGACCACCAAAGGGAAGCCTTCACTGATTTACAATGGCCATTATTATGTAGCGGACTACACAAACATACAAGAAGTGACTGACTGGCGTTGTGTAAACTTCAAAAAGAGCAAATGCAAAGGACGATTATCCACAAGAAATAAGACAGCTTTAGGGGAAGGTAGCCACGTTTGAAGGTGTCAGGCAAATCCAACAACTTCCATGAAAACCCAGACATGATAAGCAAATCCAGTAGTATGTCACATAGCTCCGAATAAAACGTGATATCAAATTAACCAAAGTAATACGAGTAACGAGTGAGCAAATGGAATACCACAGACTAACACAAGAATGCCTAAATGCATGTCATACCTTCCCACCGTGAGACAGACGCAGTTTCGAGTTGAGAAACGAGAACAGAAGCAGAGAGCAGAACCGTGTTAAGCTAGAAGGCCCTACCATAAGGGACGGACTGGACACCCACGTCGCCAGCTAACCACTAGGACAACGCCAGCTGCAAGTTTTAGCGTGAGACTTTTTCGCGTCTCTGTTACGTCAAGGACCACCCCCCAGCCAATGTTAAAAGCTACAGCCCTCCAGAAAAACAGTATAGATCTTACGATAACACAAAAATGGCCACACCACCCGCAAGTTTTAGCGTGAGACTTTTTCGCGTCTCTGTTACGTTAGGACCGCCCCCCCCCCTCCCCCAGCCTAGAGCTCTTCAGAAGAAAAATAACGCTAAAAGGACCACACCAGCTGCAAGTTTTAGCGTGAGACATTTTCGCGTCTCTGTTACATTGAAAACTTTAAAAACATTGCCCCATGACGAAAAGTATAACGTTTCTAATTGGATAGACAGCATGTTTGTAGGCGGAGCTTAAGGTTAACATTGAGACCCTGATTGGTCAGATGAAAATACAGCCATGTAGTTTTTTTAAGACCAACTTCGGTAAATGGTAGTAAGGAGAAGTTAGGAGAGGTTAGTTAGTTCCGTGACGGCGAGCTGGATGGCTGCTGTGCCTGCCGCCGCCCCCTGACGAACATCAACAAGGTAATGAACGCACGCGATGCCGCATAACAGCGCATAAAGCTTCACTCAGAACTGCAGAAGTCTCATCTGTTGCATCCCCTTTTTGCGTAATACTAGTGATCGTAAATTAAAGCTCATGGCGTTCACATTTGCCACTTGAAGTAAAAATCTGAAACGTGATGATTTTTCTGTTGTATAGTTATTGAGAAACCACATCAGCCACTGTAATTTACGACAAGTTAGACAAGTAGTTAAAGATAATTGAGGGTCACTGTAGACCATTTTGATAGTTTTCGCTTTTGTGAAACTTAAATTGAACCTAGATTATAGATGTGATATGGCATAGGTCATCCTTCGATCCATTATAGAACTTGGAAACCCATTCAGGGAATATTCGTTCACATTTTTGTTGAACGCAGTTGCTTTTTACCATCCTGTATTAAAACATCTCCTTTTATCAATAGTGCAATTTATAAATGATGTTTTGTGAGTAGAATAAAATTTCCATTAGTAAAATTACTGCTTTTTCGACGTTATTTTACCACTAAATTTAGTTAGTATTAAGCTTCTTTTACAGGGAGTGCAGTGTAGCTGACGCTGAAATCACAAAGTATTTGGTTATATCATCACTAGTCTCACTGAACTCTTCTGAATTCTACATGTCATATGTGGTCTGGCGTCTCCTAACCAGCAACAGGTCCCAGGTTCAAACTAGTCAATTCCCTAAAAAACACGCTCAGAGCGTCGTTGCGCGAAAGTGGTAGGGAGACACGATATAAAACAGACAGACACCACCCAGAATGTTAGAACGTTCGTATTCCAGATGAAGTGCCAAATAAAGTACGAAAATATTTTGTCAGCGCAAAGAAGTGGGCAAAAGAAAGAGATGATGTAGATACATAAGTTTACGTTGCAGAAGTAGGATAGTCTCTTCAATCAAATCTACGACTTATTAACATCATTACCATTACACAGCAGTGCGAAACAATCGTTACATCGCATTAGGTGAAAACTTGTGGAAACTTCACAAGATCCCACCGATTGTCGAGGAATATTCTTCTAAGAAAATAATTTACCGATGAATGATTGTACCAATATTTTACTTGCAAATGATAAAAGGGGACCGAATGACAGAATACAGGTGTTCGCTAGCGAAAAGGAGAAAGAGTGTTTATCAAACTTCTTTGTGGATGGAACCCTCAAATGTTCGAGCAAGCAGTTTCTACAGTTCACAGTTGTTTGAGAAACGTATGAACGTTTGTTAAAATCTATTAAAACTAATGTGCCTAGATGGAACCCTGCATCTCAGACGATGGACTTCGAAACTGCCATCGTCCAAGCAGCTAATGGTTTGTTTCCTGGAACAGAGATTACTGGTTACAATTATTTTAATCAATATTTGGTGGAAATAAGTTCAGTGCTGTAGCCTCGTTCCATCATGTAAGGAAAACGAGGAACTACGCTCTCACATAAGAATGTGTTCTGCTCTAGCACTTCTTCCCCTGGAAATGATGGATGATGGTTGATTGTGTATTTGAGAGAGCACCCCTCAAAACCAAAAGTTTCAGAAGTTGTATGCCTCTTTTGTCGACCAGTGACTCGATAACGAACATATGCCAGGAGAGATGTGGAAGTGCATTGGGAGGCGCCATTACGCCATTATCATCTCAGAAGGATGACACCGAAGAATAAATACATAAATAACAGAAGTTCATTCAAATATTTACTCATTAATGAAAAATTTTAGAGAAGATGCAGAGTACCACGGCCACCAGGCTGGCCGACAAATTTTAAACTTTGATGGGAAAAGAAGAAAAAATGCAGCAATGATAACTGACGAAAACGATTGCAAAGTCTCTAAATAAACTCCAAACTGATGGGAGTTTAAAATCATTTCGGTCTTGTTTTGCTTGTACACAGAAATTAAAACGACGAAGGAAACGTCAGATTCATTGCAAAATTTGTTGATATTGAACAGTAGTTTAATATATTCGTTGGAAATTTAATAAATATTGTAAATAAATTCAGTGAGGGATGAAAAGAGAGTAGATCCTCATGGTGTTCCCTGGAAACGACACAAAGTCGGCTAAATGTCTCTTCAAATTTGTAAAATATTCCCTAATGAAGACTGGCATTTGCCAAAGATTTTCTAGGAATTAACCACAGCATTCGACTTAAAAGGTTCTAGAATCAACATCTATGTGGGTGGACAACGAATACAAAATCTTTCCAGCGAAAACGCAGGCAAATGACGCAATTAAATCCATACTTTCTCTCGAAGTTAGAAGATTGGCAAACCAGCGTGAATCTGTTAAAGAGAAAATAAGTTATCATAAAACAGTTACTGGTCGCAGTTCTGCAAGCTTTCAAAATATTAAAACTAACTTCTATTCACACATATCGTGGACTACAGCAGGCATGTTGAGGGTGTGGCTAGGCGAGCAAGAGCGTTCATGCTGGCTCGCGGTCTGTGTTGTGAGCGCTCGCGCTGAAATGGAATGGTCAGACGGGGTTACGTAGCGCAGCACGACCGACTGGTAGGGCAGGAGAAGTGCAAACAATGTGCTGTCTTCAGAGGAATGATCATAATTATCCTTGATAATATTAATGAATGGAAATATGCAAACGCGCCAAAACTACCTACTCCAAAAATTTCATTCACGTTGTTTAATACTTGTGACGAAAAAGTTAGCCAGGGCTTACGACAAAAAGAAAGAAAGAAAGGAAAAAACTTTTGGTAAAATGTACATTAACATTTTATCAAAAAGTAAATGTTACTACAAAAAAACATACCCATTAGAATTCACCAGCACCATAACGTTTCCCCTTTCCCCTTGTATGTGGCTCCTTGTAATTTAAAGATCAGACTAGTCATTTTCTAGAATTTTCGGAATAAAAATTTACTCACAGTCTTCTTCAGGAGACGCAGTGATAGGGATATCTGATTGTAAGCCAATACCTATTTGCTTGGAGCGTGAAGATTGTACTAAACAGTGTATTCCAAAAAAATTTAATTTACACAGTCAACACACAAAGTGATTGATTTCCGGCGACTGGCTGCCACTTGTTTAACTTGTTTTTCTAGTTAAATCTTATGCCAAGTTCAGAGTAAAGATGGTTCTGTTTGGTGGTTGTTGTTGTTGTTGTCTTCAGTCCTGAGACTGGTTTGATGCAGCTCTCCATGCTACTCTATCCTGTGCAAGCTGCTTCATCTCCCAGTACCTACCGCAACCTACATCCTTCTGAATCTGCTTAGTGTACTCATCTCTCGGTCTCCCTCTACGATTTTTACCCTCCACGCTGCCCTCCAATGCTAAATTTGTGATCCCTTGATGCCTCAAAACATGTCCTACCAACCGATCCCTTCTTCTAGTCAAGTTGTGCCACAAACTTCTCTTCTCCCCAATCCTATTCAATACCTCCTCATTAGTTACGTGATCTATCCACCTTATCTTCAGTATTCTTCTGTAGCACCACATTTCGAAAGCTTCTATTCTCTTCTTGTCCAAACTAGTAATCGTCCATGTTTCACTTCCATACATGGCTACACTCCAAACAAATACTTTCAGAAACGACTTCCTGATACATAAATCTATATTCGATGTTAACAAATTTCTCTTCTTGAGAAACGCTTTCCTTGCCATTGCCAGTCTACATTTTATATCCTCTCTACTTCGACCATCATCAGTTACTTTACTTCCTAAATAGCAAAACTCCTTTACTACTTTAAGTGTCTCATTTCCTAATCTAATTCCCTCAGCATCACCCGATTTAATTTGACTACATTCCATTAGCCTCGTTTTGCTTTTGTTAATGTTCATCTTATATCCTCCTTTCAAGACACTGTCCATTCCGTTCAACTGCTCTTCCAAGTCCTTTGCCGTCTCTGACAGAATTACAATGTCATCGGCGAACCTCAAAGTTTTTACTTCGTCTCCATGAATTTTAATACCTACTCCAAATGTTTCTTTTGTTTCCTTTACTGCTTGCTCAATATACAGATTGAATAACATCGGGGAGAGGCTACAACCCTGTCTCACTCCTTTCCCAACCACTGCTTCCCTTTCATGCCCCTCGACTCTTATTACTGCCATCTGGTTTCTGTACAAATTATAAATAGCCTTTCGCTCCCTGTATTTTACCCCTGCCACCTTTAGAATTTGAAAAAGAGTATTCCAGTCAACATTGTCAAAAGCTTTCTCTAAGTCCACAAATGCTAGAAACGTAGGTTTGCCTTTTCTTAATCTTTCTTCTAAGATAAGTCGTAAGGTCAGTATTGCCTCACGTGTTCCAACATTTCGACGGAATCCAAACTGATCCTCCCCGAGGTCTGCATCTACCAGTTTCTCCATTCGTCTGTAAAGAATTCGCGTTAGTATTTTGCAGCCGTGGCTTATTAAACTGATAGTTCGGTAATTTTCACATCTGTCAGCACCTGCTTTCTTTGGGATTGGAATTATTATATTCTTCTTGAAGTCTGAGGGTATTTCGCCTGTTTCATACATCTTGCTCACCAGCTGGTAGAGTTTTGTCAGGACTGGTTGTCCCAAGGCCGTCAGTAGTTCTAATGGAATGTTGTCTACTCCGGGGGCCTTGTTTCGACTCAGGTCTTTCAGTGCTCTGTCAAACTCTTCACGCAGTATCGTATCTCCCATTTCGTCTTCATCTACATCCTCTTCCATTTCCATAATATTGTCCTCAAGTTCATCGCCCTTGTATAAACCTTCTATATACTCCTTCCACCTTTCTGCCTTCCCTTCTTTGCTTAGAACTGGGCTGCCATCTGAGCTCTTGATATTCATACACGTGGTTGTCTTCTCTCCAAAGGTCTCTTTAATTTTCCTGTAGGCAGTATCTATCTTACCCCTAGTGAGATAAGCTTCTACATCCTTACATTTGTCCTCTAGCCATCCCTGTTTAGCCATTTTGCACTTCCTGTCGATCTCATTTTTGAGACGTTTGTATTCCTTTTTGCCTGCTTCATTTACTGCATTTTTATATTTTCTCCTTTCATCAATTAAATTCAATATTTCTTCTGTTACCCAAGGATTTCTAGCAGCCCTCGTCTTTGTACCTACTTTATCCTCTGCTGCCTTCACTACTACATCCCTCAGAGCTACCCATTCTTCTTCTACTGTATTTCTTTCCCCTATTCCTGTCAATTGTTCCCTTATGCTCTCTCTGAACCTCTGTACAACCTCTGGTTCTTTCAGTTTATCCAGGTCCCATCTCCTTAATTTCCCACATTTTTGCAGTTTCTTCAGTTTTAATCTACAGGTCATAACCAATAGATTGTGGTCAGAGTCCACATCTGCCCCTGGAAATGTCTTACAATTTAAAACCTGGTTCCTAAATCTCTGTCTTACCATTATATAATCTATCTGATACCTTTTAGTATCTCCAGGGTTCTTCCACGTATACAACCTTCTTTCATGATTCTTAAACCAAGTGTTAGCTATGATTAAGTTGTGCTCTGTGCAAAATTCTACTAGGCGGCTTCCTCTTTCATTTCTTAGCCCCAATCCATATTCACCTACTATGTTTCCTTCTCTCCCTTTTCCTACACTCGAATTCCAGTCACCCATTACTATTAAATTTTCGTCTCCCTTCACTATCTGAATAATTTCTTTTATTTCATCGTACATTTCTTCAATTTCTTCATCATCTGCAGAGCTAGTTGGCATATAAACTTGTACTACTGTAGTAGGTGTGGGCTTCGTATCTATCTTGGCCACAATAATGCGTTCACTATGCTGTTTGTAGTAGCTTACCCGCATTCCTATTTTCCTATTCATTATTAAACCTACTCCTGCATTACCCCTATTTGATTTTGTGTTTATAACCCTGTAGTCACCTGACCAGAATTCTTGTTCCTCCTGCCACCGAACTTCACTAATTCCCACTATATCTAACTTTAACCTATCCATTTCCCTTTTTAAATTTTCTAACCTACCTGCCCGATTAAGTGATCTGACATTCCACGCTCCGATCCGTAGAACGCCAGTTTTCTTTCTCCTGATAACGACATCCTCCTGAGTAGTCCCCGCCCGGAGATCCGAATGGGGGACTATTTTACCTCCGGAATATTTTACCCAAGAGGATGCCATCATCATTTAATCATACAGTAAAGCTGCATGTCCTCGGGAAAAATTACGGCTGTAGTTTCCCCTTGCTTTCAGCCGTTCGCAGTACCAGCACAGCAAGGCCGTTTTGGTTAATGTTGCAAGGCCAGATCAGTCAATCATCCAGACTGTTGCCCCTGCAACTACTGAAAAGGCTGCTGCCCCTCTTCAGGAACCACACGTTTGTCTGGCCTCTCAACAGATACCCCTCCGTTGTGGTTGCACCTACGGTACGGCCATCTGTATCGCTGAGGCACGCAAGCCTCCCCACCAACGGCAAGGTCCATGTTTCATGGGGGGAAGCATTTTTACATAAGATAACTTTTATTTAAGATTTGTACAACTGTTCCCTTACTCGATTG
Source organism: Schistocerca gregaria (assembly GCF_023897955.1). Lineage (NCBI taxonomy): Eukaryota > Metazoa > Arthropoda > Insecta > Orthoptera > Acrididae > Schistocerca > Schistocerca gregaria. Next base: position 679,913,654 of record NC_064921.1, read on the forward strand.
TTCTGGCTGAGAGAGCGGCAGCTGTGTCGTATGCGAAGCCTCTGCTGCGGCAGCGGCGGCGTCTGATTACGCCTGGCGGCGTGTATCTCGCGCTGTGGTCCATTTAATTATTGAGAACGAAGTCATGCATCGGTTGGTGATACCTTGGATGTGGCGTCCCAGTGTTTCTCTTCTCTAAGCGGCCGCGTGTGTTGTGCGTCGGCCAGCGGAGCGGCGCGGCGGGGGAAGGCCAGTGTCCCGAACTCGAACAACGGACCCCCGCTTGCCAGTCTTCGGCTGTCAGATCTTCATCCCAGCTCACAGGTGACAGCTGATGTGAGGCTGTCTCCTTCCCGTCCTCACGAGTCACCCGGGTACGTAAAAATCAGTCCTCAAATACCTTCTAACTTCTGTCTTCTGGCGCCGAGGCTGCTGCTTGCTATTACATTACAGCGGCGGACTTGGTGCGTCTGTGTACGATGTAGTCTCTTCCTGCACGACGGTATTCAGCTCAAAAACTGAACTGAAAACTACTGGTACTCTCCTTCTCGGGCCCACTGCTTCTCGCGTATTTATTCACTTCAGTTCGCTGGAGGTGAACAACTTCACGGTCATTGCCTCATCTCTCACGCTGTAAAGCTTCACGAAGAATCTTCTTAACGTCGGTCATTGGCTCTTGGAATGTAGGCGAGGGCCTTTGCTCACATGTGGCAACTGAGAAACACGTGAGCCGGTCGGGCGTTGCCCTGACGGCTGAATCGACAGCGTCCGCTTATGTGGGGAGGGCGGTGGCTTCTCCTGAACTAGCTGACTTCTTGTGCTCTGCTCTTCTGCTCTGCCTGCTGTTTGCCAGTATGTAACTCTCTATACTAAACCAAGTTTTTCATTTATTTTCTAATTTCTACTTAACTTTACTTTCACTAATTTATTTACTTATCTTAGGTACTGTAAGTAGGCTGTTTAGGTTTTTTTATTGGTAACGCCGCCGCCACGTAGCGCTCTGTATGACAATCACTGGCTGTGCCATGTGCAGTCTGTGGCTGGTTAGCATTGTTGTTGTCTGCCATTGTAGTGTCGGGCAGCGGCAGCTGGATGCTAATAGCGCGTAGCGTTGCGCAGTTGGAGGTGAGCCGCCAGCAGTGGTGGACATGGGTAGAGAGATGGCGGAGTTTTGAAATTTGTAAGAATTGGTGTCACGAACTGATTTATATATTATGACTATTAAGGTAAATACATTGTTTGTTCCCTATTAAAATCTTTCATTTGCTAACTGTGCCTATCAGTAGTTAGTGACTTCCGTAGTTTGAATCTTTTAGTTAGTTGGCAGTAACGGCGCTCGCTGTATTGCAGTAGTTCGAGTAACGAAGATTTTTGGTGAGGTAAGTGATTTGTGAAAGGTATAGGTTAATGTTAGTCAGGGCCATTCGTCGTAGGGATTTTTGAAAGTCAGATTGTGTTGCGCTAAAAATATTGTGTGTCAGTTTAAGCACATTCGTGTATAATTGTTCAAAGAGGACGTTTCACATAGACCAGTCGTGTAAAATTGTTCTAAAGAGACGTTTCATATGTCGACCCTTTGCCAAGGATACCTCACTGGAATCTTCTGATTTTTTTCTTGTAGTTTGTGTAATTAGTGTAGATTTTGTTTCTTGCTAGCGCTTAATTGTAGAGAGAATCTCCTTTGTAGTTGTAGTTTTTCATTATTGTACAGTAAAATAGTTGTGGCATGCATGTAGATTTGCACCAAGTATTTCGCAGCTGCACTTGCAATTAACTAGATATTATTTTCAGTGCTATGTTAATGTGTTCTCTTATTATTGCTCTTCAAATTGTGCTTTAATGTGTTATCGTGTGAAATATTGTGACAATAATGGCGTGTGAAAAACGTAACACTAGGCTCCAAAGTAAACTGAGAAATAATAGTGACGACGAGCGTAGCTTATCTGCACCACTGTGTAGTGAATTAACAGACATTCGAAGTAGTAATTTGGTAATTGTGCATAGGGAAATGGAGCGGGCGGCAAATAATGGTGTAGACAATGAAACAAGTAGTGAACAGGGAACAATTATCGATCGATCAGTCAGCAACAGCTCGCCTCAGGAATCCGAAATGACAGAACACAATATTGCAAATACTGTAGACTTAGGTTATGGGTCCTCACAGTTTTCTCAAATGAGTCAAGACACATTTTCTGCCTGTCAAAATGTAAATGTTGCCGGTGAAAATGCACTGCCAAAAAGCATAGAAAAACAGATTCCAGACACTAATACATTATTATCGCAATTAATGCAACAAATGGAACAAAATCAGAAACAAATGGAACAAAATCTTCAAAAGTTAGACACAATGGAACAAAATCAGAGACAAACACAGCAACAGTTGGACACAATGGAACATAATCTTCAAAAGTTAGACACAATGGAACAAAATCAGAGACAAACACAGCAACAGTTGGACATAATGGAACATAATCTTCGGAAGATAGACACCACACATGAACAAACACGTGAAGATTTAACAACTGAGTTACATAACATTGAATCGAAATGTCAAAAAATCTGTAATGACGTGAAAACACAAATTTGTGAGCATTTTCAACCTATTTTTTCGCGGCATGTAAACTCATTACAGAATCACGAAGCAGCCATAAAAGAATTGCAAACTGTTGTTCGTGAAAATCACGACACCTTGCAAGCTAAAATGGACTCAGTTGCATCCACCGATTCGGTTACGCAACTTGCAAGAACTCAGGAAAACTTAAAGGACACAGTAGATTCGATTTCAACACAAATGGACACTCTGAAACTTGGTTCAGAAAAACACACTGAGGAAATGTGTTCACTATCGGAGAAAGTAACCGAACTTTCAGATCAGTTCACTAATTTATCTACGAAGGTAGATGATAATCTGAATGACACAAAACCGGTAGTCTTTAATGACACAGAACAGTTCGAAAAAATTACGAAATTCAAACAAAATCAAAATCAAATTAATACGAAACACCAAAGAGAAATCCGGGAAGTACAAGATCAGCTGACACAGGTAATACAAGAATTACGTATTTCAGAGGACTCTCGCACACCAATACGGGAAGAGGGACATAGAAATACGGAAAAGCCACAAAATAATAACACAGGGCATTTCGGAAATTATGAAAGAAATTGGCAAGGAGCACCGAATTTTGAGATGGAACCGCCGACGCGAAGTAACAATGACCGATATGCTACCCGCCGACACGATGATTTTGACTATAAGCTGTTCATTACTGCACGTAAATTCAAAACATTTAAGAATTCTGGCAACGACATTCATCCACGAGCGTGGCTTCATCAATTCTCTCATTGTTTTCCTTCCAACTTGTCATTAGAGCACAGATTAGAATTTATGTGTGGCTACTTGGAGAATGAACCAGCTGTAAGAATGCGATCGGTCATTCACGATTGTCACAGTGAAGGAGAATTTTACCATGCCTTCCTCTCAGCATATTGGTCTCAAGCTACACAAGACCGAGTAAAACATAGCATCATAATGATGAAAAATTTCGAACAATCTGAATTTTCAAGCCTTGTGAAATATTTTGAAGACATGTTGCATAAGAATCAGTATCTTTCAAACCCATACAGCCCCTCAGAACTCATCCGCATTTGCTTAATCAAATTACCTGCACATTTACGACAGATTATTTTAGCAGGACGATGCAAAGACGACATTGAAGCTTTTCAGGGACTCTTACAAGAATTAGAAATTGACACAGACACTCGCGGGATGCGAAAACAGGAAAATAATCACTACAGTTCACATCCGTCGCAATTCCGCGATGAAAGAAACAATAACTGGACACGACAAGGCCATTCTCACAACACAAATCGTGACCAAAACAGACACCACCCATATGACAACCACTGGCAGAGTAATAGTTACAGAGAAAGATTGCATTTCCGTAGTAATTAATATCACAGAGACAATCAGAGAAACAGACAATACGGGAACCAAAATAATTATCATCAAAGGAGACGGAATAACTTCAGACGCAACGGTCCAGCGCGCAGTTACGATTCAGGGAGAAATTCTACACCACGTGACCGACAAGAAATTAATTACAGAAATTATCGACATGACAGACGATATGATCGTAACGACAGACCTGAATTGCATCAGAACTGGCGGGATTCAAACAGAGCAGGGCCCTCTCGGCAATGTGAATTTGTAGAAGTTAGGTCTCCTAATCCCAATAACGACGTGCGCCAACAAAGGAACAGACAATGACTCGCACCGCAGGCAGCCGCGTGCGCCGGCTGGCTGAAAGAAAAATAACATAAGCTAACCTTGAGCAAAATTCCAGTGTTCCTTACCGACGTAATCACATGATAATTGCTTTTCAGTTGACAGTCTGCGTACTAGGAAGAGTAAAGGTTTACACCACATTTCACATGTAAAACCGTTTATTGAAATATAATCAGCTTTTTAACTTTGTCTTTGCCATAAAAATTTTCACTTCACGTTACTAGTATGCATTGTCAGACTTAGAAACTGTTAACATGCAATAATGTTTTGAAGTTCACTATCCAGTCTAGAACCTAGGGAACATTTTTAAACAGAAATTACGAATGCATAGTCAACAGACGACACAGTGTTGTTATTTGTACATTCTTGCTTGTTAGTTGCACGATTACGTAACGACTATAAGGCTCACATACTTAGAACATTTACCAGTATTGCTAATGAGATTTTAATGCAACATTTTGGTTTATTTGAAAATACATTCTGGATTTAAAGTACTTTCTGTGAGATACCAGATGATACAGTGGTTAGTTTATGTGACAGCTACACGATTTTATCACGACGCTACTAATGAGTGACAATTTACAATGTTGCTTTTGCAGTTTATCTGTTTTATATGTGCACAGTTTTTCTGAATTTTTCTGGGAAGTAAAACATGTTTTAGTAGTAACGTTTGTGGTATAGCTACAATGAGACAGCCTTTTCTGTAGCACAACAATACGTACAGTACAGTACTTACTTCATCACGGCAATAAGCGTAATAACTAAGATATCTATACGCAAAGCATTTCAATTTCGTTTATCATGAGGTAAGTACATTGACTTCTGCAGAACTTAGCTTTCGGAGCACAATAACTACGACACTTCCACAGAGATTGTCTTACAGCAAGACGCACATTTAGCGCTACAGAACACGCATTAACCTATTTATTTTTCAACATATTTGAATTACAAAGAAGGTTTTCCATGATACATTTCATTCCATTGCTGTAATCTGTAACACCTGAGGATATAATTACATTATTCCTCAGGGCGGTACACGCTTACTTTGTGTACCATGTGTTTGGCAAGCACAAGGAGCCCTAGCTATATGGTATTTGTTTATACAACTTTACACATCGGTACCATATTTCTCTAACACATAAATTACACAGCTATCTGATCATTTAACTGAGAGAGACAAACATTTACTTTACTACATCAGTGACAGATGTTTACGTAATTACACCATTGGATAACTTCACACTTACGAAGTTGTATTTTGTCTGTACTTTGTGAACTGTTCATATTTTTTCGGAACCATTGTGATACTATGAGAGCTTTGAATGACATATTTGGTATTGGATCACGATTTTTAAAGTACGTTTGAGGTAGATGACACTTTTGACATGAGCAGAGAATTTTTCTTAGGCTTTGAAATTATTGCAGAAAGCTATGACATTTTTGAGAATTGACTGAGGTGTTATGATATTATTACGACGACGATGTGTATTATGCTGTTGCGGTATGTTTATGATAAATAAACTGATGCTATTTGATTATGCTACGTTTCTGTTATGATGAAAAATTGAAGAAGTGTCTACGAATATGTGTATATGTAATAAAGGTAAGGAATAACGAGTAGTGGTTAGGAAACCGAGAATCGTACTTGAAGTGTTATGAAATGTGTGTATATGCGTGAATGTATCACTATGCTGGCGAAAATTTTTTGGACACTATTCTATTTAAAGGATTTATTTCTACATATTTGTAACGCAAATTCTTGACCTGTGAATTTTTTTATATGAGACTGCCACTGTAGCGGAAACTGGTGTCGTAAATATTTCGATAAGACAGTTAAGTGACCACCTGCATGTAATGCGTCGTGGGCACCCAGCTGCGCGACAACCACCTGACAAAAGAAAGCCATTAGTGTGTGCCTGTCAGAGGCACAGGTGGAGAAAAAAAAAGAGGCCATTATCCTCGCTATTAAGATTCCTTTGTAGAAAGCATCGCAAATACTACACGCCCAAACTTGAAAACATATGATTACACTGTGGCGCTCTTAATTTATGATATTTACTAAAATGCCTAATGAAACGACGAGAAACATTTCATGGCTATTGTCCTGCTAGTTGAGAGAAATGCCATGTGGCTTGCTTTATGCATTTATTTACTCATTTTGTTTAATATCTAGTTTCTAACTGCACTGAAGCATTGGTTAAAATAAATTTTATGGATGTACTAATATAAATATTTTATGCCTACAGATCCAGAAAATAAAAACTTTATGATGTACTTAAAAAAAACGAAGTAGCACAAAAAGACATTTCCCTTCACAGAAATTGCATACAGAATTGTCTTTTCAAGTACATGGTAATATTTTTTTACAATAAATTTTTGTGGTGCACCACTTTAATTGCATAGACATTAAGATATGAATAGACATTGTCCTTATCTGCATTGTTGTCTTTAGTGTAACATTTTCTCTGATTGAGCTTTGTCATATTTAGGTATAAGTTATAGCATTTGCTGCGGCTGTTTGCCATTCATAGTGCTACTGAATGTCACTTTGTATTACTAGGTTAAGCCAATTTTATTACTGATTTATTTTTCTTGTTTGCTGCGCATTGCCTTATATTAGTTGTAATATTGCTGCCTTTTTTTGCCAATTTCCATTTTTTAACATTGCTGTTTGTGTAAATTGTTTTGTGCTGCTGCATTGCCTCATCCCTTAGTTAAGCATCTGAGCTCAGTAGATTTAAGTTAGCTTAAGAGGGGGTAGCCTATATAAGAGAATGATTTGCGATGGATTGGAAGAAATGCATTGAGAAGTTATACGAAAAAAGTACAGAAATCAGGTATAGATAGGAGTTTTTGGAAATAATGAAGAACGAAGGGAGATCTCCGAGAAGTAAAGAAAGTTTTGTTTGCAAAATACTGCAGTAAAACAAACCCTGCCCTTTCCTTGTGTTATCCCACTATGTGTTAGTGTATCCTTGTCTATTTATGTTCTTCCTGTCTTTATATGTTTATCTGATAAGACTTATGTCGCAGAATTTTTCTAATACTAAGCTACATTCACTATGATGAGGAATACTGTTATCCTCAAATATAATTTGCATTAATAACATGTTATTTACTTCGTAAAGATGTTTACACATTATTTATTCTGTTTCGTTCTAATGCTCATGTGTGAAGTTGATGTTTCAAAAGTCATTCTGATCTTTTATGTATGTACTTATGTCATAATTTTTGTAACACTGATGTATTTGTTATTTCGATTCTTTTGTAAAGCCTGTATTACTGCAAATGTTATCTGTACTATTATGTTCTTTAATGATATATTTTGTACGTTTCTTATTGTATTCTTATGTTATAAAATTGTAATTGACACCAGTTCATCAAATTAAGTAACTTGTAAATTACATTTCACTGCACACGTTTCTGTTGGTCGTAGTATATTGACAATATGTGAGAAGTAGGGACTGACAGTGTTTGCATGTGTGTTAATAATTCAGTAAGGGACTGGATAACAGCATTGCTGGTTCTAAGGACATTTCAAAAACAATTTTTGTGAGTGGACAAGTGGTGGTTTATGGACTTGCTGTGTTCTCTGCAAGCCTCTTCAATGGTGATTGTGCATCTGCACAGTTGCAACAGATGGCTGCTGGCCGTCTCTACAAGGACTACAGTGGGTCCGCACCTTTGATGACCCACCAATACCATTATTTCTACAAGAACTGCAGTGGGTTTGCACCTCTGGTGGCCCACCAATACCGTAATCTCTACCAGGACTACAATGGGTCTACTCTGTGATGACCTACCTACTGATAGTCTTTAATGTCGACTGACTCTGTTGTGGCCCATTACCTGTCTGCATGTCAAGAGTCAACACTGTCTTTCGTTGGAAGGACAACACTACTTCTTCAAGACTGCATGGAAATCCACTACTTCCGTGTGCATTTTTTTTTATTGCTCAGTCTTTGAGAAAAACACTACTATTTTACTGTGATAAATGATCAGGACTGTCTATATGGACTGTGAGAAAATTTTAGCTTTTGACCAACATTGTATCAATAAGTGTGTGCATTTGATATCTTTATTATTGTAATTATGAAAAAAATTTTCAAATCTGTATTAACCACTGCCCAAAACAATTTGTCAATTTTTTTTGTGGGGAGCATGGGGGCTATGTAAGTAGGCTGTTTAGGTTTTTTTATTGGTAACGCCACCGCCACGTAGCGCTCTGTATGACAATCACTGGCTGTGCCATGTGCAGTCTGTGGCTGGTTGGCATTGTTGTTGTCTGCCATTGTAGTGTCGGGCAGCGGCAGCTGGATGCTAACAGCGCGTAGCGTTGCGCAGTTGGAGGTGAGCCGCCAGCAGTGGTGGACGTGGGTAGAGAGATGGCGGAGTTTTGAAATTTGTAAGAATTGGTGTCACGAACTGATTTATATATTATGACTATTAAGGTAAATACATTGTTTGTTCCCTATTAAAATCTTTCATTTGCTAACTGTGCCTATCAGTAGTTAGTGACTTCCTTAGTTTGAATCTTTTAGTTAGCTGGCAGTAGCGGCGCTCGCTGTATTGCAGTAGTTCGATTAACGAAGATTTTTGGTGAGTAAGTGATTTGTGAAAGGTATAGGTTAATGTTAGTCAGGGCCATTCGTCGTAGGGATTTTTGAATGTCAGATTGCGTTGCGCTAAAAATATTGTGTGTCAGTTTAAGCACATTCGTGTATAATTGTTCAAAGAGGACGTTTCACATAGACCAGTCGTGTAAAATTGTTCTAAGGGGACGTTTCAGTACCACTCAACAGTAATAACGCCTCTTACACGCAGAGCTACCCACAACAGAACATAATAGTTCCGAGTCCCATGCTGGACTCTGCAGACGCGGCTGCCCGCAAAGATACTCCGCAACCAAACCAGCGATATGACAGTACGCTTACATGCTGAGCAAGTCACAGTCCATATAAGCCATGGGGAATTATCAGTGTCGCCATAATGCGCCTCCACATCAGGCGTTTTGTTCGTGCACTCATGCTGTCGGCGACGAAGGCTGGAATTTGCACGCCAGAACCGCAAATGGACGTCCACTAGGTGGCGACAGGTGGCCTTTTCAGTCGAACCACGTTTTATGCTCCATTAGCGCATAACGTCTCAAAGTAACATCCTGCTATAATTGTCGGAAGGATCCACGTCGGATAAAGTATTGTTATTGTCTGGAGAACGTTTTCATGGCGGTCCCTGGTTGATCTCATAATTATCTAAGGCACAGTGGATCAACACAAGTATTCACGTCTAAGGGAACCATGCCCACATCTATATGCGGTTTGTTTTTCCTCGTCACGATAACATCTACCAGGAGGGATATGCATATTGTCACATAGCTCACAGTATTCGTGCGTGGTTCGAAGAACACCAGGATGAGTTTGCCGTATTCCCCTGGTCACCAAACTCCCTGGATTCAAAGCCAATCGAGAATCTATCGGACCACCTCGATCGGGTTGTTCGTGTTATGCATTCTCGACCGAGAAACGTAGCGCATCTTGCCATGCCACTGGAGTTTGCATGGCCCCACATCCCTGTTCGTACCTTCCAGAACGTCATTGACACTCTTCCTGCACCTCTCGCAGCCCTCCAAAATGTGATTATTCATAATCTTCACAGGACGTCACATTAATGCGGCTGGGCAGCGTGTTAGCAGCAACCAAGCGATATGAAACGCAGGAGTTGGAACTGTGCACTAATCTGACACAACAAAACTTCTGAACACACAATTTTAACCTGCGTTGACATGGACTGAAAGTTGAAAATTTAGCCGGCCGCTGTGGCCGAGCGGTTCTAGGCGCTTCAGTCCGGAACCCCGTTGCTGCTACGGTCGCAGGTTCGAGTCCTGCCTCGGGCATGTATGTGTGTGATGTCCTAGGCTTAGTTAGGTTTCAGTAGTTCTAAGTCTAGGGGACTGATGACCTCAGAAGTTAAGTCCCATAGTGCTCAGAGCCATTTGAACCATTTTTTTTTCTTTTACTAAACATTACTTCTTCATATTATAGGTGTGAGGAAGGAAGGAAGATTTTGGTTTAGCATCCTGTAAATGAAGAGGTCAAATGGAACATAAGCTCGTGTTGTGAAAAGACCGGAAAGGAAACGGACTGACACCTTTTCAAAGGAACTATCTCTGTGTTTACCGTAAGCGATTTTGGAGATCGCGTACCTGGTTGAGTCTGATGTGTGGGACTTATAGATCTGCTCTCTGACGAACATTTGATCTTGCGCACAGAGAGTACTATTCCAGATTGTAGCGGAATTGATGGCACGGTGATTTTTTCGATCTGACGCAAGTCCGGCAGGACTTTGGCGACGAGGAGGATCTTCCATTGCGCTGACAACAAAGGGGGGCCAGCTGCAAGCAAAGCTGGAGTATCCCAAACGATTTCTACTGTAAGTGGTGGATGAATGGCCTGACTTCGCAGTCATAGAATGTTACTCGCAATTATCACAAGGAAAAATACTGAAACTGCATCCAATAGACATAGGAAGTAAATGTGGGTATCAAATTATGAATCATCACGTCACAAGTGTGTTGAAGCATTGCTCGACCCTGTGTGGACCCTAGTTTTTGATTGAAACTGTTTTCAATAAATTTTGATTGAACAAACACTTTAAATTATATGAGTGGCACACAAATACTGCTGCAGTCACAATGTACACCATGTAATAAAAAGTATTCGGACACCTGGCAGAAAATGACTTACAAGTTCGTGGCACCCTCCATCGGTAATGCTGGAGTTCAGTATGGTGTTGGCCCACCCTTAGCCTAGATGACAGCTTTCACTCTCGCCGGCATACGTTCAGTCGAGTGCTGGAAGGTTTCATGAAGTGCTGCACTGAGGAGAGATATCGATGCCGCTTTGTGAGGCCTGGGACGAAGTCGGCGTTCCAAAACATCCTAAAGGTGTTCTGTAGGATTCAGGTCAGGACTCTGTCAGGCCAGTCGATTAAATGGATGTTACTGTCGTGAAACCACTCCGCCACAGGCCATGCACTATTAACAGCTTCTCGATCGTGTTGAAAGATGCAATCGCCATCCCCGAATTCCCCTTCAACAGTGGGAAGCAAGAAGGTGCTTAAAACATCAATGTAAGCCTGTGCTGTGATAGACACGCAAAACAACAAGGGGTGCAAGCCGCCTCCATGAACAAACGCGAGCACATCATAATCCTCCGAATTTTGCTGTTGGCACTACACATGCTGTCAGATGACGTTCACCAGACATTCGCCATACCCACACCCTGACATCGGATCGCCACGCTGTGTACCGTGATTCGTCACTCCACACAACGTTTTTCCACTGTTCAATCGTCCAATGTTTGCGCTCCTTACACCAAGCGAGGCATGGTTTGGCATTTACTGGCATGATGTGTGGCTTATGAGCAGCCGCTCGACAGCGAAATCCAAGTTTTCTCACCTCCCGCCTAACTGTCATAGTACTTGCAGTGGATCCTGATGCAGTTCGGAATTCCCGTGTGATGGTCTGGATAGATGTCTGCCTATTACACATTACAACCCTCTGCAACTGTCGGCGGTCTCTGTCAGTCAACAGATGAGGGCGGCCTGTACACTTTTGTGCTGTACGTGTCCCTTTACGTTTCCACTTCACTATCACATCGGAAACAGTGGACTTAAGGATGTTTAGGAGTATGGAAGCCTCGCGTACACACGTATGACACAAGTGACAACCAACTACGTGACCATATTCGAAGTCCGTGAGTTTTGCAGAGCGCCCCATTCTGCTCTCTCACGACGTGTAATGACTACTGAGGTTGCTGATATGGAGTACCTGGCAGAAGGTGGCAGTACAGTGCATCTAATATGAGAAACTTATGTTTTTGGCGGTGGCCGGATACTTTTGATCACATAGTGTATATGTCAAACCGGAGATGAAGCTTACAGTAAACACATACTAACCTAGTTTACCTGGAACTTAACGGAGTAACGATGATTTTGATTACCACTACTCTCTTAAATTGACTGAGCTCAAAGCAGTACACTGAAACATGTACCACGATGCCAGTAAGTGTTGACTAAACTTTTATATTCTCTGCACATATATCTGCGTTAGGTGTCAAACGACAGAATGTGCTGAAAAAGGACACAACTTACATCGGTCGTAATTCGACTTTGGTCAGTGTTACATAAAAAAAATATGCACCACACAAAAGAGCAAGAATTTGTGCACTGTTTTGATGTGACATATTCCGAGTATTAGTTTGATGCACCTCTCCATGCTACTCTATTCTGTGCAAGCCGTTTCATCTCCGAAGAACTACTGAAACCTACGTCCATATCTGCCTGCTTTCTGTATTCATCTCTTGCACACCCTCCACAATCTTTACCCCCTACATTTCCTTCCAATAGTAAACTTCTGATTCCGTAAAATGTCAGAATGTTTGCTATTAATCGATCCCTTCTTTTAGTCAAGTTACGTCACAAAGTTATTTTCTCTCGAATTCTATTCAATAGCTCTTCATTGGTTACTTGATATACCCAAGGTATCGTAGTGGTTAGCCCACTGAACACACATTATAGAGGGAAACGGTTCAAATCCTCATCTGACCATAGAGATTTAGGTTTTCCGCGAATTCCGTAAATCGTTTAAGGCTGATAGCGGAATGTTTTCTTTGAAAGGGGAGGACAGATTTTCTTCTCCATTAACGCTCCTTCTCTAAGATCGCAATGACGACCAAACATTTAACTTTAATTTTCCTTCCTGTAACACCACATTTCAAAAGCTTCTCTTTGCTTCTTGACCCAGCAGTTTGTCCTCCACTTTTCACCTTCGTACAAGGCTACAATCGATGCAGATTCCTTCAACAAAGACTTCCTAGCACTTACAATTTTGTTAGATGCCAAAAAATTGCTCTTATTCAGAATTTGTTGTCTTGCCATTACCAGTCTACGTTTCATATCGTCTCTACTTTAGCCATCATTAATTATTTTGCTGCCCAAATAGCAAAACTGATCCACTACTTTTAATGTTTGATTCCCTAATCTAATTCACTCAGCATCGCCTGATTTAATCTGGCCGGATTCCATTATCATTGTTTTGCTTCTGCTAATGTTCATCTTATATAATCCTTTGAAAACACTGTCCATTTCGTTCAACTACTCTTGCAAGTTCTTTGCTGTATCTGACAGAACTACAATGTCATCCGCAAAACTCAAAGTTTGGTTTCTTCTCCGTGTACATTAATTCTTTTCCCAATATTTCTTTGGTTTCCTTTACTGTTTGCTAACTGTACAACAGTAATTGGCTACAATGCTGTCTCGCTGGCTTCTCAACCATAATTTCTAATCATGTTTTGCAGTGAGCATGGTCAAAAGCTTTCTCCAAATCTACAAATGGTACAAAGGAGAGCTTCTTAAAAAAAAAGCATGCCTCCTAAGAGAAGTCATAGGGTTAGTATTGTCACTCGTGTTCCTGCATTTCTCTGGTACCAAAATTGATGTTTCGCGAGCTCGGCTTCTAAAAGTTTTTCCATTCATCTGTAAATGATTCGTGTCAGTATATTGCAATGTGATAATGCGGTAATATTCACACCTGTCAGCATCTGCTTTCTTTGGAATTGGAATTATCATATTGTTCTTAATGTCTGAGGATATTTCGACTGTCTCATTTATGTCATGGCTGATACCTACAAGGATACCAGTAGTTCTAAGTGAATGTCATCTACTCCAGGGGCTTTTTTTCAAGTTAGGTAGGTCTTGCAGTGCTTCGTCGAATTCCCCTCGCAGGTATCATAGTTCCTGTCTCTTCCTCATCTACTCCATTTTACCTTTCTATGATACTACTTTCATTTCACTTGTATAACCTCTCTGTATGTTCCTTCCACCTTTCGTTTTCTTCTTCTTTGCTTAGTTCTGGTTTCGCACCAGAGCTTTTGATATTTATATAGCTGCTTCTCTTCAATTTCTTCAATTTTTCTGTCGGTGGCATCTATCCTTCTACTAGTTATACGTGCTTTCTCTAGCAATATGTGCTTACCATTTAACATTTTCTGTCAACGTCTTTTTTACACATCTAGTTATACGTGCTTGCTCTAGCAATATGTGCTTAGCCATTTCACATTTTCTGTCAACGGCTTTTTTAGACATACGTATTCCCTCTCATCTGCCTCATTTGCTGCATTTTTAAATTTTCTCCTTTCATGAAATAGATGGAATATCTCCTGTGATATCTAAGAATTTACACTAGGTCAAGACTTTTTGTCTACTGGATTCTCTGCTGCATTTAGTATTTCATCTCTGAAAGCTACTCATTAGTCTCGTACTGTGTTTCTGTTTCCTGTTTCAGTTAATCGTTGCCTAATGCTCCCTTTGCAGCATTAATTACCTCTCATTGTTTCAATTTATCCAGGTGTCTTTTTCAAACTTTCGTACCTTCTTGTAATTCCTTCAGAACATACTTAAGTACATATAAATTTTTGTTGATAATTTATTTTATACATTGTGAATGATGATACCGTATTATATTTTCATAAACATTCATTATAGTATGTGTGCCATAACTGTCTGCAAGACCGAAAAATGACCAGCGAGGGAAGGCGCTCATTTCAGTTCGTTTAATTTTGAGAGAATCAATCTATATCCAACGAGGATCATTGTAAGCGTTTTTGTAACGTGTGATTTCGTTCTCTATGAGGTACATAGAGGGGACTGCTGCGCCTCATCATCTTTTTCGCTCAGTCGCTCCTGCGAAGAGCTGTTAATGAGTCTAGATAGCGTTCGGATGACAGTTGAAGTTCCCTAAGATGCAGAACAGCTCCTCCACTTACACACTGAAATTTTATAGATGATAGACGTCGAGCAGCAAATGAGGACTTCGTTAATTTCACACTGCAGCCGAGCGATTTATGCTTTCGCAAACGCAGTACATTCAGCGTAATGCGAATGTTTTTATTTTTATTTTCGTTTTTTTTTCATTTTTTGTCAGGAGGAACTTAAGTGGACAGTGAAACATCATCACTCACGATTTTTACAGTTACGTTTAGATGGAAGTTGGACGTTGTTTTTGCTACAGAGTTATCTGCCTTATCTGCGGAATCTGACAAACATTATTCGCCATTCATGCCATCTCAATTGCACGTAGCAACGATTTCAATTGTTCAGCTATAGGTGGAAACCGACACGCGTTTAGTAATTTTATGTAATGCCATTTCCCTTCTTTGTGTTTTATTGTGAATACAGTACTCATTTTTGAACTTGACTTCGTCTTTGTGTGACAACATTACCTCCTATGTTGATTCCACTTATTTTCTCATTTTGTTCAGCCTGTTTTACTGTGTGTTTACCACTGCAGTATAGGTGGACTTCATGTGTTCAATAGGCGCTTGATTGGGATCTATCATAGATAGTCGGGACCGATATTAGGGCAGAAATGCAGGGGCTGACGACCCACCTCTACGACTGCAGAGCTGCGCTTTGACGCTAGCGTCGTTCACTGGCCCGGACTCCAGTAATCCTAGTACTAATCTGAGAACACGGATGCAAATTGTCGTGATTATTTTGTCAAGTAGGGTGATTAGGCTTGCATTTCGCGGTCTCTGTTCCGGGATTAAGTCATCCCACAGTGCCGCAACGATTACAACTCAAATAATGCATTCTGCGTGGGGGTTCGCGAGCTGTAACATATTATACAGCAGCTGCGCAGTGAACAGCCTAAGTAAGATTGCAGTTATTGCGATTATATAAGGACGTGGAAGGATGTCACCGGGAACTGCACACAGCAGTCACCGGCCGTAGGTGCTACCCAGTAGCAGGTAGACATCGTGGAGGCAGCTAAGATAACGGAACATCTCGTAAGTATTGCCGCCTATAGCGTAAATGTAAATTGGTTTTTATAGTTATCTTCAGACCTGAATTATGAGGAAGTGATTAGATAATTATCATGCGTTTGTGGGTCAGAGAAATCGAGTAGCGCTAAATCAGGACACGGGAGCAAAGCAACTCATCCACTCTCAATTATAATGCAGTTAATGAGAACATTATTTGTACAAAAGGGTGGTACTGAAAATAAAATTGGTGGGGCAGAGCTGAAAGTAGAAAATTATATGGATAGTTTAGAGAATTAAAAATGTACTTGGATAAATCGGAGAGATAACTACGGAGAAGTAGAGTGAGTTAGAAACAAAAATGAGTCGACTTGCTTCCGAAATCAGGCAGGTAAAAATTCAAGTCGATGATGCAGAAAAGATCTGGTGGGTCGTGTAGGTAATCTGAGGAGTGATCAGGGTGGCAGTGCTGATATGACCGAGCAGAAGCGGACTGAGTAAGATCACAAAGCTATTGATGTGATTGTGAAGGATGTGGGAGAATATCGTGACGAAACACAAATTTCCAGAAGCAGTCTCAAAGTGGAAATCAGCATGGAGACTGCAAACTCAAATGGCTCTGAGCACTATGGGACTGCCGGCCGCGGTGGCCGTGCGGTTCTAGGCGCTGCAGTCCGGAAACGCAGGACCGCTACAGTCGCAGGTCCGAATTCTGCCTCGGGCATTGATGTGTGTGATTTCCTTAGGTTAGTTAGGTTAAAGTAGTTCTAAGTTCTAGGGGACTGATGACCACAGATGTTAAGTCCCATAGTGCTCAGAGCCACTATGGGACTTACCATCTGAGGTAATCAGTCCCCTAGAACTTAGAGCTACTTAAACCTAACTAACCTAAGGACTTCACAGACATCACTGCCCGAGACAGGATTCGAACCTGCGACCGTAGTAGTCTGTCGGTTCCGGACTGAAGCGCTTAGAACCGCTCGGCCACCGCGGCAGGTGACTGCAAACTATAAGAAGTAAAGGCAGCGCTTGTTACGACCGCATCGGCTCAAGCGACAGATTTTCTTGTTGTCGCAATGTGCCAACCGGTAGTAGTGATAACTTTGTTGCGGGGATACCAGGTGCAGCAAAGACAACGTATGCTAATCGCCACCTGGACGGCATCGATCTGTAATAGGCAACACCGACGTCTATAATTTCTTAGGCAATAAAACTTTTGGTGAATGTTTAATCTCAAGTTTTGGGGTGATGCGAGGCAGACTAGTTTGCAAAATGAATTTTTGAATCGTCCTGTGGCTAGAAGTGGTCAGGGCGCTATGAAGAAATTTTTTTGTGAAAGATTTAAAACAGCTCATGCAAAAGAGCATGACAATAGAAGCCTTAACGGAAATATCAGGTCTGAAAAGTCGACTATCGGAGAATTTTCTGTGGGATCTGGTGCGTCTGGCTGACTCAGTAGATGCTTTTGAAGGTTTTATTGAGAACTTGGACAATGCGTTATAAGGAAATCACGTTGTCTAAATAATAATAATGATAACTTGCGTATTACGGAGGAGAAGCACTGAAATGAGAATAATCAACTAGTATGATGCGAAAACAAAAAGGAGCGATTATTCGCAGAGAAAGGGGAATTTTAACCAGAATTCGAAAGACAATAGATACAATAATGATGGGATCGGGCAGAACAGACAGAAAAGCGATGATCTCAGAGATCTGCAATAGGGAAACGAACTTGGGCTATACCATTAATTCGGAAATGGGGAGGTAAGTGGGCGAGAAGAGGGGCCACGAGAAAGGCTGGAAACAAAAATAAGAACAGAGGGGAGCAACCAGAGCAAATTTATGATATGGAGATAATTTTGAGCGACAGGTAGTTTCGAGGAGGGTGGAGAAATGAAGCTAGCAGTAGAACAAAGAAATTAGTGAAAAAATGTCATAATTTTAAAAATGATCGACTGTTTAGTAATTCAGGAGAGGCTACTGAAAACTGTGTAGAATTAAGTGCAGAATTTTGTGTTCTGAATCGGTGACGTTCGTGAAATTGACCGATGTGAGAATCAAGTATGTGGTTGCATCAGAAGAGATGGGGTGTCGTAGTAATTTTAATGTGGGATGGATGATGGATGATAACAAAGAGAACGTGATCTGTATGGAAATTAAACTATCATGAGACTGAAGCATGAGCTACGCGACCGGCAGGTTTGCTGGGTGGCCTTCAAAGTGTGAAGATATTGCAAAAGGTGCAGAACTTTCAAATAATGTTTGTGATGTGTATGGTAGTTTGTTAAATACTGCATTAGATTTCTCAGAGGAAAGTATCTGCATATGGCCGTCTGTAGTGGACGAGCGGTTCTAGGTGCTACAGTCTGGAACCGCGCGATCTCTACGGTCGCAGGTTCGAATCCTTTTTCGGACATGGATGTGTGTGATGTCCGTAGGTTCGTTAGGTTTAAGTAGTTCTAAATTCTAGGGGACTGATGACCTCAGCAGTTAACTCCCATAGTGCTCAGAGCCATTTGAACCATTTTTTATCTGCATATGTGTTTCTGTAGAGGGATGTGAGCCCATATGTTGGGTGGTAATGCAGATTCTATACAGTAATGAAACGAGGAATACGATTTTAGTGTGAACGATTGGAAGTCATGATTGTCAATGAACGAACTATGTATCCCAGGTTGGCGACAGTACAAAAAGTGCCAAATAACTTGGGAGCTGGAGCTACGCTAAGTGTGAAGCATGCGCTAAAGAAGTGTACGGCAGTTCTGTTATTTTACTGAACGTTTGAGCTTTATAAAGAGAATTCCTGCCATCATTTCGTGTGTGGTTAAGTTCAGTCATGATTTTAGTTCTGATGAATTAGGTCAGGTGAACCAACAGTATTAGGCACCTAATATAGATATGCCCAAAAATTGTAATGTTCCTAGGAGATTAAAAAATGCGTTGTGACTTTGTTTGGATGTCCTACTTCGTATGACAGCGAAATTCCTCTGCTCCATCTACGTGATAATGCAAAGAGTACCCCACTTTAAGTCTCAAACTAAGCATCTCTGCCTAATTCATGTTGCAATCATTATAAAAAAGAAACTACACACAGTTGAAAATAGATCATGAAACTAATACATATATGTAAAATAAAGGTTCTCTCTTTGAACTAAACATGTTGCATAAATTCTTCAAGAATAAAAACTGCGTTTTCTAACATATGCTAGCTAACGTTTTCTGAATGAAAAGCAACGTTAACATCAAGTACTATCGTTTATCCTGGCCTGGTGTAAAATATAGAACTACCTTAGTCTGTAACGAACAGCTGATGTGCACAGATTTTAATAAAATCTGGTATTGGTACAACATCAGCATGTGTTGGCTCCGTGGTGTCCAGGTCAGTTTCTCTCACCTACACTGATCGCGCACCTTCTGTCAAGGCACTCAGCTTGTAATGAGGCGTGGTGGCTCTTATAGTCAAGATGTAATAGATTTTACACACAAAAAAATCATAAGAGGATTTTCCTCCAGTTGCAGTCCTTATCCTACGACCCAGCAAAGGCTGTTAATACCCCACCCTCGCTTTTCTTTTTAAATCAATTCTTTAGGGGGACAGTAAGAAAAAGCGAACATACAGCGAATATAACCAGACTATTAAAGGAAATCGATACACTGTCGTTGGAAACATATGTACTAAGGGTGTGGAAGGTTGGACATACGAAACTGGGGGGCATTTGTTAGAGGAAAGACATATATATAGACAAATATAGAGAAGAAAATATACATCAAATCATTGAAATTAATAAAACTAGTGTAAAACAAGGGGTGCAATTGGACTGTGTTGGCTGTAATGCAATCCTGTATGGTAAGGGTAAAGGAACAAGAGCCTTTCATTTTTCTGTGATGGGAGTGGAAGAAAAGACAACCACAGGAGGAATGAGACAAGCTATGAATCATGAAATGTTATTACAATTTCAGAGTGACATCAGTAAGTTGTCTAATTGTTCAGGGCCTGGTATAAAATACGTGATACTAAGAACCAATTTCTCGATGCAGGGTCGAACAAATATAAACTGTAAATACAGACCTTCAGAATTAAGTAGCGGTTGGAGTTCAAAACGAATGAGAGTCCAAAGGCTAGGTGCTTCTCACAGGGCACTATATCAAAGTCCCGTTGTGGATCTTGAAGAATTACAGAGAAGAGGGGTTAATCCTCACTATAAAAAATCAAGTTATTTAATTAATTTTATGTTTGTTGGATGGTACATGTTGCATTCTTGGTACACACCGAAACTCTCGCACCACACTTCCGTTGTATGATGATAGAGGAGCTTAAACAAAATGTTGTTGTCCCTTAATGAACTGCAGTATCGCACGGTAGATTATTTTCTACATCTGAAGGGGAGAAACACTGCAACAATTCCAGTTCGAGTTCGGTCCGGCACACAATTTTAATCTGCCAGGTAGTTTCACTGCAACAATTCATGGTGAGTCTTTGACAATGTACAGCAGTAATACATCATGACGTGGCACTGTGAGTAGATGGTGCAGATGCTTTCATTATGGTAAAACAAATCCGAATGATGACGAATAAAACGACAACCATGTATCTCGTAAGAACTGGGAATCGAAACAGATGGACTTGGTACTCGAAAATAGTCTATCGCACTCAGACCAACAGTGGAAAAGAACAAATTCGACGTGGATCCGTTTTCAACACCCCCATTTTGAACATCACGAAAGTCACCACCCAGTGGGCTTCTGCTACTGCACACACCCATTCAAATAACCCAACAAACCGAGGCACCATCAGGAATGTTGCAGCTGTGTCAGACCAATCCAGTGATTGATTTTGTTGCTTCATTATTATGGATAATTGCCCGATATCTCACCAACAAACAAATGAGCAAAGGACGCAGTGGAAACATGTGGATACACCTCCTCTGCAAAAGTCAAAGACCTAACAATGATTGGTCAAAGAAATTAAGTTTTTTTTCTTTTTCGGATGCGGCGGGGAGGGAGGGCTGCCATGGTGTGATTGTATTTATAAGAAAAAACCGTTACAGGTGCATACTTCTGAAATGTCCTGACGAGGTTACTGTAGCCTGTCGAGACGAAGCACCACGGGGAGCTGTACAAGGAAGTGTCTTTGTTTCGCAGTCATTTGAGTAAGTACAGTGGCATGGACACAGCGGTTGGCGAGAACAGTCCCTACCACAAAGGAATAGAGAAGTAAAATTTATTCTCTAATTTCGATCACAGATTCGGACTCCTGAAACAATTCCGAATATTCTGATATTAAATTCAAACCGTCAGTTGATTAATTTGGTCGCCGAATTTAATTACCATTTTTATGCTATTAAATTAATCTTGCTAGGTCTGCAAATACCACCGATATACTGCCTGCATAGATCATCAGTTGGCGGAAGCAGGGTAATTTTTTGACATTCCTAGTTTAATTAACAGAGAAATCGCCCAAGGTAGCGAGGTCCAGCAAAGTTCCCTGTCCGCTATTAACAAATTTAAGTTGAAGCCACTTGGTGGAGGAGGCATACGTGGTCGTCCCTCGTTTTCAACTAACTGGCGCCCAAACAGTTGTCCCAACCTGAGAAGCAAATAGATCGAGCCACTACCGCATATAAGCTGCACTAACGGTTCGTTTCCACCCTCTCTGACAACGGCTAAGTGTACTTGGCTGTTAACTGCAGGCACATGTCTAGATACTGCATCAGAGACTATCAAACAGCATGGAGAGTTACTCTCGACCCCCATTCAGTTGCAGTTTTAAACGAGTCTACATCGTGAGAGTCATCACGCTGCAGTTACCGCCATTTTGTTGCAAGTGTTGCTTTCCATTACACTGGGAGAAAACCTGTGATGAGCTACACACGATACGTTCGTCACTATATGCAGTAGGAAGGGTGCCGCAGCTACAGTGGTTGTGATTGCTATCGCGAGATCTGGAGCGCCAGATAGCGGCATTGCAAATCCACATCTCGTAACGTGGTAACCACTAGAGCCCGACCTCTGTTTTCTGTGATATTACATGTTACCATGTTTGAGTTCTGATATAATCCTGCTTCAATGAGGTTTACTTTCCACGCTCTTATATATGGAACTATTTGTAACTTGCAACTTGTCCTGCAGCATGTCAACTGCTCGCCAAGAGGCTATTGTTTGTAACCGATACCTTAAGGAAGACGTCTTGACAGGGCTGCCTTGTATTTCTGTGTTCATTTATAAACACGTGCCTCCATTACCAGAATTTGCTTTCGTTGGTCTATAGCTTCTCTGCTGTCCATCTTTTGTTTAATTAATTCATTACTAGCTGACGAAACCCTGTGGTAGGTGAGGAAATCCGACGCTTGTACGGTCCAGCGACCGGAGCTCAGCAGCTGAGTGATCTGTTATGGAACAATGACAGTTAGTGCATCTCCGAAAGCCATTCATTCCATCTTTCCACAAAAATTTTCTTCCATGACAATGCTGCTGCAGTCATACAAACTATTTTTTTCGGCAATCAGAATGGGCCTCACACTGATATCCTGTCATTTTACCCAACATTTTCTTGTTTCCTTGAGGGACTTAAAAATTGTGTGACAGGCATTTTCAAAAACACGAAGAGGTGATGTTCGACGTGGAACTTTTCTTGAACTGCCAAATTGCAGACATCTACAAGTGAAGTCTGCGCCAACTCATTCAGCTTGGAGAAAAATGTGTCGTATAGAAGCGTGACTATGTAGAGAAGCCCTAAAATCGTAATCATGTTTCATCGTCGCCACGTAATTTTTCGAGATGATAAATAAAACTTTATAACTACTTTATTCCTCGCAAGAAGAATCCAAAACCAAGCTCGTTGGACAATAAATTTTGTCTTTTACATGAGTAGCATGCTGAGGAATATGTATAACCTTGAATTGAACGTGTTAGAGTCGACGGAATAATTACGATGTTTTTTTTGTATAAAACAAAGGAAGTTCCTTTAGAGTCTTTCTTGCTACCTCTCCTTCTTCGTTGATGTATGTAAGAACACCATTTTCGTGAATAATAAGGTTAGTATTAGTTAAAATCATTTATTATTTCATTGAATATGTACCTTAACCACCGTCTGTTACCTGCACATTTATTCTATGTTTCAGTGGTTTATTTCCACTACGAAGCGGAAGTTTGATAATGCGATCTATGTAATGCATATTTTCACCTTTTTTCTTAGAACCTGAACACTGTTATACGAAGTCCGGTTATTCTTGCTACACGCTGCGACATACACTATCCAATTGTGGTGCATTTTAACACGATCAACCATTGCCTAACGTATCGCATTCCTACAGCAATCTCTGGATCTGGTTTCATCGTAACAAAGAATTTAAAAGGTAAGAACGCGCAGATTCAAGTTCAGTGTTCAGTTTTGTTTAAATCTTATCTCAGCTGCAGACTAAGCATAATCGTTTTTACTCCCGTTTTACATTTTGTGGCTCTATCTGATCTTAGAATAAGTAATATGCTAAAATAAAATGCAGTCTAGGATTCCAGCTTAATTTTGATCAATATTGCCATTCAAGAGGCATTCCTCGTAGGTAGAATGGGATGCTGGAAACATCTGCTGCTGTCCTTGAAAAGGGCATGATAGAAAAATAAACCGATACTAATCTGTTTATCTAGAACAGGCAGATGAAGACTGTAATTTTAGCAAGATAATGCACTAGCCAATTGCACATTATTATTTCTAAGTGGTTCTACAACAGCTCTGGCTGGCTGGAGTGGCCGTGCAGTTCTAGGCGCTACAGTCTGGAGCGGAGCGACCACTCCGGTCGCAGGTTCGAATCCTGCCTCGTGCATGGATGTGTGTGATGTCCTTAGGTTAGTTAGGTTTAATTAGTTCTAAGTTCTTGGCGACTGCTGACCTCAGAAGTTAAGTCGAATAGAGCTCAGAGCCATTATAACAGCTGTTGTGGTTGGCAGGAGAGCCAACACCGTGCTACTAGAGGAGGCCGAAAGGCACGCGTTTTAGCTCACGCAGGCTGGCGTGAGGTCTGGAACAGAACAAGGAAATTAGAATTTAGGAAAACGGACGTAGCTGGTGGAATACTTAACTTTAATCCATTAATGACGAACGTCGGTTTTCACGGTACATGATTTACAATATCAATAGTAACTGATAATGGCGCCTTGCTAGGTCGTAGCAAATGACGTAGCTTAAGGCTATGCTAACTATCGACTCGGCAAATGAGAGCGTATTTATTCAGTGAACCATCGCTAGCAGAGTCGGCTGTACAACTGGGGCGAGTGCTAGTAAGTCTCTCTAGACCTGCCGTGTGGCGTCACGCGGGTCCGACGTATACTACCGGACCGGGGCCGATTTAAAGGCTACCACCTAGCAAGTGTGGTGTCTGGCGGTGACACCACAACAACTCTACCCTTAGACAGCGGAACACATTTCATCTATATCTACATATACATATATACTCTGCAGGTCACTGTAAACTGCATGGTACCACGAGTTTGAGTTTGTTCCCATTCGAATTGCCAACAGAGCGCTGGAAGAATGATTGCTCAAATACCTGTGTGCGCGCCATAATTAGTCTAATTTGTCTTCATAATCCATAAGGGAGACGTACGTAGAGGGATGAAGAAAATCTCTAGATTCCTCGAGTAATATTGGTTCTCGAAACTTCTTGAGTGCGATAATATTGGCGTCTGTCTTCAAGTGTCTGCCCGTCAGGATTTTCAACATTTCCTTGACACTCTCTTGCAAACATAGTGAAGGCGTTCTTTATGTTCGTTAAACGTCTCGCGTGAATCCTATCTGGTATCGGTCCCACACTCGTGAGTGATAAAATTGAAAGCAGTCGTCTTTGTACCCAGTGTCCCAGTACCCTGACAATCCATCGAAGTCTGTCACTTGCCTCACGTGCGACTGGTCCTGCATGATCGTTTCATTTTGCGTCCCTACAAACTGTTATACCCGACTGTTAACACAATTCGACTGACTCCTGTTATGTTGCATTGATCTTGTAATCATAGAATAGTACTTTTCTGTTTTTTATGAAGTGCATAATTTTACAATTCTGAACATCTGAAGCAAGTTGCCAGTCTTTCCACCGGTTTGAAATGTTATCGGAATCTGACTCGATGTTTCTGCAGTTTTTCAATATTACTTCATTATGCGACGCCATACTGGAAGTAGTGTGTAACAGTTTTTTTATATTAAAACTCTTAAAAACGTTTAAGCCAAACAAAAAATTTTTACATTCTTTATCTTTATTTATCGCGTCTACATTCTTGAACCCCTCGGCCGCTAGATGGCTCTGAATTGTAGAGTGTAACATGGCGGTGTGTAACGTAACTATGTCGGTACTAGAGAATCAACGTGCTGTAATAGAGTATCGAATTCGAAGAGTTCGTCCACACGTGGGGCACCCTCTCCTTCATCACGAAAATGCCAATCCAAACAGGAGCGCTGCGGCATCTGCAACAATCCGACACTTTTGGTTCACTGTCAGCGATCATCCTCCATACAGTACAGACTTGGCCCCATCCGATTTTCATCTGTTTTCAAAATTTAAAAAATACTTTCGAGGACTTCACGTTGATAGTGACGAAGTGGTGAAAGCACTATTGAGATTGTGGCTTCGTGAACAAAGATAATCATCGTACGGTGACAGTATCAACAAAGTGGCCTCTCTTTGGGAGAAATGGGTTCGTCACCGAGGTCACTATGTTGAGAAATAGATATTTACATATGAAGAATAGTAGTGTGTTAATAACGTTTGTTTTATTTCAAATGCTTTAAGAACTTTCACAAAAAAGACCATTTGGAGTCATTTCTTTTCAGCACGTCCTCGTAGATAACAGCATCATCTCCAAAAAGCCTCAGGTTACTAACAATATTCTCTGCCGGGTTATCCAAATACGATAGGAACGATAATGGTCTGACTACACTCCCGGGAATTCGCCTAAATATACTTCTAGATCTCCTAGATCTAGGAGTGTCTTACGTCGTTCATCGAAGTCGCAGCAGTGCTTTTACATTTCGCGGCGTGCGGTTGCAGCTGTAATACTAACAAAGTTGTTTGTATGCTGTATTAGAATATTAAATTTAGTAGTTTTTAATGGTTCATCCATGTATAAGCAGTGTGTTTACATTTCGCGGAGTGCAGTTGCAGCTGTAGTGTTTCTTAAGTTCTGACGAAGTTTTTTATGCACTGTTATTCAGTTATTAAATTTAGTAGTTTTCAACGATGCCTCGTGCTGTTTCTGGCGAAATAAAGGTTTAATAAACTTTCGGAAACTTTCGCCCACTATGTCTCATACAGTTGTCTGCTCGTTGAAGTCATTTATTAAATTTACTGCGGTAGTTTTCAGCTGATGTTCATTATTGTTTATAGTGAAATACAGTATTTCAGTAAAGCTTTCGTTTACTGTGTTTAATTTCATTGAGTGTTCCAGTGGACGTTTCGATTTTTAGCTTTAGATAGTAAATTGTGTTAGTTTTTATGGTATTTGTATTAGTAGTGGTTTAGTAGTATTAATGAAAGTAGTTGCTTTCTTAGTAGACAGCTAAATTCGATATCATTATTGTTAGTCCTTTAAACAGTTCAACTGTTGTAACTGAACTTATGTAACGTAGACATATAGTTTTTTCAGTAACTATTTAGTGAGAAATGTGGGCTTCATCGTAGGTTTGTGAATGCGTTACGGTGTGAGATTTCTTCAAAGTATTTCCATTGGAGGGATTGCAGTGGGGAAGACAGTGGGCATTCTAGCGAGATCCACTCCTGGAAATGCAGACTTTGTAGAAGAAATAAGTTGATAGAGGGGCAGGAGCTTAAGATCTGGTGGCCACCCCATCTATCCCGCCCCCTGCTCGAGTTGTTGCAAAAGTTTGAAGCCCACATAATTGGTCACAACGTACCAGATACTGTGAAAAGCCAATAATTTCTCTCAACAGTAGGAAGTGCAGCGTTTAAGCTTCTGAAAAAACTGCTCTCTAACGCCACTGCAAGTGAACTTTCGTATAAACAGGTTGTAGATTCGCTAACTAACTATTGTGACCAACAAGTGAATGTGATAGACCAACAAGTGGATGGGATAGTGGCTAGGTGTCAATTCTTTAATTGTAAAAAACGGCCAGAACTTATCGCGTGTGGGTAACAGAGTTCCAGGGTATGACCAAGAAATGCAACTCAAATGTGCTTGTGGTGCTTTATACTCAAAGTGTGTGGGAAATATTATGGGGCTGAAGTGCTAAGGTCATCAGTCCCTAAGCTTACACACTGCTTAACCTAAATTATCCTAAGGAAAAACACACATACCCATGCCCTAGGGAGGACTCGAACCTTTGCCGGGACCAACCGGACAGTCCACGACTGCAGTCGTAGACCGCTCGGCTAATCCCGCGCGACGTGCTTTATACTCAGATGTTGTATTACATGATGCGATTGTGTACTATGTCACTGATTTCAGTCTCACAGAACAGATCTTGGAAAAGTCCGAGCCATCATTTCAGCAAGTAGTGCAAATACTAGATCAGGACCATTCAGGTGGTCTGTCGACTGATAAATTTGAGCAGTCACCAATTTGTCAGGTTGACTCCCTTGTTTACAACAGTCCCATTCGGAGGCAGGAGCTTGCGCTTGCCATGCCATGTAAACAGCTCTCCACGCCGTGTAAACAGCTCACTAAACAGATGGCTACACAGGCGAACAGAATTAAGTCATGTCCTTGGTGTTATTCACTGTTCTTCCCGACAAACAAAGTGTTATGCTTGTGGCGAGAAAGGGCACCTACAATTCGTGCAACGGGACAAATACAAGAATTCGGCCCACTCTCCAAAATCTAGTCAAAAGGCCCATGTCATTAATGCAGTTTATTCAAAGTCTGCAACAGGTGTTAGCAAAAGTAGCAACTGAGCAATTTCTTCAGTCCTACACTAGTCCAACAAACGTTTTGTTCATTTGCTTCCATGTGTGAAATTTCAATGGCTCTGCTACATTGGTGAATCGTCACACATTTGAAATGTCAGACTCCCCACGCCTCTTTAAAACTAGCACACACCTGGCGGCTCATAATGGATAAGACATTCCCGTTCTCAGAAAATGTACTTTGCCTGACATGTATCACTCGCATATGCGAACAGTGACTTTTACGGTGCTACAATCACGTGATTGTGAGAACATATTTGGTCTTGATTGATTTGATTTGTTTGGCTTTAACATTCAAGACAATGTGTTGTCAGTGTCTGGATTCCACGCAAAAGACAGTGTAGTTAGCTTGCTGAAAGAGTTCCCAGAACTCTTTTCTGAAGGTTTAGGTAAGGCTAGCAATTTTGTTGCGCATATTAGTTCGAAAGACAGTGCTCAGCCGAAATTT
The DNA here is from genome assembly GCF_023897955.1 of Schistocerca gregaria. Lineage (NCBI taxonomy): Eukaryota > Metazoa > Arthropoda > Insecta > Orthoptera > Acrididae > Schistocerca > Schistocerca gregaria. The sequence continues at coordinate 679,942,091 of NC_064921.1, forward strand.
TGCCAGGTCAGACCTGTTCGCATTGCATTACAGGACAAAGTCGCTGCTGAAAAAGAATTGCAAGATAGCGGAAATATTGCGCTCCTACAAGCTAGGCAATGGACAAGTCCACCGGTTTTACTCCCCAAATCTTCAGGCCACATTCGCCTCTCTGTTGGCTTTAAGTCTACGGTCAACCCACAAACTTATGCATTGCCACGGCCAGAGGATCTCATGGACAGATTAGGCACTGGTCTCTACTTTCCAAAATGTGATTCGCGCGAAGCGAGTGTCTTCAAATAACACTCAATGAAGAATCTCAAAAGTGTGTGAAGGAATACTCATTTGGGCTTATATAAATATTTGCTTTGCCTTTTGCTGCCTTTTGGCAGAGCTTCCTCATCCGCCATTTTCCAACGGTATTTGGAACAGCTGACTGCTAAGTGACGAACTGCTCAAACTACACTCCTGGAAATGGAAAAAAGAACACATTGACACCGGTGTGTCAGACCCACCATACTTGCTCCGGACACTGCGAGAGGGCTGTACAAGCAATGATCACACGCACGGCACAGCGGACACACCAGGAACCGCGGTGTTGGCCGTCGAATGGCGCTAGCTGCGCAGCATTTGTGCGCCGCCACCGTCAGTGTCAGCTAGTTTGCCGTGGCATACGGAGCTCCATCGCAGTCTTTAAAACTGGTAGCATGCCGCGACAGCGTGGACGTGAAGCGTATGTGCAGTTGACGGACTTTGAGCGAGGGCGTATAGTGGGCATGCGGGAAGCCGGGTGGACGTACCGCCGAATTGCTCAACACGTGGGGCGTGAGGTCTCCACAGTACATCGATGTTGTCGCCAGTGGTCGGCGGAAGGTGCACGTGCCCGTCGATCTGGGACCAGACCGCAGTGACGCACGGATGCACGCCAAGACCGTAGGATCCTACGCAGTGCCGTAGGGGACCGCACAGCCACTTCCCAGCAAATTAGGGACACTGTTGCTCCTGGGGTATCGGCGAGGACCATTCGCAACCGTCTCCATGAAGCTGGGCTACGGTCCCGCACACCGTTAAGCCGTCTTCCGCTCACGCACCAACATAGTGCAGCACGCCTCCAGTGGTGTCGCGACAGGCGTGAATGGAGGGACGAATGGAGACGTGTCGTCTTCAGCATGAGAGTCGCTTCTGCCTTGGTGCCAATGATGGTCGTATGCGTGTTTGGCGCCTTGCAGGTGAGCGCCACAATCAGGACTGCATACGACCGAGGCACACATGGCCAACACCCGGCATCATGGTGTGGGAAGCGATCTCCTACACTGGCCGTACACCTCTGGTGATCGTCAAGGAGACACTTAATAGTGCACGGTACATCCAAACCGTCATCGAACCCATCGTTCTACCATTCCTAGACCGGCAAGGGAACTTGCTGTTCCAACAGGACAATGCACGTCCGCATATATCCCGCGCCACCCAACGTGCTCTAGAAGGTGTAAGTCAACTACCCTGGCCAGTTAGATCTCCGGATCTCTCCCCCATTGAGCATGTTTGGGACTGGATGAAGCGTCGTCTCACGCGGTCTGCACGTCCAGCACGAACGCTGGTCCAACTGAGGCGCCAGGTGGAAATGGCATGGCAAGCCGTTTCACAGGACTACATCCAGCATCTCTACGATCGTCTCCATGGGAGAATAGCAGCCTGCATTGCTGCGAAAGGTCGATATACACTGTACTAGTGCCGACATTGTGCATGCTCTGTTGCCTGTGTCTATGTGCCTGTGGTTCTGTCAGTGTGATCATGTGATGTATCTGACCCCAGGAATGTGTCAATAAAGTTTCCCCTTCCTGGGACAATTAATTCACGGTGTTCTTATTTCAATTTCCAGGAGTGTATTTGGACCATATTGTCGCAGCAGGTCGTACACTTGAAGATCATATTGCAAATTTGTGTGCTTTGTTTCGTGTGTTATCTGATGCAGGACTAAAGTTTAGACTGAACAAGTGTGATCTTTTAAACCTGAGTTGCATAATCTTGGTCATGTCATAAATAGTCAAGGTGTACATCCTCTTCAGTCGCATTTGTTAGCCGTACGAGATTTGCCAGTTCCTCGCAATGTCACAGAATTGCAGTCAGTTTCAGGGAAAATGAGCTGTTATATTCGGTTCATACCGAATGCTGCACAAATCGCAGCTCCATTGCATCGCTTGCGTCTCAAGAATGTCCCATTTGTTTGGATAGATGCGTACCAAGTAGCTTTTCAGAAACTAAAGATACACTGCTGAGTGATCGATGCTTAGTTCACTTTGATCCTGACAAACCAGTTGTATTGCAAGTGGACGCTTCCTCTTACGGAATCGGTACAATGCTTTCGCACAGACTTGGTAATAAATACAGACCTATCGCTTTCGCATCAAAAGTGTTGTCCAAAACTCAGTGTAACTATTCGCAAACTGAAAAAGAGATTTTAGCTATTGTGTATGGTGTCTCCAAATTCCACCAATATTTATGTGGCATGAAATTCTACTTGCTATCTTTGCAGCCCTTGTTTCATCCGACGAAACCGGCTCCTGTACGAACTGCCCAAAAATTCTTCGAACGAAACAGTTAGCACCTCGACACTGTATTTGGCAGGGTATGGACACCCAAATAGAACAGATGAAGTCACAGTGTCATGCATGTGCGGAAAATCAGTCCACTCCACCACAAAAATTCTCTGCTTGGCCTTAGTCACAATTACCATGGCAACTTGTGCACATAGACTTTGCGGGACCTTTTTGGAACCCTCGTTGGTTGATTGTGGTTGACTCGTATAGCAAGTTTCCTATTGCTGTGCCAATGAACTCGACAACGTCACGTAGCACTATTCAGGCGTAGTCCTCTATTTCTTGCCTCGAAGGTTTACCTGTTATCATAGTGTCAGACGACAACACTCAGTTCATATCAAATTAATTTGAAACATTCTGTGAGCGCAATGGCATATAGCATCTAACTAGTGCACCGTTCTATCCACAGTAAAATTGCGGAGCGGAGCGTTTAGTCAGAGCCTTCAAGCAGCAGATGGCCAAACTTCTCTCCGCACACACCAGCGATCAAGCATTGCAATTGTTTCTCACCTCCTATTGATCGCACTCACGAGATGGACGATCGCCGGTAGTATCGGTTCAGGGCCGTCACCATCGGACACTGTTGCACCTGCTCCACCTTCCTCAGCATCCGGCGCCGAAGGAAGTCCGCGAGTACCGCTTCGCAGGTATCAAGTCTTCGTATGAAGCACTAGTGTAACAACTGAATTAACGACATCCAGAGATTTATGGCTCTATATTAAACATCCGTTTGTTGGAAAGATACATATAGGCTGTGAGGATGGCATAATGAAATGCGGAAACTGGTAGCATTCAAAATGAAATAACATCTAAAGTTACACGGAGGTGGTTGACACTGACAATTACTTAACCAGCCGGTGTCCACTGTCCATGATGAACCATCAGAGGTTTTGTGCAGAGTACCGACATGTTGGCTTCGCATGGTCTCCAATCGAGCGCTTGTGGGTCATCATCGGACGACAACTCAAGAGTCATCGACAGGCTGTGTTAACCATCCTTGTAATGACAGACGAAGACCAACGGGCATGGAACTCCCACACTACAAACTGACATCCGGCACCGTACACCACAATGTATGCACGTTTCATCATCATCATCATCATTTAAGACTGATTACGCCTTTCAGCGTTCAGTCTGGAGCATAACCCCCTTATAAAATTCCTCCATGGTCCCCTATTCAGTGCTAACATTGGTGCCTCTTCTGATGTTAAACCTATTACTTCAAAATCATTCTTAACCGAATCCAGGTACCTTATCCTTGGTCTGCCCCGATTCCTCCTACCCTCTACTGCTGAACCCATGAGTCTCTTGGGTAACCTTGCATGGTAGAATTCAACATTCTGGCGGTTATATCCGCTTTAATGTACTAGAATTGCATGTACCAGAAATCCACATTTGCAATGGTTTATCTTGTAGTTAGATTAAACTGTGTTCTTTGAATGTTAGTCAGTTGGATACGTTACCTAGACAATTATATTCCCAAAATTTTAATACTCTACGTTAATTACTTTTTGTTGTTTACCTATTTTCCCGCCAGTGTATTTAGAAGCACTTAGTGACTTGTGTCGATCTTGTTCTCTGGAACTAACGCCAGAGGGGCAATACAGGCAGAAATCCGTTGGCTATGTATGCTGTTACTGATGTCGACGAGCCAGGAGGCGCAGTGGCTAGCACACTCAAGGGATTTATTACTGGGTGAAGCAAGGCCCACAGTGTGATAGGTTTTCTCTCGGTTTCCTAAATATCTTTAGGCAACTGACGGGATAGGTCCTTTGAAAGAGGCCCGACGGAGTACCGTCACTAAACTTCTCTTTCCCGAGCCTTCGATTTGCCTATAATGACTTCGGCACCGATGGAGCTTTGATGTTTTTCCTTCTTCGTTTTCTTGCCACTGAAGGTGTGTGTCTTCTTTCCTTTTCTTGCCACTGATAGCATGTTAAGAGAGGATTATGACTGTAACTGATTAATCTCCTTGACTCTTGTGCCAAAAAGCTCCTCTTCCATTATTGTATTCAGTAAGTGGTATTTTCCGTACACTATATATGCTATCATGACACCATGTACGGCATATCTGAACAGACTATATCCCGAGCTGATTTACGACTGCGATCTCTGATGTCTCCACTAAACGAGAGCCCACGATCTTCCCTTGTTCAAACTGTATGAGATCCGACATACGACTGACCAACACAACGCTTTCACGGCCACAGTCTCATTGGTGGTTGACAATACTTGTTGACGGGATATAATGGAAGAGGAAAGAAAAATAAAACGTCATCATATTACACTGTACATATTTAGTATGGTAATTAGTTCTGGATCACTTTATTCGGACCGATTGTGGTGGTGCACTGGGTAGCACACTGGACTCGCATTCGGGAAGACGACGGTTCAATCCCGCGTCCGGCCATCCTGATTTAGCTTTTCCGTGATTTTCCTAGATCTCTTCAAGTAAATGCTGGGATGGTTCCTTCGAAAGGGCACGGCAGATTTTCTTCGTCATCCTTCCCTATTCCGAGCTTGTGCTCCGCCTCTAACGACCTCGTTGTCGACGGGAGGTTAAAAACTAATCTCCTCCTCCTCCTCCACTTCAGTCGCTATAGAAACTAACTGTGAACGTGAAGCCTAAATGGGAGGAAGACGCAAGAGAGAAAACCACATGTACACTTGCCGTATAGTTGCGCAAATTTGACCTAATAATAGTGTGATAGGTTGAAAATTACCATGGACTGGTGGACCACGGTCGTCTTGGACAATAACAATGGACTGGCCAACATCCGTGCTTTTAAAGGACATAGCTAGTTTGAAACAACAGTGGTTGGTAAGGATGACGCCACAGGTTTGTAGTTCTACTAGTTCAAGACTACCAGTTTTTGCTAGGATATACTGATCTAAGCCAGTTAAAAATTTGTTACTTTTCTACATTTTGTACTTATATTTGGCTTTTTTGGTGCTTATGAAGAATTATCCATCATTTTAAAATCGTTGATTCTTTCGTGTTCGTATTTTGCCACATTGCTGTTGGCGTTCATTACTCTAGATCCGGACGGCGACACCGCTGTTCTTTTGCGTATTACATCATGCCAACACGTGTGGCTAGTTCTCTCGAAGATTCACACTTTACAGCCAAGCTGACCGTCAGCTGAACTGCTGGGTGAACTAAATACAACGCACAGTATCTTCACCTCTTTCTTACTTCCGAACCCAAAATATTGTCTTCCAAATTTTATTACTTTGTGAGGAGATGGTATTAGTATTTCAGCTGCCGCTAACGAACCTTATAGTAATTGGAAAGTTTCTCGTAACAGAAAGAGCGAAAGAAAGGAGATGGATTACGTCAACAGGTACATATACTACATTTGTAATGAGAGTCCATGGAGAACATTTAGTTTCATTTACTCTGAGATTACTGTATGGCCAGAGAAAACGAGCGGGACACCATTTAATTATTGATTTTAGATATTTCCCTCTAATACGAGTTGAACGTCCCTCCATACCGACAAAAGCCACCGTATTTTTCCTCCCACTAGTTTTCCTGTCATCCGATATCTATCTGATGAGATCAGAGTTTGGGCGTGCAGTGACACAGCGACCGCTTGTTGACGGATACTGGCCTATTGACACAGGCTGATTGGTTTCCGATTCGTCGCCCGTGTTTCGCGTAACCGGCTCACAGCGCGTCTGCAGCGCAAACGACACGCAGCGGTGGCGGAGGCGCTAGTTAGCGAGTGTTTGGCGGGCCCGCTGTCCGCACACCGTGTACGCCGCTACTGAAAGGCACTCCAGCAAGTGGGATGAAGTCCTGTTGTCCGGCGGCAGGTATCTGATTGAATCTTCCTTGCGTTGTAGTCTCCGTGATAGTAATTCCAATTAAACAGCTTTTGTTGAATGTATTGTCGATTCTCCCGTTTGTGCCTCTTGCGCGAGGGGATTTCGAAAAGCAATTCAACACATTTCTTTTCTCGGCCAATTTCGGTTGAAAAAGGGACACTGTGGAAAATTCCTGCTTCAGTTCTTATAGTTTCTTAAAATTCCGATAGGTGGCCGCGCTGACGTAGCCTTCAAAATGGTGCCTGTAACACAGGGGTGTGCCAAGCAGACAGCTATTACTGAATTTTTTTTTTCGTGGAAAACAGAGCATCACAGATATGCACAGGCGCTTGCAGAACGACTAAGGAGACCTGACAGTGAACAAAAGCACTGTGAGTCGTTGGGCGAGGCGTCTGCCATCATCACAACAGGGTCGCGCAAACCTGCCCGGCCGGTCCATGTGGCCGAGCTGTTCTAGGCGCTTCACTCTGGAACCGCAAGAGCGCTACGGTCGCAGGTTCGAATCCTGCCTCGGGCATGGCTTTGTGTGATGTCCTTAGGTTAGTTAGGTTTAAGTAGTTCTAACTAGATGGGCGTCTTGCGAAAGACGCCTCTCGCAGTACACATCCACGTTCCATTGGTGACTCAAATGTGGCAAACCTGCGGTCAGAGGTCTTCATGTAATGTGTTAGGAAGCAGCAGCATGGCATCGAGACACCACACATTTTCACTACGCCGCCCTTTGTGAGCTCGATGCGCTCCCTTCATCACCTGAAACCCACAGGGAAGGACAGCGTACTAAAGCTCGTCTCCTCTCTCTCCAACGTGCACGACTGTGTCACGTCGTGGTGCGTTACCGACGACAGGACCTCCTCCATGACGAAACGCTATCCACAATCCACGCCACATCCGACCATCGTCGTCGATTTCAACTTTTCGTTCCCAACATCATGACCTCCGACGGGATTCACCACACAACACAGGCGGCAATGGTGTCTGCCTTTGCTCAACATTATTGCCAATTTTATGACGACGAACCGATGGCAACACCAATTCCTAATGATCTCTGTCCTTCCCTGATCGGACCCTCAACATAGAGGAGTCAACGTCCATGATGTCTGCAATCACCGCAGAAGAGGTGGTAGAAGCGATCAACAATTGAGCCAAGAACAAATCACCAGGACGAGATGGTCTCCCTGTGGAGTTTTATCGGGAGTTCACAACGTTAATGCTTGCTCGCTGGACGGAACTGATTCAGTAACTATTTACTCTGTTCTTCCCAGTTCCACCTGAATTCGTCACTGGTATTCTTCTACCTGTGCCTCGGCCGAAGGGAGGCTCTCATGTCTCTGCATATCGGCCCTTTACATTAATGAATGCAGACTATAAAATCTATGCACTTCTCTTAGCAGCGAGCATACGCACCGTCTTATCTACGTGACCTCATCGAGCTGGCGGCAGTTTGTCGCCTTCGTGCAGCACATGTATCCATCGATTTAACGAGTACCTTTGATCGCGTTCCTCACCCATTCCTCCTCATGGTGGCGACACGTATGGGTTCCCATTACTATTTGTCGATGCCATTCGCCGGTTACCATTTCCCGCGATCTCGATGGTACAAGTCAATGGGAGGCTTGTAGGACCGATTCCTATACGCAGCTCTGTGCGTCAAGGATGCCCTATGTCTAATTTACCATATGCCATTGCACTTGAGCCCCTCATCACTAGTCTTACGTCTAGACTGCAACGGAGGTGGCGCAGTGGTTAGCACACTGGACTCGCATTCGGGAGGACGACGGTTCAATCCCGCGTCCGGCCATCCTGATTACGTTTTCCGTGATTTCCTTAAATCGCTCCAGGCAAACGCTTGGATGGTTCCTTTGAATTGGCACGGCCGACTTCCTTCCCCGTTCTTCCCCAATCCGATGAGACCGATGACCTCGCAGTCTGGTCTCCTTCCCCAAACAATCCATCCAATCCATCTAGACTACAGGGTCTCACTTTACGTGACTGCACCTTTCACTGCAGGGCTTATGCGAACGACTTCCTATTTCTCACCTGCTCCTCCACGGACGCCATCCAATGGATTCACCAGTATGGAACTCTTTCTGGTATCACTCGTAATGTCCGTAAATCGACTAGGACGCACATTGGGCGCGGCCTCCCGGTTACGGTGCGGACCCCACTCCCAGTCGTACAGTACTACCCTTCGTTACTTGGGTATCGAATTTACGAGCTCCACACACCGCACAATGGAACTCACTTACCGGCGGCTTTTGCAGCAGATTCGGCACCATGTCCGCGGTCAAGTGCACCGTAACTTAGACCACTTCTGACGTGCGTCCTATGTCAACATGTATGTCGCCCCTTAATTGGTACACGTCATCGTTACTCCTCGGCCGCCGCATCCAATCAGCCTTTGGATATTTCACCTCAGCAGGGGCACGCTTCAGAGTCACTCTAACACTGACTCCTGCAAAAGGCGGCCTCGGACTTGTCAACTTGCGGGCACGATCTTCTGCACTCTTTGTCCACACTGGCGGGGGCCGGTCCCGTCCTTAACACGCAGTATCTTAGATATCCTCCCACCAGCTTCTCTCGATCCACCTATCAATGTGGCACCTGTTTCTCCATTATTGTACCATCTCGGCAGTTGTTTCATAGAACTCAGCTACGTTCCCGTCACCCGTCCTCCCCGTACGAAGGACTATTATCGTTTGTTTATGCTGTGCAACCCTTACGACCCCATGGAGCTACAGTATCCTGACATTAACTGGAGAACGGTTTGGGAGTGTGTGCATGCACCCTTTTTACCGTCGTCTGTGTGTGTGTGCACTCTCGTATGTTCTAGTCTATGGCAAATTTCCGACTAATAGTCGTCTTTATCGCATAGGACTGTCCTGACTGTCAGATCGAAGACACTGACGAGCACCGTCTTACGTGCCCCCTCAAACGAAACGTATGGCTCCTCATCCAACGAATCGTGGGCTTTTACGTCCGTGCCCCGCCAACGACGGTAACCCCAGATTTCTTGTTGTTGTCCCAGACATTTCACAACCCTCTTTCTAAGCACCATACACTCATCTGCTTTCGAGGACAGGCTTTAGAACACCTCTTTCAGAGTGGTCCACATACAGTCCTCGACTTCTGGTATAAAGTTGTGACTGCGCATAGCACCCTCACCTGAGAACCATCTTACCGACAAACTTTCGCCGGTTATCTCCGCCAGCGTCTTCCTTGACCCCCCCTCAAAGTTGGGGTGTGCCATGCCTACCCGTCACATGATGCAACACCCTTATCCACGTTCTCACGCATCGACAAAAAAAAAAAAAAAAAAAAAAAAGAATGTGTTATATTTTGTTGTATTTAATGTTTTTCGAATATTTTTGTTTAACAAACTATCATTTGTATATGTTTAAATGGTACCTTGAGGCAGTGTTACAATATTGTGTACTGTTAGTTTGTTCAATAAAGATTATTGCATCTAAAAACAAAAACAAAAAAGTGGTCAGCACGACAGAATATCAATCCTAAGGGCCCGGGTTCGATTCCCGGCCGGGTCGGAGATTTTCTCCGCTGAGGGACTGGGTGCTGAGTTATCGTAATCACCATCATTTCATCACCATCGACGCGCAAGTCGCCTAAGTGCCGTCAAATAGAAAGACTTGCACCCGGCGAACGGTCTACCCTAGTCACACGACATTTATATTTATCTGTGTGGAGTTACTTGCACGTTACGAGGCTGATCTTGATAAATTTTTTTCAAATATTGTCACAGACAATGAAAAACTGGTTCATCACTTCGAACCAGGATCGAAACGACAATAGGTGGAGTGGTGCCCACCACCTTTCCTCAATCGATAAAGTCATCGTGACGGTCTTCTAGGACTCTGAATGAAGGGATATTCTATTTGATATTTTCCCTCTTCGTGCAACGATCGACTCTGAAGTGTATTGAGCTACACTCAGGGAATTGAAGTAATGACTTAAGGGTACCTGTCGCCACAAAAATGCAAACGATCTTCTCCTTCTCCATGACCGCCTAGCGTTTTACAAGTGTGCGCACCCGGGAGGAGCTCACAAAACTTCATTCCACTGTTCTTCTTCATCCACGCTGCATCCCAGACCTCACACCTTTCAACCTCCGTCTGTTCGGTTCAATGAAGGAGGCACCCAGCAGGAAGCAGTATGTGGATGGTGGGAAGGCTATTGACGAAGGAAGATGTTGGCTCCGATCTCAACGAGTAGAGTGGTACCATGTGGACATTCAGACCCTGCCATTCATGTGGCGTAAGGCCGTCAGATTGAACGGAGATTGTGTTGAAAAATAGTGTTTTGTAACCAGAAGAGTGGCAAACAATATGGTAAACTGGAATCTTGATTAAAGCTATTTTTTAAAAAAAATAAGAGTTGCGCTATTTATGTAAAGTCACTCGCAGTATTTTGCCTTTTATTTTGTGCCTGTGTGCTACACGAATTGGAGTGTTAATGCATTGAACGTCTAAATCTCGATAGCATTTTAGTGGAAATAGTACTAAAACATATCTCCTAGTTGTTAGATGGCTCAAACTTTTGAGCTAGAGAACTGAATTCTAACCACACATGGTTCAGCTTCATACACACTCACACAAAATAATTGTACTTCATTACTAGTTAGAAATTTACAAAAAGTTAATATGTCGCATATATGTTATTTCTTATGTTCATTTCTACTTTTCTATCATTGATATTTCTAAAACGATTTCCGATCGTTTACGAAAATCACTAACTGCACCAGTAGTCTTTACTGCCGACGAAGAACGCTCTTAATTTTACTAGTTCTTATTCTTTTTTGATATTACGAATCTGTCGAGGACTCGTGATTTCAGAAGAAATAGGCTTATGTTCATCAAGTAAACCTACCACGAACGTTATTTTGAATTACTTATCTTAAAAGATAATTTGTCCGAAAATATCGCTTACAAAGTATGCCAGTATACGGGGCAGACGAAATTATCATGTCGACAAAATAAAAGAGAGTAATAATTTTTTTATTTATCTGCCGGTAAACGTCTGCAATCTTCATACAGATATAAATACTCTCAGCACACCATTGTAGCACGTCGCAGCCTAGTGATAAAACTGAATATCGTGCAGAAATTTGTTAACTGAATTTGACAGTTAACAACGCAACAATAGTCTATGCTGAGTTGGTGTGCCTGTACGGTAACTACTCATCACCATATTCCATCTAGTCACCGCCTAAGTTCGATGCCAACGTGCAATAACTACTCACAGGCGGCAGGTGGGAACACTATCAACGGAGGGTATAGAAGGGGTGTGGGGGACGCAGCAGCGTAGTCTAAGGCGGAAACGGCACGATTTGTCTGACGTCTAAAAGGGCATGATCATTACTTTTCGGGCCAGCGGTGGAAGCATTTCCGAAACTAACTTTGTAAGTTGATCCGTGCGGCTGTGGTTAAAGCATACCGTGCTTGGCAAAATAGCGCCATCTGAAGCCAGCGACGAAGCAAGTGCGGCAAGCCATAGATGAAAGGGGTGAACGACGGCTGCGGAAATACGGGCGAATAGACATACAACTGTTGAGGAACTGACCGACCAGGTGACCAAGGGGCTACAACAGTGTCTCCTCAAAGACCGTTTGGCGAACTTTGCTGCGACGGGTGTCTGCAGCAGGGGCCTGGCTCGTGCACCCATGCTGACTGTTGCTCATCGTCGACAAAGGCTAGAATTTGCCACCCAGATCGCAACTGGACGCCCACTGAGTGCCGACAGCTGGCCTTTTCAGATGAATCATGTTTAATATCCCATCGGACAGATGGCGTTCTGCTCGTGAGTCCTACAACAACCATCGGAATGGTGTAGGCCGGAGGAGTGAGCGTTATTGTTTTGGAAACGTTTTCATGACGTTCCTTGCGAGATCTCGTCATTCTGGAACCTATGATGGGTGAGTATTTCGACCCCTACATGCACCTTGTTTTTTCCTCGGCACGATGGCATCTACCAGCAGCACAGTGCAATGTGTGACACAGCTCACACTATATGTGCATTAATCGAAACGCACCAGAATGATTTCACCCTTTTCTCGTTGCCACCAAACACCCAGAATTTCAACGCTGTCGAGAATCTGTGGGACCATATCGATCGAGCTGTTCGCGCCATCAGTCCTCGACCGAGAAAGTAGGCTCAGGTGGCCATAGACATGAAGTTGGCATGGCTTCACATCTCTGTCGTTACCTTCCGCACCTCACTGGCTCTTTTATTCAGGATTCTGACAGGTGCCACATTAATGTGACTGGACATTGTATAATGGGTAGGTGGCGCAGACGCTTCAAGTGTGGTCAAACAGATGCGCACGATCAAGAACGAAGTGGTGGACGATATCTCCGTGAAGAAAGGGAATCACGACAAAAGTGGAGCAGCAGCAGAAATGTTGCCAATCCGGGTGATTCCATTAGGAGCCGAATCACTTGGAATAGTGCTGCGTGTGCCACCATGGCCCCGAGACAATGCAGCAAAGAGAGGAGTGGAAGCAAGTGGATTCATAACAGCTGAAAAAGGCGATGACCCATTCATTAGTGGGTAAAGTGGTGCTGAGTGAGGCTGCTTTAGTGTGGTGCTAACTGATTCTATTGGTCGTCAATCTGTGGTGTCTCTTCCGTACTTTCTGACAGAGTAAGTCACAAGAGCACAAGACCGAATTGTGCAGATGAGGTTACGAAAAGCTAACGATTTTTCCATAGTGGAGACCAAAGGCATGTAGAACTTTCTGGTTGAAATTTTCACCATTTGACTGTAAATTAATGTTCGTTTGTTAATTTTAAAAATTTCGCCACGAATTGAGTGTCCAGACAAATTTTTGCCTTGCAGGTGTTCGTCGTTTAATACTTCCCACCGATATTTCAGCTGGGCACCTACCAGTAATGCTCAGGTGAGCCATCGAAGACTGATGAAGACTTGCTCCGTTCCGCGATATACCACTCGCTGCCATCCCAAAAAGATGTTGTTCATTCAGAATCATGGTTTTATCATATTCCGTTAAATGCCAAGTGGAAATACAGTGTTCGGTAATAGCGGACTTGTTTGGTTGCAAAAGGCGAGTGCGGCGTTCATGTTTAGTGCAGCGTTCTGTCAAAATGCGTATTGTCAGTCCTACGTAAGCGGTACCACACCGACAAAGTGTTTTGTAAATTCTGGCCTTCCGCATAACAAGTCATTCTCCACTGATCCCAAAAGGTCTACAATTTTGGATGGTGGACGGAAAACCACTTTCGCCTGAAATTTATTGGATGATTCTTGCTATTTTCAATGAAATTCTGAGAACGCGCGTTGTGAAATAACGCTGCACTCACCTTCGTCAGTCTTCGATGCCTCACCTGAAGATCACTGGCAGGTGTCCAGCTGAAATTAATGGAACATATTAAACGACGACCAAATGGAAGCCTGAAATTTGTTTGAATAACATTCATTTGCCTAACACATTCGTGATTTCGACTTCACAGCTATTCTCAAGTGCAAGGTGAGATGTTGCAAAATCGTCCGACATACCTAAGAGACGTGTCATCATCGAAATAACACGTATCTTGTAGTACAAACCATTCCTGATTTTTGTGAAAAAATGAATAGTAATTAACGTTCAAATAGTGGAAATATCTGTAATGATTTTTTTCATATTGTGGGGCCGCAGTCAAAATATATTACTTCAAAGTCAGTACCGCCATTAGACTGTTTTTTGTTTACAGTGTTACATTTACACGATCATGATTTCGGCTTTAAAGTGCCATTATCAAGTGTTTTAAAATTATACAGTGCCTAAGATGGCTTACTGTTAGACACATTGTCTAAGTGTCAATATTTCTGGCAAAAGCATACTGCTTTGTTTATCAGTGTGTATGGCATCTTGACGACAGTATGCCGTGTGAAGTATTGTATAACATTAAAACAATTGATAATGGCACTTTAAAGCCGTAATCATGATAGTGTGAATGTAACACTGCAAATAAAAACAGTCTAATGGCGTTACTGACTTTAAAGAAATATCCCTAATGCCTTCGTTAACTTTGGGCGTTGTTGGGTGTAAAGCAGCTCCATTGGAGCTATATGTGAAACAAGCAGGAAGGTACTGACGCGCTGATACGTAATTTCAAAATAGTTCAAATGGCTCTGAGCACTATAGGACTTAACATCATACGTTATCAGTCCCCTAGTACTTAGAACGACTTAAATCTAACTAACCTAAGGACATATCCATGCCCGAGGCAGGATTCGAACCTGCAACCGTAGTGGTCACGTGGTTCCAGACTGAAGCGCCTAGAACCGCTTGGCCACACCGGCCGGCGATATGTAATTTCACAAGCGAGACTGTGCAAGCTTCCGACACTTACAGTTGCAATCAAGTCTTTAATAAAATGGCAAAGTAATGTTAATCAGAACACTGGGAGGAGTTGTGGTCTAATTTATTCAAATGACAAAAAATGGCTAAAGAAACTCTACACAAACATTTTTATTTGAGAAACGCTCTCAATAATATGAGGTCTATGGTTAACAAAGTGATCAGCTGGGGAGGAACACACCACACTAACCAGAACTAATCGCTTTATCTGACTTCATGGATGTGAATCCATGGTATGGCCAGAAAACTACGCTGCTATCAAGCATCTATACTCTGCAACTCCATGAAGAAAAATGTGGTTCGAAAAAACAGGTTGCTGAGAAGCATATATTGGAGACCTACGTCGCAGCAGCGAATGCTTTACCCTTCTGCAGGTCAGGGCGGCACACCACGACACGCATGCCGACTGCAGTCACGGACAGTGACATTCTGTTATTAACGGCGCGCGTCCGGAAATAGGAAAGTACGCGGTCTCGCGTTCGGTTGATTCGGAACGTAGATACTTCCCTATGAGCCTCAGAAACCCTGGTGGATTTCAGTGTGCAGGTGAACCCGTTTTATAATCTGCCAAACCAATTTGACTCCGTGACACGACGGCCGACTCAAAACAAATAAGTACATCCACGCATAACTCGTTGTGTGCGTGATTCAGGAAGCAGTACCTCTGACGTTTCAGATGGGGACGGCACAGGTTCTAAGTGGCACACTAGCAAAGGACACAAGTCTCTCCATCTAGGTAAAGACCTGCAGTTCTCTACAGTTTCCCACCGTAGTACGGTAGCATAGCACATTTGACCGGCCGCTATGACCGAGCGGCTCTAGGTCGCAGGTTCAAATCGTGCCTCGGGCATGGATGTGTGTGATGTCCTTAGGTTTGTTAGGTTTAAGTTGTTCTAAGTCTACGGGACTGATGACCCCACATGTTGAAGTACCATGGTGCTTAGAGCCATTTGAACCGCATCACATTTGCATGCTTGGACTTCATCCACTTTAGCCCAAGCCAATCACGAACTGGAGCTCAGCATTCGAAGCTGGGAGACCAACCAGCAAATTTAAAAATTAATTGGGAGAAAGGGAAGAAAGATTCAGCTTCGCGCCCTCCTTCCAGCGCGTTCACGCCATGTCTTTGCTAAAAACATGACTAGGATGGAACCACAGCCCTCCATAAAAAGCTCATTATCTCTTCTGTTGTGTCCAATTTGAACTTTCCAAATGACAGCCATAAATTCGCGCTAAAGCCTTGTGCCTTCACAAATATGTTTTGTAGCACAGTCTGAACGCCTGGGTGCCACTGCCCTGTCCCACAGAAATTCGCAGAAACTCACAGCCGTCTCATTCGGTTTCTACCTAACAAGCGCCCGTTCTTTTCTTTATTGCCAGTCATCAGATCTACAACGTTCCGCTCATAGCTGCACCGACTCCTAGGCGCTAGTGAGCTTACCTGGACGAGCCCGCCGACCCACCGGCGCCACCCAATGAGTCTGCACAATGAGACCGAGAGACTTGGCTGCCAGCAAACGTTTCCACCAGGTTCTGCAGGAAAAAAGCTGCCCTCGGCCCTCAGCAGCCATATGCTTTTACTGAAGTCATTTAACTCGGCACCCTCATCCTTCGAACACAGGTAAAGCCTACCGCTATGCCTTCACTAGAGCACACAAGCAAGAGCGTTAACTACTGCTAACCATTTAATCCTATGAATGAAGTCAGATCGTATCAGATATAGCAGCCAAGTAATAAAGATCACCTTCCTTATGAACATTAAGCAGTATGATACCATATCAAAAGTGAGAGTGCCCTGCAATGCTTCAACTGTTTGTCCACAACAAGGCGGCCGGTCCGAGTTGCACAATCGTAGGGACATTGCTAAAAGGCCATGCAACTATGAATTGACCTGTAGAGTATTTCCACACCACTAAAACAGAGACGTGTTAATCTGTACTTCTCTGGAAGAAATGTAACTGCGCAACAAGGATGTTATTGACGACTGGTATGCACTGTCTGGCATCGCCCTCCATGACATCAGGTCCACGCAGTCTCCATCACGTTATGTGCCAGCCAGCAGCTGATGCCTGTATTCTTAGCCAGCGCCACCAGACCAGTCCACAGTTCTAAATCCGCTCCTACGGACATAGAATGACATGGCGGATTATCCGTTCCCGGGATCCACAGTAGGAACCAAATTCTTGCTCTGGTAAACAGCGGTCCACAGCCAGGTTGGTGCAGCCGCCATCCATCCGTAGAGAGATGAGTTTCTAATACAGTAGTGGTAGACACCTATGAGAATTCAGTGGACGTTCGCATTCCTGACTCTCACTCAGGGACACATAGTGCTCCCTAAGGCAAGCGCTGGCGAGAGGGGTAAAGAGGGTCAGCAAGTCACCGCCTTCCACCGTCAACGGTGCCACCGATCGACCACATGTCTGCAGAGGGCGTATCTAGGACTGTAGCAGCTTTTCAGCATGGTAGCTGAAGGCTAAATAATAGATGTTACATCATGCAGACTAGTTTTCCTAGCCACTCCTAGCCAGCACCGCCTCCACAACCATCCACTCCACCACCTCTATTCCATAACAGCCCCACTCATCCAGGGGTGCTATGGAGTGACTAAGTCCATCTTTATACAGTTAGTTACGGGACTTGGGCTATTCAGTATAGAGTTTCGAACCAAAACACGTTCAGTCATGTATTATTTTATTTGAGCAACTAGTTTTAGCTCTGCATTACCCCATCTTAAGGCCCCATGATCGACTTGACTGGAGCAGAGATGAGACTCTTCCTAGACGTCTTTCAGGAGGTCTGAAGATGACATAGCACTGAAATGGACTGCTCAAGTAAAATAACAAATGAAAACTTAGACGTCTGAATGTGTTTCGATTCGACTCTCTACAGAGTGCTCACAGAAGCATTTTGGTACCAATGGTATGTCAAGCTGACGGAAAGGATTCCGGGCACACTAATAAAGATATCATTCTGAAATTAAATTGAATTACTTCTCGAGCATCTCCCCAAGGAGTAACAGGATAATTTTTCATATTTTAATTTATTCATCAGCTATCGCAAAAATCGTAACAAAAACACACGAAAAAGCTACATATTTTTCCGTCCGTCCGTCACAGACTCAAATCATTTTAGACAGAGCAACTTTAGTTCCTCGAGTGGAGGGTTGAATAATGAATGAGTTTCTTTAAAAAGTAAAAACAATTGTCCAAGAATCAATAAATTATGTGCAAAAAGATTTACGTATACAGAAGAAAACTGACTTAGTTCATGTAACATCCTGTCTCGTGGCTACATGTGTACCTTCTACGTCAGTTTCGTTTTCGTTACTGCCATAATTACTTTTTCCACAGAAGTCTGTTTCTAGATTAAAGTGTTTATTTTACGAAATGCCTCCTAATAATTCATAAGGAGCATATCTCTACTTCTCACTGAGCAGACCCAGTTTTCTTGAATGGCGTACGCTTTGCCAGACCCATTCAAAGTTCAGCTCTGTAAACACTATTTAACTTACCAAAAACATTCATGCTTTACTTTAGTCTTTATTTTCATATAGTTATTGACATCCAGTTGTACGCTTCAACTTTCCAAAATAGAGATTCTCAGCAACATTTTGACCATGCACTGATTTCGTTTTTTCTAATGCCCCTTGCACATATTTTCAGGAATGCAAACAATGCTATCATCAAAACTAAGCGGTTCTGATATATCCTGTTAACACGTATTCCTTCTCTTGTATTAAATTTAAGAAACCGGGTAATAACATCTCAAGTATCCTGGCTGGTATATTGATCAACCACTTAGAAAATAATTTTTTTTGAAGGGAACAATAAACTTTCTAAGGAACTGTTTATTACGGAAGACATTTGCATGACAATTTATTCCTATTTGAGGGCATAAAAGCTCAACTTGACGAACTTCTTATCTTACTGGATTCACTCCACAATAAAATAAAGTTCACAATTGAAGATGAAACAAATCAATCCATAAATTTCTAGGACCACATGTTCATCAACAGAAAGAATATAATTTTTTACATTTAAAGGAAACCAACTGACACTGTTATCACAATACAGGAAAAACCACACCATCCAAAACCACAAAATTAGCTGTATTTAGATTCATGGTGAACAGGGCACACATATTACCTTTGAAATCTAAAGCATTAACACAAGAAACTGACATGATCAAAGCAGTTTCAATAAATAATATGTGTTCAGAAATATTAGTTGACAAACTATTCAACAAAATACATACCAATGTCAGTAATAGATGCACTACAAGAATAAGAAATAACACAACACATTTATTCATAAGCATTCTCTATTTACGCAGAGTATCACTAACTTGTTCAGAAACACCAATATTAAAATATTCTGCTCTACAAAGAACAAACCTGGACACCATTTACCTTACACAGTAAACACAAACATCCCAATAACAAAACATAGTGGAATATATAAACTATAATGTTAAATTTCCCTTATTTTACAGTGGGAAAACATGAAGAATTTTCCATACATGCCACAGGAAAACAGAGCGATGCTTTTAGATTTAAACACTTTCACAAATCCACAATAATTAACCATACGTACTTTAACTTACACAGTCTAAGTGACATCAATAACAGCGTAACTGTACTCCACAGAAAAACGATGACAAAATACTTCATCTACTAGAACAATTATAAATAAAGTTGCACAAGAGAAAATTTTCTGAAACTACGTTGAATTAACAACATACACAGATTTTTCAGTAATGTCAAAAGCTTATTTTCACCTAAAGAAGCAAATGTTTAATTGGGTAAATTAATAATCACATGCAGCCACATTTAAGGTATTCAGAAATATTTTCTTATGTCTAATACCTATTTATAATTAATAATGTAATAACTTTGTACCTTCCTTGAAAAATTACACCTGTGTATTTGTAGAAATACAAGATCTTTACTTTTGACGCCCTTTGACTTGTTTTAGCTTGTATTTAAAACTGTGATGTATAACAGTGTTTACTCATACTGTGCTTCAAGATCATGTATCCACTATAGGAAATACAAAGTTATTTTTCGATTTGTCTCAGTTTTGTAAATTTATGTTCACTATGATCCGCTCTGTTATTTACCATTAAAATCTTGCTGGAAACAGAATTAACGGAAATCTAAAGATTGATGTAGTCTCTGAAACACTTGAAAATTCATAGTGCACTGAAATAAAATGACGATTGTAACTAAAGGGGGTTGTTCTTTATTTTACTGATGTTCCAACATACATACAGACTCGATGTCCAGTGTAAATCACTCTGAGCACTTAGCGGAGTTTCTGTAGGCAGAGCGCAGAAAGATGCGGAGACTGCATTGACTGAATAACACTATTCCTTCCTCGGCGGTCCAGAGATGAAGATTCCTTCTCAGTCACAAACGGCATAGACACCACTCTTCTGTGAACAGCTAGTGCCCGCAGCTGCCTCCAGTAACCTTACTCCTTTTGATTATTAAAATTATCCATGCATTTTTTCCCATTCGGAATTTTGCTACGATCAAATAATTTTCTACTGAAAACTATCTTCTCCAGAGTTGAATACAGAAAAACATATCAAACTGCCTTGCAACACAAATCCCAAATAACTTGTGAAGAAAAGTTTTCGAGTCTCCAACCGTGCGGCAGCGATATCACAACATTTCGGAGGATGTCGGACTCATCACTTGCTGGCAAAGTGATGTCCCAATATCTGTACTATTAGTAGTCTAATCTATGCACCTAGCTGCAGGTGGCTGGGTCCTGCTCGTCCAGCAGGTGAGGAAGCGGTTAGGGGCGCTGTGTTGGGGTCGCAGCGGCTGTACGCTGCACTCAAATCATCGCAAGGGCATTCCAGATCCCTTTTGCTTGCTGGGCACTGGTGGGCACAGTTTCGTCGTATTGTGGCTAACACGGGTTCCATGGCGAACGGAGGTGGTAAACGTGGTTCCTGTTGACAGTATTCTTGTGGATCCTTATTCTTGCGGTGTCGGTACATGGCAGACAGGCGCTGAACGAATTTTTTCGACCCCCTTAGCAGCATCCGTCAGAACGTTATATTCACTATGGAATCAGAAGAGAATGGATGTCTCCCTTCCTTGGCTATACTAAAAAAGAAGAAGTCAAATGGTACGTTAGCCAATGCAATGTATAGCAAGAAGAATTGAACTTATTTGTACTTCTATGCAAACATCACCCACCACCCAGCGCAACGGCAGACAGTTCTAACCACCCTGGTACATTTGGCGCGCCTCATCTGCGACAAAGGAAGAGTTAACCGAAGTACAGCATCTGAAGGAAGCACTCTGAAAAAACAGATGCACTGAAGAATAGATAACAACGGCGTTCAAGAAAGGAAAAGAAATGGAGAAAACCGGGAAGAGGAGGAAGGAAACAGAAGACTCGATATCCTTCTTTACTTGGCACCGCTCTCAGCCAAACAGACTGTTTGGGAAGTAGTTATCGAAACTGTCTTTCGACCAGAGTAAGACAAAATAGTGACTTGGCTCTGCAAAAAAAAAAATTGAGCAAAACTTAATGTACTGGTGATATATATAGCATCTCTTGTGAATGTGATTGTCAGTACATCGAGCAGATGTAGTTCTGTGTCTCGACACGCCTCACGTGTGTGGGTATGACTGCGACACATAAAAAGAAATCACCAAATTACTATTCCAAGCAACCGGGTATTTTCAAAGGCTTACAAATAAGTCTATATAAATAAGGATCCACAAGAATCTTGTCAGTAGGAAGGAAAGGTGCTATGTTAGTGAGGCCTGGAATGCAGCATTACGACAAAGCACGCCCAGCACCGTCCAACAGGTAATATGCATCGGGAATGACCATGCAGAAATTCGAGCGCAGCTTCCGACGCACCAGCCACTTCTATCACTGGACCACGGACCCCGTCTCCACATGCCTGTCGCAAGGAACCCAGCTGGCCACAGTCTGATGGAGGGGTGCAACGGTATCTCGACACTTTGTCTGAATATTGTGAGAAACGTTTAAGTACTTTACACAATGGGATGAGTATTATGAAAGATTCTTTCTACGTTTATTGTGGCAAAATATTTATGTTACAACTGTCGAAAACTAAATGACGTTGTTAGTTGCTAGTCTATTCAACGCACTAAGTTCTCAGAACTGAAAGTCCAAACCGAAAATAACTGACCTACTAGTATCTTCTAAAATTTGCATATCACTAGTTTTTGGACAAATTGTTCAGTCCAAGCTGTAAACAAGGAAGAATAAAATAAATGACAACTTACGGGTGCTCTAAGAAGTTGTAATCCACATTCCTCAGAGAGTGTACATATTTCATTAATCAGCTTATACAGTTCCCTAAACAAAAAAATTTTAATGAAAGAAAAATTTAACGTCTGAACCGCAATTTTCATTATACGATTAAAGCATGATGACTGGTTTCGGCTGTTTTCTACAAGCCACTTGAGATCTTTAAACAAGTAAAAGAAACATAGCCTAAGAAAATTATGTACAATAAATTAGGGTATAAAACAATGTATAACAGCTGAACAAAATATATAAAGAAGGCCAACTCCAATAGCGAAAGTGAACATGTAATAAAACCACTTAACAAATTGATTTAAGTGTTGTATAAGTAATATGCTACCGTTTATAAGGTAGTCTATCGCTCAAATCGTAAAAATGAGTGAATATGAAGAACATCACCATTAGCTACAGTCATGCAATGACATGCATTCGTATTATGGGCCAACAAGGCTATGACACTACGTAGTTAAAAAAGTTATCGTGAACAAGCCAGATTGTAAACTTTACGGAAAACTTTAAGACCAATCGTCTAAAACAGCTTTAACCTAAACCCAAGTAATTGTAAGATAATAAAATTAACAAGGAAAATTTAAAATTACAAGACAAAGAAGCTCTGTTTTATAGTTGTCTGGAAATGTGCCGCATGTAAAAGACAACTACGTAATTGTTAATAATTTAATAAATGACAAATCCTACGTAACTGTCAATAATGTAACACAAAGTCTTAGAAGATTTGTAACTAATTCCAAATAACTCTAAGACTATGAAAATAACAAGTTAAAATTACAAGACGAGGAAGCTACGTGATATAGATAAATGGTGACAAGCCATATATAAAAGATAAATCCTACATAACTGTCAAATGATAAAAAACATCGAAATGTATGAAATATAAAAAATATTTATGTATAATATATATATAAATATAAATAATATAAATATATGAACAAAATACCATAATATCACAACATGGAGTTGGCTTTGGACACCCAAGACGGAAGGTGATATCTGACTAACGAAGTCTGCGTGATGCTTCAACACCAGATGAGAATCTTTCGGTACACCATGATATTTTATCGCAGGTTGCCATGTTCTTGTTGCGCAGGATATTATGTCAGGTGTTGAACGAGGTCGTCGTTATGTGAGGACGATCGTCTAGTTTTTTTATGGCATTAAACTTGGCGTGCCAATCTGTAGACCATGTTTCTACATTTATCCAGGCGTCCTGTAGTCTTCTTTTTACAGCATTTGGTCGCCTGTGCCTGAAGATAAGCACAACATCGTTAGCGTATGTATTACTTTCTGATGCGAGGTAACGGCGGAAGGTCTGCGGTTTAGTCACAGTACAACCGAGGGCCTAACACGGAGCATTGGGGCACTCCTAGAAGTGGTATTGTATTGCATTGTATGTTAACCGGGGACCTAGAAACGACGAAGAGGCTCCGTCCCCACGACGACTACCGCAGTCTACCGCAGTCCACCGAACCCAGGGTTATTGTGCGGTTTGGCCGCCGGTGGACCCCCCATGGAACGTCTCACATCAGACGAGTGTAACCCCTATGTTTGCGAGGTAGAGTATTGGTTGTGTACGCGTATGTGGAGAAGTTGTTAGCGCAGCAATCGCCGATATAGTGTAACTGAGGCGGAATAAGGAGAACCAGCCCGCATTCACCGAGGCAGATGGAAAACCGCCTGAAAACCGTCCACAGACTGGCCGATTCACCGGACCTCGACACAAGTCCGCCGGGCGGATTCGTGCCGGGGACCAGGCGCTCCTTCCCGCCCGGAAAGCTCCTTTTTTTTTAAACTCATTTTGTTCACTTTTGTTCGTTGCATCTGCTCGGGGCGGACGTCGTAAGACATCCGTTTAAGTTCGTTGTTGATCTATTAGCTCAGTTTTTTTATTACAGAGGGCAGCTAACCCTCTGACCGAACAAGCTGAGTTACCGTGCCGGCATGCATTAGACCGCACTGCCAACCGTCGGGCCCTAGAAGTGGTACTCTGCATGTCCATGTGACGTCTCCGAGCCGTAGCGACGAAGGATCGTTTGCTGGCGAGTAGCTAAACTACGGAAATTGCTATTCCATGTGTTAAAAGTCTCCCGTGTCCGACACTATTTAATGCGCGGGAGGCGTCTAATCAACGTAGTGAAATGCGAGAATGACTTCTTCGACGACTTGGAGGGGCTTGGAATTTCCTTAGCTGAAAACAAATCGTTCTTCGGGCACCGCAGCTTCGCTAGTGAGCGGTAAGTGGAGTCGCTTCAACAGATTCCACCCGACAACCCTAGCTGAGCGTAGAGCAGAGAGTGGGCTGATAGGCCTCCAGTTTTTGGACTCTGCGCTGTATTTTCCCAGCTTTGGTACTGCTAGGACGGTCGTTCTCTTCCAAGTTGAAAATTCGAGTTGCTTGTGTGTTTGTGTCGGTGCTAGACGTTTAAATAGTACGCTGCGACGTGAAAAAGTCGTTCCTCTTCGGTGTTGTCCTCCTGTAAACAAGGAACGCTCTCGTGTTTCCCGGCTGCACGAGAGGGCAACCAGTGGCGTGAACATCTTGACTCATTTCCGCCAGGCTCGGCGAGACGCGGTGTTTGTGTTGTCGCCTGGCGCCGGGAATCGCGCCCCGCCGGCCATTGTCTGCAGCTCTGCTGCTGCTGCTGGGCGGGAGCCCACAGTTTGTTCGGTGAGCGGCCGCGGCATATACCAGTTTAATTACTCCGCGTATGACGCGCTGCGCGCTGCGACACCGCTGTCAGGTTGGCCTGCGGGCGGGCGTTGAGGCGTAATTACGGAGATGGAACACGGCCCAGTGTAACTGCGAGAGAGCTAGTGGCGGTGAGTCGCTTCTCACTGTTCGAAGGGAATTTATCTGTATCTTGGTGTTGTCACTACGAAAAGTGCGAATGGAATACTATACCAGCTTTACTAATGCATTTTTTATTGGCTATGTACGATGCAGGAGATGCCTCTGAGAATGATTTCCCCCCAGCAGAAGAATCTAAGGCCGCCAGCACACACAGAGGATTGAAATGAAGCTCACTGCCTCTTTATCAGCAGCTGCTGAAGATCATGACATACTCCATAAAGTTTGCGTCTGATGCTTGAACTTACGTTTGAGGATATATAGATAGTAGAAAATTTTAGAGTGATTTCAGTGAGATAGTAAACATTGATAACGGTATATTGCTTAAAAAATATTCGACAGGAATAGGCAGAAGTCAAATGGTCATGAAATCATACTACAGAGGGTGGACAGTATATTTTCAATCTCTTTCTTCCATTATTCTCGATAGCAAGATTACAATTATTCAATGTGGCTATTCGGCACAGCGAAGATGCTAGAAGTCCTCTCAACACACACTAAAGAGAATATTACAAAGAGTAATTATGCCCTCATGGAATAGTAATAGTACTGTACTACTTTGCGCATAGATTCACTCCTAGAATTGTGCAGGGATAATTAGTAGAGTATAAAGAGATATTACAAGTGTGAATGATACTTTTTTCCAAGTTATTGTTAGTGAAAAAGGTAAATTTCTATCCATATTTTTTAATTAGAAGACGACGACTTTTATACGAGATAGGGCCTAAAAATTGAATCGAGGAAACATTTTTGTACTCGTTTCTGTTCGAAGCAGCGCTGACGCCTGAAGTGGTTACTTTGGTGTCAGTTTTGAATTGGATGATCTTGTCAACTAACGTGGGGTCATAGCCATTTTTAACTACGATAGATTCACTACAGTCATCTCTTCATTAAGCTTGTCAGATGAAAAAGGTACAGAACACCTGAGTCTAAGGAGTTCGAAGTCTACTTTAAATAGCCCTTTCTTGATTCAGGTCACTCCAAACAGGTGTACCTAATAGTTTAAAGGTCCTACACAGAGAAGTACAGGGTCAGACCTTAAACATTCTGGAAGAGCCTGAAATTATGCAGTCTCTAAAGACATTATAATATACTGTCGAACTTTGATTGCTTTTCAAAGACATAATGTCATAGTTGTTCAACAGCAGTCTAGGCGCTTCACTCATGAACCGCGCGGCTGCTTCAGTCGCAGGTTGGAATCCTACCTCCGACATGGATGTGTCTGATGTCCTGGATGTGTGATGCTCAGATTGCCAATCTAACATCATAAATAAACACAACGGAAAGTGAATTAGGCGTCCTTCCTCTTCCGTAACACCAAATATATTTTAGTTATTCTGTCTTTAATGAACTGCGCAGAATATCATTCACCAGAAGTGAATAACTTTTTAGCAAGCAACACCAGATGATGTTAACAGCTTGCCGGCGAGGGTTAGCCGTGCGTTCAGCGGTGTCATGTTGCAGACCGCGCAGCTGCTTGCGCCGTCAGTGCGAATCCTTCCCTGGGCATGGATGTGTGTTAGGTTAGGCAGGTTGAAGTAGTTGTAGGTCTAGGGGACTGATAACCTAAGCAGTTTCGCGTCATAGTTCTTAGAGCCATTGTTTGACCTTTGGAGTAAATTTTCTTTACATAAACGGCCGTATCGTTAGATTGCTTTCTCGTAGAAGCTCACTTTTTTACACCACCAAGGGACCGTATACCGCAGGAAGTGCGATGCATTTCCGCTTATTATGCTTACTCGCACTCGAGGTAAAGGGGTTTTCGGGGTTGCGTAGACAGAGAGATGGTCATGAAAGTGAATCCAGTAGGGTTCCATTTTTATCGCTTTAGGTGACGAAATCCTAACAACGAAAATAGCTATGGCAGTTACTGAAGATGAGGGCTGCATAAATAATTCCCCCTACTCTTTATTCGAAATGTTCTAGTTGCAGACGATATGTCAGCATATTAATCGTAGCTACGCTTTCTATCCAAATCACGTTTACAGGAATGCAAATAAAATCCATTTGCCTATACACGTGCTAATTCTGATCCCAGTATTTAATACCACCGCGTTTTAGAAGCGCGAGCATTCCCGTTGCTAGCTAGGAACGCTTAGACTAATGAACGTTTCTGGCTGTGGTAAGTCTAATGAAGAATTCGAAACACTGTTGAATACGTTTGGCAGCTATGTCGCCGATTTCCTGGGATGGTGCAGAATTATCCTACTAAATTTATTCGCTAATAACTGTATTTTGTTATTTCGATAAACATACCGAATGATTGTCACATAAGAGGTTACACAGAGGCAGAAAATGCATGTTTTTGAATCGAGAAAGCTCTATACAAAAGAAACTGCAGATCATTTTGCCATTTTCATTGCAAAATTGCCGGCTTATTCATGTCTCGGGTCTAAACATTCATAGTGGTGTCTGTTTGTTCTATATTGTGTCTCCCTACAACTTTCGCGCAACGACGCTCTGAGCGTGTTTTTTAGGGAATTAACTAGTTTGAACCTGGGACCTGTTGCTGGTTGGAGACGCCAGACCACACATGACATATGACATGTAGAATTCAGAAGAGTTCAGTGAGACTAGCGATGATATAACCAAATACTAAATGATTTCAGCGTCAGCTCCACTGCACTCCCTGTAAAAGAATCTTAATACTAACTAAATTTAGAGGAAAGGGTTCTAGGCTTTCCTATTTTTAGTTAGCTGTTAAAATAACGTCGAAAAAGCAGTAAAGTTTACCACTGGAAATTTTATTCTACTCACAAAACATCGTTTATAAATTGCACTATTGATAAAAGGAAATGTTTTAATACAGAATGGTAAAAACCAACTGCGTTCAACAAAAATGTGAACGAATATTCCCTGAATGGGTTTCCAAGTTCTACAATCGATCGAAGGATGATCTATGATATATCACATCTATAATCCAGGTTTAAATTAAGTTTCACAAAAGAGAAAACTATCAAAATGGTCTACAGTGACCCTCAATTATCTTTAATTACTTATCTAACTTGTTGTAAATTACAGTGGCTGATGTAGCTTCTCAATAACTATATGAAAGAAAAATCATCACGTTTCAGATCTGTTCTTCAAGTGGCAAATGTGAACACCATGAGTTTTCATTAACGATCGACACTAGTATTACGCAAAAAAGGGTTGTAACAGATGAGTCTTCTGCAGTTCCGAGTGAAGTCTTATGCGCTCGAAAATGCGGCATCGCGAGTGTTCATTACCTTGTCGGTGTTTAGGCAGCGTCAGGGCGACAGCGGCCGGCGCACCAACCATCCAGCTCGCCGTCTCGGAACTAACTCTCTCCTAACTTCTCCTTACTACCATTTACCGAAGTTGGTTTAAAAAAACTATCTGGCTCTGTTTTCATCTGACCAGTCAGGGTCTCAATGTTAACCTTAAGCTCTGCCTACAAAAATTCTGTCTATCCAATGAGAAACGTTATACTTTTCGTGGTGGGGCAATGTTTTTAAAGTTTGCAACGTAACAGAGACGCTAAGAAGTGTCACTCTAAACCCTGCAGCTGGTGTGGTCCTTTTAGCATTATCGTAAGATCTATACTGTTCTTCTGGAGGGCTCTATCTTTTAACATGGGCTGGGGGTGGTCCTTGACATACCTGAGACGCGAAAAAGTCTCACGCTAAAACTTGCGGGTGGTAGTGGCCCTTTTTGTGTTATTGTAAGATCTATATTGTTTTTCTGGTGGGCTCTAGCTTTTAACATGGGCTTGGGGGGGGGGGGGGGGTGGTCCTTGACGTAACAGAGACGCTTAAAAGTCTCACGCTAAAACTTACAGCTGGCGTTGTCTTAGTGGTTAGCTGGCGACGTGGGTGTCCAGTCCGTCCCTTATTGTAGGGCCTTCTAGCTTAACACGGTGCTGCTCTCGGCTTATGTTCTCGTTTCTCCCCTCGGAACTGCGTCGGTCTCTCGGTGGGAAGGTGCGACATGCATTTAGGTATTCTTGTGTTAGTCTGTGGTATTCCATTTGCTCACTCGTTACTCGTATTACTTTGGTTAATTTAATGTCAGGATTTATTCGGAGCTATGTGACATACTACTAGATTTGCTTATTATATCAGGGTTTTCATGGAATGTGTTGGATTTGCCTGACACCTTACATATCACCACCCTTTGTACTTAATTTTTGCACTGAATTTGAGCAATGATTGAATCGTTGTCTAAGTCAGTCAAAAATTTTTTTATTTATCTAAATTTTGTTGCGTACTCTTCAGCCACGTTATTCTGTTCTATGCTAGTTTGTATTACTAATTTAAATTTTTATATCCTTCCACTTTATAATTAAAAATGACAAGAGAAAAATATTTTTATGCTATTATTAATTTTTAATTATTTTCTTTCTTTATTTAAGTGAGAAGTTTGTTTTTTAAGAAGTTTGTTATCGAAAGTGAGGAGTCCTTCACATCGATTTTCTTAGAAATATGTAGTAATTAAGTAAAATCTATTGCTAACATATTTTATAAATATCATGTGCAAGTAAATTTTTTTTGTTTCTAGACACTCATTTTAACATTGTTACACTAACAAATAAGAATTATTCTCAAGAATTGTTTTGGCAAAGAAATATACATACACAAGTATTGAGATATTATGCTAACAAATGGTACAAATCTTAAAAAAATGGAAATCATCCAACAAGAACTTTTGTACTTTATATACTGTCCATTTCAGAACTAATGACTTATTTTTATCGACAGTCTATATTTTACTAAAGTCCATAGTCAATTACCATTATTTTGTAGTTTATTAGCTGTCTGGTGTGCTTAACATATTTAGTTTCTCACACGTTTCTTTTCCACAATTCCTACGTCACATAATTTGATTTCACACATCCACACAATACTATGAATGTTTAAGCATGAGGTTGGCGAATGTTTTTGTATGAAGGTGATGGACTTGAGCGAGATGGATGTGGGCAAGTATTTGATGTACAGCTTCGTTCGTCGTTCCTTGTTGCGTTTGCAAGTGTGTGTTGCTGTTGTGGAGGTCCCATAATGGAATGTAGCTGTGAGTGCAGAATCTCGTGGTTTACTGGCTTTGTATGCGTGAAAGTCATCGTTATGTGTCGCTGAATGCGGTCGTTTTTCGTTGTAATACTTCGCAGACGACTAGTTTACAATAGGATAGGGATTTGGGAAGGTATGTCGTCTGTTCTTCACTTATCTTCATTCTTGGTCTCAATCTTGCAAATCTTCAACTTCTGTTCTTCCTGCTTTTTCTCTGCTTCTTACTTGCTTCTTGCTTCTTCTCTGGGCAGGATATGGAAATATTTGTTGATAACTAGTCGCTTTGAAGTTCTCCTCCTAGTAACACTTTGATAAATTGTTTGGGCGTGTCAATTTTACTTTGTGGAAGTTCTTCTTCAGTTTCGTCCATCAGCGTGCTGTTTAATAGCAGTAGTGCGACTTTTACACATATTTTTTGCCACTGGTGGCTTGCCCAAGCAGTCTTCTCGTCGAGCCGTTTTTTGCTCGCTCCGCTGTGTCGGGGGCGCCCCATGGTTTATGAGTGGTGAAAATCCGGTGTCTGCTTGTCTGTCCGTGCAACCAGCCTCTTCTGACATTCAGCACGTCTCTGCAGGGCTCTGTCACTGTCTATCCCAGCAGGGTTCCACCTAGCGGGCAAATTTATTGCCCACTTTCTATACAAGGGCCTTCTGTTGATTTCGCTGTCCTTTCCCTTCTCTCGACGCTCCTGCTATGTAGGAATCGTGTGTTGCTAATTACGTCCTTTTCTTTCTTTATACATCTCACATTGCAACTTGTGGGTCGTTGCATCTCTTCCTTGCTGGAGTTTTTTCAATGGTTCTTACACAAAGTTTTACTTATAATCATCTAACATATATCTGGTACCTACTTGTTTTACGCCTTCTTTTAAAGAACTTTACAAATTTCGACGCCCTTTCCATGTTACAATTCTAAGATATTTGGAGTCTTAACGTCTAATCAAGAATCCTCAAATTCGTTTTTATTTTATTTTTGTGTAGTGTCATGGTGTATAGCATTTTAGTATTTCATGCTGTTAGACTATCTACGCTTTATCCCTTCACCTTAATCTATGGTACTATTGGTGTTATTATTGAAACTACTTTCTTTTTCCCACCTTCCTCTCTCTTCATTCTTCTTTCTCCTGACGATCTTATCTGCAAAATAATCTTGAAATACTGTGCTGATTATTTACCAGTAATAAAATTAATCTTCAAACTTGTACTGAAAGTGTTTAATACTGTCAGCCTTAGGTAAAAATACCTCTGCTTTATCTCGTAAAATACCCTCCAATTCTCATTTACTGTGTTCCGAAATACCTTGAACTTATTGCAATTTTTCGTCGATTTCTTTATGGACTTCTAACATGAGTTGAGGCGATTCCTTCTTATGTGCATACCATTCTAATTCTTCATCCTCTTTATCTCTTGTCATTCTTAATTGTTTGTTTATAACTGGTATTTCTTCTAATTTTAACTTTTGCTCAAAGAGAAGTGTGACATTCCCGAATATTACGCTACCTTTCCCCATATCTATTATCGCTTGACTCTCATTTAAAAAATCTGCACCTATAATCAAATCTACATTTAGTTTAGGTATAATCACGAAGTTGGCTTCGATCTTTTGACCTTGGCACTAAAGAGTTAACCTTGTTTGTCTCGTAACTTTCGCAACATTGTTTCTAATAGGACCTCTGACTTTAATCTTATGTGTTTTCAGAACTGGCAATTCCTCATTGGCATTACACTGCATGAATAAATTTTCTGAGATCGCAGTCAGTTCACTTCCGCTATCAATTACAATATTGACTGGGATATGCTTTACCATGGCCTTCACAATTGGTTGAATTTGAAAGGGTTGGTTCTGTTCTTCTTCCTCTTGCATCAACGAATCCTCCACTGAATCATACAAGAGTCTTTTTAGGAATTTCCCTTGTGAATTCGAACTTTCTGTAGGATAAGCTTCGACTGCTACTTCTCTCTCTTTTATTTCCTCTTCTCTATTTCTTCTATCATTTACACTTTCTTCAACATCTTCTGTTTTTTCCTCATCCTCGTCTATCTTCTCCTTCTTCGCTACTTCCACATAATCACATCTAAATGCTCTAATTATCGCTTCATAACTTCCTTCGTTATATACGTTGGGTTGTGTGCCCACTCGTAACTTATTTTCAACTTCTGTCGACTGCGCATTATCCTCATTGAATTCGTTTTCCCTGGTTTCCATCTCAAATAGCTCTGCAATACTCATTACTTCGTCCTTTCTTCCTACATTCGTTGTGCATACCTCTGGTAATTCATCTTCCTCGCCAGTATTCTCCCAATTAATTTCGTCCCAACACGACATTGTTATTTTCTCTTCTTCGTTTTCATCTGGTCCCTGCGGATTCGTTTCTTCCTTCTTCTCTTCTCGTGATAAGATTTTGATTTCTCTGTTCAAGGTGCTGCAATTGTCCTGGGTCGGTGCGTCATTCTCTTTGGCATGGCCGCTTAGCTGTCAAATCGAACTTTTATTGGGGTTTGGTGGTCTTACCTCCACCTCTTCTATCTGTATTGGCTTTTCTCGTTCAGCTTGTTGATAGTGGTTTTTTTTGTTGATAATTTGTCGTTCTATTGATTCTCCAGTACCTGTTCCGGTTGTCGTTATTCCCTCTGTAATAGTTGTTGCCGTTCCTGATAACCGGTTCTTTGTTGAAATCTATTGTCGTTTCTTGGTGCGAAATTATCACGTGGTTCGTAATTTTTGTTTCTTCGTACTGTGTCTTGTGGATTCCACTGCTTTTTGCTTTCGTTTTCACGTGCGCTTCGTCTTTTTCTTGCGTCATCTTCCGAAAATATGAACTCTAGTTCCATTAGAATACCTTTAAATGCTTCGACGTCATTGCCTCCGCGACCTACTAGTGATTCCTGGTATTTCAATGGTAGCTTCATCGCGCATAATTTAATCAACTCTCTGTCACTGTATCGTACATCTAAGCATTGATTTTTGTTTGCCATTAATTCGAAAAATTTCACGGGACTCTTCTCTCCTGAATTTTCAAAGTATGGCTTCTGTAATAATTCGTACTTCATTCTGTTCTGTGCTTCGCTGGACCAATATCGTGATAGAAACTTCTCTCTGATATCTTCGTACGATCGGCATGTCGCTGCAACATTTTGCATGATTTCTGCGACTGTTCCTGACATGTGTGCACATATAAAGTCTAATTTGTGTGCTAGCGTCCAGTGTTCTGGTAATCTTACTCGGAATTGATCAATAAAAGTTCGAGGATGTAATGAGTTTCCTTCTCGAAAGTGTTGAAATTTTCTGACTGTGAGGAAATGATCGTTGTCGTACTTCGTCATAGTTCCATATGAAATTCGCGATTCTTCGCCACTTTTGTTTCTGATCATTTCTCCCGTTGTTCTTTCCGGTTGTGGTAGATCCATTGGATATTGTCCACTGTAACTTTCACCTACCCTTGCGTAGTATCGTTGTAGTGGTACGCAATAATTTTCTTCCATCGGTTGTGAACGTGTAGCTGAATGCATTGCACTGTACTCTTCGCGACCTGGCTTTCCACTGTCACGTATTGCTTGGGTATCTTGTCTGGCTAACCTTGCTGCTTCATTGCACGATCCAAACTGTCTTGAAACATACATTTGTGGTTCCGCATGTGTTTGTGATGACGTATGTTCATCAAGAATTTCAAAACGTGTTTTTTGCTGTGCAGGCTGTCTGATTTCACTTATGTTACTTTCCGCCTGTGATTGGAATCGCAAATGCGTAATATCTTCGTTAATTGCTTATTTTTCCGGTGCTGTTACAGATACGGATGTGGTTGCAGACTCTGTGCTTGTTCGACCTTGTTCACTACGCTCTCCAATGGTTTGCAACAACTCTGCTCGCAATTTATGAAATTGTCTCTTCGTTTGTGCTTCTATTTTGACTATGCGGTTATCATATCATTTCAGCGCTGCTTTTGTGATACGTTTGTGTAACACACTGTTTTCAACAATTTCACGCGCTGTACCTCCTGCTTGTCTAGTAATTTCGTTTATCTGTTTCTCTAATTTCTTGACTTCTCCCTGGCTGTTGTTACATAATGTTTTGATCTCGTCCTGAATGTCATTACGCAATGTTTGTACGTCCGCTTGTATCTTGTCAGTGTCTGCTCTCAATTGATTGTGACCTGTTATTAAGTTTCCTATCACTTCTATAGATGCTTTTGCCTCGTCTTCAATATGACTTAGGTGTAACTGAATTTTTTTGTTTTGTTCTTTATTCTCACGCATTTGTCTCGTGGTTTCTGCATTCTAAATTTGAATTTGGTTCGCTATGTCTTTATTTTGACTTGTCATGGTTTCCGTAATTTGTTGTAATAATTCTGCCAGATTGGGTGGTCCTATTGCGTTTTCTTCCGACGTCCTACGCTCTGTGTTTTCGCCCAAGTGTTGGTTCGCAACCGATTGCACTGCACTGAGCTGTGACGCGTTTCTGCTCGCATTCCTTGTACTCTGTGGTGAGGGAGCTCTGATTACTTTTACTATGGGTTCTACGTATTCAAGACGCAAGTTACAATCCTCATCGACTGTCTCACTGCTTTCCTGCTCCTCTGTCGTATGCTGACGTAGGTTTTCTATGCTTTGGCGACATTTTCCTCGTTATGGTGCGTTATCTGTCCTACTTCTCGCGATACTGCATCGTCTGTTGTACTGACCTTTATTCTCATGCTGGCTCTCTACCTCAATTCGGTCAAGGTCTCGATCTGCCATTGCTAATCTTTCCGAATCCCTTGTTTTCTGTTTTAAAAGCAATTCACGCGCCCTACTTCGCGTCAACATGTGCTCATACGATCTCACCCGTTTCAAAAACTTTTTGTTCACACGACTTGACAAACCTTTCACTTACTTGTTGGGTCAGAACCAACTTGTCAACGATGAATCCGCCACCTGCGCACTTGCATTGGAGAGAAAACTTATTTCTATCAATTTTCAAAATTCATAACTTAATTATGCTATTGTTTCTGATAGACTGTCTTTTTTAAATACTTTTACTATCTATCGTTCCAGCAATTGTTTTCGACTCTGTATAACTTAAGAAAAAATTTCTTTTCACAAAAATTATTAAACAAAATATTTTTCTGTCCTACTTAGGCATGTGTTCGACCTTCAATCATGGTATTTTACCATCCTGGAAGGGTCGCCATTTTCTAAACATTCATGGTGGTGTCTGTTTGTTCTATATCGTCTCTCCCTACCACTTTCGCGCAACGACGCTCTGAGCATGTTTTTTAGGGAATTAACTAGTTTGAAACTGGGACCTGCTGCTGGTAAAGAGACGCCAGACCACACATGACATGTAGAATTCAGAAGAGTTCAGTGAGACTAGCGATGATATAACCAAATACTAAATGATTTCAGCGTCAGCTCCACTGCACTCCCTGTAAAAGAATCTTAATACTAACTAAATTTAGAGGAAAGGGTTCTAGGCTTTCCTATTTTTAGTTAGCTGTTAAAATAACGTCGAAAAAGCAGTAAAGTTTACCATTGGAAATTTTATTCTACTCACAAAACATCGTTTATAAATTGCACTATTGATAAAAGGAAATGTTTTAATACAGAATGGTAAAAACCAACTGCGTTCAACAAAAATGTGAACGAATATTCCCTGAATGGGTTTCCAAGTTCTGCAATCGATCGAAGGATTACCTATGCCATATCACATCTATAATCTAGGTTTAATTTAAGTTTCACAAAAGAGAAAACTATCAAAATGGTCTACAGTTACCCTCAATTATCTTTAATTACTTATCTAACTTGTCGTAAATTACAGTGGCTGATGTGGCTTCTCAATAACTATATAAAAGAAAAATCATCACGTTTCAGATCTGTTCTTCAAGTGGCAAATGTGAACACCATGAGTTTTCATTAACGATCGACACTAGTATTACGCAAAAAAGGGGTGTAACAGATGAGTCTTCTGCAGTTCCGAGTGAAGCCTTATGCGCTCGAAAATGCGGCATCGCGAGTGTTCATTACCTTGTCGGTGTTTAGGCAGCGTCAGGGCGACAGCGGCCGGCGCACCAACCATCCAGCTCGCCGTCTCGGAACTAACTCTCTCCTAACTTCTCCTTACTACAATTTACCGAAGTTGGTTTAAAAAAACTATCTGGCTCCGTTTTCATCTGACCAATCAGAGTCTCAATGTTAACCTTAAGCTCTGCCTACAAAAATTCTGTCTATCCAATGAGAAACGTTATACTTTTCGTGGTGGGGCAATGTTTTTAAAGTTTGCAATGTAACAGAGACGCTAAGAAGTGTCACTCTAAACCCTGCAGCTGGTGTGGATCTTTTAGCGTTATCGTAAGATCTATACTGTTCTTCTGGTGGGCTCTATCTTTTAACATGGGCTGGGGGTGGTCCTTGACATACCTGAGACGCGAAAAAGTCTCACGCTAAAACTTACGGGTGGTAGTGGCCCTTTTTGTGTTATTGTAAGATCTATATTGTTTTTCTGGTGGGCTCTAGCTTTTAACATGGGCTGGGGGGGGGGGGGGGTGGTCCTTGACGTAACAGAGACGCGAAAAAGTCTCACGCTAAAACTTACAGCTGGCGTTGTCTTAGTGGTTAGCTGGCGACGTGGGTGTCCAGTCCGTCCCTTATTGTAGGGCCTTCTAGCTTAACACGGTTCTGCTCTCGGCTTATGTTCTCGTTTCTCCCCTCGGAACTGTGTCGGTCTCTTGGTGGGAAGGTGCGACATGCATTTAGGTATTCTTCTGTTAGTCTGTGGTATTCCATTTGCTCACTCGTTACTCGTATTACTTTGGTTAATTTAATGTCAGGATTTATTCGGAGCTATGTGACATACTACTAG
This sequence comes from Schistocerca gregaria, assembly GCF_023897955.1. Taxonomy (NCBI): domain Eukaryota; kingdom Metazoa; phylum Arthropoda; class Insecta; order Orthoptera; family Acrididae; genus Schistocerca; species Schistocerca gregaria. The sequence goes on from NC_064921.1 coordinate 679,978,894, forward strand.
ATTTGCTTATTATGTCAGGGTTTTCATGGAAGGTGTTGGATTTGCCTGACACCTTACACGGGTAAAAATAGAGGGCTGTTTGCCTGGGTTGTCAGCTAGCGTAGTGAAAGGTGTTTGCTACTGCAAGGGGGTCTGGTTTTTCTTCGTTTCTAATCTCGATGGAGGCAGATAGGCAATCAGTAAAGCAATTTTAAGAAATTACCGCGCCCTCAATACGTTTTATTGCTACCTTTACTCTGTACCGGTGCCCTGTGGATGTCAATATGACACTCTTGTAGAATTTCATACTTGTTACTGCCTACTATTTCCGTTTCTGTCAATAATTGAATTGACTTAGGTATGGCACTGACTGATTTTTAACTGAATTACGTTACGAGTCTTCTCGCGTTGCTAAGTGTGCACACTATCATGGTAGGTCAGCAACGGTAATCCAGTATCACTGGTCTGAACGCTGACACAGACCGTTTTGCGGCCGAGTGCACATAATATTTTGCAAGTTCGTAACGATCTGGGGTTCTTTGTCTTCCTAAAACAGTTATGCTATCTCGATAAGCTGCAATTCATTTTTATTAGAGAAGTTTATACTAATTATCGTTTCTTCTTTCATTTATATCTTATATTTACCTGTCGTGTTTAACACACTAATCAGCATTAATATAGTGTTACACTTAATAGAAAGGAGTCTGACAAAGTTCGGTTAGTTTTTCAATTTCACGCCTGTGCATAGTATGTTAGTAGCACTTCGTTTCCTTGCCTGTTATGCTATGTAGCAGACTTTAAAGCGGTGGAGATCAGGATAACGAGAAGGCGAGGGGTCTCGCTCGTTTTGTGCACGACTGCACATTGATTCTCATTTTCTTTTAGTAATAGTAGGACGTGGCATAACGCTGAAACAGTCCCTACTGGACTTACCACTGTTTGTGGACACCCATGCAGTTTCTTTTACGTATACGAGTAGTGCTGTCTGCTATAAATATGAACCATTCTTTGACGTGTTGTTGGCCTTGTATCCAACCCATAATTCTTATTATGCAGCACTAACACTGATTTCGTTCTTACAGAACAACTTCAGTAAACTTAAACATACCCATAATTCAGTGGAACTTCTGTAAAACTACGCCTTATCAAAAGACAATGTACTTCCTTTAATAATTACCAAGACGGGTTTCGACAACTATGTGTCTTCTTCCCTGAGTCCACATTTGTTTTTGCCAAAATATCATACGAAGTTGTTTATCTATTTTGGAAACACTTTTTTGTGAGTAGTCGCTGTGTGTGTCACTGTACATACATTTTTCGTTCGACTGTGCGTCTCTGGTGCCTTTTTCTTTCCTGTTGCTATATAATACACTGTTTTCCACACTTACTTATATTTATAAAAAAAATGGTTAAAATGGCTCTGAGCACTATGGGACTTAACATCTGTGGTCATCAGTCCCCTAGAACTTAGAACTACTTAAACCTAACTAATCTAAGGACATCACACACATCCATGCCCGAGGCAGGATTCCAACCTGCGACTGCAGCAGTCACGCGGTTCCAGGCTGAAGCGCCTAGAACTGCACGGCCACACCGGCCGGCCCTTATATTTCAGTCTCATTTTCTTTTCACATATATTTTACACGAAGTGGGAGACGAGCAAACACTTACATCAACATACTCGTAAGAGGCGCCACGTTATCTTTGCCTCTTACCTATTTATCGTTCTGTTCTTGTTCAGCCTAGTGCTTAATTCGAATGTTGGTAAAAACTATTCTGGTGTCACTCCTTTGGGAGAACTTACATGATCTATGCATACTAGATGCACGCTTGTTGCACACGTGCGTGTATTTATGTACGTGTGTGTGTGTGTGCGTGTGCGTGTGTGTGTGTGTGTGTGTGTGTGTGTGTGTGTGTGTGTGTGTGTGATGTAAGGTGTCAGTCAAATCCAACACCTTCCATGAAAAACATGACATGATAAGCAAATCCAGTAGTATGTCACATAGCTCCGAATAAATCGTGACATTACATTAATCGAAGTAATACGAGTAACAAGTGAGCAAATGGAATACCACAGACTAACACAAGAATGCCTAAATGCATGTCATACCTTCCCACCGTGAGACAGACGCAGTTCCGAGGGGAGAAACGAGAACAGAAGCCGAGAGCAGAACTGTGTTAAGCTAGAAGGCCCTACGATAAGGGACTGATTGGACACCCACGTCGCCAGCTAACCACTAGGACAACGCCAGCTGCAAGTTTTAGAATGAGACTTTTTCGCGTCTCTGTTACGTCAAGGACCATCCCCCAACCCATGTTAGAAGCTAGAGCCCTCCAGAAAAACAGTATAGATCTTACAATTACACAAAAAGGGCCACACCACCCGCAAGTTTTGGCGTGAGACTTTTTCGCGTCTCTGTTACGTTAGGACCACCCCCTAGCCCATGTTAAAAGATAGAGCCCTCCAGAAGAACAGTATAGATCTTACAATAACGCTAAAAGGGCCAAACCAGCTGCAAGTTTTAGCGTGAGATTTTTTCGCGTCTCTGTTACGTTGCAAACTTTATAAACATTGGCCCACCACGAAACGTATAACGTTTCTCATTGGATAGACAGAATTTTTGTAGGTGGAGCTTAAGGTTAACATAGAGACTCTGATTGGTCAGATGAAAACACAGCCAGATAGTTTTTTATACCAACTTCGGTAAATGGTAGTAAGGAGAAGTTAGGAAGTAAGTTAGTTCCGAGACGGCGAGCTGGATGGCTGCTGCGCCAGCCGCTGTCGCCCTGAAGCTGCCTAACCAACGACAAGGTAATGAACGGACGAGATGCCGCATAACAGCGCATAAAGCTTCACTCAGAACTGCAGAAGTCTCATCTGTTACACCCCTTTTTGCGTAATACTAGTGTCGATCGTAAATTGAAGCTCATGGTGTTCACATTTCCCACTTGAAGTAAAAATCTGAAACGTGATGATTTCTCTGTTCTGTTATATAATTTATGAGAAGCCACATCAGCCACTGTAATTTACGACAAGTAGATAGGTAATTAAAGATAATTGAGGATCACTGTAGACCATTTTGATAGTTATCTCTCTTGTGAAACTTAATGTAAACCTAGATTATAGAAGTGATAGGGCATAGGTCATCCTTCGATCCATTGCAGAACTTGGAAACCCACTCAGGGAATATTCGTTCACATTTTTGTTGAATGCAGTTGGTTTTTACCATTCTGTATTGAAACATTTCCTTTTATCAATAGCGCAATTTATAAACAATTTTTTGTGAGTAGAATAAAATTTCCAATGGTAAACTTAACTGCTTTTTTGACGTCATTTCACCAGCTAACTAAAAATAGGAAAGCCTTGAACCCTCTCCTCTAAATTTAGTTAGTATTAAGATTCTCTTACAGGGAGTGCAGTGGAGCTGACGCTGAAATCATTAAGTATTTGGTTATATCAGCGCTAGTCTCACTGAACTCTTCTGAATTCTACATGTCATGTGTGGTCTGGCGTCTCCTTACCAGCAACAGGTTCCAGGTTCAAACTAGTCAATTCCCTAAAAAACATGCTCAGAGCGTCGTTGCGCGGAAGTGGTAGGGAGAGACGATATAGAACAAACAGGCACCACCATGAATGTTAGTGTGTGTGTGTGTGTGTGTGTGTGTGTGTGTATGTGTGTGTGTGTGCGTGTGTGTGTGTGTGTGTGTGTGTGTGTGTGTGTGTGTGTGTGTGCGCTTGTTGTGGCGTGGTACAGTGTTATTCAGATTACGTGTGCTTTTTGGCAATACACCATGTGATGGGCTTGCTAATCAGTGGACATCTTGAAGCAACACCTCTGGTTGGACATGCACGTAGCACAGCAGCGAGCCGGTGTAAGAAGTCGCCGCAATGTGGCCAGCGCATTCTGCTGGAAGTCTGCTTTCGGAGTCAACCATAAGTTCATCTGTGGTATAGCAGGGTTCCTGTACTGTGTTTACTTACAACGACTAGGCTCTGATTACAGACTGTCTTGGATCTGCTGTACAGAAGTTAAGGGAAGGCGGAGCTATTCAGATTACGGGTGCTTCTAATAGTTTCTGCTTTCTTTCTAAGCATCCTCTATTCCTCCGCATCCACATTTCGAGGCTGTAACTTGTGTGTGTGTGTGTATAAACAAAAACAAAAAGATGAAAAAGTTGTAATGTTGATGCATTAAGTTGTTCTGAAAGTGGTGCTGATATTCAAGATAATAAAAGCGGGTTAAAAGCCATGAATTATCTGGGGAAGTTATCCTTGCATTAATGAGCAACTGTTTCACCAGGTATCCAGTCTAATTTACCAAATTGTCAACCAGACTAACATTAATTATAATCTTTTGTAGTCATCTTACGACAACCAGTGATATATACACTCCTGGAAATGGAAAAAAGAACACATTGACACCGGTGTGTCAGACCCACCATACTTGCTCCGAACACTGCGAGAGGACTGTACAAGCAATGATCACACGCACGGCACAGCGGACACACCAGGAACCGCGGTGTTGGCCGTCGAATGGCGCTAGCTGCGCAGCATTTGTGCACCGCCGCCGTCAGTGTCAGCCAGTTTGCCGTGGCATACGGAGCTCCATCGCAGTCTTTAACACTGGTAGCATGCCGCGACAGCGTGGACGTGAACCGTATGTGCAGTTGACGGACTTTGAGCGAGGGCGTATAGTGGGGATGCGGGAGGCCGGGTGGACGTACCGCCGAATTGCTCAACACGTGGGGCGTGAGGTCTCCCGCGACGCACGGATGCACGCCAAGACCGTAGGATCCTACGCAGTGCCGTAGGGGACCGCACGGCCACTTCCCAGCAAATTAGGGACACTGTTGCTCCTGGGGTATCGGCGAGGACCATTCGCAACCGTCTCCATGAAGCTGGGCTACGGTCCCGCACACCGTTAGGCCGTCATCCGCTCACGCCCCAACATCGTGCAGCCCGCCTCCAGTGGTGTCGCGACAGGCGTGAATGGAGGGACGAATGGAGACGTGTCGCCTTCAGCGATGAGAGTCGCTTCTGCCTTGGTGCCAATGATGGTCGTATGCGTGTTTGGCGCCGTGCAGGTGAGCGCCACAATCAGGACTGCATACGACCGAGGCACACAGGGCCAACACCCGGCATCATGGTGTGGGGAGCGATCTCCTACACTGGCCGTACACCTCTGGTGATCGTCGAGGGGACACTGAATAGTGCACGGTACATCCAAACCGTCATCGAATCCATAGTTCTACCATTCCTAGACCGGCAAGGGAACTTGCTGTTCCAACAGGACAATGCACGTCCGCATGTATCCCGTGCCACCCAACGTGCCCTGGCCAGCAAGATCTCCGGATCTCTCCCCCATTGAGCATGTTTGGGACTGGATGAAGCGTCGTCTCACGCGGTCTGCACGTCCAGCACGAACGCTGGTCCAACTGAGGCGCCAGGTGGAAATGGCATGGCAAGCCGTTCCACAGGACTACATCCAGCATCTCTACGATCGTCTCCATGGGAGAATAGCAGCCTGCATTGCTGCGAAAGGTGGATATACACTGTACTAGTGCTGACATTGTGCATGCTCTGTTGCCTGTGTCTATGTGCCTGTGGTTCTGTCAGTGTGGTCATGTGATGTATCTGACCCCAGGAATGTGTCAATAAAGTTTCCCCTTACTGGGACAATGAATTCACGGTGTTCTTATTTCAATTTCCAGGAGTGTATATAATTTAAATAAAAAGAAATAAATCAGTTTATGTTTGGACATTTATTTTAACATTGATCATTGTACTGTTAAAATTTCAGCATATTAAACTTGATTCATAACTAAACTGGTGCCTTATTTAGGATTGTGAAAACGTGAGTTTGTAATCTTACGGAACACGTCAAATGTAGAGCCAAGATTTGGAGACTGCATACAGCACTGCATTCATAAAATAACACACGAAGAACGTTGAAACATATGCAAGAGGAAATTAACCACAACCAACCGATTCAATTTTCACTCAAAGAAGTTACGGTCGTAGCGCAATCCTGTCCGTCAGGAAATTACCACACACTGATATACCAAATTCATACTAATTGTCTGTGAAATCTTCTCGAAAAGAATAGCTGAGGGCTACTTTGATGATTACACCACATGCTTCAAGTGGTCAACTTGGTTTTACACAAAGAGTGTAAGTCCACAATAATTGTGAGAAAATGAATTACATCGAAAAGAAAAACTTCCAACTGGTTACTATCGTCATACTATTAACCTGATGGGTCAAACAATTAGATAAGCACGTGGTACTGGTCTCACAAAGTACACTCCACGTGGGTTGAACATAAAGAGAAGTTGCTGTATTGCAAAATATTGTCAAGATGAGACGTTATAATCTCAGGCACATTCGCATTTAAGATTGATGATATTTTTTAGAGTTACGGATCGTCAACACGTGGTTCCACTTTGCTCACAAAATAATGACTAAGCACCTACTGGAAGATATTCTGAACTTCACACTCGAATTACACTGCGTTGCAATTTAAGATAACATAAGATATTTTAGATCTAAACCTGAAACAAAGGTGATTAAATGTCCAGTTAGGCTGAACTTAAGAAATCCATTGTCCTACAGACTTAGCAGAGACGCGCTTAGCCAGAGATCTTACCACTTCAGACACTCTCCGTGTACAGACTGCCATGGGTCCCTCCTGAGGGTGCCTCACAGAGGCAGCTTCCTACACCAACATGACAAGGGACGGACAGGAGCATACCAAGAATAGAAACCTTTTTGCTTTTAGTAAGCGTAGCTACCTGTTCCGACATTGGCCCTACTGATCTCTAGCAGACAGACTTGTCTGGTACCATTAAGCATGCAACTAGAAATACATTTACTCATTCATCCTTTCACACAGAAGGGAAGGAGGATGACAGTATCTTATCATATACAGTATATAAAAGAAAGCGAATGTAGGCTGCGTATGAGACTGTGTGACATGAATTACATATTAACTGTGTTTTAAAGTGTAGTAGTGTGACAGGTCGTTCTTGTTTATGTGTAAAAGTAACACGTTCCACTGCTCAGTCTCCTCCCAGATAGAGTCAGAAACACCACAGTAAATTTAGAAGAGGAATTTATGCCGTAAATGGCAACAGATTAAGAAATTTACATGAAAGGAATCCAACAGAGACCTTCCAAATGAAAAAAGTGAGAAGAGGGAATAGCGTTTGCCTCTCTATGAATATGGAGACATAAGTGTCTGCTCAAACCTCGTTTTGTGTAAAACACGCGTGAGAAAAAGGTAAGCTTGAAATATTAAAAAAAAGAGTTGAAAAGAGTCGGTACAGAAAAAGTTCGAAAATAAAATCGACCTCGGATGCACAACTGTACGGGTGATACAATCATATAAACAATCACCAGTCTCGAAAAATTGTTTGCAAAATAAGCGAATTTTTCAGTACTACTTTACACATGACATTCTGTCAAAAGATAACAAAGGCATAAAACAAGTCCACCAATAAAATTACACTTGCACAAGTAACGTAATGAATGTGAGCAGTGGAAACAAATTAAGCAAAATGCACGTATTATATTTTTAGGCCTAAAATGTAAAACAACCATAAACTTTGTACGATGTTTACAGAAATAAATCGAGAGTCTCAGAAGATTACACAAAGTTGTTAACCATGTCTGGGTAAATAAAAAGGGAATACACTTCGTTTTGCGTTAGTTGGAGCTTAAAACAAAATTTTAAGTCACAGACACTGTAAAAAGAATCGTTGATACGCGCTCTCAACCCGAAATATATGCTAAGTATTGCAGTAGAACTGGTCGAGGCTCTGGACTGAAATACGAAATGTATAAAAATTCACACTTCTGGTGTTACAGTAACTTTTACATTAGTTTAGTTTGATGTCTGATACTACCACATTATTTAGTGTAGTACATTTTTTTTCCAGGTGATTAGATGGCAAAATGGCGTCACTGTAGCAGAAAAATTTTTTATTACTTGAAGTACCCTATAATTCTTGGGTTTCTGGCAGTGCCAAGTAGCTTTCCTTACAAGAGCATTCGACCGACTACTCTGTGGCCATTGTGCAGTGATAACTGACTGTCCTGTGGCTGTCGGTGTCGTCTTTATAGAGCCCTGCCAGCGGCACTGACTTCACTGGTGCTGTCAGTTCCACGTTTTCCGCGCCCTGTTTTCACGCTGCGTTCCGTTGAAAAACGCCGCTTTTATTGACATTTTGTTAAATATTTTGATCTATGTAGTTTCTATTATTACGTATTCTAGAAATAGTTAGCACTGTTGACTACACAAGTGTCAATGAATGCAATTTTATGTCAATTTTGCAATGCTGCATCAGCCACTGCCGATTCCTCTTGACAAAGTAGTCACAGACGTTCATTATGGTGTTGTTCTACAGTGAGCATAGTATAAGGGATGTAGTGCTTTTCGCACTTCCACAGAATTCTATAAACATTTGGCTTTCTGAAGCCTACATTATCATACACGGGTCCCATGAGTTGGCATACTTTAGCTGAAGGCCTGAGATTGACTTAATGTTACTTTTCTTGAGAAGCCAGTTAATCTTCCTTATCACTTAATCATAGGACAGGAAAAAAAGTCACACGGTTTTCACTCTTATCCTCGGTCGTGTTCTGTCTGCAGTTTCTTTCTATATTTGTTGGTTGTTGTTCCCAACATCAAGAAAGACTTCAAGTAGTTCGTTCAGTTCGTGTGAGAAGTTTCGGCACCAGAGATGGCTTCTGTTTGCTGAACCAACGTCCTTAGAACAGTATCCTTTCGATTGAACTGTGGTGGGTTAAAGCGTGAAGACACCAGTTCGTAAAAGTGTAATTTCTGTACACGTTGTGGCTGTGGCACCCACTGGGTTTTCAGCGAAGAAGGACATCAAGGAAAGGCAAGGCACCGAAATTTTTGGCGATCTTAATAGTCAACGCGATGTGGTTATGAATAGTGTTGAAGAGTTCCAAGAACATTTCCAGCTTTTCACGCACATGTGCCTAGACGACGAGGCCTTACAAGAGTCCAAGGCGATATCCTCAAACTTCACCTCGAACAGATCACCTATGGCTGAAGATAGAGGGTTTCTTGACGCATACCACCCGTGTAATCGAAATACGAAAAAAATAAGGCATCCAGGTGTACTTGAAAAGACGCACTAGCGTGCTATCAAAGAAATGGCAGAGAAATTCGACAGTGTCTTTGAGGGACACACGTGAATACTGAGATCACATGATGTACAATCATAGAAAAATTTTATCTTTGCGATTACTTGCGGGAACGCGCCAGAATAAATGAAAAGCTGAGTGAATGTTGAGACGTAATGCCATCCTCAACGACGCAATACGCATTAGTTTATTTGTACAATGCTTTCATAGACATATTGCACGATGAATGGGTGAACAAGATATTGAAGTGATACTTCTATTCAACGATTAATTTGTTTGAAAATTTACGATGTGTACAACATACAACATTTTGGAAGAAAGAACCGTTTTTACTCTCTGAAACTTCAAAGAATTACTTAGAAATAAAAAGGAAAAAAATGAATAATGTTAAACTTTCAGAGCAAGAAATAGAGTCTTTCTCATGTTCTGCTTTAATTCCCGTTGAACGTAGATCACGGTATATGTGTGACGGTCATATGAGAAGTACTTCGACATGCCATAAAACATGAAATACTAAAATATCAGGTGACACGCAAACGAGAGTAATGTGTATAATTCATTGTTCGAAGAGTTTGAATCGTCCGAATCATGTTCCACGGACACAGTTGAAAAAGAGCACGAATTCACAATCGAAGTTAATTGCACTGAAATGCTGTGAACGCCACAAGAAACACATACTGCTTCTACATGTTTTACTCTTATTCACCCGTCTTCTACATTTACATCTACATTTACATCCAAATCTATACTCTGCAAACCACCATATGGAACACGGAAAGAATGATTGTTTGAATGTCTCTGTGCTTGCAATAATTATTCTAATCATATCCTAACGATCCTTATATGACTCATACGTAGGAGATTGTAGTATATCCCTAGAGTAATAATTTAAAACAGATTCTTGAAACTTTGTTAATAGACTATCTCGAGATAGCTTACGTCTGTCTTCAGCTCCTACAGTATCTCTGTGACACTGTTGTAATGCACCGAGCAGATTAGATTGACACCTTGTGTCGCAGCAGACAGATTAGAAAAAAAAATCCACCTCTTCAATCCTGGTGTACACAGTTCAATTGACAACTAACTGTGGATGGTACACCGCACTGCATCTGATGGGACTTGTCGGAAGATCAGTTACGATTTGTTAGACAAGTCACTTTTGTAATACCTTGTCAAAATGTGAACTGTGGTTATTTCATTTACATCGAAGAATCCGCCAACGGTGTGACAAATGGCTGAACTCCGAAGGAAGAGTGCCGCTGACAAACACAACACCAATCTGAACCTTGACACAATAATAATTTCGGGCTAGATGGCCGATGCTAGATATCGGAGCAGAAAAAGTTTAAGGATAACGCATCTGATTTAAATTAACAAGAAGAATTCCAGAGTTCCTACGATAACCAGCACATATGAGACTAATCTGGCAGGCATTAAATAAATACAACAACGTTGAAACCTGAGTATGATCTCCCCACTGGCATGCGGCTTTTCGTAGTCCAAAAAGTAACAACACACGTCGACAAGTAGACACCACGCATCAACGTCACTCTCCGAGTATTATGATGGAACACACGCTAATAGCATTCGACTGATATGAACTTAGCCAGCAGCTCTATTCACTTAAAAAAACCATCTAACACTGCTGAGCTATAGTATACTTTCATAGAATATTATGTACTTGTACGCCGTTCGTTTCTAATGAAGAAAAGCTATTATTATTACGTCTTACTTACTTTCCATTGCGAACCAGCGACTGTATTATTCGCAACCTGAGAATTCTTCATCTTTATTCCAATGTTCCAAGTCTGTTGCGAATCTATTCTTTCGTAATGTTGTCTCTCTAAGTATTTGTACTATCTTTTGCTTTCCCAAGATTTCTGCTTTTGCCCAAATCCGACTCTATACAGTTATTATTACATATTTCTCAAAAAACGTGTTTTTGGTTTTCTGCGTCAACGTAATATTATGTTCTTGGTCCTTGCCAAGCCCAATAGATGGTATTAAGTTTAATTAACTTTCCCTAAAGCAACTCTGAAAAAATCATCTGTTATCTCTGTTTCTTTCTTTATCTTAGTCTCTTTATTTCGTTCATTCTCTTAACTTTCTTTACTACTTCCTCTGTCCTACAAATGACATACGCAGAACACAGTTTTAAACTTTCACGTAACTAAACAATTTTAGTTTTCACTTGAAAATCTCAATGGTCACAGATTATAGTGCTTGGTTCAAGTGCTTTTTATAACCTGTTCCCCTTCTAATCGGAAGACAAACTAAAAAAAAACATACACAAACAAAAAACCTAAGTGTCACCGCCACTTTGTATTATACGAGGGCTATCCACAAAGTACATTACGTTTTGGAACTAAAAATAAATAAAGTATCGGAATTTCTATTATTATATACAGATGAAAGCCACACTTAAATACTACTTTTCTACATAGTTTCCACTAAAATCAAGGCACTTATCTTAGCGATGGACAAGCTTGAAAATTCCTTCGTCGTACAATTCGGCCGCCTGCGCCTTCAACTTTTTTTTTTTTTTTTTTTTTTTTTTTTGAGTCCATTGTACGCTTGTCCTTACACAGTTTACGTGATGTTTAAATATAGTACAATGTCATCATCAAAACGTTGCCGTTCTTTCGTGCTCTGTTAAGACGCATTCCTTATTCGTTTGTTTAGTTCTAGAATCTGAAACTCTGCTCTAGGATTACAGGAAATACAATAGAGAGTGTGGTGATGCGATGACGGCACGGAATGGTAATTACCGGACCAGCGAAGTTCACAGCTATCTGACTGGCCAGCTACGACATGTTCGTTACTTTCCACTCAACATTGGCAGCAGAAGACACCTGAAATAAATGGAGAAAACAGTGTTCCGCTACGGCTTCTTACAGTTGACTTTTCTGTAAACTGCAGCTTGCCCGTTCAGTAGCTCTGTAACACAAACAGATAGCTGGAAAGAAACTAATACTACCAACAAATTAAACACAACTCGCTGATAAAACGTGACTGCATACTTAAAGTGACTGATTTACATCTGCGAATGCCAAGTAATATATACGTTTCTCTTTAGCACTGATCTTTCACAGCTTGTAAATGTGAAATTTTTACGTATTGCGAATAAGCTGCCTGCTAAGTGGCCCTCGGTTAAGTTCGATCATCGGAATTGTTCGCATTAATGTGGAGTATATGAAACAGCTATAATTTTCTAAATCAGCATAAAACACTCCACTTGCCACACGCCTTTTAACGCGAACAGCATTACAGAAAACAGACAATAAGGAGTTCGCATTGACTCACTCGAATGTTACAACACAGGAGTCACATTGTACACTAGGCAATGCATTGTGTAGGAAAAATAACTGAACCTACTTGTACCACCATGTAACCAGACGCGCAGCGGCAGGCAGTTGTAACCGCTCTTGTACATTGCTGTGCCGACACAAAAGACGGCACTGTTTCGATGCATCTGAACCTCCGCGGTCGCCTCCGAGGCTGTTGGGTGTCTTTGTCGGCAGTGTTACTCTGGCGCCTCCTAAACGAAGCTGCCTGCCATCTGCCGCAAGGTGACAACATGAGTTCTCTTCCGACAAGTTGGAAACGTGCAGCGACCATCGGCGGAGTCTTCCCCGCTGGAGACCTAGTTGGACATGTTTGTTTTTGCGGGCTTGATATCGTCATTCGTAGCACCCACCAACGGATGGCCGCCTGCTCTGGGTCCGATCCCTTGCGCACCAAATGCTAGAGTTTTGTCAGTACTGTCTGTCCCAAGGCCGTCAGTAGTTCCAATGGAATGTTGTCTACTCACGGAGTTTTGTTCCGACTCAGGTCTTCCAGTGCTCTGTCAAACTCTTCACGCAATATCGTATCTCCCATTTCATCTTCATCTATATCCTCTTCCATTTCCATAATATTGCCCTCGTACAGACCCTATATACTCCTTCCACCTTTCTGCTTTCCCGTCTTTACTTAGAAATGGGTTTCCATCTGAGCTCTTTATGTTCATACAAGTGGCTCTCTTTTCTCCAAAGGTCTCTTTAATTTTCCTGTAGGCAGTATCTATCTTACACTTAGTGAGATAAGTGTCCTCTAGCCATCCCTGCTTAGCCATTTTGCACTTCCTGTCGATCTCATTTTTAGACGTTTGTGTTTCCTTTTGCCTGCTACATTTACTGCGTTTTTATATTTTCTCCTTTCATCAGTTAAATGGAATATTCCTTGTGTTACCCAAGGATTTCTACTAGCCCTCGTCGTTTTACCTACTTGATCCTCTGCTGCCTTCACTACTTAATCCCTCAGAGCTACCCATGCTTCTTCTACTGTATTTCTTTCCCGTCAATTGTTCCCTTATGATCTCCCTGAAACTGTGTACAACCTCTGGTTTAGTCAGTTTATCCAGGTCTCATCCCCTTAAATTCCCACCTTTTTGCAGTTTCTTTAGTTTTAATCTACAGTTCATAACCAATAGATTGTGGTCAGAGTCCACATCTGTTCCTGGAAATTTCTTACAATTTAAAACCTGGTTCCTAAATCTCTGTCCTACTATTATATAATCTATCTGATACCTTCTAGTATCTCGAGGATTGTTCCATGTATACAACCTTTTTTCATGATTCTTGAACCAAGTGTTAGCTATGATTAAGTTATGCTCTGTACAAAATTCTACCAGACGGGTTCCTCTTTCATTTCTCTCCCCCCATCCATATTCACCTACTACGTTTCCTTCTCTCCCTTTTGCTACTCTCGAATTCCAGTCACCCATGACTATTAAATTTTCGTCTCCCTTCACTACCTGAATAATTTCTTTTACCTCATCATACATTTCTTCAATTTCTTCATCATCAGATTTGAATATTGTTTCTTTTAATGGGATCTTTAGGAAATAACGTTGCAACGTGTTTTGAAGAAAAGAATAACACTCATAGCAATCTAACCCTTTCACTCACGTATTTCATAACATATGGGCTCAGCTGATGTGCGATAAAGAAAGTCTTCCAACTGATCCCCACACCTAAATACAGTATTCCCTAAAAACAGGTACATTGAAGCACGTAACGGCGTGCAAGGAAAAGAAAGGAGGGGTCAAGAGACTCAATTTTCTTCCTTAAATGGGGCCGCTCTCAGCCAAAATTGCAAGGATGCTTGGAAAATACACCATTAAAACGGTCTACCGACCACCATCTAAGAGAAAAGAATCTTGTTTCTGCGAAAAATTCACTACAACTTACCGTAGCGATGATATACTGCATATGTTGAGAATATAGCTGCCAATATATCAGGCAAAGGCAGTTTTGTGTCATGAAACGCATCAAAGAAAACCCCATGTGTGTATTACTACCACACACAGAGAAACCTGCAGTGACAGACCACGGCATAAGCTAATATCGCTGTTTTGATTATGGAAACACCAAATTACTATCCGAAGTAGCTGGTTATTGGGACAGGCTTATAATAAGCCTATATAAATAAGTACCCACAAGGACTGTGTCAATAAAAACGAATTAGTGCAGTATGCAATCCCACATCAGCGATAATACGAAGAGAGCGCGGCCAGACCCGTGAAGCACGCAAGACGCTTCCGGAACGCCCATGCAGAGATTCGAACACAGCTTCCGGTGCACCCGCCGTCCCCCTCCCCAACTGTCCGACTCCTAGATCCCAGCCAGGTGAAGGGGACGCACCATAGTATAAATATTCCACATATCGCCGGATGACGATGAGAAAATTTCGAGGCCTTTACACAAAGGGATTAGTGCAACGAAATTTGGCTGTTCTGTAGGACATGATCGACAGGATCGATATCACACTTATCTACCATAAGCGGCAAAGAACTGGTATAGGCATGCGTGTTAAAATACAAAGATATGTAAACAGGCAGAATACGGCGCTGCGGTCGGCAATACATATACAGGGTGTTACAAAAAGGTACGGCCAAACTTTCAGGAAACATCCATCATACACAAAGAAAGAAAAGATCTTATGTGGACCTGTGTCCGGAAACGCTTACTTTCCATGTTAGAGCTCATTTTAGTTTCGTCAGTATGTACTGTACTTGCCCGATTCACCGCCAGTTGCCCCAATTGAAAGAAGATAATATTGACTTCGTTGCTTGTGTTGACATGCAACTCACTGCTCTACGGTACTAGCATTAAGCACATCAGTACGTAGAATCAAGAGGTTAGTGTTCATCACGAAAGTGGTTTTGCAGTCAGTGCAATGTTTACAAATGCGGAGTTGGCAGATGCCCATTGTGGCGCGGTACGTTTGTATCGAGACATATTTCCAGAACGAAGGTGTCCCGACAGGAAGACGTTCGAAGCAATTGATCGGCGTCATAGGGAGCACGGAACATTCCAGCCTATGACTCGCGATTGGGGAAGACCTAGAACGACGAGGACACCTGCAATGGACGAGGCAATTCTTCGTGCAGTTGACGATAACCCTAATGTCAGCGTCAGAGAAGTTGCTACTGTACAAGGTAACGTTGACCACGTCACTGTATGGAGAGTGCTACGGGAGAACCAGTTGTTTCCGTACCATGTACAGCGTGTGCAGGCACTATCAGCAGCTGGCTGGCCTCCATGGGTACACGTCTGAGAATGGTTCATCCAACAATGTGTCAATCCTCATTTCAGTGCAAATGTTCTCTTTACGGATGAGGTTTCATTCCAACGTGATCAAACTGTAAATTTTCACAATCAACATGTGTGGGCTGACGAGAATCCGCGCGCAATTGTGCAATCACGTCATCAACACAGATTTTCTGTGAACGTTTGGGCAGGCATTGTTGGTGATGTCTTGATTCGGCCCCATGTTCTTCAACATACGCTCGATGGAGCACGTTATCGTGCTTTCATACGGGATACTCTACCTGTGCTGCTTGAACACGTTCCTTTGCAAGTACGACGCAACATGTGCTTCATGCACGATGGAGCTCCTGCACATTTCAGTCGAAGTGTTGGTTCGCTTCTCAACAACAGATTCGGTGACCGATGGATTGATAGAGGCGGACCAATTCCATGGCCCCCACGCTCTCCTGACCTCAACCCTCTTGACTTTCATTTATGAGGCCATTTGAAAGCTCTTGTCTACGCAACCTCGGTACCAAATGTAGAGACTCTTCGTGCTAGTATTGTGGACGGCTGTGATACAATACGCCATTCTCCATGGCTGCATCAGCGCATCAGTGATTCCATGCGACGGAGGGTGGATGCATGTATCCTCGCTGACGGAGGATATTTTGAACATTTCCTGTAACAAAGTGTTCCAAGTCACGCTGGTACGTTCTGTTGCTGTGTGTTTCCATTCCATGATTAATGTGATCTGAAGAGAAGTAATAAAATGAACTCTAACATGGTAAGTAAGCGTTTCCGGACACATGTCCACATATCATATTTTCGTTATTTGTGTGTGAGGAATGTTTCTTGAAAGTTTGGCCGAACCTTTTTGTAACACCCTATATAAGACAGAAAGTGCCTGTCGCAGTTGTTAGATCGGTTACTGTTGTTACAACGGTAGGTTATCAAGATTTAAGTGAATTGAACGTTGTGTTATAGATGGCCCACGAACGATGGGACACAGCGTTTCCGATTTCCCGTACGACCTTTTCACGAGTGTACTGTGAATCTCAGAAATACGGTTTAACGTCAAATCTCCGACATCACTGCGGAAGCAAAAAGAGCATCTCTGGAATGCCTTGCAATGTGCTGTTCAGAAGAGATCTCCACCACCCGTTACTCTAACAGATTTATGAACAGCCCTGCAGGATTCATGGTGTCAGTTCCCTCCCACACTACTTCAGCCATTAGTAGAGTCTATGTCACGTCGTGTTGCGGCACTTCTGCGTGATTACGGGGGCCCTACACGATATTAGGCAGGTGTACCAGTTTTTTGGCTCTTCAGTGTATGTCACCTGGCGAACGTCACTCTTCTGATTTTTGGCGGCATTGAACTCGATGTGCCTTCTGTAGTACGTGTTTTTGTATTTATGCAGGCATCTTGGAGTCTTCTTCTTGTAGCATCTAGTTGTCTGTACGTGAAGCGTAGTATCGCCAGCTTATACGCTATTTGATCAAAAGTAACCGGACACCTCCATAAACATAAGTTTTTCATATTAGGTGCATTGTGCTGACACCTACTGCCATGTACTGCATATCACCGACCTCAGTTGTCATTAGACGTGAGAGAGATGAATTGGACGCTCCGCGGAACTCAAAAGCTTCGGACGTGGTCAGGTGATTGGGTGTCACTTGTGTCATATGTCTGTACGCGAGATTTCTACACTCCTAAACATCCCTAGGTCCGCTGTTTCCGATGTGATTGTGAAGTGGAAACCTGAAGGGACACGTACAGCACAAAAGCGTAAAGGCCGGTCTCGTCTGTTGACAGGCAGAGACCAACGACAGTTGAAGAGGGTCTTAATGTGTAATAAACAGACGTCTATCCAGAGCATCATATAGGAATTCCAAACTGCATCTTGATCCACTGGAAGTATTATGACTCGGATATGTCCGAAAGAACAGATACCATCTTCATATAGTTAAGGCGAATCGTCCATTGACCTTCTTCTTCTGTGCGGATGCACACGTATTGCCCGAACCCTTACGGGACTCGGTAAGATTGTCTGCCGCGAGTAATGAGTGTAATGGGCAGGGACACTACGAATGTAGTGTGTGGACATTAAGTTGGGAATGTGGGTCTCACGGGGAGCGTGCAACGGATAAGTCCCGGCATTCGCACTATCCTCTGTGCCCTCGGTGGCTCAGATGGACAGAGCGCCTGCCATGTAAGCTGGATATCACATGTTCGAGTCGCTGGTCGAGGCACACATTTTCAACTGTCGCCGTTGATGTATAGCAATGCCTGTCGGCAGCGTAGGGTCTTGGTTTAATTATCATTTCATTGGATTCCATGGTCGAGCGGCTGCTCAGAAGCCACACATCACACCGGTAAATGTCAAACGACGCCTCGCTTGGTGTAAGGAGCGTAAACATTGGACGATTGAAAAGTGGAAAAACTTTATGTGGGGAGTGACGAATCACGGTATACAACGTGGCGATCCGATGATAGGGGCTGTGTATAACGATTGCCCGGTGAACGTCATCTGCCAGCGTGTGTAGCGCCAATACTAAAATTCGGAGTTGGTGGTGTTATGGTGTAGTCGTGTTTTTCATGGTGGGGGCTTGCACACTTTCTTGTTTTTCATGGCACTATGACAGCACAGACTTACTGTTGAAGACAAATTCGGAGATGGCGATTGCATCTTTCAACACGACCGAGCAGCTGTCGATAATGCACGGCCTGTGTCGGAGTGGTTACACGACAATAACATCTCTGTAATGGACTGGCCTGCACAGAGTCCTGACCTGAATCCTGTAGAACACCTTTGGGATGTTCTGGGACGCCGAATTCGTTCCAGGCCTCACCAACCGACATCGATACCTCTCCTCAGTGCAGCACTCCGTGAAGAAAGGTCTGCCATTCAACAAGGAACTTTCCAGCATCTGACTGAACGTATGCCTGCGAGAGTGGAAGCTGTCATCAAGGCTAAGAAGGCTAAGGGTGGGGCAGCACCATACTGAATTCGAATATTACCGATGGAGGGCGCCACGAACTTGTAACTCATTTCCAGCCAGGTGGCCGGACACTTTATATCACCTAGTGTACGTTATCTGCTGATACGAGTTGATGACGGAAAGTCTACTGTGTAGGCTCAGTGCAAGAGAGAGGCTAGCACCGAGGATTGAGGCAGTCCCGCAAAGTGGAACTCTACACGTCCTTGTGACGTCTCCGACCCTGGCGACGAAGGAACGGCGGTGGTAAGTTCTTATGGCACCAACTTCTGACGTCATCGGTTTAAAAGTTAAAAGTTATTAAATCAGTTTCTCTTGTCGAATAGTATCAAATGCACGGGAGATATCCAGTAGAATCATTCCGCACTGCTCTATGTGTTTAAATACCAGGTTGACTTGCTGTAGGACTCGGAACAGTTGGAGAGCAACGCAAATGGTTCCTCGGACAGCGCTGCCTCGCCGGTGGCAGGTAGGCTGTGCTCTTTTAACAGATTCCGCCCAAAGGTCTCACTCAGCATGGTGGGTAAGCTGATATGCCTGTAGCTTTTAGGATCTGCACGGTTTTACTTCAGCTTTGGCGCCACTATGTTGATGGCTGTCTTCCAAGCTGAGGGATAGGTCTACCGAATGTTCGAGTTACTTGTGTGTCGGTGTTTGCACTAGACGTTTAAATTCACTGCAGGAAGAAGACAGTACCCCGATTTAGAGATATCCAATTCATTCAATATTTATTGTTACAACAGTGTAAATGGACTATATTAGATGATTACTTATACAGATCAATAGCACAAACGGTTTTGAGGTATCAGATATTGTTCCATGATGAAGGTCCAATGTCAGTAAGTCGTATAGCCTCCTCTGGCATTGTAGGGGCTGACTCTGGCCATCAGTCAATCGGACAAATGGTGAATAGTAGCATGGTATACGTTATACCTCGTCTGCTTGACCTCTTAACGTTTTTCTGTAAGATTTGTTGTTTGACGAGTCACACAAGTCACTTCCAATCCTATCTGTCCCACCAGTGTCCGAATGGAGAGAGGAGCTTGGATCGTGCTGGCCAAGCAGTTTTCTGCATGTCTTGCAGAAGACGTTGAGTTTCACGGGCAGTGTGTGGGCGATTATTACATTATATTCCAATTGTAAGAAGGAAAAAGATCGCGTCCAACAACATTTTGCACGTACCGAGTGCTGAATAGCGTGCTCTCAAGAAAAACCGAAATTGGCAGAGAGTTGTAGTTTATCGCACACCGGACCATAAGGCATGAGGCAGGGGAAGTGCGGCCTGGACGAATGCCGTTTACGACACTGCGCTCCTCAATTCTACGTCA
This sequence comes from Schistocerca gregaria, assembly GCF_023897955.1. Taxonomy (NCBI): domain Eukaryota; kingdom Metazoa; phylum Arthropoda; class Insecta; order Orthoptera; family Acrididae; genus Schistocerca; species Schistocerca gregaria. The sequence continues at coordinate 679,998,951 of NC_064921.1, forward strand.
TACGTGCAAAATGACCATTGCTTGCATGCAGGCACACTCTGCTTTCACCGCTGAAGACGACGGCGCGCGATTCCATTTTCGCAGCGATCCTCTCATGGCACCAGTCGAGTCGTGTACTTCGATGCTGCGACGTGAGTGGGAGACGGGCTAGAGGAATGGTTGTCCGTCGTCCGACTGCTAACAACTTTTTTCCTACAGTTCGTGTTGACACGTCAGGGCTCACGAGCCCTCTAATCTGTGCTGTTTAGCTGTATGACCTGCCACTGCTGCCCTTACAGTACGGGCATCTGTATTGCGTGGAAGTACAGAACCTCGTCTAGTGGTTTGAGAATATTCGCGTGACCACTAATATCGACATCGTTGCACGACAGACGCAACACGTCCAAGTAGTGTGGCAGTTCTCATTTCGCCACTCGCAAGGCCACAGTTTGATCATACTTGTTCACTTGGCCGTAGGAAGCGTGAGTGCGGCATCGTGGCATAGCTGCCTGCTTGTTTCACACATCTGCACAATTTTTGGGCTTCTGACTATGAACATTCCCTATCAAAGTGCAGATAAAGATGGCAATCTGGTACCTATGCCATTACACTATCTTCTGGCTAACGACATTGAAGCTGTTTTCAGTAGTTCTATCATCTGCCAGGTGGCGTATGCCGCTATCGGATCAAACTCGACGTCATTTTCCAGGTGAACTAATTTCTTTCCAACTGGATAATACACTGTGACGTGAACAATCAGTTCCTCTTCAATGTGTCCTCCTGTAAAAGAGGAATGCTCTCGTGTTTCCCGGCTGCATTAAAAGGCAGTCAGTGGCGTGAACATCTTGACTCGTTTCCGCCAGGCTCGGCGAGACGCGGTATCTGTGTTGGGGCCTCGCGCCCCGGCGGCCATTGTCTGCACTCCGGCTGCTGCTGCTGCTGCTGCTGCTGAGCGGGAGCCCACAGTTTGTTTGGTGCGCGGCCGCGGGACATACCAGTTTAATTACTCCGCGTATGACGCGCTGCGACACCGCTGTCAGGTCGGCCTGCGGGCGGGCGTTAAGGAGAAATTACGGAGATGGAACAGTGGCGGTGAGTCGCTTCTCGCTATTCGAAGAGAATTTATCTCAATCTCTATGCTGTCACTACGAAAAGTGTGAATGACATATATTATCCTGGAAAAGCATTCCGACGCCAGTTTCACCACTACAATTTGTTATTGATTATGGACACTGCAATAGAATAAACTCGTTCCTGTAGAAGAACCACAGTACCATCACCACACACTGAGGGTTTAAATTAAGCTCACTGGCTCTTTAGCAATAGTTGCTGCAAACGAAGACGTATTTCATAAAATATTCATCTAATGCACGAGTTTATGTTTATGGGTGTCTAGATAGTGGCAAATTGTTAAAGGTGTTGTACTGCAGGGTCTTAAAAGTTGATTAGTAAGACGTGAATATGAGAATACCATGAAGAAACTCAGATGTCTGTTTCCATAAAGATTGTTAAACATTCAAGAGTAAAGTCTGGGAATATAGAATGCAAAATAAGTATTTGTCTGTAATACTGAAATGAAATGTCGTATGGTTAGGGCCTCCCACAGGGTAGACCGGTCGCCTGGTGCAAGTCTTTTGAGCTGACGCCACGTCGGCGACTTGCGCGTCGATGGGGACGATATGATGATGAAGACAACACAACACCCAGTTTTGCCCGCATCGACGATGTTTCGTTGAACAGTTCGCATGCTCACACTTGTTGAGAGCCCAGCATTGAAATCTGCAGAAATTTGCTGAAGAGTTGCACTTCTTTCAAGTTGAACGATTCTCTTCAGTCATCGACGGTGTCGTTCTTACAGAATCTTTCTCCGGCCGCAGCGATTTCAGAAATTTGATGTTTTACCGTAGTCCTGATATTCACAGTACACTCGTGAAATGGTCGTACGGGGAAATCCCCACTTCATCGCTACCTTGGAGATGCTGCGTCCTACCGCACTTGCGCCATCTATAACTCCACGTTCACACTCATTTTAATATTGATAACCTGCCATTGTAACAGCAGTAACCGATCTAACAACTGCGCCATACATTTTCTGTCTTATATAAGGACTGTCAACTGCAGCGCCGAATTCTGCCTGTTTACATATCTCTGTATTTTAATACGCATGCCTATACTAATTTCCTTGTAGCTTTCGGTATATAAGAGTGGTGTCGGTCCTGTCAAACATGTCCTACAGAACAGACACCACACATATTTCTAAGAAATATTTTAGCCACAATTCCCACAGGAAGGAATTTCTCATTGCAATAATCCCTTTGTGTAAAGGCCTTGAAAGTTTCTCATCGTCTTCCGGCGATGTGTGGAAGTAGTGCGGATGTTCCAATATTTACACTATGGTGCGTCCCCTTCACCTGGCTGGGTTCTGGGAATCGGGCAGGTGGGGAAGGGGATGGCGGGTACTCCGGAAGCTGTGTTCGAATCTCTGCATGGGCGTTCCGGAAGCGTCGTGCGTGCTTGATGGGTGTGGCCGCGCTCTAGTCGTACTACCGCTGATGTGGGGTTGCATACTACACTAATTCGTTTGTATTTACACGGTCCTTGTGGGTACTTATTTGTATGGATTTATATACAGGGTGTTACAAAAAGGTACGGCCAAACTTTCAGGAAACATTCCTCACACAAAGAAAGAAAATATATTTTGTGCACATGTGTCCGGAAACGCTTACTTTCCATGTTAGAGCTCATTTTATTACTTCTCTCCAAATCACATTAATCATGGAATGGAAACACACAGCAACAGAACGTACCAGCCTGACTTCAAACACTTTGTTACAGGAAATGTTCAAAATGTCCTCCGTTATCGAGGATACATGCATCCACCCTCTGTCGCATGGAATCCCTGATGCGCTGATGCAGCCCTGGAGAATAGCGTGTTGTATCACAGCCGTCCACAATACCGGGGTTGCGTACACAAGAGCTTTCAAATGCCCCCATAAATGAAAGTCAAGAGGGTTGAGGTCAGGAGAGCGTGGAGGCCATGAAATTGGTCCGCCCCTACCAACCCATCGGTCACCGAATCTGTTGTTGAGAAGTGTACGACCACTTCGACTGAAATGTGCAGGAGCTCCATCGTGCACGAACCATATGTTGTGTCGTACTTGTGAAGGCACATGTTCTAGCAGCACAGGTAGAGTATCCCCAATGAAACCATGATAACGTGCTCGATTGAGCGTAGGTGGAAGAACATGGGGCCCAATCAAGACATCATCAACAATGCCTGCCCAAACGTTCACATAAACTCTGTGTTGATTACGTGATTGCACTATTGCGAGCTTATTTTCTCAGCTCACACATGTTGATTGTGAAAATTTACAGTTTGATCACGTTGGAATGAAACCTCATCCGTAAAGAGAACATTTGCACTGAAATGAGGATTGACACATTGTTGGATGACCCAATCGCAGAAGGGTACCCGTGGACGCCAATCAGCTGCTGATAGTGCCTGCACCCGCTGTACATGGTACGGAAGCAACTGGTTCTCCCGTAGCACTCTCCATACAGTGACGTTGTCAACGTTACCTTGTACAGCAGCAACTTCTCTGACGCTGACATTGGGGTTACCATCAACTGCACGATGAATTTCCTCGTCCATTGCAGGTGTTCTTGTCTTTCTAGGTCTTCCCCAGTCGCCAGTCATAGGCTGGAATGTTCCGTGTTCCCTAAGGCGCCGATCAATTACTTCGAACGTCTTCCTGTCTGGACACCTTCGTTCTGGAAATCTGTCTCGATACAAACGTACCGCGCCACGGCTATTGCCCTGTGCTAATCCATTCATCAAATGGGCATCTGCCAACTCCGCATTTGTAAACATTGCACTGACTGCAAAACACGTTTGAGATGAACACTAACCAGTTTATGCTACGTACTGATGTGCTTGTAGAGCAATGAGTCGCATGTCAGTACAAGCACCGAAGTCAACATTACCTTCCTTCAATTGGGCCAACTGGCTGTGAATCGAGGAAGTGCAGTACATACTGACGAAACTAAAATGAGTTCTAACATGGAAATTAAGCGTTTCCGGACACATGTCCACATAACACATTTTCTTTCTTTGTGTGTGAGGAATGTTTCCTGAAAGTTCGGCGGTACCTTTTTGTAACACCCTGCATAAGACAAGTGTCTGGCGCAGTTGTTAGATCGGTTACTGAAGCTACAATGACAGGTTACCAACATTTGAGTGAATTGGAACGTGGAGTTATAGTCAGTGCACGAGGGATGGGACACGGTCTCTGAAGTAGCAGTGAAGTGGGGATATTCCCATACGGCTATTTCACGAGTGTACCGTGAATATCAGGAATTCGGTAAAGCAAATGTCTGACATCGCTGTGGCCGGAGAGAGACGACTGAAGAGAAACGTTCGACGTGGCAGAAGTGCAACCCTTCAGCAAATTTCTGCAGATTTCCGTGCTGGGCCATTACCGAGTGTCAACGTGGGAATAATTCAACGAAACGTCATCCATACGGGCTTTCGGAGCCGAAGGCCCACTCATGTACCGTTGATAACACAAAGCCATACGCCTCACCTGGGCCCACCGACACCGACATTCGACTGTTAATAACTGGAAACCTTTTGCTGGTCGGACGAGTGTTGTTTAAAAATATATCGAGCGGAAAGACGTGTTCGAGTATGGAGACACCCTCAGGAATCCATGGACCCTGCATGTCAGCAGGGGACTGTCCAAGCTGGTGGAGGGTCTGTAACGGTGTGAGGCGTGTGATGTGGGATCCCTGACTCGTCTAGATAGACTCTGATAGGTGACACGTACGTAAACATCCTGTCTGATCATCTGCATGTATTAATGGTTCATTGTGCATTACGACGGACTTTCACAGTTCCAGCAGGACAATGCGACACCCCACATATACAGACTTGCTAAATAGTGGCTCCTGGAACACTCTTGTGACTTTAAACGCTTCCGCTGGTCACCAAACTCCCCAGACATGGGGATGACTTTCAACGTGCTGTTCAGAAGAGATCTCCACCCTCTCGTACTCTTACGGGTTTATGAAGAGCTCTGCAGGATTCATGGTGTCAGATCCCTCCAGCACTACTTCAGACATTAGTCGAGTCCATTCCACGTCGTGTAGCGGCACTTATGCGTGATCGTGGGGTCCTACACGATATTAGGCAGGTATACAAGTTTCTTTGGCACTCCAGTATATATATGCCCTGGCCGTTCTTGTGTGAAGCTTTATTTTCCCAGGTTACTGTTCCTTTTGTAAGTAGGCTGTTTAGGTTTTCTTATTGGTAACGCCTCTGTATGAAAATCACTGGCTGTGCTGTGTGCAGTCTGTGGCTGGTTGGCATTGTTGTAATACTCGCCATTGTAGTGTTGGGCAGCTGGATGTTAACAGCGCGTAGCGTTGCGCAGTTGAAGGTGAGCCGCAAGCGGTGGTGGATGTGGGGAGAGAGATGGCGGAGTTTTGAAATTTGTAGGACTGGATGTCATGAAGTGCTATATATATATGCTATATATATTATAACTTTGTTTGTTCTGTATCAAACTCTTTCATTTGCTAACTATGCCTATCAGTAATTAGTGCCTTCCGTAGTTTGAATCTTTTAATTAGCTGGCAGTAGTGGCGCTCGCTGTATTGCAGTAGTTCGAGTAACCAAGATTTTTGTGAGGTAAGTGATTTGTGAAAGGTATAGGTTAATGTTAGTCAGGGCCATTCTTTTGTAGGGATTATTGAAAGTCAGATTGCGTTGCGTTAAAAAAATATTGTGTGTCAGTTTAAGCACAGTCATGTACAATTTTTCTAAGGGCACGTTTCACCTTCTCATGTGGGTTATCGGTAAACGAGTCATTCCTGTTACCTGGGTCCGGAGCAGAGGCGTGTTTGTCTGCTGGTGAGGCAGCACTCCCGCCCTCGTGCAGTGTCTGGATTGACCGGTATTCTGCCCTCCCCCTCCCCCCCCCCCCTACCGCCCGCACCGTGGAGGCTCAAGTTAAGTGAAGTAGATCGCTTCATGCGTGCCACGGCGGGATGTCGCAGTTTGTACAGGTACTAATTAGATCTGGTTGGTGAATTTAAAGAGCTCAGGAGGTTCAGGCGGGTTTGCCAAGCCTGAAGTCCTTTCTTGTTACACCTCTGTAACAATTTTTTTAAAACCGCCACTCTTCTTACTTCTTCTCAGAGCGTTAAGATTAAGGCCTATTATTTATCAACATAAACTCCTGAACCTTACCTCGATCCACCGTCATTAGCTACTAACTTGCTGTGAAATTTGGCTGCTCATTCCTAATTGGGTGTTACAGCTGTCTGCTGTAGCTCTCAGTTTACTTTAAACTTTGGTCAATTGTATAGTTTTTAAAGTTTGTGTCAGATTTTCTGCTGGTGTGTACCAGTTTATTAAGGGATGTTGTTAATGTTTGGTTGCTTTATACGGATGGTCATTTATGTTTAAATTTTATATCTTCCCTGTTAGTCTGTTTGAGGGACTATATATTTTATTGCTGAAAGGATTTTCTATTTAATGGTTATGCACTGCTAAGCGGCCTTCCAACAGCTACAATCAGTGGCATGCCTTTTGATCATTTCCGTATCTGTGCGAATTTTGTCGACTGTAAACTGTTATCTAAGCTTGCAATTTGTTGGTGCAATTGACAGCTGTTATTGTAATTCATTTGGATGATAAAATTGTTTGTTGAACCTGCTTGCAGCCACGCACAGTTGATGTGACTTTTCCTATTTTAAGAACTCTGCACTTCCGATTTTCATGTCCGCTCTTAATGATGCAATTGTAAAGGTTGTTTTCTGAAGATTTGAGCCTGTTCAAACTCTGGTGACAATTCAAATTTTTTAATAAATTTTAAATTGTAATGTAAATGTTGTTGGAAGGTGACAAAGTGTATTACATGAAACACCAAATGACAAAATATGTGGGTCCACTTTCCGTGTCTTTCCCTTAAAGCCATCCCAAACCTAGTTGTGACGTACGACTATCAAGTGCGTCTTCTTAATTTGCGTCGAGGACATATTTTAAGTGAGCAATACCTCTACAACAGCAAGAAAGGAAATGTTTGCCAAATTTACTGGGAACTAATCAATCTTAAAAGGAATTCCTACATTAATGAAGTTATTCTGAACAGGCAAGCAACATTCAAAAACCACTAGCGAGAAAATACTAGTTTTCAAACTTTTGCGACTTTAAATAATGTTTTTTTTGTGTACTGATCTTTGGAAAGTGACTCATAAATTATTACACTGAAAGAAGTGCTTTATTCGCAGTTAATCAAAGTTTAAACAGTGGTAATTAATTTCTTTAAAAGTGATAGCAAGGGATCAAATCTGTAAAAATAAATCACATAATAACTCAAATTATAAATTGCAACTAGTTGTACGCAAAGCATTCGATCTTAGTACATTTAGTTTACTACAAATCATAACATCTATGGATGGCTACTAATAACTGACGAAATGTTCAAAGGTGTTCTGAAGCCTATTAGCAACGAAGGACTGAATAATATCGAATATTTGATTCCACAAAGAAAATAAGAAGTTCTAGCAGTGAAACTGTTCGAAATATTACGTGGAAACATTACGAACAGTTCAGATAGAATATGTGCTGTATAGATTGCTGATGCAACGCGTCGTTGCTTCTGAGAGAACATTCACAATTTACGCGTCATCGGTGGCTTGCATTAAATTTATGACGTAATACATCTTCTTCTATGCAGCTTGACGGCCCTGATTGGTATTTAAAATAATATTTCTCCCATTCGCAGTTACTAGGAGCACAAGAACGCAATAGAAAACTCATAGCATGCGTAGCATGCGGTGAGGAAACTGAAGACTTCTTCCACAAACCACGCTATGCCCGATCGCATCCTAAACATCTGCAGCATATTCACCTTGTCCAAAGCAGTAAGTCCGCTATCGCCGAATACTTTATATCCATTGCTCATATGATTAAATACAGTGAAACAAAAATTGTCAGCCATACGTCAAACTTTTGGTGCTCCATCAATAAAGCAGTGGAAATACGACTGAGTCTCTTTATCAATCGAGACCGCGGCTTCCTGTTAAATTCTGCATTTAATCCTGTCATAGTTCGTACTCAGCGTAGCCGGTGTCGTTTTTTGCGATTTGATATCGATGAGGGGAGCTTCCACCACGGAGGGCGTGCGGCGCAGCTCACAGGCTTGTAGTAGAAGTTGTTGTACTCAGGCAGCGCTTGCGCAACGCCAGCTGCATACACCACCCATGTGCCGCGCAATATTAAATACGGAAGCTCAGTGCATTTTCACCCGTATGCACATGAAGATGGCCAGAAGACTCTGCTCCGAAATATAGGGGATGCAAGTTGCACACATTCGGCAGTTCGCTTGGAATTTTGTGGCAAGATCTGCTCGCGGGGCAAGTTTTAAATTTCACGTAGAGTTACGGCTGTTTAATTCTTCCGGCTGGAGCTCTCTTCGACTATTCTAGTTGATTCTTCTGTCGTGTGATGCAATTGCTCATTCGCATCCAACGGATCGTTGACAGCGGCCCTCTTTTGACATCCAAGTAATTTCTCCCACTTCGCCTGCAGTGACTAAATACCTCCCCCCCCCCACCTCCCTTGGAGCAGGTGCAGAAAAAAAAAGAAAAAAACAAAACAAAAACAAAAAAGAAACACCGCGCTGGGTACACGCGCGGTCTAGGTGCCATCTTGTCCCCACGTCGGAGGTTCGAATTTTCCCCCGGGCATGGGTGGGGGTGTTGTTCATACTGTAAGTTAGTTTAATGTAGATTAAGCAGTTTGGTCCCATAAGGCCTCACCACAAATTTCCAATTTCCGAAAGAGTACATCAGCCAAAGTTGCGAATCTGTGTAAGATACTCGCCGGGATTCATATATCCGATACGTTTTCCTTAAATCAGTTCAAAAGTCTGTCACAGCGATAGCCCTAAGAAAACAGAGGCTAATTACTTTCTTCATTGTTTTATCTGGGGAAGAGATGCAAATTTAATCCTCGAGCAGGCGCGCCGATTTTCGTAATTCGAGCAGACGCGCTGCGCACTTTATACACATGTAGTCAAAAGCAATCATTATGCTATCAAGGGAAACATGTATAAGCTAAATCACAGTTTAATTTTAGTTTATTTAAACAATACATAGAACGTACTAGTATATTACACCACTAATTTACTATTTGATTAAACAAATAAGAAACAGTCATATGATTCTATTGCCACAGTTGACATGTCAATCTATTCCAACACTTTTTTAAGTACATACAGAACAAAAATTCTCTTCCTTTGCAATATAAAAGGATAAAGGCTTTATATACTGAAGAAGTATCAGTATCACAAAGTTCCTTCCATATGCACAGGTAATATTTTTGCGCATTTTCTGGAAACGCTTAACTCTTCTCACATGTATGCACAGTTTTGACATGTCCTTTGCAAACAAAGCTACGGCATAGTTCCATCTTATAGTAGTACATGTGTTTCTTGCTCGTCCACAAGTCGCACACCGACCTCTTTTCTTTCTGGCACGCTCCTCAGTTCTTTCAACACGTTGATCTTTGTATTTCACGAGGAAAGTTGCAATGTCAGCAGGAAGTGGAGGAATATTAGCTCTTTCCACTAGTTGAGGCTTCATAAGAGAAAGTGCTAAATCTTTCAAAAAAATTCTTCACTTCTTTTTTGGTTTTGGCTCATTTGTACGAAAAATTATTTGAGCATTGATTCCTGCTATATCCATTAGAGCATACAATGCAACCAATGGCCATATTCTTGTCACCCGTGCGACGGAATCGCACCTCCCAGATGATTGGCTGTGTCGACTCCTCCCTTTGTTATATTGTAATCCGAAACTATCTCTGGTTTACCTGTAACTTCGTCGGTGGTTCCAAAATCGTACATAGTTGAAAGTAATATAACTGCCTTTTTTTGTTTCGCCACATACGAAACTAGCGTCATATCATTCAGAAAATCAAATAAACAGGGGTGGATAGTCCTACATTTCCCAGGTAAAAACTCTTGTGGGATCTCGCGTTTGTTTTTTGTCAACGTCCCGATGCATGTTAGCCACTTTTACAAAAGGGTGTTGGCTAAGGAGTAGCTAGTGTACCAATGATCCATTGTAAAGTTTCTTTCTGAGCTTTCAGTGTGAGTAACTAGCCTTTCTACAATATCACAGGAAGAATTAGTAACATCGTATGTTCCTTCAGGTTGTTTTTCAAAATATACTTTATTATTATTAGTGAATAATGTTTTAGCGTCTGCTAAAATAAAAATTGAATGTATATGTTCGTTTATTTTACAATTTCATCAATTTTTTCCAGTCTAAATATTGTCCATAAAGCCTCTGTTTTACGTGTGACCCCTCCGGCAACACGTGTAGGCACAGTGCATATTTTCACAATATTCTTTCTTTTTGGTTTGGAAGTCACACTAGGACATATTTTTATCCATTTATTCATTTTTCCCTCCCAATAAGGAGACCTTCAGTGGAGAGCGACTCTTGAGAGTCATGATCTGAATCGTGGACTTGATCAGAATCGGAATCTTGGTCACTTCATGTAATAAATTCCTCTTCTTCTTCTTCTTCTTCTTCTTCTTCTTCTTCTTCTTCTTCAGAGTCATCATCTTTTCATTGTCTGGTATAAAGTTGATGTCTGGATCCTCGTTGAGTAACCAATCAAGCTCGTGGTCTGTCAGCTTCGATCTCGCCATGCACAGTGGTACACTCGCTTGTTACGTATTATCTTTTGATTCAATTAAAAAGAAACGAAATAAAAGTGAAGGAAAATTACTTACATGACCGGGCGAATGGCGCACTTTGTACGCTAATATGACATATACACTGTCTATTTTAAATTACTGTACGTCACGTGAACCTAGGACAACACAACCTCTCACTGTGCTAATTGAAACAATAATGCAGGAATAGGTAGAGGCTTGCTATCGTAAAACAAAAATGGATCTGCGCACGAGAATGCTATTTGCGGTTGGCGCACTTTATACACAGGTGCGCCCGCTCGATGGTTAATGACGATGCCGTCGTTCGGACGTTTAACTTCCTCGACTTTCTGTTTTTTTCTGCACCCAAAAAATAACTCAATCCGCAAACTACTAGTAATGCTGTATCCTTCATGATGATGGACTACTATGCGTTAAGTGTGATCTGGAAAATGAAATGACTCTGCAAAAATTGGACTTACTTGCGCCATTTTAACACTGAAAATGTAGCAATACTCAGGTACAAGTTGTCGAGACAGTGGTACCTCTCATAAAAAGGAACTCAGCTACAAAAGTTTCAGTTCATTGTTGCCCAGTCTGTGTATACACAGTATTATTTTTTCCATTGTTAATTATACAGGGTGATTCAAAAAGAATACCACAACTTTAGGAATTTAAAACTCTGCAACGACAAAAGGCAGAGCTAAGCACTATCTGTTGGCGAATTAAGGGAGCTATAAAGTTTCATTTAGTTGTACATTTGTTCGCTTGAGGCGCTGTTGACTAGGCGTCAGCGTCAGTTGATGCTAAGATGGCGACCGCTCAACAGAAAGCTTTTTATGTTATTGAGTACGGCAGAAGTGAATCGACGACAGTTGTTCAGCGTGCATTTCGAACGAAGTATGGTGTTAAACCTCCTGATAGGTGGTGTATTAAACGTTGGTATAAACAGTTTACAGAGAATGGGTGTTTGTGCAAAGGGAAAACTTCTGGATGGCCGAGAACGAGTGATGAAAATGTAGCATGCATCCAGCAAGCATTTGTTTGCAGCCCAGGAAAATCGACTCGCAGAGCTAGCACAGTGCTGCAAATTCCACAATCAACTGTATGGAGAGTCCTACGAAAAAGGTTAGTTATGAAACCTTATCGTCTGAAATTGGGTCAAGCACTGTCTGCAGCTGATAAAGGCCTGAACGTCAACTACCTGAGGCGATGGATTGGCCGCCAGGCAGCCCGTGATAGAGCACTTCATCACTGGCCTCCAAGAAGCCCTGATCTAACCCCCTGCGATTTTTTCTTATGGGGGTATGTTAAGGATATGGTGTTTCGGCCACCTCTCCCAGCCACCATTGATGATTTGAAACGAGAAATAACAGCAGCTATCCAAACTGTTACGCCTGATATGCTACAGAGAGTGTGGAACGAGTTGGAGTATCAGGTTGATATTGCTCGAGTGTCTGGAGGGGGCCATATTGAACATCTCTGAACTTGTTTTTGAGTGAAAAAAAGCCTTTTTAAATACTCTTTGTAATGATGTATAACAGAAGGTTATATTATGTTTCTTTCATTAAATACACATTTCTAAATTTGTGGTATTCTTTTTGAATCACCCTGTATTATTATCCGACTCATGTGCGAATTCAAAACAGGGAAAGGGGGGAAGGGCTATGACACCTCCTTCCGAAGAATACGTTTTAGTGAAACCGTTTATATTTTTACCTACTTCTGTTTCAGTATTTATAGGAGTAACTTTCGGAGAACAAACTAAGATTGCAAACTAACATTCCCGAAAGTGGGAAGAAATTCTACCATTGAAACAGCATAGTTTGTAGCTGCTTGCGTGAGTGTTTGCTGTCGTGGATGGGGTGCCTAGTGACATCCCAGCCATCTAAAGCCACATGTTCACAAACTGAACTGTACCTGGTGTCAGCAACAGACTCTCAGTGGAGCAAGGGCAGACAGAAAGGGAAAGACCTTCTACGAAGGAAAAATATTAACAGAAAAACTGATTTCTTGAAGTTAAGCCAAAAACGGCTGAAAGAAACGGGATTCCACCATTTACACGCTTGTATAGTCATATTAGGGCGTACTGAAGTACTGATAACGGTGAGTGCACACTTTGACTTTGCATCTGAATAGTCAAAGTTGTGAGCATCTATTTTGCTGTTGTTGTGGTTTTTAGTCCAAAGCCTGGTTTCACGCAGCTCTTCTTGTTACTCTATCGAGTGCAAGTCTCATTATCTCTGAGTAACTATTACAACGTGCATCCTTCTGAGTCTACTTACTGTATTCATCTATTGGTCTCCCTCAACGATTTTTATCCCCCACATTTTCCTCAAGTAGTAAACTGGTGATCTATCGATGTCTCAAAATGTGTCCTGTCAACCAATCCATTTGCAAAGTGGTAGCAGACCCCATAAGCTGCTGGAGTAGTAGGAGTAAGGCCAACTGAGGATATAACATAAATTTAAAACTTTATTTCTAAAATCATAGCACTGAATACATACCCTGTTGACAACTCGTATGAATTTCATTAAGATAAATTTATTATAACAGACACTCGCTCAGAGATTGTACCCTGAAAAAATTTAACATTAAGATTTAATATTATAATTGTGCAAAATGTGGGTTAGATGATTCAAAGTGACAGTAAGTTGCTGCACCAAAAACCTTTACAAATGAAGCACAGAAACACATTAATTGCATCAGCTTAATCAATAGGCAAATCTTTGATTTAATTACAAGAGCTGACCAGAAGGGTCACCGCTCACTAATATGCTTCAAATATATTTATAAACAAAAGAAATGTATCTCAGGAATTCAAATCGGCTTAACAAGTCACCAGGTTTAATTTAATTAGCTCGGAGAATAATTGCTTTAAAATTTTGTCTGTTGTACCCATTTCAGCCTGATGGACCAGAAAACAAAATTTAATAATTTCTAAGGGAAACCAACACATTATCTTCACAATTATTAAAAAAACACGAATAAAGTAACAGTAATAAAAGACTAAGATTTTACGGTGGAGCGCGTCTTACAGTGCGTCATCCAACTGCGAGGAGGCTCTCATGACTATTCTGGTGGCAACAACACCAGCCATAGTATCATACACACAGGCCGAATTAGATGTACTCTCTAACATGGAGAACAGATATTACTTACAAGCCAAACGAGGTGACATTGTTAAAGGATAACAGTTACACCAGCCTATCTAGACGGAATACACCTTTAGCCCTTTAACATAGACGCTTAGCTAAACTGACTGCCTGACTGCATGACCATACAAGTGAGCTATTTTGGAACTCCAGGCCAGTAATAACTCGAGATTTTAAGAAAGTATTAACTAAGGTCGTAAACGGAAACCAGTGGTTCTACAAACCAAAATACATAAATGTATTTATCTGCAACTTAGTGCGGCGCAGAACATAATGTGCAATATTAGGATTTGTAATTTGGCACTGAGAACTTTAAGTTTCACCAGAAAGAACATTTAATATACAACAATGAAGTTATTAAGTTTCTTGAAACACTTTCAATAAATACGTGCCCCTTTCTTGGGTAGCTCGGGTTTGATCACTTGAGCCAAATGACACACAGCTTGCAGATACTGACACCGTGGATAAGCAGTCACCGATGCCTGACACTATTCTGCCGTCTTAGAGTTGCACTGCAAGCTCGAGGTGCTCGCCGAATAATCCCAACGGCCGCAGTTATTGCGAAGGCGTCAGACACGGTGTATGGTTGCAGGCCACGTATCCACGTGTACCAGCACCGATGGTCCATGGACAGCACGGCTCCCACAGCGGCCACTGCTAAACCCAGTTTCGCAATACCAGAAACTACCCTATGTCCGCCGCCCAGACAGATGTGTCCAGGCTACAGTGCGGCAAGCGTGTTGCCTCTGCCTGTCCCACTGCTCATCAGCGACTTAACCAATCCGGCCGCAGCAACAAAGACCTCTCCAGGATAACACCGGCACACTCCCCGCCACGCGATTATCCTCAACGTTCGCTGCCTGTAAACGGCAACTTCCTCATCAAACAGTAAATGTCTACCAATCGCAAGCCATCAAAGGTGGCTTTGCCGGCAAGAGCGGTCACAAAGCCGACATCAACGACGTTCTGTGGCGCACTGCTCTCACCCCTCTTCTAGTCAGGTTGAACCACAAATTTCTTCTCTCCCCAATTGTATTCATTACCTCATCATAAGTTACGTGATATACTCATCTACATTTCAAAAGCTTATGTTCTCTTCTTGTCTAAAGTACTTAACGTCCATGTTTCATTTCCATACATGGTTACATTCCACAGAAATACTTTCAGAAGAGACCCCATGATATTTAAATCTATACTCGATGATAATAAATCTCTCTTCTTGAGAAAAGCTTTTCTTGCCAGTGACAGTCCATGTGTAATATCCTCTCTACTTCGGTCATCATCTGTTACTTTGCTGGTCCAAGTAGCAAAACTCATCTACTGCTTTAAGTGTTTCGCTTCCTAATCTAACTGGCTCATCATACCTGATTTACTTCGACAACATACCATTACCCTCGTTTTGCTTTTCTTGATGGTCACCTTATATCCTCCTTTCAAGACATTGTCCATTCCGTTCAACTGCTCTACCAAGTCCTTTGTTGTCTCTAACAGAATTACAATGTCATCGGCAAACCTAAACGTTTTTTGATACAATGTAGGCTTTCACGGCCGGTGTTGTTTTCAGTTGAAACTTCCGGGCTGAGAGGCCATGGTCGATGTATAAAATGCCCGTGTGCGGAAGATATCTTCTGAGGTCGTCCTGTTACTGCCACTGAGGTTCCAGGTACTCTCGCATTTATAGAGCGCATATAGGGCACCACCATTCCTCACGTCATGCCGACGGTATGCCTTGAAGCAAAGCAAGCGCTGTATCATGTATAAGATACAGAGGCGAGCGAGTGCACGGGACTTACCCTAATTCACTGCTAGTAGCGTCACGTCATCGTAACGCGCCTGCATATAGTATTGCACCACATTTAACATAAAAGTAAAAATTAAGATTTGTGTGTAAAACTTTGTTAAAGTATAGTTCTATGTAATAATGTTTCAGGTAACAAATCTTAATGTTATAAAATTAGTAGTTTACGTAAAATTCACGTTTTGAAAGAAAAATAGGAGGCGCTAAATAATGACGCTAGGAAGCCAAAATTTGGTGAGAAGGTGCAGTAAGAAGTCATTAATGAGTGGTGCTGGTTTCCAAAACCATAAAACTAAAATTGACTCCAGAATCCGCATTTTTCGGAAAAATCAGAGGCGCGAAATAATAGAGCTACAATATTGAAAATTGGTAGGATGCTTCAGTTCACCCTAATAATAATAATGGAAATACCACAATCAGTTACCTCTTCTAGTTTTTTAGTAATTTAGTAAAAACTACTTTTGTGAGTAAAATGTACATAAGCATTATAGATTAAGTACTTTAAATTTTAATGATAAAACAAATTCTTTAAGACCAATGATCAGATAGGACAATTAACAAAGCTACACCAAGTTTTAGTCTTGTAGCATAATTAACAGCTGATACAAGTCTTGATAAAGCTATGGTTCAGAGGTAACAATCTACCGTTAGTTCCATTGTAAAAATTCTAGAGAGTAAAGTTTTAATTTTAGCGGGCTGAGATTTTCTACGTGCTTCTGTACTGCTCAGATGTATGTATATAAAAATTGAGAAGTTTGTAAAGCTATTATTAAATGTGATATTTAAGATTATGTGCCTGAGATAGTGATCATTTGGAGGCTGCAGGCATCTGCATAGGAACGGAAAGAACAGATGCTCTCTTGGCGGTACGCGCCGGAGCTATATAAAAAGAGCGGCAGAGGCAGTAGTAAGCTCACTCCGCATTAGACCAACGCCTAGTCCACGCGAGCTTAACGTCCGATCGCGCCTCGCCTCGGGTGACGTCATAGCGGGCTGTGACATGCGCGTACTTAGCAATGTAAACGGACATTGAAAATCGCGAGGACTGTACACCGTCCTGGATCGTTTAGACTTCGGTAACAAACTGTTATTGTGCCGTCCGTGTGAAGTATAATTCCGCGTGGCAAGTGGTGACTAACTCCACTTTTAAGGCGAGCATTAATCTTTTTTTTTAACATTATTGCGAACTATTAATAGAGCACCGTTAGTTAGAGTAATGAACTATTCGGGAGGAACTTGCTGTAGAAGTCGCCTCTGAACTATTAAACGATTGGCTGAATTAACAATATTTAATGTCTTTAGCATTTTCAGAAGTTTCGAGTAATTTGTGTGAGCCTTTAAGATAATAAAATCTTGTTTGGAACTTTAAATTATATTGAAGCAGCCCTAATCCCGTGAAGAACTATGGATATTTTTCATTTAGCTGGGCTGTACAGGAATGTGGCCGTGCAGACTGGGAACTAAGGTCAGTAAGTTTCCCTTCGCTTTCTGACTGGCCACCAAATTAGTTGCCAGGCTCGCGTGATTTAAGGTGGCAATGTTCAACTTTCATTCAACATTAAACAACGACTTCTTCGCCGCCCCACATATGGTGCTTATCGGCCGGGAAAACTGAATTAAGAGCAAATAAAAGTGCTCGATGTGTGAAAGCGATTGGTATAAATTAACGAACTCGGTAGGCAATAACAGGACACTGAATTGAACTAGTGTGGGAACAGTGTTACCAGTAAAGGCGGGTGTAGTGTATAAACAATAAGTGTCTACCGCTGTACGTTGGTTAGTGACGATGGTGAGGAAGGCGACGATGCTGGATCGCGGCTGCCGACGGCGCTGAGACTAAAGGAAGACGGTGCGTCATCGCGGAGCTGCGCTGATCTACGAGACAGCTGCCGGCTGCGCCGAGCGGTCAACGGTGCCTTGCTGCCCCCCCCCCCCCCCCCCCCTGGAGCTATTGCAGTAGGCGATTCCTGTGGCGGTACTCGACGCTACAGCTGCTGCTGCTGCCTTCAATACGTCGCGACGCGTCGCATCACGACTGCTGGTACACCGCGACGACATCATTCGTCGAAATCAAGCATTTAAGTTAAGTCAAAGACTTTTAAAATATTTATTAACTGCTGCTAACAAACTAAAAGATATGGAAAGTAGTGTACATTTCAGAAGGGAACCGGTCTCTGACCAAGAATCCTCAGGATCAGGAATTGAGTTTAATGAGGATGGTTTCATTAATCCCTCAAATATTGAACTAGAACGTAATTTGTCACCAGTAAATTATGACTTTAATTTAAATGAGAGTGCAGGGATGCAATCAATAAGTGAAATAGAAGTCAAAAGGGAGCCAGTAGAGTTGCTAACTTTGTCAGGTAGTGAAACTGAGCTCAATATATCTCCAGCTCAGTCAAGTCAAGAGATACAAAGTATCAAGGTAGAAGCTCCGGATTGGATGCAAATACTGTTTGCCAAACTCGAATCAAACCAAAATAAAATTGAGGCTAAAATTGAGGATAGTAATAAAGAACTAAAAGAAGAACTGCAATCAAAATGGAATAGTTTGAATTATAAGATAGATGCTATTCATCATGACATTCAAGTAAAAGTAGGGCAACAGTTAACTAAAATGCATAGTACTTTCAAATGTGAAATAGATCAAATTAAAAAAAATTATCAAGAGGCAGATGAACTTTTGGAAGAGAGGTTGTCCGAAAGATTGAGCAACGAGTCCAAACTTTGCTCTGACAGAGTTAAAGAGGTACAAATTAAAGTAGATACTTGTCAGAAAAACATTGAGAAAGTAAAAGAAACCTGTACCGAAATTCGTGGTGCAGTGGAACAAAGATGTTCTGCCAGGATAGAAGCAGTAGAGTCACAAGTAGAGGAATTAAATACTAACATTGCTAACCTAGAAAATAGAGTAACCTCTGTTAATTCTAGTCATTCTACTGTACAGCATGTGACTTCAGTTGACGCCGCTTTTATAGGGTGTCGACAGTTTTTGCGCTTTGATCCTGATAAGTACATTCACCCTCTTGAATTTTGGAATGACTTTGAGGATGTTCTCCCCAACACTTGGTCAGAAAGAGAAAAAATTTCATTTATAAGAAGTCATTTGTCAGGTGATGCTTTGCGATGGTCAGCGGATGTAATGATCAAATGTAAAACTTTATCTGAATTTAAGTCTGCATTTCTCAACGAATACTGGTCACATAACAAACAAAATGATGTGTTAAGGGAATTCTGGAGTGGTAAGAAGTTTTTCCCAGGGCGTGAATCAGTAAAGGATTTCGCTAGGAAGTGGGTTTCAAGACTGTCACATTTGACAGAAAAGATGAAGCCAGATATGATCATTATGGGTTTAGAAGGTAAGCTGCCGTGGTACTGGCAGAAGAGGATCATTTCCGCCCCTAGAGATAATATAGACAAATTTATTGAATATCTGGAAAGAGTGGAAAGAGTAGCTGCTGCTGAGGAGCAGGTGCAGCAGAATAACAAATCTTCTAACAATCACGTACAAAATAATGGAAACGTGAACGTTAGAAATATGGAAGTTAGGCACACCAAAACAAACTATCGAAACCAAAGCCGTGGCAGAGGAAGAGGGGGTAGATACTCACCACGCTTTCGTAACAACTACTATGACGAAAGTGGAGAAGTAAATCCTATGCCATTAAGACAAGAAGGGAGTCATGATGCTACTATATCCAGTGGTGTCACAGATGAACACAACAGGCCGCGTGTGGGAAACTAAATCCCGTCTATGAGGAAACTGGCGCTCACCAGGCGGTAACAGTAACACAGCCAGTAACGGAAACACAGCCAATCAGCCAACATACACAGACAGACAACATGGATGACGAAATAAATACAGATAATACCAGTGATGTGTTAAGCCACTCTCACAAAATAGTGGATAGTATTTTGGATACACTAGAAAAATGGGTCAAGGAAGAACAGGAACTCAAGGTAGATAATGGGGAAGAAATAGATAATGGGTTTGAGTCTGATGGGAATAATGATGAAGTAAAAGCTTACATCTTCGATGAAAATGGCAATCTAAAAGCTGAAGTAGAAGTAGCAGAAGTAGAATCAGTACTGCAAAACTTTAGAGAGGAGGAAATGATGAATGAAGGGGGTAGAAATAGTAACGAGGTGAAAGAATCTAGTAGCTGTGTAAACGTGCCACAAATGGTTGAAGGTGACGACATTCTTATGAACAGCAATATTGCGCAGGGACGCAGTTGCTCAGAGGTAGAGGATAGTTTGGCTGATGTGCAGCAAACAAAAGTAGAAAAAGTCGTCAGATGCTTCGATTTAAAGTTAGTGGACAGATTAGAGAAAGCAGCTAAGATTATAGAGCATGATGAGCCCCAGGATGTAAATGTAAATGTAATTGCAACTGATCAGAATTACTTTAGCTGGAAGAACATAGAACGAGATTTATTAGACGAGGTGTGTGAGCAACCTGTTCAATGTAAAATAACTCACCCTGTTATCAAAGTAAACATATCAGGAGTCACTGTGCGTTGTCTGCTTGACAGTGGCAGTGAAGCAAGTGCTTTATCACAAACATTTTTTGACACCATACCCAATAAAGAGAAGTTAACAGTTATGAAAGTAAGTGGCTTAAAGATTATAGGTGCTACTGGAAAAGTCTCTAGACCAGTTCAACACGAAGCTTTGATACCCATTGGTATAAATGACGTAGTAATAGATCATCCTTGTTTGATTGTGCTAGGCTTAAGTGTTGATATGTTGATTGGTACTGATTTCTTATCAAAGTACCAGGGAAAGATCAATTTTGATCAGAACAACTTAATTTTAACTTTACCTGACTCTAAAGTGATAAGAGAGTCTTTTATAGGAAGTCATATAGGCGGTAGTAATGAAACTTGGGAACTGCCTATTAGAGTAATAAAGAATATTGTGGATCTAAAGGAATTTAAAATTAACAGTATTTAATTACTGTAGGGAGTCTGCCACTCTTTGGCGGATACACGGTTTGGCGTCCGTGCAGTCCCAGCTGGGTGAAACTTTATTTCCTTTTCAAGTTTCATTCCCTTCTTCTGGTCTATCATAACAGGTAAGAATCACATATGTCTTCATGTTGTATATATGCTATTAGGTTTTAAGTATTCTTAGTAAGGATCTACCTAGTGAATGGCAAAACAAAAGTCTGAGTACCAATAAGAGGCAAACATGGCTAAAATAAATAAATTAAAATATTTAATGTAATTATAAAGGGTTAGAAACTACAACTAAGAGAGACACTTTGCAGTATACGAAGTACGGTATGAATATGAATAATCCATGAGATTATGCACAAGGTAGTATGTTGCTAGAAATAAGGTTGTCTGAAGGAAAACAGCGTAAGAAGGTAATGCTCATAGAGGCAAGCAATGGCGTTTTAGAATTAAATAAATGGAGATGTGTGGAAGTGGTGTGAGGATCGCACCAAATATATAGAAACAGGACGTCAATAGGCTGACAAAAGGAAAAGGGAGAAAGAAGTGGAGAAATGAAGTATTTTGAATCTGGAAGAAAAGGGAGAAAATGAATAAGGTGAAGAAGTGAAGTAAGTAAATTGAAGTAAATGATGTAGGATTAAAGAATAATTCCCTCACGTCTAGTGAAATGGTGAAAAACGCTAAATCTTGCTTGAGGCAAATAAATAGTTAAACAGACAACAGAAACACACAAATATTGGAAAATGCAGAAATTTGGAATCGGTATACTGAAAATAACTAATTTCTTTAGTAATTCATACAATAAAGCAAAGTGCTGGTGAGCAAATGACTTCTTTGATGAACTAATCCATACGATAATTAAGCCAGAGTACATTAAAACTAAAAGGTTACTCAATTTTCTAAGTTGAAGCAAGATCTTAATATATTAATTTGCTAAATGAATTTTCACTATTTAGGAACCTAAAAGATTATTTATGAAAGAAGAAAGTAGGAGCTATTGTATCAGATACGACTTAGTGCTAAATGTCTTTCTGACAACTTCACAATTAGTAAAATAGTGCCAGAATATAAACTATAAAATGTACTTTGTCCTACCTTAGATATAAGTTGAAAACAGAAACTTAGACTGTATTGTCTGTTTCTCAGGGACATGCAGGCTGCATGAATGACTGACAACAAGCGGTAGGGAGATTGGAAGTAGAGACGCAAACCACAGTGAATACAATTTCCTCCCACAATTTTGTCAATCAGTGAAATTAAATGAGTGTTACAATAGGACACCCACCACAGTGCCAAGTATTATAGTAAAAGAAAAATGTGAGTGCGTTGCAGTGATAAAAGTCGTGTGTATTTTCTTTTTCAGGAAGAGACTGATTTAAAAAAAAAAAATAACTATTTTGTAACCATTGAAAAATTTATATTTCCATGTAAATGTATGTAAATAATTTGTGAATGTCTTCTGTACTAGGTTTTCTATGTGTATATGAGTATGGTTATTTTGTGTATGTAGTAATAAGGAATTTCCTAAGAAGAAGCAACTTAAGTTGAAAGAGGTATACTAAAGTAATCCATCGCTTGTTTGTTCTTTTAGAAATTTAATTTTGTTCAAAAATAGATTTTCACGAAAATTAAAAAGGGGGTGATGAAGCAAAGCAAGCGCTGTATCATGTATAAGATACAGAGGCGAGCGAGTGCACGGGACTTACCCTAGTTCACTGCTAGTAGCGTCACGTCATCGTAACGCGCCTGCATATAGTATTGCACCACATTTAACATAAAAGTAAAAATTAAGATTTGTGTGTAAAACTTTGTTAAAGTATAGTTCTATGTAATAATGTTTCAGGTAACAAATCTTAATGTTATAAAATTAGTAGTTTACGTAAAATTCACGTTTTGAAAGAAAAATAGGAGGCGCTAAATAATGACGCTAGGAAGCCAAAATTTGGTGAGAAGGTGCAGTAAGAAGTCATTAATGAGTGGTGCTGGTTTCCAAAACCATAAAACTAAAATTGACTCCAGAATCCGCATTTTTCGGAAAAATCAGAGGCGCGAAATAATAGAGCTACAATATTGAAAATTGGTAGGATGCTTCAGTTCACCCTAATAATAATAATGGAAATACCACAATCAGTTACCTCTTCTAGTTTTTTAGTAATTTAGTAAAAACTACTTTTGTGAGTAAAATGTACATAAGCATTATAGATTAAGTACTTTAAATTTTAATGATAAAACAAATTCTTTAAGACCAATGATCAGATAGGACAATTAACAAAGCTACACCAAGTTTTAGTCTTGTAGCATAATTAACAGCTGATACAAGTCTTGATAAAGCTATGGTTCAGAGGTAACAATCTACCGTTAGTTCCATTGTAAAAATTCTAGAGAGTAAAGTTTTAATTTTAGCGGGCTGAGATTTTCTACGTGCTTCTGTACTGCTCAGATGTATGTATACAAAAATTGAGAAGTTTGTAAAGCTATTATTAAATGTGATATTTAAGATTATGTGCCTGAGATAGCGATCATTTGGAGGCTGCAGGCATCTGCATAGGAACAGAAAGAACAGATGCTCTCTTGGCGGTACGCGCCGGAGCTATATAAAAAGAGCGGCAGAGGCAGTAGTAAGCTCACTCCGCATTAGACCAACGCCTAGTCCACGCGAGCTTAACGTCCGATCGCGCCTCGCCTCGGGTGACGTCATAGCGGGCTGTGACATGCGCGTACTTAGCAATGTAAACGGACATTGAAAATCGCGAGGACTGTACACCGTCCTGGATCGTTTAGACTTCGGTAACAAACTGTTATTGTGCCGTCCGTGTGAAGTATAATTCCGCGTGGCAAGTGGTGACTAACTCCACTTTTAAGGCGAGCATTAATCTTTTTTTTTAACATTATTGCGAACTATTAATAGAGCACCGTTAGTTAGAGTAATGAACTATTCGGGAGGAACTTGCTGTAGAAGTCGCCTCTGAACTATTAAACGATTGGCTGAATTAACAATATTTAATGTCTTTAGCATTTTCAGAAGTTTCGAGTAATTTGTGTGAGCCTTTAAGATAATAAAATCTTGTTTGGAACTTTAAATTTTATTGAAGCAGCCCTAATCCCGTGAAGAACTATGGATATTTTTCATTTAGCTGGGCTGTACAGGAATGTGGCCGTGCAGACTGGGAACTAAGGTCAGTAAGTTTCCCTTCGCTTTCTGACTGGCCACCAAATTAGTTGCCAGGCTCGCGTGATTTAAGGTGGCAATGTTCAACTTTCATTCAACATTAAACAACGACTTCTTCGCCGCCCCACAGCCTATCTTTGGAAGGCGTCATCATTCACGATTAAGAATAATCGATTGTCATTTTGTTGGCCGAACGTCGACATCCATATTTTGTCCAACTTTAAAACTTCCTCTTTTCTATTAAAATTGTTATGGTGTTTGTGAATTTCTATTGCTTCTCTATACACGCGCGCAGGATAATGGGATGTTCGTGCTAGAACGCTTGTCTCATTAAATTTAATTTCGTGATTCCCATGTTTAGAAACATGATTAGTTACGGCCGATTTTTCGATGTGTCCAAACCGACAGCTTCTTTTATGTTCGGCTAAGCGGGTGTTTACACTTCTTTTCGTTGTTCCAATATATACTTGTCCACAACTGCATGGAATTTTATATACCCCACGTCTTACTAGGGTATGTCGGGCGTCTTTTTCAGTTCTTAAATATTCCCCAACCTTCTTGGTGGGTCTGAAGATTGTTTCGATCCCGTACTTGACCAGAACTTTCCCGATACGGTCCGTGACCTTATTAATGAACGGTAGGAAAACTTTTCCAGTAGGTGACTGTCGTTACTATGGACTTCTTTTCTTCTTTGATGAAGGGCTAGATCAATTTCCTTGCTGGCATATCGGTTTTTCATAAAGGCTCACCGTAGGTGTTTCAGTTCATCTTGTAAGTAAGCCGGCTCGCAGATTTTGTTAGCTCTGTCCACCATATTTTTCATGACACCTCGTTTTTGCCTAGGATGATGGCCAGATTCCTTTTGGAGGTATCGATCCTTGTGAGTGTTCTTCCTATATACCTTGTGGCCCAGCGTCCCAACCACCCGTTTAATTACCGACACAGCCAGGAAACTGAGTTGACCGTTGCTCTCTTTCTCCATCGTAAACTGTATCTTCCGGTTAATACTGTTCAGATGCACCAAGAAGACATCCAACTCTTCTTCACCATGATTCCACGCTACAAATGTGTCATCAACGTAGCTGTACTATTTAGCAGGCTTTTTACTGGCAGTGTGCAGCGCTCGCTGTTCGAGGATCTCCATAAATAAATTGACAACAGCTGGGTTGAGAGGACTTCCCAACGCCACCTCGTCGATCTGTTCGTAAAACTCGTTGTTATACTGGAAATAAATTGTCGTCAGGCACTGTTTAAATAAAGCCACTATGTCAGTCGTAAACATATCTGCTATATATGAAATACCTTCGTTTGTAGGCACCATGGTAAACAATAACACTACATCGAAGCTTACAAGAATATCACTTGGGCTGACGTTAATCACCCTCAGTTTTTCAATAAAATGCGCCGAGTTTTTAATGTAACTGTCCGTTCTGCCGATGTGTGGTTGCAGCAGGCAGGCGAGATATCTGGCCACCTCTTGTGTTCCTATGCAAGTTATAAATTACCTTTCATTCCCTGTATTTTACCCCTACTATCCTCAGAATTTAGAAGAGAGCAATACAGTCAACATCATCAAAATCTCTGTGGGTCTGCAAATAGTAGGAACATAGGTTGGCCTTTCCTTAACCTATCTTCTAAGATAATTCGTAGGGTCAGCATGGGGTCTGATCTTCCTGAGGTCCGGTTCCAAAAGCTTTTCATACCCTCTGTAAATAATTCGTGTTAGATTTTGTAACCACGACTTATTAATCTGATAGTTCAGTAATATTCACACTTGTCAGTACCTGCTTTCTTTGGTATTAGAAATATTATACTGTTTTGAGGTCTGGCGGTATTTCACCTATCTCATACATCTTGCTCACCAGAAAGTAGACTTTTGTCATGCCTTGCTCTCCATGGGCTATCAGTAATTTTAATGGAATCTCGTCTATTCCCGAAGCCTTGTTTCAACATAAGTCTTTCAGTATTCTGTTAAATTATTATCGCAGTGTTATATTTCCGATCTCATCTTCATCTATGTCCTTTTCCATTTCTGCACTATTGCTCTTGTATAGATACTCTATATACTCCTTCCACCTTTTAGCTTTCCCTTTTTTCCTTAGGACTGGTTTTCAATCTGAGCTCTTGATGTTGATGCACGAGTTTGTCTTGTCTGTAAGGGCCTCCTTTATTTTCTGACCTGTGGTACCTATCTTTTCCCTAGTGATAGACGCTTTTAAATCCTTTAATTTGTCCTCCATTCATTGCTGCTTAGTGATTTTGCACTTCCTGTCAATCTCATTTTTAGACATTTGTGTTCCCTTTCGCCTCCTCATTCATTGATCTTCACATTTTCTCCTGTCATCAATAAATTCAGTATCTCTTGTGTTCTACAAGGTGTTCTACAAGGCCTCGTCTTTTTAACTACTCGGTCCTCTGCTGCTTTCACCATTTCTTCTCTCGAAGCTACCCACTCATCTTTTACTGTATTTTTCCCCTGTTCTTGTCAATCGTTCTCCATTGCTCCCTCTGAAATTCTGGCTCTTTTGGTTTATCCAGGTCGCATCTCCTTAATTATCTACCGTTCTTGCATTTTTTTCAGTTTTAATCTGCAGTTTATAGCCAATAAATTGTGTTCAGAGTTCACATCTGCCTCTGGAAATATCTTACAATTTTAAAATCTGGTTCTTAAATCTCCTTCATAAATGGAGGTACCTGTATAATTTTTCCAGACGTATCCCTCATCAAAAACTCTATTTCAGCGGTAGCAGTTTCTA
Organism: Schistocerca gregaria; assembly: GCF_023897955.1. NCBI lineage: Eukaryota > Metazoa > Arthropoda > Insecta > Orthoptera > Acrididae > Schistocerca > Schistocerca gregaria. The sequence goes on from NC_064921.1 coordinate 680,025,502, forward strand.
CTCCCGCATGTCAGATGGGCATCATCTGTCAGTAATAAAATGAAATACGAAACGGAGAGGGCTGTAGGGACGAAAGCATAGCAAATATTCCCATCAGTGATTATTAACCAACAATAACACAGTTTTCTGAGATATAATCTTAGACTTTCTGTAGGAACTGATACGACTAAAGTAAAATAGACTAGCCTTGCAGAACGAAAATAACATAACACAACTCACTATGGATGTTGTGTTGTCCACGTTATCATCTTAATAAAAACATCAACTGTAGTCCCTAATTACTTGTGAGTTGACGTCTGTCGCTTCCCACTGGCTGCCGCCTGCCGCTCGGTTGCAGGCAACAAGCAAAAGCGGCGGGCCACGTCACAAATGTTGTTAGGGGTAACGTGGTGCATTGTTTGCTGTTGCAGAAGAGAGGTTTGCCTGCAACGCGAGTGCTCTGTCCACTGCTGATTTAAGTGTCCAGTGAGTAAGCTATGGCAGATACATTTTATAGCGCTGTATTTAAACCCATGTACCTTAAACACAACCTCGTGTCATGTCCAAAGCTAAACACAACCTCGTGATGTGCAATGTATCGGACAAACTGGCGGTTGAAAACTTGCGCCATGACTATTAATCACACACGTTTTGTTCACGAAGATTAAAACTAACCTCTACGTTAAACCCGAAAAGAAAAATTTCACTTTTAACACCAAAAGCAAACTGCAAATTTCGATTTCAATGGTTGCCTGAAACTATCCTCAAACTAGCTACATGGGCTGATGCGTTACAAACCGATAAGCAGACTGGTTAGCATCCAGTTACAAGTTATAGACAACACAGAAAGGTTCCAAACAAAAAGGAATGATAGGAAGAAAATTAAGACAAAAGGTCAATACGATGATGGGAAAAAAAGAACAGACAATTTGTAGTAGGACTCTCGCTCTGAGGGTTCCGTAGAAACTTAATTACGTACGTAAATAACAATAATAATAATAATAACAGTTTTGAGTGGCCTGGTGCAAGTCTTTCTATTGGACGCCATTTCGGCGACTTGCCGACTTGCATGTTCTTAGTCTACCTTGGTTATCCGACTGATGAAAGTGGCCCTGCAGTTTAACGTGGAATCTGAAACACGTATTGTTTCTGGCGTTCCCCACACTGTTGAAACTTCCTGTTGAGAGAAGAAGGCTAGGTTAAAACTAAGAGTGACAAATCTGAGGTCCGATCGAGATTCGATCCCACGACGTCTCTGTATCCAGGCAAGTGCCTTACCGTCTTTTTTTTCTTCTTTTTTTCGCCTTACCACTTTTCTTCAGACGTTTCCCTCCCATTTCCTTTCGCAGAACTGTCTACTTATCTAATCAAGTTTAATTTTGTAAAGAAAGCAAAGCCACCCTTATTCGACACCTACCATAAGAAAATGAACGATTCTTCTCCAGGAATTGCCATAATTATTCCCATAAATTCTGAAACTGCGTAGGACCTACAGTGTTATAACATTTTTGTTATTTTATTTTTTAATTACATGACTATAACCCTAAAAGCGTAAAAATGAAAATATCATAAATCATAATGTTACAAAAAATATTATTCAAAGGATACACAAAAACAGCATTTGTGTATTACTTGTGAACGTCATCTAGGAGAATCATTTTCAAGAAATGATGTAACTGGACTTTTCTTGCCCACTATCACTGGCGTTCTCTGTCTTCAAAATAACCATGTAGAATACGTACAACAGACTCATCGTATTTTCATGATGCCTTAAAGAATGCAACTTTCCATTAATCAACCAATCTCATTCCTTCCTCAGAGCTTACTGTTCAGGCATTGTGTCTTCAAGGAGACGCTCTGCGAAACGTCAAACTGAGCCTGCTACTCCTCTACTAGGGTGTTCTCCCCTTTGCTGAAGATGTAGTCTATGGTCATTCCCTTCCCATGCAAGCGCATGTTACCTTGCTGGGAAAAGTAATAGTCATGCGTACGGAGGAGGTTCCGAGTTTTAATCATGTCAGGCGTGACGCGCATGTAGCAAGCTAAGATCTTCTGTGTCAATCGTCTAACGCCGGACGACGACACAATGTTCGTTGGTGTCCAGGAGGCGACAGTCGGGGCAAAGGGGACAGTCCATCAATTAGACGCTTTACACACTCGTAGCCAATGGATGGTGGGGTACTTAGTTGCCACCATGTTACATGGAATCGCTCGCAGAGTGGGGTGTAAAATTCATTTGCCTCCAGTGGGCGCATTACGGAGTGATACGAGATCACATAGCTGTATCAGAGAATGAATTTCGATACGTGGGAGAGGCACGATATCGAGCGAGGTGCGTAGTGGTTAAACACTGGACTCGCATTCGGGAGGACGATGCTTCAATCCCGCGTCCGGCCATCCTGATTTAGGTTTTCCGTGATTTCCCTAAATCGCTCCATGCAAATGCCGGGATGGTTCCTTTGATAGGGCACGGCCGACTTCCTTCCCCATCCTTCCCTAATCCGATGAGACCGATGACCTCGCTGTCTGGTCTCCTTCCCCAAACAACCCAACCCCAATCACTAGAGGCTCAATACGTGGGACAGCTGTGTCGCGATTTGTGTCACCGATACCTGTGGGACATGGAGACTGGCATCAGAACTTCCAATAGACAACTCATGAGAGAGGCATGTTGACTGGACCATCGTACCACGTGTTGATCATGTAGAAAGCAGTTACTTTTGCCCTTCATGATGTAGGTGGTGAGTGAGAGTGTGGCAACGGACTTTCATTAAGTGTCCTGCGGATAGGAAATAACCGAAGGCCGCCTGAAGTCTGTGACCTATCGCCGTCGGTACGGGCCATGTAGAGGTTCAGATACTCCACACGTTGTAGTTGGTTGAAGTCCTGGAGCAGGTTCTGGTGCACCATCATGTGTATGACCTGCAGTAACCATCGATAGTCTGCCGCCGCAATTCCACGCACATTCTTCGTAAACGAGGCTCCCAAATATCTCATTTCAGTAACTGGTGGGAAGGGTTCGACAGCGCCTAGGCAGAGACCGCTCCCAACATCCTACGCCACTGACTTGCTGACGTTCAGAAGTCCGTACGCAGCCCTTTTGTTTCGCTCGATTCAGTTTAATGTGCTGCGGATGTCACCAGTGGAATGACGCAGCAGTAGCAGGTTGTCGGCATAGGAACTGTAGAGGAAGATGATGTGCCACAGTAGGGTGCCTGAAAGCGTGCAGTTGAGACCTTCGAGGAGTGGCTTGAGCGTTATTGTACAGAGGTAGGCTCGGGAGCAATCCCATACGATACATTACTTAATGGAGGAAATTATGGTGCATTCTATCAAACCCCTGATCTCCAATAAGTCCCAGCAGTCGCTGGTGGCCATTTGTATGTTGGCATTTCCCTTCGTGCAACGTCTGTTCTGGAGCGAGGACCATCGGCAACGTCGCCTTAATGCGGCCTACCAGGTGTTTGACGAAGACTTAGTAGTCGGAATTCAACATTTTAAGTAGGCCATAGTGTTGACGGATCGCCTACCCCATGGCTTGTGTACTAATGTAAGAAGTTCTTAGGCTGAAGCAAGCTGCAGAGTACAGTCCAAGGACACTAAAGGATTACAAATAAAAGAATGCATACATACCGAAGAAAACTAAATAGAAGTAATAATCAAAGTAATTTTCGTAAATATTTAAAACTGAAAAATTCCGAGCGTCTGAAAAGCTTCAAACCCACTAACTCCTACATATCGAGAATGTATCTTACCCACCACACTACGGCACCTCTATGCATTAGGTTATTATATTTATGAGATGTTTGGATCCAGAATCCTTAGTCGGTCTCTTTTATTTCGTATTTCATCAGACTTTATAACCACACCACATACACACACACACACACACACACACACACACACACACACACACACACACAGAGAGAGAGAGAGAGAGAGAGAGAGAGAGAGAGAGAGAGAGAGAGAGATGTGTAAGGAAATACGCACATTTCGTACACAGTATGAAACGTCCCCTTAGAAAAATTGTACATGACTGTGCTTAAACTGACACACAATATTTTTAGCGCAACGCAATCTGACTTTCAAAAATCCCTACAAAGGAATAGCCCTGACTAACATGTACCTATACATTTCACAGATCACTTACCTCACAAAAATCTTCGTTACTCGACCTATTGCAATACAGCGAGCGCCACTACTGCCAGCTAAATAAAAGATTCAAACTACAGAAGGCACTAACTACTGATGGGCATAGTTAGCAAATGAAAGATTTTAATAGAGAACAAACAATGTATTTACCTTACTAGTGTTCAAAAGTCATAATATATATAGCAGTTCATGACACCCAGTCTTACAAATTTCAAAACTCCGCCATCTCTCTCCCCACATCCACCACTGCTGGCGGCTCACCTCCAACTGCGCAACGCTACGTGCTGTTCACATCCAGCTGCCAAACACTACAATGGCAGACAACAATGCAAACTAGCCACAGACTGCACACAGCACAGCCAGTGATTTTTCATACAGAGCACTATGTGGCGTTACCAATAAGAAAACATAAACAGCCTACTTACAACAGCAGTATACAGGGTGATTCAGAAATGCATGTAAATATTTTAGGGGTGTATTTGTGAGGTAAATATAAGACAAAAATGTTCTATAAATGTTTTTCCATAAACGTTTAATTCCAGAGTTATCGTTAAAATATGAAAGTCATGTCCGTATCAAAACGACGTCAGTGCAAGCAGCAGGATGCCATATTCTGGTACGTAATGCACATACGTATCTCCCAACAGTTGATTCTAAACTGCATGAATAGTGTTTGTTTGTGTTTGCAATTGCTGTTTACTCCTACTGTACAGAAGATGGCGCTGATGTTGTTGGTAACGGAAACGTACTTCCTGTCGTTCATTCATCGTCGGAAAACTACAGGTTTCGTGCACATGATGTACTCAAACAGTGAGTATGCTGATATGCACCTTGTGTATGGTGCAGCAGATGGAAACGCACTTGCAGCAAGACGAAGGTACAGTGAGCTGTTTCCAAGACGACGGTTACCAAGTCATCAGACGTTTGTATCTGTGGACAGACGTATGCGGGAGTATGGCATTCGTCCTGGGCCACATTCAGGTCGACCACTTGAGCATGCAGTGAACGTCGAGGAACATGTTTTGGACCTGATAGACCAAGATCCAGCCATCAGTACGAGACAAATTAGTGCAGCTGTACGACTTCCACAATCTACTGTATGGCGGCTGCTTCGGAGACAACAGTTGCATCCATTTCACCTGCACAAAGTGCACGAATTGACACCTGCAGACTATCCTCGCCGTCAGCAATTCTGCCAGTGGTTACAAGAGCGTCATTTGAATGATCCAATGTTCATTCGGCGGATATTATTCACAGATGAGGCCATGTTTACTCGTGCGGGTGTAATCAATTCGCATAATATGCACCAGTGGGCTGTCGAGAATCCTGGCGCGAGAATTGTGCGTGGATATCAACATCAATTCTCCATAAACATTTGGTGTGGTATTGTGGGGAATGACTTACTCGGACCTCATGTTCTACCTCCAAGGCTGACTGGGCACGCTTACCGCGAATTTTTGGAGGGGGAATTGCCTGGATTGTTACAGGATGTCCCTCTTGTGGTTTATGCACGATGGTGCTCCTGCCCATTACAGCCGCAACGTAAGGGCGTACCTCAATGATGCGTATCCACATCGATGGATAGGTCGCGGAGGACCAATTGCTTGGCCAGCCAGATCACCTGACCTGAACCCTCTAGACTTTTATTTATGGGGCCGACTAAAGACATTGGTGTATTCTTCTGCAGTACCGAACAGAGAAATGCTACAACAAAGAATTGAAGGTGGTTGTGAAATTATTCGTGGAGAGTTGAACGGACTGTGTAATGTGCAGAGATCATTGCGGCGACGAGCACGGGTCTGTCTGCAAGTTCAGGGACAGCATTTTGAACATGCATTGCATTAAGATTTGTGCAAATACAGTACAGTACAGTCTGTAAATTCTTCACGTATTTTCCTTAGTTATTTTGCATTGGTTTAGTTCAATCAACAGGAACTAAAGTAATACAGTATTCGCGAGGAATTGTTTGTTTGTTACGTCACGTTTATTTACCAGTTTGCGTTTTTAGTCCAAATGCACTGTAATTAAACTGTGAACTCTGGGAAGTAAATACTTTACGTTGTATTGAATGTATTATCATGTTTTGTTCATAACTCTGTAATAAACCAAGTATAGCAAAAATTGTATAGAACATTTTTGTCTTATATTTACCTCACAAATACACCCTTAAAATATTTACATGCATTTTTGAATCACCCTGTATAACGAACATATCGCCATCTTTCCCATTCACAAATATAGTGTTCTCTTGATGTCGATTTTGTCGAAAATCTGGTTGTATCTTTTAAGCAGCGTGACCTTTTTGCGACTCGTTCTGTCTTACGTAACGTACAAATTCTGACTATTGAACCCAAGCGACAACATTAGTAACACTCTGAAGCGAATGTTATACAATGAGGCTCACTTTGTCGAATGTCGACCGCGTGTTTACCTAATCGAATTTTCATCTGGCTATCGAACTTATTCTGAAGTGTTTAGTAGACAGACAATCTGCAACTGCTTATCTTGAATTATAGTTTTGATAACTTATGGTTTCCTCTAAAAATAGTGACTCATTCGAACACAGTGACTGCTTTCGTCAGTGGAACAGGAATCGTGAATTAACGTATCTGAGAAATACCTCCTGAAATTCAACTCTACTGTTTGCTGATTACGGTCTCCACATTCTGAGGGAAAGAAATGTGAATATTAAATCTCTATATCCAACATGGAACAGTTAGTGGGATGTTGTTCCATGCATGTTGCAGTTCAATACATGGACGGTTAATGCTGGCTATGTAGGACGCTGGAGTTGTCGTCCCATGATGCCCCTTAGAGACTGATATTCGACTGGAGACAGATGTGGTTATCGAGCAAGTCAAGGCAACGTGTTGCCACTGTGTAGGGCACGCTGAGTTACAATACCGGTATGTGGGCGAGCGTTATACTTTTGGAAAACTCTGCCCTCCCCGAAACTGTCATGAATGGCAACACAAAAAGTCGAATTATAATACTGGCGTACAAATTTACAATCAGAATGCGTGGGATAATCACGAGAGTGCTCCTGCTGTCATATTTAAAATCGCACCCCAGACCGTAATTCCAGGTGCAGGTCCGTTGTGTCTAGGTCACAAGCAGGTTGGTTGTATACGCTCACCTGATCTACTTCGAACCAATAAACGGCGATTACGGGCATCTAAGTGGAACCGGCCAGATCTCTACCCTCCAGTAAGCTCTCGCTTGATACCACGGAAGTTGCTAGAGGCAGTTTGGTTTTGTGGCATGCACATTACGGGGTGACCGTTTGTGGCATGCCTTTGAAGTAAACAATATGCATCACTTTGTTGTGCCACTGTGACGCCAATTGCTGCTCGAATTACTGTAGCAGACGCAGTACGAAGCACGATAGCCACACGCCGAGCATGGCGGTCTTCCCTCTCGGTAGAGCCACGTGGCCGTCAGGGTGCCCGGTTTTCTTGCGACCGTACCTTCCCTCAGCATCGTTGCCACCAATGATGTTGCTACATTCCTGCCTAGTCTTTCTGCAAGATCGCGGAAATAACATTCAGCTTCTTGTAGCCTTATGCGTGAGCTGTTGATAGTGGCGTCTTCCTCGCCTTAGAACCATTATTGACTAACGAACTCACTATGCCCAATCTCAAAGGTAACTAAGTCTCATGACCGTTGCAGCGCTTGTTCAAAGCAAACGTAATGTGCATTCTCATCTTGGTGCTATTAGCGTCACTCTTACGCGACGACCGCGAAATTTGAATAGTCATCTGTCAGATTTAGAAACACGTCTACCAACTTTCGTTTACTGTGAACAACCCCTCCTTGGTGTTGGGTTCTAGACTTCAGCGTATTTAGTGATTTCCTTTCGTTACTTTAAATCTTTTAAAAAAACATTTAAAGTTAATATTTGTCATTTGAATAAAGTTCATATACTCTTGAAATTTTAAGAAATTTTGCTCAAGTACTGCAAAAAATCGACCCATCAAAAAAGTGTAATATTCTTTCTCATTAAATTGACTGTTACATTGCAATTACTGTTACCGCTGTTCACACAGGATTGATAAATTATGAAGCAGGTTTTAGGTAACATGTAATGTGTGTCTGACAGTTAAAAACTTTAGACATAAATAGCACCATATCTACCAAAGATATACTTGATCACAGTGGGTGCTGAAATGGGTCTGGCTCTCCTTTTACAAGAATAACAATAGCAATAGCTGGCCTTGTTATTAGAAGTGTAATTGAGTGTATGGCGCTGCACCACTCTGGCTATAATGATGTGACAATGGCACCGAAATGTCAGCCTTTTTTAAGCTAACTTGGAGCTATGTGGTGTAATCCTTGCAACACCATAAGTTAGCATGGTAAGACTTACAATCACGGCTAATAATTATATACCAGAGAAGACTCCTGAATGCAGAGGTATTAATAAATATATTCTTTCAATAATACGCACTTATTAGAATAAATAATAATGTCTCGTGAGCGCACCAAACCAGGACATTTCACTGTCACTGCTGACTGGCTACTACTCGGTGCTCAGTCTGCCTACGTTAAAATTTCTCCCACATAAAAGCTATTCCCCAATACGGAACGCGACAAGGCCACCTGTTACCCTATCACACTCTCTGCCGGTTCTGTGTTCTGCGCCGTTTCCCTTGTACAAAAGGAATTTACCAAAAGGAATCAGCAAGTGCAACACCTTCGCGTTCCTCGGTCATAATACTTCCTTCTTTCCTCTGCATGGTTATAATATGAATTTGTTTATATATGTATATAAGGCAATGTCCTGACTTGCTGATTGATTGACGCCCAGCCAAAACCACTAACAGCAGAAACTTAAAATTCAAAGGAGGTATTGACCTTGCGCTATAGAATGGATTTTTCGAAAATCCACCTGTAAGGGGAGATGTTAAGGCATCTTTGAGGCAAGTATATATACGTCAATATTTCTGGTATCTTAACTCTAGATTCTTCAGCACTCATTTAACTTTAGGACTCTGTATCTCAGAATGAACAAAAATTGACCTGTACCACTATTGAAATAAGCCCTTCATATACAGCAGGACTTTAGAACCGTGAATAATTCCCACGTATGATTCTGTAGCGTATTCGGTTACAGGTTGATACATTACAAAGCCACTTACCCATGTTCAAATCGTTTAGCAGCACAGACGGGACCATCGCCCTCTCACTAGACGCAGTACACACTTACCGATCGCACGCACTTCTCCGTCCGAAGCCCCAATACCCACGTGACAGAAACTAGCCCTCTCCCCATAGCGTCGTGCGGCTAAATAGCCGAAAAGCGACAGAAGAGGAAAACCACAGCCAAGCGATACAAGAGCTGATCGCAGGGATCTTAAATCAATACAGAGAAGCGACTGGCGCCAACGGCGCCACGTATCAGCTACATTTATTAAAACTGGCCGGCTCTGAGCACTGTGGGACTTAACATCTGAGGTCATCAGTCTCCTATAACTTAGAACTACTTAAACCTAACTAACCAAGGACATCACACACATCCATGCCCTAGGCAGGATTCGAACCTGCGACCGTAGGAACGCGTGGTTCCAGACTGAAGCGCTAGAACCGCTCGGCCACACATGGTATTTGAGTTCTCACTTAAAAGTAAAAAAAAACGTGTTACAGTTATTTTGGAAATTCAGCCACTATGGGGGTGCAATAAGGGATGAAAGTTTGCATTGAAATATTTCATTATGGAAGTATTGTTGGCACCATTTTTATTTTATTTATTTTTATTTACAAGTGGCAAGGATCTTATCGATCATAAACCTGCTCTACAAGCCTCTTCCATTTCCTTCTGTTTATCCATTCAGTGTTCGTGTGCGCCCTAGTTGTGTCCTCCTGGATGTTATCTCTCCACCTACTTATGGGTCTTCCACTTCCTCTCGTTCTATCTATTGTCCTTCCGAATGCTATTTTAGGTAAACTGTTTTCTGCCATTCTTTCTATATGGGCTGCCCAGTTCAACCTTCTCTTCATTAGCACATCTACGGTGTTGCGACATTTGTACAGTTCTCTCAATTCTCCTTTTTTTCTCCATTCCATGTTATCTTACTAATATTTTGGACCAAAAATTTGTCTCAGTATTTTTCTTTCAAATACTAACAGTTTTTCTTCATGTTTCTCTCTAAATATTAATGCTTCACATCCGTATAATACACTCCTAGAAATTGAAATAAGAACACCGTGAATTCATTGTCCCAGGAAGGGGAAACTTTATTGACACATTCCTGGGGTCAGATACATCACATGATCACACTGACAGAACCACAGACTCATAGACACATGCAACAGAGCATGCATAATGTCGGCACTAGTACAGTGTATATCCACCTTTCGCAGCAATGCAGGCTGCTATTCTCCCATGGAGACGATCGTAGAGATGCTGGATGTAGTCCTGTGGAACGGCTTGCCATGCCATTTCCACCTGGCGCCTCAGTTGGACCAGCGTTCGTGCTGGACGTGCAGACCGCGTGAGAAGACGCTTCATCCAGTCCCAAACATTTCCAATGGGGGACAGATCCGGAGATCTTGCTGGCCAGGGTGGTTGACTTACACCTTCTAGAGCACGTTGGGTGGCACGGGATACATGCGGACGTGCATTGTCCTGTTGGAACAGCAAGTTCCCTTGCCGGTCTAGGAATGGTAGAACGATGGGTTCGATGACGGTTTGGATGTACGATGCACTATTCAGTGTCCCCTCGACGATCACCAGAGGTGTACGGCCAGTGTAGGAGACCGTTCCCCACACCATGATGCCGGGTGTTGGCCCTGTGTGCCTCGGTCGTATGCAGTCCTGATTGTGGCGCTCACCTGCACGGCGCCAAACACGCATACGACCATCATTGGCACCAAGGCAGAAGCGACTCTCATCGTTGCAGACGACACGTCTCCATTCGTCCCTCCATTCACGCCTGTCGCGACACCACTGGAGACGGGCTGCACGATGTTGGGGCGTGAGCGGAAGACGCCCTAACGGTGTGCGGGACCGTAGCCCAGCTTCATGGAGACGGTTGCGAATGGTCCTCGCCGATACCCTAGGAGCAACAGTGTCCCTAATTTGCTGGGAAGTGGCGCTGCGGTCCCCTACGGCACTGCGTAGGATCCTACGGTCTTGGCGTGCATCCGTGCGTCGCTGCGGTGCGGTCTCAGGTCGACGGGCACGTGCACCTTCCGCCGACCACTGGCGACAACATCGATGTACTGTGGAGACCTCACACCCCACGTGTTGATCAATTCGGCGGTACGTCCACCCGGCCTCCCGCATGCCCACTATACGCCCTCGCTCAAAGTCCGTCAACTGCACATACGGTTCACGTCCACGCTGTCACGGCATGCTACCAGTGTTAAAGACTGCGATGGAGCTCCGTATGCCACGTCAAACTGGCTGACACTGACGGGGGCGGTGCACAAATGCTGCGCAGCTAGCGCCATTCGACGGCCAACACCGCGGTTCCTGGTGTGTCCGCTGTGCCGTGCGTGTGATCATTGCTTGTACAGCCCTCTCGCAGTGTCCGGAGCAAGTATGGTGGGTCTGACACACCGGTGTCAATGTGTTCTTTTTTCCATTTCCAGGAGTGTATTTCTAGTATAATCGTCGATTTTGAAGTTATTACTGAGCTATCTTTTCTGTAAAATGTTAATAAAACTAAAGATTGTTTTTTTTCGCTGTTGCTGGAAGGATATTAACTTCCATATCCATTCCATTATTGTTACTGAACAGACTCCCTAAGTACCTCAAGCGGTCAGCTGTTTTGAAAGTGAATCCCCACAGCCAAAGGTGCATCACTTTTGTTTTTCTTACTTAAGACCAGATATTGTGTCTTTTCATCATTGACATGTAATCATACTTTCTCAGAAATTTTGTAATAATTTTAATTAATTCTGTTTTGGAACTACTTATTAATACTGCATCATCTGCTTAGGCAGGTCTAGTAATGTTCATCTCCTGCATTTGGATTAGTTTTATTAAATTCTCTATCAGTCTTCTCTAAGACGAGATTAAATAAAATAGTTGAAATGGCGTGTCCTTGTCTCAATCCAGTGAACACCTTAAAATTATCTGTTTATCCTACAGGTGTCTTGATACAACATAAAGTTTCAACTTAACAGATTTTAATTAATCTGATTAGGTTTGATGACATTTCAGATTCCCTCAATATATTTGTAAGTGTCTGTCGGTGTATTCCATCTTAGTCCTTTTCGATATCTACAAATAATATGTATACATTTACATTGAATTCCATGCGTTTTCAGTTAACTGTCTTGGAGTGAAAAGATGTTTTAATGTGAATCTATTTCTTCTGTAATTGGAATCAGTCGGTTTCATAGGGAGGTCGATAGGATTTTATACACGACATCCAGTAAAGCGATTCCGCTATAGTTGTCGCACACAAGGGGATCATTCTTCTTAAATGTGAGGAATATAATTGCGGTTTTCCAGTTTTCAGGTGTGGTTTCTGTGTTCCAAATTGTTTCTATTAAAAATTGTAGTTCTACTTTCAGTTGTGGTCCTCCATTCTTTAATAATTGAGCGTCTATCTGGTCTTCACTATAAGTAACTTGTACATCGACTGCATCAGGTTCTTCAAATTTAATGTAAGACTGTGGACTATTGGAGTTGAGTAATTGTGGAAAGTATGTCTTCCATCTTTTTTGAATGTCACTCTTGTTGGTCAGTATTTTCCCATGCTGATTCTTTATAAACTGTTCTCTTTTAGTAAATTTACCAACAGAATTTTTAATATTTTGATATATCTGCCATATATACCCACATGAACGTGGACCTTGCCGTTGGTGGGGAGGCTTGCGTGCCTCAGCAATACAGATGGAAGTACCGTAGGTGCAACCACAACAGAGGGGTATCAGTTGAGCGGCCAGACAAACATGTGGTTCCTGAAGATGGGCAGCAGCCTTTTCAGTAGTTGCAAGGGAAACAGTCTGGATGATTGACTGATCTCGCCTTGTAACAATAACCAAAACGGCCTTGCTGTGCTGTGCTGGTACTGCGAACGGCTGAAAGCAAGGGCAAACTACAGCCATAATTCTTACCGAGGGCATGCAGCTTTACTGTATGATTAAATGATGATGGCGTCCTCTTGAGTAAAATATTCCAGAGGTAAAATAGTCCCCCATTCGGATCTCCGGGTGGGGACTACTCAAGAGGATGTCGTTATCAGGAGAAAGAAAACTGGCGTTCTACGGATCGGAGAGTGGAATGTCAGATCACTCAATCGGGCAGGTAGGTTAGAAAATTTAAAAAGGGAAATGGATAGGTTAAAGTTAGATATAGTGGAAATTAGTGAAGTTCGGTGTGAAGAAGAACAAGACTCTTGGTCAGGTGAATACAGGTTTATAAATACAAAATCAAATAAGGGTAATGCAGGAGTAGGTTTAATAATGAATAAAAAATAGGAGTTTGGCTAAGCCACTACCGACAGCATAGTGAACCCATTATTGTGGCCAAGATAGACACAAAGCCCATGCCTATGACAGTAGTACAAGTTTATATGCCAACTAGCTCTGCAGATGATGAAGAAATCGATGAAATGTATGATGAGATAAAAGAAATTATTCAGAAAGTGAAGGCAGATGAAAATTTAATAGTCATGGGTGACTGGAATTAGAGAGTAGGAAAAGGGAGAGAAGGAAACAGTGGGTGAATATGGATTGGGCGAGAGAAATGAAAGAAAAAGCCGTCTGGTAGAATTTTGCACAGAGCATAACTTAATCATAGCTAACACTTGGTTCAAGAATCATAAAATAAGGTTGTATACATGAAAGAATCCTGGAGGCACTAGAAGGTATCAGATAGATTATATAATAGTACTACAGAGATTTAGGAACCAGGTTTAAATTGTAAGACATTTCCAGAGGCAGATGTGGACTCTGACCACAATCTATTGGTTATGAACTGTAGATTAAAACTTGAGAAACTGCAAAAGCGGGGGAATTTAAGGAGATGGGACCTGGATAAACTGACTAAACCAGAGGTTGTACAGAGTTTCAGGGAGAGCATAAGGGAACAATTGACAGGAATGGAGGAAAGAAATACAGTAGAAGAAGAATGGGTAGCTCTGAGTGGTGAAGTAGTGAAGGCAGCAGAGGATCAAGCAGATAAACAGACTAGGGCTAGTTGAAATCCTTGGATGACAGAAGAAATATTGAATTGAATTGATGAAAGGGGAAAATATAAAAATGCAGTAAATGAAGCATGCAAAAAGGAATACAGACGTCTCAAAAATGAGATCGACAGAAAGTGCAAAATGGCTAAGCAGGGATGGCTAGAGGAGAAATGTAAGGATGTAGAGGCTTATCTCACTAGGGGTAAGATAGATACTGGCTACAGGAAAATTAAAGAGATCTTTGGAGAAAAGAGAGCCACTTGTATGAATATCAAGAGCTCAGATGGAAACGCAGTTCTAAGCAAAGAACGGAAAGCAGAAAGGTGGAAGGAGTATATAGAGGGTCTATACAAGGGCGATGTACTTGAGGACAATATTATAGAAATGGAAGAGGATGTAGATGAAGGTGAAATGGGAGATACAATACTGCGTGAAGAGTTTGACAAGACACTGAAAGGCCTGAGTCGAAAGAAGGCCCCAGGAGTAGACAACATTCCATTGGAACTACTGACGGCCTTGGGAGAGCCAGTAGTGACAAAACTCTACCATCTGGTGAGCAAGATGTATGAGACAGGCGAAATACCCTTAGCCTTCAAGAAGAATATAATAATTCCAATCCCAAAGAAAGCAGGTGTTGACAGATGTGAAGAGTGTCGAACTATCAGTTTTTAAGTCACAGCTGAAAAATACTAAAGCGAATTCTTTACAGGCGAATGGAATAACTGGTAGAAGCCGACCTCAGGGAAGATCAGTTTCGATTCTGCAGAAATTTTGGAACACGTGAGGTAAAACTGACCCTACAACTTATCTTAGAAAATAGATAATAAGGAATGGCAAACCTACATTTTTAGCATTTGTAGACTTAGAGAAAGCTTTTGACAATGTTGATTGGAATACTCTCTTTCAAATTCTAAAGGTGGCAGGGGTATAATAGAGAGAGCGAAAGGTTATTTACAATTTGTACAGAAAGCAGATGGCAGTTATAAGAGTCGAGGGGTATGAAAGCAAAGCAGTGATTGGCAAGCGAGTGAGACAGGGTTGTAGCGTCTCCCTGATGTTATTCAATCTGTATTCTGAGCAAGCAGTAAAGGAAACAAAAGAAAAATTCGAAGTAGGTATTAAAATCCATGGAGAAGAAATAATAACTTTGAGGTTCGCCGATGACATTGTAATTCTGTCAGAGACAGCAAAGGACTTGGAAGAGTAGTTGAACTGAATGGACAGTGTCTTGAAAGGAGGATATAAGATGAACATCAACAAAAGCAAAACGAGGATAATGGAATGTAGTCGAATTAAGCAGAGCAGTGCAAGATTGGTTTCAGGACTAATAGAGGATAAAGATGTTACCGTTTGTTACACGATCACCGGACCTCAACCCGACAGAGAATATGCGGGCTGAGGTTGTAAGGCTGTTCAGGTTTGTTTTTCTTCTTTTTTTTTTTTTGGTAACGCCACCTCTGTATGAAAATCACTGGCTGTGCTGTCTGCAGTCTGTGGCTGGTTTGCATTGTTGTTGGCCATTGTAGTGTTGGGCAGCTGGATGTGAACAGCGCGTAGCGTTGCACAATTGGAGGTGAGGCGCCAGCAGTGGTGGATGTGGGGAGAGAGATGTCGGAGTTTTGAAATTTGTAAGACTGGATGTCATGAACTGCTATATATATTATGACTTTTGATGATATTAAGGTAAATACATTGTTTATTCTCTATTAAAATCTTTCATTTGCCAACTAATCCCTATCAGTAGTTAGTGCCTTCCGTAGTTTGAATCTTTTATTTAGCTGGCAGTAGTGGCGCTCACTGTATTGCAGTAGTTCGAGTAACCGAGATTTTTGTGAGGTAAGCGATTTGTGAAACGTATAGGTTAATGTTAGCCAGGGCCATTCTTTTGCAGGGATTTTTGAAAGTCAGATTGCGTTGTGCTAAAAATATTGTGTGTGAGTTGAACCACAGTATTGTACAATTTTTCTAAGGGGACGTTTCATATTACGACCCTTAGCCGAAGATACCTCAATGGAACCTTCTGATTTTTTTCTTGCGGTTTGTGTAATTAGTGTAGCTTTTGTTTATTGCTTGCGCGTAACTGTAGAGAGAATTCCCCTTGTAGTTGTAGTTTTTCCATTGTTGTACAGTAAAACAGTTATGGCATGCATGTAGAATTGCACCAAGTATTTCGCAGTGGCGCTTGCAATTACCTAGATATTATTTTCAATGTTATGTTAATGTGTTCTCTTATTTTTGCACTTCAAATTGTGCTTTTCTGTGTTATCGTGTGAAACATTGTGACAATAATGGCGTGTGAAAAACGTAATACTAGGCTCCAAAGTAAACTGAGACATGACAGTGAAGACGAAAGCAGTATGTTAGCGCCACCATGTAATGAACTAACTAATGTACAAAGTATTAATTGCGTTAATGTGCATAGGAAAATGGAGCGGGCTACAAATAATGGCGTAGGCAGTGAAACAATTAGTGAACAGGGAAGCATTATCGAACGATCGGCCGGCAACAGCTCGCCTCAGGATTCCGAAATGACACGACACAATCTTGCAAATACTGTAGATTCAGATTTTGCGTTCTCACCGTTTTCTCAAATAAATCAAAACACATAATCTGCTTTTCAAAATGCGAATAATTCCGGTTCAAATGCACTGCCGAATAGTATTGAGGAACATGTTTCAGACACCAGTGCACTGCTATTACAGTTAATGCAACAAATGGGACAAAGGCTACAAAAGTTAGACACAACGCTTGAACCAAATCGGAAACAAATGGGACAATATCTTCAAAAGTTAAACACAATGGAACAAAATCTTCAAACGTTAGACACAATGGACCAAAATTAGAGCCAAACACAGCAAAAGCTTCAAAAGTTAGACAGCACACTTGAACAAACACGTGATGATTTAACTACTGAGTTACATAACATTAAATCGAAATGTCAAAAAGTCTGTAATGAAATAAAAACACAGATTTGTGAGCATTTTCAATCTATTTTTTCGCAGCTGAAAATGCACTACAGAATCACGAAGCACCCATAAAAGAACTGCAAACTATTGTTCATGAAAATCAAGAGACCTTGCAAGCTAAAATTGACTCAGTTGCATCTGCCGATTCGGTTACGAAACTTGAAAAAACTCAAGAAAACTTAAAGGACACAGTACATACTCTGAAAATTGGTTCAGAAAGACACATGGAGGAAATTAGTTCATTATCAGAGAAAGTAGTTGAACTTTCGGATCAGCTAAATAATTTATCTACGGAGGTAGATGATAATCTGAATGACACAAAACCGGTAGTCTTTAATGACGCAGAAGATTGCGAACAAATTAGGAAATTCAAACAAAATCAGAATCAAATTAATACGCAACACCAAAGAGAATTCCGGGAAGTACAAGATCAGCGGACACAGGTGATACAAGAATTACGTATTTCAGAGGACACTGGCGCTCCAATACGGGAAGAGGAACATAGAAATACGGAACAGCCACAAAATAATAACACAGAGTACTTCAGAAATTTTGAAAGAAATTGGCAAGGTACACAGAATTTTGAGATGGAACCGCCGATACGACGTAACAATGACTGACATGCGAATCGCCGACATTATGATTTTGACTATAAGCTGTTCATTACTGCAAGTAAATTCAAAACATTTAAGAATTCTGGCAACGATATTCATGCACAAGTGTGGCTTCATCAATTGTCTCATTGTTTTCCTCCCAACTGGTCATTAGAACACAGATTAGAATTTATGTGTGGCTACTTAGAGAATGAACCAGCTGTAAAAATGCGATCGGTCATTAACGATTGCCACAGTGAAGGAGAATTTTACCATGCCTTCCTCTCAGCATATTGGTCTGAAGCCACACAAGACCGAGTAAAGCATGGCATCATAATGATGAAACATTTCGAATAATCTCAATTCTCCAGTCTTGTGATATATTTTGAAGACATGTTGCATAAAAATCAGTATCTTTCAAACCCATACAGCCTCTCAGAACTCATCCGCATTTGCTTAATCAAATTACCTGAACATTTACGGCATATTATTTTGGCAGGACGTTGCAAAGACGACATTGAATCTTTTCAGGGACTCTTACAAGAATTACAAACTGACACTGACAATCGCAGAACGCGATAACAAGAACACAACAATTACAGGTCACATACGTCGCAATTCTGCGATGAAAGAAATAATAACTGGACAAGGCAAGGCTACTCTCACAACACCAATCGTGACCAAAACAGACACCACCCATATGACAACCGTTGGCAGAGTAGTAATAATTACAGGGAAATATCACTTCTCCGCGTTAATGACCATCACAGAGACTACCATAGAAATAGACAATATGGGAACCAAAATAAATGTCAGGGGAGACAGAATAACTTTAGACGCAACGGTCCAGCGCGCAGTTACAATTCAGGAAGAAAGTCTCGACCACGTGACAGACAAGAAATTAATTACAGAAATTACCGACATGACGACAGACGATATAATTGTAACGACAGACCTGAATTGCATCAGTACTGGCGAGCTTCAAACAGGACAGGGCCTTCTCGTGAAGGTGAATTTGTAGAAGTTAGGTCTCCTAATCCCAATAACGACGCGCGCCAACAAAGAGACAGACAATGACTCGCTCCGCAGGCAGCCACGTGCGCTGGCTGGTTAAGCGAAAAACAATATAGACGTTAACCTTGAGAGAAATTTTAGCATTCCTTAGGGTATACAACATGATAATTGCTGTGAAGTTTAAACTCTGTCCACTAGGAAGAGTAAAGGATTGCACCACATTTCACATGTAAAACCAATTATTGAGAGATAATCTGCCTTTTAACTTAGTCTTTCCTATAAAATTTTTCACTTCACATTACTAGTACTCTTTGTCACACTTAGAAACTGTTAGCATGTAACTATGTTTTAAAGTTAACTATCCAGTCTAGAATCTAGGGAACATATTTAGACAGTAATTACAAAAGCATTGTTATAGTGAACAGACGACACAGTGTTATTGTGTGTGTACATTCTTGCTTGTTCGTTGCACGATTACGTAACGACTATAAGGCTCACATACATCGAACATATACCGGTACTGCTAATGAGATTTTAATGCAACATTTTGATTTACTTGAAAATACATTCTGGATTTAAAGTACTTTCTGTAAGATACCAGATGACACAGTGGTTAGTTTATTTGACAGCTACACGATTTTATCACGACGCTACTAATGAGTGACATTTTACAATGTTGCTTTTGCAGTGTGTCTGTTTTATATCTGCACAGTTTTTCTGTATTATTCTGGAAAGTAAAACATGTTTTAGTAGTAACGTTTGTGGTATAGCTACAATGATACAGCCTTTTCCGTAGCACAACAATACTTTACAGCACAGTACTTTCTTCATCACAGCAATAAGCGTAATAACTAAGATATCTATACGCAAAGCATTTCACTTTTGTTTATCATGAGGTAAGTACATTGACTTCTGCAGAACTTAGCTTTTGGAGGACGATAACTACGACACGTCCACAGAGATTATCGTACAACAAGACGCACAGTTTAGCCCTACAGTACACGTATTTGAGTGATAAATTTTGTACTTAAAACATTTATTTTTAAAGATATTTGAAGTACAATGATACAAAGGTTTTCCGTGATACATTTCATTCCATTGCTGTAATCTGTAACATCTGAGGATATAATTACATTAATCCTCAGGGGGGTACACGCGTACTTTGCGTACCATGTGTTTGGCAAGCACACGGAGCCCTAGCCAATATGGTATTTGCTTATACAACTTTACACATCGGTACCATATTTCTGTAACCCAGACTTACACAGCTGTCTAATTATTTAACAGAGAAAGAATCATTTTTTAACTACATCAGTGACACATGTTTGTACAATTACACAGTTAGCTAACTTCACACTTATGAAATTGTATTTTGTCTGTAGTTTGTGAACTGTTCAATTTTTTTTTTGGAACCATTGTGATACTACGAGAGCTTTGAATGATGTGTCTGGTAAGGGATCATGATTTTTAAAGTACGTTTGATGCAGATGACACTTTTGACATGAGCAGAGATTTTTTTTTTTTAGTTTTTGAAATTATTGGAGGAAGCTACAACGATTTTAGGATTTGACTGAGTTTTTCTGGTAATATTACGATGACAATGTGTATTATGCTGTTGTGGTATGTTTATGATCAATAAGCTGATGCTATATGAGGAATGTGATTATGTGTTTATATGTATATGAATAATGTATAGAAGTTAGGGACACTGGTTTGTGGAAAAGGTTGTTGGAAACCTAGAATCTTACTTTAAGAGTTATGAAATGTAAGTAAATGTCTGAATGTATTACAATGACGACGAAAATTTTTTGGACACTGTCATATCAATAGGATTTTGTTTCTACAGATTTGTAACGCAAATTCTTGACCTGTGAAATATTTTTGTATGAGACTGTCACTGTGGCAAAAACTGCTGTCGTAAATATTTCGGTAAGAAACATAAGTGACCACCTTCACCTAATGCATCGTGGGCACCCAGCTGGGTACGTTTGATGGCCCACCAATACCATTATTTCTACAAGGACCGCAGTGGGTCTGCACCTCTGATGGCCTACCAGGACTGCAGTGGGTCTGCTCTGTGATGACCTACCTACCAATATTCTTCAAAACTTCGGCTGACTCTGCGGTGGGTTTGCTCTGTTGTGGCCCATTACCTGTCTGCATGTCTAGAGTCAGCACTGTCTTTCCGTTGGAAGGACAACACTACTTCTTCAAGACTCCATGGAAATCCACTACTTCCGTGTGCGTTTTCTTTTACTGCTCAGACTTTGATTAAAAAAAATGCAATTTTACTGTGATGAATGATCAGGTCTTTATGGACTATGAGAATATTTTAGCTTTTGACCAACATTGTATCAATAAGTGTGTGCATTTGATATCTTTCTTATTCTAATTATGAAAAATTTTATCAAATCATTATTGGCCACTGCCCAAAACAGTTTGTAAATTTTTATGTGGGGAGGATGGGGGCTATGTAAGTAGGCTGTTTAGGTTTTTATATTGAAAACGCTACGTAGCGCTCTGTATAAAAATCACTGGCTGTGCTGTCTGCGGTCTGTGGCTGGTTTGCATTGTTGTTGGCCATTGTAGTGTTGGGCAGCTGGATGTGAGCAGCGCATAGCGTTGCGCAGTTGGAGGTGAGTTGCCAGCAGTGGTGGATGCGGGGAGAGAAATGGCGGAGTTTTGAAATTTGTAAGACTGCATCTCATGAACTGCTATATATATTATATGACTTTTGATGATATTAAGATAAATACATTGTTTGTTCTCTATTAAAATCTTTCAGTTGCTAACTAATCCCTATCAGTAGTTGGTGCCTTCTGTAGTTTGAATCTTTTATTTAGCTGGCAGTAGTGGCGCTCGCTGTATTGCAGTAGTTCGAGTAACCAAGATTTTTGTGAGGTAAGCGTTTTGTGAAACGTATAGGTTAATGTTGGTTAGGGCTATTCTTTTTCAGGGATTTTTGAAAGTCAGATTGCATTGCGCTAAAAATATTGTGTGTCAGTTTAAGCACAGTCTTGTACAATTTTTCTAAGGTGACGTTTCAGGAGGATACAAGATGAACATCATCAAAAGCAAACCGAAGATAATGGAATGTAGTCGAATTAAGTCGGGTGATGCTGTGGGAATTAGATTAGAAAATGAGACACTTAAAGTAGTAAAGGGGTTTTGCTATTTCGGAAGCAAATTAACTGATGATGGTCGAAGTAGAGAGGATATAAAATGTAGACTGGCAATGACAAGGAAAGCGCTGAAGAAGAAGAAAAGTTTGTTAACTTGGAGTATAGATTTAAGTGTCAGGAAGTCGTTTCTGAAAGTATTTGTATGGAATGTAGCCATGTATGGAAGTGAAACATGGACGATAAATAGTTTTGACAAGAAGAGAATAGAAGCTTTTGAGATGTGGTGCTACTGAACAATGGTGAAGATTAGATGCGTAGATCACTTAACTAATGAGGAGGTACTGAACAGCATTGGGGAGAAGAGGAGTTTGTGGTACAACTTGAGAAGAAGAAGGGACCGGTTGGTAGGACATGTTTTGAGACATCAAGGGATGACAAATTTGGCATTGGAGGGCAGCGTGGAGGGTAAAAATCGTAGAGGGAGACCAAGAGATGCATACACTAAACAGATTCAGAAGGATGTAGGTTGCAGTAAGTACTGGGAAATGAAGACGCTTGCACAGGATAGAGTAGCATGGAGAGCTGCATCAAACCAGTCTCAGGACTGAAGACAACATATCTGCCTTGCTCTGTGGTGTTTGAAATCACCCTCTGCTTCTTTTATCATATTGTTTTAGTATTTCCTTTTCTCTTGTCTTAGGGTTCGTTGTGTTTCCTGGCGTATTTTGTGATTTGTTTCTGTCAGTCTCATATTATTCCTTTCTTTATTCCACATTATTCTCTCATTTCTTCTCTCAAGACATTTTTCCTTCGCACTTTTTGTTAAATCAAATTTTGTTAGGTCGTTTTCTTCTTTCTATAACTTTGCAACATACTTCCTGAAAACTGTTCTTCAGGTGTCTCCATCTGCTTTCGACATCTTGTTGTTCCCTGTTTGACAGTCTAGTTTTTGTTAGGTTGCTTTCCATTTCTTTGGTAAAATTTTCTTTTGTTCGTTATTCAGGCAGATTTCCTACGTTATAGCTAGTATTTTCCGCTGTATTTCCATTTATTTTTCTTTTCAATTTTATTTTCAATTTCGATATGATTAACATATAGTCTGCGTCACAATCTGCGCCCCTAAAAGCTCTAATATTTTTAATTCTGTTCTGGAATCTTTTCTGGATACCCACATGGTCATTCTGATTCACTACTTCTACATCTGATTTATCCATGTCCCGAAGTCAATGTGTTTGTGTTAAACTTTTGTGCCTCTTAACATGAGATGATTTGTTATTGCAAAGTTTGTAAGTCGATCCCTATTATCCGAAATTTTCTATTGTAAGCTGAAATTGACGATGGTTGGTTTGTAAATTTCACCTTTCCTACTTTTGCATTAAAATCTCATAACACTACTTTTACATTATGCCTACTTATTGAGTTGTACGTGCGGTCAAACTGCCTGTAGAATTCTTCTCTCATATTATTATCGTTATCTTCTGTCAGTGCATGCGCATTTATAAATGTAATATCTAACCACTGAGTCTGAACTGTGATGTATGAGATTCGATTATTGACCATGTTTGAATACCTTTATTGAATCATTCATTGATTTATGAATGTAGCATCCAGTTCCAGATTCATGGCGTTGGCCGCAATCTCCATAAATTGTAGTACCATCTCCTATTTTCAGTGAGCGTATTCCTTGCCATCTTACTCCTTGGAGAACTACCGGTTGTACCCTGTATTTCTGTAGTTCATTTATTAGTATTTGGGCACTTCCAGGGCAGTATAG
Organism: Schistocerca gregaria; assembly: GCF_023897955.1. NCBI lineage: Eukaryota > Metazoa > Arthropoda > Insecta > Orthoptera > Acrididae > Schistocerca > Schistocerca gregaria. The sequence goes on from NC_064921.1 coordinate 680,049,244, forward strand.
ACTTTGATACGCGAAGAACCAAAAGAGAAATCCTTGTAGCTTTCCCAACTTTTGTTCCAGTATATTCTGTCCTGTTTTCGAGGCATGTGTTGAGTATCTTGACCAGTCAGCACTTTTATATGTGTGGGTTGCTAGCCCTCAGTACAACTCCCAACGTTGAGGATCAAGAATCTTATTTTTGGGGTACTCTACCCCTAGGTGATTTGCCTTCACCATGGTTTGGCGAAACTCTTCAACCCCTTGTTAGTTTTGACCCATCCAGGGTATTTTATTTCCCTGGTACCGACCACATATGGAGAGCTTTCCCCTATCGTCCACCTGGGAGGCGCACGATAGGGGAACTAGCAAACACCACGCAGAAGTTTTGGAGCCAAATTAAGAAAATTTTAATTTGGTTCTCTGCTAGAAATAAAAAGGTACACACTTCACTGTTTCTAGAAATTCAGCCCCTAAGGGGCTGAAACGTTTCATGAAAATATTTCGTTGTGGGATTCTTTTTAAAGCAAAATGTAGGAAATTTAGTATTTAGCTTCTCCGTTTTAAATGCATAAAAAGACATGTTTCACTTTCTGGGAAATTCAAAGCCCAGTGGGGTGAAATAGCACCAGTGTGATTCACTGACTCATCAACGCCCACCAAAAACCGCTAAGGATGGAAACTTGAAGTTTAGACAGGGTTTGGATCTTACACTATAGGCATCGCTTAAGAAGGAATTGTTCGCAGTTCTACTCTAAGGGGCTAAAAAATGGGATGAAAGGCTTTCTTGAAAATTTGTCAATCATCAGACAATTTTGAAGCTAGTCCTATAAAAACTGGTACTTCGTTGGCTATGGTCCTACGTTTGTGAAAACTAGTACTCGACTTCTCGGCTACAAATAGAAACGTACGTCTTTCAGTGTTTTTGGAATTCCATTCTCCTAATGGAGTGAAGAAAGGATTAAAATTTTTATGAAATTATGTAATTGTGAAAGCATTTTCAGAGCTAAATGTATGAAAATTTGTATTTGGCTTCTTTCTTAGAAATAATTAAATATGCATTTCATTGACATCTCGTAAAATCGGGTGTTACTGCCGGTGGTCCACGTCTTCCCAACACGATATTTCGACGTCGTAACTCGGCGTCTTCATCAGGTGTTCCCTGAGACTGGTTGGCGAGCTGACCTCGTCCCATATTTATGCCGGGGCGGTGTGTGGTGCTCCCACGCCGTCCGCGCCCGCTGTGGCCATTTCTGTCGGTGGTATCAGTCTCTAGGCGCTTCCTCTTCGGTCCGCGCCCGTTGCGGCTCTATTCTGAGGTAGCGGACGATCCCAAGGCGTTCCCTATTGGGTCCGCGCCCGATAGGCGCGACCCTAGCACTGTCATGGCTCTGCTGAAGCTCCTTACGCTGTCCGCGACCGCGGCGAGTTTCTCTCGTGGCCGAGCCATTGTTCTGGCCTTCTGAACTCGGTATGAGCCTGTGAGGTGCGCTTCCTGTGGCATCCGGCTGTTGTCGGACCTGCATATTATGATGTCCATCCTCCAAGGAGCTTGCTGCCGCCTGGTGTCGCGTATGCCTTTCTGTTCCGTTACTTATACGCTTGGACATCTGTAGTTCATTCCTGGAGGATGGAACTGCCTTCCGTTGTTTCTGTAGTAGTTCCAAAGCAGGATTCCGTGCAGTACTAAGCTGATATCCTGCTTCTCGGTTGATCAAGTTCTCCGTCGTCTTGATTTCAATCGATTCATTAATGACAAACTCTTGATATTGTGTGTTCTGCCCACCTAACAAGATCAGGACGCTCCTTGGAACTGTCAAGGATGATTTGCGGTTAAGGAAACCTGGTGTCTACCATATACCATGTGAATGCGGGATGGCTTACATCGGTCAAACTACAAGAATAGTTTAAATAAGATGTAAAGAACACCAGACACACACCAGGTTACGACAGGTAACTAAATGTGCAATAGCAGAACATTGCCTTGACCTTGAGCACACCATGGAGAATGACAAAACTAGGATCCTGGCTCAGACCCCCCGATTCTGGGCTAGTGTCATTAATGAATCGATTGAAATCAAGACGACGGAGAACTTGATCAACCGAGAAGCAGGATATCAGCTTAGTACTGCGTGGAATCCTGCTTTGGAACTACTACAGAAACAACGGAAGGAAGTTCCATCCTCCAGGAATGAACTACAGACGTCCAAGGGTATAAGTAACGGAACAGAAAGGCATACGCGACACCAGGCGGCAGCAAGCTCCTTGGAGGATGGACATCATAATATACAGCTCCAACAACAGCCGGATGCCACAGGAAGCGCACCCACAGGCGCATACCGGGTTCAGAAGGCCAGGACAATGGCTCGGCCACGAGAGAAACTCACCGCGCTCGCGGACAGCATAAGGAGCTTCAGCAAAGCCATGATAGTGCTAGGATCGCGCGGACCAAGTAGGGAACGCCTTGGGACGTCCTTTTTTTTTTTTTTTTTTTTAGTGTATTGTGTTGTCCCAAGTGTACCCGCCTTTGGCGGCTTTTACTTGTTTGTGTGTAGTAAGGAGAGGTTAAGTTTTTTACAACTTTATTTTAAAAACATTCAGAAGTAACTGGGCACTCGATTTTGGGTCCTTAGTTCTTCTGGGATGGTGTCCTTTTGATGGAAGTTTTGATTTTACCGATTTCTTCACGTTGTTTTTTGCTGGTTCTCGTCGAGGTTGGTAGTTTTAGTTTTGGAGTTTGCCTTCTTTTGTGTGGTTTTCCGAGTTATCTGGGGACTATTGCCTTTGGCACTTTGTATTTGTGCCAATCTTGAGGTTCTATTGTTGTGACAGTTGTTAGTTGAGGCGTATGTTGTCTGCAGTCATCTATTTTTTGGAAGGTTTTGGCAGCATGATCTTGAATTTTTTACATAATTGTTTTTTCTTGCAGTTGTTCGTGCATCTCTGTCACCCTTGTCCAACGAGGGACACCTAGGGACCATCTCAGGCATGTATTTTGAAGTATTTGTAGTTGCTTGCTATTTGATTGATATGTAGTGCCCCATGCTGCGGCTCCATATAATATGGCTGGTTGAATAGTCGCTTTATAGAGTTGGAGTTTTGTTTTTGTATTTAGTTCTTTACTTGTGAAGAATGGAATGAGCATATTCACCTTTTTTTGAGTAGTTCTTTTCCGTTGTGTGGTGTTCTCTGTAAAGGTGAGTGCCTTGTCCAGATGAATTCCCAAATATTTAGTTTTGGTACTCCATGGTATTCTTTGTTCTGCTACTGTTAGTTGTGTCCTTAGTTGAGGTTGTCTTTTCTTCGTAAAAAATACTGCGGCTGTCTTGGTTGGATTGAAGGTTATCTTGTTTTGTTGTGCCCATGCTTCCATGATGTCTATTTGTCGTTGTGCTCTTGTTGTCAAAATTTCTATATTTCGTCCAGATGTGAGAAAGGCTGTGTCGTCCGCGTATAAACTTAAGGTGATATGTGGCAATGTAGGTAAATCATTGATATATAGGTTAAAGAGTATCGGTGAAATGACTGAACCTTGTGGGATTCCTGCTTCCGGTCGTTTGATGTTTGATCTTTTTCCTTGAATTGTAACGAAAAATTGTCTGTTTTGCAGGAAACTGTCTATGATCTTGATGTAACAGTCAGGGATAGGTATTGTTTGGTGGATTTTTAAAATTAGGTTTTCCTTCCACACCTTATCGTATGCTTTTGAGATGTCAAAGAAGACTGCTACTGTTGATTTACTAAGGTTGAAATTATTTTGAATGTGTTCAGTAATTCTTATTAACTGTAGTTCTGCTGATAATTTTGATGTAAAGCCAAATTGTTCTGGGCGCATTATATTATGTTCGGTGAGGCAAATTTGTAGGTGTTTTAGAATGATTCTTTCAAGTATTTTGGCAAGTGTAGGAAGTAGGCTTATTGGTCGGTGGTTTGTTGGTTCAGCTGGGTTTTTGCCTGGTTTCGCTATTGGTACTATTTTTGCCGTTTTCCAACTGTCTGGAAAGTATTCTAATAGTAGGCATCTGTTGATAATTCGTGTCAGTAGGACTATTGCTTTTCTTGGTAGGTGTTTTAAATGTATATTTGAGATTTGATCGGCGCCAGGTGCTGTATTTTTCGTTTTTCTTATTATTTTCTTTAGTTCTGCTGGTGTTGTTAGGAGAGGTCGTTCTATTGACGGCGTGTTTCTGAAATGTTGTGTAAGTTGTCGTATTCTGTCCTCTTCGTCGTCTCTGTTTTCTTGATGTGGTTGATCAGTGTTTGGTAAAGACATTTGGAGGTTGTACTCTTCTGCAAAAAGTTCTGCTTTTGAAAGTGCGTCGAAAATTAGTCCGACCGGTCCATTTATGGCTGTCTGGGGAGTTGGTTGTTTTCGGATATTTCTTACGAGCTTCCATTCGTCGCGTGATTGTAAGAGAAAGTCTGCCATCTTATCCTCCCATAGTTGTTGTCTCCATTCTGTTACTCTTCTATGTAGTTCTCTTGAGAGTTTCTTCATTTCTTTCTTATCGCGTGGGTTATGAAATAATTGCCAGCGTCGTCTGTATCTGTTTCTTTGTAATTTTAGTTCTTCTAGTAGCGGTGGAAATGTGTCGTGATATGGTTCTGGAGTGTTGGTTATTGTAGATGCTCGTTTTGCAGCTGTTTTAATTTTGTTAGTGAGTACTTCTATTGCAATGTTGATTCTGTTTTTTGTGTCTAAATTCATTGTCGGACGGATGTTTTTGTTTAAGTATCTGTTGTATTGTTCCCAATTTATTTGTACTTGCTGTAGTGGTGGTATTTGTAGAGCTGCTCGTTGGATTATTCCCAGGACCGGTTGGTGATCGGAGGTGAGGTCATTGATGGTGCGGAGTTGTAAATTTGGATTTATATTTTTGATTAGAGCAATATCGAGGATATCTGGATTCTGGTTTGGTGCATGTGGAATTCTTGTGGGATGGTTCGATGCGTGTATTGTGCATTCAAGTTCGGCTTGTGCTTCATACAGTTGTCTTCCTTTTGCGTTTGTAGAAATCGAATTCCATGCTTCATGTTTAGCGTTTAAATCTCCGATCATTAGAACTTTCGGGAATCGGTGAAAAATGGCTGTAAGATCGTCAATGACGAGTCGTGACCTCGGACTGATATATGCAGCTACTATGGTGATGTTGCCAATGGCGGTATGGACGGTGACTGCTGTAGCTTCAAGTGATTGTAACGGTGGTAGTGTTTCATGGTGGTGTGTGATGTTCCTTTTTACGAAAATAGCGGTTCCTCCTCCTCTTCTGTTTTCCCTATCTGTCCTGTAGGTATGCATGTTGCGTAGTCGGAAAGTCGTTGTCGGCGTAAAATGCGTTTCGGTTACTGCTATGATGTCGAGTCGATGTCTGGCGTTAAATTCGTTGAGTTCTGTCTGATTTGGTTTTAGTCCGTTCGCATTCCAATTGCAAAATTTTAGGTGTCGTGTTTGTCTTTATTGAGCCATTTCTTACGGCGCAACGAAAGCTTTGATTATTCCCTCAACCAAACTGAGGAAAGTTGTGATTTTTTGTTGCAGGTTGGTGAGTAGTGTTGCGATGTCAGTAAGTGCTTGTGAAAACGGCTGCATTATACTTGCAGAGGTCATTGAGCTTGCATCGTCGCATGTGGTGCTTGTTCTGTTTGCTGCAGCGCCTGAATATAATTTGCCGTCTTGTCCAGTAGTTGTAGACGGGCCGTTGCGTCCGAGTCTTGTGTTTATCGATGTTTTTCTTTCTGTTCTGGATGGTTGTCCGGTGGAAGGCTGGGCGGCGGATGATTGCGGTGGAAGTGGTTGCTGGATGGTTGCTGGTTGGGAAGTGGTTGAAGTTTGCGCAGTGGATATCATAGGATGAGCAGCTTGTTGTGTGATGTGAGTTGTTTGTCTTGTTCTATTCTGTGGTGTATTTCTTCTGATACTGTATTTACGGAGCAATTCTTGGTATTTTTTGCATCCTAAGAAGGAAGCCGGATGTGCCTCTTCGCAATTTACGCATTTTGGTGGTGATTCTCTTGGAGCAGTGCAGTTTTTAGATTCGTGTGAACCCGCGCAGCGCACACAACGCGGCGGAAGTTCACAGTAGCTGGCTGTATGTTCAAATCGTTGACACTTTTTACACTGTGATGGACCGTCTTTTAGTTCATAATTTTCGATTCGGATTCTTGTGTGTAAAATGTATTTCAGATCGTATATTTTCTGACTGTCTTTGTTCTTGGGTAGTGTCACTGCGTAAGTCGGAAGTGGAATAAGCTGTTTTGTCTTGTCATCTCGTTTTTTGTATTGATATACTCTTGCGTGAGTGAAGCCTTTTTCTCTGAGTGCAAATGTGACTTCTTCTTCTGAAATCTGTGCTGGTAGTTTTTTGATGACTACCTTAAGTTCTTTATTTTCGTACGCCTGGTGAGTAAAAAATGGTATGTTGTATTTTCGGAAAAACTGGAGTGCTTTCGCGTGGTCTTCTAGAGAATCGAAATGATACTTCACGCGATCTCCCCGAAAGAGGGCTTTGAGAGTTCCTTGTAGTTGATTTTTTAATGCAGTGTTCAGTTGTACGTATTTTTCCGTGTAGTAGATTGTGATCGGCGGGATCCTGTAGTTGAGCTGCTCTGCCGGCGCGGCGCGCTCCTGATTGGCCGTTGTATTAGGGTCTCTGATTGGCTGTTCCGTGTCGGTCGGCGCGATCGCCTCGTACCTGTTTGCAGTCGGGATTTCTGCGCGGCGTTTTCGTGGATTTTCTACGTGTTGTGGTGTCCGGTGTTGTCTCTTGTACTGTATAGTTGTGAATTCTTGTTCTTCTTGTTCCTGTTGATTGATGTCTTGCATTTCCGTGTCTTCTTGTTCAGATAATGCAGTTGAATCGGAGTCTTCTGACGATGTGGTCATAGATGTGTCTTGTATTTGTTGCTGAATAGGTGAGAAATTTTGCTCTTCCATCTGTTGTGACGTGACCGGGTGTTGTTGGACAGTGTGGGTGTCATTTTTATGTTTTGTGGCGTCTCTGTGTCCAGTTAATGTTGCATTTTCTGCCTGTTGTGTTGTTGTCTGACTTCTTGTCGTGCCTGAGATGGTCCTACTCGCGGTGTCCTGTCTGCCCCTATCCATGCTGCCTTTTCGAGAGGAACGCGGGCTTGCCACCCGCGGGTGGGGCCCTGGCTCCTCGGCGTCCCCTAACTCTGACATCCTAACAGGGCCGGCTAGCCCGGTCCGCTAACCTGCCTCTATCTCGGATGCTACCACACAGCGCTTCGCTGCTCGGCCTGGCCGATTTGGGACGTCCGCTACCTCAGAAGAGAGCCTCAACGGGCGCGGACGGAAGAGGAAGCGGCTAGACACTGATACCACCGACAGAAATGGCCACAGCGGGCGCGCACGGCATAGGGAGCACCACACACCGCCCAGGCATAAATATGGGACGAGGTCAGCTCGCCAAGCAGTCTCAGGGAACACCTGATGAAGACGCCGAGTTACGACGTCGAAATATCGTGTTGGGAAGACGCGGACCACCGGCAGTACACCCGATTTTACGAGATGTCAACAAATCGGCGGGAAAGTCTTAGAAATTACATGCATTTCATTGTTTTTGGAAATTCAACCCCTAAGGGGGTGAAATAGAGGATGAAAAGTTTTGTGAAAATATTTCGTTATATTAGAAAAAAATATTTAAAGCTAATTCTATGAACACTGGTATTTCATTTGTCGGTTAGATATAGAGAAATATGTGGTAGTGGATGAACGTTCGCAAAAGGCTTGATTAACAAGGACCTTCGACTCCAGCTAGCAGAATTGCTTTTAGATCAGGAAAATATTCGGATAAAACCATACTTCTATACCTTTAATAAGCGTGAAAAGTCTAGAGAGTGTTGCGATTCGTGAATAACATAAAAATTCGATAAAACAAAAATAAAGAGAAATCTGTGCAGACTGTACAGTCTACACGAGCGAAGTAGCGGACGCTAAGATAATTATAAATAATATTAATTTAAAGATGAATTCAGACCGTACATAAATGATTTCTTTCAGATAGTTAATTTTAGAACAACACAGTAGTGGTGCATTTCACATTGTAATTAAAGTTTTACAAAATTATTAAAAAAGCCAGCCACATCCCGACAACACACGACGTACATGAACTTTAACACCGTGCCATTATAATCAGCTAAACAATGGAAGAGACATGACCACTTTTTGTGGCAGTTTGACAATGCTAAATAGTTCGCGCATAAAGCTGAGTGCTGTGGTTGTAGGAGACGAGCTCCGCCCTGGGAGGTGCCAACCAGCAAGTAATTTTAAACCGTCTGTAGAACGGCGGATAGGAAACGTACCGCGGGAAGATGCAGTGTTTCCTTCCTTGTCCCTTACCGCTTGCTGTTCGTAGTGTTGACATTGGCCACCTCCGGAAATTGATACGCTCCGAGTACACTTCTGCCATGTTTACACCGGCACCGTCTTTTTGCCGTTAATGATGTTTGTTGACTGACAAACAGCGCCGCTGTCCGCAGATCAAAGCTGGCCGCGAAACGGGGTCCAAGGGGCGACGTGGGCGCCGGTTTAATATCGGGCGCTCTAACTGTCGGGATATTAAACTCGTGGCGTGTGTGACTTTGGGCGGCAAACTCCGGGACGACAGTCTGGCGAGGGTTCCATATTGTGAGGCACCACCCGAATACAGATGACGCTGGTCTTTAGAGGCTGCGTCAGCGCTCTACCTCACGCCACGCTACTGAGGAGGGGTGCGAGTCATTTCACAGTTCGTTTACTCAAGCCCTGGGGAGCCCTCAATTACAAGCTAAAGTTATCGTCAACCGTAAGGCGTAAAGGTTAAAATCCGGCGCATCATAGGTCACACAGCGTGATCTGCCTGCTAAAACATCTTACCTAGCATGAAAAGCGACGCGTATGTACTAAACTAAGCGCAAAGCGGACACTGAAATGAGTAACACATATTGCTTGACGTTTTAGTTAGTCGTACATTGCATAGAGATAAGACATGCTGTGGCTCTTTCTTTCTTCGTGACTGCGAGATACTTGTTTTCAGGTTCCACGATTAGAATATTCCCTTTCTTCATTTCAAATACAGTAAAATTTATGCATCCAGGAGACAGTTAATTAGTCGCATACTTTATCTGATCGATTTAGTCTCTAAAACACTGTAAGAATTTAATCTAGCGGTGTAAAGGACTGATTTTAATGATCAATGAAAAAAATTTCAGCTGTTTATTGTGTTACGGCTAGTTTCATTCTTAGAACAGGATGCCTCCAGTTACATAGAACAAGACATTACGCTAAACCGACATCATCTTGACAAATAAAACAACTTACTTTGCCAATAATTTTATACCAAATTCTCATCGGGTTGCGTTAAAGTCTGCATGACATACTTCCACCACGTCGTCGGCTGAATGTTTAAGGTCATTTTTTCTGGGTTAATCATGTGATAACCATTCCATTTATATCATAATTTCAGCACAAATCTATGAGAATTTGGTATACGACTGTTGACAGCCGGCCGGGGTGGCCGAGCGAGTCTAGGCGCTACATTCTGGAACCGCGCGACCGCTACGGTCACAGCTTCGAATCCTGCCTCGAGCATGAATCTGTGTGATGGTTCAAATGGCTCTGAGCACTATGGGACTTAACATCTGTGGTCATCAGTCCCCTAGAACTTAGAACTACTTAAACCTAACTAACCTAAGCACACCACACACATCCATGCCCGAGGCAGGATTCGAACCTGCGACCGTAGCAGTCGCGCGGTTCCGGACTGCGCGCCTAGTACCAAGAGACCACCGCGGCCGGCTAATCTGTGTGATGTCCTTAGGTTAGTTAGGTTTAATTAATTCTATGTTCTAGGGGACTGATGACCTCAGAAGTTAAGTCCCATAATGCTCAGAGCCATTTGAACTGTTGACAGAGTGAATTTCTCATTTCATTCGTTAAGATGTTGTAACTTCAGCCTAATTTGCTATTTTGTTGAACAACAGGAAACGTAAAGTTCTCAGAACGAAACCGGTCTTAACACGATAAATGAGCAGTAGCACAACTGAGATGGTTTTCATTAATTGTTAAAATGAGCGTCAATTCAGCTGTGGTGACCAACTTGGTCGACGTACAGACGACGTAGCACGTAAGAGGAAATTCATATTTTGCACTCAGCATTTTTAAGTTTACGGTTTGGTGACCTACAGACCAACTGACAACTTCAGTTCATTTTCCTTGGTCGTTCTTCTCCTCCAATAATATTTCATATTCGTCTACTCACCATTACTCTTCCGTCTTCCTTCAGATGGCAGTTTCTCTCTTACTTCTTCTCCCTTCTAATCTCTACTATTTCCTGTGTCACGTTCGAGGTCCGATCTGACAAGTCATGGGAAAGGAAGAGGTGTACCAACCTCGCATAAAAGACATCAGTCCGAAAGGCTCCGGATGGTAGTACCCAGTAAAGTTTCCTGCCTAGGGTTACAAGTGGAAGGGACCATCAAACTTAATACCCATATAGTAATAGGGACAGAAAGTTGACTGAAACCAGACGTAAACAGGCATGGTACACCACAGGTGTTACATGCTTCACCCACTGTCCCTGCTGTCGAGACATCTTCGCGGGCACCGGGCGCGCTTGGGCCATCCTCTCCTCAAGGGGAGTGGCGGCTTCAGAGGCGTTCGCGGCGCACGAGGCGGAGGGTCAATGTGGAGGCTGGCCGTGTGGCATCGCCCGCTCTGCCTGTGAGTGGACATGTGGCTGCTCCTTCAGTAAGGGCCGAGCAGGCACACGGGGGGAGGGGTTTATTAGTTATTGGGAGCTCCAACGTTAGGCGGGTGATGGAGCCCCTTAGGGAAATAGCGGAAAGGTCGGGGAAGAAGGCCAGTGTTCACTCAGTCTGCTTGCCGGGGGGTCTCATCCGAGATGTGGAGGAGGCCCTGCGTGCACTGGGTGCACCCGACTGCAAATTGTTGCTCATGTCGGCACCAGTGACTCCTGCCGTCTGGGTTCAGAGGTCATCCTCAGTTCGTACAGGCGGTTGGCGGAGTTGGTGAAGGCGGAAAGCCTCGCTCGCGGGGTGGAATCAGAGCTAACTATTTGTAGTATCGTTCCCAGAACCGATCGCGGTCCTCTGGTTTGGAGCCGAGTGGAAGGCTTAAACCAGAGGCTCAGACGATTCTGCGGAGATATGGAGTGCAAATTTCTCGACCTCCGCTATAGGGTGGAGAAATGTAGGGTCCCCCTGAATAGGTCAGGCGTGCACTACACACCGGAAGCGGCTACAAGGGTAGCGGAGTACGTGTGGAGTGCACATGGACGTTTTTTAGGTTAGAGAATTCCCTCCCTAGGCCCGACAAGACGCCTCCTGAGACGCGGAAAGGTAGGAGTAGGCAAAATGCAACAGGGAGTAACAATATTAATGCGCTAATAGTAAACTGCAGGAGTACTAGGGACAGAAAGTTGGCTGAAACCAGACGTAAACAGTAATGAAATCCTAAACTCAGTTGGAATGTATACCGCAGAGACAGGCTGGACAGTGAAGGGGGAGGCGTGTTTATAGCGATAAGTAGTGCAATAGTATCGAAGGAAATTGACGGAGATCCGAAATGTGAAATGATTAGGGTGAAGGTAACGGTTAAAGCAGGCTCAGACATGGTAATTGGATGTCTCTATAGGCCCCCTGGCTCAGCAGTTGTTGTGGCTGAGCACCTGAAGGATAATTTGGAAAATATTTCGAGTAGATTTCCCCACCATGATGTAGTTCTGGGTGAACATTTTAATTTGCCGGATATAGACTGGGAGACTCAAACGTTCATAACGGGAGGCAGGGACAAAGAACCCAGTGAAATTTTTTTAAGTGCTTTATCTGAAAACTACCTTGAGCAGTTAAACAGAGAACCGACTCGTGGCGACAACATATTAGATCTTCTGGTGACAAGCAGACCCGAACTATTTGAAACAGTTAACGCAGAACAGGGAATGAGCGATCAGAAAGCGGTTACGGCATCGATGATTTCAGCCGTAAATAGAAATATTAAAAAAGGTAGGAAGATTTTTCTGTTTAGCAAAAGTGACAAAAAGCAAATTACCGAGTACCTGACGGCTCAACACAAAAGTTTTGTCTCAAGTACAGATAGTGTTGAGGACCAGTGGACAAAGTTCAAAACCATTCTACAATGTGCGCTAGATGAGTATGTGCCAAGCAAGATCGTAAGAGATGGAAAAGAGTCAACGTGGTACAACAACCGAGTTAGAAAACTGCTGCGGAAGCAAAGGGAACTTCACAGCAAACATAAACATAGCCAAAGCCTTGCAGACAAACAAAAATTACGCGAAGCGAAATGTAGTTTGAGGAGGGCTATGCGAGAGGCGTTCAATGAATTCGAAAGTAAAGTTCTATGTACTGATTTGGCAGAAAATCCTAAGAAATTTTGGCCTCATGTCAAAGCGGTAGGGTCCGCAGCTCCTGGTCGTGCGGTAGCGTTCTCGCTTCCCACGCCCGGGCACCCGGGTTTGATTCCCGGCGGGGTCAGGGATTTTCTCTACCTCGTGATGACTGAGTGTTGTGTGCTGTCCTTAGGTTAGTTAGGTTTAAGTAGTTCTAAGTTCTAGGAGACTGATGACAATAGATGTTAAGTCCCATAGTGCTCAGAGCTATTTGAACTTCAAAGCGTTAGGTGGATCAAAACAAAATGTCCAGGCACTCTGTGACCAAAATGGTACTGAAACAGAGGATGACAGACTTAAGGCCGAAATACTAAATGTCTTTTTCCAAAGCTGTTTCACGAAGGAAGACTGCACTGTAGTTCCTTCTCTAGATTGTCGCACAGATGACAAAATGGTAGATATCGAAATAGACAACAGAGGGATAGAGAAACAATTAAAATCGCTCAAAAGAGGAAAGGCCGCTGGACCTGATGGGATACCAGTTCGATTTTACACAGAGTACGCGAAGGAACTTGCCCCCCTTCTTGTAGTGGTGTACCGTACGTCTCTAGAAGAGCGTAGCGTTCCAAAGCATTGCAAAAGGGCACAGGTCATCCCCGTTTTCAAGAAGGGACGACGAAGAGATGTGCAGAACTATAGACCTATATCTCTAACGTCGATCAGTTGTAGAATTTTTGGAACAATTATTATGTTCGAGTATAATGACTGGTCTGGAGACTAGAAATCTACTCTGTAGGAATCAGCATGGGTTTCGAAAAAGACGGTCGTGTGAAACCCAGCTCGCGCTATTCGTCCACGAGACTCAGAGGGCCTTAGACACGGGTTCACAGGTAGATGCTGTGTTTCCTGACTTCCGCAAGGCGTTCGATACAGTTCCCCACAGTCGTTTAATGAACAAAGTAAGAGCACATGGACTATTAGACCAATTGTGTGATTGGCTTGAATAGTTCCCAGATAACAGAACGCAGCATGTCATTCTCAATGGAGAGAAGTCTTCCGAAGTAAGAGTGATTTCAGGTGTGCCGCAGGGGAGTGTCATAGGACCGTTGCTATTCACAGTATACATAAATGACCTGGTGGATGACATCAGAAGTTCACTGAGGCTTTTTGCAGATGATGCTGTGGTGTATCGAGAGGTTGCAACAATGAAAAATGGTACTGAAATGCAGGATGATCTGCAGCGAATTGACGCATGGTCAGGGAATGGCAATTGAATCTCAATGTAGGCAAGTGTAATGTGCTGCGGATACATAGAAAGATAGATCCCTTATCATTTAGCTAAAAAATAGCAGGTCAGCAACTGGAAGCAGTTAATGCCATAAATTATCTGGGAGTACGCTTTAGGAGTGATTTAAAATGGAATGATCATATAAAGTTGATCGTCGGTAAAGCAGATGCCAGACTGCGATTCATTGGAAGAATCCTATTGAAATGCAATCCGAAAACAAAGGAAGTAGGTTACAGTACGCTTGTTCGTCCACTGCTTGAATACTGCTCACTGGTGTGGGATCCGTACCAGATAGGTTGATAGAAGAGATAAAGAATATCCAACGGAGAGCAGCGCGCTTCGTTACAGGATCATTTAGTAATTGCAAAAGCGTTACGGAGATGATAGATAAACTCCAGTGGAAGACTCTGCAGGAGAGACGCTCAGTAGCTCGGTACGGGCTTTTGTTAAAGTTTCGAGAACATACCTTTACAGAAGAGTCAAGCAGTATATTGCTCCCTCCTACGTATATCTCGCGAAGAGACCATGAGGATAAAATCAGAGAGATTAGAGCCCACAGAGAAGCATACCGACAATCCTTTTCTCCACGAACAATACGAGACTGGAATAGAAAGGACAACCGATAGAGGTACTCAGGGTACCCTCCGCCAAACACCGTCAGGTGGCTTACGGAGTATGGATGTAGATGTAGAATGGCAGAGTGGGAATCTAATTCTCGTCCATCAACAATTTACTGTATTTGTTATACAGGGTGTATCAAAAAGAATCATCCGATCTAGCACATCTATACTTCTGAAACTAATAAACATATTCAAGGAATGTTTGTTTTTTTATGAATGGGAAACTCAGAAAGCTTTTTTTCATGCCTTTTCATAGGTGTTCAGTATTCCCTCCTTGAGATGCACGGCATATGTCAATGCGGTATTCAAATTGTTCCCACACTACAGCCATCATGTCTTGAGTTACAGCTTCCACAACATCCCTTGTGCGATGTCTCTGCATTCATTGTTGCTGGTAATAGAGTCAGATAAACAGTCTTTCAAAAAACCCCACAAGAAATAATCACCTGCAGTTAGATCTGGTGACTGGAGGCCAGTAATGTAAGTCTGAATCGTCCAGTTATCTTTTGATTTAAAAATTTCATCACTTTCAGGTGCAAGTGTGGTGGACTCATCCTGTTGGTAAATGAAGTCGTTCGAATCAGTCTCTAACTGTGGGAGAAAACAGTTCTCAAGTATATCGACATATATGCTTCCGCGAAAGAAAAATGGACCACACACCTTTTCCTTTTGAAACTGCACAAAACACATTAAATTCCCTCTGATGCTGTACAGCTTCATGTGGTTTTTTCCCATACCCCATAATCTCACGTTATGGCGGTTCACCTTTCCATTTAAATAGAATGTTGCCCCGTCACTAAACACTAAGCGTGAAAGAAAACTGTCGTCCTCCATCTTACCAGGAACGTAATTAAAGAACTCCACACGTTGCTTGTCACATTCATGAAAAGCTTGGAGTAACTGTAGAGCTGCACGGTGAACAGATTTCTGCAGTCTCCTTGTGAAACTATGGCGAATGCGTTTAACGTCTGTGTCAGACAATCGGGTATGGCCTGGCGATTTGCCTTTACACACACAATCTGTTTCTCGGAATTGTTCATGCCATCGTCTAATTCTCTGTGCTGTAGGAGGACCCACACCATCGGTTAGTGGAAAGGGGTGGCCGGATGCCCCTCCTGTCGCCCCCCCCCCAATCAATAAATAAAGAAACTTAGCATGATAATGGAAAGATTCCTGATGATTGGTCAAAGGCAATTATTATAGCTATTTTTCAGAAGGGTAACCAACTGCTCTGGTAGGACTACAGAGGAATAACATGTATGAAGATTTATGAAGAGATAATTTTACAGAAAATACAAAACAAGATAAAACTGCAATTGAAAGAGGAACAACAGGGACTTTGGCTAGATGATCAACTACAGATGCCACATTTACATCTAGACTGCTGTCTGCATCTAGTGAAATTCATTGAAAAGTGCGAACGTGTTCAGATGTCTGCGAGTCGGGTAACTGAGACGGAACGTGGGGAACACCCCGGTATTCACCTATCGGGATGTGGAAAACCGCCTAAAAACCACATCCAGGCTGGCCGGCACACCGACCGACGTCGGTAATCCGCCTGGCGGATTCGATCTGGGGCTGGTGCGCCTACCCGAGTCCAGGATGCAGCGCATTAGTAGCTTTCTTGGCTAACGTGGCGGGTAGAAGGACCCACACAATACCTAGTACAAAAGTCACACTGATCAGTTATTACTGACCCGCAATGGGCAAACCGTAGAAAACAAAAGGCAGTGTGGTGTCCCGACACCATTTTTGCTAGAACTAAAATTGGCGCACGCTGCTGCTACCTAGCGAGAACCATGTAAAACTCAAGAGTTCGCTCTTTCGAACGGTACGTTGTTCACGCACATATCTCAATTAACATAACAGTTATGATTTTTTAAAAGTTTAATGATTCTTTTTTGAACAGCCGTTGTATTTAATACTAGCTTAGCGCTCACTGCTTCGCTCACGTAGACTGTATGGCCTGCAGAGATTTTTGTTTTGTTTTTATTTAATCGAATTTTTACGTCTAAAAACTTCAACATCTTCTAAGCTTTTCACACTAATTAAGGCCATTAAGCTTTCTGAATGTTCTTCTGGTTAAATGATGATGGCGCCTTCTTAGGTAAAATATTCCGGAGGGAAAATAGTCCCCAATTCTGTTCTCCGGGCGAGTCTACTCAGGAGGACGTCGTTATCAGGAGAAAGAAAACTGCCGTTCTACGTATCGGAGTGTGGAATTTCAGATTCATTAATCGGGCAGGCAGGTTAAAAAATTTAAAAAGGGAAATGGATAGGTTAAAGTTGGATAGAGCGGGAATTAGTGAAGTTCAGTGTCCGCCACTGGTCAGCGCGACAGAATGTCAATCCTAATGGCCCGGGTTCGCTTCCCGGCAGGTCGGATATTTTCTCCACTCAGGGACTGGGTGTTGTGTTGTCCTAATCGTCATCATCATCATTTCATCCCCATCGACCAAAGTGGCGTCAAATCGATAGACTTGCACCCGGCGAACGGTCTACCCGACGGAAGGCTATAGTCACACGACATTTATTTTTTTACTGATATTCGGTGGCAGGAGGAACACGACTTCTGGTCAGGTGAATACAGGGTTATAAATACAAAATCAAGTAGGGGTACAGCAGGAGTAGGTTAATTACTGAATAAAAATATAGGAGCGCGGGTAAACTAATACAAACAGTATAGTGAACGCACCATTGTGGCAAAGACGGACACGAAGGCCATGCCTACCACAGTACTACAAGTTTATATACCAACTAGCTCCGCAGATGACGAAGTGATTCATAAAATGTATGATGAGATAAAAGAAATTATTCAGATAGTGAAGGTGGGCAAATTTAATAGTCCTGGGTGAGTGGAATTCGTTAGTAGGAAAAGTAAGAGAAGGAAAAGTGGTAGGTGAATATAGAATGAGGGTAAGGCACGAAAGAGGAAGCCGCCTGGTGGAATTTTCCACACAGCGTAACTTAATCATATCCAACACTTGGTTCAAGAAACATGAAAGAAGGTTGTATACATGGAAGAGACCTGGAGACACTGTAAAGTTTCAGATAGATTACATAATGGTAAGACAGAGATTTAGGGACCAGGTTTTAAGCTGTAAGACATTTCCAGGGGCAGGTGTGGACTCTGACCACAATCTATTGGTTATGAACTGTAGATTAAAACTGAAAAAAATTGAAAAAAGTGGGTATTTAGGGAGATGGGACCTGGAAAAAACTGAAAGAACCAGAGGTTTTAGAGACTTACAGAGAGAGCGTTAGGAAACGACTGACAAGGACAGGGGAAAGAAATACAGTAGAAAAAGAATGGGTAGCTCTGAGAAATGAAATAGTGAAGACAGCAGAGGATCAAGTAGGTAAAAAGACGAGGGCTAGTAGAAATCCTTAACTAACAGACTGCACATTGAATTTAATTGATGAATGTAGAAAATACAAAAACGCAGTAAATGAAGCAGGCAAATAGGAAAACAAACGTCTCAAAAATGAGATCGACAGGAAGTTCAAAATGCAGTGATGGCTAGAGGACAAATGTAAAGATTTAGAGGAATATACCACTAGGGGTAAGATACTTAATGCCTACAGGTAAATTAAAGAGACCTTTGGAGAAAAAAGAACCACGTGTATGAATATCAAGAACTTAGACTGAAATCCAGCTCTAAGCAAAGAAGGGAAAGCAGAAAGGTGGAAGGAGTATATGGAGGCTCTATGCAAGTGCGATGTACTTGAGGATAATATTATGGAAATGGAAGAGGATGTAGATGAAGATGAAATGGGAGATATGGTACTGCGTGAAGAGTTTAACCGAGCACTGAAAGTCCGGGAGTAGACAGCATTCCATTAGAATTACTGATAGCCTTGGGAGAGCCAGCCCTGACCAAACTCTACCATCTGGTGAGCAAGATGTATGAGACAGGCAAAATATCCTCATACTTCAAGAAGAATATAATAATTCCAATCCTAAACAAAGCAGGTGTTGAGAGATGTGAAAATTCTATACAGACGAATGGAAAAGCTGGTAGAAGCTTGAACCGTGGATTCACTTTCAAAATCTTTTCTTAAGGATTTTATTTACTAGTGATTCGTTAAGAATATTAACACATTTAATCACACTATTTGAGCGTGGAAGTAGTTGCCAATGGGTAACTGACGAAACAAATTTCTTTCAACAAATTGGAAATTTTATTCCTAAAACCTTTATTATCAGAAAGCATCCACTAAATATCAAGTTACAATACATTCAGCGGCAGAAATAACATTTTTTTTGTCTCACATAAAATGTACGAACATGCTCTACATGACATGTACAAACATGCTCTACATGACTCTCAAGACGATACACAAGATAAAAACATATTTCAGGAATTCGGCCTTTATACCTTAAGCAATGAATTCGTTAATACCGAATCCGACAAACATGACAGAGACAGCTATTAACGTACAGCAGACCGACAAACACACAGACAGACAGACAGACACTAACTGCCTAACAAATGAGGACGAGAGACAGACCAAGAAAAGTAGGAAAATTTAACAAGTAAATGAAACAACATGTCACGAATCACTTAGCTTCTAATAAACTGCGATGTTTGGCGAAGACCTGGTGCAGCACACCCAAAACGCTCTTCCGAACCGTCTGCTGACAGCCGCTTCAACGGACGCAGGAAGGCGCGCCGATCTCCCGTCTCACGGGGTCGCAGCTCGCACCGGCCAGGGCGATGTCGTGGGTCGACTCCTGTTGCTCTCGTGTCGGCCGCGAAGCCATTCCCCTCGCTATACGGCACGGCCCACTGCGCTGACGTGGCGACCTCACATGCGGCTACGCTCAAGACGAATAAGTCATCTTGTGTCCCTGTGCGCGACCGACCAACCGATCGATCCAACCGCCAATGACCATTGCCTTAACATACTCGAGCAGACTGGCGGCCTAACACACACTAGCACTCCGGACAACAGACAGACACTGACTGCCCCACACTGACCCGGCTGACCAACTGACCAGACTCGCCCAATAGCGAGTTTTTTTTTTCCTTTATTGCTATTTTCAAACCTGTTTACAGGCAGGCCTGCAGCAGCATACTACGCCGCTCTTTGGCCTCAGAGAAACACACAAAATACAAATGAAGACAATTTGAGATAAAAATACGGTGGACATATAAATGGAGACAAATACTCTTTAAAATACAGGGAGCCGTTTACGGGCGTAGAGTCCAAGATAAAAGTTGTTCAGATACTTGGACACATACATAGACGAAAATTGTCACATGTGAACGTAGGTGCACAAAACGAATAACACTGAACCACTTAAGCACAAACGACAGCACACACAGAAACACGAGGTGTTGATCTCCGGCGTGCGAATGTTCACTAACCGTGTACGAGTCCAGGGACCTGCCAAGAGAGGAGGAGGGAGGGTGGGAGAGGGAGAGGGGGGAGCAGATGCCATGGGCAGGGGAGATAGGGGGAAGGGAGGAAGGGGGGAGGCTAGGGGGAGAGGGGTTGGAGGAAGAGGACTGGGGAAAAGGAAAGAGAAGGGAGGGAGGGTGCCTAAAGGAAAGGACACAGGAAGTGGGGCAGGGAGGATCAAAGTTGATAGGTGTGGTAAATGGAGGGGAGGAGGACACCATCTCGGAGGGTTTAACCATTCATGGTGGTGTCTGTTTGTTCTATGTCGTGTCTCCCTACCACTTTCGCGCAACGACGCTCTGAGCGTGTTTTTTAGGGAATTAACTAGTTTGAACCTGGGACCTGTTGCTGGTGAGGAGACGCCAGACCACACATGACATGTAGAATTCAGAAGAGTTCAGTGAGACTAGCGATGATATTACCAAATACTAAATGATCTCAGCGTCAGCTCCACTGCATTCCCTGTACAATAATCTTAATTCTAACTAAATATAGTGGAAAGGGTTCAAGGCTTTCCTATTTTTAGTTATCTGGTAAAATAACGTCGAAAAATCAGTTAAGTTTACCATTGGTAACTTTATTCTACTCACAAAACATCGTTTATAAATTGCACTATTGATAAAAGGACATGTTTTAATACAGGATGGTAAAAACCAACAGCGTTCAATAAAAATGTGAACGAATATTCCCTGAGTGGTTTTCCAAGTTCTACAATGGATCGAAGGATGACCTATGCCATATCACATCTATAATCTATGTTTAAATTAAGTTTCACAAAAGAGAAAACTTTCAAAATGGTCTACAGTGACCCTCAATTATCTTTAATTACTTATCTAACTTTTCGTAAATTACAGTGGCTGATGTGGCTACTCAATAACTATATAAAAGAAAAATCATAGCATTTCAGATCTTTACTTCAAGTGGCAAATGTGAACACCATGAGTTTTAATTAACGATCGACACTAGTATTACGCAAAAAGGGGGTGTAACAGATGAGACTTCTACAGTTCTGAGTGAAGCCTTATGCGCTCAAAAATGCGGCATCGCGTGCGTTCATTACCTTGTCGGTGTTTAGGCAGCGTCAGGGCGGCAGCGGCCGGCGCACCAACCATCCAGCTCGCCGTCTCGGAAGTAACTCTCTGCTAACTTCTCCTTACTACCATTTACTGAAGTTGGTTTAAAAAAACTATCTGGCTGTGTTTTCATCTGACCAATCAGGGTCTCAATGTTAACCTTAAGCTCCACCTACAAAAATTCTGTCTATCCAATGAGAAACGTTATACTTTTCGTGGTGGGGCAATGTTTTTTAAGTTTGCAACGTAACAGAGACGCTAAAAAGTCTCACGCCAAAACCTGCAGCTAGTGTGGTCTTTTTAGCGTTATCGAAAGATCTATACTGCTCTTCTGGAGGGCTCTATCTTTTAACATGGGCTGGGGAGTGATCCTAATGTAACAGACACGCGAAAACGCTCACGCTAAAACTTGCGGGTGGTAGTGGCCCTTTTTGTGTTATCGTAAGATCTATACTGTTTTTCTGGAGGGCTCTAACTTTTAACATGGGCTGGGGGTTGTCCTTGACATACCTGAGACGCGAAAAAGTCTCACGCTAAAACGTGCGGGTGGTGAGCCCTAGTGGTTAGCTGGAGACGTGGGTGTCCGTCCGTTATCGTAGGGCCTTCTAGCTTAACACGGTTCTGCTCTCGGCTTCTGTCCTCGTTTCTCCCCTCGGAACTGCGTCTGCCTCACTGTGGGAAGGTACGAAATGCATTTAGGCATTCTTGTGTTAGTCTGTGGCATTCCATTTGCTCACTCATTACTTGTATGGCTTTGGTTAATTTCATGTCACGATTTATTCGGAGCTATGTGATATACTAGTAAATTTGCTTATTATGTCAGGGTTTTCATGGAAGGTGTTGGATTTGCCTGACACCTTACAAGGGGGAGCTGGCGGAAGCCACCTTGGGAGAGGGTAAGGAGGGTGGAGAGATGGAGACCCGGTGGGATGTGGGAATATAGGGTTGAGTTTGTGGGAGGTGTACAGGATCCGTATCCTTTCAAGGAAAAGGAGGAGGTGGGGGAACAGAATGAGATCGTACAGGATCCGCATGGGGGAGGGGAGACGGATGCGATAGGCGAGGCAGAGAGGGTGACGGTCAAGGATTTGAAGGGATTTATAAAAGGTAGGATTTATAAATGATCCAGGCCGGATGGGCATAACAAAGGATAGGGCGGATGAGGGATTTGTAGGTGTGGAGGATGGTGGGGGAGTTCAGAACCCACGTACGGCCCGAAAGGAGCTTGAGGAGACGGAGTCGGGAGTGTGCCTTGGCTTGCATTGTCCGGATGATGGGGGGTCCAGGAGAGGCGACGGTCGAGGGTGACGCCAAGGTACTTAAGGGTGGGGGTGAGAGCGATAGGACGGCCATAGACGGTGAGATAGAAGTCAAGGAGGCGGAAGGAAGGGGTGGTTTTGCCTACAATGATCGCCCGGCCCTGTAGCGAGCTCATAGCGCCCCTTAAATGCACGTGAACACGCTACCTTTCCCCTTTCACGCCAGAGGAGACACCAAAGCTGCGATTGCCACAGCGACGCCACCGCCAGAAACGGAGGGCGACTGCTTCACACAACGCGCTGCGGCGCGTTCTCCAAAACAGCAATTTTTTCCATCGGTCAAAGCCGATGTTGGGGAAGATCATTTTGGATTCCTTAGAAATGTTGGAACACGTGAGGCAATACTGACCCTACCACGTATCTTAGAAGATAGATTAAGGAAAGGCATTTGTAGACTTAGAGGAAGTTTTTGCCAATGTTGACTGGAATATTCTTTTAGAAAATCTGGAGGTGGCAGGGGTCAAACACAGGGAGCGAAAGGCTATTTACAATTTGTACAGAAACCAGATGGCCTTTATACGAGTCGAGGGGCATGAAAGGAAAGCAGTGGTTGGGAAGGGAGTGAGACAGGGTTGTAGACTATTCTCGATGTTATTCAGTCTGTGATTTGAGCAGGCAGTGAAGGGAACAAAAGAAAAATTCGGAGTAGTAATTAAAATATATGGAGAAGAAATAAAAACTCTGTGGTTTGCCGATGACATTGTAATGCGGTCAGAGACAGCAAAGGACTTTGAAGAGCAGTTGAACGGAATGGATAGTGTCTTGAAAGGAGGATATCAGTTGAACATGAACAAAAACAAAACGAGGATAACGGAATGTAGTCCAAGTAAATCGGGTGACGCTGGGAGAATTAGGATAGGAAATGAGATACTTAACGTAGTAAATGACTTTTGATATTTTGGGAGCAAAATAACTGATGATTCTCGAAGTAGAGAGGATATAAAATGTAGACTGGCAATGGCAAGGAAAGCGTTTCTGAAGAAGAGCAATTTGTAAAAACCGAGTATAGATTTGAGTGTCAGGAAGTCGTTTCTGATAGTATTTGTATGGAGTATAGCCATTTATGGTAGTGAAACATGGACGATAAGTAGTTTAGGCAAGAAGAGAATAGATGCTTTCGAAACGTGGTGCTACAGAAGAATGCTGATGATTAAATTGGTATATCATATAACTAATGAGGAGGTACTGCATACAATTGAGGAGAAGAAAAATTTGTGAAGAAGGGATCGGTTGGTAGGGCATTTTCTGAGGCATCAAGGAATCACCAATTTAGTATTGGAGGGCAGCGTGGAGGGTAAATGTCTACTTGCATGGCTTGAAATTAAGAAACTATCTTAGTGTATCGGGGTTATGATTACACAACGTAAATCTTGTCGAAACGATTTATGTTACTAGCATTTGTTCAACGACAACAGTAGAGATTGCAGGTCGAAAGTCATGTGCAGTAATTGCTTATTTATGATACGGGGGTAACTGCAGCACCGTACCGCTGTCTTCAGTGTAGTATTTGTAGCGTGCACTTCACGGGCAAGTGGACTGGTGCTTACTCAAGAATTTTCTAATACACCACTTAAAACCATCTCCCTAAACTCTACGATCTGGCTAAATTGGCGAAGCCGGCCTCCATCTGTCGAGGAGTGGAAACCAAGCAGACGATCTGCAGTATCGTACCCACGGTGGTCCGATTCTTTGTCGACTAGCCTTAGCAGTTTACCAATACCTTATAGGGCTGGTTCTGGTAACTTTCTACTCATGAAGATAAAAAACTTTCTCCAATCATGATGAAGCATGTTGCTACATTTTTCTCTGTGGTCGTGTTTGGCGGACACAAGATGGTGCAACGCCTCACATTTTATAAGGTAGTGTCCATTATGAAAAACAAGCTTTTCTTGAACGCATCCTTCATCCAACACCTCGTACCAGTAGAAATATTTGTTCACGACCATTTTTACTTCAAAGTATTTATTTTAGAATGTCTACCGTCAGTTTAATATTGACGCCAAAGTCTTGGGACACTCTATGGTTATTACGTTAACTGATGGTGGAGAGGGGAGAAAGGAAAGGAAAGGGAAGAAACTATTGATATCAGCTGCATCGGTGCTGGATACAGTGCGAGGCCGACTGAAAATTTTACCTGCTCAGGATTCGAAGACCTGATCTCCAGCTTCATAGGCAGTTACGTTGACCATTGAGTCATCCGGACACAGTGCTTATTGGAACAGCGCGGACTGACTCGGCACGCCACCCCGCCGACCCTTGTTACAACCTAGCGCCACCTATTCGCAGTCCCCATCCATGTCCTCAAGCTCCTTACTTTGAGGTTCCCAAGGCAGTTGAATGTAGTTGGTCACTTCCACAGAAAGTAGTGCCCATCACGACGAATCAGTTATATGAATGTGTGGTGTTCACGGAGAAAACTTTAGCAGCATGTCTCATCCTGATTGGAGGAAGTTTTTTTATCTCCGTAGAAAGACACAACGCATTCGTATATCTGTGTGGTTAGTCTTGAAGAGAGCCCGTTTACGCACAACATCTACGTCGACATCTGCATCTACGTGATTACTCTGCTATTCACAATAAAGTGCCTGGCAGAGGTTTCAATGAAACACCTACATTCTGTCTCTACTGTTCCACTCTCCAACGGCACGCGGGAAAAACGAGCACTTAAATTTTTCCGTGCGAACCCTGATTTTTGTTTTATCGTGATGATTATTTCTCCTTATGTA
This sequence comes from Schistocerca gregaria, assembly GCF_023897955.1. Lineage (NCBI taxonomy): Eukaryota > Metazoa > Arthropoda > Insecta > Orthoptera > Acrididae > Schistocerca > Schistocerca gregaria. Next base: position 680,074,017 of record NC_064921.1, read on the forward strand.
GGTGGGTGCCAACAGAATGTTTTCGCAATTGGAGGAGAAAACTGCTGATAGAAATTTCATGAGAAGATCCCGTCGCAACGAAAAACGCCTTTGTTTTAATGATTGCCACTCCAATTCACGTATCATGTCTGTGACACTATCTCCCCTATTTCGGGATAATACAAAACGAGCTGCTCTTCTTTGAACTTTTTCGATGTCATCCGTCAGTCCCACCTGATGCGGGTCCCAAACCGCTCAGCAATACTCCAGGATAGGGCGGACAAACGTAGTGCAAGCAGTCTGTTTGGTAGACCTGTTGCACCTTCTAAGTGTTCTGCCAATGAATCGCAATCTTAGGTTTGCTCTACCCACAATATCATCTATGTGGGTCGTTCCAATTTAGGTTATTTGTAATTGTAATCCCTAAGTATTTAGTTGAATTTACAGTCTTCAGGTGTGTGTGACTTATCGCATAATCGAAATTTAGCTGATTTCTTTTGGTACTCATATGAATAACTTCGCACTTTTCTTTATTCAGGGCAACTGCCACTTTCAGCACCATACAGATATCTTATCTAAATCATTTTGCAAGTCGTTTTCATCATCTGATGACTTTACAAGACGGTAAATGACAGCATCATCTGCAACCATCTAAGACGGCTACTCATATTGTCTCCTATATTTTAATATAGATCGGGAACAATAGAGGGCCTATAACACTTCCTTGGGGAACGCCTGATATTACTTCTGTTTTACTCGACGACTTTCCGTCTGTTGCTACGAACTGTGACCTTTCTGACAGGAAATCACGAATCCCGTCGCACAACTGAGGCGATACTCCGTAGGCACGCAGTTTGGTTAGAAGAGGCTTGTGAGGAACGGTGTCGAAAGCCTTCTGGAATTCTAAAAATATGGAATCAATTTGACATCCCCTGTCGATAGCACTTATTACTTCATAAATATAGAGAGCTAGTTGTGTTTCACAAGAACGATATTCTCTGAGTCCGTGCTGACAATATGTCAATAAATCGTTTTCTTCGAGGTAGCTCATAATGTTCGAATACAGTATATGTTCTAAAACCCTACTGCAAATCGACGTTAGTGATATAGGCCTGTAATTCAGTGGATTACTCCTACTTCCCTTTTAGGGTATTGGTGTGACTTGAACAATTTTCCAGTCTTTAGATACGTATCTTTCTGTGAGCGAGTGGTTGTATATAACTGCTAAATACGGAGCTATTTTATCAGCATACTCTGAGAGGAACCTGACTGGTATGCAATCTGGTCCGGAGGCCTTGCCTTTATTAAGTGATTTAAGCTGATCTGTTACACCGAGGATATCTACTTCTATGTTTCTCATCTTGGCAGTTGTTCTTGATTGGAATTCAGGAATATTTACTTCGTCTTCTTTGGTGAAGGAGCTTCTGAAAACCGTGTTTAATAACTCTGCTTTAGTGGCATTGTCATCAGTGACTTCACCGTTGTTATCGCTCGGTGAAGGTATTGACTGTGTCAATCACGAATTTACAAATGCTGAGTATGCTGATTGTTTTTGATAGAGACGCTGCTGCTTTTAGAGAATACTGTTGACGGTTTCCTAGCCATAGAGACCAGATCCAAGAGTGTTCGCTTATATTGTCACTGACGTGTGTGAACCTGGTGCAGTTCACAGAAGTCATCCCACTTGCACACAGCGCTCGCCAGACCGGATGGTACCCCATCCAAGTACTAGCCCAGCCCAACAGCGCTTAACTCAGAGGCCTGACGGGAACCGGTGTTACCACTGCGGCAACGCCGTTGGCGTAAGTCAACAAGCTCGTGGAGAATTTTAGGACCTATTGATGTTCCACATAAGATAATGTGTGTGTGTGTTTGTGTGTGTGTGTGTGTGTGTGTGTGTGTGTGTGTGTGGTTGTGTGTGTGTTTGGTGCTCAATACCGTCGCTGTCAGCGTCCTTACACATATTAAAAGAAAATGACTAAAACTCTTGTCACACAGTGAGTAGGAAACTTGTAAAATGGCACTCACTCACTCCCATCCCCCTTGCGTTGACACTCACAATCACTCTATCTCACAAGATTTTACGCGATTGACAAGGGTGAAAGGTGCTAGATGTGGGATTAAAACAGTAGTAAAACTACAGAAGAGTTAAAAGAAAGCCACAGGGAAATGTGAATGGCTAACCACTGTAAAGAGATATCCTACTCCATCATTACATTTTCTCAGCAGTAGTTGTCAATAGGAGCAATATTTTTCGAATTTTGGACAGGTCAGTATTATCTCAGTTGCTTTTCTGAAAACTTGTATATTATTTTATGCGCAGTATGTTACATTCAAGCTAAAATATATGAAAAGGATTTACTCTATAAATTATTTTAGTTTTGATGTTAAAGTCGGTAAGTACTAGTTCTGAATGTACAGTTAAATGATGTTTTTAGAAACATTTGAAATTACGAATTATTGGCACACTTAAAATTTCTATTATTTATTACACAAGCCTGTACTGCTTACTATATTTTTGGAATCATTTAAGAAAAATAATGGAAAGTAATTTCTAGTTTTTGTTGTCTTCAGTCCTGAGACTGGTTTGATGCTGCTCTCCATGCTACTCTATCCTGTGCAAGCTTCTTCATCTCCCAGTACTTACTGCAACCTACATCCTTCTGAATCTACTTAGTGTATTCATCTCTTCGTCTCCCTCTATGATTTTTACCCTACACGGTGCCCGCCAATGCTAAATTTGTGATCCCTTGATGCCTCAGAACATGTCCTACCAACCGGTCCCTTCTTCTTTTCAAGTTGTGCCACAAACTTCTCTTCTCCCCAGTTCTATTCAATACCTCCTCGTTAGCTATGTGATCTACCCATCTAATCTTCAGTATTCTTGTGTAACATCACATTTCGAAAGCGTCTATCCTCTTCTTGTGCAAACTAATTATCGTCCATGTTTCACTTCCATACATGGCTACATTCCATACAAATACTTTTAGAAACGACTTCCTGACACTTATTTCTATACTCGATGTTAACAAATTTCTCTTCTTCAGAAACGCTTTCCTTGCCATTGCCATCTACATTTTATACCCTCTCTACTTCGACCATCATCAGTTATTTTGCTCCCCAAATAGCAAAACTCCTTTACTACTTTAAGTGTCTCACTTTCTAATCTAATTTCCTCCGCATCACCCGACTTAATTCGACTACATTCCATTATCCTCGTTTTGCTTTTGTTGACGTTCATCTTATATCCTCCTTTCAAGACACTGTCCATTCCGTTCAACTGCTCTTCCAAGTCCTTTTCTGTCTCTGGCAGAATTACAGTGTCATCGGCGAACCTCAAAGTTTATATTTCTTGTCCATAGATTTTAATACCAACTCCGAATTTTTGTTTTGCTTCCTTTACTGCTTGCTCAATATACCGATTGAATAACATCGGGGAGAGGCTACAACCCTGTCTCACTCCCTTCCCAACCACTGCTTCCCTTTCATGGCTCCCGACTCTTATAACTGCCATCTGGTTTCTGTACAAATTGTAAATAGTCTTTCGCACCCTGTGTTTTACCCCTGCCACCTTCAGAATTTGAAAGAGAGTATTCCAGTCAACATTGTCAAAAGCTTTCTAAGTCTACAAATGCTATAAACGTAGGTTTGCCTTTCCTTAATCTTTCTTTTAAGATAAGTCGTAAGGTCAGTATTGCCTCACTAGTTCCAACATTTCCACGGAATCCAAACTGATCTTCTCCGTGGTCGGCCTCTACCAGTTTTTCCATTCGTCTATAAAGAATTCGCGTTAGTATTTTGCAGCTGTGAGTTATGAAATTAAAGATGAATCGGAAACCAGCAGAAATTCATCTGTTACGAAAAACTGTAAATCCTTTGTAATATGGTTGCTTCTGCAGAGTGTGAGAGTAGTATTATTTCTGCAGTGTGGGAGTAGTAAGCATGCGTCTGATGTGATCGGACGTATATTTGTATTTTTGTGCTAACAATGTAATTTCGGCTTTGTTAATGTAAAAAATCAAAATACTGCAAGATATAATAAAATGTGGGAAAATATATTTACGTTAAAAAATGCCGCAACAACAATCTTCAGATTTATTTTGTTCAAACCAACCATGAACACCTGATTTCTGATTTTCAGTTTCAAGAATCAGACCCCTAGAGAAGAGGAACTGGGCCCATATCAACACCACAAGCTAAGTAAACTAGAAAGTTTATTTTAATCTTCCCTCTTATCACATCTTTGCTTATTAATTACTTGGACTGGAATTGTTTAATGTGGACAGTAGATGGATGTAGGAAGGAGGGTGAGAGATTACACCACTTAGAAATAGCGTAGGTAAGCCAGTCACCCTGTTAAAATGTTAAGAAAATCGCTCTAAAATTTTAGGACACGAGTGGGATGAATCACAGAATCTTAAAATTCTCACCACATTCATTTGAACGTCACTTGAAATAGAGGCAGATCTATTGGCAAATCTGCCGCTGCCCCCTTGTCGGAGAAAAATCACAGTCGAACAAATTCTGTCACATTAGAGGAACCTCTCAAAGGAACAAGAAGCCATGTGTCATAGGGCTGTGGCCTATGCAAGAACAAATAAGGAGGACGCGTATTGTCGACGTGACTGGAAGTAGGTACGCCAAGGCCGAGTTGGGTCCTTTACTAGACAGAGCTTTTTGTTGTCTCTTCCAGCTGCTCATTCTCCCATCCTTTACCTGCATTGGATTTACAAGCATTGGATTAGACAAGGAAGATAGCTCTTGAAGAACGTTTCTTCTGCTCCAATTCCCACAAGATAGCACATAATTTCGCGTCGAAGACGGTGAAGCCTCAAGACATTCAGACCTTGAGGACACGATCCCGGGAAAACAACAGAACAACCAATGGAGTGCCACTGATTACACTCATCCGCAAAGAGAGCCGCATAGTTTTGGTATTCATTAAAAAAGTCGTAACATATCGCCTTAAAACGGAAGCAGTAGTGCTGTATCTCCTGTACTGCACCAAATCTAAAATTACACGTGGTCTCTGGAGCAACCATGGTGGCAGGCGGTTAAAATCCTGGATTTGACGTTGTATGTGCTCCACATCAAGTGACTCTAGCACGAGCTGCACGCGGATCCCAAACGGCTTTGTTAGCGAAAAGCCGTCCCAGAGGTAGACGAGCAAAAGTGTTGTACGGAATTGAAGTCAGAGTTTCGACGAATTTAGGTGCCTGAAGCACCATGAGGAGCTGCCGCCAGATGGTGAATGGCGGTTCCCTGGCCTCAGCACGGAGACTGGGTGCGGGGCCACTCCTGTAAGCACCTGTCTGTGGCTATCGCCAATAATCATCACGTAAGAAGGACTCGCTGACCTGACACTGTACATCCACAGTCTAGTCGCGAACGCACAAGGGCTCTATAAAACCGGAGCAGACGCGCTCTGTCTGCTCTCAAAGACCTGTGTCTAAGGCACATTGTGATATTCAAAGTGTTCTGGGTTCTGGCTCTCAGTTGCGGTAACTATCAGATTTTGGAGCCAGAAATGAGGCCCAGAAACCTGCCTTTCTATAGTGTAAAATGGTGTTCCTCAAGTCAGTTAAATTAAAAATACGACGAGAACGATTCAAATGGACACACACACACACAAAATAATTTACATAAAATTGAAAACCTGTCCCTGCACCCACTCTAACTTCGGCATTGTAACTAGCAACTGATCGGTCACTGTTGGAACAGAAAACAGCAAAATCATCCACAAATAAGGAGCACTGTACAAGGCTCCACACTGTGGACGAGATACTGTTTACGACAATGGAAAAGAAGGTAACATTTAAAACACTGCCATTCTCGCACCTAGAAAAGCGCTTAAACAGGTAGGAGTGTATGAAGATGGGAAGCTGGTCACTAAGGTTCCACTGATGGAGTTGCACGAAAATGCTGTTTCCAAGCAGTATCGTATACCTTAGTGACATCAAAGAATACACAAATACAGTGAAGTTTACAAAGACTGAATAGGCGCCTCTAGTAGTGCCAGGCAATCGACAGTGAACCGAAATCTCCGTTATGCCTACTGACAGCGGCTAAGGAGTTACCTGGTCTCTGACAGCCTGACCACTCCAGTGTCTTTTTTACACAGTGCGTTAAGACGATGCGGTATCTACTGGACGTATGCAATCCTTTCCTGATTTGACGAGAGGTGTCACCATAGCTTTTGTACAAGAGATGGGAAACTAGTCTATCACATAAAATTAGATCATTCCAGGAGGATTTCCTTTGTCACTGCTGGAAAATGTCGAAGTACGGGATTTTCTGGTTATTGGGTGCGGCATCACGAGTCTCAGACAGTACCCGTTCTACCTTCCATATGGACTAAGAGCGGTTATAAGCCTCAGATTTGCGAGACCTTAAGGCCAACTTCCTCCTTTTCGCAGTCGCATAGTAGCGGCGAAAGGCCTATCCTGGATGGCATCGGATGCGTTTACTGCAAAATGCTCTGCCATCGTCTGAACGACGACTCTGAGCATTTTTTGGAGATAATCTTGTTTCAGCACTCCTGCTATGGATAAACGACTGTATTTACTGGAAATCGTCCTGATGGCTTCCCGTACTTAAGAAAAACAAGTGGAACGCTTGATGGAGGCCAAGAAATTTTGCCATGACCTTTGTAAGTAGCCTGTTTATGTGTTTGTACGTTGGCAGCGCTATAGACTGTATTAATATCTCTGACAGCGCTGCACGCCCTTTGTAAGAGACTCTGTGGCTGGTCGGACTCGCAGTTGCAGGATAATATTTAGCAGTATTAGCGCGAGCGGACGGTGTGGACGTCTGCCCGTCATGGAGATTTAATATTGGTTGGATATGGATTGTAAAATGTGGGTAATGGAATTATCGACGGTTATATAGTTTTTGGAACAGGATGTCACATGATTAAGGTAAAATCTGCTACCTGTAAATACATTGTTTGGTCTGCAACAAAATCTTTCCTTTGCTAACCACATGCCTATTAGTAGTATGAGTCTACAGTACCGTAGTTAGAATCATTTTATTTAGATGGCTGTGTACTTGCTGTATCTGCTATAGTTCGTGCCATGGAGATTTTCTATGAGCTAAGTGACTTATGAAATGTATGGGTTATTGTTAGGATTTCTTCTAATTCAGGGCCATTGTTTTGTGTTAATTAATAGTCAGATTGCGTTATCCTTGTACACTGTGGGTCATTGATGAACAGAATGAATTTGAGCTGTATTTGTCAGGGAAAACTCTGTAGGTCAGTGTTGAAACGATATAGACAAGTAAAGAGCCAGTATGTCAGTTTCACTCAGCAGTTTCAGAGCTAAATACAAAAGTTTCACCTTTTCTTACTCTCCTTAACCACGAGTCCAGCCTTGGCCTTTGCGATCCGAAATGCTGGGACTTTTTCTGCCATTGGGCGGCATTAAAAACAGACTAACAGCCGTAGGCCTGTTCCATGTTGTTGAGTAGCACTCGCCGGTCCACCAAGGAACATGTTGCCTTCTACGAGATGTCCTGAGAACTTCGGAATGGATAAATCAATGGCATAATGGATCACTCGTCTGATGTGATCCATCCATTTATGGATGCTGTCACGGTGTTCAGATACAGCCAGCCGACTGAACAGCGCCCAGTCATGCCTGCTGACCATCCATTTCGTCGGGTTCTCCATCGAGTAGATAGGTCCATAGTAGGAAGTGATCGCTGGAATGAAGGTCATTAGTTGCTTTGCACTGAGCTGAGGTTAAACATCCCACTGTACGTACTTCCGAAAAAGAAATCGACAATTAATGTCTCTTAATGTGTAGCCAACAGTGAAAATATGTGCGGTGTTCGAGTACAAGTCAACACAGAATATTTCGTAGTGTTATCTATTGTTCAAACACGCCCACATCTCGCTACTGGTGAAATGAAACGATACTTGACGCCTGCTCGTGGGCAGAAAACAATAGCGATGGGCGGAAAGTTCGAATCCCTGGAAGGAAAAACTTTTTCGTAATGTCATTTAAGTTTCAGTTCCCTTGCTGTAGTTGAAAAAAATTGGTATCTGACATGCTGTTGTGCTTAGTTACCAATTCGATCAGACGCTGGATTTGAATACCAACCGACACAACTTTATGTTACTTTGACTTTAGACAAACGCACATTTTGTTATTTGTGAGTGAAGCAATATTTAAGTTGCTTGATAGCAGCCCCTTACACCAGTCAAGCGCAGAAACTTTCATCATGTACTGCTTTTTGAAATATGTCTGATTGTAATATATCTGAGTTTACAAGCTTTAAAAACTGCGTAGTTTCTAATATTTTGTTTCCTGACATTTGCAGATGTGAATCAGGCGGAACGCAGTTCAGATCGTTTACATACTTTTGAGCGTGACTGTATAAACGTAAAATTCATGAAAGAAGAGGAAGCATTCAGCCGCACTGGATTTGATTCAAATGGCTCTGAGCACTATGGGACTTAACAGCTATGGTCATCAGTCCCCTAGAACATAGACTACTTAAACCTAACTAACCATAGGAGATCACACACCACCCAGTCATCACGAGGCAGAGAAAATCCCTGACCCCGCCGGGAATCGAACCCGGGAACCCGGGCGCGGGAGCACTGGATTTAAAAAAAAAATTCACGACTCTCTACATCGGAGTGCTGGTGGTACTGTCCATCCTTCAGGGTGTTACACTTGCCATATTTCTGAAGAACAATGTCCAGCCATATATGGCCATGAAACCTACAAACTTTTTCCGATGAACGAAGTATACCACTGCGTCCTAGGACTACATGTTCGACTTGCACGTCCTCCATCGAACACGTCTGCAATATGGTTGGTGGGAAACTTGATTGCCCCGATGCTCCATCTACCACTTTTTGAAGCTTGGGAGAGTAGCACACAAACTGGGTGATTACCAGGAAATATACCCATCCTCCCAGCGGTTCTACACCACCACGTTTAGGCTCTCACTAAAGCACATTAGGGCTCCACCCTGTACTGAATTCTGGAAGGCAGAAGTTATGTGCATAGCTGTAATCCTAATCTTTTTATGGATTACCAAGTAGCTGTTCTGTGGCATAGAGTTTATATCAGCTTCTTGAATCGTTTACGTGTGGTAATTGTAGCAATAGTTATTGTGTTTTCAGAGGTGACAAGGTTTACACAAATTTCGGTAATTCTTTAATGCTGGTGCATAAGTCAAGGTAAATAACAAATGGGAAGTTCTATAGTTGTAATGAGACCTCATCGATCATGAGATGGCGATGTGCAGGCTACCTCAGCTCAAGAGAACCGTTACTACAACCTGTGACGAACGGCAGTTGGATGTTGACCCGCCGCCTCTACGAACTTAGTCATCTCAGCAGAGAGGATTTCGCGGTAGTCGGAAGGTAGGGTGTGAGGGAGCTTGTGGTTTACGGGACACCGAGAGCTACTTGGCGTGGCTCTGAGCAGCTCATAGTTGGCTGGTCGCCCATCAATTTGCATGAAGTCACGATCAAGTTCGATGCCACTCACATTAATCATTCCGGGACTGACAGGCTGATGACTCGACTATGTTACCGCAAGTGTCGAAGAACTTATGAAATGCATACGTGCTGTGTTTCCAGAGCGATATTTATTCTATGATCGTGTCGAATACCGTTGCTTAAAGACATATTTCTCTGTTAAATAATAATGAAGCACATGGGTTCAAAAAGAAGAGCCGAGGGATAAATGTTAGCAGCAGAAAGTCTCTTTCCAAATTAAAAGCCCATAACTTTGCATTTCATTGACATCGGTTTATTTAAATCCGGAAAAGTTTGCAGTCAGACGAGATTTGTGATTACTGAAAATTTTTAAATTTTACTGTTAATGTTGATTGTTGTTATCGTTCTTGTTACTGTGGTCTTCTTCGTCAGATTGTTTTGACGCAGTCCTCACGCTACGTTATTCCGTGCAAGCCACCTCATCTCCGAACAACCGCTGCAACCTACATCCATTTTCATCTGCTTACTATTATTCATTCCATGGCCCTCTCCTACAATATTTCCCCCCCCCTCCCAAATAAACATTCACTCCAATATCAACACTATGCTTCCTTGACACCTCACAAGGTGCTGTATCCACCGACTCCTCCTTTTAATGAAGTTGTACCACACATTTATTTTCGCACCAAGTGGATTCATTACGTCACCATTAATTGCGCGATCTGCCCATCAAATCTTCAGCATTTTTCTCTAGCACTACGTTTCAAAAACTTCTATTCTCTTTTTTCCATGTTTCATCTTCGTACTAGTTTACCCTCCAGACAAACAGCTTCAGTAAAGAGCTCCTAACACTTAAATTTATGTTCGATGTTAGCAAATATTCTTTTCCAGAAATGCTTGTTTTGCTAGAGCCAGTTTGCGTTTATATGCTCTCTGCCTCAGCCATCATCAGTTATCTGCGGCACACATTGTAAAACTCATCCGTTACTTTTAGTGTCTCATGTACTAATCTAAATATCTCAACATTGCCCCATTTAATTCAACTACATTTCACAACCCTTGAAATACTTTTGTTGATGTTCACCTCATAATATATTTCCAAGACACTATCCATTCCGTCCGTTTAAATATTCTTCCATGTCTTTTGCTGTATCTGACAGGATTACAGTGTCATCGGTAAACATCGAGGTTTTTATTTCTTGTCCATAAACATTAAATCTCCAAATTTTAATTTCTTCTCCTTTACTGTCTCTTCAGTGTTCAGATTGTATAATATCGGTGATAGGCTACAATCGTCTCTCTCACTCTCTCTCTCTCCTCAATCATCGCTTTCCTTTCATATCGTTCGACTCTGGCAATTCCATTCTGGTTTCTGTCCAAACTGTATATAACCCTTATCTTCCTATATTGTATCCCTGCTTCCCTATGAATTCCAAAGAGTATGCTCCAGTCAGCATCGTCATAAACTTTCCCTTAGTCTACAAACGCTGTAAACGTAGGTTTGCTTTTCTGTAACCTGTTTTCTTAGACTGCTCATAGGTTCAGTATTGCCACTCGTGTTGCTATATTTCACAAGAACCCAAACTGATATTTTCCGAGGTCGTCTTCTACCAATCTTTCTATTCTTCCGTAGGTAGTTTGCGCAATTAATTTGGAACCATGACTTATTAAACTTACTCGCATCTGTCAGCACATGCTTTCTTTGGAATCTCAATTGTTCCATTTTTCCTGAAGTCGAAGGACATTGCCCCTCATACAACTTGCACACCATTTGAAACGGTTTTGTTATGATTGGATTCCCCAAGGATCTAAATACTACTGATGGAATGCCGCATACTCATGGACTTCGTCTCAATTTTCAGTGCTTTGTCTAATTGTTCTTGCAGTGTCAATCTACCACCTGATCTTACTTATTTTCGTCTTTCCTTTCTATAATATTGTCTCAAAGTTAATTTCCCTGGCTACGCCCCTGTAACATATCATTTCCAACATCCATATTTATCTTCTTTCTTAGTACTAGTGTATCTGAGGTCTTGATGTTCATATAGTTGCTTCTTTTTTCCATAGACGGTATCTATTTTCCTCCTTGCTATGTATGTTTCTAGAGCCTTTAATTTGTTTTCTAGCCATTCCTGCTTAGCAATTAACAGTTACTGTCAATCTCATTTTTAAACGTAACTATTCCCGTTCGCCTGCATTATTTGCTGCATTTTTATAATTTTTCCTTTTCCGCAATTAAATTTGATGACTTCCGTGTGATCCTCTGGTACCATTACTATTTCATCTCTCAAAGGCACAATTTCATTTTATTTTATTCCCTATTCCCTTCTCCTATTTCAGTTAGGCGAGTCTGATGCTCCCTTTGAACCTCTCGATAATCTTTGGAATCTCTGGTTCTTACATCTTATCCAGGTCTAATATCTTTAATTTCCTACCATCTTTCAATTTCTTGAGTTTTACGTTACAGTATACAAACGTGGAATTATAGCCAGGATCCTCATCTGCCCTTTTAAATGCCTTAAAGTTTAAAATCTGGTTTCGAAATCTTTTCTTTAGAGTCATACAATCAACTTTAAGCTTTCCAGTGCCTCCAGCTCTCAACCACGTATACATCCTTCTTACAAGTTTCTAAAACCAAGTGTTAGCGAATGATTAAATTATACTCCGCAAAATTCAGCAAGAGGGCTTGCTTATTCTTTCCGTTACTCCAGAATACATTCTCTCACAATTTTTACTTCCGTGCCTCTTCCTACAATCGAATTCCAGTCCCCCGTCGCAATTAAATTTTCTTCACTCTTAACTATCTTAATAATTTCTTTTACCCCATCACACATTCTTTCAAACTATTCATCCATCTGCGTTGCTAGTTGGCATATAAACTTGTACTACTGTGGTGGCTGTTGGCTTGCTTTCTGTCTTGTGTATGATAATGCATTCACTATACTGTTCACAGCAGCTTACCCACATTGTTATTTACTTGTTCATTATTAGAGCAACTTCTGCATTGCACCTTCTTGAATACATATTTATAACCTTGTACTCACATGACCATATGTACTATTCTTCCTGTCATCGCATTTCAGTAAATCCCACTGTATTTAATTTCTACCCATCCAGTGTGGATTTAAGATTCTCTAACCTACTTACCTTTAAAAGCCACACTTTGACTGGTAGAATGCTAGCTACGTTTTCCGTGATGACGACATCCTCCAGAGTAGTCACTGCCTAGAAATCCAAATGGGGAACTGTTTAACCTCTTGAGTATCCAATCCGAGAGGATGACATCACCATTCAATCGCAGATAGGAGCTGCGAGCCCTCGGGAAAAACAACGGCTGTAGTTTCCAGTTGCTTTCATCCGTAGCAGTACCAGTACAGCAAGCTCACGTCTTGCGCTGTAAGACCAGATCAGTCAGTCATATAGATTCTAGACTGTTGTCCCGGAAGATATTGAAAAGGCTGCTACCCTCCTTTAGGAAACATATGTTGCCGGCCGCTGTGACCGAGCGGTTCTAAGGTCTTCAGTCCGGGAGCGCGCTGCTGCTACGGAGGCAGGTTCGAATCCTGCCTCGCGCATGGATGTGTGTGATGTACTTAGGTTAGTTCGGTTTAAGTAGTAAGTCTAGGGGACTGATGACCTCAGATGTTAAGTTCCATAGTGCTTAGAGCCATTTGAACCATTTTTTTTAACATATGTTTCTCTGACCTCTCGACAAATATCCATCCGTTGTGGTTGCATATACAGCACATATGTGTCTATCGCTGAGGCACTCAAGCCACCGCGCCTCATCAAGCTCCATCAGATGGCATACCTCTCATAATGTTTGTTTGTAGCATCGCAGGGTCGTTGGATGGTTGCGACTGTGACAAAACAGAAAATTTCGAAACCAGTGGCCACTGAAATGGTGAAGTATTTGGAATTATTCACATCATAGTGTCGACCTGGTGGTAATACTTTCAGTTATGTGCATACATAGGTTAAAGTTGGTGCACAAGTCACTTTGCAAAACACAGTTTATGTTTCCCAAATATGAAAACTAAACAGCCCTACAGAAATTATGTACCACACTTTATGGCTCCTACGTGCTTTAGAGCGTGTGAACAAACCAAAGTGAGACCAAACCTAATGTTCAGAGATTTTGCATTGGAGCGGTGATTTACATCCTATATTTAGAAACAGAAGTCAGTCTCGAATGGTAGGAAAAAAATATATATCGATTCAAATTACATACATTATCACAAATTAATAAATACTTTTTACAAACTCTTTGAAGCTGAGGGTAGGTTTCAAATGATATTTCTCCAATATTTACCAGAACTTGAGTTACGTTTATCTGGTTTATTTTTACTTTTTACATATTTCTTGTGGAACAGACATCAGAACTTAGCACGTTGATGGCTCCATTTAATGAAATGCTGAGTTCATGTGGACGCTTTGAGCGGTAGGTGCGCTCGTGGGGAGGAAGGCGATGGGAGGATGTGTGTGTAAGGCACGTGGGGGCCGTTAAGCGTGGCCGACGAGTATATCGTTAAGGAATGCGCCAGAGTAATGTTTATCGTGAGGTGCCTGTAAAGCCGCGTCGTGTCTGGAGATCTCTGCACTGCGTCCAGGAGAGGGGAAAGAAAAGAAAGGGATTATTTTGTTACATTCGGTACGACTAAATGTATTTGAAGCTCTGTCTCGATAAGTAACCGAAAGTAGTAGTATGAAAATGAAAGAGTGGCCACATTTTGGACTATTATTTGAGATTACCAGTGAGAGAAATCTCCGTGCATGGAAATAATAATAATTATATTTCTACGGAAACAAAAATCAAGATGAGCTGAAAACTCAAAACAGATTTTTTCGACCTCTTCCATTCTCGGTGAAAAGAGTATCTATCTTATAGTTCAAAAGAAATGTTGGAAAAAGTTTTATGGCAACTTAAGAGGCTGCTCTTCGGATTCAGGGAAAATTTACATCTACATCTACACCTACATGGTTACTCTGCAGTTCACATTTAAGTGCCTGGCAGAGGGTTCATCGAACCATTTTCATACTTCTTCTCTACCATTCCTCTCTCAAATGGGGCGTGGGAAAATGGAACACCTAAATCTTTCCGTTGGAGCTCTGATTTCTCTTATTTTATTATTATGATCATTTCTCCCAACGTAGGTGGGTGTCAACAAAATATTTTCGCATTCGGAAGAGAATGTTGGTGATAGAAATTTCGTAAATAGATCTCGCCACAAAGAAAACCACCTTTGTTTCAGTGACTGCCACCCCAACTCACGTATCGTATCAGTGACACTCTCACCCATATTGCGCGATTACACGAAACGAGCTGCCCTTCTTTGCACTTTTTCGATGTCCTCCGTCAATCCTACCGGGTAAGGATCCCACACCTCGCAGCAGTATTCCAGCAGAGAAAGGACAAGTGTAATGTAGGTTGTCTCTTTAGTGGGTTTGTCGTATCGTCTAAGTGTTATGCCAACAAAGCGCAGTCTTTGTTTCGCCTTCCCCGCAATATTATCTGTGTGGTCTTTCCAATTTAAGTTGCTCGTAATTGTAATTCCTATGTATTTAGTCGAATTGAGTGCCCTTAGATTTGTGAGATTTATCGTACACCCAAAATTTATCAGATTTCTTTTAGTAACCATGTGGGGTGACCTTGGCATACGATGGTTGTGGACCACAAGCCAGCTGTACCGTGACTTGCGCTACTTGTGGTTTTCTTCCATGCCGTCGTTACGTAATGTTGTGGCCTGAAGTCTGAGCTCTATATTCATTTAGACTCTGAGTTAGCTTTCGGGAGAAGTAAATAAATGGCTTTTACACGACTGATATCCTGAGGTCCGAATAACGTGGTAGAGTATACATGTATTTGAAAGAACTGTCTGACTGCTAAATCAGTAAAGTTCTGTTTGAGGAAGAGTCTTTCAAAGCACCATCACATCCTCTTCATATTCATCTCAATAATAATTTTAACAGGACAGATTTCTGGTAGATAGGTTCAATAAAAAGTTTTTTTCATAATGCACGGTATTAGAAATATTACATCCCAACCTCTCTGCAGTAAACAATTGTTTCCGTCGAGCTGTGTTTTATCAGTGTTTTTTTGCACCAAGATTAACCACACGTATGCAAATAGCTCTAAGTAATACCATCAAGTTTACATTATGATGCAAATAATTCAAAACATTTTGCCACATTCAGTGGTCACTTGTTCAGATCTTTTCTATCTTTCCACAGCCATACATCGACCACCCATCGACTCGCACATGGCTAGAAATAAACACGAACACTACCTAATGATTAGTCGCTAAGCGACTCGAAACTAGTAATGGTAAAACAAAAAATTCTACTATCATAAAGGACCATGTTATGCAGACAATCGGTAATCAGGTTTGCTCCACCACGGATGCTCACGATATAGCTAAGTTGGTTGATATCACTGCAATGTGGGCCCTCGTTATCTGTAAAACATTTTAACAATATAAACTGGTTCATAGATCTTCAGTTCTAAACGTGGGTTGCTGATAGCACTTCAGCAGTACCATCTGTAAGTTACCTTGTAGTAGAAAGAGAACTACCACTGTCGTACTGCGAAATCCTCCAGCCGGGTACAGGAATGATTAATGCTTGTTTTCCGCTAAATGAGGAAAGAATGAAGTGAATAAACAGTTGCCCGTGAAAAAAACAATCAAATTTCGCGCTAGCTCTACCTGGGTGTGAAGTTTTTAACTGAATTTCGCTGTTATTTCGTTTATGTCACAGGCGCAATTTATACATAAGGGGTTTATTATGTTAAACAGCTTTTTTCACTTTCTGTTCATCATCAAGTTACCTCAGCCAAATAGCTACGATACAACTCTCTTTAGCGTGTCTGTTTAACTGGCTACAGACTTTTATTGCCGTGCAATACGAAACAAATGAAAAGCTATTTCGTTCTCTAATTTAGCATATTTGTGTAATTAATTCTAAGAAAGCTCTCCGTAACAATATCTTGGCCGTTTCAGTTATAATTAAAATTGTTATTTTCTTAAGTGTGTCATGCAATTAACTGGAGAGCGTTTCTTCATGAACTCAGTAACTATGGTAAAATGACGTAAGATCATATCATTTTAGCACTCATTTTCCTTTCTGCAATGTTCAGCAAAATATAAGTTACGAGCGCTGTGTTAAGTTTTGATCTTTTAGCCATTGTATTATGCAAAATGAGTCATCGTACGGAAAAGATCAACAGGACTCCTACAATATGTAACTGAACTGCAGTATTTTGCACTATTTTTGTTCCGCTACACTATCTGACAGCGAGCGAGAAATATGAACCCCTAACTATTTCTGTACGAGCTCTGATTTCTCTTATTTTATTACAATGATTATTTCTTCTTATGCAGGTGGGTATCAACAATATATTTACACGTCTGGAGGAGAACGTTCGAGATTGGAATTTCGTGAAAAGATCCCGCCGCAATGAAAACCGCCTTTGTTTTAGGGACTGCCACCACAGCTCGTGAATCATATACGTGACACTCTCTCAACTAATAAGCGGTAATACAAAACGAGCTGATTCTCTTTGAACTTTTTCGGTGTGCACCGTCAATATTACGTGGTAAGGATCCCATACTGCCCAGTAGTACTCTACCACAGAACGGACAACATAGTGCAGGTAGTCTTCATAGCAGACCTGTTGCAGCACCTAAGCGTTCTGCCAATGAAAGGCACTCCTTGACTTGCCTTCCCCACAACACAATCTGTGTGACTGTTCCAGTTCAAGTTATACTTAATTGTAATTCTTAGGTGTTAGACGAATTGCCAGCCTTTATATTTGTGTGATTTATCGTGTAACTGAAATGTAATGTACTTATTTTCGTACTCGTGTGTACGAAGCCTCACTTTTCCTTATTGAGAAACAACTACCACTTTTCTCACCATTCAGATATTTTGCCTTAATCGTTTTCAAATTTGTTTTGATGTTGTGATGACATTACTATGCGGTAAGGGACATCAGCAGCTGAAAACAGTCTAAGAGGGCTATCCAGAGTGTATCCTAAATCGTTGATATAGATTAGCAACAGCAGAGGGCCTACAATACTTCCTCGGGAACGCCAGATTTAATTTTCTTTTTACTTGAAGACTTTCCGTCAATTACTACGAGTTGAGACCTTTCCGACAGGAACCCAATGGCACCACTGAAGGGATACTCAATAGGTACGTAATATGATTAGTCGCTTGTGAGGATCGGTATCGAAAACCTTTTGGGAAGCTACAAATGTGAAGCCAATTTGGTATCTTCTGATTACTTTCTGTGAATAAAGAGCTATTTGTGTTTCACATGAACTATATTTTCCGAATCCTTGCTCACTGTAAGTCGTCAGATCATTTTCTTCGACATGAAACGTCCTGGCAGATTAAAACTGTGTGCCCGACCGAGACTCGAACTCGGGACCTTTGCCTTTCGTGGGCAAGTACTCTGCCAACTGAGTTACCGAAGCACGACTCACGCCCGGTTCCACAGCTTTACTTCTGCCAGTATCTCGCCTCCTAGCTTCCAAACTTTACAGAAGCTCTCCTGCGAACCTTGCAGAACTAGCACTCCTGAAAGAAAGGAAACTGCGGAGGCATGGCTTAGCCACAGCCTGGGCTGCGTCGCTGCAACCTGGATATCTAAGTCACTCATGTTGGCAGCCGCTCTTGATTAGAATTCTTGAGTATTTACTTCGTCTTCTTTGGTGAAGTAATTTCGGAAAACGTAATTTAATAACTCCGTTTTAGTGGGATTGTTAGCGATAACATTACCATAACTATCGCGCAGCTACAGAATTAATTGTGTCAAACAGCTGGTTTACTGCACATACGACAGGAATCCCTTCGAATTTTGTGTCATATTTCGAGATAGCTTCGTTGTGGAAACTATTAAAAGGATCTCGTATTGGAGTTCTCGCTAAATTTCACTCTTTTCTAAAACTGTCCAGTTTGGGGATTTTTTTCGTTGCATCTGCAACAGACTTCTGACCTGTTTTGTGTTCCATGGGGATCAGTTCGGTCTCTCATTAATTTGTTGCTGTTCATTGCTGTCGGTACTGTTTCTTTGAATTTAAGTCACAACTGGTCTACACTTTCATAGTTTGGAAAGAATGGAGTCTGCCTCTTAGGAAGGCAACAAGCAAATTGTACTTGCTTTTTTAAATAGATATATTTTGTGTTTATTATTGGTATGTTTGGATGTTACGGTATTTAGTCTCATTACAACGACCTTTTGGTCACTAATCATTTGTCTGCCATAACGCTGCCTAACTGCTCGGGATTATTTCTTGCTAAGAGATCAGGTATGTTTTCGGAATGATTTTCATTCCGAGTGAATTGTAATTAGTTCTGTTTTCTGTTGCAAAAACTTTCAATAAGCTGCTTGTTATAAAAGGAACAGAAATTTCGTATAGGCCTACCCAGGAAACGAAAAGTATATCAGTAGTAGCTACCACATGAGTATATCTTCCATACGTTAAATTATCTGTAGCAATCTGATGTTTAAAATTCATGTTAGTAATTCAGTGCGTAACTCACTGAGTAGCCGCTCGGGATTAGCCGAGCGGTCTCTGGCGCTGCAGTCATGGGCTGTGCGGCTGGACCCGGCGGAGGTTCGAGCCCTCCCTCGGTCATGTGTGTGTGTGTGTCCTTAGAATAATTTAGATCAAGTAGTGTGTAAGCTTAGTGACTGATGACCTTAGCAGTTAAGGCCCATAAGATTTCACAGGTATTTGCATTTTTTGCAAAACTCGCAGAGCGAAAAATGCTTTTGATCTTACAACACATTAATAGGCTAACTATGTTGCTTTAAAATTACCGATAGAACTTCACAAAGTAGGAAAAAATGCTTCAGTAGATGCATATAGCGACTGGAAAGAGAGGATTTTATTATTATTATAAGGAGCGTTCAAAAAGAAACGAGCCGCAGGCATAATTACAGAAAGCAGTCAGCAGCTGTATGTTAGAAGTATTGACCTTGGTTGTTGAGACACTTGTACCACTGTGACACAAGGCGGTGAATGGCTGCCTCATAATATTCCCGGGGCTGCAATGTTAACCAGTTCCGCACGTACAGTATTAGACATAAAAACTGACCGCCGTCCGGCCGCCACAGAGACTAATTTTGAGTCGTTCACTTAAGGTGTCCAATAAAACCAACCGCCCCTGACAACGCTAACTGCGGCCATCTGCTCAATTTGCCAACGCTGTAAGAT
This sequence comes from Schistocerca gregaria, assembly GCF_023897955.1. Classification (NCBI taxonomy): domain Eukaryota; kingdom Metazoa; phylum Arthropoda; class Insecta; order Orthoptera; family Acrididae; genus Schistocerca; species Schistocerca gregaria. Next base: position 680,093,676 of record NC_064921.1, read on the forward strand.
GTGAAAGTCTCAGGAGGACGTTTTATCTACTTCGGAGATGTTGTCGTCCTGTGTGAGACTGTGGTCTAGTGCCGCCAGCACGGTAGCTCAGTGTGTTCGGTCAGAGAGCTGGTTGGTCTCTGTATTAATAAAAATAATAATAATAATAATAATAAAGTGAGTGGAAGGATCAACACCGGATATAATGTGACGTCCGCAACGACCAAACACAACGATAAAAAAAAATGTTAATGGTCGTGCATTCTAAACTTATAGTCGAGTGTTCGCGTCCGACTGTATCACTTACTTTTTTTAACCACATTTCGGCCATCGTCTTAAGTTACGAGTACGATTGAACGTCGAAGATAATTCGCTTCACTTTCTACCCAGCAGCAATAACAAATACTTCCAGAAACAATTCCGCAGGACAGCACGTGGCTGCGTCGCGATAAGAACAGCTTACACGCGAGCGTTTCGACGCGCTGCAGCGGCTACCGGCCACCGGCCAGACGCCACCCGCGGACTGAAATCCGGCGCCGTCCAGGTGAACGCGGCGCCACGCTGTCATTGTATATATCAGCTGCCATTTTTGAATTTGAAGTTATAGTTATCATCTTGCGATTAAGCATTGAGGGTCACATACTTGAAAATCATGAACTACAGTTAAGCTTTGTAAAAATGGGTCGCAGGTGGAGATAGGTGTCACATCAGCAACACAATATTTACTTTTGGTATAACAGAGGGGTGAATGGAGAGGAGGCACCTCGAAAGATTTGAACTGTGTGTAGCGCGAGTGCTTTTGGGAAAAATGCGACAGTAAAAGAGATTCTTGTTTCAACAAAGATCGTTCTGGCGTGAATGATTTTCCACATTAAGGAAGTCTCGACTACTGATATAAGTGATGGATTCCCATTCAACCAGCATGCGACATTTGCATTCAAATGGCAAGGTTCAGAACACTTGTGTAGGAGTATTGCATGCTCTAATTCGAAACAACAAACATTAACAGAGTAACGACTATTGCAGTTTTGCTTGAACATTATCAGGTCGCCCACTCAGCGTTCCTATGCAATACTGTTACTGGTGGCGAGTTATCATGCCTTTATCGTTATCTTCCTAAGAAGAAATCAAAGTCTGAGCCCTATTAAAAGACCTAAACTTGAGCAAATAGTAGTGTGAACATGATTAGTGTTAGGGCAGCTGGCAGCCATTACTGAATACAGACATGTGTAAATATCTTTATTGCTCTGGGGGAACTCGTCTTTGTTGCACTTTTTCCATGCCGTAATTACAACAACAACATAAGGCTCCTTCTGTTGAAGAACAAGTCCTTAAATAAGAATCTGCGAGCAGTAATAATGCACGAAAGGAAACCGACTGTTGGACAAAAGAATGGAGAGCTCCTCGCTTTTTGCGTTTCCGATAGGGCCTACGATAAGAATCTGGTGTCATATTATGCTTCATAACTCTAAACTGTTTATTTTGTCACTTCACACAAAACAAAAGCTATGACATGAGAAAAGGAAATGACTTATATGCTTCTCAGAAACTTTGGTTTTTGTGCTGATTTTCTCACTTCATACTAAAACATGGGCGTTCATATGAGAGGAGGAAATGAAGCATACGCTTCCAAGACATGATATTTCCTTGTGTGCTACTACTGCGTGCATGAAGGCTCTGCAGTTAATTTTTGTGTGTTGGATAAATTTTGATATCACCTCACATTATTTTGTGACAAGGTTTCTATTTTCTTGGGATACAAATAGAGTGGACATTTCATCACTGGTTAATATTCTGATGACAAATGACATGATATCCGTCCTAATTCCTCCATGACACCTGTGAGCAGAGTCAGATGTTGGTTACTGTAAGAATATGCAGGCAGTGATGTCTTCTCACTGCAGTCAGAGCCAAGGTGATTTCTTCCTGTTTACGGCGAAGCGTCTGCTGCAGTGTCCACGCTCAGCCAACATAAACAAATGGCGGCGACATTGAGCACTGCTAATCGCTGCACTTCTCGCGGGCAGCAACAAAAAGAGCGCACTGTCTCTGCTAACGATATTATGGAGTTAATACATCTTACTTAACGTTATATGCAGGACATGGGTTGGGTAAAAATTCAGTTTGTAATAACTAGCCATTGCATTAAAATACGTAACAGTGTTAATTTTATTGATTCAGATTGTGCGTGAACACGAAAACACACACACACACACACACACACACACACACAGAGAGAGAGAGAGAGAGAGAGAGAGAGAGAGAGAGAGAGTGTCATTGATTCAGTGGTGGATGAGATTTTTCAGTTACCTTTCATTGCAAGATAGTGTAGCGTGATGGTTTACTTCCCACGACATGTTTTCTATATTCATCCAAAAGTTGCTTCCATTTGTAGGTCCACATGGGAATAACCTCTTTACCTCTGCCCACATATTCTCTATCGGGTTGATGTTAGGTGATCGTGGAAAAAACGGCAACAGCTTTATCCTCTATTGGTCCTGAAATCAGTCGTGCACTGCTCTGCTCTGATGGATGAGGCTGTGGTTCTGTAAGTAAACCGTTATCTGTTTACTTCATATATTTATATTTAAATAACGTATTTAATATAAGCACATTCTTAAACATTATTTTCCATAATGTTTAAGAATTCAGGCCCTGTCACAGGTAAGCGATTTAGATTCAACAGTCCGATTAGGAATGTGGTTTACCGAGTCTATCATGTGATGAGAGTCGTAGTCGGAAATCCGCATTAAGACAGACTGGCTGAATCCTATTAGAACGGTCTGGTATCGAACTGAAATTACAGAAATCTGATAATTTGAACGTCTGTATTGTAACAATTCTGAAGACATAAACTCCTTTGATGGAGTAACGGGTAGCAACCCTCTCAGAAAAAGTGAGGAATATGTCTAATAGGAGCAATGTAACGTAATTACAACCTGTATTTGTGTGATGCAATTATTGAATCGAACAATACACATCTATTTCAGTGGTGGGAAGATACACCATATCGGATTTTCTGATGACATAATAATAATAATAATAATAATAATAACTATCATGGTCATCATCCCGTGTGAGGTCGTTAGATTCTCCATCGGGCGCCTCCCCAGGCGGCGGATAGGGAAAACCATCCCTGATGTGGTTGGTATCAAGAAAATAAAATATTTGGGGTGGACCAAATAGTAACACAATCCTCAATGGCTATTCAATCTGTTGAACCCAAAATCCACACACGTCTGAGTGAAAATCACCGTTACTCTGGTCAGCGTCTGTTAGATCAATGAGCTCGGCTGAAAATGTTTGGTTCCAAAAGCTTCAGTTGCCTTTGGTCCTATCCGGTCTTGGTGTTATCCAATCCAAACCAATTAAACACAAACAAACGTGAACTGTGCAACTAAATTCAACTTTACCTCAGGTGGTACACGAACTACCCGTCGGCAAACGGCTACTAAACTTTCGGACTCTGGGAAGTCCAGGCTAGCACGGCAGGGAATATCGGAGATCTCTGGTAAGCTACAGGCAGAAAACATTCATTAGAACACTAAATATCAGTACATCAATCCGAGCAGAAAAAAAACACTTGAGAAATCACTTAAGAAATCTCACTTAAGAAATTGACCGACAAATATTCTCATCATTGCTCTTCAAGAAATATGACTAACTGACAGTTGAACCTTGCATTACGGAAACTATCGCATCTTCAAGGGAAAAACACACCAAAAGGTAGCGAAAGGCGCTCCAATCTTCGGCATGACATTTCTCGTACACAGATCCATCCTGACTGTCAAAGAAGTCATACCCATCAACAATGGACTGATCACTATGCGCATTCAGAGCACCAATAAAAAAATGTACACTCATAAATGCACATGCTCCCCACCAACATCGAAAATAAGGAAAACTCCGAAAATGTCGAAAAATTCTGGAACACACTCGAAAAAAACCATGACCAAAATTCTAATGGAAGACTTCAACGCTTTATTTGGGACAAAAAGAAAGCCGTAGAAAAATCTTCTGTAAAATTTCAGCTCACCAAAACACTAACACCAACGGCACACGTCTCACTGACATTTACCAACAATTCAACCTCAACATGATGTCTACCCACCTTAGGAAAAAAAACAGAAAAAAAGAGAATATGGCGAGCCCCGATCCAGCATCTTGGTGAATACCAAATCAACCACGGTACAAAGAAATGTTCACATGTGTGTAAATTCCCAAGGGAGCAAACTGCTTAGGTCATCGGTCGCTAGACTTACACACTACTTAAACTAACCCATATCCGAGAGAGGACACGGCGAGAGGGGCCGCGCAGCCCTTGACATGTCGCCTCAAACCGTTGCCCACTCCGCGAGGCGACTACATTGCCATCTGCTACGCCCAGTACAGAGTCATCCACGATACTGAAGTCCGACGAGGCGCGAACATTGACTCAGACCGCTACCTCACACGAGTTCAAGTGAAATTCTCTCAGAAGAGAGTTCACTTCAGAAATCTCTGCATCCAAAGACTCGACACATCCAAAATTGAAGAAACCAATATCACAGAAGAATGGAAAAAAGGACCGACGAACAAATTGACTGACTTCTGAAGTAAAGTTATCAGAAGCGCCAAAGAATTAATCCCACTTTTAAAAAAGGCAAAACACCATGGTGGGACTTCAACTGCTATCAAGCCATCATCAATCGCCAACTCGCGTTCCAAAAATACAACAGCAACAAATTCACAGGAACCTTATAACACTTCCTCGACATCCGCAAAAAGACAAACAGAACCGTCAGAAAAACAAAACGCAAGTACATCACCAAAAAATGAAATCAATTGACGACAACTACGGAAACTACAACAGCAGAAATTTCTACCGAACTTTCGCAAAAAAAATTAAATGTTACTCACCACAAAATTTGGCTTTCGAGAAAAAAATGGAGAATTCGCCTACACCAACTAAGAAAACTGTGAAGAATTGGTGTAATGGTCTTGCGATCTCCTTAAAAGTTCCAAACCAACCAAATAATTCCTACACAAACACCCAAGCTACAAAACACCCTATGCCGATCCACCGGCCCACAAGAAGAAATCCAGCTCCACATCAACGAACTCAAGAACGGAAAGTCGTCAGAAGAAGACGGAATCATCGCAGAACTACTGAAAAATCTTGCACCGCCAACACTGCAGGTAATCACACAGAGCATTCAGGAAATCGGGCGAAGTGAAAAACTTCCAGATGGCAGAAAATGTGCACTGATCAACCACTCCACAACAAAGGCAACAAATCTGATGTGAATAACCACAGAGGAGTTTCCCTTCTTCCAGTCCCTCATTACGTGAAGCCCACGAGCCTCTTAGAAAGTGCACAAGAACAAGTCGGAACCCTAATTGGTGAATACCAAACAGGGTTCAGACCACAAAGATTTGGCACCGAACAAATTTTCTACCTGAAATCCACACTGAAGATAATGTAGTGCGGTGCAGATGAAAATAATAGTTTTTCACAATTATCAGATGACAGATGGAGTTCGTCAGTTTACACTAATTTTTTTTTATTTCACAGGCCCCTTACTGCCGTTTATTGTAACTATTTTTGGATGTTACAGCTAGAAGAATAGAAACATCGGGTTTTCGCCGTATTGACATAAAATGAGGATATTCCAGCCCTTGCCACCCTCAGCTTTGAGCCAAAGCTACAGTCATTTCCGAGGCCACTCACAGAACACATCAGCTAGTATATTTCCTGGTAATGTAATTAAAACTTGACAAGAATGTAGAATATGTTTGACAACTCTGTGTCCAGCGAGTTACTTCCTTGATGGCACAGACCTATCCTGATAAACTCACTTGATATTATCGGGTCATTTCAGTTGAATAATGTGAGTGATTTTCCCTTGAAATGTGGTATAAGGGTATCAGTTAATACTTTTGAGTTCAACAAAGCCTTCCACACGGGAATTATAACTTCTCTCGTCTCTAATTTTGCGATTTATCTGTCATAGCAGCGACTGGGCCAATACGTAAGCCGCAGCTCCTGCACCCTTTCGGGAACTTCGAGGTAATGTGCCACCCTACCAGGTGCCAGGTGCTTTCGTTCCCTTTCGAGACTCGCTGAACGCCGAGTTTTTAATTCTTTTGTAGCAGAGTTACTCGCAGACAGTTAGAAACTCAGTAAGGCTCGAGCAAGATTCGTTTTGCTACTTTCAGTACCCCTTAGTGTCAGAGCGAGAGCCTTACGGTACTGCAAAATGCATAATGCCACTTTCGCTTTCTGCCGACATATTTTTCGTTGTTGTGAGTACATAATTTTATCCATGACCTGCCCCATTCTCATAATACTTGAGTATGATATAGGAAATGAAGTAAATACAGACCTTTTCGAAGTCAAAAGTCTGTCATATCCTAGTAATACTTGTAAAAGTAGGCACAATAGTCTTACAGACACATTAATGCTTTATTAAGATAGACTGCCATTGTGACGTTTCTATAGTAAATTGAATTTAATTCGTGTTAGTACACTGAATATTTTAATTGCGCTGTGCGGCTGGTCCCTTGCGGAGGTTCGAGTACTCCCTCGGGCATTGCTGTGTGGGTTTGTCCTTAGGATAATTTAGGTTAAGTAGTGTGTAAGTTGAGGGACTGATGACCTCAGCAAATAAGTCCCATAAGACTTCAAACGCACATATTTTAATTGCGTCTTCCATTAGTTTATTGAACACAATAGTAATAATCAAAAAGAAATTAATCAGCAAACGTCACTATATCTAAAACAATCTGACAACGTTAAAGCAGTTTACGAATTCTACCCCTGTAGGAACCTACTGGTTCTAACGATGTCTTTAAACCAGTGTCGTTTGAAGAGCATTTTCGTCTAGAAATGAGTTGCCTTGCGGGTTGATTGACGAAGAGCAGGGAAGTTAAAATTTTACGAGTACGTGATCACAGGGACAAGTGCCTGAGAGATGACTTCACATCAATAGAAGTGCCTGAGAGATGACGTTCGTATCAATCTCCTAGTTGATTTTGTTTCTCAAATCAACAGAGTGCGTTATCACGCTGTAGCACAGGTTATATACACTCCTGGAAAGTGAAATAAGAACACCGTGAATTCGTTGTCCCAGGAAGGGGAAACTTTATTGACACATTCCTGGGGTCAGATACATCACATGATCACACTGACAGAACCACAGGCACATAGACACAGGCAACAGAGCATGCACAATGTCGGCACTAGTACAGTGTATATCCACCTTTCGCAGCAATGCAGGCTGCTATTCTCCCATGGAGACGATCGTAGAGATGCTGGATGAAGTCCTGTGGAACGGCTTGCCATGCCATTTCCACCTGGCGCCTCAGTTGGACCAGCGTTCGTGCTGGACGTGCAGACCGCGTGAGACGACGCTTCATCCAGTCCCAAACATGCTCAATGGGTGACAGATCCAGTGATCTTGCTGGCCAGGGTAGTTGACTTACACCTTCTAGAGCACGTTGGGTGGCACGGGATACATGCGGACGTGCATTGTCCTGTTGGAACAGCAAGTTACCTTGCCCGTCTAGGAATGGTAGAACGATGGGTTCGATGACGGTTTGGATGTACCATGCACTATTCAGTGTCCCCTCGACGATCACCAGAGGTGTACGGCCAGTGTAGGAGATCGCTCCCCACACCATGATGCCAGGTGTTGGCCCTGTGTGCCTAGGTCGTATGCAGTCCTGATTGTGGAGCTCACCTGCACGGCGCCAAACACGCATACGACCATCATTGGCACTAAGGCAGAAGCGACTCTCATCGCTGAAGACGACAGTCTCCATTCGTCCCTCCATTCACGCCTGTCGCGACACCACTGGAGGCGGGCTGCACGATGTTGGGGCGTGAGCGGAAGACGGCCTAACGGTGTGCGGGACCGTAGCCCAGCTTCATGGAGACGGTTGTGAATGGTCCTCGCCGATATCCCAGGAGCAACAGTGTCCCTAATTTGCTGGGAAGTGGCGGTGCGGTCCCCTACGGCACTGCGTAGGATCCTACGGTCTTGGCGTGCATCCGTGCGTCGCTGCGGTCCGGTCCCAGGTCGACGGGCACGTGCACCTTCCGCCGACCACTGGCGACAACATCGATGTACTGTGGAGACCTCAAGCCCCACGTGTTGAGCAATTCGGTGGTACGTCCACCCGGTCGCCCGCATGCCCACTATACGCCCTCGCTCAAAGTCCGTCAACTCCACATACGGTTCACGTCCACGCTGTCGGGGCATGCTACCAGTGTTAAAGACTGCGATGGAGCTCCGTATGCCACGGCAAACTGGCTGACACTGACGGCGGCGGTGCACAAATGCTGCGCAGCTAGCGTCATTCGACGGCCAACACCGCGGTTCCTGGTGTGTCCGCTGTGCCGTGCGTGTGATCATTGTTTGTACAGCCCTGTCGCAGTGTCCGGAGCAAGTATGGTGGGTCTGACACACCGGTGTCAATGTGTTCTTTTTTCCATTTCCAGGAGTGTAGTTTTGTCGGTCTAGTTTCTTACACTACGACCGAAAGATGTCTCAATTGTTGGCAACAAATTCCAGCTGTGATGGACACATTCTTGGGGAAGAATACATAGTGCAAAACGCACTTTTGGAGCTATCACGTGGAAAGTATTACGTTCACACTACTCTTTGCTCAAGTTTAGGCCTTTTAATAGGGCTCAGCGTTTCATTTCTTCTTAGGAAGTTAACGATAAAGGCATGATAAGTCGTCAGCAGTAACAGTATTGCATATGAGCGCTCAGTGAGCGACCTGATAATGTTCAAGCAAAACTGCAATAGTCGTTACTCTGTTAATTTTTGTTGTTTAGAATTAGTGCAAGCAGTACTCCTACACAAGTCTTCTGAACCTTGCCTTGAATGCAAATGTCGCATGATGGTTGAATGGTAATCCATCACTTATATCAGTAGTCGAGACTTCCTTAATGTGGAAAATCATTCTTGCTAGAACGATCTTTGTTGAAACAAGAACATCTTTTGCTGTCGTATTTTTCCCAAAAGCACTCGCGCTAGACATAGTTCAAATTTTTTGAGGTGCCTGCTCTGAATTCACCTCTCTATTACACCAAAAGTAAATATTGAGTTGCAGATGTGCAGTGAACGACTCGGTTTTAGTCTATGTGGCGGCCGGCCGGCGGTCAGTTTTTATATGTAAGACTGTACAGCTGGACGTCGTCGTCCGAGGTGAACGATTATGCTGGCGTTCTTCTTTGACCAAGATAGCCACCTTCTGATTCACTTCCTGCAGCATGGGACTTCAGTGAACGCCCAGCGTTATTCGCAAACCTGGATCATCCTTCAGCAAGCGATCGAATCTAAACGCCCAGCCAATGACACCCGTGGGGTCACTCTGCTCTACGACAGTGCACCGCCTCATACGGCCAACACAGTCGCGGCACTCTTGCAGAAATTCAGATGGGAGGGTCTCGGCCACCTCCATACAGTCCAGACCTCTCTCCCTGTGGTTACTCTATTTTGGTCCCCTTAAAAGGGCTCTGAGGGGCTAATGATTCACCTCGGACGACGACGTCCAGCTGTATGTGCGGAAATGGTTAACATCGTAGCCCCAGCCATTAGACAGCCATTCACTGTCTTGTGTCACAGTGAGACGTCTCAACAGCCATTGTCAATACTTCTAACATACAGGTGTTGGTTTCTGTTAAGATGCCTCCGGCTCGTTTCTTTTTGAACGCCCCTTATATGATTTTTACTATTATTTTCAAGGATGCGTATGTCTTTAGCAGACACAGAATGAGACGTGGCTGTTTTAATGTTGGCGGCATGGTACACCGCTGAAGCCACTATCTAATTGGATTGCCCATATCGATCTGGTCTATGTCGATAGCTTGGACGTTTGGTCGAGGCGTGTGTTGTTGTTTGGCGGGTCAAGAGACAGCAGTTAGCTGGAGGGCACGTGGCTGCCCAGTTGTGGTTTTTGGGGGACTGCGGCTATCCAGTAAGTACCACGAAAAGTCGTCAGTGGTTAAATCGGTCAGAGGCAAGCGTTGCCGGCTAGTTTAATGGCTGGTAGTGGCGTGTAGCTGGAAGAGCAGCGGACGTCACGTGCAGCCTGATCGTCAAGTTCTTGATGTACTTAAATTCTGCAGCATCTTGAAGATGGCCTGTATGGCTGGAGGCAATAACACCCCGGTAGTATTAATTGTCTAACCGCTAGTGTATTGCACGTGCCACCGGAATTCCTTTGGATTTTCTTCCGTATTTCGAGACAGTTTCGTTTTTGAAATCATACAAGTTACGGGTCCTTCACACTTGAGTCACATTTTGTTTCCTTATTTTTTAGGTGCTTGATATTGCAAAGCCATGTCTTTGTTACGTGTAATTGGACATGTTATATTAACGTACCTATGAGTGATTGTGTGTATGGTCATCAGTCAGCGTTACTGATCGCAACTCATATTCTAGGTGTGAGGTAACGGGCGAGTTGTGGCGCCGTGGAAATAATCTAAGTTCGGAGTCGGCGTTGCCGCGCGGGCCACCTAGCAAGCCGGGGCCCGGCAGCAAACATGTGGTGCCGAACAGTAGCCGGAGCAAGTGGGGTAGCCCCAGCGCGTGGTACAGGCCGAGCACGTGGCTGGGAATTCCTTGGTGACACTGTGTCGATGAAAGAGACTTGTATGCCGAGAGTGGCAAATATGGCGGACTTTGTGAAACCAACACGGCAGACATTTCACTGTTCGTATAGAAATTAATGGTAGCCAGAGGAATCATGACACCTTAAAATGAAACATGTACTTTACCATTATTTGCACGACGATTCTGATGGTGTAATCAGATTTTCAATATCTTTATTAGTTTAAAGTTTAGTGAAAAAGTAACACCCAGCAATGAATTTCAAAAATATAAACGGCTCATCCGATTTCGTCGATCAAGATGTCTTCAGAAAGCTATTAGTTTAAACCTAAATTGGTATGAATTGTAGGGATGCAACTTGAATAGTACATGAGGCTTTGGAGGTCAAATTGGCCAATTACTTTCGATCTCGTCAGGCCATAAGTACTCCACAGTTACGCGAAAAAACGGTAGCAGCATGCTTATAAATATATTTATTCATCTATGTCTTTGTTTATATGTCTTTATTTATATCCGATATTCATGAAGAAATTGGTCAATTATTTACTGTGTTTCAGAAAGCAGAGAGACGTTAGGCTACTGGCCTGCTTTTGCTTGCTATTCCTTTGATATAAGTCTATTTAAGTTGTTTATGTATTTAATATTGTGTGTTAGAGCGTGTTTATGGTCCAGCCATATGAATATTTATTTAATTTCAAGTTTTTTAAATGTAAATCCAGCATTTCGTATGTGTTTCAATACGTTTGTGAGTATGCGTTGGCCTGGAGACATGGAGGGAGCGCTCTAACCAATCACAGCGCTCGTGAATGGGGAGGCTGGATGGAAGTGGGAGAAGAGCATCGTATCGAGAGAAGACGGGGGATCTGGGACGGTACGGGGCGAGGGACGCACTGTGGCGAGAGAGACTTGGAGTGTGGAGTGGTTTGGGCTTGGTCGAGAGAGTTAGAAATACTTCGGAGCGCGGATTTGTGAACTTGTGAGATTTCCAAGGTTTCTACGGTGAAGAAGTAGTATGGGTTTAGAAGTGAATATCTATGAATCTATTGTTTTCCTGTTATTCAACTTATATTTTATTTGACTGTGGGACCATCGACATCATTAAGTCTTTCGCAGAAATATACCACATTCTCAAAAGTACTTCTACTATCTTTCTCATCACTTAACGTCGTTAAGATAGTGCCTGCAGATTTTATTTAATAGCAATCTTTCATTTATTAATTTTTACGTCACATTCGCAATTGCTGAGTGATAGAAATCTTCGACCATTCGATTCATGTGTATATCCATATTGTGTTCTGATATTATTTGGCAGTATTTGGCTTGTAATGCGGCAACTACGAATCCCATCCCCTAGAGAACGAAATCAACCAAAACGTTTAATATTGCAACTTCGAGTCTGTGTACTGAGGGTCACCACTCATCACATTTTTCTACTGAAAGCCCGTACAGGCCACATTCCGTGCAAGTGTATGAGTATTCTTTGTTACAAATTCAACGGACGGAATTAAATTTGTTACATAATCTGTGTCGGAGGCAAGGCATACTTTGTAGATAGCTATGCCTGAATTATTGCATTAGTAGGCGCTGATCTTCCTGCTTCTAAGAACGAGTGACTTTAAGGAGTGTTAAACTTGTAACTTGTGTCGGTAGTCGCTTGCATGATTAGTTCAGATTTTCTACATCTTAGGCATTCTCGTCTGTAACCTTATTTGCGCAAATTATTGTTCTCTTTTGATGTGTGGTGGCAGAGAAGCTTTGCCAGCCGATGACGCATTCACGTTCCCTGTGCCGCAGCAGAGTACTTGTGGCACTGCGTCTGGGCCGGCTGACAATCGGGTGCCTCTACCAGCCGCGTCGTGTTGTCTCGAGTGAAGTTCTACATCTACACCTACATACATACTCCGCAATCCACCATATGGTGCGTGGCGGAGGGTACCACGTACCACAACTAGCATCTTCTCTCCCTGTTCCACTCCCAAACAGAACGAGGGAAAAATGACTGCCTATATGCCTCTGTATGAGACCTAATCTCTCTTATCGTATCTTCGTGGTCTTTCCGCGAAATATAAGTTGGCGGCAGTAAAATTGTACTGCAGTCAGCTTCAAATGCTGGTTCTCTAAATTTCCTCAGTAGCGATTCACGAAAAGAATGCCTCCTTTCCTCTAGAGACTCTCACCAGAGTTCCTGAGGCATTTCCGTAACACTCACATGATAACCAAACCTACCAGTAACAAATCTAGCAGCCCACCTCTGAATTGCTTCTATGTCCTCACTTAATCCGACCTGATAGGGATCCCAAACGCTAGAGCAGTACTCAAGAATAGGTCGTATTAGTGATTTATAAGCGGTCTTCTTTACAGATGAACCACATTTTCCCAAAATTCTACCAATAAACCGAAGACGACTATCCACCTTCCCCACAACTGCCATTACATGTTTGTCCCACTTCATATCGGTCTGTAATGTTACGCCCAAATATTTAATCGACATGACTGAGTCAAGCGCTACACTACTAATGGAGTATTCAAACATTACGGGATTCTTTTTCCTATTCATCTCCATTAATTTACATTTATCTATATTTAGAGTTGGCTGTCCTTCTTTACACCAATCACAAATCCTGTCCAAGTCATCTTGTATCCTCCTACAGTCACTCAACGACGACACCTTCCCGTACACCACAGCATCATCAGCAAACAGCCGCACATTGCTATCCACCCTATCCAAAAGACCATTTATGTAGATAGAAAACAGCGGACCTACCAAACTTCCCTGGGGCACTCAAGATGATACCCACACCTCCGATGAACACTCACCATCGAGGACAAGTACTGGGTACTATTACTTAAGAAGTCTTTGAACCACTCAGATATTTGGAAACCAATCCCATATGCTCGTACCTTAGTTAGGAATCTGCAGTGGGTCACCGAGTCAAACGCTTTCCGGAAGTCAATGAATAAGGCATCCGTAAGATACCCTTCATCCATGGTTCGCAAGATATCATGTGAAAAAAGGGCGAGTTGCGTTTGGCAGGAGCGATGCTTTCTAAAGCCGTGCTGATGCATGGACAGCAACTTCTCTGTCTCAAGGAAATTCACTATATACGAACTGACAATACGTTCGAGAATGCTGCAACAAACCGATGTTAAGGATATTGTTCTGTAATTTTGAGGATCCGTCCTTCCACCCTTCTTATATAGAGGCGTCACCTGCGCTTTTTTCCAGTCGCTCGGGACTTTACGTTGGGCAAGAGATTCGCGATAAATGCATCGTTCGATGGCTGCCACGGCGGGCTGTCACCGATTAATCGAGAATCAGTAGTCTGCTCTGTTCGGTGAATTTAATAAGCTTGTGACGTTTAAAGCATGTTTTGCAAGCCCAAAGTTCCTCCTCGCTACACTTCTTTAACTAACCATTTAAAGCTTCCATCCTTATTGTTACTTCCGAGCGCGTTACGTTTAAAGCCCTTTACTCATCAATAAAGTGTGGGGCTTTTCCTTTCATCCACAGTCGTTAGCTAACTCCACTCATTGCGTGTTTCTTGTCGGCTGTGATGGCTGCCTGTAGTAGTTCTCAGCTTACCTTGAATTTTAGGCAATTGTATATTCATTAGAGGTCGTTGTCAACGTTTCTGCTGGTGTATACCAGTTGGAAGTAACATTTACATTGCATGTCCTCCCAACGTATCTTGTATTTTGGGCAACTGTGTTTCTATTAAGGATCATTGCCACCGTTTCTGCTGGTGTGTACGAGTCGGGAGTCACATTTAAACTGCATTTCCTCTCAACTTATTTTGTGTTTAGGGCAATTGTATCGTTTTATTAACTATCATTGCCAACGATTCTGCTTGTTTGTACCAGTTGGGAGTCACATTTAATTGCACGGTCTTCCAGCTTATCTTGTATTTTGGACAATTGTATATTTATTTAAGGACGATACCAATGTGTTGTTGTTGTATTCCAGTTGGGATTCACATTTAAATTGTATTCCTTCGCTGTTTTGTCTGTATTTTGGAGATTGTGTATTTTATTGTTTAAGTGATTTTCAGTAAAGTTTATACATTATTAAGCGGCTTTCCAACAGCCACAGTCAGTGGCGTGACATCAGTCTTTCTGTATTTTGGATAGGCGTTATCCACTTATGTAACGTGGTACCCAAGTTGAGAAATTGATAATACCGTCAGCGGCTGACATTTTAATTCATTTTGCTGATAAAGTCTTTTGTCGAACCAGCTTGCAGCCACGCCTAGTTCGTGTGACTTATCTCTTGTTTTTGGGAGCTACATACTTTCAAGCCCTGCTCTTAAGGGTAAAGTGTTAAAATTTGCTTTTAATGAATTGAGCCTGTTAAGTGAATTTAAAGCTTGTGAGCGCTTTGATTCTTTTAACAAGGTTTTTCCAACTGTAACTGTAATACAGTATTTTTGTTACACAGTAAAGAATATTATACGAAACAAAAAATGACGCAATATGTGGGTCCATTTTCCATGTGTTTCCCCAAAGTTATTAAACCAAGTTGTGAGGTATCACAGACACAAAATATCTGTGAAAAATGTTAATTCGTTATGCATACTATCTTAATTCCTGGGTCTGAGTTTCACGTACATGGAAGTGCTATACACTTCCTTCGTAAGTACAATAATTAAACTGTTTGAAGATCAGTTTATTGTCTTCCTGCTATTACGCAGCATATAGTCGGCAATGTTTTAGCTTTCTTCACACCGTCATTTTTTGTGGTTGAATTAAGATATGGGCTTTAAAGTAATAGTTGAAACACAGAGATGTAAAAGAGCCTCACAGATATTTGAAAAACACTATCACTTAAAATAGTTCATAGTTATAGGATACACAACCGTTTTCGACATCTAAATAAATCCATTATTTGCAGTAATTATACTACTTTCTTTCACAATAGCTTCTATGGAACATTTCTGTATGTATCTAGTGTCAGTGTGTGTGTTTGTGTGTGTGTGTGTGTGTGTGTGTGTGTGTGTGTGTGTGTGTGGGTGTGGGTGTGTTTGTGTGAGCGTGCTCGCACCCCTTCCCATACCACGTTCCACATTCGGGCAGCTCTCTGTCTTTGAGCTGGGAGTCTTGTGTTCTTACAGAAGCAGAGTAACTTCACATATGTAGAGAAATTACACGGTCCTAATGTTGACACTACTAGAACAGGACCTCTGGATCGTACAACCCATTTTATATCCATTTTTGTTTACAGGAGTACCATATACTATCAGAAGGACGATGTTCCTTGGAAAACACAAATTTGGAATGAAATGACAGGACAATTATTAAGTGCTTCGCTCAGAAAACCACGTTTAAAGGGAAGTACAACTCCATTGCTAATCTAAGACTTGTAAGACTATTCTTCCTACCTCTAAAAGAAAAGAAGAGAGCAGATGTGTAGGGCCAGAGGAGAAATGCTGAGGCTCTAAAGTAAACACCTTGCACCACCATTACAGCATATTATGTCTACTCAAAAAGACTTAAATGACGCTTTCAGCTTCAATTCTGTAGCAGTGAAACATATTCTGCTTCAGAATATTTCCTGTATGTAACTGTTACAAATTGATAAATGAATCATCGATTTGGAATTATGACCTTTCCTGTCTACATACCTTTCAACATACAGAATTTCATTTTGCATTGGTTTACACTAGATGATTGAGTCCCCCCACCCTCCCCTCCCCCAAAAAGGAAAATTCACGCATATATGTTTACTCCTGATTCTTTATTTTCAGTTTCATTTTACTGGTATATTACTTATTTTGTCACAATGTTTACCGAGGGAGGTGGCGCAGTGGTTAGCACACTGGACTCACATTCGGAAGGACGACGGTTCAATACCGCGTCCGGCCATCCTGATTTAGGTTTTCCGTGATTTCCCTAAATCGCTCCAGGCAAATGCCGAGATGGTTCCTTTGAAAGGGCACGGCCGCCTTCCGTCCCCATCCTTCCCTAATCCTATGAGACCGATAACCACGCTGTTTGGTCTCTTCACCCAACCAACCACAATGTTTAACAATTGTTAACGATATTTTTAATACAAATAAATTGACACTGTTTCTTTTCTTTTACCTTGATTGACTATGTTACAAATTAAATTTCGACATGATGTAAGTAGCACATAAAATGAATCTTTAGCTTCCATATTTACTGAGAAAACTTGCTTACACATGAAAAAACAAATGGATTTGTTATACATTTAACGTAATCTTGTTCCATGAGCTGGGATTTCAGACTCCCAACGCTTAAATTTTACTTTTTTCATGATTTGTTTGGCTTAACTCTTACGTTACCTTGCGTGCATTCCGAAATCATGTTCAACAACCAGGACACTTCTGAAACATGTCCTCTGTAAGACACATTTGTGAAAAGCAGCATTATAATGCCCAAAGGAAGTTATAGCAGCCTATGGCGTTGTTTATGAACGTCCTAAAAATCGATACGATTTTTCCACAAACTACATTGTTATGTTTGTACTAAATTTGCCTAAAGAAATCTGCAGTAAAAATTCAACGCCTGCATGCCTAGCCATTTCACAGAGAAACATTTTCAATTTTTCCTGTTTTAAATATTTCGACAGTGGTTGCACTCTACCACGAAGGAAATAACACCGCAAAAAAATCACGATTTGCAATTAATTTTTAAAAAGCACATCACTTAAAGGCCTGTAAACATCTCTTTAGGAGTTACATATGTTTACAAAATGGCTCAAATGGCTCTGAGCACTATGGGACTTAACATCTGAGGTCATCAGCCCTCTAGAACTTAGAACTACTTAAACCTAACTAACCTAAGGACATCACACGCATCCATGCCCGAGACAGGATTCGAACCTGTGACCGTAACGGTCGCGCGGTGCCGGACTGAAGCGCCCAGAACAGCTCGGCCACCGTGGCCGGCGCATAAGTTTACATCTTGGTTGAATTTTTATTTAGTGCTGTCCAAATAATCCACAAGCTGCATTTTTATTTTTGTACGTAATTTGCCTAAACAAATCTGCAGTAAAAATTCCAAGCCTCTGTGCCTAGCCATTTAGCAGAGAAACATTTTCAATTTTTCCTTTTTCATCTATTTCGACACTGGTAGCACTCTACCAGGAAGGAAATAACACCGCAAAAAATCACGATTTGCAAATAATTTTTAAAAAGCACGTCACTTAAAGGCCTGTAAACATCTCTTTAGGAGTTACATATGTTTACAAAATGGTTCAAATGGCTCTGAGCACTATGGGACTTAACATCTGAGGTCATCAGTCCTCTAGAACTTAGAACTACTTAAACCTAAATAATCTAAGGACATCACACACTTCCATGCCCGAGGCAGGAATCGAACCTGCGACCGTGGCGGACGCGCGGTTCCAGACTGAAGCGCCTAGAACCTCTCGGCGACACGGCCGGCACACTCTAGCCAAACACATCACTGCTGTCAGGTAAAACTCCAAATGTAAGACTTTTGTGGGACCATATTAGCATCTAGATTCATTTCCTCGACCATAGGTAGGTTATACATTCATAGCTTGAGACACAATGTCCTTCAAATGAAGTTTGAACGTCGGTCAACAGAGGCACTTGACGCTGAATATCACACTGAGGTGTCGAAAGTCGTGGGAGACCTCCTAACATCATGTCGGGCCTCCTTTTGCCAGGCGTCGTGAGGCTACTCCACCTGGCATTGACTCAACAAGTCGCTGGAATGCCTTGCAGAAGTATTGAGTGAATCTGCCTCTATTGCCGTCCACAATTCACAAAGTGTTGCTGGTGCAGGATTTTGGTGCACGAACTGACATCTCGATTGTGTCCCGTAAATGTTCGACGAGATTCATGTCGGGAGATCTGGGTTGCCAAATCGTTCGCTCGAATTGTTTAGAATGTTCTCCAAACCAATCGCGAACAAGTGCGGCCCGGTGACATGGCACTTTGTTATCCATAAAAATTCCATCGTTGGTTGGGAACATGGACCTCGTGAAAGGCTGCAAATGGTCTACCAGTAGCGTAAAATAACCATTTCCAGTCAATGATCGGTTCAGTTGGACAAGAGGACTCAGTACATTCCGTGTAAAAGCAGTCCACACCATTATGGAGCCACCACCTGTTTGCACAGTACTTTAGTGATAACGTGGGTCCATGGGGTCTGCGCCACACTGGAACTCTACTGTCAGCTCTTACCAATTGAAATGGGGACTCATCTGACCATCCCATGGTTTTTCAGTATTCTATGCTCCAGCCGATATAGTAATTAGCCTAGGAGACGCGCTGCAGACGATGTCGTGCTGTCAGCAAGGGCGTTAGCGTCGGTCGCCTGCTGCCACAGCCAATTAACATCCTAACGGATTCGCTCGTCGTACGTCCCACATTTTTTTCTGCAGTTAATTTACGCAGTTCTTCTTGTCTATTAGCACTGACAACTCTACGATAACGCCTCTGCTTTCGGTCGTTAAATGAAGGCCGCCAGCCACTGACTTGTTCGTGGTGAGAGGGAATGGCTGACATTTGATATTCTATCCGCGGAAAACTTTCGACACTGTGGATTTCGGAATATTAAACTCCCTAACGACTTCCAAAGTGAAATGTCCCATGCGTTTAGCTCCAATTACTATTCTGTGTTCAGAGTCTGTTGATTTCCACAGTGCGGCCATGAAATGAAATGCCGTGTGGCTAGGGCCTCCCGTTGGGTAGACCGGTCGCCTGGCGCGAGACTTTTGAGGTTACAACATTCCGGCGACCTGCATGTCGATAGGGATGATATGATTATAAACACAATATTCAGTCCCTGAGTGGAAAAATCCCTGACCCAGCCTGGAATTGAAACTGGGCCCCTTTGCGCAGCGTTCGGTTGTTTGCTCCAAATATTACATGTAAGCAAACTATACGTTACAACTGGAATTAGGACAATATAAATAATTTCCTTACGTTTCACAATGTGAGAAATCATGAAAATAAAACTTTTTCTCTTCCCAACTGATTTTTACTTCCAGTTCCCTTTACCGAGTGGTCTGAGTTGCGACCGGCTCGGACAATGACGAGATGACGTCACAGACTAACTCATAGGTCTTTTTTTTTTTTTTTTTTTAACGAGCTGCTGATCGAACTCAGCCGTAAGTAGCGTTGCGAGTCCAACAGTAGTTTGTTGTCTGGATGGAATTCAGGCAGAGAGTACCCATAACAGCAAAACTCATAGCACCTTAACAGGACGGCTGGGTCATTCTTCAAAACTTCGTACATAAAATGCAACCAACAACTCTGCAAAACGCACGCAAACACACCGTTATACAAAAGTGATTTTTTCTGAGAAGGTGAGTTCTGAGGAAGTGAAATGTTGGCAGCCTGCACTAGCTAAGAGCTTCGGGAAATGAGGAAGGCATGTTTGGAAGGAAGGCTACTTCGCTGTAATGGGCTAAAGATTCCTTACAGGAGCAAAGGTAGACGTTGTTTCTTTAGTAGACACGGTATTAACTGTCTTTTGCGGCTGGAAATGTTATTCAGCCCTCTGATATAATGAAGGAGATCATTTCACTGTTAGGTGTGGGCTACATCGAGAGTGATAGAGTGAGCCATAAACTGCATCACTCTGGTGGGTTATTGTTGGTGTGTTGTTCAGGTAAGAGCATATGGAAATCTCCGTACCGACTGCACGTAGCCGGGATAGCTGGGTGTTGATGGTGAAATACGATCAAAAAGTCCAATGGAACCGACATATCGCAAGCAGGCGCTTGTCACTGGTTCTAAGCTCTGTGTGCATTCATGGGAGAGACCTTGCAGCATGACGTCGCTGTAATCAGCATTTGGAGGTAGAAGTGATTGAACAGTTTTCTTTTTTTAGGTCAAAAGAGAGGAATTTTGTTACTTTTGTAGGATATTGAGAGATGGTGATGCTCTCTGACGTGAATGCATATGGAGGTGATCGGGACATTAGCCGGGGAAGTAAATGGTAAATCTACATCTCGACATGTACTTTTGAAGCTCCTTACTGAGGGTAGCAGGGTTACCACTACCATTTTCTCCCGCCTATGTTCCATTAGAGAAAAGTGCCTGGGGATGAAGAATTTTGATAAAGATTCGTTTGAGATCTACTTTCTCTTATGTTTTCGTCGTTTCCTTCAGAGGTGGTATGGGCCCCCTCTCATATTTCTATCTTTCAGTAATTCGAATTTTTCTCTAATTGCATATGGTGAAAAGTCGCTATACCTTCACAAGCAGACATCCCACGCAGCGTCTCTCATCACCCGGGTGGTCCGGTGACGGGCAGGTTCTGCTGATCTTGAAAGGATTAAGCAGAGGGATGTGAGGGAGTCGAGTGGATGCTTTCCAGATGCCGTCATTGTCATAAGAGCGGAGACGACACGCGCACAGGGGCCTGACGGAGCGGCTGGGCTAAAGATTCCGTTACTTCGCAGAAACTTAGTGAAAACCCTTTCAGGCAGGCTACCAGCGAGGCATGGGAATGACTTCTGTTCCCAGGGAGTCTTGGCGGGAAAATTCCCGCGTTTTCTGCAAAATCATAACTGTGATTGGCTTACTCAGGGGATAGCTCCGTGACATAGCAAAATCGGCGCAGAAATTGGCGGCAAGTATCTCCATTGGCGGAATTGTAGTGCGTCAGCATAGAGTGGAATTTTCCGCCGGTTTTCGAGTTTCTGACTGGAACGTTTAACCACGACCACTGTCGTGGGGGCGGGAATGTTCTCTGTTCGGCTTCTAGGGGTGCTCTTGAGAGGGTCGGCTCTCACCTTTCGGTCGGAGTAGGTTACAAGACTGAGCTCTCGCTGTTCTGGACAACCTGCCTTTCGTTGGCTGTCTAATATACTTTCATTTACTTGTAAGTGTTTGACGAAGTTGCTGAAGTTTCGACTTCAACGTAACTTTCCGTGCACAGTTGTATGTCCGCAGCACTGGTAGATTAGGGAATTTTGCTCCGTGATAATCAGAGCTCAGCAGAGCGCGCCTGTTCCCATCTTTTCTTACGTGGTTCTGTCTTGGATGTACATTGTCTGAGTTCTCACTACCATAACACCAATTAATGTTGGGTTGGCTGGGTGTTTCTCTTAAGATTAGAGTTACAAGGAATTGGCTCTACATGCCACTTGGTCATAAACGTCACAAGCTAGTTTACAGACAACTTCACCTTCACAGCATTTATTTGGATATCCTATTTGACGTATTGCGAATGTTTCTTGTGTTGTGTTTATTATTTTGAGTTTAGTCATAAAAATCAAATTGTTATTTTGGACAGAACTTTCATTCTGCAGATAGGTAGAGCAACCCTTTCATTTCTCACCGCGTTAATGAAACTTATTTATCAAATTAATTTCTATCAAATTAAATTATTGCAGGTGCGAAAATCTTTTCTACTCCATTTGCAGGGTCGATTAGAGTCAGTTCGCGTTTCTTCTTACTCCATGGGCAACAGCAAAAGTCTGAGTTAGAAAAGGGAGGCTTAGAGCATCATTTCCATATGAAGATTGTAGAAGAATTTAGTATTAAATACACTGCTAGCCCCGGCATCTCGCCTTGTTTTGGTGAGACATATGTGGGAAGAAATAATATGTTACGCAACTGTTCTGCGAACATAAGCTCTCGGAATTTCAACAGAAACCTTCTCCGTGATGCACAACCATGGAATTTTATAATATTCCTGTTACGGGTCAGAGTTAATCATTAAAAAATGTTTACTAACGAAACTGATGAGAGCAGCAATATTATAAGGAAGAGGAGACGTTCTGGTAAAGAAAATAATGCAACTAAGACTGTGTTTAAAATAGGTTATCCGGAAGTAGGGTCAGTCATTAATAGGGTGATGCTCGACTGTGTATCTTCAATGAAGGCTGGAGTCGGCAATGCTGGCGTTCATAGAAAAGCATACAATAAATTGTGATTTGGGTCCGTATATCATGAAAAAGATAATGAAGACAGGTTCTATGATTGATCAAGCAAATTTTCATAGATGCTATTACAATAGCGGCCGATCAGGTGCATCACCCTATCAAGACTTCCACTTGCCACGTCTCAAACTGGAACCGAAACAGATAAATACAGGTTATGACAAGGTAGATACGATTGCTTACTTTAAATAAGAACGCTGAGTAGCTTAACTGATACACTGTCACAAGATATGTATGCATTAAAAATGGCGCATCTCCTATCAAAGCGTGCGTCAACATTGGAACCGAAGACAAAAGAGAGTGTTTGGGGTGTGTGAGAGAGACAAGATTCCTCAGAAAAGAAGCTGTTATCACTTGTTTCAACTGTGATTGGATTGGATTGGATTGTTTGGGGTAGGAGACCAGACAGCGAGGTCATCGGTCTCATCGGATTAGGGAAGGACGGGAAAGGAAGCCGGCCGTGCCCTTTCAAAGGAACCACCCCGGCATTTGCCTGGAGCGATTTAGGGAAATCACGGAAAACCTAAATCAGTATGGCCGGACGCAGGATTGAACCGTCGTCCTCCCGAATGCGAGTCCAGTGTACTAACCACTGCGCTACCTCGCTCGGTTGTTTGAGCAGGGACTGAGACGCATTTGAAGAGTCAGACTTTACTTTTAGATAAATGTATTACTTTGTTTCGTCGTTCCACCTGTGGAGCGGTAGGTTGGCCAATTAATTTAGAAAAAGAAGTATCGCAAGTTCTTCGCTAGATTCCAATACTTACGAAAAGACCGCGAAGACGATATAACTGAAAGTGGGTAGGTTACACCAGAAAATGTACTGGAAGGTGTAAGAGGTCCATGACTAAAGAATTTGTTGCTAGCGCACTCGAGCAGTGTAATTTCGATGGATTGCTCAAGCGCTGCCTGCGACATGTAAGCTATAAGAGAATCTCAGACCAAAGAGCAGTAGGAACTGTGTGTTAGTAGCACTAAGTAGTTGCTAGCGAGCAGTCTGGTGTATCGTGTTGGCTGGGCCGGTCGTGGTGGAGCGATGGCGGAGCCTGAGTATTGTAGTATAAGGTAAAAGCAGCCTCGCGCATATGTAGTATTGTTATGTCAATCCCCATGTAAATGTTTTTTTTAATCACTTAATAATAATCTTTCTTATAAAAAAATTAACTTTTGATAATCATTCAATTCAATTTAAACAATTTACTAATTTCTCCTATCCATGGTCATCCCGATTATTGAAAAGAAAAATCAGTTGTTTCCTTTTATACATGACAAATCTATCGGGCAGCATTGCACTGGGCTGTGCCAGAAAATTTTAGTTTCATATAGGAGCAGATATATATGCGTTATCCGGCGACTAGACTGAGGTAAGAGTTTTCAATTTATTCAGAATGATCTTTCAGGGGCATGACGCAGCACTACTGACGTCCAAAATTTACCAGGTTAAATTGACAGTCAATTATTGAAAGGTTATACGTGAGTCACAATTTTATTGAGAGGTTAATCACATTGTATTATTGGTAGGTTACGAAATTTATCTGTTGGTAGGTTACGCTAAATGTCAATGCTGTACATATTTTCACTGTTGGGTAGTTACGCTAAATGAGAATATTATTTATATTGTTTTCACTCTTGGGAGGTTACGAAACATATTTTGTGGGGAGGTTACAAAGGGAGTGGATATGTGTAACAGAAAGTCGTAAAGCATTGAAAGGATTGGAACAGGAATCTATCCACCAGTGGATGACGTATGGCTGATTTTTCGTAATGTTGAGCATTGTTCACTGTCGGTGGTGGTACGGTGTCCTCAGTAATACAATAATGCGCAGTCACTCTTTACGTACGGTAAGACATTTTGAAATACTAATCGCTCTTCGATGAGCTCGTCTTCTGTTGGCGTCCGATTTTTAATCAGCGGCCGGAAATGAGCGGGCGCTTTCTTTGCGGAGCACTTGAAACTCCGAGCCGCCCAGATTACGCGCCGAGTGCTTCAAACTCGGCCGGCCCGCGCTTAAACCCCGGAGCTGCCCGCCGCTGTTGCTTTTGTTCACTGCGCTGCGCTGGCGCACTTCGTTCTGCGGTCCGCGAAAACACCGCCTCCCACCCCAGCCGCAGCCAGAAACACGGAGATTCCGGCTTTTTGCTGGCACTCCCGCGCACGTCCAACTAGTTGAGCAAGAATTAACCCTCTTCACGCTTTCTGCCTTCTCACTCAATCCCTGCTCACTTTAAGCAGTTGTAATGCGCCGACTTAAACGGGTCATGTCTAATTTTAATCTGGGAGGCAAGAGGATCTGTGTTACTCCACGTCTGAAACAGCCACACGATTTCAGTTACAGGTTGCCTTTTTAATGGCTTCCAGGTCTAAAACAATAATTTTTCAGTGTATCGCGTAAATATTGACCGATTTTAAAAATTTAAAATGGTGTCTTAACCTATTCCTTAAGCCCTATAATCTTACATTAAAAACTTAGCACAATAACTCAGGTATTTAGGTTGGGTACTTAACGTTACGTGAATTCTTGGTGTCTGTTCTTTCTGACATATCCAAAAAAAGATACACCACGAATTGATATACAATAGGCAATGAATCCACAAACTTCAGCGCAGATGCACATTAACGTTCGACCTCCAGCGGGAATCTAAAATTAACGATGATGGAGTACACAGACGGTGCTTGGTGGGAACGTGCGTTAGACGAGAGGCTTGACGAGATGGAGAGCACATTTACGATAAACATTACGCTCTGGTAGGTAAAAAAAGGGAGGAAGATTTATCTGTTCAGCGAAGAGTAATAGGAAGCAGATTTCAGTATACCTAACAGATCGAAACGAAAATTTCTGGTCCGACACGGAGAATGTTTATGGAAAAAGTTCAACGCAATCGTAAAATGCGTTTCAGACAGGTACGTGCCGAGTGAAACTGTGACGGACCAGAAAAACCCACCGTGGTTCAACAACAAAGTTAGGAAACTACTGCGGAAGCAAAGAGATCTTCACTGCAAATTTAAACGCAGCCAAAACCTCTCAGGCAAACAGAAGCTAAACGATGTCAAAGTTAGCGAAAGGAGGGCTATGCGTGAAGCGTTAAGTGAATTAGAAAATAAAATTCTATGTACCGACTTGACAGAAAATCCTAGGAAGTTGTGGTCTTACGTTAAATCAGCAAGTAGATCGAAACGGCATATCCAGACACTCTGGGATGATGATGGCATTGAAACACAGGATGACACGCGTAAAGCTGAGATACTAAACACCTTTTTTCAAAGCTGCTTCACAGTGGAAGACCGCACTGCAGTTCCTTCTCTAAATCCTCGCACAAACGAAAAAATATATGACATCGAAATAAGTGTCCAAGGAATAGAAAATCAACTGAAGTCACTCAACAGAGGGAAGTCCACTGTACCTGACGGGATACCAATTCGATTCTGCACAGAGTACGCGAAAGAACTTGCCCCCCTTCTAACAGCCGTGTACCGCAAGTCTCTAGAGGAACGGAAGGTTCCAAATGATTGAAAAAGAGCGCAGGTAGTCCCAGTCTTCAAGTAGGGTCGTCGAGCAGCTGCGCAAAACTATAGGCCGACATCTTTGACAACGATCTGTTGTAGAATTTTAGAACATGTTTTTTGCTCGAGCATCATGTCATTTCTGGAAACCCAGTGTCTACTCCGGAAACAGCGATCGTGTGAGACCCAACTCGCTTTATTTGTTCATGAGACCCAGAAAATATTAGATACTGGCACCCAGGCAGATGCCATTTTCCTTGACTTCCAGAAGGCGGTCGATACAGTTCCATACTGTCGCTTGATAAACAAAGTAAGAGCCTACGGAATATCAGACCAGCTGTGTGGCTGAATTGAAGAGTTTTTAGCAAATAGAACACATCATGTTGTTCTCTATTGAGCGACGTCTACAGACGTTAAATTAACCTCTGGCGTGCCACAGGGGAGTGTTATGGGACCATTGCTTTTCATAATATATATAAATGATCTAGTAGATAGTGTCGGAAGTTCCATGCGGGTTTTCGCGGATGATGCTGTAGTATACAGAGAAGTTGCTGCGTTAGAAAATTGCAGGAGGATCTGCAGCGGATAGGCACTTGGTGCAGGGAGTGGCAACTGGCCCTTAACATAGACAAATGTAATGTATTGCGAATACATAGAAAGAAAGATCTTTTATTGTATGATTATATGATAGCGGAAGAAACACTGGTAGCAGTTACTTCTGTAAAATATCTGGGAGTATGCGTACGGAACGATTTGTAGTGGAATGATGATATAAAATTAATTGTTGGTAAGGCGGGTGCCAGGTTGAGATTCATTGGGAGAGTCCTTAGAAAATGTAGTCCATCAACAAAGGAGGTGGCTTACAAAACACTCGTTCGACCTATACTTGGGTATTGCTCATCAGTGTGGGATCCGTAGCAGGTCGGATTGACAGAGGAGATAGAGAAGACCCAAAGAAGAGCGGCGCGTTTCGTCACAGGGTTATTTGGTAAGCGTGATAGCGTTACGGAGATGTTTAGCAAACTCAAGTGGCAGACTCTGCAAGAGAGGCGCTCTGTATCACGGTGTAGCTCGCTGTCCAGGTTTCGAGAGGGAACGTTTCTGGATGAGGTATCGAATATATTGCTTCCCCCTACTTATACCTCCCGAGGAGATCACGAATGTAAAATTAGAGAGATTCGAGCGTGCACGGAGGTTTTCCGGCAGTCGTTCTTCCCGCGAACCATACGCGACTGGAACAGGAAAGAGAGGTAATGACAGTGGCACGTAAAGTGCCCTCCGCCACACACCGTTGGGTGGCTTGCGGAGTATATATGTAGATGTAGTAGATGTAGATGTGGCGCAGTAGTTAACGCAGCAGCCTTACTGGTTTGAGTCTCTGTCTGGCACACTGTTTCACTCGTGGTCGACGCTGATTCCGCACAAAATCCCAATGGACCTGACATCAACAGTTCTTTTCCTCCCCGCCTCCCCCCCCCCCCCCCGCCCCCTTCAACTAAATTTATCCAACATTTGTGACCGAGAGCACTTAGCGACATCGAGAAACCTTTACAGATAATATCACACTTTTTGAAACATTTTCTCGCTGACCCCATCCACAAAATACGGAAGGAAAAAAGTTTATCGCCTACTACATTTTAACTGCTCATGCAGCACAACATCTGCGTTAGACTTGACGTTTTAATTTATTGATTCTTTACTACTAACTCTATTCGCAACACATTTGTATACAATATCCACACATGTCACTCCATGTACAGTCGGTGACAGAATTCGTGGGACTCATCGTCTCATCGTTATGATGAACTGCACAGCTTTAATTTTTGTTAATGCAGCGTAACATGAGAGGAGACGTGATCCTACCAACATGGTTGTCTACAGGCATGAAGTCGAAATATTTTCCGAAAACTGTCAGACTCTTTTAGATAAAGTGGGAGACTAGAGTGCTGCTGACTGATTTACCTGTTATTTTCATCTGATGTGACCAATAAACTAACGAGAATTTTAGAACATGTTTTTTGCTCGCTAGTACGTGCTGCACTAATACCAACCAGTTAGAACTTATCATGGTAACGTCATTAAAAGGTCTTTAAAACAGTGTAGCCCGTATAGTCACGAGTTAACAGGATAATAACCACTTTCAGCTTAAAATCGTCTGTGTCTGCGTTCAGTCCACAGTCATACTTAAGTAGTGTTACAGGACTACAATAAATGTATGCGTATCTAGCAGTGCGGGTGGATACATAACAAAACTCAGTTAACAGTTTTTCAATGCCACATTAAGTGAATAAGGCTGACAGAAGATCTACTGAGTTGTTGTTGTTGTCGTCTTAAGTCCTGAGACTGGTTTGATCAGGTCTCCATGCTACTCTATCCTGTGCAAGCTTCTTCATCTCCCAGTACCCACTGCAGCCTACATCCTTCTGAATCTGCTTAGTGTATTCATCTCTTGGTCTCCCTCTTCGATTTTTACCCTCCACGCTGCCCGCCAATACTAAATTGGTGATCCCTCGATGTCTCAGAACATGTCCTACCAACCGATCACTTCTTCTAGTCAAGTTGTGCCACAAGCTCCTCTTCTCCCCAATTCCATTCAATATTTCCTCTTTAGTTATGTGATCAACCCACCTAATCTTCAGCATTCTTCTGTAGCACCACATTCCGAAAGCTTCTATTCTCTTCTTGTCTAAACTATTTATCGTCCATGTTTCACTTCCATACATGGGTACACTCCATACAATTACTTTCTACAGAATCCGGAACCATATAGCAACAAAACGTTTGGGGGAGAAATTGTCTTAGGATTTTTTTACTGATTGTGGATCTGCTTGCTTGTGGCTCTTTCACAGAAGAGATATACACTCCTGGAAATTGAAATAAGAACACCGTGAATTCGTTGTCCCAGGAAGGGGAAACTTTATTGACACATTCCTGGGGTCAGATACATCACATGATCACACTGACAGAACCACAGGCTCATAGACACGGGCAACAGAGCATGCACAATGTCGGCACTAGTACAGTGTATATCCACCTTTCGCAGCAATGCAGGCTACTATTCTCCCATGGAGACGATCGTAGAGATGCTGGATGTAGTCCTGTGGAACGGCTTGCCATGCCATTTCCACCTGGCGTCTCAATTGGACCAGCGTTCGTGCTGGACGTGCAGACCGCGTGAGACGACGCTTCATCCAGTCCCAAACATGCTCAATGGGGGACAGATCCGGAGATCTTGCTGGCCAGGGTTGTTGACTTACACCTTCTAGAGCACGTTGGGTGGCACGGGATAAATGCGGACGTGCATTGTCCTGTTGGAACAGCAAGTTCCCTTGCCGGTCTAGGAATGGTAGTACGATGGGTTCGATGACGGTTTTGATGTACCATGCACTATTCAGTGTCCCCTCGACCATCACCAGAGGTGTACGGCCAGTGTAGGAGATCGCTCCCCACACCATGATGCCGGGTGTTGGCCCTGTGTGCCTCGATCGTATGCAGTCCTGATTGTGGCACTCACCTGCACGGCGCCAAACACCTATACGACCATCATTGGCACCAAGGCAGAAGCGACTCTCATCGCTGAAGACGACACGTCTCCATTCGTCCCTCCATTCACGCCTGTCGCGACACCACTAGAGGCGGGCTGCACGATGTTGGGGCGTGAGCGGAAGACGGCCTAACGATGTGCGGGACCGTACCCAGCTTCATGGAGACGGCTGCGAATGGTCCTCGCCGATACCCCAGGAGCAACAGTGTCCCTAATTTGCTGGGAAGTGGCGGTGCCGTCCCCTACGGCACTGCGTAGGATCCTACGGTCTTGGCGTGCATCCGTGCGTCGCTGCGGTCCGGTCCCAGGTCGACGGGCACGTGCACCTTCCGCCGACCACTGGCGACAACATCGATGTACTGTGGAGACCTCACGCCCCACGTGTTGAGCAATTCGGCGGTACGTCCACCCGGCCTCCCGCATGCCCACTATACGCCCTCGCTCAAAGTCCGTCAACTGAACATACGGTTCACGTCCACGCTGTCGCGGCATGCTACCAGTGTTAAAGACTGCGATGGAGCTCCGTATGCCACGGCAAACTGGCTGACACTGACGGCGGCGGTGCACAAATGCTGCGCAGCTAGCGCCATTCGACGGCCAACACCGCGGTTCCTGGTGTGTCCGCTGTGCCGTGCGTGTGATCGTTGCTTGTACAGCCCTCTCGCAGTGTCCGGAGCAAGTATGGTGGGTCTGACACACCGGTGTCAATGTGTTCTTTTTTCTATTTCTAGGAGTGTAGATCTTGTTTCCAGGGATAGTAGAACCGAAAACTAACGAACGCAATCTGCAGCCAGAAGGACAAACACTTTATCGCTAAGCTAGAACACAAACACTGAAAACAGCGTTTCCTTGCTGCTCCAATGCATGCTAATTTGGAGATTTCCCAATGTAAATGGCAAAATAAGATGTATTTCCTGTTGGAACGAGTTTCAAGGCCGCGAGAACATAAAATGGCTCTGAGCACTATAGGACTTAACTTCTAAGGTCATCAGTCCTCTAGAACTTAGAACTACTTAATCCTAACTAACCTAAGGACATCACAGACATACATGCCCGAGGCAGGATTCGAACCTGCGCCGTAGCGGTCGCGTGGTTCCAGACTGTAGCGCCTAGAAGCGCTCGGCCACCACGGCCGGCGCAAGAACATAACTTTGGTACCTCTATATAAATCAGAATATGTAATTTAAATGACAAGAAAATATCGAGTGAATTTACGAGACAATTCTGAATCACTCCACAAAGTAGATTGGTCACATAGTTGCTAAACGTATTCCGCAGTATTGCCATTTCTCCTTTAAACTGTTGACGGGCAGAATGTATTTGCTCAACCGATGTGTTTCTTGAGATGGCTAGCATGGGCTAAGATTGCCCTCCGACGACGCGGCTCCGCCAACTGCCTCTATACTGATTGTGAGCAGAAATACCTAGTACAATCCCATTAGTTTTACTGGAACATCTGTAACCATGGTTTGATTCTAAAGCACAGTTACGAATAATATGCAGATGCACCGACTGCAACTCGTTTATGATATATGAGGACCAGGGAAAAGTATTTTTCTTTTTCTGTCTTAAGCGAAGAGCAAAGCAGAAACTCGTTCACCGGAAGCGATTCACTTCCTTAACATCACCAGGCGATATTTATATTATGAATAAATAGCTTCGATTTCAATACTAAATGCGTGAGAATAGATCTTAAGAATGCTTCCAATGACACCACCTTTAATGCGTAATAGCACAAACGGAAATACAACGTAGCAATGTTTGTGGACGTTGGCGGTTTGTAATGAAATTTCATAATTTGAGTTTAAAACATAGTTTTAGATTACAAAATAAAACTGTGCAAGATAATATTTCGCAATGACATAAAAATAGTACTAAATATACGAGAAGGATATTGCATCATTGCGGCACAAATTGGACTCCAGATTCTGATAACATGAGAAGTACATATATTGATAATATGAAACAAGGAACCAAAAATGCCGACAGTAATATGTCAAATGTGTCACTGTTAAAAATGTCATTCACGATATGAAAACCAAAGAGACGAATTATGATGTCTACTCGTAATGGTTACAATATAAATGCCTTTATGTGTTGCCAATAAAAGTGAAAAGCTCCTGATGTAAGAGCTTTTTATTTTGCAGACAGCGGAAGACGTGAGTGACCAAAGTAACAACTAAAGGTTACTCTATGTGAGAATGGGACGTAACGTCCATGCAGCACCGCGCCGCTGACACATTTTACTTGTCTCTGTAGGTCCATCTTTTCATAGATGGTTGCGGCACTCGGCTGTTCGATACAGGATGTCGATTTAAAAACCCTTCAACCGTTCAGTTACCAAACTTATTTTATTTGGCT
This sequence comes from Schistocerca gregaria, assembly GCF_023897955.1. Classification (NCBI taxonomy): domain Eukaryota; kingdom Metazoa; phylum Arthropoda; class Insecta; order Orthoptera; family Acrididae; genus Schistocerca; species Schistocerca gregaria. Next base: position 680,125,550 of record NC_064921.1, read on the forward strand.
TCCTGCACGGCGGTAAGGGATCTGAAGATGCGTAGCAAATCGCCGAAATTGGCAGCCAAATAAAATAAGTTTGGAAACTGGATCGCTGAAAGGTTTTTAATTTGACATCCTCCGTTTTACCTGCAGTTTATTTCCAGTTGTTTCACACTGACGACCATTCTGGGCTATCGCCACATTCACATGAAAATTATCGAGGTGTAATTGTTAAAACAGACTGTAAATATTACGGCACTTGCGGCCGCATCTGGGAGACTAGGCTAATGACTTAATAACACTTTTAAGATTGTCCCTGTGCACGTCAACGTGTCTCTGATAAAACTGCTCATTGGCTCTCGTTAACTAAAAAGTTGTGAGTCAGGTAAATAGGGTAAACCCACAAGGACCAATAAACGTGGAGACGAGACACCTTGCTCTTTACATCACCATGGAATAACCTGACAAAGACAACTTTGTAATGGCAACGAATTTATTTGAAACGAAAAGTGTGAAATAAACATTTCGAGATCAAACCTAAATTATTTCTTTCTTAAGTATTTCCATGTTGAAATCGTCGCTACACAGCTCACAAACGACAAATGCCTGTAATTAAAGACCACTTCGAGGTCACGTTGGGGCATGTCCACCACTGGATACTCTCGTCACCTCAGTCCCGGTTTGTTGACTTAACTGTGGCACTGAATGACTTGTTAACTATGTTCGCTATGATCTGCTCTTTATGCTACATTTGCATACTTTTGTGATAGTCCTGTAATGCTACTTCAGCATACTGTGGGCTGATTGTAGTCACAGACAGTTATGAAGACGAAAGTACATGTTGTCCTAGTAATTCGTGACAATATAGGATACACTGTTTCATTAAAAATGACATTTTTAGTAACGTTATCATGATATATCGTAACTGATTTGTACTAGTACAGTACAAACGAAATAGCGTTTTCTCGGTTGATTATTGAACACAGCAGATAAAAGTGAGAGATAAATTAATCAGCAGCATTATACGCTCCCATACTATCTACAAAAGACTGACAACGTTTGAATGATTTTTCGACTTCACGCCTGTAGACAATATGTTGGTAACAACTAGTCCCTTTGGATGTTACACCGTGTTAACAAACACTAAAGATGTGCAGTTGCAGATAACGATAAGTCTCGCTAATTCTGTCATCGACTGTACCTGCATAAATATATCATCGTACGTCACATAGTTCGGGTGTATGACGCCGGAGTTCTCTTCTTTAAAGATTGGGTAGTTGGTTGTGAGGTTACTAGTATTTACGATGCGGATTTTTTCTCGCTCTGGATTTTTGGGTTTCCTGGTGTATGATGTATTTCAAATCTGTATGGGTATTCAGTCGGATGTCCAACTTGGTCCGCAAAAGTTGAACAAGTTAACACATAGACGCTCACACTATTTCGGCAGCTGACTTACTGCCATCTTCAGATACGTTCTGGACAACGTCACCCGGCTGAATACCCGAGGGTATTTCAAAATCAGCATAGCTGTCGATATATGCAGGAAAACCATATATTCTCTGTTCTTTAAATATCTTAGACGACAGGATGAGGAAACCTACTATTAGAACATTTGTAGGTTTAGAGAGAGCTTTTAATAATGTTGAGTGGAATGTAGTCTTTGAAATTCTGAACGTAGCAGGGAGAAAATACTGGAAGTGAAAAGTTTTGTACCGGTACAGACAAGACTTATAAATAGAAGGAAACGAGAGAAAACCATTAGGGTTATAGCCTACATTTGATGTAATTCAATTTTTGCGTTGAGCAAACAGTTAAAGAATCCTCAGAGAAATTCTGAAAGGGAGCTAAATTTCGTGGAGTAGGATAAAACAGAGGTTTTCCGATGACATTGTAATAGTGAACAACTTGGATGAGCAGTTGAACGCGGTGGCTACTGTCTTGAAAAGAGTTATAAGATGACAGTAAAGCAAGCGAAATCCAAACGTAGTCGAATTAAATCAGACGATGCTGAGGAAGACACTAAAAACAGATGAGTTTAGTTGTTTCGGGAGCAAATATGTAACGTCTACCGAAGTAGAGTAGCAACACGAAGAAATGCATTACTGAAAAATATAATTTTTGTAACGTCGAATATACGTTTAGACGTTAGGAAATATTTGTTGAAGAAATTTTTCTACAATTGAATCTTGCACGGAACAGTGCTGATAAGTACAGAACAGTTCTGATAAGAACAGAATCTCTAAAATGTGATGCTAAAAAGCCGTCCGGTGTGGCCGAGCGGTTCTGGGAGCTACAGTCTGGAACCGCGCGACCGCTACGGTCGCAGTTTCGAATCCTGCCTCGGGCATGGATGTGTGTCGCGTCCTTAGGTTATTTGGGTTTAAGTAATTCTAAGTTCTAGGGGGCTGATGACCTCAGAAGTACCATAGTGCTTTAAAACAGAATGCAAAGATTAGTTGAGAAAATCGAATAACTCACGAGGAGGAGTTGACTCATACTGGGGCAAAATAAGTTTACGGCATAACGTATGTTGTTATGAGTTTCGTAGTCTTGTTTATATTCAGCGTTTTTCACTTAAGAGCCTATAGTTTAAGTTCACTGTTATATACAATTGCTTGGCCTGACATTTCAGAATAGCGTAATTCAATTTACATTCCATAAATTGAGAAACAAGTTTTAAAACGAAGAGAACTTATAAGGCGAAATTATGTAAGTTGTACAACACATGCCGAAACATAAATGAGTAATGGGAAATAATCAATGTACTGACAAAGAATTTACGTTGAAACATAAAACATCTGTAAAGTGTCTCAAACGGTTGTTTCAGTACTCCAACAATGTCAGGAGACTGTAATCGCCACTCTGTACGTTGATTTGCTTCCTGTTAGTCAGTCGGTTAGTTAGTTTGTTAGATGTCCCATAGGCCATTCGAACTATTCTTTTTTCCAAATGAGGGCAACGATTTTGTCTGCAGAGTACGTATACGATTATTGTTAGGCCCCTTATGCAATCAGGATTACAAAAATGTACGGTACATCTCTGATCAAACAACTGAGCGGTTCTTATCATATCTGTTTAGTCATTAAGCGAACATATATTGTTAAGGAAAGTCATTAATGTCATAGCTTCGGCTTCGAACGTTCGTGTCGTAATCTGTAAACACATTTAAACAATTGGGCATCCTAAGGATGTACGCTGCTATAAACGAAATATGGACAGGAGAACATTCATTTCATTGTAGAACGAACAGAAAAACGCAGCCCATTAGAACTGTTAAGCCTTGGAGTGTGCGGGTGAGCGTTATCTTGCTCAAATGTAAGCCCTGGTTGACTTGTCGTTGAGGGCAACAAAGCGACGTACCGGAAGGCTGTAAGGTTACCGCGGATGACACCCGAAAGGGTCCTGCTTTGAAAATAAACTTTATTTCAGTGTAGATCGTTGAAATACATGGCTTTCATATTCAAAATTCATTTCGATTTTAGGAGCATCTAACGAGTGCAGAAATCTGTTTTGTGTCTTCGCTTCTCATCGTGGCTCAGTTCGAAGCGGGACTCATTACTGACGATAATTTTACTGACGTCAGTGAGATTACAGGCAGAAGACATTTCTGGAGACGCCTTGGGTAGGGGTGGGATACAAATCTGACTGTCGCCGGCCATACGGCCCGACATCCAGTATTGATGATCTGGAGAACATCGCGTATACAAAAAAGCATTATTGTCGTATATCCGAAGAAGGTATTAGCGCACAAATGTGAGCATCGTCGTCAGCGTTATATTCTGATATGTGTTACTTGGGGAGCACGTTGTCCTATTTCCTTGAATGTGTCGTTACTATTGTTTTTAATTTCCACAATCATCTTGCAGAGAGTCACAAAATATTTCTCGTCCGTAGCTATGGATTTGCACTTTCACAGTGTGTCACAATACACCTACAGAACAGAACTCATTTATATCTGTCGCATAAGTTTGAATCTCATAACCACTGCTTCCGTGTGCAAGGATTAGCACATGGCGCGTTATTTTTTCTATAACGCACTATGAACTCACCGTATTACAATCTCTTTGCTTCTCTGACGGTGGTTTTTTCTTCGGCAATGGGTGGTTAAACTGCCAATTTATTGGATGGTATCATAGATTGTCAGTACTTAAAGCTGAGTGAAAAATTCGGAAGATGGGAAGAAACAGCTTATTACAATAACTATTGTTATAAAATCACTGGTACACACACGCACTCGGAGTTTAGTTTCTCCTCCAGTTTTAATAGTCTTGCAAGAAACTGTTCACCTGACGGTTTTTACTGCAAGATATTTTGCATGTAGTGCCGGCGTAACAAATTAAGTTACATTCCTAATTAAACTGGAAATAAGGGGCCTCGTGGTATTCCGGCAATAGCGTAATTTTGCATCAAAATGAACTCGGAAAAGTCAAACTTTCCAGAAGCTGTTACAGCTAAACGATGACCTATAGACGTGCTCCATCCTTTGGAAGTTTTCGTTCTGCAAGCTTCACCCTCCTCTGTTCCTTCCATTATCGAATCAATTAGTTCCGGCTGGCTTTGGAAAGTCTGTTACCGGCCTTCCTGTCCTTCTGGCGAGATTTTAAGAAGAAACTTCCTTCTCGCCCTTCGTATCTAAAACTTTTTCATTTCGTTTTATCGATAAGTATGCTTTTTATGAGTTTGCAGAGAAGAAGATGATGAGTACATCACACTGTTCTCGTTTGACATTTATTGTTGTTCACCAACACATTGGGGCTGTGGTGATGCAAATACGTTAAGCACTGATGGTATAGAGAATAGATTATAACATCACAAAACGATTCCTGAGGTACTGCGGTTAAAAAGTATCGGAAAAGACAGCAAGTCCATTAATAGCATAGCGTGACATTTGAAAATTCATTTCTTCACAGAATAATGTAGGTAAAGAGGTAAAAATGAACACGCATGACCAAATGACATGGGGTGCACAAAACGACGAACAGTTGGCGCTTCACGTGCTAGAAAAGCAATAATTAATATAACAACTGATTTTTAGCAAATGCGATGTTCTTTATAGCGAATGCACAACATATCAGCCGTCATTCAACAGTACCTGTAGTGGAGGAGTAATGTTGTGGACAACACTATGCAGTATATCACTAGGTGTGATGGCCGGCCGCTGCGGTTCTAGGCGCTTCAGTCCGGAACCACGCGACTGCTACGGTCGCAGGTTATCTAGCCTCGGGCAAGGGTGTGTGGGATGTCCTTAGGTTAGTTAGGTTTAAGTAGTTCTAAGTTCTAGGGAACTGATGACCTCAGATGTCAAGTCCCATAGTGCTCAGAGCCATTTCAACCATTTGAAGTAGGTGTGATGAGAAATTGACGTCGGATGTTGTCTTTTAGCATACCTAATGAGTTCGGGCGATCGCGGTAGATTTGCGACTTCAGGTAACTCCACAGCTACTGATCACTCGGATTGAGTTCTGCAGGCCTGGGAGGCCAAGCATGACGGAAGTGGCCGCTCGGCACGTGATCATCACCAAACGATGTGCGCAAGAGATCTTTCACACGTGTAACATCATTAGGTGGAGCACCATTTTGAATAAAATTTGTACCTTCCAGCAGGTGTTTATCAGCCATCCTAGGGACGATGCCAACATATCAGCGTACCTCACATCCCGACACGCTGACAGTTTGAAAAGCAGCATCCTGCGTTTCCTCGAAGAAACAGGATCCGATCACAATTGAAGCGGTAAATCCACACCACACCGTGACTTTTTTTGTGAAGCAGTGAGGTTTCAAAGACAGTTGTAGGATTGTCGGTGGCTCAAATTCTGTAACTGTGGATGTTCTCATGCGGCATCACAGCGCTCTCTGTTGACTGCTATTTGAACTCGTTTTTGATTTCAATCAACTCCATGTCATTTATGCATTGTGTTTCAAGTTTTACGTCTCTATCTACCTTATTCCGTGAATTAGTGCATTTTCAAACGCACTAACACCACGTTACGATTCCTCTTTCACCACATACTAAAAATTCCACCGTCACTTTCAGTGCATTTTGCAGTTGTTGTACTCAGATTAAGTGTTTATGATAGGAACAGACGTGTACCATTTCCGATAACGTAGAGAAGAGCATTTAAAACACCATCAAGTGTTTCCTCTGTAAACAGAGATCGGTCGACTTTCGAAGAATACAGCAACATCGACGCGACGCGTTCCAAAGTCCATCTTATAGTTATTGTGGTCCTGTAGCACTGATGGTGGTGAATACTTATGGACTGTAAGGGTGAGTTTCCGAACTTTTTACCCCCAGAAACAGTCTCCTACTGCTTGGAAACATATTCACAGTGCTATTGTATCTCACCAAGAAATTTTTTGTCATCTTCCAGACCATGCTGATGAAAGAAGATCAGGCTGTTGTAGAACTTCATCCTTTCCAGACAAGTCCCAAATACCTGATGGTAGGGCAAGAGAGTTTCCGCAGCTACGGAACCATCGGAGGTGGCAGCAACACCAATTTCTATTTATATATGAGAACAATATAGAGACCAACAAAGAACGCCTATCATCCCACCTGCCATCGTCAAGTACCCTATCAAATTACGTAAACAGCTTCCTCCACTAATATGTAAGATTTCGTGTAAACAGCTTCCTCCGCTGCCATGTAAGATTTCAAGTCCTGCTCATTCATCAGCCCTGCGGATGGACACTTACAGCAGTGGGATCCTTACCAAGTAGCATTGACGGAGGACATCGAAAACGTGCAGAGAAGGGCAGCTCGTTTCGTGTTATCACGCAATACTGGTGAGAGTGTCTGATATGATATGTGAGTTGGGGTCGCAGTCACTGAAACAAAGGCGGTGTTCTTTGCGGTGAGGTTTACGAAATTTCAGTCACCAACTTTCTCTTCCAAATGCGAAAATATTTTGTTGACACCCACCTACATATGGAGAAATGTTCATCATAATAAAATAAGAGCCGGCCGGGGTGGCCGAGCTGTTCTAAGCACTACATTATGGAACCGCGCGACCGTTACGGTAGCAGGTTCGAATCCAGCCTCGGGCATGGATGTGTGTGATGTCCTTAGGTTAGTTAAGTTTAAGTAGTTCTAAGTTCTAGGGGACTGATGACCTAGAAGTTAAGTCCCATAGTACTTAAAGCCATTTGAACCATTTTTTTAATAAAATAAGAGAAATCAGGGCCCGAACGGAAAATTTTAGGTGTTCCTTTTTCCCATGCGCCATTCGAGAGTGAAATGGTAGAGAAGTAGTATCAAAATGGTTCGATCAACCCTCTGCTAAACACTTAATAGTGAATTGCACAGTAACCATGTAGGTGTAGAAGTAGGGTGGCCGAAACGTCGGACAATCTTAAATGTATTGAAAATGTGGTCAACAGTCCAGAATAATTTTGTTGGCAGTGACAATTGCCGCGGAAATCTACGCTTACATACATTTTTGTCTCTCTGCGAAGGTATGAAATGTGTCTGTGTATTTTTGCTGGGTATTTTAAGTTATCCTACGTCCCTGCGTAAATCGAGTGAGTCTGCATTGCGTGAGCTCACTTTATGGTGTAGTACCTGTCAGAAGCAGGATAACGGCACAACATTGACTGTAGCCAGAGACTCCTTGAGTTACTGTTATATTACTTGTTGTATAGACGAAAATTAATTAAGTTTGTGTAAATCCATCTTCTGCAAATGGAATGGGACTGCCAATGGTAGAAAATTTGAAGAAAATAGACACCAACAGAAGTAATTATTTAAATTAGCGTAAGGAGTACCTTGTGTGAAGCGTTCAATGACACAGAGAAGGCCGAAATAAGAAACATCTTTTTCCAGAACTGATCAATGAATAAGATCTCACTTCAGATCCTCCTCGAGACCGTCGCATGATTGTCAGAATGGCAGATACTGAAGGAAGTGGCTATGGGATAGAAAACATCCAAAACCGCTTTACAAAAGAATGGCCACTGCATCTGATGGTATTCCAGAGCAGTTATAAGTAGAGTCTTTCTTTCATTCACTGGTGCCTTATCCCACTTTGCGCAGGGTCGGCATTGTTAAGAACGGTTTTGGCAAGGTTAATGGTTAAGAGCTGGCCGGATGCCATTCCTGCCGCCACCCGTATGCCCCGGGATGGAATTAGTGTACCCCAGCTGTGTGCATCTAGTGTAATCCATGGAATAGTGCGAACGAGTTCAGATGTCTGCGAGTCGTATAACTGAGGCGCAATGAGGGGACCAGTTCGGTATTCACCTAGCGGGATGTCGAAAAACGCCTAAAAACCAAATCCAGACTGGCCGGCACGCGGGCCAACGCCAGTAATCCGCGGGGCAGTTTCGATCTGGGGCGGGCGCGCCTACACGAGTCTAGGAAGCAGCGCGTTACCGCTCTCGGCTAACCTGGCGGGTTATAGTTCTAACTAGAGTATGCGAAAGAACTTGGTCCGCATCTAGCAGCAGTGTATCGTATGTCGCTAGAGAGAGAAGCATTCCTGCTGATTGGAAAAAAGTAGTTCATTTCCGTTTTCAGAAAGGGTCATCAAAAAGCCACACCAACCAATAATGTCTCTGACGTCAGTTGGTCCGCCTCCATACTTTGGTGGTCAACATGGCAGACTGGCATGCGAGGGGAAATGGGTCAGCTCTCGGTACGGGCATGGATTTTTCTCTGGTTTGATGACGGGACCGGAGTACACTCAGGTCTGTGACGCCAATTCAGGAGCTACTTGGATGACATGTAGGGCTCCCAGTTCTGTGAAGCCGACAACGACCGAGAGAATGGTGTTCAAATGGTTCCAATGACTCTGAGCACTATGCGACTTCTCTACTAAGGTCATCAGTCACCGAGAACTTAGAACTAATTAAACCTAACTATCCTAACGTCATCACAACATCCATGCCCGAGGCAGGATTCGAACCTGCGACCATAGCGGTCGCTCGGTTCCACACTGTAGCGCCTAGAACCGCACGGCCACGTCGGTCGGCGGGAGTGGTATGCTGGACCCACGTCTATCCATCCTGATTGACCCATCTGCACGAAACTGGCTGAGCGTTTGGCTGGTATCTTGCAGAAGTTTGGAGCATGATTTATGCTCGCTTATTATGAAATTTCTGGTAGCTGAAAATTTCATGTTTTGGTATCAAAAAGGGCTCACATAATGACGATCGTGTGAAAACCACTGAATCAAAGAGTTTCAGCGGACAGAAACCTTCAAACGTAATGTAAGTTCGGATATACCGCTTTGGGCTGTTATACTACACTCATGCTCGTAAATTAAGGATAATTGCAGAATGTGGTGCCACACAACGTGGCACTACATAAAACTGTCGCTAATAGCATAGGCACATAGGGAACACACACGACTCAGATCTGTAAGTCCATGGTATTGGTGATAAGTTGAGAAAACCGTCCCGAAACACATGTGCTACATAACGCCACTGTTTCCTGCGCATGTACCTTGACATCACTATGGGATATGATCACGATGCACACATACGCAGGCTGCACAACGGGTTGGAATACTCTGGATCAGGTGGTCGAGCAGCTGCTGGGGCATGGCCTCCCATTCTTGCACCAGTGCCTATCGGAGCTCCTGAAGTGTCGTAGGGGTTTGAAGTCGTGAAGCGATACGTCGACCGAGAGTATCCCAAACCTGCTCGATGGGCTTAGCTCTGGAGAACAGGCAGGCCACTCGATTCAGCTGATATCTTCTGTTTAAAGCTACTCGTCCGCGATGGCAGCTCGGTGGGGCCGTGGGTTATCATCCATCAGGAGGTAGGTGGGACCCACTGCACCCCTGAAAAGGCGGACTTATTGGTGCAAAATGACGTCCCGATACAGCTCACCTGTTACAGTTCCTCTGTCAAAGACATGCATAATCCCACCCCACATCATCAAATCGCAGCCTCCATGGAGGTCCCTTTCAAGGTGTTGGTATCTGGTTCCTGGTTCACGCCAGATGAGAACCCGGCGAGAACCACTGTTCAGACTATACGTGGACTCGTCCGTGAACATAACCTGGGACCACTGTTCCAATGGCCATGAACCGTGTTCTTGACACCAGGCTTTACGGGATCTCCTATGACCAGTGGTCAGTGTAATGCATTTTACAGATCTCTGGGCGAATAACCATATTTGTTCAGTCCGAAGTAGACTGTGTGTCTAGAGACAGCTGTTCCAATGGCTGCGGTAAGGTCCTGTGCAAGGCTACCTGCAGTATTCCGTGGCCATCTGAGGGCACTGATGGTGAGATATCGGTCTTCTTGTGGTGTTGTACACTGTGGACGTCCCGTATTGTAGCGCATGGACAAGTTTCCCGTCCGCTGGAATCGTTGCCATAATCTTGAGATCACACTTGTGGCACATGGAGGGTCCGTGCTACGACCTGCTGTGTTTGACCAGCCTCCAGCCGCCTAAGTATTCTACCCTTCATAATGTCATCAATATGTGTTCTTTGAGCCATTTGCAACACAAAATCACCATCAGCAAGTCTGAAAACGTCTGCACACTTACTCGCTGCACTGTTCCCCCGCTCGACCGCTACGGTCGCACATTCGAATCCTGCCTGCTTCGGTCATGAATGTGTGTGATGTCCTTAGGTTAGTTAGGTTTAAGTAGTTCTAAGTTCTAGGGGACTGATGACCTCAGAAGTTAAGTCCCATAGTGCTCAGAGCCATTTGAACCATTTTGCACCGTACTATGACATGCACCAACACACCTCTGGGTATGTGGACTGCTGCCAGCGCCACCGTGCGACGGCAGCAGGTCTAATGCACTGCATGGTCATACCTCGAGGTGATTGAAACCAGCAAACCGCCCACCAGAGCGTTGTTTCACCATGTATCTGCATTATCCTTAATTTATGAGCATGTAGTATATCTTTTCATAATGTATGTAAATGACCTACTGCAGGGCTTAACATCCCGCAGATTTTGGGAATGAGCACCTTTGCCTGCACAGGTTCTTGTTCGGTAGCAGACCACGTGCGGCGTGTTGGCGAATGAGGGAAATTTGCGTGCACCGCGTGGTTGCGGCAACACGTAAGTTTTGACCAGCGCCATCTGATAGCTGCAATAGCGAATTTACAGTGTCTTCTCAAAAATGGCTCTGAGCACTATGGGACTTAACACCTGAGGTCATCAGTCACCTAGAACGTAGAACTACTTAAACCTAAGTAACCTAAGGACATCACACACATCCATGCCCGACGCAGGATTCGAACATGGGACCGTAGCGGTCGCACGGTTCCAGACAGATGCGCCTAGAACCGCTCGGTCACACTGGCCGGCAGTGTATTCTCATTCCAATACACAGTAGGATGAATGTTATCGTTTTACACAAAAATGGCTTCATAGAAAGTTTATTAATATGGCATTGAATACTGAGACAGTCCGCTATCGATACGCAAAGATCTGCGGCTGCAGTCAAGACTTTGTGGTACCTCGGTGCCTCGCTAAGAGGCGGTCGAGTCGCGTGAGTCGGAAGGAAGGATCACAAGCCTTGGGCCGTGCTATCCCTAGTGTATGGTTGGGGATTATAAGCCGTTAATAGAGGCGTTATTTGTGTGCGACCTGGCAGATAAGACGGAGCTTCAAGGCAGCACCTCTTCTAGCTGCGAACTGTGGATACTTCCCGATAAACGGCAGTTGGATTTTTATAGCCAAGAACAAGCAGCACTTCAGTACAGGAAATGGTGAGCAATATGTCCGCATGTAAACAGTTTTAGCTTGCGTTGGGACAAATGGTCCACTTATTTGCCTGATGTTGAAATGTGTGACTTTGCCTTCAAGTTTTGTATATTCAATGGGCACAAGGGGCCCACATGTTTAGGAATTTTGGCTATGTTTTATGAACAGCAAAGAAACCACTTCGTGGTTCATTACGTGATTTGTCTAGTGTAATTTTTAATTGTCTATTTGCTGGCTCACTTATTCTAGTAGCGTTACTTTTTCTGTAACCGCCACTCAGGTGCGATGACAACTCATTTGTCTTGCCATGACTGTGTTTTGAAGTGTCTTACCGAAAGATTCTTGCTCAGCAGTAAATTGTGATTGGTTTGAAAGAGCTGATTATCGTGAGCTGAGAGTAAGAGGTAATATGTTTTGGATTTAGTTTGATCTTTATACTTTAATATCTGTTTTAAAGAAATCTCTCTCAGGAGTCTCATTTTTAAAGACTTCTAATAATCTTATACAAGTCACTGCACTTTTGCCGGCGCTTCTTTTAATAAAGATTAAATGGTTCATTTACTGATAGCTAAATTTTATTAACTGTAGTTCCTTTTAATTACGGGAAGGTTGGCCGAGTAAATTTTGGTCTCATTAAAGCATTTTTCTGTTAGTGTTAGTATGTGTCAGATCTCTCCTGAGCCTTGTATTTGTCAATGTATTTATAAAAGCAGCTCTCACAAAGGCGGAGACGCCATTTGATTGTGAAGGCAATGCCGTCCATTTCATGTGTAACGGAAATGTCATTTAAATTTGTTGTAAATTGCGCACACTGTGATATGGAACATTTGTGTATTGTATCTTTCAGATTTATTTGTAATTTTTCGTGAAATGAATGTGTGGAATTCATTTGTGTTTTCTCTCGGATTGCGTCCACGACCCTTTAATGTCATAACAGTGCGTAGTTGAAAATTTAGTTCAATTAAATTAAACCTAAAGCTCATTTTCTTAATTTAAATTGCACACATTTATTTAACAATAAATTACTAATTAATCTGTAAGTTACAAGAAACAAATACACCATATCATAGTGAACATAGTTTACAAACACATATAAAATCATTAGCACCAACAGATGTAGTGGTCAGTAATGCCACAATTCAAAAACAAAATTCTGCTTTAAAAGAATCAAAATTTACTCGGCCAACGTTGCGATAGTAAAAAAAAAACTAAAATTATTAAAACTTAGAATCAGTAAATAATACATATAATCATTACTAAAAAAATCATGGGCACAAGTTTCATGACTTTTAAAAGAAAGTTAAAATTCTTTTAATAGGAAGACCCAGGATAGATTTCCGTAAAAATGGTTTTAAAATACCGAGGTTAAACATGTTAAACCTATTAGCTCTGACTGATGACGTCAGAAGTTAAGTCCCATAGTGCTCAGAGCCATTTATTAGCTCTTATTCTTGGATCAAAATAATCTGCTGATCCAAACCAATCAGCATTTACATCTAGCTAGAATCGTTCGGTAAGACTTACTTCAAAGAACTGTCATGAACAAACAATTTAATTCGCACAGAGGTTGCAGAAAAGTTAGCGCCTGTAGATTAAATGAGCTCGCAAATGAACAATTTAAAATGACACTAAACAAACCACATGATGAATCACGAAGCAGATTTTTTTCCATTCATAAGAGACAATATTACTAAGCGTGTGAGTGTCTTGTGCCCATTGAATACAAAACCTGAATGCAAAACGATTCACCACAGCATCAGGCAATTAAGTGAGCCCCTAGTCCCAACACAAACCAAAACTGTTTACGTACAGACATAACCTTAACCGTTTCAAGAACTGAAGTGTTGCTTGTTCTCCGCCACAAAAATCCGTCAGTCATGCATCAGAAGCATCCACGCTCGCAACTAGTAGAGACAGTGCATGGCTTCTCCGTCTGATCTAGCCACCTCAATTGCACGCAAATAACACCTCTGTTAATGTACTGTATTCGCCAACCGTACACTGGGGCTACGACAGTCGGTCCCCAGCGAGGCGCATTGTGTCGACCATGAATCGCAACTACTTGTCAGTCAGCTAGAGCGACGTAGCACAACCCACACTAGCTCTTTCCTCGAAAATAGACAACAACTGAGTAGCTGGAGAAAGCTCAGCCAGACAAAGCCCTCGTGTTCAAGACACTGGCAGACGGGACAAGCAGAGTCCTCATTCAGCTGGACCACCTGCGATCCTTTATCCCGATTGATGCGGGAAGCTGGCGTAGTGAAGCGTCAAGCATGGCCGCAATTGATAGTGGACCAGTTCATCCTCCCCCATATAAACTTGGGTAATGTTTCGGATGACCTTACGCGGTCTATAAATCGTACCAACATCTTCTCTGAAACGGCTTGTAAGGTTCTTCATGTACACCATGTCTCTGAAGCCAAGAGAAATTCCACTGTGTCCTTGGTTGTAATGCTTTGCCTGATTCGATGCTGCGAGACAGGTATACAAGCTGTCGATCGCTTTAATCATAAATATATGTCTGAGTGAAGATACTCCTGTATCACAACAATCAAATAAAAACAGTGAATACTAGAGGGATTACGAATGTAAACAGTGGCGTATTTATGTTTACAAAATAATGACAAGTTTTATTAAGCCCTTAGTAACTACAACTAGCTGATAAACCTCTCAGAAAAATGAAAAAAACAAATAATTCAAGGAATAGTGTTTTGATAGGCAAAGCATGCTTTGGAGTGGAAGCTATACAAATGCTCCCCTGAATTAACCCCTTTTACAACCCAATCTGACTTTTGTTGCAAAATAATGCAACAGACGCGCCCAAACACGCCCAGCTGCCAAACCGACCAAAAGTCTCTGCTCGGCCTCCCCACAAACATGACCTCAACACAGTCGCATTCGCACCTAACACTGGAGAAACTGATATCTCCTATGGGCCTTAGATTACGCTCCAAGGCCGCGCGCGCGTGCGGTCGGCGGGGTTGGGGGTTCCAGAGTCTCCAGTCAAGCTCAGCTTCCGAGCGCTCGTGACAGCCGACCAGAAAGGGCACTCACTTCTGACACTTGTCAAAGCTGCATTGTTCTTCTCATGTATACCGCCGGCGTCTCAGGTCCGGATCTGCCTTCACATCTGTTGTCAGAATACCTCACAGCTCGTTGACACACACGATTAACGCTACCGGGAAAACATTTGCTATCCACATGCAACCAAGATGCTGACGCAAAACCAATTACTCTGATCTGTGCTGCAGCCAACAAGTGATGATCGTACTGCTTGAAATAAAGTCTTCAGTCCCTTCCCTCCTACAAAATCTAAAGACGTGACCTACGTTACTATAAGTGCGGTTTATTATTTGACGCCCTTATGATAGGCTACCAGTGAAAAAAGATAAGTGACGGAGAACGTTCGTATGTGTGATCAATTATGGTGTTGGGATTTGAACTTGTGATACATTTTTGTTAAGGGTGTGAAAAAAATGGCTTTCTCCCCGAGAAAATCGGCCATCTTAAATAAATAAGAAATGATAATAATAAATAGAAGTACAGTTTTCGAGACATTATCGTGTTGGAATTTGAATTTGGAGCAATTTTCTAGTGGAGTTGGGCCTATAATAAATAATAATAATAAATGATAATGAGTGATAGTAAATGATAATGAATGATAATAAATGACAATGAATGACAATGAATGTTAATAAATGATAATGAATAATAATGGATAATAGTAATAAACAAAAGTAAGGTTTTGCAGCCATTTTTGTGTTGGAATTTGAATTTGGAGGGAATTTTCTAGTGGAGGCAGATCAATAATAATGAATAATAATAAATGATAATAAATAATAATAAACCATAATAAATACTAATAAATATAATGAATGTTAATAAATGATAATGAATAATAGTAATAAACAAAAGTAAGGTTTTGCAGCCATTTTTGTGTTGGAATTTGAATTTGGAGGGGATTTTCTAGTGGAGGCAGATCAATAATAATGAATAATAATAAATGATAATAAATAATAATAAACCATAATAAATACTAATAAATATAATGAATGTTAATAAATGATAATGAATAATAGTAATAAACAAAAGTAAGGTTTTGCAGCCATTTTTGTGTTGGAATTTGAATTTGGAGGGGATTTTCTAGTGGAGGCAGATCAATAATAATGAATAATAATAAATGATAATAAATAATAATAAATGATAATAAATACTAATAAATGATAATGAATGTTAATAAATGATAAATAATAATAAAAGGCAAGTACAGTTTTGCATTCATTATCCTGTTGGGATTCAAACTTCCCTCCATTTTTTCTTCAGGAGGCTTAGGTTAGTGACATAGCTTTCTTGGATGACGTCATCACAGCCATCTTGAATAAATTTGGCAACAATGCAGCTTGAGCTGGCATGCCCCTTGTTCCCCTACTGACACGCAGTTCCACTGTTGGTTCAAATGGAAACCACCACAGATACAGACCACAAGGCTTACCCTGCCCTGAAGTTCTCCCCTGGGAGGACCAGAAGACAAAGAGCAAACGAAGAAACACCATAACTTTTCACCAAGCCTTGGCACAGGAGCCAAATTAGAAAATCTTAAACTGCTCCAACATTACACAAGCCACTCGCCACTCGAACTGTATTCCCTACCCATTGAATCTCCCCTGTTGACTGTTCTGTTGGCCTGATAGCCAATTCACACACAGCACCGGGTTTCCTGTGCTGGGGGAGCAAGCCTCTACTTTGCTTAACCTGCAAGGAGCCAGTCAGACATTACAAATCTCTCTTGTTTGTAAAAAGAAGATTGTAGCTTAGGGAGGCGTCGTTTCACGGTAAGCATGGCCTTGTTTTGGCAAGAAACATTTACCTAGATGGCATCACAGTCCCTCATTAATTAAATGACGGAGTGACACCTGTCCCACGTAAAATGTTTTGCGAATCGGCGCCCTTCTTCCGCCCCTAAGTAGAAGGACGAGAGGGCTGCGGCGGGAGGACCTCTGCGGGTAAAAACCACTCAACACTGTTTCCACAGAAACATTTGCATGGACAGATTGCTGTGTCATTATTTATGGCCCCCAATTAATCTCGTTCCCGGTTCTCAGTCGCCTCCATTACAGCTCTCCAGGTACAAGCTCTCTACAGGTTAACATGCAGTCACAAGAACATTCTGCCAATCGCTTCTTCATGTAGAAAAAGTCATAAACCACACATATCAAGCGTAATACCAGGGAAAACTGAGATCGTGTCCCAAAATACGAATGTTAATTTGACTGGCAATGTTGATAAGGTGGGAGAGTGGTGTGCCACCTCTCAGATGCTACAACGAACTGTATCCCATGTCATCTGAATGGTAGCTGGGTTCACCTTCTCGGGTAGGACTTGCTCATCAGCCAAAGATTACTGAATGGGGAATTGATGGGTTAAGCCAGCATAAGCTTGGCTGGTTGAGTTCGCGTTTTCAGTTGGGAGAATGCTGATAAGCCACAGATTACTGAGTGGGAAACTGGTGGGACAGACGAACAGTGTGGTATTATGCATTACGAGTTGCATATTAAAAGCAAAGGCCAACCCCTGACCAAGCTATCCCGATGTGACTGATTGCGTGAGTGCTAAATAATTAATTTCTATTTCAGATTCCACTTGATGCTTTCAAGGTAGGATGACTGTGGGAAATAAAGTATCATATTCATATGAGAGGTAGCACGATCGAAAAACAATCTCGTAAATGAGCTGGAAAGAAATGCTTCCATATTATCGAAAGCCAAGACCTTTGGCGGACCTGAGTTCTCAAAATATCCATAAGATATTGAATTGTCACAACGGCAGTGCTGACGTACTGGGTATCAGCCAGTCAAATCTACCGAATACGTCTACCGTGGCATATACCGATGTTCGTCCTTTGAGTGTGACGACAATCCTATATAGTCAATAAAAAATTTGTTCATGGTACTTTTTTCTGGGGGGATCGTAAGAAACCCCAGTGGGTACTGCGATTGCCTTTAGCTGTCCTGCACATGTGAAACCTTTAACATTTTTCTGGAGACTGCTCCATGTAAGGTTTTCATTAATCTTCTCGACAGTCTTTGCAAAGCGCAGATGCCCGCTACACAGAGAACCACGGTAATAAATGAACGCCGTTCGTGTCAGGCGCTTCAGCAACCAGATGTTCATCTGGTCGTCATATCGAGTCTGATAGCCCATAGCCCCCTGGAAACACTCTGCCATCAATGAGCAGTAGATATAATACCACTGAACGAAGTTATCAACTACTCTCAGGAACAAATTACAAATGCAGTTCGCGTTACCATGTCAAAGAATACGGAAACGGAGCACGTGAAGGACATGAGCATTTACACGAGTTTACAAAACTTGAGAGGAAGGTCTCTACTTTTAGCGAAATCCTTGCGCCCTTTCACAGATGGTAGTTTAATAACAGCATAGTTGTTAGAATCACTTGAGGCTGGCACAGTTCCTTGTTGAAAACTTAGGTCCACGGCTTCGTGGTGTCTGCGCCACACTCGAATCTTACCACCAGCTATTAACAACTGCTATCGGGACTCATCTGACCAGCCCACGGTTTTCCAGTTGTCTAGGGTTCAACCGAGACAGCCACGAGCCCAGGAGAGGCGCCGAAGGATGTCATGCTCTCAACAAAGGCACCAGCGTCAGTCATTTGCTACCATAGCCTTCTAACGCCAAATTTCGCCACACTGTCCCAACGAATACGTTCGTCGTACGTCACATTGATTTCTGCAGTTGTTTGACGCAGTGTTGTTTGTCTATTAACAATGATAACGCTAAGCAAACGCTGCTGGTCTCGGTCGTTAACTGAAGGCCGTTAGCCACTGAGTTGTTCGTGTTGAGATGTAATGCTTGAAATTTGGCATTCTAGCCACACTATGGATCCCGGAATATTAAATTCGCTTACGATTTCCGAAATGGAATGGCCCATGTGTCCGCCTTATAGTCTGTTAATTCCTGTCGTGCGACCATAATCTCGTCGGAAACCCCTTCATATGAATCACCTGAGTACAAATGACAGCTTTCCCAGTGTCCCGTCCTTTTATACCTCGTACACACGATACTACCGCCACCTTTATACACACATCAAAAAATGTTTGGCATCACCCCAGTTCCCAGAGCTCCTGGAGATAGGCGTTGGCTGTGGATATTGTATCACAGAAATAGTCCCTTTGACTGTTCAGAGATGTCACTAAACCCGCCCAAATATGTAAAAAACCACGAACGAGCAGCGCCTACTAGACGGAGGGGGTCCGACAGTCGATCAGTTCCAGTCATTCCACCAGGAAGGAGGTACACGGCTCGTGTTGTCTGTAGTTCAATCACGAGTAGACGGTCAATACCGCGGTTCGATCGCATCCGCATTGTTACTTTGTGACAGGAAGTGCTCAACAAGGGAAGTGTCCAGGCGTCTCGGAGTCAACCATTGGGATGTTGTTCGAACATGGACGAAATACAGAGGGACAGGAACTGTCTATGACATGCCTCACTCAGACAGCCCAAGGGCTACTACTGCAGTGGATGACGGTTACCTAAGGGTTATAGCTCGGAGAAACCCTGACAGCAACACCACGATGCTGAATAATGCTTTTGGTGCAGCCACAGGACGTTGTGTTACGACTCAAACTGTGCGCAATAGACTGCATGATGCGCAACTTCACTCCCGACGTACACGGCGAGGTCCGTTTTTGCAACGACGACACCATGCTGTGCGGTGCAGATGGGCTCAACAACATTCCGAATGGACCGCTCAGGATTGGCGACACGTTCTCTTCAAGGAAGAGTGTCGCATATGCCTTCAGCTAGACAATCGTCGGACACGTGTTTGGAGGCAACCCGGTGTGGCTGAAAGCCTTAGACACACTGTCTGGCGAGTGCAGCAAGGTGGAGGTTCTCTGCTGTTTTGGGATGGCATTATGTGGGACCGACATACACCGCTGATGGTCATGGAAGGCGCCGTGATGGCTGTAAGATACGTCAATACCATCCTCCGACCAATAGTCGAACCATATAGACAGCATACTGGTGAGGCATTTGTCTTCATGGACGAAAATTTGCGCCCCCATCGTTCACATCGTTGTGAATGACTTCCTTCAGGATAACGACATTGCCCAACTATAGTGGCCAGAATGTTCTCTAGACATGAACCCTATCGATCATGCCTGGGATAGATTGGAAAGGGCTGTTTATGGACGACGTGACCCACCAACCACTCGAAGGGATCTACGCCGAATCGCCGTTTTGTTGTGGGACAATCTAGACCAACAGTGCCTTGATGAACTTGTGGATAGCATGAAACGACGAATACATCTTGCATCAATACAAGAGAACATGCTACTGAGTATTAGTGGTACCGGTGTGTACAGCAATCTGGACCACCGCCTCTGAAGGTCTCGCTGTATGGTGGTACAACATGCAATGGGTGCTTTTCATTAGCAATAAAAAGGGCGGAAATGATGTTGACCTATATTCCAATTTTCTGCACAGGTTCCGGAACTTTCGGAACCGAGGCGATGCAAAACTTTTTTTGATGTGTGTATGTGCATACGGCTCTTTCGTAACTTTAGTCACCTCATTTTACGTCCTTATTTTAGAACAATTTTGCATGGTGCTGCTATCGAACTTGAGAATCGTGCATTTCACTCAGTTTGTGGAAGACGTCGTTCAGATCTAGCTAGCAAAATCTTTAAGTGTTTGTTGCATATCCCTTAGCACTCTATGAACTAATAGATATCACTGGATGAGTACTGGATGTGAGACTCTTAGTAGCGTTGAACAAATCATGGAAAATGTAGGTTTGTCATAGAATTTATTGGGTAACGTGTCTACAGACAGAGCGCAAGGAATGTTGGGAAATGAATCACAATTCATAGTGCAAGGGAAAATGAAAAAGTTTGCAGCATCCAGCACGTGACAATCATCAGCTTGAAGGAATTGATCTGAAGGGTGACAGGAAAGATTAAGACATTGTAGATTTCTACAAGAATTTTCCTCACGATTGAGTTCCTCGTTTACATATTTCGCCCTATTGCCTGTGACGATTGAGGAAGTACAGTACTCGATCTTCGCAGGGCTGCGCCCACCATCTGCTCATGGAGCAGGTTTGCTGTGCAGCCCTGACATCACAGTTCCAAGAGGCTTTCCGCGGATGATCCTTTTATTTGCAGAGAAATCACAACGCTAGAAAACTGTAGTGAATTACAGGAAGCCAAGGAGATGATTGACACTTTGTCCAAGGATTTCCAGTTTACCCTCAGCACTGAGAGAGGTCTGTCATATACCTTCCATATCTATTTACTTTTCTACACTTTCATTGGCTTTTGCCACTTGCTAAACGTTTTCAGATGAAACCAACCTCTCGTCAAGAAGTGTACCATTGTATTCTTTGGTTTAGCATTTTTGATAAATGATAATTTGGGTCGCCGCTCCTGACTTCTTTCCTAATCCAGCTAGTATGAAAATCCAATATGAGATAGTCTGCAAGTGTGGAATGTGCGCTGGAGCTTTTCAGTGCTCTTAAAAGTTTTGCATTACTTGTCGTGAAATTTCTACATGTATGTTCAACATAAACTAAAATATAGGCTTCGTTTATGGTGCTGGAAAATTCTGAATTCTCGTATTAGTTCTATATGCCACATGTAAACTGATTTCCTCATAATTTTTCCTGTTCTGCGTGTTATTATGTCATCAAATGCCAGTGTGTGGCTTCTTCATCTTGTGTGCTTTGTGTGTTCTGTATTGTATGGCTGTTCTTGGTACGTTGTGTTGTGGTACTATTGTGTGTCTTCGGTGTCAGTTGTGTTTTTATTTTATTGTTCACTTTGTCAACAGTGTCTATTTTTTCACCATTTTCTATTTCAGTCTGTTCCATTATGTATAATTCTTGTGTGCAGTTACCTTTGACCATTGGAATTCTGTTGAGACTGTGTATGAGATATCTGAGACTGGTCTGTTTGTGGGCTTTGGGTGGTTTGACTGTTGTGAATAACTGTACTGGTTGATATAGTTTTCCTGTATATTGAGAATTTGTGTTTATGGTTTCCATCTGCGAAATGTGTCTTTTCTTTTTCAGTTTCAGTTTAAAGGGTGAAGTAGACTTGTGTATTGGCAGAACTGATGCCTCTGTGTACCTGAAGTACCTGGTCATATATTTCATGTACCAAGCAAAGTGTATCATTAACACAGTGATACCAAAATATTTATTGATACTATTTTGCTTTAATTATTTCCTCAAAGATTTTGTATCCAGTATGATTAAGGAACATGTTAGCCAGTTGGCCACTTATGGGTGACCCATGGGGACACCTTCCTTTTGGATGTACAATTAATCATTAAATTTAAAATAATTTTGTCCTGTAATAACTTTAAAAGTGGTAGGGATTTCTTGTGTCTGTATTTATGCGATAATGTTGGTCTGTGTTAGCTAATCTTCGGTTATTTTGATTGTTTCTTCAGCAAGTATATAGGCGTACAGTGATGTGATTTCAAATTAGAGTAATGTAGCAGTGTCAGGTGTTTCCTATAGCGGAGTCACCGTATAGGATAGGCAAAGTTAGTTTTGTGTGATTTTCTGAGTAAAAGTTACAGTCAGGTGCAGGCCGGGTTGTAGTGAGTTACGCATACCAACAGTAGCGAAGTAGAATGGAGGCCACAGGGCTCTCGAGCAACTGAAAAGCGTAAAAGCAGAGGTCCCCATGGTGCAAGTTACCCGTAGAAGGGGCCCACTGGCGCAACCCAGGTGTTGTGAATGCGTGACTCGGAGTGGTGTGTTACCAAAACAGAGGCACACAGCCGTCTATAAATAGGTGCCGGTTTCTAACGAGAATCATTCAAGTGTGGCAGCTCTCCTGGACGGCAGGGCGTGTCACACCGCACAGCAACAGATGGGGCGCTAGCATGCCGGTCCATCGCTGGTGGTTGGTTCGACCCTCTGAGGCTGACGCGGGGTCCGCAGCCAGCCAGCGGTGGGCCACTCTTCAGTTCGCTACCGCGCGCAGTCGTCTCGGCTCCTGACACATGCTGGAGACTTCCCGAGGCGAGGGCCAAAGATTCGGACGCCGGATCGTGGGCGGTAGTTGCCACCGCATTCTCAGCTACGCCAGCGAGGAAGGAGCAGCAGCAGGACCGGCCTACGGCTCCGGCGGAGTAGTGCGGGGAAAACGAGCACGGTGGCCGCTGAGTCGGCTGCCCTGGCAGCCATCCTGACATAATCACAACTCTGCAGCTGGCGTACGAGCCCGGCGCGACACAGCATTAAATTGCACAGGCTGCTGGAGTGCTTCCTCAGCATTGTAAGGACTTGTGATGCAGACCGAGGTGAACGAAGACACTGTAGCGAAAGAACAGTAAATTACCTGTAAAGTTCTCACCGAGTTTTAATACAGTACCTCATGGCACCCACCCACTACATTTGGTGTCTTCCCGCAACATTTGGTCATCCTGATACATTCTGTGGCAGAAATTCGCCATTGCATTTGGTGTCAGAATAGCGGACGTCGTCTTTACAGTACGAGGTTAGAGCCCACTGCCTGCAGTACAGTCACAAGATGTGGTAAGTGCTGACAAAATTGTTCTCTTTTGAGTGTTTGACGTTTTCTTTCTTTTTTGTTTTTTCGAGTATTGCTTCTGGCAAACCACATTTTAGATGTTTTGCATATTCATGTTATTTATTTTGTCAGAATAAGTGTTATTGTGTTTGGGGCAGTAAGATGTTTTTCGTGGCATTTAATTAATTTTGTATGGGTTTATGGTGATACTGATCTGTAGGAAGTCAGGTTATTTTTGTACTTAATCGTTTTGTTAAGGGAATAACTGGGAACGAAAGCAACAAAATGACGGAGTCAAGGAAGCAATGTGTGTCGGAACCAGAAGCTGTGCGGATTTGGTGGAAACAGTAGCACAATTGATGGCAGACAACACCCAGTTGAGAAGTGAATTAGTATCTAGAAGTGAGCGGAAAACAGCATCTGATCAGTCGTTGTTGCCTATGGAGCAGGCGATTGATTATTCCGTTTCCTGACAAGGCATCTAAGGATGAGTGTTCGTTTGTGGAAGACCTGGAGACTTCAGCTGTGATGAATGGTTGGTCTGATGAAGAGTTGTTACATGTAGCCAAGATTAGATTGACGGGTGAAGCGAAGACATATGCAAGTTGTTCTGAGGCCTTAAGGAAGTCAGGACAGTTTAAGCAGTTGAAGGAGATGCTTTTACAAATGTACAAGAAACAGAATAGCACTCGGTACTTTAGATAGAGGTTAAGTACAATGACAAAGAGACAGGGGCAGATGGTAGAGAAAGTTGAGGACAGGATAAGAGAAATTAACGAATGTACTTACGAATTGGGTCAGAGCGATGAAGCGAATATTGTTCTGTTGGCGGAGGCAGAGTACAGGGCGCTTGATGTATTTTCGAGAGGGTTATCGGCGCATATGTCACGGAAAGTGCGTGAAGGGACTCCGACAGATTTTGTATTCGGCCGTCCAGCTGGAAATTCAATGTAAGGAAATAGACGTAGAAACAGGGGTACAGGAGAGGCAAACAGTGTTTACAGCGGATGTGAAATGTTTCAAGTGTGGTCGTACGGGACATGTGCAGAGGCATTGTATCCAGTCGCCGAGGAATAGAGGAAGGGGTGGAAATCAGCAGTGTGGAGGATGGAGAAGTGGAGACACGGGAGGTGGACAAGCGTTAAACGACAAAGGAGGCCCAAAACCCACCTAAGGAAGTTCCCATTTAATTTCAATGCTACGAATATGTATGCAGACGTGGAATGTTCAATGGTAGGATCCATAGAAACTAAGAAGTTCAAGATTTTGTTGGACACAGGGGCGCAAGTGTCATTGAGTACTAGGAATATAATGGGACGAAGGAAGCTAGACTCACCACGTTATAGGTTGCGTGGAGTGGGGGACAAGGAGGTCACACCTTTGGGGTTGGTGACAGTTGTCTTTCGAATAGAGAAAGTTCCATTTAATGCATGCATGGAGGTAGTACCATGGGTAAGCGTGGGCTACGATATGATCCTAGGAGTAGATTTCTTGCATCAACATCATGTTTAAATTGACCTTGGACAACTAACTGTGGAACTTTCTGGAATGTTATTGCAGCTTGGGGAAACTGTTGTCAATACAGAGCTGTTGCGAGGGGCGTTCAACGTAATGAACAAATCAATTGAACCACGTACGTTCGCATTAAGGCTTAATTCACATGAGTGTGTGTCTAGTGGCACGGGGAAGTCGCTTTGGGTAAGTGTGGAGTCGACTCTACCTGTAGATACAGTATGTGTTATTGAACCATTAAAGGATAATGAAGATTTGGGTTCATTGGGTTGTTTTGTGAAACGTAGTGTTGACGCGTACAGGAGGGGAACGATGGGCGAGTAGTTCCCGTAAACGTGGATAATTTTAGCGCTGTAGACGCGCATTTGAGAAAAGGACTTTTTCTACCAAATTTTGATGTACCAGATGACGAAGACTGGTGTTCGAGAGGTACGCGAAGTGATCAACTACCAACTGCCAATAGAACTGCATTGCGTGGCAAAATTAAGCGTTTGAAAGGGAAGAATTATTGTGGGAATTTAAGGCTTTGTTTTTCCAACAAGGTCCGTTGCCAGCAACTCCATTAGTTCACCATAAAATAGTAACAGGACCTGTTTACCGTAAACCATACAGTATGGTGGGGTATTTGCAGCAGATTGTAGAAGATTTCATTGATCAGCAGCTTTCAGGCGGTATTGTAGAGCATATTAATAGCTCCTGGGGAGCGGTCATTGTAGTTGTGCCTAAAAATCTATGATTGGAAGTAAGAAATACAGGTTCTGTTGTGACTACCAATACCTCAATAATAAGACAGTAACGGACGCATACCCCATTCCAAACATATCGGAGACTGGATCACTTAGGAGAGTGACAGCACTTTTCTACGATGGATTTGACGAGTGGTTATCATCAGTTAGAGATGGCTTCAGAGTATCGTCCAAAAACTGCTTTCTCTACACCTGGAGAACATTACCAGTACATTAGATGACGTTTTAAAGGAAGCACATGATCACGTGTTATCCGGTCATGCGGGGTGTAGTGCGACGAATAGGAGAGGGGTGGAGAGGTATTGGTGGAGAGACAGGAAAGCAGATGTAAGCAGTATGTCAAGCATTGTACACCATGTGGGCATAGAGCAGATTTGAGCTGGTAAGAGATTCAGCTACAAGGATTGCCAGAAAAGACATGTTCATTTTCTTTGCTCGGGATTGATGTATTAGGACCTTTTAGGTGAACACCATCGGGGAACAGATTCGTCCTGACAATAGTAGTCCATTTTACAAGGTATATGGAGATGGTGGCTATGCCAAATCAACAGGCAGCAGTGGTCGCGCAATCGTTAGTAAACAACTGGATTTTGAAGTTTGGTATACCGGAGACAATAATTACTGACCAAAGGGCCAACTTCATGTCGGATTTAATGAAGGAGCTTTGTAAATTGTTGAACGTAAAGAAGTTGAGGACGATCGCTTTGCATCCATGGATTAACGGAAGGTCAGAACGGGTACACAGAACAATCGGGAATATGCTGAGTTTTTGTTTGTATTCTCATCACCGTCAATGGGACTAGTATTTGAGGCCTATTGTATGCGCATATAATGCAAAAGTCCATACAAATACCGGTTTTTCTCCATATGAGACAGTGTACGGGCGAAAAGTGCCGTCACCGTTTGATTTAGTGAAGCTACAGAAAGAAAGGGCTGGTGAATCGTTGCGCCAGTTCGCGGGAACAATTCGGTATGTTTGGAAACGGGTACAAAAGGCGAATACGAAGGCTCTGAAAAGGCAGGAAGACGCAGTGAAGCGGAAAGGAAGTTTACCACAGTACAGAGTGGGGCAATGGTTAATGCTGTCCATCCCCTATACACAAAAAAGGAAAACGAAGAAGTTCCTCACGAGATATCAAGGGCTATACAAAGTTGTTGGAACTACATCTCCCGTTAATGTTAAGCTTCAGCTGCCAACTAGAACGACGATAGTACACATTGGGCGGTTACAGCCACTTAAGGGTTTCCAGATGTGATTCCAGGAAGGAAAGAGGAAGAAAGAGAGAGAGAAGAGAGATGCTAAGCACAGAGAAATCCAGGAAAATAGGGTACAGCATGAAGTACCCTATGCTTTGCGATCCAGAAAGTAGCAGGGTATTTGTAGTTTCTTTTCTCGTGTCGTGTATCAGGGGGTTTGTGTAGATCCATTAGGTACTGAGTTTTTTTGTGTTGTACGTGTTTTAGGGTATTGTAAGCCTGCTAGGGGCAGCAGTCTTCTTGAAGAGGGAGGAAGAGTGATGCTGATCCCTGTCTTCAGGTTTGTGAAAAGGGAAGTGTAGCGTTTGACGTATGTGGATTGTTGTTGGAGGAGAAATCAAACGCAGTTGTGGAGAAATAAATGCGTTGGAGTACATTCTGTGGCAAAGCCGTAATAAATATATGTTGAATGATGTCAGAGTAGCCGGCAGGAGTGGCCTGGGGTTCTAGGTGCCACAGTCTGGAACCGAGCGACCGCTATGGTCGCAGGTACGAATCCTGCCTCGGGCATGGATGTGTGTGATGTCCTTAGGTTAGTTAGGTTTGATTAGTTCTAAGTTCTAGGCGACTGATGACCTCAGAAGTTAAGTCGCATAGTGCTTAGAGCCATTTGAACCATTTTCTTATGTCAGAATAGTACAATTTCCTGTTTACATTTTTAGTTATCGACAGTGCTGGGTCAGTAAAGTCGTCTTTATTGCACCAATTCATATGATGTAAATTTAAGGATGAAAGTAGTTACACAGTCAGTGTTGGGTTTGGATAAAAAATAGTGTATACTGGAGGAAAATCTGTGAAGTTGCAAATATGGGTCAAATGCACGCTGCAGCTGTTTTTAGCCAGGGGGAAAGGTATAGACTGTCCAAGGAACATTGTGGAGTCAAAATCGAGCTTGCAACGGATCGGTATGCATTGGACCTTCTCCACTTACGAGAATTTGGTAGTAGTAGCAAGTTGTTTTGAGCATGGAGTATTTGCTGAAGCATAACGTACAGTGCTCGAAGAGAGCGAAATTATTATCCATGGAACTAAGTATAACATAATAGGGCAAACATTCCATCTGAAAGCGTTGATTTCAGGAGTCACGCCAATGAATGTTATGCAGCAACAGCTGTACTGGCCAGAAGCCAGTTGAGAGTTTTCGCCAGGGCACAATCTGACCTTGTTAAATCAAACTCTGGAGCCAGATCTGTTGAGAGCCGTAAACCAGTTCATTATAGAGCGAAAGAGGCTCATATCAGGCGAGCAGCTTGTTCAGCATGTCAATCTGTAAAGGGAAAGGCAACGGCAAACAAAGATTATTTTGAGCACCTCTGTACCATGTGTCATCGCAACCTTAACTTTGTTATGTGTTGTTTTCATTCTGATCAGGCGAAGAGTTAATTCCCAGAGGGATCGAAGGGATGTCCAAGTAACAGTGGAATTAATACCGAGAGCGTGAGACGACTAGGTAAGGGACTGATCGAGCAGTGGTCATCCAGTAAGGAATTTTTACGTTTTGTTTCATATCACGCTTTTAATAGGGCAGTAGACCACATTTAAGTTTTCTGGTAGTAAGGAAATATGCCATAGGTGCCGACCCAAGTAAGTTAAGAGCTAGTTAAGGGTCGACCCGGAGACAGGGTATTTCCAAAGAGGGGAGTAATGTAGCGGCACCACTGTTCTGGATAGGGAAAGTTAGTTTTGAGCGATATTCTGAGCAGAAGTACAGTCAGGTGCTGGACGGGTTGCAGTGAGTTACGCATACCAACAGTTGCGAAGTAGAATGGAGGCCACAAGGCTCTCGAACAACTGAAAAGCGTAAACGCAGAGGTCCGCATAGCGCAAGCTACAGGCAGAAGGGGCCCACTGACGCAACCGAGGTGTTGTGCGTATGTGAATCGGAGTGGCGGACCGAGCGAGGTGGCGCAGTGGTTAGCACACTGGACTCGCTTTCGGGAGGACGACGGTTCAGTCCCGTCTCCGGACATCCTGATATAGGTTTTCCGTGATTTCCCTAAATCCTTTCCTGGCAAATGCCAGGATGGTCCCTTTGAAAGGGCACGGCCGATTTCCTTCCCAATCCTTCCCTAACCCGAGTTTGCGCTCCGTCTCTAATGACCTCGTTGTCGACGGGACGTTAAACACTAACCACCACCACCACCGGAGTGGCGCGCTAGCAAAACAGAGGCACACAGCCGACTATAAATTGGTGCCGTTTTCTAACGAGAGTCTTTCATGTGTGGCAGCTCTCCTCGACAGCAGGGCATGTTACACTGCCGGGCTACACAGAGCAACATATGAGGTGCCAGGGTGTCAGTCCACGGCGGGTCATTGGTTCGACTCTCTGAGGCCGATGCGGGGTCCACAGCCAGCCAGCGGCGGGCCATTCTTCCGCATGCTACCGCAGGCAGTCGTCTCGGCTCCCGACTGATGCTGGAGACTTACTGAGGCGAGCGCCAAAGATTCGGACGCCGGATCGTGGGCGGTCGTTGCCGCCGCTTTCCCAGCTACGCCAGCGAGGAAGAAGCAACAGCAGGGCCGGCCTACGGCTCCCGGCGGAGCAGTGCGGAGACAACGAGGACAGTGGCCGCTGAGTCGGCTGCTGTGGCAGCCATCCTGACATAATCGGAACTCTGCAGCTGGCGTACGAGGCCGGCACGGCACAGCGTTGCATTGCACAGGCTGCTGGAATGCTTCCTCAGCGTTGAAGGGCCTTGTGACGCAGACTGAGGAGAATGAGGACACCGTAGCTGGTGAACAGAAAAGTGCTTGGGAAGTTCTCGCCGAGTTTTAATGCGGCACCTCCTGACACCCATCCACTACATTTGGTGTCTTCCCGTTACATTTGGTCATCTTTATACACTCGGTGGCAGAAGTTGCCATTACAATTCATATCTTTGGTTTTGTTGACTAGGTCATTGGTGTTTTCTAAGCTTCTGTTGTTTGTAGATTTGTACATGTGTGAGTGTAGATGTGTACTGCGAAATGTTATGCTGGTGCAGCTCTCAAATCAACCACAGCTCTGATTCAGAACATCAGATTTGTGAATTTTCAGTAAACTACTGAGTGTGTGTGCTCTGTGGTTCTTTTGTGTTTTTCTTTTTATCTTGCGCTGTGTGTATTTGATGTTTGTTAAAAAATTTTCTTTGCCTGTTTTGAATCTTTGATTAGGATCACTTTTTAATTTTGCTATTCAGTTATTTGTTATGAATTTTAGTGCTCTCTCAGTATGGTCCCTTACATACATGATGACCAATATTCTTTCCTTCTGCTTTTGTTACCATTGCATGCTCGTCCTTTTGTTTTTCGTGTATGTCTTTGGCTGTTTTATTGTCTGTGATTATCTTGTTATCACCAACGATATTTTTGTTCTTTCTGATCAGCTGTCACATTTCTTCTGTTATCAGTTTCTGGTTAGCCCCATACTGAAATTAATGTAAACAACATTCATCTTCGTTTATTATAGGCTATATGCATGGGGAGGACACTTTATTGATTAACAGTGCAAACATACAACTTAACACGACAGTTCCAGCAGCAAGGAGACAGCACAGAAATTGGTAGCTTACACCCCCAACGACATTCTGAGGTATGCCAGAAATTGCCACCCTGCTGATTACAAACGGAGCTATGATCTCTGCAGACTCAGCAGCGCCTAAAGTGTTTACTAAATTCATGATAATTTTCGTTGTTTGGCTAAGAGGTTTTCAAAAATGCTCTGAATCGTAGGGAAAGATGCGAGCATTTGCTCATATCTTATATGTTAACGTCAAGACAAGAACTCTCACTGGCCGCTAATATGTGGCGTGGATCTTCCTGAGGCTCGTAAAACAAGTAGAGGGGAATCTTGAGGAAAATTTTCTCTTTTCTGATGGGTCAACAAGAAACGCATGAGCCCTGGCTAACTGACACAGGTTTGTGGCGGAAGATTGGTGCATTAGGATGACATGGAGTTATTCGGTGGTTTTGATTCCTTCTTACTGAGGATGACAGTGATATTTTGAGGTATTATTGTTTCTGATGGCTAAGTTTATGTTGCAGTGGTTAAGTTATTTGAGTTGCTAGATTCTCCTTCATGTAGAGATTTCTGTGAGATAATTTTTTCTAATCATGTTTAGTGGATGTACATGGGCAGTAATCGAGAGGGGCAACACAGCAACTATTACCTGCTCTATATCTTACTGTAAGTGATGATATGTCAACAATTTGTTTGCATTAAATAAGAGGATCGTGGCCATACTATGGGTTTTATTGTGACCTACGACTGATGAGTGCCAGTGCCGGAAATGTAAGGAATGTGTTTACATAAGCGAAGTTTATGATGAATAATTAATTCTGCTTGCCTAAAATAAGAGAAAAGTAACCGTTGTTAAGGAGTTTGTAGATTAGACGCTAGTGCAGGAAGCTTTACGACTGTTTGAGGCAATGAGGAAGGAAATTGTAGCCTGAAAAGGGTGAAGAAACCAACTGTTTCGCGTAGACTTTGATGGGATTTTGATTTTTATGCACTTTTAAATGAAGGGGTATTAAACACATTTGATATTCAGATGGAGGCTATTTTCGTATGTTAAGATGGATGTGATAAGAGATGTGATGCATACCACCACCAGATTTGAAAATTGATGAAGATGGAGACGGAAATATGTCCGAATGCTGGACTACAGGTATAGGCATCCTGCCACAGAAATATTCTATAATAAAGATAGAAAATGAGGTATCGAAAGTAAGGATAGTGCAACGTAATTAAACCTCTCTCCAAGGACATGTTTGTGAGTGACTATAGTACATTGTTTGGGTACTCTCTGTAATGCAATGGAATAGAAATATGTTTATGTGCAATAGGAAATGCAGACCTACTTAAGTGCTGTTTCTGAATCTTTTTCAGCGACGGTAATAAAACTTAAAATAGTAGTTCGCGTTCGCACTATATGAGACTATGTGCGTGCGTGCGTTTTTGTGCGTGTGTGTGAAGATATTGTACGTAGGAATAAACTCCCGTGGGTGGAGCGAAATAGTAAATAAAAACTGAGACATAGGTAGTAACATCCTGGGCCACTGAAAGTACAAACGATACTAAAGGGTAATTCTAAGTTAGATTAGTTACTGTGAAATTTCGATATATGAATTAGGTTTGTATCAAACAGTTACTTTGATTAGTAGATTATTTGTATGTGCTAATTTGACTTCTAAGTTACAGCAAACAAGAAGGACTGTAACGGCAAAATGAAAATCTATGAGTAATAGGACGCGACATCAGACAGAAGGGAGCATCCCAGAGAAGGAAACAACGGAAAGATGGCACTAAAGGTACAAATCTATCAAGAGATTTCTAGGGAAGAGAGCTATAGTATGTAGTTTATTTCATTTTCTTACGATCATAGTTTCTTGTTAGAGGATGGGTGTTTTTGTTTGTCGACAGACGAGTTCTTTGGAGGATAAGTGTAGTGTCTGAGTGAAACTCAGAGTAGTTAACAGAATGTGCCTGCATGAGTTGAAAATTTCGTATGTAGTTGGGGGAATGCTGTGAGAATGCTATCAGGACAATACTAATTCATGCACGCTCTGGTACGTAGATGGTTACGGTATAAAAAATTTATTATAGTTTTTCAGGTATATTATTGATTGATACTTGTGTATAAATTGCTTCTCTAACTTGTTATAATCAATTTCCTTTGTACATTAGCTTCAATATGTGCATTAAACGTATTGTCATGTGTTTTATATCCATTGGTGAGTTCAGGTTTTTAATATTATTCTATGCATTGTAGTCTCCTTTTGGTGGAAATATCTAGTAATTTCCCTTTGCTTCCATTAAGCCATTTCTTGGCCAGTTCAGCAATCTAACTGAACAATAACTTTTTTATTTATGACTTTAGCCATCTATGGACTGCATTCAACTTAAGACGTATAGTGTTCTTTTTTCTTCCTTTGTTCCCAATATTTCTACATTTTCTCACCAACTGCTTTTCTCTGATCATCTGTCCACACTCTCTTCAGTGAGGATTTGGCTTATATTCTTCATAGGTTGCGGATTCTATCAGTAACCTTAAGAGATTCCTGTTACGCTTTATTTCTTCTGTAACACCTATTTTTTGCATCTTTCTTCATTACTTCTGTCCAACCTACAGTTTTCTCAGTTTATTAACATAATTAAAATTTTCTTTGTAATTCCTATTTCATCCATTCTATCTAATCTCTATACAATTTTAGCCGTCTGTTGCTCACTGTATCTGATTTTTTCTGCATTTTTATATAAATTTTCATTTCTCCTATTAATCAATATATTTTGAATGTTTTCTTTGGGCTATAATTTTTCATAGTAGTTTCCTCTCTTTCTTTCTAGTTCTTTTAGTTTGACTATCTTATTCAGTGTTACGCACTCTGGTCCATGTGTTGCTTGTATTCTATTAACTGAATTGTAATGTATAATCTTTGCTTGGGTGGCTATTGATTTTTTATTGTAGTAGATTTGTGTTAATTTGTATGCAAATTCAAACTCCTTTGTCCTTTCTTCATTTGTTATGTTATCCAGTCGATTGGTTTCAAACCATTCCATGAGGTATTTAACTCTGTCAGCTCTTTTTTTTTCATACTTTGTTTTCATAATTTTTTCTCACTTGTTTTGTCTTCTATATACTTGTTTTTTTCATATTTTTAACCCAGTATTTTCAGCAATCTCATGTAATTGATCACACATAACAGTTCCATCTGTTCGGTTTTCATTTATCAATACTATATCATCCACAAAGGCTAAATATTTTACTTCAAAAAACTGTGGGTACACATTTTAAACATATTCTGAACTATGCCTGGAGACATTTACTCATAAAGCTGATGTGACAATTGTTGGACATGTGTTGAGAGTTTGAACTTAATTGCATAGACCAAGTTGATGAAATGTAAAGACATCTGTTTTAAGTGTGTCATGATTTTGAGGGCACTGTGGTGCAAATAAATAATATTTTCTGGAACTAACTTTTCACTGCAAAAGTAATTCAAGCACTTTATTTTTTTCTTTTTGATGTATTGGGGCAATGTGAGGGATCTGTCACTTCGACCTCACATCCTTTTATTTTTCTAAACTCTTCGTTGGTTTTTGCCAATTGCTAAATCTTTGCAAACATAATCAACCTTCAAGAAAGAAGTGTGCCACTGCATTCTAATCTGGGTCCACACTTCTCGCTCCTTGCCTAATCCAACTAACACGAAAATCCCATCCGATAGCAGACAACCAAGAGGTAGATTAACAAAAGGAACATAGGAGATGCTGGTGTGTGTCACACTACTTACACTTTGACCAAGATATCTGCCAACTACACTCCTGGAAATGGAAAAAAGAACACATTGACACCGGTGTGTCAGACCCACCATACTTGCTCTGGACACTGCGAGAGGGCTGTACAAGCAATGATCACACGCACAGCACAGCGGACACACCAGGAACCGCGGTGTTAGCCGTCGAATGGCGCTAGCTGCGCAGCATTTGTGCACCGCCGCCGTCAGTGTCAGCCAGTTTGCCGTGGCATACGGAGCTCCATCGCAGTCTTTAACACTGGTAGCATGCCGCGACAGCGTAGACGTGAACCGTATGTGCAGTTGACGGACTTTGAGCGAGGGCGTATAGTGGGCATGTGGGAGGCCGGGTGGACGTACCGCCGAATTGCTCAACACGTGGGGCGTGAGGTCTCCACAGTACATCGATGTTGTCGCCAGTGGTCGGCGGAAGGTGCACGTGCCCGTCAACCTGGGACCGGACCGCAGCGACGCACGGATACACGCCAAGACCATAGGATCCTACGCAGTGCCGTAGGGGACCGCACCGCCACTTCCCAGCAAATTAGGGACACTGTTGCTCCTGGGGTATCGGCGAGGACCATTCGCAACCGTCTCCATGAAGCTGGGCTACGGTCCTGCACACCGTTAGGCCGTCTTCCGCTCACGCCCCAACATCGTGCAGCCCGCCTACAGTGGTGTCGCGACAGGCGTGAATGGAGGGACGAATGGAGACGTGTCGTCTTCAGCGATGAGAGTCGCTTCTGCCTTGGTGCCAATGATGGTCGTATGCGTGTTTGGCGCCGTGCAGGTGAGCGCCACAATCAGGACTGCATACGACCGAGGCACACAGGGCCAACACCCGGCATCATGGTGTGGGGAGCGATCTCCTACACTGGCCGTACACCTCTGGTGATCGTCGAGGGGACACTGAATAGTGCACGGTACAATCCAAAATGTCATCGAACCCATCGTTCTACCATTCGTAGACCGGCAAGGGAACTTGCTGTTCCAACAGGACAATGCACGTCCGCATGTATCCCGTGCCACCCAACGTGCTCTAGAAGGTGTAAGTCAACTACCCTGGCCAGCAAGATCTCCGGATCTGTCCCCCATTGAGCATGTTTGGGACTGGATGAAGCGTCGTCTCACGCGGTCTGCACGTCCAGCACGAACGCTGGTCCAACTGAGGCGCCAGGTGGAAATGGCATGGCAAGCCGTTCCACAGGACTGCATCCAGCATCTCTACGATCGTCTCCATGGGAGAATAGCAGCCTGCATTGCTGCGAAAGGTGGATATACACTGTACTAGTGCTGACATTGTGCATGCTCTGTTGCCTGTGTCTATGTGCCTGTGGTTCTGTCAGTGTGATCATGTGATGTATCTGACCCCAGGAATGTGTCAATAAAAGTTTCCCCTTCCTGGGACAATGAATTTACGGTGTTCTTATTTCAATTTCCAGGAGTGTATGTTCAAACCTCACGAAAGATTTGTTTTTGTCAGTAATTGCGATGTGAGCCTAAGCAGAGAAGAAGTAATTCCAGCCACAGGCTATCTGGTACTCCTCTTAATATATCACAGAACAAGGAAGTCAGACTTGGAAGACCTAATTTCACACATGGGTCATGTGTCTCTTTCAGCAAGGTGGAATTTGTGGACAACAGACATTTCACATAATGTATACAGGAGAACCTCCGCCTTGGGAGGTCACTTTACAATCCCTCCAGGGGTCTGTAATGGTTCGATGTTGGTGGTATGCTACAGGAACCACTTTTTACTAGTTTGTTGTGGAGACACGCCTCTTGTTGACACGATAGCTCCAGCAGCATGGTGATGGTACAGAAATTCACATTTGTTTATTCCACCAAGTGACAAGCTGGTGACAATCAAGTGTTGACAACCTGCCGAATAGGTACGAATAATGATTTGAGATTGGGTCCACATTTTGTGAGTACTCAGTTACAATTTTGATTTAATATCCAAACATGTTTCACCACAGAGGGCTTTTTCTTTTGTTTTTCCCTGAAATACCTACATACAGATTCAATTCATCTTGGGAAATATGTTCAATCGAATTTAATTATTTAAATTAGATGTGTACTTCAGTTTTTTTTGGCTGCCAACCGAAATCAGCCTCAGGTTTAAATTAATACATCATCTCATCTGAAAAAAATTGGGATGTTAGGATATTGTCTGCATTACATTTTTGTCTGTAATCCAAACTTTAAACTATATGTTCCGGTAAAAATTGTGGCATAGGTCCATTTGTTGGCCATGAAGTTGCTGTATTTGAGTTGTCCTGAACTGTGGCTGCTTAGTAATTGTGTGCCAAATGCTTTTTTCTTGTTTTTGAAGGCTGTCTGGTGTGGTTTGTTATTCATGGACTATGTTTCGTATTTTAACAGCTTTTATCCATGTTTTACCCTGCTCATTTGTTAGTTCTACGTCTTTATATATTCACGTGGCTTCGCCACCAGTTTCAGTTCACAATTTACGTTTTAAATGCTCTTTATGACTGTTGTTTGTAGCGCTGTTGTGGTTTTGTTTGATGGCCACAAACTCTCAATTTCTTCCGTTTGCTCTCATTCTCTCTCTCTCTCTCTCTCTCTCTCTCTCTCTCTCTCTCTCTCTCTCTGTGTGTGTGTGTGTGTGTGTGTGTGTGTGTGTGTGTGTGTTTGTGGTGTGTTTTGTGTGTGTATTTTATTTTGTGTTATTTGAGAGTTCGTTTGGAATGCTCAGTAATCTTTTGTTGTGGAGTACTGTTTGTTTATTGATAACGTTTTTGCCATACGTGATAGCTTTTTGAATGTGGTAAAGTTTCTTCTATTGTTAAAAAATAGTACAGATAATTACCGTTTTTTAAGATTTGGACGTTTGTTTCTTTGCCACTGGGGTGGCAGTTGTTTCGAATGTGGTGGTCTGCAAATGTGAAATATATGCCGTTACTTTTCAGTGCTCTTGACCTGTAACTACAGATGTGAGTCATATGACACCACACTGTTGGATTCTCGGCGATTTCACCATCTTGCACATCCGTTAACCGCATCGTACTATCAGTACCTTCAAACAACCGTTTGTCAGTCAGCATATGCACCGTCGAGACCCTGCAATCGTTTCTTAGTAAGTTTTCTGTTGCTGAGTTTAGAGATGAGCTATATGGAACCAGAAAGGTTCTTGGTAAAGAAGAGGAGCAAAAGGTACCAGGTGAAGATAACCTTCTATATGTCCCAAAAAGAACTGAAAAGGAAAACATACTCAACATGCGAATATTGTTATCGTGTAATCTATGGACACTGCTCATCAGCTGTGTGTCACAGCTGTATTTACACAACATTTTTTTCTGAAAGAGATTCCTATTTTACATTATTGACATCTGACATAGTGAAAAAGAACGTTTACGAGTACTTTCTAAGGAAGAATATGTCAGTACTTTAAATTCCTTCCTGAAAACTGTATAGCTCAGGCAACAGTTTTTGTGTTTATAAATACTTTAGTGTTAAATATGATTTTGATTTACTAAATTTAGTAACTTGTTTCTCTAATTCTTTTAATTCTTCATAAACTAATGTCTTGATTATAAAGAGTAAAGACAAGCGTAATATATAGAGTCAATTTAACTCCATGTCTGTAGTTGTGTAACATGTATTCACGACTGTAGGTATGGGTTAAACGTTCTGAGTATCTTATCCTGAAATTTCTATATATCTGTACAATATACAGGGAGGACCATTGGTCGTGACCGGGCCAAATACCTTAACAAATAAGCGTCAAACGAAAAAACTACAAAGAAAGAAACTCGTCTAGCTTGAAGTGGGAAACCAGATGGCGCTATGGTTGGCCCGCTATATGGCGCTGCCATAGGTCAAACGGATATCAACTGCGTTTTGTAAAATAGGAACCCGCATTTTTTATTACATATTCGTGTAGTGCGTAAGGAAATATGAATGTTTTATTTGGACCGCTTTTTTCGCTTTGTGATAGATGGCGCTGTAATAGACACAAACGTGTAAGTAAGTGCTCACACGTAACATTCCGCCAGTGCTTCGTGATACATTATCCGTATTAAAATGGACCGTTTACGAATTGCGAAAAAGGTCGATATCATGTTGATGTATGGCTATTGTGAGCAAAATGCCCAACGGGCGTGTGCTATGTATGCTGCTCGGCATCCAGAACTGTTCGCCGGATAGTTTCGTTATTTAAGGAAATAACCACATGTGAAACGTCAACCACGACCTGCAACAAATGATGATGCCCAAGTTGGTGTTTTAGCCGCTGTCGTGGCTAAGCCACACATTACTAGCAGACAAATTGTGCGAGAATCGGAAATCTCAAAAACTTCGGTTTTGAGAATGCTACATCAACATCGACTGCACCCGTACTATATTTCTAGGCACCAGGAATTGCATGGCGACAACTTTGAACGTCGTGTACAGTTCTGCCACTGGGCACAAGAGAAATTACAGGACGATGACAGATGTTTTGCACACGTTCTATTTAGCGATGAAGCGTCATTCACCAATAGCGGTAACGTAAACCGGCATAATATACACTACTGGGCAACGGAAAATCCATGATGGCTCCGACAAGTGGAACATCAGCGACCTTGGTGGGTTAATGTATGGTGCGGCATTATGGGAGGAAGGATAATTGGCCCCCATTTTATCGATGACAATCTAAATGGTCAAATGTATGCTGATTTCCTAAGTAATGTTCTACCGATGTTACTACAAGATGTTTCCCTGCATGACAGAATGGCTATGTGCTTCCAACATGACGGATGTCCGGCACATAGTTCGCGTTTGGTTGAAGCGGTATTGAATAGCATATTTCATGATACATGGATTGGTCGTCGAAGCATGTTCAGCGGATCTGACGTCCCCAGATTTCCTTCTGTGGGGAAAGTTGAAGGATATTTGCAATCGTGATCAACCCACAACGCCTGACAATATGCGTCAGCGCATTGTCAATGCATGTGAGAACATTACGGAAGGCGAACTACTCACTGTTGAGAGGATTGTTGTACACGTATTGCCAAATGCATTGAGGTTGACAGACATCATTTTGAGCATTTATTGCATTAAAGTGGTATTTACAGGTAATCACGCTGTAACAGCATGCGTTCTCAGAAATGATAAGTTCACAAAGGCACATGTATCACATTGGAGCAACCGAAATAAAATGTTCAAACGTACCTACATTCTGTATTTTAATTTTAAAAAAACCTACCTGTTACCAACTGTTCGTCTAAAATTGTGAGCCATATGTTTGTGACTATTACAGGGCCATCTATCACAAAACGAAAAAAGTGGTCCAACTAAAACATTCATATTTCTTTACGTACTACACGAATATGTAATAAAAATGGGAGTTCGTATTTAAAAAAAACGTGGTCGATATCCGTTTGACCTATGGCAGCGCCATCTAGCGGGCCAACCATAGCACCATCTGGTTTCCCCCTTCAAGCTAGACGAGTTTCGTTCTTTGTAGTTTTTTCGTTTGACGCTTATTTCGTAAGATATTTGGCCCAGTCACGATCAATGGACCACCCTGTATACTGAACAATAGACTTTGCAGGCTAGCTAATATCTACCTGCTTTATTGAATTTTTACGTGGTGGTGTTGGTTATTTTTAATCTTTTCTGTCATATGCTGTTTGTTTCTAAGTGTCACATATATACCCTGTTTTTTCATAATGTTTCCTATTATGTATGTTATTTTGTTGTTAAGTGTCAGTGTGTGCCCGGTTTTCCTGTTGCTTGCGGTTTAATCATTTTGTGTGCTTTGTGTCTTCTCTGTCGTGTAGCTGTTACTGGTGTGTTGTGATACTATTCATACTTTATGTGTTCAGTCTCAGCTGTGTTTTTTTATGGGTCAGTTTGTTAACAGTGTTTATTTTATGATCATTTTCTGTGGTATGCTTTATGATTATGTTTAGTTCTTGTGTGTAGTTACATTTTTCATTGGAATTCCTTTGTCTCTCTAGGAGGCATCTGAGGCTGGCATCTTTATGGACTATT
This sequence comes from Schistocerca gregaria, assembly GCF_023897955.1. Classification (NCBI taxonomy): domain Eukaryota; kingdom Metazoa; phylum Arthropoda; class Insecta; order Orthoptera; family Acrididae; genus Schistocerca; species Schistocerca gregaria. The sequence goes on from NC_064921.1 coordinate 680,165,553, forward strand.
GGGTGGTTTGACATACTGTGAATAATTTTACTGCATGGCGTAGGTTTCCTGTCTGCTAAGAACAGGTATTTGCAGTTCTTGTTTTCTATTGTGATGTCTATGAAATTTACTTTCGTGTCTGTTTCTGTTTAAAGAGTGAAGGGGGTTTTTGGGTAGACACTATTGATGTCTGTGTAACTGTAGTATTCAGTCATCTGTTTCATCTACTGTCAATGTAGTGGTACTACTACACTACTTTCTACTGGTTTGGTTTTACTATTTCCTCAAAAATTTTGTTTCCGGGGTGATTAAGCAAGATGTTGGCCAGCAGCTCACCTATGGGTGACCTCATGGACTGTGCTTACTTTTGGATGTAGAATTCATCTGTAAATTTGAAATAACTTTGCCCTGTGGTCAAGATGGTTGAGACTCATTGTATCTGTGCTTGTGGGCTAATGTTTATTCGTCTTAGTTGTCTTTCAATTATTTTAATTGCTTCTTCAGTTATTATGCGAATGTACATTCATTTCATGTAAAATGATGGTAGTGTAATTGTTTAGGGTATACTTAAATCCTTGATATTGTCAGTTACACCATCGGCGTTTTCCAAGCCTCTGCTGTTTCTATAAATGTAGTGTTTTTGTTAAAATGTGTGCAAGTGTGTGGCTAAATGATAAGGTGGTGAAGTTCTGTAATCTATTACAGGTCGGATCAGAGCACTGGCTTTGCGAATTTTTGATAAACTACTTAGCGTGAGCATCCTGTGTTTCTTTTGTGTTGTCCTTTTTATTTGTCTTTTTGAGAGGTTCGTCTGATGTTCTTTAATAGTTTTTGTATTGTTCTTTGCAAGTGGAATCCGCTTTAGTTTTATTATTTTCTTTTCTATTATGCATTTTATTGTTTTCTCATTATAGTCCTTTTTATACATACATACATATATTCTTACACGCTCTTGTGATATTTGCATATTGTCCCTTCACTTTCTGGTGTACATCTTCTGCTGTTTTCTCGTCTGTAGCGATATTTCTATCAATGACGGTATTTTTGTCTTCTCTGTTAAACTGTTTGATTTATTGTGTTCTCAGTTCTCTGGTTAGCTCTGCATTGAAATTAACGTAAACAACATCTGTCTTGTTTGTTCTCGGCCGTATTCACTAGGGGTAACACTTCTCTGATTAATTACGGAGACTCGCCTCATGCAGACATGACGGCTCCAGAAGCAGGGGAACAGGCGAGAAACTGAGAATCGCTGACGGCTCCAAGTAACGTACTGATGCCAATCGAGAGCTGAAAGCAGGCTGATTATGTAGAAAGTTCGCACTTGCAAGTCTAATATCGCTGGCAGACGCACTTAAACGAAGATCTCGCTAAGTTAAGTGATTAGTATTGAAATAAGATCTAACTAGTTAATATCACATTTTAGACTAGTGCATTTACTTCGTCCCTAGGCTATCTATTGAAGGTTTCGCTTTTCTGAGAGTATTTAGATGTAAAAAAAGTATTTCGTAAAAACCAATAGTCGTTAGTTTTGTTTACATATTTGGCATAAATTTCGGGGAGTGTAGATCTTTATTTTTTTACTAGATTTAGCGGTACAAAGTTAAATTAATTAGATTCTAAGATATAGAGTTTACACACTTAATGAAAACTTTCGAAAGTAAGTGTAAAAGTTTGTTTACAGTAGCGTTTCTTTACGTATTAGTACAGGCTACGAAACATCAGTGCTCTTGTGCCAAGTTATCCTCTGCTTTTGTGTAAATATTGTGTAAGGTCTTGTGTAAATATTTCTATAAATCCTTGTGTGACAAATGTGGTGGTTGCCGTAAAAATCTGAAGGAGGGGCTGTTCCTTGAAAACTGTAGGATATGGTTTCATTGGGGCGAAGATAGCTGCGAGAAAACGGGGGCAGATAATGAGGCTCTTCCATGTTAATGTATGTTATGTAGAAAGGACAGAACAATCGCTGAACAGGAGGAAAAAATTTATGCCCTTATGGCTGATTTAGAAAAAGTGAATATGGAAGTACGTAGGATAAGAGAGGAAAAAGAGATGAGGTGCTGGGAAAAGGTAGCAAGCAAATGCAAAATAGCAAAACTGTTAAAAATCTTTAGAAATTCAGTTAGTAGATCAGTCTGGCTTGCTATCTGAAGTAGTGGTGGGAGGGCCTCATCCAGATACAGTTGAATGTAGGCTGAAGCAGAATATTACCTTAAAGAGAAACGACAGGTCGAGGTCAAATCAGAAAAGGAAAAGAAGAATTCTGCTTCTAGGTAGCAGTGATGGGAGTGATGGGAGGAGTGTAGGGTAGTATCTTGAGGAGAAATTAGGTGAAGGGTACAAGGTTACAAGCCTTAGCTAGGTGACAGGAAACTTATGTCACCTATGCAGGGACTTTGAGAAGGAAGATCAAGTAATTATTGTTGGGTGAGCAGGAACGAGCCTTTCTACGAATCTAAGAAATAGCATTACGGAGGACCTGGATAAAATAGGAGCAGAAACTGGGCACACAAATGTGGGGTTTGTGGAAACCTTCCAGGGCCATGATCGGCCCTGGGTCAACACTGATAAGCTGAACAGGATGCTCCAGACACCAGCAAAATCTCACATAAATGTTGTTCCAGTTGATGCTGTTGGTAGGTGGGAATACACTATACATGGCCTGCAGCTTAATAGGAAGGGGAAAGATAAGTTAGCTTCTCTATTAGCAGATACTGTAAGGGGGCCACAGTCACACAAGGGATGATCTGTGTGGTTAATGGGACTAGGCCGACAATCAAGAAACCATCAAGAAAAATAGAATAAAAGAAGCTTTAATTATTTTATTTTATTTATTTATTGTTCCGTGGGACCAAATTAAGGAGAAGTCTCCATGGTCATGGAACGAGTCAATACATGAAATTATAACACGATAGTAGAAACAGAGAAAATGAAATATAAAAAAACATATTCAGGCGACAAGTCGTAAGTTTAAATAAAGAAAATCAACAATGTAACACCGGAATTTGCTTAAATTTTTTGCTCTTCCAGGAGCTCCTCGACAGAATAGAAGGAGTGAGCCATGAAGAAACTCTTCAGTTTAGACTTAAAAGAGGTTGGGCTGCTGCTAAGATTTTTGAGTTCTTGCGGTAGCTTATTGAAAAATGATGCAGTAGACTACTGCACTCCTTTCTGCACAAGAGTCAAGGAAGTGCATTCCACATGCAGTTTGGTTTCTGCCTAGTATTGACTGAGTGAAAGCTGCTAACTCTTGGGAATAGGCTAATATTACTAACAACAAACGACATTAAAGAAAATATGTACTGTGAGGGCAATATCAGAATTCCCAGACTATTGAATAGGGGTCGACAAGAGGAACTTACACCACATATAGCTCGAACAGCCCGTTTTTGAGCCAAAAATACCATTTTTGAATCAGAAGACTTACCCAAAAAAATAATACCATACGACATAAGCGTATGAAAATATGCAAAGTAGACTACTTTTCGTGTTGAAGTGTCAATTATTTCAGATATTGCTCTAATGGTAAATAAAGCAGCATTTAGTTTCTGAACAAGATCATGGACATGGGCTTTCCACAACAGCTTACTATCTATCCGAACGCCTAGGAACTTGAACTATTCTGTCTCGCTTATAATATGCCCATTCTGTCTGATCAAAATATCGTATCTTGTTGAATTGTGAGTTAGAAACTGTAAAAACTGAGTCTTACTGTGATTTAGCATCAAATTATTTTCCACAAGCCACAAACTTATTTCATGAACTACATATTTTGATATTGTTTCAATACTGTACACAAGATCCTTTACTACCTAGCTGGTGTCAACAGCAAACAGAAATATTTTTGAATCACCTGTAATACTCGAAGGCATATCATTTATACAAATAAGAGACAGCAGTGGCCACAGCACCTACCCTTGGGGAACGCCCCCTCTCAACAGTGCCCCATTTGGGCTGAACAAGACTAACACTCTCAATATTGCGGAGAATTACCTTCTGCTTTATGTTCTTAAAGTAAGAGGCGAACCAATTGTAAACTACTCCCCTTACTCCATAATGGTCCAACTTCTGCAGTAATATTTTGTGGTCAACACAGTCAAAAGCCTTTGTTAAATAAAAGAAAACACCTAGCGTTGGCAATCTTTTATTTAATCCGTCCAAAACCTCATAGAGAAAAGAGAATATAGCATTTTCAGTTGTTAAACTATTCCTAAAACCAAACTGAATATTTGACAGCAAATTATGTGAATTTAAATGCTCCAGTAATCTTGTAATACAACCTTATCGATAACTTTAGCAAACACCGATGGCATACAAATAGGACTAAAATTGTCAAAAGTATCCCTGACTCCCTTTTTATTAAGTGGTTTCACTACCGAGTACTTTAATCAGTCAGGAAACCGACCACTCCTAAAGGAAAAGTTACAGATATGGCTAAGTACTGGGCTAAAATACATAGAACAATACTTCAGTATTCTGCTAGATACCCCGTCATATCCATGAGAGTTCTTGGCCTTTAGTGATTTAATTATTAACTCAATCTCCCTCTTGTCAGTATCATGGACGAGCATTTCAGGTAACAGTCTCGGAACACTTTTTTCTAAGAGCGCTATATGAACCCTTTTGGGACTAGGTTTCTATTTAGTTCACCTGCTATATTCAGAAAGCGATTATTAAATACTGTACATATATGATACTTATCAGTAACGCTGACATTGCCACTACGCACTGATTCTATATACTCGACCTGTCTCTGCAGACCAGATACTTCCTTTATGACTGACCATATGGTTTTAATATTATCCTGAGACTTAGCTATTCTATCTGCATACCACGTACTTTTTGCCTTGCTAATAACATTTTTAAGCACCTTATAATACTGTTTGTATTGAGCTGGTGCATTTAGATTTTGACTATTTCTAACATTTTGATATAATTACCACTTTATTCTACAAGATATTCTTATCCCTCTAGTCAGCCATCCAGGCTGCCTGTTTGTGCTAGTACCCTGTTTTGAACGTTCTAACGGAAGGCAATTTTCAAAGAGCACGAGAAAAGTCTTGAGAAAAGCATTATATTTATCGTCTACCGTATCAGCGCTATAAATATCTTGTCACTCTTGTTCCTTGATATGGTTTACAAAGATCTCTACAGCAACTGAATCAGCTTTCCTAAACAGCTGATGATTATATTTAACACGTGTTGCAGCAGAAAAATCTTTTAGAGTTAAAATTTGTGCATCGTAATCTGAAAGGCCATTCACCTCTTTGCTAACAGAGTGCCCTTCCAGTAATGATGAATGAACAAAAATGTTGTCTATGGCTGTTCTACTGTTCCCTTGCACTCTCGTTGGATAGAATACGGTTTGCATAAGATTATATGAATTAAGGAGGTCCACCAGCATTCATTTTCATTGCACAATCACTTATACAATTAATATTGAAGTCACCACATATAACTACCTTTTTGTATTTCCTATAATGTGAACCAAGAACCTCCTCTAGCTTTAGCAAAAATGTTGGTAAATCGGAGTCTGAGGATCTATAAATAACAACAGTTAGAAGTTTAGCTCCACTAAATTTAACCACACCTGCACAACATTCAAACACCTTTTCAGTGCAGTACTTTGAAACATCAATTGACTCAAATGCGATGCAGTTTTTCACATACATGGCTACTCCCCCACACCGCAAAGAGCTCCTAGAAAAGCTGCCAGCCAACCTGTATCCTGGTAAAGGAAGCCTCTGAATTATCTCCTAATTTAAGAAGTGTTCAGATATACCAATAGTTTCAGAGTCAACATCTATAAACAGTTCACTAACTTTATCTCTAATACTTTGTATATTTTGATGAAATATACTAACTCCCTCATTACTCGGATACCTAAGCTTTGTCAAAAGTGGTTCCTTTGTTAGAGAGACTTCCCTTAAGCATGAATACCTATCAGTTGACTTCAATCTAAAAAAGGTGCAGCTCTAACACCCACTACTGCAGGAATGTTCCCATGAGTGATCCCACCACCCCCACCTATGCTGTCACCTATAAGATTTGCCAGCCTCCCCTTCCCATACATGTTGAGGTGCAGGCCATGTCTAGTGAAACCCACCCTGCTGATAGACTCCACCGACACCACTGAAATGTGACTGATGCTTTCTGTCTCATGTTATTACACCTGGCGGCTGCATTAAGATGAGGCCGATCGTGATGCTGAAACAGTTCCACGAAATGCACATTCATGTTGCCAGTCTAAGTGGCTATCTTTTCCACGTCACAATCTATGTCATACTCCCCATCCCTATCAATACTATTACCAGCCCCCCCCCCCACAATCACTACCTGATTCTTTTTAGTAAAATCCCTACATAACCCCCCTATGTTAACAGTCACCTGAGCCAATCCTGCATTAGGATTCACAATGCTGGTGACCTGGTACTCACTCCCCAGCACTCCCTGCAACTGCTGGCCTACACCTCTGCCATGAGAACTACCTAACAGCGGAACCTTCTTCTTTCTCTTAGACATTGCAACTGTCCTAGCCACCGTAACTACTGAGGTCTGCTGCATACATCCTACATCTACAGCTACTAGAGATTCCTCTCCGCTAGAGTCTGACAGTTGGTCATATCTATTGCAAACATCAATAGTAAAACTATCTGAAAATCTTCTTCGCCGAGCAGATCTCTTGCCAACAGCCAGCTCCCATTCCCCAACTCCCTTCTCCCTCCTCATCCTATTTAGCTCTTCCTGCACCTGAAGGCCACAGATCTTACGCTCCTGCTCCTCTATCAACTTACGCTTGCTACATAACCTGCAGTTCCAGGAGAGGATGTCACCAGAATGCCCACTGGCTTCTCCGCCCCCCCCCCCCCCCAGTGAAAATACTTCGAACAAGTCTCACACCGCAATCCACTACTCCAGAACCTACGGCAGAGCCCACACCTTCTCACTCATGGTAAAATTTTACAGTTATTGAAACAAGAAAACTACTTTATCTAAGTTCCGCTACTACAATAAGAAACTGTTAAAAATATGACTACAATAATCACAAACTTTCTCTACAAGGGAAGTAACTACTATTATTAACGGTATTAATCAACAACAAATGTGAATATAACAAAAGACTAATACAGAAAGAGAATCAAACGTCTAATGGCACAATAAAGAAACTGAAAACAGTTCCCAAAAGGTTCTTCTGAAATTATTTCACCAGAAAACACCAAAAACACTGGTTGAAGACTACTAATGTTCCTAAATAAACCACTATACACAAACAATTAATTAGTACTTAGCTTTCGATGCGCCGCTACAGCTGCAACTGGTCACTGCAGAATGTAAACACAGGTAAGAGGTTAAGTTGCTCGATACGAAACACTCACAAATATCAGCTCACAACAGAAGAAAGGCGCAGGTGAATGAAGAAACCACTAATAAGTCACTTATATAGCAAATATTATCACAAAAATCGTTAAAATATGTGCCTGAAACCTAAAAATCTTTAAAAACTTAGAGGGCGATCTCACACGCAGTCACTCGCTTAAGACGTCACACCAAAGATGTATAGTAAATAGGGATAAAGCTAAGGGGCAGTATCAGTTTACTTCTTCAAAATAGCAGGGGAATAAAAAATAAAGCAGGTGAGCTGTTAGTTGTTAAGATGACCTCAAAAATAAGAGTGAGACTGATATACTTTATCTGTCTGAACACCATGTAACTGTGGGAATGGAAAGCGTCAGTATAAATGGGTATAATTTAGCATCTTACATTTTCAGACCCATCATGAATAAAGAGGAGTTGCCATTTTCTCAAAACAAGTGTATAACTGTGAAACAGAGGTAAGTAAATTTTTTTCTCATCAGCATTTTGAGGTTGGTGCATGTGAACTACAGTAGATAATGCAGTGCTGATGTTATCAACACTGTACAGCTTCCTGTTAGGAGACTGGGAGCTATTCATAATAAAGTTTGACTCTGTGTTATACTGTCTGTCAAGCAAAAAGAAGAAGTTATTAATCTGTGGTGACTCCAGTGTAAACTTTCTAAACAATTCTGATAGCTAAAGTGAATTAGAAGTGTTATTAATGACAAATAACTTATAATCAGTGATCAGGTTCCCTACATGTATAGCTCAAGACAGTAGAACTCTCGTAGATAATGTATTTGTACAGAAAGACGATGTAAAACTATACATGCTTTTCCTGCCATAAATAGATTATCAGACGATGATGCAGAACTGAGTAACTTACAACACCTTATAGAGAGTATAGTTTAGAAACTATTAAGTGAAAGTGTAAGGCTGCTCAACCCAGTATCTATTCAGCACTACAGAGAAAGTTTAAGAAATAATAATTGGGCAGACATATATAATGAGCCAAATGCCAATATAAATGAAACATATTTCTTAGTAAATTTATACCCCTTTCTTAACATTGTTGGACCAAAAAACTTAATAATGTAACAGCAAACACTTTTCAAAGAAACCCTGGATTACTGCCAGTATTAAAGTGTCATCAGTAAGAAATAGAAAATTGTACAAGGCAGCCGGAATTAGTAAAGACCAAGAAGTAATTTTACACTATAAAAATTATTGTAGCATACTGAGAAAAAGCTGTTAGAAAATAAAAATTATATGTGTATTAGAGATGAAATTCACAATGCAGGCAATAAAATGAAATCAGTAAGGAAATTGTTAGAAGAGAGACAGGAAAAGTAATCACTGGGGTGGGTAGTACTACTATTAAAGTGAATGAGAGATCTTAACAACAATACACCAGTAGTTAACGTATTTAACAACCATTTCATAAGTGTAGGTAAAGAAATTGGTGAGAATAGTTCAAAGGAAAAACCAAACGGTACATGGAAGAACCAGTTTTGAGAAATCCCAGTCATGTCAATTTTCATCTAATGACCTCTTATGAAATAAGGAAAATCTTTGAAAGACAAATGGTCCTTAAGAGTAGATGACATCTCCAACGAGACATTAAAACAATGTTGAGCACTTACAGCTCAGCATCCTTAATGCATCACTAACTCAGGGTATTTTTCCAGACAGGTTAAAATATGGCATTATCAAGCCTGTCTAAAAAAAAAAAAAAGGGGGGGGACACCACAGATGTCAGTAACTACCAGCCAGTATCCTTGCTTACAGCATTTTCAAAAATTGTCGTGAAAATAATGTACTCAAGTGGTTAGCCATCTCAGCAGTAACAGGATACTTAGTAAATCACAGTTTAGATTTAAAAAAGGCTGCTTCATTGAGACAGCAATATACGGTTTCACTGTCAACATAATAGAGTCTCTAAATAGTAAAATATCACCAACAGGAATTTTCTGTGACTTATGCAAAGTATTGAAGTGTGTGAACCATGACATTATGTTACAGAAATTACAATTCAGTGGTATATACGGAATAGTGTATGATTGGTTATATAAAAAATATATAAAGAGGTAAAAAAATATTGAAAAGAAATTCTAACTGTTAGTAATAAATGTTTATGAACAACACTTTTCATTTGGTTAAGAATGATATACAGGGTGTTTCAGGAATGGAGCTCAATATTCAAGGATATAAGAGGAACGATCATTCGAAACAAAAAAGTCATGTAAACATGGGTTCTAAAACGCATACCTTAAGAGCTATGAGCAATTCTTGATCTTTGATACTGTGAAACAAATGTCTTCTACTGAAAGCTCTTTGCTTTCCATATTTTGGGAACTGGTAGTATGGACCAAAACACGAAAAAATGTGTGCTCGAAAATGCATACATTAAAAATTATGAGCACTTGTTCATTAGAAGAGTTGTGCTTCGAAATAGCGAAGACTAACAAGTGCTCATAGCTCTCTTTTCTTTCTGTTCTTTCTTCACCGGGAAATTTCTTTTGAATATTAAAGTTGATATCGTCGACAATCTTATTTTTATTTATTATTTTTTATTTGGCCTTCGAGTGTGTACTCAATTTAGCCATCGGCAACACATAGTGACAATGTACACATAATTGAATAAACAAATACAGAAATGCATATTAACAAGAATAAAAAGCTTAACTGTTGCAGGTTTGTACATAATGTTTTCAAAATTGATTTGAATTGAATTGGAAAGTATTTAAAAGTGCCTTGGCTTACACTTCATACCAATTCTGAAATATCTTCGTCAGCAAGACATATTTATAATTTACGCACACCATTAAAACCTATAGATTGTGACCAGTACTCTTGATGAAGTTAACTATCACTTATAGACGAATGTCTTTAGTACACAAAAGAGAAGAAGCTGATTGAGGAAGATGGTAGCCCATACTCAGCAATGTCTTCAGAAAGACCAACCGTTCACGCTCAAATTTGGGGCACATAAATAAGATGTAGTTGACATCAGCTTCCGACTCAGGATCACACTCACATGATGGTGAGCTGTAAACATTGATCCGATGTAGACGTTGTGGGAAAGAGGCATGATTGAAGCGGAGTCTTTTGATGGTAGAAATCGTGGATCGGTCCAGATGTCCTCATGAACCACGGCTGTGAAGGAATCCGAGGTTGTAGCACTGCATAATAACCGCCTTTTGTCTGTTGAGATACGTTCCACATTTCCTGCCATTGATGTCTTGCGTGATCCTTGACTTCACGTAAGTAGCCTGTATAAGGAAGGTACAGATCCAGGTTGCTAAAATTGTCTTTGAAACAAACAGTATGTAATGGTATAAGACGTTTGGATAAATTTGGTCGATGAGTTCGTTTTCAGCAGTAGCTAACTTGCCGAAATCATTGTTGATTTTAATGAGGCCAGTTGTCTTCTCAGTAGGGTGTGTGCATTCGCTCGTCTGTAAAAGTTGTTGAGCAAAATGTGCATTTGTGTCGTCTTTCGATAGTTCAATTCTCATATTTCTTCTGTATGTGCAGCCAGAGAGGTATTGTTTTCTAACATGCATTGATCTCTTCTACTGGTGTTCATTTGGGGATAACTGGAAGTGTTTGTCGGAAATCTCATGAGAGTATGAATAGGGCTCCTCCCATCAGTTCAGAAGTTCCTCGCTAGTCTTGTAATGTTCTGTACACGGCTTCGAGTGATTCTTATGTGCCATTGTGTATTCGTCTCATAAGACAATTTTAGCTTGCTTTAGAAGTTCACCCCATCCGGATGCTCTTGAGATCTTACATGCTGGGTAGTTGTAGGGCGGAATAGGCAGTTCATTCTTCTTCCATAGGTGTGGCTACAATACCGGATGACGCCACTAGAAGTGTTTAGAACGAATTTCCGCAAGCTATAGATTTAGTATAAACGTTTTCTCGGTGCCGCCTGGTGCTTGCAAGATAAAGTTGTAAATTTCCTTGTTATTGTCACTGCGGAGTGGTTTGTTGTGAGCAATGTACGGAAGTAGTTCGCTGATGTTGTAACGTTTTCCTGTGTAATATCGAAATTTATCACACAGATAGTTTGCTTTTGTAAAGCTTGGATCCCAAGTTGTACTAAGGCCTGGTTGTTTATTGCTAAACATTTATCTTAGGCGAATGAGTGTTTCATTGAATACGTCGTCGTTGAAGTTGATCCTCAATTCAGGACGTAATTGTTGAATTGGTACGGCTTGTCGTCACTCATAGTCCCTTTGAAGGAGTCCCACAGCTGTTTCGGCTTCGATGGCTTACGTGCTGCTAGAATTAAGGCGAATAACTCAAATTTGTTCAGCTGAAGATGTGAATGAGCCTTCTTGCTGTGTTAATCCCCGTTGTTGTCTTTTTGCTGTAGTCTCCCCAAGCATTGGCGTTTGGGAAGTAAACTCTCTGTCCATTCAGCAGATATACTACTAGATGTTGCACAGTTGGTTTGCGTTCATGTACGGGTAAACCGAAATCCGCCGTGCTGCATTGTTACTGTTGATGTATCTTCTCATTTGCTACATCGGGGTCTCATTGTTTCTGTTTTGTTGTTCTCGGTCTTCGGCTAATTGCAATGCTGCCATGTCACTGCCTTTGTTCACATACTTACAGACGTACTTGATGGATTTCACATAATTGCAGTATTCTATGTTTATGTGTGCCTGGAACATTTTGGAAAGTAGTGTGTTATATGGTACTATCCATTGAATATGTATTTCCGTTAGTCGCTGCCTCATATTCGTATTTTTGTTGTGAAGCCACCGTTTTAGGGCCGTCGTCTTTTGTATTTGGAATAGCCATCAACTCCGGTTTGTGTGTCGTCCAAGTATGGTTTTGGCTACTGCTTTGTACATTTTCCATTACTCATAAATAGCTAATTGGGCCAGAATGGTCCGCATGATCCTTGAATCATGTTTTTCACTGCTATATCGTGCAGTTCCGGATCTTCTCATGGATTGGGAAACAGCTTGGATCATTTTGTCGATATCCGTTGAATGAACTCTGTCGTGTAACCATATGAGATTGTATGAGTGAGGCTGTCCTCGTTGTCGCCATTCGATTGTGTACGTCCTGCATCTAACAATTCCGAAGATGTAATATTTTGTGATGACTTCAATAAATTTTGTTTATTTTTGTCGGAAACTCGGGCTATTCTGTTGTTTTGATGCATGGGGGCTTGTCCGTATCTTAAAGTTGTTCTTTGAATTCTGGCCACAACGAGTTGCATGTGAATGTTATGAAGACGCCGAGTTGTCCATATTTTCTTATGTATGCCAAGGCATCTTGAGTGTGTTTCTGCATGTGTCTAAGAATTACTGTGTATGATCTTCATATGAATGGTGTGTCTGTGCAATGCCTTGTAGCCCTTCTTTTCTTCATCGTGCACTTTTGTCACGGATTGTGTTTTCAGTGCCCACAATTACGATGCCGGCTTCCTCTCTCTGGGGTGCAGCAAATCGACGTTCGTCTTCTACAAGTGGTCTTTAGTCGGTTCGAATTATGACTTTAAAGTCTTCATAAATCATTTGGTCTAGCGCTGTTTTGAATGTATGACTCAGTTGACTGTCTTTGTGTAAGGTCCTCTGTACATCTTGACTGCTTCTAGTCTCAATGCAGTCATATTATTGTATCGTTGATCAGTTTCTGTTTCCTCTTTTCTGATGAAATACACTTGCCGAAATTTAAGGTCTTCGTCGGATGGTGGTAGTAATTATCCCACGTGTTGACAGATTTGTCCTAGGACGGGAAAAACATAATCGATTTGATCTCTCTTAACGTTAAGCGAAGTGACACCAAAAGAAGTAATTTGGATCTAGTAGGCGTTGTACGCTCTTATATTTTGAAGAAAATATTTTGATGTGGGGGTTCCCCGGTCATCTCACGTAAACATCCCTACGGAGGTGCTTACAGTGGTGGTAATCAAATTTTTCCATTCATGCAACAGCCTCATGATGTTTCTCTACTGAATTATTTCGCCTTGCGAAATTGGCAGATGTTATCAATTTTTTCGATTACGACGTGTTTATGTTTGTTATATACTTCCGTCGGGTCGTTCTGGAACTCCTCATTTATTAGCTAGTATTATTTACTTGTCCTCGTCCGCGCTTCTCGAAGAGTGATATTTTCATGGCTGGGTTCAGTTCGCAGTCTTTATTACAAGACTGTCTCAATTCTCGATTTCTCAGTCCATCCATTTCATTGTTATTTGGTATTTCTGCTCTCACAGCGTTCATTCTCGTTCGTTGGGAACTTAAAAGTGCTTTCCGCTCTTAGTCTGTTTTGTTTTTCCCCGTTCTTTTTCTTTTGCCCTTTTACTTCAGAACTGGCAGAGATCTCCTTCTCTTTATGCTTGCACATTATATAAAATATAAATCAAATCAACTTTTTATTAAAAAATACAAAATGTTCAGACTTTATTTTCGATTTATATTCAGTCACTATGCGACTTTGAGTACTCACACATCACTGTTTGTTTTTATTCATTCACTGCACTACTTTTTCGGTTCTCCCTTCGTCACTGATAAGAAACTGACGTTCGAACTCACGACGGATCCCGCTTTATAAACTCGTACCAATGGGTAGCTCAACCACAGGTGAATTCCAGAACATACCAAAAAAGGCTTCGAATGGTCCACTATGTTCCAGAACATTTCACACTATTCGAAGCTGTGTTGGAATGCTTCACAACGATCTGGGATGTTCGGGGATGATTCCGAACATTCTGCAATCATTCGAAATGTTTCAGACTATTCCTGACCATTCCAGAAAAAAAACGGGTCAGTGTGAACGTATTAAAAAACCAGAAACCCGCCTCTATTGCGAAAAATGCACCTAGTGTTAACCTAGGTTTTTCGTTTATAAATGTATAGCCATGGTGTTCTTTTAGTCATTGACAAAGGTCTTCTTAGGCAATTGTGGGTTTTATTGTTCTGTAGAAGGTGTAGTTATCTACGCCGAAACCTACGTTAATACTAGGTGCATTTTTCGCAATAGAGGCGGGTTTGTGCTTTTTTCATATGTTAACCAACGATTGCTGACGCGCTGCGATGTTGAAGGTTCAGTGCGAACATTCCGGAACATTCTGGAATGTTTTGGACTTCTCTCGAACACTCACCATGTTCTGGAACGTTCTAGAAACTTCTAGAGGGCGGGATTACCCAGACTTTATATGTTCAAAAAGAACGCTCTTCAGGTCGAAACGGAAACCTTCTTAATGGTTGGGAAGGTAAAGGCCTACCACACCATATAACTTCATTGATCGTACCGGGGCTCACTTCTGAGTTTTAGCGGCACGCACATTGTATACTTACTTATATAGTATACAGGGTGTTACAAAAAGCTACTGCCAAACTTCCATGAAACTTTCCTCACACACAAAGATGGAAAATATGTTATGTATACATGTGTCCAGAAACGCTTACTTTCCATGTTAGAGCTCATTTTATTACTTCTTTTCAAATAACATTACTCATGGAATGGAAACACACAGCAAAAGAAGGTACCACCGTGACTTCAAACACTTTGTAACAGGAAATGTTCAAAATGTCCTCCGTTAGCGAGGATACGTGCATCCACCCTCCGTCGCATGGAATCCCTGATGCGCTGATGCAGCCCTGGAGAATGGCGTATTGTATCACAGCCGTCCACAATACGAGCACAAAGAGTCTCTACACTTGGTACCGGGGTTGCGTAGACAAGAGCTTTCAAGGGCCCCCATAAATGAAAGTCAAGAGGGTTGAGGTCAGGAGGGCGTGGAGACCATGGAATTGGTCAGCCTCTACCAATCCATCGGTCACCGAATCTGTTGTTGAGAAGCGTACGAACACTTCGACTGAAATGTGCAGGAGCTCCATAGTTCATGAACCACATGTTGTGTCGTACTTGTAAAGGCACATGTTCTAGCAGCACAGGTAGAGAATCCCGTATGAAATCATGATAACGTGCTCCATTGAGCGTAGGTGGAAGAACTTGGGGCCCAATCAAGACATCATCAACAATGCCTGCCCAAACGTTTACAGAAAATCTGTGTTGATGACGTGATTGCACAATTGCGTACGGATTCTCGTCAGCTCAACAATGTTGATTGTGAAAATTTACAATTTGATCACGTTGGAATGAAGCCTCATCCGTGAAGAGAACATTTGCACTGAAATGAGGATTGACACATTGTTGGATGAACCATTCGCAGAAGTGTACTCGCGGAGGCCAATCAGCTGCTGATAGTGCCTACATACGCTGTACATGGTACTGAAACAACTGGTTCTCCCGTAGCACTCTCCATACAGTGACGTGGTCAACGTTATCTTGTACAGCAGCAACTTCTCTGACGCTGTCATTAGGATTATCGTTAACTGCACGAAGAATTGCCTCGTCCGTTGCAGGTGTCCTCTTCGTTCTAGGTCTTCCCCAGTCACGAGTCATAGGCTGGAATGTTCCGTGCTCCCTATGACGCCGATCAATTCCTTCGAACGTCTTCCTGTCGGGACACCTTCGTTCCGGAAATCTGTCTCGATATAAACGTACCACGCCACGGCTATTGCCCCGTGCTAATGCATTCATCAAATGGGCATCTGCCAACTCCGCATTTGTAAACATTGCACTGACTGCAAAACCACGTTCGTGATGAACACTAACCTGTTGATGCTACGTACTGATGTGCTTGATGCTAGTACTGTAGAGCAATGAGTCGCATGTCAACACAAGCACTGAAGCCAACATTATCTTCCTTCAATTGGGCCAACTGGCGGTGAATGGAGGAAGTACAGTACATACTGACGAAACTAAAATGAGCTCTAACATGCAAATGAAGCGTCTCCGGACACATGTCCACATAACATCTTTCCTTTATATGTGTGTGAGGAACGTTTTCTGAAAGTTTGGCCGTACCTTTCTGTAACACCCTGTATATTGATTAATAAGAGATAGTCTCCAACATACAAAAAAATGTAACACATTGCGCATCAGTAGACAGAAAGACCCATTATTGTCTCACTACACGATTGCTGAACAATCACTGTAACCAGTCACATCAATAGAAACTGGAAGAATGCTTATGAAACTACGTTAACTGGAACGACCACATAAAACTACTCTCAGGTAAGGCGAATGCCAGACTGAAATTTATCGGAAGAATCCTCAGGTAGTGTAGTCCAATCAGAAACGAGGTAACTTACAAAACAGTCGTAAGGCCAATACTTGAATATTGCTCATCAGTCTGGGACATTGACCAGACTGGACTAATAAGGAAAATAGAGAACATTCAAAGAAGAGGAGCACGTTTCATTACAGATTAATTTAGTAAATGCGGAAGGATCACAGAGAAATTCAGCCAAATATAGTGGCAAACGAAGCAAGAAAGGCATTGCGCATGCAGTTCACTGTCAAATTTGCGATAGGATACATTCCTGCACGAGCAAACCAACATACTCATCCTGCCTACGAATATCACGAGTAAAGGTCATGAGGGTAAAACCTGCGACAGTTGAGCTCACATGGAGGCTTCCTATAAGTTGTTTTTCATACATATCATTCACCACTGGAACAGGAAATTTGGGAGTGACAGTGATAGACAAGAGTACCCATCGTCACACACCATAGGATGCTTGTGGAGTGTAGATGTATATGCGGAAATGGGAAACTTTCAATAACCAACTGCCCAGTTAGTTGACACCACGTATGTTTCAACTCAAAGACATTGATAATTGGTATCTAACGTAATGTTAAGATCACTATCTACTGCAAGTGAGTGTATAAGAGTATACACTAATTTTTCTTTCGGTTGTGTAAGCCATTCAGTCAGCCTAACACATCGTTAATAAGTCATTAATTATAATAGTTAGGTCAATTGTTCATTTGCATACAAACATACATACATATACAATCCTATGAATGTTAATTTATCCGATTGGGGACTTGAATCAAGGATCGCCAAGTTCTTTACCGTTGCAGCATGCAGTGCACTATGTTGATACAGAACTTCATACCTGATCCACTCTAATTGCCGCTCAATGTGTGACAGTTGTCTATGTTATTCGTATCTTCTCTGGCATCGCCGATTTTTTACCAAGCAAATTATGTTGAGCCAATTCGTTTTTGTCAGTTACTACAACTTACTATGACTGTTTCTGGCACCATATTATACTAGACACTCTCCATCGGTTTGGTCTTTTTTATTTGGCGGAACGTTAGTGTAAGTATTGTAGTCGCCCCACCTGTTTTGCGATGAATTGTGATTGCAAAACATTGTATTTAGTGTTTATGTTACAGACAATTAAGGGGAGGTTTACTATCTTTGTGCCGAAAAAAGCATATTGTTTGAGAATTTTTTTCTGGGTATGTGTTACAGATGTCTGTGTCAAATTTGGTCAAAATGTTTATTGATATTTCCTCTAGAAACTGGAATGTTTCGCCCGGAATGTTGAAGGAGAAAGAGCCGCCGGAACGAAACCAAATTTCGATGTAGACCTCCACGAGCGATATGTCACAGGTCAGCCGGCTCGTCTGAAATCAAACTGAGTTGACGTTAGCCAAGTATATAAAACTCGTTAGGAGTTGTACCTCGCTTAAGTCATTTGGACCATAGGAAACAAAATGGCGACCATTTGAAAAAAATATGGAATAGGGTATTTCATCGACTTTTCGACTTCGTCGGCCAAGTAAAAATATTTATAGTTGAAGGATCAGAATAAAAGTCGTACAACTCCTAGACAATTTAGTTAGCTTCGACGGAAACAAAGAATCATGCCAATCGGTTCAGTAGATTTGAAGTTACCAAACAGGGCGATAAAAGAAACGTCATTTCGAGAAAAACGCGTTTCTAGTTTTCACTACATATAAATGCAATATTATGCAACTTACATTCAATCTGCTGTTCCAGGTCCATAAACTAGTCCTTCCTCTTGCTCAAAGAGGGCGTTCTGCTCGATCTGGGCCATCCTGCGCTGCTCTAGAGCCGCTCGTACGTCCGGCGAGAAGCGCTTTTCGGCCGCATGAATACGGCGGTCGTCCGAATGCTTCGCGAACTGCGTCGAATAGAGTCCCAGGGTGACGTCCATCGTTGTCATGGTTTTCAGAATTGCCGAATACCCTTCGTTGAAGCTACTCACTGCCAGGAAAAGTCGCAATCTCCACAGTCTTCGCACCAGAATGCAAATGTCTGGGGGCTAACTTCCAAACACACGCGTTCGAACTTTCACTTGAACTATGTGTGTTTCCCCCCAAGCATCAGTACAATAACTCGTCCTCCGACAGAAAGAAAAAACTGTTGCGTGAAAAAGGCCGATGTCAGGCAGGTGCAAGGTTTTGTTCAACCGCGAATAGCAAACATTTCCGTTCCGTATTCGAAAAAGCCGTTTCAGGGGTGGATTCTAAACACTTTTATGGTTCCAAAATGCAATTAAAAATGATTTTTTGAACCAAAAGATAGTAAACCTCCCCTTAAATACTGAAGGTGTCATGGCAAGTAGCCTTGCACAGTTCTGGTTGCCATGCCGCAGTGTTGCCATATCGTCAGTCACTACACTGTAGGCCTAAGTGCTGCACCTCCACTACTGGCGCCGCATTACCTTCCCACTGTCAATTATTCAAAAACAGTCTCAATCACATTTATTATTATTACTATACCGCCAACCGGTTTCAACCCGACGTAGGGGTCATCTTCTGGGCGTTTACACCATTGGTCGGCTGCTGGTGGTGTCACTCCTGTCTACATAACGGCTGGAAATTATTACTATTGATAGTTTCTTGGCAACCAATGGTGTAAACGCCCAGAAGATGACCCTACGTCGGGTTGAAACCGGTTGGCGGTATAATAATAATAAATGCGATTGAGACTGTTTTTGAATAACTGATTAATCATACTAATCGCTGCTTCATCTCCACAACCATGTTGTCCAAGAACCTTCCCACTGGCTGGACCCAAACTTCTGTAGTATCCAAGTAGCACCTGAGTTAAAATGTCGGGAAACATGCACTTTAACTCATATTGAAGACAGACAGGGATGAAAAAGTCTCTTACATTGAAAATAACCTACAACCATATGTATGATCTGCACGGAAATTAAAAGTGCATTCGTCCTCCATGTATGAAAACATGTGTGATGGCTCAGAAGCCAAAACAAATGTGTTACAAGCAAACTAAGGGTAAAACACTTTTATACAGCGTGACAACCCGAATCACGACCATAGAAAATACGGGGAAAATGCAGATATCTAAAATAACGACATTATTCTCAGCATATTTCTCTATAACACGCATCATTTCAACACGAAAAATGGTCAGCAACCTTAGGTGCAAAATGCAGACTCCTCCTGTAGGAACAGAAGCATAGTGATGTGTGCTAGAACCGCCCACTGACACAAAACAGCCGCAGTCGCTTAGCGAACGTCTAGCAGACGTCAGGTATCCGGAGGATCAGTTGTGTGTTAGCGCCCGCCGCCTCCTGGTGGCTGGCAGCGTTGCTAGAGAGCACTACCTCCATCCGGAGTAAGGAATATGAACACTATAGCTAGAGGTCCAATGGGGAAACACGTGGTTATATCCTACGTCACAAATACAGTAGAGTTCTGCTCCAGGTGGGCGCACAAACTGAAGACGTCACAGGATCGGACGACGTGCGCACTCAGTCATAAACAAAATAGCCTGCATCCACCCCTAAGATACTGAGAAGTCCTGCACATCTTCAACGATCTTTAATGTTAGCAGAGAGTGTGTAGTATCTACGTATCTGGTAAAATTCCGAAGAAAGAAGTGATGTAACAGATTGTTGACATTTAGTGCAATGATAAGAAAGTGACAAAAATGTGATGATGCGGGCAAACCCAATCTATTTTCATCTACCACAATGGATAATTTTTAACGAGACGATTGGACGAAACCACAAATCATTGAATTTTCCACCGAGCGAGGTGGCGCAGTGGTTATCACACTGGACTCGCATTCGGGAGGACGACGGTTCAATCCCGTCTCCGGCCATCCTGATTTAGGTTTTCCGTGATTTCCCTAAATCGCTTCAGGCAAATGCCGGGATGGTTCCTTTGAAAGGGCACGGCCGATTTCCTTCCCAATCCTTCCCTTACCCGAGCTTGCGCTCCGTCTCTAATGACCTCGTTGTCGACGGGACGTTAAACACTAACCACCACCACCACCATCATTGAATTTTCCGAAGAATTTTCCTAATAAATGGAGTGATATAACAACCTGTTGATATTTATTGCAATGAAACGTCTCGGAAAGTGACAAAAACATGACGATACAAACAAATCCTGTTTATTTTCGTCTACCACAATGTACAACTTTTTATCGAGACGATTGGACAAAACAACAAATCATTGAATTTTCATCCCAATTTTATGCTGGAATCAACGAATATTACGAAAATTATACCGACAACACCGAATTTTGCATTGAAAACAGCCAATACAATACCGAAATCAATGAAATTCGTACCCACTTATAAGAAGAACTAGCTATTTGCTAGGAAATCTTCACTCTAGACATGGTATTCCAAATTTTGCTCATGTGGTAACATCTCAGAACTGTACCGAACACCAACCAGAAGTCAGGAACACAAACTTTATGTTGCAACACACCTGCCAACATCATCAAAGAGCAGATTTAGATAAATCCACCATAGATTGGGCCTCTCCATAGAGATCAATACTGCAGCGTACAAGCAGCGTCGATTCGTGGCATTTGGATGCACAAAGGCCCATAATTGTTCTCCTACTACTCCATCTGCGAAACGAATACAAAAGGGAAAACTACTAATTGTATCAGATATGTTCCATAATGTGTTGTATGGAGGCTTGCAGAGTATAGAGACTCTTTGCTAAGGTTTGTAGCTTAGCAGAAGCATAATGAGTCATTATCTTGCAGTCTAATATGCTGTATGATATAAATGCGGAAGTTTGTGTGCGTGTTAATATGTTGCTGTTCCACGCTGAAATAGCCGGACAGAATTGGATAAAATTTGGGGTGACGATAGCTTACACCCAGAATTAACTCATAGGCTACCGTATACGTACATACCTATCAAAGGGGTGCGTTGGCGGTGAAAATGTGTAGCCTACGACTTAATCATCCAGTATTTCAGAATGAGAGAACTTCGTAATTTGCAACATACTTTGCACATAATATCAAACCTTTACGAAACTTTTTCTCACGGACAGCTCCCACAAAGTGATGCAAGAAAAAAGTTTACTACTTACTACATTTTCGCTGTTTATGCAGTAAAACTGCTGCGTGAAGCGTGATGTATGTACAAGCAAAATTATATGATCGTATGACACATTGTTCAGTAGATATAAGGTCATAAATAATAAGCTACCTAATAACTGCCGCATCATGAATGACGTTTAAATTTACTACCTTTTTGCTACTAACTTTACTCAGAAAAGTTTTACAGCCAGTAGCCAGACATAACATTGTATGTACCTGTAAAATTATAACCTTGTATACACATAGTTCAGCGGACACCACATCGTGAATATTGAGATGCCTGAAAAACTGCTGCATCATGCATCACTTTTTAATTTGTTACTTCTTTACCACTACCTCTATTTACAAAACGTATTGTAGACAGTAGCCACATATACCACTAGATGTACCTGCAAAATTATTTCATTTTATGACATATAATTCAGGAAATACAATGTCATAAACATTGAACTGTATACAAATGAAACTGTAGGGCGCTTTCACCAAAAACTACTGATGAAACATGAGTACAAATACGAGCGAAATATGTTAAACATATCTGAAATACACTCCTGGAAATGGAAAAAAGAACACATTGACACCGTCGTGTCAGACCCACCATACTTGCTCCGAACACTGCGAGAGGGCTCTACAAGCAATGATCACACGCACGGCACAGCCGACACACCAGGAACCGCGGTGTTGGCCGTCGAATGGCGCTAGCTGCGCAGCATTTGTGCACCGCCGCCGTCAGTGTCAGCCAGTTTGCCGTGGCATACGGAACTCCATCGCAGTCTTTAACACTGGTAGCATGCCGCGACAGCGTGGACGAGAACCGTATGTGCAGTTGACGGACTTTGAGCGAGGGCGTATAGTGGGCATGCGGGAGGCCGGGTGGACGTACCGCCGAATTGCTCAACACGTGGGGCGTGAGGTCTCCACAGTACATCGATGTTGTCGCCAGTGATCGGCGGAAGGTGCACGTGCCCGTCGACCTAGGACCGGACCGCAGCGACGCACGGATGCACGCCAAGACCGTAGGATCCTACGCAGTGCCGTAGGGGACCGCACCGCCACTTCCCAGCAAATTAGGGACACTGTTGCTCCTGGGGTATCGGCGAGGACCATTCGCAACCGTCTCCATGAAGCTGGGCTACGGTCCCGCACACCGTTAGGCCGTCTTCCGCTCACGCCCCAACATCGTGCAGCCCGCCTCCAGTGGTGTCGCGACAGGCGTAAATGGAGGGACGAATGGAGACGTGTCGTCTTCAGCGATGAGAGTCGCTTCTGCCTTGATGCCAATGATGGTCGTATGCGTGTTTGGCGCCGTGCAGATGAGCGCCACAATCAGGACTGCATACGACCGAGGCACACAGGGCCAACACCCAACATCATGGTGTGGGGAGCGATCTCCTACACTGGCCGTACACCTCTGGTGATCGTCGAGGGGACACTGAATAGTGCACGGTACATCCAAACCGTCATCGAACCCATCGTTCTACCATTCCTAGACCGGCAAGGGAACTTGCTGTTCCAACAGGACAATGCAAGTCCGCATGTATCCGGTGCCACCCAACGTGCTCTAGAAGGCGTAAGTCAACTACCCTGGCCAGCAAGATCTCCAGATCTGTCCCCCATTGAGCATGTTTGGGACTGGATGAAGCGTCGTCTCACGCGGTCTGCACGTCCAGCACGAACGCTGGTCCAACTGAGGCGCCAGGTGGAAATGGCATGGCAAGCCGTTCCACAGGACTACATCCAGCATCTCTACGATCGTCTCCATGGGAGAATAGCAGCCTGCATTGCTACAAAAGGTGGATATACACTGTACTGGTGCCGACATTGTGCATGCTCTGTTGCCTGTGTCTATGTGCCTGTGGTTCTGTCAGTGTGATCATGTGATGTATCTGACCCCAGGAATGTGTCAATAAAGTTTCCCCTTCCTGAGACAATGAATTCACGGTGTTCTTATTTCAATTTCCAGGAGTGTAGATCTGACATGTATGTACATAGGCAAATCCAAAGGTTGAAAGCTCATCCTAAACTCCAGCAATGATTTCAACCAAATATGCTATACATATTAGTTATGGTCTAGGTAGAAATACTTTGGGGGTAAGAAACACAAGCCTCCTAATGGGATAGGTATGATGCAGTGATGAGAGAAGGAGGGAGGAGGAGATGGACAGACAGAATGGGAAGGAGGAGATGGAGAGAGAGAGAAGGGAGGAGTAAATTGATGGGAAAGGGGAAATGAGTGGATGGAAAATGATAGGGAAGAGGAGGAGATAGATGGAGAAAGGAGAGAGAGCAGGAAATGGACAGAGAGTGGAGGTGTGGAGGAGGTGGACAGTGAGAGAGGAGTTGAAGAGGGGCAGGATGAGAGAGGGGTTGAAGGAGCTGGACAGAGAAAGGGAAGAGGGGGAGACAGAGGCAGATATTGATATGAGAGAGGGGGAGGATGGGGACAAAGAGAGGAGGCATCAGAAACGTGTGGTGGGAAGGGGTGATAAAGTGGAGGGAAAAGAAGGGAGGAGGAGGTGGGCAGGCAGAGAGTGGAAAGAATGAAATGGACAGATAGAGGGGAGGAGGAAATGGATGAAGAAAGGAAAAAGGGATAGTGGAGATGAGCACATGGATGGAGAAAGGAGGAAATGGACAGAGAATGGGGGCAGCCAATGAGCAGGGGAGTAGCAAAGGGGGAAAGGGGAGGTGGACAGAGAGAGCAGGAGTGGAGGAGTTGGACAGGGAAGGAGGGAGAAGGAGAGGGGCAGGTGGATATCAGTGGAGAGTGAGGGTGTAGGGTGTGGACACAGAGTGACGGTGGAGGGAATGGACAGAGGGGGGGGGGGGGGAGGGAAAGGAGGAGATTGACTAATAGAAGATCTGAATAATTACATACTTAGGAATGCAAGTACAAACACACACTCACGTGCGCGAGCGCACGCAGCCATCTCTGCAGGTCTGCGAAAACAACAAGTCTGAGAATGTTGTTTACAGAGACATAGCGCAGTAGATTTATGGCTCTCTAAACACACCGAGACAATTTTGATGTCATGCTAAGCATGTTGCAAACGGTTGTGAAATTATTTACCTCTTTTCCTAGCACATTGTGTAAGTCTCTACTCGATCGCGTAAGAATGTTTTGTTTGTAATAAATCAATGAGCGGCGAGTTCTGTCAGCTTTTCCTATCATCTGAAAATTTGATAGTTTTTTTCGACGTCGCTCGGTTTACTGGATCGGAAGTGGCTCGTACCGCAAGAATTTCAAGAGAGAAAAGAGAGATGGCGAAGACTTGTGGATAATGAGTTTCGGCATTTGGTTTTTTTTTGTATATTACTGTTTAACGACGGATAACATCATGGGGCGCAGTTAGTATTACAACAAAGTGACATGTTTAGTTGTATGTTAACCTCCAGTCATCCCTGCTATAAATACATAGTGATGTATTACTCATGCGAATTTAAAATATTCCACGCCCAGAACATAACATCTTACGTTGTACATCCAGTATCTCGGGCGTATTTCTTATGGTGCTGTCTTCTCATGCGGACCTGTGAGCCACTGAATTCAATGTCATTGTAAAGAAGATGAACATAGCTACTATATGGACTGACCTTGCTAGTGCAGATCTGTTGTATTATCCCCCGCCTGGCTCTGTTGAGAGATACATTTCGTTTTCGATAAAAGTTACGCTGCAGTATCTCAACAAGCGCTGAAAACACCAGTAGATTCGGTGGTAACGTGTCTTTCAAATGCCTGTAGGTCTCGAGGGCGGTACTTCATCGCATCTACATAAGATTTTGTAACATGTTTTGGATTCAACTATTGTCTGCGGCGAAGTAACAACTTACCAAAGTTTGTTACTAGTACACACTAAGGTAATAAAAGTCATGGAATAGCGATATGTACATAGACAGATGAGAGTAGTATCCAGAGGGTATAGAAGGGCAGTGCATGGCCGAAGCTGTCATTTTTACTCTGGTGATTCAAGCGAAAAGGTTTTCGATGTGATACGGACCTCACGGCACTAATCAACCGACTATGTAAGGGGAATAGTAGTTGGAGATACACGCGCACGGAACATTCAGTTTGGTAAATCGTTAGGGAATTCGGTATTTCGGAATCCACAGTGTCAAGAGTGTACGAGAATAACAAAAATTAACTCTCACCACGGAGAAGGAAGTGGCCGATGGCCTTCACTTAACGACCGAGAGAAGCAACATTTTAATAGAGATGTCAGTGCTAGGAGACAAGCAACAATGCCGGAAATAACCGCAGGAATCTATGTGAAAAAATGAAGAACATATTCATTAGGACAGTACAGCGAAATGGCTTTTGACAGCAGACGACTGACATGAGTACCTTTATTAACAGCACGGCATGGCCTACAGCGTCTCTCCGGGCTCTTGACCATATCGGCTGGACACTAGACGATTGGATAACTGTGATTTGGTCAGATGAGTCCCGATTTCAGTTGGTAAGAGCTGATGGTAGGCTTAGAGTGTGGCGCAAACTCCACGACGCCATGGACCCAAGTTGTCAACTAGGCACTGAACAAACTGGTGGTGGTTCCTTAATGGTCTGGTCACGATTGCAGGTGCCAGGAGATGCTATGTGAAATGACCGTGTGTGTGGTTTTGGGGGAATTCTACAAGCCTTCTAGTTTATAAGACATTGAAATATGTTCGATTGTCCGGCCATCTTGATTGAGGTTTTCCGTGATTTCCCTAAATCGCCCCAGGCAAATGCCGGGATGGTTCCTTTGAAAGGACACGGCCGATTCCCTTCCCCATCCTACCCTAATCCGATGAGACCGATGACCTCGCTGTGTGGTCTCCTTCCCCAAACAACCCAACCCCCACATGTTTGATTGTGGAGAAACAGTTTTGACAATGGTTGAATTTAGTTATTCGAGGGCACGAAGAGTCTGAATTTATGAACGTTACTGTGAAATATGTTGATTGAAGTTTGTACTTTTCCACATGTAGCAGGAGTATGGTGGGAAACTGACCAATCTGAGCACTGCACAGTGAAGTCTACATAATAGTTCACCCAATATACCTATATGTTTCAACAAAAATGTAACAAATGCCCTCCAAAACTGTAAACAAGATGACTCACTTCAATGTAGTCTGCATGGTGAGCAATCCACGATAGCGATATTGAGAGAACCAGCGCAGACTGAATGATTTTATGGTGGTTCAAGATGGCGATCCATGATGTCACCAATGACGTCAGAATCCGAGATAGCGATCCAAGATGATAGACCTGATGGTACATATGTACCCTATTCTGGTCAACACAAAATAGTTCTATTTGCCATGTTGCTACAATTGTCTAAGTCCCCCTCACCCCACCACTCATCCTCAGTATCCAGTCTTACTAGCCCATCAGGTAGATCCCCCACTTGTGCTCTATACAACAAAGTGGAAGGCTGATCATCATCATGAAGTGTCATCAGAGATCTACCAAGTCCAGGCAGTAAAAGATGACTCAGACAGTTGAATATATAAGTACCATCCCATTCCTCTCTCTCACTGGGTATTATTATTATTATTATTATTATTATTATTATTCACTGTATTTGTTTTCATGGTTTCGTTTTAATGGTTTTCTTTTATCTCTTCCTCAGTTGAACAGCTCACAGATGTAGATGGTGCACTGCCTGGTATATTTGAGAAACAGCATCAGAAATCTTGTCAGCACACAGACAGACTTTCTGATGCAGCTCCCGATGTTTTGGCGTGGAAGTAAAGTCAGTATGGAGAACTATTTACAGTCTGAATTTCCACTATACACTTTAAAAACATTCATCACCCAGACAAGCTCTTAAATTCAGTGTCCGATATTCTGATGCAGCACACAGAACTATTTCCTGGGCTCCCTTTATACCCAAGATATGTTTTACTGATCAAGCCTCAACAAGTCGTTACAAAGGGCTGTTGTTCAACTCTACGTATGAACTGTCTGCCAATGGATCGAAGCTTGTTATTGTTGGTTCGGCATCTGACATGAACTTTGAAGTTATATTAGAAACAGAGAATGTGTGGAGGTGTGGAAATGTGCTGTTAAGTAATATGGAGTAGGATCAACTGTGCAGCAAGATGAAATACATTGAACATTGCTTGACAACTGAATACAATCCATTCCCTCGAGACATCAGTATCTTCAGCAGTAACAGGATATCCAAAAAAAAAAAAAAAAAAAAATGGTTCAAATGGCTCTGAGCTCTATGGGACTTAAGATCTCAGGTTATCAGTCCTCTAGAACTTAGAACTACTTAAACCTAACTAACCTATTTACATCACATACATCCATGCCCGAGGCAGGATTCGAACCTGCGACCGTAGCGGTCGCGCGGTTCCAGACTGCAGCTCCTAGAACCGCTCGGCCACACCGGCCGGCGGTATCCATCATCTACATATTTTGAAGTGATACGATTGAAGAACCAACACTGAGCGTATATTTCAGATGTCTAAGTGTGGCACGCCTGTGTGTGTTATATGGTGCAATATAGATCGCCATGGAGAGACTCATTCAGTGACAAATGTATATTAAACTGCTCTTCGATGATATTTTCAAGTACTCATTGGAACATGAAGTTCTTGATGAAGAAGAGGAGTTACATGTGTGTAGAGATGTACATATATCTAGCATTCCAAAGTCTGCTACTATTACTCCTACATACAGAAATTGCACACAAGCAGAGTTTGCAGATAGCATTCTAAAGTGTATTACTGCTCCAATTGGTTGGTGTGAAATACATGCTGAATTTAAAGGCAATATAGAAAACAGTTATTGGGAATATATTGCAGAGTAATGAGTAGGTTTGCTTGGAAACAAAGAAATCACGCTCTTATAACTGTAGTGAAATATTTTCCATAGTTCATAATGTACAAAATACATATAAACAATTTATAAAAATTTTAACAAAATGTATATCAAATAATATATTTGCAAACTACAGTATTTTTTTATCCTATGATACATATATCCTCTGAGATTTAACTGCTGAGCTGTTTGAGAGTCTTCGTAGTTCAGACGTTTACAGTGCAAGTGATTTTACAGTCCAGTTGTTGCTTTATTCAAGTTTTTGATACGTTGACAGGACTTAACAATATTTTACGATATAATGAACTTAAGAGTTCAACCGCTGCAATGTCAGAAACAGATCTGACAGTCATTACACTTTCAGTCCTTGTCGCTATGTTAGAGAGAAACTTAGCAGTCCATTCATTTTGTAACATTTGTAGAAATTAGTAGTTCATTACCACAAGAGGTAAAATGTGTCTGGACTTTGAAATATGAAACGTAACAGTTCAACAGATGCATTGTCAGAGAGACTTAGCATACTGTATTTTTCATCGTTAGAAGAATAAAAATATGTATGGAATGTGAACGCTCGAAAAAAATTAAAGTACGAACATGGGAGGTAGGAACATTGGAGGCTCCTCCTTACACACGGAGGGATGTACTGATACCACCTTACTGAATTCGACATGGGTTCACAGTTTAAATCTACAGAACCTACTACTACTACCACTATTACTACTACTAGTAGTACTACCACATCAATAGTACTCTGCCAATTGAGTATATCGCCCCAAATTTTGTATTAAGTATTATAGCACATTTTCCTGTAGAAATTTCCTTACAACTCATCATAAATGATTTAGGAAACCCTTGGAAAAATATAATCCATGTGTGAGTCGTTTACTTTCATTGAGATATATGACATTCTCATTTCTGATCAAAAGGGCTACTCTGTCAAGTGTAGAACTACTTGTAAGTTCAACACTTTCACGCTACTGCTGCTAAGCTGTAAAATGAACCCTTAGATAATCGGCTATGTGGACCACGATTGCTTTAGGTTAGATAGGGACGCCAGCTGTCGTTTGGTTCTTGAGCTAGTTTTGCACTCGCTAAGGAAAAGACGAAGCTTACGAGTAGAGGGCGTCTACTCGTCATCGCTGCATTCGCCCAAATTCATGGTACATGCAGAGCGTAGGGAGCCACGGAAGTGCCCCAAGTGGGAACTCCAGATGGCCAAGCGTTTAGGTAATAAAAGGAATTTTGACAGGGATCTATCATCATGTGGATCTTATCAATTGCCCCTGTGAGATTGCGTTTACTAAACGGTGTTTGGCTCAGCGTCGAAGCAACATCATGTCGGCGTTAAGTGAATACCGTGACGTTATCGCCCTTGCGGAAACCTGTAAAATGCGAGCAGCGGTGGTATCTGTGGACTTCGATCGTGCATTCGACAGGAAAAACCATGACTTCTTGGCGTCAGTCATGAGCCGAATGGCGATTTCCCATGTTTTCATCTCCATCGTTATGAGGCTAATACGAGGGGCTGCATCGAAGGTGATCGTAAACGGTCGGGAAGCGGGCTCGATTCCAACTAATAGCTTAGTCCGGCAAGGGTGCCCATGATGCTATTTGCGATAGCACTTGAGCCGCTGATGTGTGTTATGAGGCGCTCACTTACTGGGATAGCGCTTAATGAGAACTTTTTCGTTTGTCGCGCATATGCCGACGACCTGCTCCTTCTTGTCAGATCAGGACATGAACTGCGTCAGGCTGATGAACATCTAGACTCTTACGGGATGGTGGCAGGCATTGTCGTTAACATGACGAAATCCAAAATTATGCACATTGGATGGCGTCTGGAAGACGTACCGGGACCGTTTGAGACGGTGGAATCGCTGTGATGTCTGGGGATGACATTTACCCGTTCACTACGGCGGTCAACGGCGACGAGTTCTCGGCGGCTTCTGCAGAATGTTCGTCTCACGATACGTAACAATCACTGAGGCCCTTTGACATGATCCAACGTGTGGCATACACCAACGTTCACTTAGCATCACGACTGGCCCATTTAGCGCAGATCCTACCAATACCGAAGGGTATTGCAGACCTCCTCATGGCTGCTTTGGTTACTACGTTAGTACTGGGATGTTATTTAAGATCAAATATGACACGTTAATGCTACAGTTTCTGAACGGTGGCCTCAACCTCATAAACGTGCGAAACAGAGCTCTGGCACTTTACATGCGAGCCATGATACTAAATTGGCAACAACGAAAGCATACCATAACGTCAGCTCCGATAGAAGAGCTTGTTCCGCCTTCGTACGAACGCCCGATAGCGGTGGACAATATTTCGCCTTCTCTTACACACATTGCCTCATTTCTTGTTGATTATAGTTATGTTCGTCTGAAAGCACCTTCGACGAGAATACCCACGACTCGGGAGATCTATAGGTGCTTGATGGATCACCATGGCCGCGACATAATGGAATTCAAATACCCATTGAGAACGTGGAACCACAGTAGGTGTGCAGTGCATACTCCATTACTGTCAACAGCAGCGAGATCGATGTGGTATGTTCTTATGAACCGTAAACTTGTGACCACGAGTCGATTACATACAATTCATATGGTCGATTTTCCTCTTTGCACAAACTGTGGACTGTTAGCAATGCAAGAACACGATTTAGTGTGTGGCGCAGCGAGGGACGTCTGGATGCTGACGCGTCGAATACTGGCCTTCCTTCGGCGCACTAGCTACACAGAAATCACATCGGCTGTATTTTTTTCTACCGGACAAGACTTTTTCACAAACAAAAGACGTATGCGATCAATTGGATTGCTGGACATGCGACGAACTATTTGTATTCGTGAGATATTAAGTCCGTGATGGATTATTGGATGCATTTACAAGAACAACACGAGCTCATACGGAGTCATACGAAATACAGGACTTACTTTTCCAATTTTTTAGGAAGTGTTTTTCACAATCCGCCCGAGAACTGGGGTGTCCGAGCAATGAGAAGACTCCTGCAGCAGAACGACTAGAGACAGTTCTGCGCGGTTCAATTGTATTGGCATATAGCACACTGAGAAGAAAACTGGCCCCTACCTACTGGCGCCAGTTATGACTGGATTATATTTACGTGAAAATAATACCACACACACACACACAACGATGGTAAACACGGAAACCGCCTCAGATAATGGTCCTTCGAATGGTCGACGCAGGAGAAATACATGCCGCCCACAATGGCAGAAATGGTCAAGATTATATGGCTTTCTGCCAGATTTATGATGCGACACCGCGTGCTGCAGGGATTGTGATACAGATGATAACTTCATTTTCACTCCCGCCCGTGACTGGACTGTCATTTACTTTATTCATGATTAAAAAAAAGAGAGCAGCCTTCACGTTGATTTTATGGTTTCCAAATTGTTTTTGCTGTCTCGATACTTTTCTTATCCCTAGGAAGCACAATTGTACAAATAAAGATTGTTTGTTTACCCTGCCTTCCTGTTTCCAAAAAGAACAAAACAAATATAGTGGTCGCGTTGCTGGACCATAATGCAGAGCACCCCCCTCCCCCCTTTTATTTTTATTTAATTTTTTTATATAAAAAAGTTGGTAGAGTAACAGATAATATTAAACAAGTCCAGTCCCTGCCCCAAAAAAAGCGAAAAGAGATCGGATTCGCATTGAAGAGGTCGCAGGTTCTACTCAGCCAGGTAGCAATTATTTTTGTACTCCTTGGCAAGGCGTACACTACTGACATCACAATTCACCGCAAAATCATATAGGTTATTTTATTAATTGATAAAAGCACTGTTTTCCAAATCCACCAGAAACAAACGCAAAATAATTTCATTTAAAAAAGCGGATAAAGTGTCACTAGAAGCTTTTCTATGAGACAATCTCCATTCCTTCCGAACCCTCTATGCAAATGTAGACGAGATGTCAAATTCAAAGATATAGTAGCAACAGCAATTGAGAGATTCATGCCTCATAAATTGGTAAGAGATGGAACTGATCCCCCATGGTACACAAAACAGGTCCCAACGCTGTTGTACAGGCAACGGAAAAAGCATGCGAAGTTCAGAAGAACGCGAAATCCCGAAGATTGGCTAAAATTTACAGACGCGCGAAATTTGGCACGGACTTCAATGCGAGATACCTATAATAGGTTCCACAACGAATCATTGTTTCGAAATTTGGTAGAAAATCGGAAGAAATTCTGGTCGTATGTAAAGTACACAAGCGGCAAGACGCAGTCAATAACTTCGCTGCGCAGTGCCGATTCTACTGTTACCGACGACTGTGCCGCTAAAGCGGAGTCATTGAAGGCAATTTTCCGAAATGCCTTCACCAGGGAAGACGAATGGAATATTCCAGAATTTGAAACACAAACAGCTGCTAGCATGAGTTTCTTAGAAGTAGATACCTTAGGGGTTGCGAAGCAACTCAAATTGCTTGATACGGGCAAGTCTTCAGGTCCAGATTGTATACCGGTTAGGTTCCTTTCAGAGTACGCTAATACAATAGCTCCCTACTTAGCAATCATACACAACCGCTCGCTCACCGATAGATCTGTACCTACAGATTGGAAAAATGCGCGGATCGCACCAGTGTTTAAGAAGGGTAGTAGGAGTAATCCATCGAACTACAGGCTTATATCATTGACGTAGGTATGCAGTAGGGTTTTGGGGCATATATTGTATTCAAACATTATGAATCACCTCGAAGGGAACGATATATTGATACGTAATCAGCATGGTTTCTGATAACATCGTTCTTGTGCAACGCAGCTAGCTCTTTATTCGCACGAAGTAATGGCTGCTATCGACAGGGGATCTCAAGTTGATTCCGTATTTGTAGATTTCCGGAAAGCTTTTGACGCCGTTCCTCAAAAGCGACTTCTAATCAAGCTGCTGGCCTATGGGGTATCGTCTCAGTTGTGCGACTGGATTCGTGATTCCCTGTCAGGAAGGTCGTAGTTCGTAGTAATAGATAGCAAATCATCGAGTAAAATTCAAGTGATATCAGGTGTTCCCCAGGGAAGCGTCTTGGGACCTCTGCTGTTCCTGATCTATATAAATGACCTGGGTAACAATCTGAGCAGTTCTCTTAGGTTGTTCACAGATGATGCTGTAATTTACCGTCTAGTAAGGTCATCCGAAGACCAGTATCAGTTGCAAAGCGATTTAGAAAAGATTGCTGTATGGTGTGTCAGGTGGCAGTTGACACTAAATAACGAAAAGTGTGAGGTGATCCACACGAGTTCCAAAAGAAATCAGTTGGAATTCGATTACTCGATAAATAGTACAATTCTCAAGGCTGTCAATTCAACTAAGTACCTGGGTGTTAAAATTACGAACAACTTCAGTTCGAAAGACCACATAGATAATATTGTGGGGAAGGCGAGGCAAAGGTTGTGTTTCATTGGCAGGACACTTAGAAGATGCAACAAGTCCACTAAAGAGACACACTACACTCGTTCGTCCTCAGAATATTACTGCGCGGTGTGGGAACCCTACCAGGTGGGATTGACGGAGGACATCTAAAGGGTGCAAAAAAGGGCAGCTCGTCTTGTATTATCACGTAATAGGGGAGAGAGTCTGACAGATATGATATGCTAGTTGGGATTTATGTCATTAAAGCACAGACGTTTTTCGTCGCGGCGAGATCTATTTACGAAATTTCTGTCACCAACTTTCTCTTCCGAATGCGAAAATATTTTGTTGAGCCCACCTACATAGGTAGGAATGATCATCAAAATAAAATAACAGAAATCAGAGCTCGATCAGAAAGGTTTAGGTGTTCGTTCTTCCCGCCCGCTGTTCGGCAGTGGAATGGTAGAGAGATAGTTTGTTTATGGTTCGATGAACTCTCTGCAAAGCACTTAAATGTGAATTGCAGAGTAATCATGTATATGTAGATGTACATGTAAAGTATGGGCATAGGATGAAATGCGGGACTGCAAACATTTAAAAGAGGATGGTAGTTACGCATACACGGGATATTTTGCTTCTTGGCAATGCGTACGCTACTGATATAACTATTAACAACGTCATATAGGTTATTTTATTAATTTATGTAAGCACAAAAAGTGTAGCCATAGGGTGAAATGCGGGACTGCAAAAGTGATCGTAGTTAACGCGTGCACGGAACGTCGTGTATGTAAATCTACGTTCACGTGTACGCGTGAACTACAGTACCTTTTTAGATGTTTGCAGTTCCGCATTTCATCCTATGCCCATACTTTTTGTGCTTATATAAATTAATAAAATAACCTGTATGATGTTAATTTTGATGTCAGTAGTGTACGCATTGCCAAGGAGAACAAAAATATTTGCCCCCTGGCGCAGTGGAACCTGCGACCTTTTTATTACGATTCTGGTCTCTTACAGCTTTTTTAAATTATCCCATTTTTTTTGAATTTTTAGGGGCGGACGTTCCATTACATCTGCTGAAGTTCTTTGATGATCCATTCACAATTTTTTTTTCTTTTTATTACAGAGGGCAGCTAACCCTCTGACCGAACACGCTCGACCGCGGTTCGATTCTGGACCTCCTGCTAACTAGACAGAGGCGCTGACCTATGGACTATCGGCACACAACGTCGTTGAACCAAACACCACTTCCTAAACGTACTCTCATCGGGACAATTGATAAGGTTCTCATAGTGATAGATCCCGATCAAAATTCCTTTTGTTTCCTAAATGCTTGGTCGTCTGGAGTTTCCACTTGGGACACTTTCGTGGCTCCTCACGCCCTACATGTACCATGAATTTGGACGAATTGGGCGTTGACGAGTAGGCGTCCTTTCCTTGTTTGTGAATGAAAGAGTGGTATAAGAGGAGAGGAAGACAGGTGCGTGAAAATTTACTATGTGACTAGAGGATAAGCAAGTCAATTAACTATCAGAACTTTCTGATGATGGGCTCTCGCTCCTTTGCTGTAGTTTTGCAAATGGTTACGCATATCACTATTATGTCTGCATAATGTTTATTCATTTTAATTCAGCGTTTTAAAATTCTAAAAGTATATACATAAAATGCACTGAAATATTTCTTGCCCTCGTAAAGAGTTCATGGCTTCAGAGTACTAAAGTGCTGTCTCCAGTAGGTCGAAAGGCTCCAGCTACGCTTTTCAATGCACTCTTAATTCTTTTCAGTTCTTTCCTATAATTTGCCTCCAACAAATTTCATTTCTTAACTAATTGAAACTTACCTACTACCAGGTAAATTTCCCTATATTTCGACAGCAGCTGATCGCATTGCTTTATTTTCTTTTGTCTATTACTACATTTGTTAGATTTAACATACAATAAGGTTGCTAAAATCTTGTGGCTCAACGTACGTCACGCTGATTTTGAAACCTTTTCCACTTCACAGCTCAAAAGATCGCACAAAATAAATTGTTCAGCACACAAGACCAAGCTGACAAAGTGCATAGTATTAGCCAGAGACTATGCTGTTTAATAAATACTCGCATTTTCCAATTTCAGTAAAGCCCTGAATAAGAGGGGGGTTTAGTAAGTAAGGCAACATAATTTTTCTTAAAGCAGGTTGGTTTTCTTCAGGATTCCAATAAACCACGTTACTCTCCACTTTCTTTACTACATACCCCTATCTCTGAAAATAATTTCCGCTCAGCTTGACGGCCTTACGTCACTTTACTGGGAGGACCTGTATGACGACGTGGTACCACTCTACTGGTGGACGTCGGAGCCAACGTCTTGCTGCAGCAGTTACCTCCCTATCATCCACGTACTGCTTCCCGCGGATTGCGTCTTTCATCGGGTCAAACAGACGGTACTCTGAAGGTGGGAGAACCGGACTGTAGGAAGGATGAGGAAGAAGAGTCCAATGGTGTTCGGTGAGCTCCTGTCGGGAGTGCAAACTTGTGTGAGGCCTTGGTGAAAGAGAAGTTTTGTGGCGACGAACACACTGAAGTTGTTTCTTCGGTTTCCTGAAAATAGTACAGCTATGTGAGACCGGGAGGTCGGATAGGTTGAGGCGACCTTGTTGCCTTAATGCCTGAAGCCTCGGCCGACGACCTACAGAGCTATCCTTCACTGCCTGGTCTCCACAGACGATCAGCAGGCGTCTATGAATACCTGCGATGCGTTGGTTTTCCGCCACGAGGAATTCAATGGCAGCCATCTGTTTGGTATGCACATCCGTTATAGAATCGATTTTGAAAGCTTTGCGTAGTGGCACTACCAAACGAAACTTCATCTACGTCTACGTGATTAGTCTGCTATTCACAATGAAGTGCCTGTCAGAGGGTTCAATGAACCACTTACAAGCTGTCTCTCCACCGTTCCACTCTCGAACGAGGCCTGCCGGAGTGGCCGAGCGGTTCTAGGCGCTAAAATCTGGAACCGCGTAACTGCTACGGTCGCAGGTTCGAATCCTGCTCCGGGCCTGGATATGTGTGGTGTCCCTAGGTTAGTTAGGTTTAAGTAGTTCTAAGTTCTAGGTGACTGATTACCTCAGCAGTTAACTCCCATAGTGCTCAGAGCCATTTGAACCATTTGAACACTCGAACGGCAAGCAGGAGAAGCGAACAATTAAATTTTTCTGTGCGAGCTCTGATTTCTATTCTTTTATCGTGATGATTATTTCCCCTTATCTAGGTGGGTGCCAATAGAATGTTTTTTGCAATCGGAGGAGAAAACTGGTGATTGAAATTTCATAAGGAGCCCCGCAACAAAAAACGCCTTCACTTTAATGATTGCCATTCCAATTCACATATCATGTCTGTGACACTATCTCCCCTATTTCGGGATAATACAAAACGAGCTGCTCTTCTTTGTACTTTTTCGACGTCGCCCGTCAGTCCCACCTGAAGTGGACCCCACACCGCACAGCAATACTCCAGATTATGACGGAGAAGCGTGGTGTAAGCAGTTTCTTTAGTAGACCTGTTGCACCTTCTAAGTGTTCTGCCAATGAATCGCAATCTTTTGTTTGCTCTACCCACAATATTATATATGTGATCGTTCCAATTTAGGTTATTTGTAAATGTGATCCCTAGGTATTTAGTTGAATTTACAGCTTTCAGATATGTGTGACTTATCCCGTAATCGAAATTTAGCTGATTGCTTTTAGTACTACCTTTCGCACCATATAGATATCTTATCTAAATCATTTGCAAGTCGTTTTGATCATCTGATGACTTTACAAGACGGTAAATGACAGCACCATCTGCAAACAATCTAAGACGGCTACTCAGATTTTCTCCTATGTCGTTAATATAGATCAGGAACAATAGAGGCCTGTACCACTTTCTTGGGGAGCGCCGGATATTACTTATGTTTTACTCGATGACTGTCCGTCTATTACTACGAACTGTGACCTTTCTGAGAGCAAATCATGAATACAGTGGCACAACTGAGGCGATACTCCGTAGGAAGGCAGTTTGGTTAGAAGACGCTTGATAGGAACGGTGTCGAAAACCTTTTGGAAATCTAAAAATATGGAATCAATTTGACATCCCTGTCGATAGAACTTATTACTTCATGAGTATAAATAGCTAGTTGTGTTTCACAAGAACGATATTTTCTGAAACCGCCCTGAGTATATGTCAATAAATCGTTTTCTTCGAGGTACTTCATAATGTACGAATACGGTACATGTTCCAAACCCTTACTGCAAATTGACGTTAGTGATATAGATCTGTAATTCAGCGGATTACTCCTACTTCCCTTTTTGGGTATTGGTGTGACTTGAGCAATTTTCCATCTTTAGGTACGGATTTTTCTGAGAGCGAGTGGTTGTATATAATTGCTATATATGAAACAGTAGCGGCTGAATCGGGAATATTCGACGATGTCCCACAACAAACTCAGCATTTTTTCAACTGAAATTGTACGAGAAAAAATGATGAAATATTTATTGAACGCCCCTCGAGGTATTGTACAACATATTGCATAATTTTCGGTTTTATCTATAGATGGTCAGTAACACTGCACACTATGAAATACTGCACAATGTTATTGACAATCTAGGAGCTGGTTATGGGATAAGCGATCAGGTATTCAATGGCACACTTTAACG
The DNA here is from genome assembly GCF_023897955.1 of Schistocerca gregaria. NCBI lineage: Eukaryota > Metazoa > Arthropoda > Insecta > Orthoptera > Acrididae > Schistocerca > Schistocerca gregaria. The sequence goes on from NC_064921.1 coordinate 680,203,972, forward strand.
AGGTAAAAAATTCCGGTGTGGACTCAGAAGTAAGTGCCCAGAGCGGCCGCCTTGGTGTTGAGTGAATTGCCAGCACTTGCCGTGAGCTGCTAACAGTTTTTTTACCGCAGCCAGCTCTAGTGCAGGGCCACCCGCAGCGGGCGCCAGCCTTTTCCGGCTAGCTCATCCGGAAAGAGGCCGCATTAAGTTTTCAAAGAAAACAGCTGCCGCTCTTAAGCGCGGCTGTCAGTTAAGCCGCAAAAAAATACGCCGCGTCTCTCCGGTTCCTTACGGAGCGCAGTGCAGTGATGTGTGTGGCGCCCGCCGACCGCCATTTCTCAAGGGCTCTGCTCGCCAGCCATCCGGATTGTCGGTTAGAGAATTCCGCAGTGATTCGATCCAAAATATATCACAGCGTCCGCGGGACTTCTTCAGGTCCTGTATAAAACTCAAAAGTATAAACACACCGACAGCTGTAAGGTGAACCGCTTTAATTTTACACACAGTTTCATGATTTTCCACCAAATTCAATTTTATCAGTCAGCAATCTTCTCGAAGAACTGATGTGTCCTACCCCAAACTCTGCTTCCGCGTTAACCTCTTCATCTGAGAGCAGCACTTGCAAACTTCGTCCTCAATTATTTGTTGGATGTATTCCAGCTCGCCGGCCGCGGCGACCGTGCGGTTCTAGGCGTGCAGTCCGGAACCGCGGGGCTGCAACGGTCGCAGGTTCGAATCCTGTCTCGGGACGGATGTGTGTGATGTCCTTAGGTTAGTTAGGTTTAAATAGTTCTAAGTTCTAGGGGACTGATGACCTAAGATTTTAAGTCCCAACGTGTTCAAAGCCATTTGAACCATTTTATTCCAGCTCTGTCGTCCTTGACAGTCTCTACCCTCGACAGCTCCCTCTAGTACTACAAAGGTTACTTCTTCGTGTCTTAATACATCTCCTATAATTCTGTTCCTTCAGTTTATTAATATTTTGAATGCGTTCCTCTCTTCACTGATTCAGCAAAGCACCTCCTCATTCCTTCTCTTATCAGTCTACTTACTTTTCGACGTTCTTTTGTAGCACTGTATGTAAAACGTTTTGATCCCCTTCTATTCCGATTTTCCCACTATTCATGATTCACTACCATACAATGCCATGCACCAAACGTACATCCTCATACATTTCTTCCTCAAATTAACGCCTATGTTTGATAACAGGAGTGGCATCTTTGCCTGTTTTTATATCCTCCACGCTTCCTCTGTAGTGGATTATTTTGCTTTCAGGCTTGCAGAATTCATCGGCTTGTCACCACTACTTTTGAGGTTGAGTGTCTCGCTATTCCCATTTCTCATGCTTCACATTACCTTTGTTTTTTCCGGTTTACTCTCAATCCATATCCTGTACTGCTTAGACTATTTGTTCCCTTCAAGGGATTCGGTAATCTTTCACTTTCACTGAGGACAGCAATGTCACCCGCGAATCTTAACGCTGATATTTCTTCACTCTGAATTTTAATCCCACTCTTGAACGTTTGTTTAGTTTCCATCATTCCTTCTACGATGTATAACTTGAACAATAGGGGCGATAAGTCGGCTTTCCTTTCTTACACACTTTATACTTCTAATCGTTCGTTCTTATTCTTCCAGTCTTAATCTTCACTCTTGGTTTTTGAAGAAACTGCATATTACGTACATTTCCTGTAGCTTACTCTTATTTTTCTGTGAATTTCGAACACAATGCACAATTTTACATTGTCGAACGATTTTTCTAGTCCGATAAATTCTAAGAACGTTTCTTTATTTTTTCTGCAGTCTTCCTTCCACTATAAAGGTCGACATCAGAACTGCCTCTCTGGCGCCTTTGCCTTTCCTAAATCCGAACTTCCCTCGGTGATTTAGAAGTTCCGATGGAATGTTATTTATCCCTTCTGCCAGCCAACATCGTTGATGTATCTGAACGTAAACAAATAGGAAACAGATTTAATTGACCAAGAAATTTATTTATTTATTTATATAGTTTACTCCCATTTGTACTTCTTGAAACCAGTTGTGTTTTGTCTTACTTTTCCAAAACTAGCCAAAACGTTTTTGCAGAAGTCTAGTACCCGGTAAGCGAAAAATATGGGCAAAAAATGTAACACTACGTTTTCGCATTGTACGAGGTGCATTCAAGTTCTAAGGCTTCCGATTTTTTTCCTCCGGACTGGAAAGTGATAGAAACATGCGCATTGTTTTAAAATTAGGCCGAGTTCACTGTCAATACGTCCCAGAGGTGGCAGCACCGTACGGCAGATGGAATTTTACTGCCAGTGGCGACAATGAGAACTGTTTTAAATACTTGAAATGGCGACGTTTTCCTTACTCGAACAGCGTGCAATCATTCGTTTTCTGAATTTTCGTGGTGTGAAACCAATTGAAATTCATCGACAGTTGAAGGAGACATGTGGTGATAGAGTTATGGATGTGTCGACAGTGCGTTCGTGGGTGCGACAGTTTAATGAAGGCAGAACATCATTTGACAACAAACCGAAACAACCTCGGGCTCGCCCAAGCCGGTCTGACGACATGATCGAGAAACTGGAGAGAATTGTTTTGGCGGATCGCCGAATGATTGTTTAACAGATCGCCTCCAGAGTTGGCATTTCTGTGGGTTCTGTGCACACAATCTTCTATGACGACCTGAAAATGCGAAAAGTGTCATCCAGGTGGGTGCCACGAATGCTGACGGACGACCACATGGCTGCCCATGTGGCATGTTGCCAGGCAATGTTGACGCGCAACGACAACATGAATGGGACTTTCTTTTCGTCGATTGTGACAATGGATGAGATGTGGATGCCATTTTTCAATCCAGAAACAAAGCGCCAGTCAGCTCAATGGAAGCGCACAGATTCACCGCCACCAAAAAAATTTCGGGTAACCGCCAGTGCTGAAAAAATCATGGTGTCCATGTTCTGGGACATCGAGGGCGTAATTCTTACCCATTGCGTTCCGAAGGGCATTACGGTAAGGTGCATCCTACGAAAATGTTTTGAAGAACAAATTCCTTCCTGCACTGTAACAAAAACGTCCGGGAAGGGCTGCGCGTGTGCTGTTTCACCAAGACAACGCACCCGCACATCGAGCTAACGTTACGCAACAGTTTCTTCGTGATAACAACTTTGAAGTGATTCCTCACGCTCCCTACTCATCTGACCTGGCTCCTAGTGACGTTTGGCTTTTTCCAACAATGAAAGACACTCTCCGTGGCCGCAAATTCACCAGGCGTGCTGCTATTGCCTTAGCGATTTTCCAGTGGTCAAAACAGACTCCTAAAGAGGCCTTCGCCGCTGCCATGGAATCATGGCGTCAGCGTTATGAAAAATGTGTACGTTTGCAGGGCGATTACGTCGAGAAGTAACGCCAGTTTCATCGATTTCAGGTGAGTAGTTAATTAGAAAAAAAATCGGAGGGCTTTTATTGATAATCGTTCGGAGTAATCTTTTATCAACTTCTGCAATTAATCAGTTGGTGCTTGAGTGTTTAGTTTAAACATTGTTTCAATTGCTTATGTAGCCTCTGGTTTAGCGACGGAGGAATAATGTCGAAGTTTAGCATTTGTTGAAAGAGATTGTTTATCGTTTTTTGTAAGCTGCCACGTAGTTATATGTGCTCGTTGTAGTTGTAATATTTTACTGTTTGTTGGTGCTCTTTCATTGGTATTCCCAAATATTTAAACATTTTTACTACATTAATTTTTTGAGCGTTGTGGAGTATAGTATGGGATGTGTCAAATGGGAAGCTGAACATCATCTCAGTTTTCCCAGAAGAAATTTTTGACCCAAACTTTGCCAATAATCGTACTGATTCTTATATCTGAAACTTTGCTTCATCGATACTGTTTACTAACAACGCCAAATCACAAATGCTAGACAGTTGGCCCGAATATTAATTTGTTGTTGCATCGTTGGACATGTGAATATTTCCGTATTGTCCTCTTGTTCCGTATTGCACTCTAGTAAACGTAAACTTCCCGCAGCGAAATCGATTATCGCTTGTTATGTTTGCCAAACAAGACAGTGATCTGTCAGTTTACTGTAATATGTGTGTAGAGGGCGTGATTGCCAGGTATTGATTAGTTCAGTTAATACGTCTGCAGTGACATATGGTCTGGACTAATTAACCTGAGCTTTCTAATGGAACTCTCTAATCGCTGATCTGCTTTACCTCCACTGGCTCACTTGTTTCTAAACGATTACCTCAATATTTAAAACAGTAACCCATTGCATCTTTAAAATCGATGTGTGACATTAACTTCGTCAGCAAGTAGAAGCGTTGCAATATTTTGCCCTTACTCCTACACGTTTCAGTTTGTTGCCAACTGTCTGGACAATTTCTATCTACAAATATATAACAAGGCGCAAAAAACCAGGTGCACATAATTTTAGTGCTTAGAGGAGATAAAAGAAACACTTTTGTGTGTGACAAAAACCTCACAGGCGCACCGTTTCACTACCAGGCGTCCATACAGGTTTTGATGTAAGTGATGTCCAGAGACGATGTTAAAACTGTAGTTTGGTTTACATTGTTTTGGAGCTGTTGCTGACGTACTATCGATGAAGCGTTTCGAGTATGAGTTACCGATAGGCACTCCAGAAGAAAAAAGCGGTTCAAAAGGCTCTGAGCACTATGGGAGTTAACATCTGAAGTCATTAGTCCCCTTAAACTTAGAACTACTTGAACTTAACTAACCTAAGGACATCACACACATCCATGCGCGAGGCAGGATTCGAACATGCGACCATAGCGGTAGCGCGGTTCCAGACTGAAGCGCCTAGAACCCCTCAGCCACACCGGCAGCAGTCCAGAAGAGCTCAGTGTTCATTTGGATGAAGGTGCAGCCGTCAGTTGTGAAACGCCTAGTAGATTTGAGCGTTTAGGCAGTGTTTAACACGCAGATTGCAGTTGTGCGTTAACATAAACGGATTATGTTTTCAGCTATGTCTCTAAAACAATATACATCATTCAGCAATTCGAAAACCGCTCCTGATCATCACTGATGCAATGTTGTAGTTGTCTTCAGTCCTGAGACTGGTTTGATGCTGCTCTCCATGCTACTCTATCCTGTGCAAGCTTCATCATCTCCCTGTACCTACTGCAACCTTTATCCTTCTGAATCTGCTTAGTGTATTCATCTCTTGGTCTCCCTCTACGATTTTTACCCTCCACGCTGCCCTCCAATGCTAAATTTGTGATCCCTTGTCCTAACAACCGGTCCCTTCTTCTAGTCAAGTTGCGCCACAAACTCCTCTTCTCCCCAATTCTCTTCAATACCTTCTCATTAGTTATGTGATCTCCCCATCTAATCTTCAGCATTCTTCTATAGCACCACATTTCGAAAGCTTCTATTCTCTTCTTGTCCAAACTATTTATCGTCCATATTTCACTTCTATACATGGCTACACTTGATACAAATACTTTCAAAAACAACTTCCTGACACTTAATTCTATACTCGATGTTAACAAACTTCTCTTCTTCAGAAACGCTTTCCTTGCCATTGCCAGTCTACATTTTACATCCTTTGTACTTCGACCATCATCAGTTATTTCGCTCCCCAAATAGCAAACCTCCTTTACTACTTCAAGTGTCTCATTTCCTAATCTAATTCCCTCAGCATCACCCGACTTAATTCGACTATATTCCATAATCCTCGTTTTACTTTTGTTGATGTTCATCTTATATTCTCCTTTCAAGACACTGTCCATTCCGTTCAACTGCTCTTCCAAGTCATTTGCTGTCTCTGACACAATTACAATGTCATCGGCGAACCTCAATGTTTTTATTTCTTCTCCATGGATTTTAATACCTACTCCGAATTTTTCTTTTGTTTCCTTTACTGCTTGCTCAATATACAGATTGAATAACATCAGGGAGAGGCTACACCCCTGTCTCACTCCCTTCCAACCGCTGCTCTCCTTTCATGCCCCTCGACTCTTATAACTGCCATCTGGTTTCTGTACAAATTGTAAATAGCCTTTCGCTTCCTGTATTTTACCCCTGCCACCTTTACAATTTGAAAGAGAGTATTCCAGTTAACATTGTGAAAAGTTATCTCTAAGTCTACAAATGCTAGAAATGTAGGTTTGCCATTCCTTAATCTATTTTCTAAGATAAGTCGTAGGGTCAGGATAGCCTCACGTGTTCCAACATTTCTGCGGAATCCCAACTGATCTTCGCTGAGGTGGGCTTTTACCAGTTTTTCCAGTCGTCTGTAAAGAATTCGTGTTAGTATTTTGCAGCTGTGACTTATTAAACTAATAGTTCCGTAATTTTCAGATCTGTCAACACCTGCTTTCTTTGGGATTGGAATTATTATGTTCGTCTCGAAGTCTGAGGGAATTTCGCCTGTCTCATACATCTTGCTCACCAGATGGTAGAGTTTTGTCAGGACTGGCTCTCCCAAGGCCATCAGTAGTTCCAATGGAATGTTGTCTACTCCCGGGGCCTTGTTTCGACTCAGGCCTTTCAGTGCTCTGTCAAACTCTTCACGGAGTATTGTATTTTCCATTTCATCTTCATCTACATCCTCTTCCATTATATTGTGCTCAAGTACATCGCCCTTTTATAGACCCTCTATATAGTCCTTCCACCTTTCTGCTTTCCCTTCTTTGCTTAGAACTGGGCTTCCATCTGAGCTCTTGATATTCATACAAGTGGTTCTCTTTTCTCCAAAGGTCTCTTTAATTTTCCTGTAGGCAGTATCTATCTTACCCCTAGTGAGATAAGCCTCTACATCCTTACATTTATCCTCTAACCATCCCTGCTTAGCCATTTTGCACTTTCTGTCGATCTCATTTTTGAGACGATTGTATACCTTTCTGCCTGCTTCATTTACTGCGTTTTTATATTTTCTCCTTTCATCAATTGAATTCAATATTTCTTCTGTTACCCAAGGATTTCTACTAGCCCTCGTATTTTTACCTACTTGATCCTCTGCTGCCTTCACTACTTCATCCCTCAGAGCTACCCATTCTTCTTCTACTGTATTTCTTTCCCCCATTCCTGTCAATTATTCCCTTATGCTCTCCCTGAAACTCTGTACAACCTCTGGTTCTTTCAGTTTATCCAGGTCCCATCTCTTTAAATTCTCACCTTTTTGCAGTTTCTTCAGTTTTAATCTACAGTTCATATCCAATAGATTGTGGTCAGAGTCCACATCTGCCCCTGGAAATGTCTTACAATTTAAAACCTGATTCCTAAATGTCTGTCTTACCGTTATATAATCTATCTGATACCTTCTAGTATCTCCAGGATTCTTCCATGTATACAACCTTCTCTTATGATTCTTGAACCAAGTGTTAGCTATGATTAACTTATGCTCTGTGCAAAATTCCACCAGACGGCTTCCTCTTTCATTTCTCTCCCTCAATCCATATTCACCCACTATGTTTTCTTCTCTCCCTTTTCCTGCTCTCGATTTCCAATCACCCATGACTATTAAATTTTCATCTCCCTTCAACACCTGAATTGTTTCTTTTATCTCATCATAACTTTCATCAATTTCATCATCATTTGCAGAAGTAGTTGGCATATAAACTTATACTACGTAGTAGGCATGGGCTTTGTGTCTATCGTGGCCACAATAATGCATTCACTATAATGTTGGTAGTAGCTTACCCGCACTCCTATTTTTTTTATTCACTATTAAACCTACTCCTTCATTACCCCTATTTGATTTGGTATTTGCAACCAAAAGTCTTTTTCCTCTTGCCACCGAACTTCACTAACTCCCACTATATCTATCTTCAACCTATCCATCTCTCTTTTTAAATTTTCTAACGTACCTGCCCTATTAAGGGATCTGACATTCCACGCTCCGATCCGTAGAACGCCAGTTTTCTTTCTCCTGATAACGACGTCCTCTTGAGTAGTCCCTACCCGGAGATCCGAATGTGGGACTATTTTACCTCCGGAATATCTTACCCAAGAGGACACCATCATCATTTAACCAAACAGTAAAGCTGCAAGCCCTCGGGAAAAATTACGGCTGTAGTTTCCCCTTGCTTTCAGCCGTTTGCAGTACCTGCACAGCAATGCTGTTTTGGTTAGTGTTGCAAGGCCAGATCAGTCAATCATCCAGACTGTTGCCCCTGGAACTACTGAGAAGGCTGCTGCCCCTGTTCAGAATCCACACGTTTGTCTGGCTCCTCCGTTGTGGTTGCACCTATGGTACGGCCATCTGTATCGCTGAAGCACGCAAGCCTCCCCAACAACGGCAATGTCCATGGTTCATGGGGGTAGGCACTGATACAAATCGGACATAAATCTGGCTTCATCAGATAATATAAGCTAACTGTACGAGATAATTAGTCTAGAGCTCACTAGTTTCAAATGGTTCAAATGGCTCTGAACACTATGGGACTTAACATCTGTGGTCATCATTCCCCTAGAACTTAGAACTACGTAACTCTACCTAACCTAAGGACATCACACACATCCATGCCTGAGGCAGGATTCGAACCTGCGACCATAGCGGTCACGCGGTTCCAGACTGAAGCGCCTTGAACCGCACGGCCCCACCGGCCGGCCAACTAGTTTAAGTGTACCATTACAAATATTAATTGAAACTCCACAGTGGCATTAAGTGACCACCTATCAAAAGTCTAAGTAACCACATTTTGCAGCACGAACCGCTGCGGGATGTATTGACATGGGTGTGGAGCAATGCCGATTCGAGTTCTGTGGTCAGCTGCGCTAGATTTCTCGGTTGAGGATGCACGACGCGAACAATCCGATCGAGGTGGTTCCGCCGGTTAAATCCCTGGAGTTTGGTGGCCAAGGGAGTATGTTAACTCATCATGGTGTTCTTTGAACCACTCACGTAAACTGCGGGCAGCGTGGCGCGTTGTATTGTCCTGCTGATATACGCCAATGTATTGAGTAAAAAGAAATTGTATGTAGGGGACGACGGAGTCCCCACTCTCCAGGATAGATGAGTATGGTGTTGATCCATTGTTCCTTACAGAGAGACGTGATCACCCACGGAATGCAACGAAAACATCCTTCAGACGATATCTCTCCCTCCTCTGACATGTACCTTTTGCTTTCAGACGTTTTACGCCGTACACGCCAACGATCGTCTCTCTGATGGAGCATAAAGGGTGACTGATTTGAAAAGGTCACTTTTCGCCAATCGGTGGACGTCCATTAGCCGTACTGGCGTACAAATTCCATTTTTCGTCGCCGGTGAACAGCAGTCAGGATGTGTTCATGAACCATGCACCTGCTGTGGAGGCCATTGAGCAGCAGTGTTCGCTGAACAGTCGTTGAGGAGACACTGTTGGTAGCCCTTTGGTTTATCTTAGCGGTCAGCTGTTCAACAGTTTCATGTTTATTCGCTCGTATACATCTCGGCAGCCGTCGTTCGCCTCTGTCATCTACGGCCTGTGACGCAGCACAGTCGCCTCGGGACTGGTTTTGGATAGCACAATTTCGCCTTACACGGTATACTTTAAAAGCGACACGTGAGCAGTTTCCAAACTTAGCAATTTCGGAAATGGTTGTACACTTGCACCAAAAGCCAATGATCATACCCTTTTGGACGTGAGCTAAACCGCTCCGTTTGCGCATTACGACAACGATTTCATTGCTTTCCTACTCCTCCAGACCCATTTTATATACCCTCCACTGCTAGCGGTACCACCTGCCGCATGTGACTGAATCGTGTAATAAAAGCACGTCAAATTTTGAAACTATCTTTTACAAAGATGGTTCAAATGGCAAATACATTTGGAAACGGACCTTTTCATGGAACAAAAGCATTCTTCCTCTCAGCCAAATAACAGAGCATCTTGCTTTGGGCCATAGAATATCCCAGTCGGGTATCTTTGCTTCGGATATCCAGTTCCAGCATGTACCTTACAAGCAAGGGAACGAATATTTTCAGATAAATTCTAAAACGATAGGTTCCACACAGAAAATTCATGCCTAGAGTCTGTCAAAGTTAATTACAGAGCATGAGGAGTAAAGGAGACTACAGCAATTTATAAGGTGAATATCAGTTTAATTTTTCCACTCACGTGCTATGAACTTTGCCTAGCTGGAATTGCTTGCATGCCTGAACGATACACGCACAAGCGGTAAGGGAGAGCTATCAGTGGATAGATATTACAGACATATGGATCCTAAAATTGGACGACAGCCCTTTTGATATTTCCAAGGCCAACAATATGAATGACAGACTCATCTGGCCTTGTAAAATTAGTCGACACGATCTTTCGTGAAAGTAAGGGAGACTACAGCCTTCGTATTTCCTCAGAGCATGGATCTCTATTGTATGCCTTAATGATGATGATCATGGTTAAAATATTCTGGAGGTAATACATTTCTCCACTAGGATTCGTAGGCGGGAACGTCTGAGGAAGATATTGCCGACAGCAAAAACAAAACCGGCCTTTTATGGGTCCCATCACGGGTCTGTAAACAATTCGTGTCATTAATCTGCCATCACCGCCTATTAAACACGTAGTTTGATAATATTCACACCCGCTAGTAGATACTTTTTGTGGAATTGCACTCAAACATTAAATCTGTGGAACTAAAATAGCAAAAGGAGCCTATATCTGTGGTCAGAACCATGTCTCGGGTAGACAGCAAGAGCAGCTGACGTCGGCTTAATTGCTATGGCAGAGGTCGTCAAGAATTCTGTTCTCGCCCGGACGATTCTTTCCGAGGGCAGCTTATCTGCATATTTCCAGGTCGTTGCGGAACATATGCATTTGCACGCCCCTATCCCCTATCTCTCTCCCTCCCTCTCTCCTCATCTCTCTCTCTCTCTCTCTCTCTCTCTCTCTCTCACTCACTCTCTCTCCCCCCCTCCCCCCCTCCCCCCCTCCCCCCCTCTTTCTCTCTCGCTGTTACTTACACTCTCTTGCTTCCCTTTTCCTAATCGCATTAAATGTCTGTGTTTTTTATCAGTGTCTTTCCATCTACGATTCTCTTCCCAATGTCTCTCGTTTATTTACATTGATTACACGTAATTGAATTCCATCATTAAGACGATGGTGAAATCTGATAGCTTAGTCGTGAAGATTAACTTCTATATCTGAGTAGCTACTGGTTTTGTTTACTACTATGACCATATTGTTGGGTTTCTAAGTCCCTTGACGTGCAAACTATTGGATTTTAAGATGTTGATCGCGCCCTGGGCATTTCTACTTCAATAGCTACGCTACATCTATAATAGTAGCACCTGTATCTACTATGGTTGTGGAGGACTTATTAGCGGTGACATCAGATGTTGCCATCTCCTTTCAGTTTTGTAAGGAATATGACATGCTGGTAGCATAGAAGGTTTTACTGTGTTTATAATGCCTGAATGGGCGAAATTGGCTAATAAAATAAGATTGGATTTCAGAGTAAAGGAAGAGCATATGCAAGAATGTGAGTACCTGTAACAGTTTTTGTATGCTCAACTGAAAATTAAGATAATATAAGGTGGAGTGGGGAAGGGATTGCCAAGTTTTTTGTCGCTAAACTCAAGTACCCTTTCACATTCGTTAATTGTTTGTCTGCAACCACTATTTTCACAGCCGAAAATCAGTAACTTAGCATATGCATGGAGCCAATAAAAGTTTTTATTTCTGCTGCCTAACAATGGGTATGGGGCAACTATGATGCTGATACTCTGTTAAACTACTTTCTAAAAATCTGTGCATGACTCAATGATCAGTTGCAAATTACTGAAGCGAAAAGATTTTTAAAAAAGCAAAACGAATTAGTGATTCATAATGTACGTAACACAGGCAAAACTGTCCGATTACCCAACGCTATTCGTTCAGAAGGCATCTGTCATGTAACAAAGAGTGTGCAGAACCTCTTTTTGCTATTGTTACTGCTCATCTGGACAAGAGCTCCCATCAAGTTATGATAGAATAAAGAGATGGAACTTGATTGCGTTCTTCTTGGAACGTTGTGAGTACTGTTGTATATTTGACAAAGTCATCTGACATCCAACAAAGACTGTAGTTTAGCCAAATGATGTTCAAAATCCCTTAGGTATTTTCCTCGACGAAGCCTGTCCTAGTCCAGCTAAAGGTTGAAATTAGAAAATACGATGTAGTGTTAATTCTTCAGTGGGCAGAGGCAATGTCATGCTGGTATAGAAAAGCAAAGCTTGATACTGATGAAAATACTTTCCTAATCATCTTCATGTACTTTGCTAGTATCCAAAATTAGTACTTCAGCATCAGTAGATGGACTAAGCAGGTTCTGTCACAGATAGCATTGTTGCCATATTCCCTCACTCTTTCACCTAACCCTCCTCATCCCACTAGCCAGTTCTCTTACATAATCAGTGATGGCATGTGTTGTTGGAAGACTCACCCACTTCTCCACCACCCTTCTGATGTCTTAGTCAATTACCTATCTATAAGATTGTGGGAAATTCAAAAAATGCTTTGTAATTCAAAATAGCCCAGTTGCACTAAGGTGTAAACTGTCGTGGTATTCACAAAGTCGAAGATGGCGGATCTGGGGACATCCTCTATGGTGTCAGAGTCCACAACAGTGGACCTGGACTGCCTGTGTGGTTGCCTGGTTTCTTGGGTTCTCACCAGCCCTATTACATCATATTTCACAGTGGTGGACCTGTTGAATACTGACACAGCCTACATGGTTACCATATCACGTCTCCTAAGTATATAATCGAAGATGGTGGACTAGTGGGTAGTGGAACATCCTTCATGGTTTGTGGGTCAATTGTGCTGAGTTCTGAATCAAGTCATAAATTTAAAAAAATCAGAAACTCAAAAACCCCATTCTCCTAGGTGTAAGTCCACTTGTGCTTCATTTATATTCATTGCTTAAACAGTTACAGTTGCATGCATGGTATGATAGGATGGGACAGTGTATTTACTTAAACAAATGTAAGGAGAGGCACTTTTGCAGTCCTTGTTACAGCCCCCTCTTGAGCAGTTCATGCTGCACTGACAGACAAGTCATGTGCATACTGCCAATGGCCTTGCAGAGCACCAGCTAGGTCGTCATGAGTCCTACCAGCACATGCATCCACAGCAGTTGAGAAGGCTTGAGTGCATGTGTATTGTGCTCAACACAGTTGCATTCCAATGTGCCCAGGCAATGTGATATCAGTGGTTCAGCTTACTCTAACAGCCAGTTAATGCTATAAACCACCACTGACATAGAGACATTTTCAAAGGATTAATCAGGCTGCTGTTTTAGATCTGTACAATGGTTACATCACACGATTCATGCTCTGTAGCACATCACACTGGCATGCATCAACCTCTGCAATGAAATCTGCCCCATACCAATCTCATTGATATGAAGCCATTTTAATTCGTCAGTGATGCACCAGAATGGAAATGCACTAAAGCTGCGTATAGGTAACAGTTGTACAGCTGTTCCTAGCAATACCCAGTGCCAGTCCACCTAAAGATCGCACAAACATTCAATTTTCAAGAAAGACATGCAGATTTCTGACAGAATAAAAGTTTGTTAAGACATACAGACTGCACCAACATGAGTGTGCCCAGGATGCCTCAGACTGTTAATCTCTTCAGCAGGAATGTGCGAAATTGGCACTGTTTCTACAAGAAATTAGGTTTCTGCAAACTTGTGGCGACACACTCAGATGTGAAACACTCGGTATATCCAACGTTGTAATTTTTCCCAAGTCCAATCCCTACACAGTCAAACAGACCATCCACTCACCTTTACAAATAACCTAATCTTGCATGGAAGCTCTCTCCCATATTGTAGCGCAATTTTGCGATGTTTGTTGAGGCTGGATAACAATTTTAAGGATGAAGTCACTCTCAGATTCCAGTTCGGGCATTGTGATTTTACATCGTTCTGATAGATTGCATGGTATTGCTAAAGTGTTGGGGGTATGGCTGTCAGTGAAATGTCTTTCTTGGAGAGCAACACGTGTCATAGAACAGGAGGAAACTTGGAAACTTAAGACAGATGAAGCTTCAATGCAGTAACCACATAAGCAAAACAAGTTCATAAAGCTTGTCATTGTAACACATAATGTAGATTCATGCCACCAGTTCGAAACAGATTCCCAACTAGATGAAGTAGTAGTAGTAGTAGTAGTAGTAGTAGTAGTAGTAGTAGAGTCATATCACAAGTTAATATAGAATCTCAGCTAGCTGTACTGTAATGACAGCACACATCTATTGATAGATGACAGTACTATTTTTTAATTAACTCTGATCTTCGCTGAATGTAGGCTTTAGTGTGATAGAAATTTGTTACTAGTAGTATCCAAGGAGAGTTCTTCAGGAATAAATATCTTTTTCTTATTTGGAATGCTGGACACTATTAACAGGTCCAGTTTCAAAGCATTTCATTAGTTCTGTTCCACAAAGACCATTCATTCTATCTAAATCTACAAGTACATCCATACTCCGCAAGCCACCTGACAGTGTGTGGCGGAGGGTACCTTGAGTATCTCTATCTCTTCTATTACAGTCTCGTATTGTTCGTGGAAAGAAGGATTGTCGGTATGCCTCTGTGTGGGCTCTAATCTCTCTGATTTTATCCTTATGGTCTCTTCGCGAGATATACGTAGGAGGGAGCAATATACTGCTTGACTCTTCGGTGAAGGTATGTTCTTGAAACTTTAACAAAAGCCTGTACCGAGCTACTCAGCGTCTCTCATGTAGAGTCTTCCACTAGAGTTTATCTATAAAGTCCATAACACTTTAGCGATTACTAAATGATTCTGTAACGAAGCAAGCTGCTCTCCATTGGATCTTCTCTATCTCTTCTATCAACCCTATCTGGTACGGATCCCACACTGCTGAACAGTATTCAAGCAGCAGGCGAACAAGCGTACTGTAACCTACTTGCTTTGATTTCGGATTGCATTTCCTTAGGATTCTTCCAATGAATCTCAGTTTGGCATCTGCTTTACCGACGATCAACTTTATATGATCATTCCATTTTAAATCACTCCTAATGTGTACTACCAGATAATTTATGGAATTAACTGCTTCCAGTTGCTGACCTCCTACATTGTAGCTAAATGATGAGGGATCTTTCTTTCTATGTATTCGCAGCACATTACACATGTCTACATTGAGATTCAATTGTCATTCCCTGCACCATACGTCAATTCGGTGCAGATCCTCCTGCATTTCAGCACAATTTTCCATTGTTACAACCTCTTGATGTACCACAGCATCACCCGCAAAAAGCCTCAGTGAACTTCCGATGTCATCCACAAGGTCATTTATGTATATTGTGAATAGCAATGGTCCTACGACATTTCCCTGCAGCACACCTGAAATCACTCTTACTTCCATTGAGAATGACATGCTGCGTTCTGTTATCTAGGAACTCTTCAATCCAATCACACAATTGGTCTGATAGCCCATATGCCCATATGCTCTCACTTTGTTCATTAAACAACTGTGAGGAACTGTATCGAACGCCTTGAGGAAGTCAAGGAACATAGCATCTACCTGTGAACCAGTCTCTATGGCCCTCTGAGTCTCGTGGACGAATAGCACGAGCTGGGTTTCACACGACCGTCTTTTTCGAAACCCATGCTGATTTCTACAGAATACATTTCTAGTCTCCAGAGCAGTCATTATACTCTAACATAATACGTGTTTCAAAATTATACAACTGATAGACGTTAGAGATATAGGTCCATAGTTCTGCACATCTGTTCGACGTCCCTTCTTGAAAAAGGGGTTATATGTGCCCTTCTCCAATCCTTTGGAACGCTCCGCTCTTCTAGAGACGTACGGTACACGGCTGCAAGAAGGGGGGCAAGTTCCTTCGCATACCCTGTATAAAATCGAACTGGTATCCCATCAGGTCCAGCGGCCTTTCCTCTTTTGAGCGATTTTAATTGTTTCTCTATCCCTCTCTCGTCTATTTCAATTATCTACCATTTTGACAACTGTGCGACAATCTAGAGAAGGAAGCACAGTGCAGTCTTCCTCTGTGAAACAGCTTTGGAAGAACACATTTAGTAATTCGGCCTTTAGTCTGTCATCCTCTGTTTCAGTACCATTTTGGTCACAGAGTGTCTGGACATTTTGTTTTGATCCACCTACTGCTTTGACATAAGACAAAAATTTCTTAGGATTTTCTGCCAAGTCAGTACATAGAACTTTAGTTTGGAATTCATTGAATGCCTCTCGCATAGCCCTCCTCACACTACATTTCGCTTCGCGTAATTTTTGTTTGTGTGACAGGCTTTGGCTATGTTTATGTTTGCTGTTAAAGTTCTCTTTGCTTCCGCAGCAGTTTTCTAACTCGGTTGTTGTACCACGGTGGCTCTTTTCCATCTCTTACGATCTTGCTTGGCACATAGTCATCTAACGCATATTGTACGATGGTTTTAAACTTTGTCCAGTGATCCTCAACACTATCTGTACTTGAGACAAAGTTTTGTGTTGAGTCGTCCGGTACTCTGAAATCTGCTTTTTGTCACTTTTGCTAAAAAGAAAAATCTTCCTACCTTTTTTAATATTTCTATTTACGGCTGAAATCATCGATGCCGTAACCGCTTTATGATCGCTGATTCCCTTTTGTGCGTTAACTGCTTCAAATAGTTCGGGTCCGTTTGTCACCAGAAGATCTAATATGTTATCGCCAAGAGTCGGTTCTCTGTTTAACTGCTCAAGGTAGTTTTCAGATAAAGCAGCCAAAAAAATGTCAATGGATTCGTTGTCCCAGCCACCCATTATAAACGTTTGAGTCTCCCAGTCTATATCCGGCAAATTAAAGTCTCCACCCAGAACTCTAACATGGTCGAGAAAACTATTCGAAATATTTTCCAAATTATCCTTCAGGTGCTCAGCCACAACAGCTGCTGAGCCAGGGGGCCTATAGAGACATCCAATTACCATGTATGAGCCTGCTTTAACTGTGACCTTCACCCAAATTATTTCACATTTCGGAATTCCGTCAATTTCCTTCGATGCTAGTGCACTTCTTATCGCTATAAACACGCCTCCCCCTTCGCTGTCCACCCTGTCTCCGCGGTATACATTCCAATCAGAGTTTAGGATTTCATTAATATTTACGTCTGGTTTCAGCCAACTTTCTGTCCCTAGTATTATGTGGGCATTGTGACTGTTTATTAATGAGAGCAGTTCTGGGAACTTTCTATAGACGCTTCTGCAGTTTACTATTAGCACATTAATATTGTTATACCCTGTTGCATTTTGCCTACTCCTACCTTGCCGCGTCTCAGGGGGCGTCTTGTCGTTCCTAGGGAGGGAATTCTCTAACCTAAAAAACCCACATGTGCACTCCGCACGTACTCCGCTACACTTGTAGCCTCTTCCTGCGTGTAGTGCACGCCTGACCTATTCAGGGGGACCCTACATTTCTCCATCCGATAGCGGAGGACGAGAAATTTGCACCCCAGATCTCTGCAGAATGGTCTGAGCCTCTGGTTTAAGCGTCCTACTCGGCTTCAAACCAGAGGATCGCGATTGGTACTGGAAACGATACTACAAATACCTAGCTCAGATTCTACCCCGTTAGCGAGGCTTTCTGCCTTCACCAACTCCACCAACCGCCTGTACGAACTGAGGATGACCTCTGAACCCCCCAGGAGTCAATGGTGCCGACATGAGCAACAATTTGCAGTCGGGTGCACCCAGTGCTCTCTATCGCCGCCGGTAGGGCCTCCTCCACATCTCGGATGAGACCCCCCGGCAAGCATACAGAGTGAACACTGGCCTTCTTCCCCGACCTTTCCGCTATTTCCCTAAGGGGCTCCATCACCCGCCTAACGTTGGAGCTCCCAATAACTAATAAACCCCTCCCCCCGTGTGCCTGCTCGGACCTTGCTGAAGGAGCTGCCACATGTCCACTCACAGGCAGAGCGGGAGATACCACACGGCCAGCCTCCACATTGACACTCCCCCTCGTGCGCCGTGAACGCCGCTGAACCTGCCGCTCCCCCTGGGGAGAGGGTGGCCCAACCGCTCCCGGTACCTGCGAAGATGTCTCGACAGCAGGGACAGTGGGTGAAGCATGTAACACCTGGGATGTACCATGCGACGTACCAGACTCCCCACTGCCGCTACACTCCGAGGCAGCAGCCTGTAGACTGCTGACCGTGGCCATCAACACGTTCAGCTGTTCGCAAACAGTGGCCAGCTCCTCCTGCGTCTGTACACAACAGTCACACATCCTATCAATCCTAAGAAATCAATTTACTTTAGAGAGTTAATCAACTTTTTACTAGACTGCTAATTCACTAAAGGCGGCTGATAGTTGACTAAACTGTGGTTACTAGACACTTATTGTAGAACACAGTGAAAATAGCACTACCTGTTTCTGGACTGTTTTGAAAACAAACACTAGCACTACTGGCACTATGGTTGACTAAAGGTACTCTCTCTGACTGTATTCAAAACAAATGCGAAATCTATGGAACACTATTACTAGTACTCGACAATTAAAGCTTCCTAAAAGCAAAAACACACGGAAGAAGAAGTGACAAGTAAGAAAAATACAGTTAATACTTAAATTAAGGTAGCTCGCTGCACAGAAGAAGTGACGCAGACGGAAGTTACGACGACACTGACCCTCCAGTCCAGCATTACCAGATTAATCAGCCAAGGAATCTGTGTTTGGTCGACTCATATATGCCACACTGCCAACAACACACCAGACTGACCATGTGACTCTCACTATTACTGTGGAAGACACTTAGCAGTCTTCAATGACGCTTCTACAGAGCACAATCACACAGTTTGGGATGCCGACATCTAATAGGTATCTCATGTCGTTGCCATAAACAGATGCAGTGTTAGAGTTTTCATGAATGTCAGTCGTGTGGTACATTTGTTTGCTTTCCATCTCTGCAGTATCTGCTGCAAAGACAAAGTCGCCATCCATCAAAATGACTGATGGAGACATCTTCTGTCTCTGGAAGGACATGATCACTCGTTAGTTCCTGACTGTCGCCACACATTATCATTATGGACCTGATGGTGGTTATCAGACACGTCAGTGGAATGGAATCTTAGATTAGTAAACCTCACCTAACTCTTATGTTGTTTCCTGAAAAAAATATATATATAATTTGTGAGAACTCATGGGACTTAACTTCTAAGGTCATCAGTCCCTAAGCTTACACACTACTTAACCTAAATTATCCTAAGTTCAAACACACACACCCATGCCCGAGGGAGGACTCGAAACTCCGCCGGGACCAGCCGCACAGTCCATGACTGTAGCGCCTTAGACTACTCTGCTAATCCCGTGCGGCTTGTGTTCTGAAACACCTATATGTTATTATCCTTTCGTATGGAAAAGTTACACCCATTGTCGGGAACCACTGCTATTATGGATTAGTTAGTGCTCCAAGTGACGTCATACGGCTGCTAGCAGACTGAGTATGCCAGTGAATCGGTTCTGCAGTGAATTCTTTCAGGTTTCCAGAGGTAAGTGGCATCATATGTATCCACAATTCCCGTAATTTTCGACGTCCAAAAGCGTCCCAGATGTGCTCAGAACAAATCAATATGGCGCTTATGTCGATGTGGCGTCGATTAGTTCTTTCAACAAGGTCACTGCAAATCTGTACCGTAATCAGTGGGAGCTAGGGTTTTGTCTCTTATGATCTCCATGTAGATGCTATATCAAACTCCAGCGACCGCTTCAATAAACAGGAAGTGGTCTAGTGTTCAGGCTAGAATTACATGATTTAGTGGTTCTGAAACTGAATCAGTTATTATGAAAAGGTCATGAGTCACATTTTTCACAAATTCAGATTTCAGTACCTTTGTATACCCCATCTGTCGATGCATGCATCTGTGTTTAGAACGTCATGAGTTTCTGCCTTTAAAGCCGAGAAAATCGTACCCAAAATTGTTAGCTGCTATGAAAAGTCATGAGTCCAGGACTCATGACGTTTTCATGCTACATCATCTCATTAGTTTTACATAATATTTTTTAAATCACCAGAAGTAGCCTACGGTTTATGTCTCTACATTAACAACAATCAAATTTTACCATTTCCGATTTCATGATATATTGTTGGCATCACATTGTAAGACAATCTTGCGTGGTTGTTGTCTCATCTTTCATTAGTAGAGGCAATTTAATCAGAAAAGAGAGCATGGACTAAAATGAAGAAGGTAACAGCCATAGCAAGAGGGAAGGCATACGGCATTGTGATAAATACAAACACATCATAATAAAGCAGGCTAGATTATGAGGAGAAGCGTACATTAACTGCAAAGGACAAAACATTCCTACAACTGGTGCCTTTGAAAAAAAAAAATTGGTGCTTTCCTATCCAGGGGCACTCTTTCCTACCTTATGATAGGGTGTTTGGTGGTATAAGAAGAAAGTTACGATAAACTGATAGAGTTTATACTGCGAAAGAATGTATCGAACTTATTCTTCATTCTGCCAATAAAAAGAACTCATTCATTGTCAACCACCTTGAGGATAACAACATTGTTAAGAACTATAAGGACTGGTGGCCACATCTTTTTAAATGCAATTCCCAGAGGTTAGAAACAATGGGAGAAGACAGTTCAATAAAAGTCAACGTCAGTGTTTCACAGTATAATATTTATGAGTATGATAGTGGTCTAGTGTTGAGGCTATTATTATATGGTTAAGAGGTTTTTAAAATTACTTTCTTGATCTTTCCGTCTTTTCCTAGCATTATGTTCACTGAAAGCAAATTCTAATTCACAAACCATGTTTTTAAATGCTTCAGTATCTTTGCTGCATTGTCTCGCTTGTACATTCTGGTAATTAGTCATAGGTTTCATGAAGCAGTGACGAATTATCTCGACTGGACTACAAGGAACATTTAAGAATTGATTCTATCTGACTATAGCTCCATAGAAGTTCACATGGCTCTTAAACCCAGATGCTGCTAAATCCGCGCACCTTGTCTTCTCACGCTTTACTTGCTCCTGCATCTCAGGTGACCAACAATTCGTGAGGAAACCATGTCTGAATTCTCTGTATGAGGTACAAGTGACAGTATTCCCCCTCATCTTTTCCTCTGTTTCCCCTTTGACGTATGTGAAAACGAATTCTGGCTTGTATGGAAAGAGCATGAAGGAGTTAAAAATTTATTTATTTATTTAACCTGGCAAGATTAGGGCCATCAGGCCCTCTCTTACATCTAACCAGGCATTCTACTTATTTTACATTCACATGTTTTAGTAGACATGTTAAACTACCTCTAATACAAAAAGTGAAGTAAACAATTAGAAAGGTACACCTGGAAAAATACATTATTGAAGAGAAAGGTTTTAGATAGGAGTGCTGGCAGCAGGGAGTATGAGGGAGACTCATGGTGAAGGGAGGAAAAGAATAGAGAAACATGATGAAACATAATTAAGGAAATATAAAGGAAAAGAAGATTGCGTGGCTAATAGAGATAGATGAAGAGGAAGGCATCTCAGGAGCAAGATAGGAGACGCTAGCTATGCTATTTGACAGATGAGAGGATTGGCCTTGTATATTAATTTTGTGGAGAACATTATGAGGATGATAGTATGAAATGCTTCAACTTCTTCTTAAAAGCAACAGGAGGTTGAATTTTCCTCAAGGTAAGGGGCATTTTGTTCCAGAGGCGGACAGCGGCAACTGAGAAGGAGTTTGCAAAAGTTTTTGTTTTGTGAGTGGGCACAGTTAGGATACCAGAAAAGAGTGACCTCGTGTTTCGATTATGATGGCATGACAGGTTTTTAATCTGTGAAGCAAGCTACTGGGTGCTTGCGCGACGAGGAGTCGGTGAAGTAGACATAGAGTGTGGTAGTCACGCAGTTTGTCCAGCCGCAGCCACCCTAGCTCGGAGTATGAAGCACTAACATGATCATATCGACGAATGTTACAGGTGTAACGCACACAGGCATTCATGGTTAGCTCTAGCCGTCTTTTGTTTTCACTACTCATGCCTTGTTGAATCACATCACAATAGTGGAGGTTCGGTAGAACGAGTCTTTGCACGAGCTGGCGTTTCAAGTCCTGTGGAAATATGTTCTGAAACTTTTTGAGAGCATAGAGACAAGCAGACGTCTTTCGGCACACTGCGACTGTATTCTCTGCCCAGTTGAGATGCTCGTCCAAAGTTACACCCAAGTTCTTCACTGTTTTCTGATATGGTATTGGAGTACCGTCGAGCAGAATAGGAGGTAGCCGTTCGCGGAAATCTGAACTTATTAATTTCTGATGGGCTATTAAGATTACTTGCGTCTTTTTTGCAGTTAATTTAAGCCCCAGGTTTTTCGCCCATGTCACTACTGAAGACTGATCATCATTCATCAGAGCGATTGCAGTGTTTACATCTTCAGGTCTGACGCTTAGGTAGAGCTGCAGGTCGTCGGCATAGAAATGATATTTACAGGAGGACAAAACCGACGAAATATCGTTGACATATAAAAAAAAAAAAAAAAGTGGTCCTAAGACTGATCCTTGTGGCAGTCCCGAAGAAACATGTTTCCAGGAAGATTTTTCATTTACGCAGACAACACATTGCTGTTTGTCTTTTAAGTAGCTTTCAAACCATCTCATTGCACTATCAGAGAAATTAAGCTGTTGCATTTTTCTGAGCAATATGTCAAAGTTAACAGTGTCAAAAGCTTTGCTGAAGTCCAGTAGCGTCAATATTGTTGCCTTTCGATTGTCGATGCAATATTTCAGGTCAACAGTTAGTTTAATTAGAGCAGTGTTTGTGCTGTGATGTTTACGGAAACCGGATTGAAATTTGTCATATAGACTGAATTCATGCAAGTGTTCGGTGATTTGGTCATGAACAATATATTCAAGTGCTTTGGAAACAGCAGGCAGTATGCTAATTGGTCGGTAATCACTAGGCAGTTGCGGGTTTTCGATCTTAGGGATGGGTCGAATTATGCTTCTTTTCCATGCAGTGGGGTATATTCCGTTCACGAGGTAAAAATTAAATATGTCAGTTAAGACAGGTACTAAGACATCGGCAACATTCTTAACCATAGTTATACCGATACAGTCGTTGCCTATTGCATCAGACGAGATTCTCATTATTGCTCTTCTTGCCGTATTTGTTGTTACATGTTTTAGATCGAAGGTATCGTTATTAGTTATCCTGTTTGGGGATTCTTGTGGACGGTAATTATCAGCCGTGCTGGTATTCAGAGATGCACAGAAGAATTCATTTAATTCGTTAGCTGACACATGAAAAGTAGTTTCCGATTTTGCCTTTTCGACTCCCAAGCTATGGAGATTCTTCCATAGAGTCGTGGGTGTCAGATCGCTGCATACAAGGGAACGAGCGTGCCTAATTTTGGCATTGCGAATGCATTGTTTCACTCTGTTCTGTAGCTTTCTATATTATTCGAAACGCTCAGGTTTCGGATCTGCCTTAAAACGCCTGTGGGCAGCATCCCTATTAGTCATCATTTGACGTAATTCAGCTGTCAGCCATGGAGCAGGAGATTTTCTTACACAGACTGTGTGCACAGATGCATGTTTGTCATAGAGGGCAGGGAGTTTATCACCAAGTTCATTAATTTTGCCGTCAATTGTAGGTTCTCTGATTATTTGATGCCACAAGATTTCTGAGCAATCGGCTGTTAGAGCGCCAAGGTCAATACGTTTCATGTTCCTACAAGTTATGTAACGCGATTTGATCCTTGGGGGCTGCACAGAGTAGGCCAGGAATATTACATCATGTGCTGAGAGGCCAGGGACCGATGATTGACCAACATCTCTTACTTTGTCAGTCTGTTTCGTAGCGATTACGTCTATAAGAGTATGACTGTGCGCCGTATGGTGTGTAGGTTGTAATGGAAGAATGTTCATGTTATTGCAACTAACCCATCTTCTTAGGTTTATTGCGGAGGGGGTGTCTCTTAGCAGGTCTATGTTCAAGTCACCCATTACGATGACATGTTCGTATTGACACTGAAGTGAATGTAATTCCGACTGGAAGGAACCCATTGAGCTTATTTTTGGCGGCTTGTACACGACGCCAGTCAAGAATTTCCGACTTTGTATATTTATTTCAATGAACATGAATTCAGCCTCTTTTTCTTCAACAGGATTTGACGTACATAAGACTTCCGCTTTGAGATCTGTTCGTATATACGCGCCGACCCCGCCACCTCGCTTTTTTGATCTGTCTGCCCTAAGAAATGTGCACCCTGGGAAATGAATAGATGCAGAGTATATGTGTGGTTTCAACCACGTTTCGGATAAGAGGATTACGTGGTAGTTTAGTTGGTTGAAGAGGAGGCTAAGTTCTTCGTAATGCGCAGGTAAAGACTGGAAGTTGCAGTGAGCTGCTAAAAGCTCTGACGCGTTCCGCTGAGCAGCCTGGAGTAGGGTGGCAGACTGGTTTGTCCCTTTGTTAGGCACTACCTGCCGCGAGGGACACTGGCCGGTGTTTCCGCCAAGTGACATAATACAGGGGTGTCCGAGATTTTGCGCGCCCTGTTTGTGACTCCGCAAGTGCCGAAAGAAAGGCGACTGCAAGAGATTTCCTGAGGTTGCGGGAGTATAGAAAATGGATTAGTGGTATTCGGTGCAAGGAGAATATGACCAAAATGGTGATGGCTGTGTGTCACTGAGTATCCTATGTCGTAAGAGGAGAAATGTAATTAGCGTATTTGAAACAGCTTAGGGTGGAAATAAGGGAAAGGGGAGTGATTTAAGAGGCTGATGCTGCCAGCAGAGAGAAGTAAGCTTAATATTTAATAGATTATCGTAGGAAGCTAGAATTAAATTGAAATTTACCAAAGTGATACTGGTAGTGATTATCGTAGGAAGCTACAATCAGATTTAAATTTGCTGAAGTGATACTGATAGTGATTTTTGTTATGAACAATTTAAACCGAAGAGATGGGTGACTAATGAACTAAAGGAGAGACTAATAACTGAAATAGAACTATTACAGAATCTATTACAGAATGGAAGAGAATAAACTGAGAAAATGAAAAAAGTATTATCAGTAATTAAAATTAAGCAATGGTTAGAGCTACAGACACAAAAAATAGTAAAAACTTAATACAGTTACAAAAACAATTAGTTGAAGGTACAAATATGGGTATAATTAAAAAGTTAATACAACTGCAAGACTATATCTGAGTATAGGACTGTTACAATTTGCAAATGGTGTTAAGTTTGCACTTTTGGCTCGAGTAGCTTCATTTAATACTATTCAGTTCTGTCATGTTTGTGACTGTCTTCTTTCCAGCTGCTGTCTTAATGATTACTCTTCCGTCCTGAGTCCACATATTCTGAAGACCGAAATGGGATATGGCACTGTTTAAAATCTTTAGCCACTCGTGTGTCAGATCTTCCCTTATCGTAAGCCCTATCCTTGCTAACTTCTTCTTCTGGTTAAAGATCTCAGCCCTTTTTCGGTACGACACAAATTTAATTATTATTGGACGAGGTTTGGTAGCACCTAGTAGTTTTCGTCCCACCCGATGGCTCCTGTCAATGTCTGCCTTGGTTGCTTCAACGCCTAATTTTTCACGCGCAACATGTATAAGCAGGTTGTCCGTGTCTTCTTCCTTATTTTCTGCTACTCCAAACAGTCGTAGACTATTTCGCCCTTGGTACTGTTCTAGCTCGTCTGTTACGGCAGATAGTTTCACTTCCAACTCTCGTGCCTTTTTCTCGTATTCAGACACAGACTTTTTAGTGCTGTAATTTCGGCAGTATTGGCCTCAACAGTTTTGACCAATACTGCTGCCGTTACAGTATCTGATATAGTGCCTGCTATCAGACCGAGATTGTTTTTATCGCGAAGCGCAGCGTTTACCTCAGAGAGGACCAGCTCCGCTATACCGGGAGTCGCGGCCACACCTTCCGCCAGGAGCTGGCCCGCCGCACCTGCTGCTTCCCCGCTGCTGTTGACTCTTCTGTTTACCATTTTCTCGAAGATATTGGCGGAGCACAGAAAGAAAAATAGCACTACTACAGAGAACACTGTTGTTTACACGATTTCCACTTGTACTAGACAACACCACCTGTGAGAACACCTTCGAATTCGACTAAATTTCGCGAGCCGGATTTAACACGTGTTACATTGCAGCCGCCATGACTCACATCAAATAGATCGAAATGAGCAATACAGGTTTTGGGATGAAGTGTATTACTATTATTCTTATAATTTTGAAACATCCAGATAGAGATATAATGTTAGGATTTGAACAGTTCCACTTCTCTTACGCTTGAGCTAACTGTAGCTTACAACGTGCTTACTTCTTCATTTTGGGAGTCATCATGAAAGTTCTCGCTATTGCTGTGCCTAGAACTAATTTCACTTCTGCCTTGAGCATGGCTTCTGCTCAGTGGTACTAAATTACGTGTTTCACTTGATTCCATTTTCCAACCAGCGGTCACACGTTCTCTTAAAGTCTGTTATAAGTCTTATGTGACTCATTACTTCTCATTCATGCTATCTTTTTTCTTGTTAAATGCAGGCAGCAAGCAGCGTCTGTACGTGCTGGACTTCTGCTAATGATACGAGGAAGGCAACATCTGAAACTACATCTGCTTTATATAATTCTTCTTCTACTACCTCACAGTTTTTAATCTGTAATTGATGCAGGCAATCTTCTAACATATTGTCTATGTGTTAGTTGCTCTTCCCAACTCGCTCCTTTGTCAACACATTTTTTAATATTTTCTGCCTCTTGGGCAATTTCATTAGATTTTTCCGAAAACCTGAAAACTGATTTGGCATTCATTCAACCTTTCCAACCCTTCAGGTTAATTTCTTCATCCCATCACAGGGTTACTTCATTATTTATTCTGTTTCATGGATCGATTCTTGTACTATTATCCTGGCCTCTTGTGCTTCTTTCAATGCTTGCCCATATTCTATTCTAGTGTTTTCTACTTCGGCTTTTACTTTCTCTCTTACTCCACATGTCCTCTTCTATACTTCGTCATCCATTTCTTTAATACTTCTGTATTCCACAACTTTCGTCTCTTTTACTGCCCGTCTATTTCTCTGTTAAGGCATGTGAACTCAACTGAGCATCTCTTCCATCTGACATGCGTGGTCAGTCAATATTATCAAAATTGCTTCAATGTGCCAGAAACGACCGCATCTTCATCCTATCCAGCCGCATTATTTAGCTTAAATAAATGAAAGCTATATGAGCCAAATGCATTGCTACCTTTCAAACCAAACACTTATGCCCTATCGTACTAAGCCCGTAGCTGTAAATGTTTGAACGTAAAATATGAGCATAGCACAAATGGACTTCAACCTAGAACAAATGTGTTTTTGAATTTCCTGTCAGTTTACACTTAGTAAGTGTTTATAACTTAGCAAAAGTGACCTGACAATCTTGCAGGCTGTGCCAGAATCTACTAGCTCCACCGTCTTTGATTCTACACTTAGGAGAAATTATCTGGCAACTATATAGGCTGTGCCAGTATTCATCAGATCCACTATCTTGGATAGTAACACTGTAGAGCTGCAGAAAATTCTCGAAATCTGGCAGACATGCTGGTTGTACCATTATAGACCTAGACCGCCCCCTTTGATTAGATTTCGTGGGGTTGGGGAAACTAAAGAAACGTGCCAAACTTTAGACTACGGTAGTAACCCCACACCCGCCATCTTGGATTCTGGAACCATTAATGATGTAGATCCGTCATCTTGTATATTACACTAAGCACAATTAGACTATTTTGAATTTTCCGGCATTTTTTTTTAATTTTCTGCCATTTTATACATAGGGTAATTGGCCTATGTCATCAGAGACCTGATAAAACTACTGGGTATTAATAATTACCATAAATGGTTTAATCTTCCACAGTATAGTGTTACCGTCTGGTAGAATTTTTGAATTTGACCGTGTGTTACCTAACAGAAAGAGGGTACCGAACATGAAATTCGTAAAGGGTGGCAGTACAACAGAAAAACTAAAATTTGGTAAGAAATTACGATAACAGCTTTAATATAAATGAAATAATAAAACGGTCGCCAGCCTAATTAGGCATAATAATGTGAAAACATCATTTTCAATGGATTTGGATATACTCTTGCAAAATTGACTTTCATATATTCTTTCTCAGAAAAGTGCAATGAACACCTATAATAACCAGACGAAACTACACAGTGACTAGCAATAACTCTCAGTTGCAAAGAATACAGAAACAAAATAGAGGCTTCATCCCTGTTGACTACAATCACTACTTGAGTCTTTAAATAATTCAGTACAAAAATTGTCCTCAAAGACTAAAACGAGACTAATCAGCATCTGACCAGAGTTCAATTTAGGTTAACACGCTTATACATACCACAAATTCAATAAAATTCACAATATTCACATTTCATATGCATTTCACTTTGTCAGTGTTTCAGATTCCTTTTCGTAAATTCAAGTAAAATAAAATAGATTAATATCAGTGTTTCGTAAAGAGGATACTCGGACTTAAATACTTTGAGGAAAGGACCCTGCTTCGTTGATTGAAGAGCAAAATTTCATCGTTGAAATACCAGTTTCTGCACCATTTGGATTACGATTACAAATTTAAACACACACAAACGCAATGGTTCATACTGATATACGGTTCCAAGCTTTTGAAGTTGTTTGAGCAGTGGCGCAATAGCGGTGTTGAGCACGTGGCAGCTACCTCGTGTCTCATCTGGTGGATTATTGCTCTATTTCATTTCTTTTTGGCGATGTAAATATTAATTTTAGAGCGCTCCCCAATGTGAGAGCATTCTTTTATAGCAGTAACCACATCCGAAGCCGTTCCATCATAGATGAGGATACCTCACGCCTCACTCAGCACCTGCGGTACTGACTCCACAACTGCTGGTCACTGACTGCCTAGTGTGCTCTCTCGCTTCCCGCTCAGCCTGACCGTCACTTTACCTTTTCTTTGCGCGCCAAACCACTTCAGTAGTAGAGGGGAATCACTATGTTTTTCATATTATACAATACAAAATCCCTAAGTATGAACCAATTTTTATATTGCAATTTCTCATACATAAAGAAACATATTTCATAAAATTTGATTATTTAAGCACACTGTTACGTTAAACTATTTATACATCATAAAGTATTACCTCCCTCCAATGATCCAAAGAACTTAACTAGTAACATGTAAACACTTCTTAAATAAAGTTGCGCTGTACCGCTTTCTCACAATCGATTGTGGTGCCACATCATTGGGGGTAGAGGGGGGGGGGCAGAATGGGGGAGAAATATTGCAGCTATGTTTGAATTTTTTATGTAGTTGACGATGTTAGATGGTTTTGGGGAGGTAGAAAGTATGGGTGGAGAGAATATGGCAACAATGCAGTGTGCGCCACAAGCCAATTAGTCCCCTGGTAATGTGCTGATGATGATTAGGTCGGGTGAGGAGGAACTGTCTCTTGGATTGGAAACGGTAATCAGATGTCGATTTTAATGGAATCAGCCTGACATTTACCTTAAACGATTCAGTGAAACTATTGAAAACCTAAGTGTGGATGACTAAAAAAGGAGCTCAGCTGCTATCTCCGAATACATTTCCAGCTCCACTTTTATTCGGTAACATTGTAGCATCTTATGCTACCCGTGGTCTAGGGGTAGCGTCTTTGATTCATAATCAAAACGTCTTCGGTCCCGGGTTCGATCCCAGCCACTGTCTAAATTTTGATAAATAATCAGCATTGGCGGCTGAAGACTTCCGGCATAAGAAGTCATTCTCATTCTGCCAACGGCCTTTTCAAAGAAAGAGGGCGGAGGAGCGGATAGAGGTTCAGGGCACTCTCTTGTCCTAGGGGTGGGAAATTGCCCTTAAAGGTGGAAGAATCAGCAATGATCAACGACATGAGGATGCAGAAGGCAATGGAAACCACTGCAATAAAGACACGTAACGTGTATCCACAGGACATGTGACCTGTAGTTGAAGAAGTGTCATGATGATCTCTCCATTGGCAAAAGATTCCGGAATAGTCCCCCAATTGGATCTCCGGGAGGGGACTGCCAAGGGGGAGGTTACCATGAGAAAAAGATTGAATAATCAACGAAAGGATAATGTTCTACGAGTCGGGGCGTGGAATGTCAGAAGCTTGAACGTGGTAGGGAAGCTAGAAAATCTGAAAAGGGAAATGCAAAGGCTTAATCTAGATATAGTAGGGGTCAGTGAAGTGAAGTGGAAGAAAGACAAGGATTTCTGGTCAGATGAGTATCGGGTAATATCAACAGCAGCAGAAAATGGTATAACAGGAGTAGGATTCGTTATGAATAGGAAGGTAGGGCAGAGGGTGTGTTACTGTGAACAGTTCAGTGACCGGGTTGTTCTAATCAGAATCGACAGCAGAGCAACACCGACAACGATAGTTCAGGTATACATGCCGACGTCGCAAGCTGAAGATGAGCAGATAGAGAAAGGGTAATGCACTATGTAAAGGGGGACGAAAATCTAATAGTCATGGGCGACTGGAATGCAGTTGTAGGGGAAGGAGTAGAAGAAAAGGTTACAGGAGAATAAGGGCTTGGGACAAGGAATGGAAGAGGAGAAAGACTAATTGAGTTCTGTAACAAGTTTCAGCTAGTAATATCGAATACCCTGTTCAAGAATCACAAGAGGAGGAGGTATACTTGGAAAAGGCCGGGAGATATGGGAAGATATCAATTAGATTACATCATGGTCAGACAGAGATTCCGAAATCAGATACTGGATTGTAAGGCGTACCCAGGAGCAGATATAGACTCAGATCACAATATAGTAGTGATGAAGAGTAGGCAGTAGGCATCACAGTTGAAGAGGAATGGACATCTCTAAAAAGGGCCATCACAGAAGTTGGGAAGGAAAACATAGGTACAAAGAAGGTAGCTGCGAAGAAACCATGGGTAACAGAAGAAATACTTCAGTTGATTGATGAAAGGAGGAAGTACAAACATGTTCCGGGAAAATCAGGAATACAGAAATACAAGTCGCTGAGGAATGAAATAAATAGGAAGTGCAGGGAAGCTAAGACGAAATGGCTGCAGGAAAAATGTGAAGACATCGAAAAACATACGATTGTCGGAAGGACAGACTCAGCATACAGGAAAGTCAAAACAACCTTTGGTGACATTAAAAGCAACGATGGTAACATTAAGAGTGCAACGGAAATTCCACTGTTAAATGCAGAGGAGAGAGCAGATAGGTGGAAAGAATACATTGAAAGCCTCTATGAGGGTGAAATTTGTCTGATGTGATAGAAGAAAAAACAGAAGTCGATTTAGAAGAGATTGGGGATCCAGTATTAGAATCGGAATTTAAAAGAGCTTCGGAGGACTTACAGTCAAATAAGGCAGAAGGGATAGATCATTCCATCAGAATTTCTAAAATCATTAGGGGAAGTGGCAACAAAACGACTATTCACGTTGGTGTGTAGAATATATGAGCCTGGTGACATACCATCCACAAAATTCCGAAGACAGCAAGAGCTGACAAGTGCGAGAATTATCGCATAATCAGCTTAACAGCTCATGCATCGAAGCTGATTACAAGAATAATATACAGAAGAATGGAAAAGAAAATTGATAATGCGCTAGGTTACGATCAGTTTGGCTTTAGGAAAAGTAAAGGCACGAGAGAGGCAATTCTGGCGTTACGGCTAATAATGGAAGCAAGGCTAAGGAAAAATCAAGACACGTTCATAGGATTTGTCGACCTGGAAAAAGCGTTCGACAATATAAATGGTGCAAGCTGTTCGAGATTCTGAAAAAAGTTGGGGTAAGCTATAGAGAGAGACGGGTGATATACAATATGTACAACAACCAAGAGGGAATAATAAGTGTAGACGATCAAGAACGAAGTGCTCGTATTAAGAAGGGTGTAAGACAAGGCTGTAGCCTTTTGCCCCTGCTCTTCATGGAGGAAGCAATGATTGAAATAAAAGAAAGGTTCAGGAGTGGAATTAAAATACAAGGTGAAAGTATATCAATTATACGATTCGCTGATGACATTGCTATCCTGAGTGAAAGTGAAGAAGAATTAAATGATCTGATGAACGGAATGAACAGTCTAATGAGTACACAGTATGGTTTGAGAGTAAATCGGAGAAAGACGAAGGTAATGATAAGTAGCAGAAATGAGAACAGCGAGAAAGTTAACATCAGGATTGATGGTCACAAAGTCAATGAAGTTAAGGAAGTCTGTTACCTAGGCAGTAAAATAACCAATGACGGACGGAGCAAAGAGGACACCAAAAGCAGACTCGCTATGGCAAAAAAAGGCATTTCTGGTCAATAGAAGTCTACTAATATCAAATACCGGCCTTAATTTGAGGAAGAAATTTCTGAGGAGGTACGTCTGGAGTACAGCATTGTATGGTAGTGAAACATGGACTGTGGGAAAACCGGAACAGAAGAGAATCGAAGCATTTGTGATGTGGTGCTAGGGAGGCGAATGTTGAAAATTAGGTCGACTGATAAGGTAAGGAATGAGGAGGTTCTACACAGAATCGGAGAGGAAAGGAATATGTGGAAAACACTGATAAGGAGAAGGGACAGGATGATAGGACATCTGCTAAGACATGAGGGAATGACTTCCATGGTACTAGAGGGAGCTGTAGAGGGCAAAAACTGTAGAGGAAGACAGAGATTGGAATACGTCAAGCAAATAATTGAGGACGTAGGTTGCAAGTGCTACTCTGAGATGAAGAGGTTAGCACAGGAAAGGAATTTGTGGCGGGCCGCATCAAACCAGTCAGTAGACTGATGACCAAAAAAAAAAAAAAAAAAAAAAGCTCGCAATAGTATTCTCATCTAGATGTAGGTATCTGAAATGTATACACAAAAGTGGCCATTAAAATTGCTACACCACAAAGATGACGTGCTACAGACGCGAAATTTAACCGACAGGTAGGAGATACTGTGATATGCAAATGATTAGCTTTGCAGCGCATTCATACAGGTTGGCACCTGTGGCGACGCCAACAACGTGCTGACATGAGGAAAGTTTACAATCGATTTCTCATACACAAAGAGAACCTGACCGGCATTGCCTGGTTAAACGTTGTTTTGATGCCTCGTCTAAGGAGGAGAAATGCGTACCATCACGTTTCCGACTTTGATAAAGGTCGCATTGTAGCCAGTCGCGATTGCGATTTATCGTATCGCGACATTGCTGCTCGCGTTGGTCGAGATCCTATGACTGTTAGCAGAATATGGAGTCGGTGGGTTCAGGAGGGTAATACGGAACGCCGTGCTGGGTCCCAACGGCCTCGTATCACTAGCAGTCGAGATGACAGGCATCATATCCGCATGGTTGTAACGGATCGTGCTGCCACGTGTCGATCCTTGAGTCAACAGATGGGGACGTTTGCAAGACAAGAACCATCTGCACGAACAGTTCGCCGACGTTTGGAGCAGCATGGACTATCAGCTCGGAGACCATGGCTGCGGTAACCCTTGACGCTGCTTCACAGACAGCAGCGCCTGCGATGGTGTACTCAACGACGAACCTGGATGCACGAATGGCAGAAACTCATTTTTTCGGATGAATCCAGGTTCTGTTTACAGCATCATGATGTTTGCATCCGTGTTTGGCGACATCGCGGTGAACGCACATTGGAAGCGTGTATTCGTCATCGACATACTGGCGTATCACCCATCGTGACGGTATGGGGTGCTGTTGGTTACACGTCTCGGTCACCTCTTGTTCGCACTGATGGCTCTTTGAACAGTGGACGTTACTTTTCAAATGTGTCACGACCCGTGGCTCTACCCTTCATTCGATCCCTGTGAAACCCTACATTTCAGCAGGATAATGCACGACCGCAAGTTGCAGGTCCTGTATAGACCTTTCCGGATAGAGAAAATGTTCTACTGCTGCACTGGCCAGCACATTCTCCAGACTTCTTACCAATTGAAAACGTTTGGTCAATGGTGGCCGAGCAACTGGCTTGTCACAATACACAGGTCACTACTCTTGATGAACTGTGGTATTGTGTTGGAGCTGCATGGGCAGCTGTACCTGTACACGACATCCAAGCTCTGTTTGACTCAATGCCCAGGCGTATCAAGGCCGTTATTACGGCCAGAGGTGATTGTTCTTGGTTCTGATTTCTCAGGATCTATGCAGCCAAATTGCGTGAAAATGTAATCACGTGTCAGCTCTAGTATAACATATTTGTCCAATGAATACCCGTTAATCATCTGCATTTCTTCTTGGTGTATAAGCAGGAGCACTAGTTTTAAAAAAGAGTGGTTTATCAGTATAGGTCGGTAACTAGGTGGTAAGATATATTTTTTGAGACTGCTATTGAAGTCTCAAGGAAGATTAAAGCTACTACCTAAAATTTTCTCCGTAATAATTGTCTGATATGGCTTTACCCTAGGTTTCAGTGATCACCGATCTATATGACCCCACAGAATGGGGCCGCAGGGTGCATAAGTGCTTTACTTTGAAAACTGACGTTGGTGACGTCCCTGTGCACTTTTTTCTGTCATCTTTCCTCACCTTCAAATTCTGCTACCTCACACTCAGTGCAACAAGTTCTTTTAAGACAGACGGCCATCAGATTCATTTGTCCATCTTCTTCAAAGTCTTCTTGCCGTTCTCTGTGAAACTTGGCTACTCATGCGCTACCTAATTTCATATTATGCGCATCTGCACTACATATGCAAGTCACTTGCTGCTCAGAGAGCCTCAGTTACTGAGTTCGTCGCCAGCGAGGCGTGTCGCTGAGAGGCAAGGAGTGGTACATCTTCATCATTTGTGAAGTTTTTACCAGTGAAGGAGGATTAGGGATAGAGCTGCGAAAATTCACATTTCAGAGCCTCATGTTGTTGAAGCAAGTTGTGATCTCGTTTGATGTGATAACCTCACAACAGGGGATCATTGTTGGGTGTGCTGCTTCCTTAATCCAGTTAAATTTGTTACTACGTCACATGCAACTTGATGGACATACTGACTACAGCATTAAGTAGTCTCTTACTTCCGTTTTGCATCTCCACCAGTATCTGCCAACTTGCGACTTCCTGCAACTTTATTGCAAGAGTTTCAAAAGTTTAATATTTCATCATCATCATTATCATAGGGGCTATAGGCAGACTTCTGATACCACTGATATCTCCATCTTATTCTGTTCGGGGCCAACTGCTGCAAAATCTGATACCTTCCTTTCTTTCAACTTCAGCATTTTTATTCTTCTCCTACCTATATTCTTCTGTATTTTAACTATACCTTTGACATCTGTTGTTTCTCACAGTTTATGTCTCACTCAGTTTGCTTTCCTTTTGTTAACTGGGCTTAGGAGAGTTATTTGTTTTTTATCCATTCCATAACTCTGCATTTTATGCACTCATATTATTTTCTTTACTTTCCTCCAAACCCACATCTTCCTCAGTTTTAGCTCTTTCTCTCTTCTTTAATGTCTAAATATCACGTTTGCACAGAAAAACACAAAAGAAGAAATTTCTAAGTATGGCGTTTGGAGCACAGCATTAATAATGGACTGTGGGCAAACCGGAAAAGAAGAGAATCAAAGCATGTGAGAAGTGCCCCTATTGATGGATTTTGAAAATGAGGTGGACAGCTGTGATAAGGAAGGAGGCTCTTGGCAGTATCGGCGAAGAAAGGAGCGTATAGACAACCTTCACAAGAAGGGAAAAGAAAAACAGGATAAGTCATGTGTTAAGACATCAGAGAATAACCTCTGTAGTACTAGAGACAGTTGTATAGTGTAAAAGGGCTGTGGAAAGGCACATATTGGAATATATCCAAAAAATAATTAAAGCCGCAGAGAGCAAGTGCTACTGTGGGCTGAAGAGATTGGCACAGAAAAGGAATTCGTGACAGGCTGCATCAAACCAGTCAAAGAAACGCAACGCTGCAGTAACTGCCACGATAGGTGTGGTCCTTTCCTGGATGTGTGGGGTATGACAACTGCTCCTCTCTAGAAATGTGATACCTGTCCGTTGTGCCAAGTTTGAGTGAAAAGACTGAGTAGGATGGTCTTTCACTTGGTTTTAAAATGCCCATTGGGGGCAGGTAGATAGAGCAAACTCCAGCGCCCATATGGAGAAAGCACAGTTGTTCGCTTCGATGCTGAAAATTAAATGCCAACTTCCCCGCTCTACAATCTGTTTGAGGCGACTAAAAACTAGAGCCATGATTGCTGTGACTGTTGCACTTGCATAGTGTCTGCTACAACACGCTATATGATCTAAGCTCTTGATATGGGCTTCATTTTGTCGGTGCATATGATGTTGGCGACTTCGATTCTAAGCTGGAAATTCTTCTAATAGTTTCTAATACTTTGTGGAGCCCGTTGTTTCTATCATTGAGTACTGGAATGGTAATATGATCTGCATCAGATGGGCTGCTGAAAGGCAGATCAGATTTCTCCCTGAAGAACTCAGGTGCACAATAAAATTTACACAACGGAATATAATTACTGCTGTTAAAAAATAAGGTTGGCTTGGTACTCTGTGTTGGGTATTGACACTCCCGTAATTTAATGTTAACAAACTATATGAAAAAGAAATTCACTCGCAATGGATTTCAAAACTTGGTCTAAGTGAAGGCAAGTTTTTATTACAGAATATTCACAGCAAGCAGATTAATAAAGATATTATATAGAATGTAGTCGAAAAAACGTCAGAATAGATCTAATTGAAACATGAAAATAAATTATAACAATCACTACTGCGTTTGGTTCAAAAAAATGGTTCAAATGGCTCTGAGCACTATGGGACTTAACATCTATGGTCATCAGTTCCCTAGAACTTAGAACTACTTAAACCTAATGAACCTAAGGACATCACACACATCCATGCCCGAGGCAGGATTCGACCGTAGCAGTCGCGCGGCTCCGGACTGAGCGGCTCTTTTTCCGTTAATTCTCATTTTGTTCGTTTTCTTTCGTTGTATTTGCTCTGGGCGGACGTCGAAAGACATCCGTTTCAGTTCGTTGTTAATCCATTAACTCAGTTTTTTTTTTTTATTACAGTGGGCAGCTAGCTGAGCTACCATGCCGGCTATAAACGCGTCCGGCGCTGCGTTTGGTAAAATTATCTAACAAGGAGGTGGTGTTGGTAGTAATCGCCTTCCTAAAATTACTAATCCAGCACAACATAGCAGCAGATGGATTCCAGTGATTGTGCGAACATACCGGATAGAGAAGTGAAAAGAATCATGCAACTATGCTTATCCCCCAGGTCATGAGTGAGCCTACATGGAGTTAACGAAATATTTGAAAACGCCTCATTTCGTTCTTTCCTAAGCAGCAAATGCCACCTGATATTCTCACCGTAAGAGACGTGTTTGACAAGGGGATTGTGGATGCCACAGGGACTGGTTTGTGAGTTGAGTTTGCTTCACAAACAGCGGGAAGTCATCAAGAGAAGAGTATCTATCGCTATCAGGCCTTCACAGTGAAAAGGAGTGTGTTGTGTCTCTCTGCCCCCAAGAGTAGTCATCGGGTCTGTAGCACCAACAGAAGTCTCAACCGAATCTCTTGTGTCTGCACTGCTCCAAATTTTCATCTGAAAATCATCCATCACTGAGAAAAAGTTCTCAGTTCTCACCAATGGCGTAATTGTTACGGTACTGTAGCCCTCCGACAAAAATGTTGGAAAAATCTTGCTCCAAAAATCTGGGCTTTCAATCCCACTTTGCCGAGAATTTCAAACTCACGAGGGTACTGGTACGCCATTATTTCTGTTCTTTATTACAACAACGCATGGTCTCCCCGTTTGTTTCGAACAACCGACACGTTTTCCTCTTGTCTATGGGTGGAAGAAAAAAATGTCCCGTTTCACTGGCTCTTGGCGTCTGTTTGTCGCAACCCGCTTTCACCAAGCGGTTAAAATACGCAGAGTCCGAATGGTTTGGCTGCTTTCAAGAGTGTCAGGCAGAAAGCAATATGTACAAATGGGTCCGCATTCACCAGGGACCACAGGAGAAAGTTCTTTATGGAAGGGCGTAGCCGTAAAATCGTCATTTATTTGCCGGGTCGAGTATCCACAGGTCAGTGTTATTAGAGTTCTGCTGGACTCCTCCATTGTGCAACGTTTTCTAAAGCACGAGGATATAATTTGCTACGTCTGACAGGACGACGCCTGAGCCGAAAAAATACGGGCCAGCGGCGTGCCTGCCGAGTCCGGCTGGCTAAACACCTCCTTCCAACGATTGGCGAGCTCTTCACAAGTCATCCCAGGCGCCTAGAGAGTAACACAACGATGCTTCTCGGCTTGCGTGAACTGATATGTCTAACTGCTGTCTTTCAAAACCTCCGCTCACGGAGGCGAAAAATTTACCATTGCATGTACAGAAATTAAATTGGAATGTAGAGAAAAAGAATTAAAAAATAGGGCTTGGCCCTTACAGTCACTGTTACTAAACACGAAACCCAAAAATTAAAAAGAAAAGCTGACCGACATAAACGTAACTTTAATAGATGATGAACCGTCACCGTAACAAATTAGGTGCTGGGAGAGGAGATACTTTATGTTCAGATCTTAAAAGTACCGTAACGTAGTTTCCTACTTTAAATTTTAAAAATTTAAAGAAAAACCTTGTTTTTAATGAAGTCTTCTACCACACTCCATATATGTTTTTCAGTAAAACTGAACTCAAAAATTTAAGTCTGCCTACGAGGTGTCACATTCCCCGATGAATGTCATAGCATTTCCAGGTTTAGGGCCTTACTTACACACCAGTATCGTTTTAAAAATTATCTTGAAAGTAAAAGTCAACAACAATGAACTAAATTCAAATGTTTTAAATTTTTTGTGGTGCCCATTAACTCGCTATTACATATTACTGAAAGTGCATTGATACTGTTAAAAGTATTCTCAAAGGTATTTTCATGTTCTGGACCCTACTTACACATCAGTAGCTATTTAAAAAATATATTGGTAATATAATTCAACAACAATGTTAAGGAAATTTTTCTTGCGAATGTGCATAAAGTGTCGACTCGACATCCCCCCCTCCCCCCTTGGTACTGGCCGTTATGGAAAATACCTTGGTATAGCTAGAGTTAACTTGATTTGTTTATTAAAAAGTGAAGAAAAGCGAAGTTTCAGGTCGTGAACGGCTTGACGTTTCTCAAAGAATTACTACTATAATCATTTACTGCTCACCTTGATGCTTTTACCCTCTGCTAGGCACTTTATTGTTAATAGCAGGTTAATCACATAGACATCGATGTAGATTTTGCTTTTGCCCTCGTAGTTTCGAATCCTTCGCGTTATGTTATCTGTGTAAGGCTTAATGTGGTTTTGTTTGGTGGGTCTGCATTTATTTCGTCGTAGATGGGAGAGGCGGATGCATGACTGACCCCTTCAAGGCGAGCAGAGCGGGCGTGAGCCGAGCTCGTGATCTGGAAACTTCTGTGCCGCCAAGTCGGGGAAATACCGAGCAAACAGGCTATTGTGTCAAAGCAACAACATGCGGTCTGCGGGGCCCATTAAAACCACCACTGGAGGAGTCTCTTGGAAGTTTATTTTGCAACTAGAGCGTCTGTTGCTGGGCGAAGTGAAATATTACTTCCTAAATACTAAGACGCGTTCCATCCCGAGGTTTAAGTTACAGACAGTAATCTGAGTACGTGACTCTAAAGCTGGAGTGATAAATAAAAGAATATTGATTTGATAAGGCTTTACTTTCTATGTATAGTTACTTAGCATGCACTTCGCCATGTTTGTACGCTTCGTAGGGCTACATGCAGACCCGTATCTCGCTACGGTAATCTTACACCAGAACAGATTCTTATAGAGATTTAAATGGAAGTGCAACAAGAATCCCCGACGCAAACACATTCAATGTTGGAACGGCAAAATCGGAAATACGCAATTACTGAGTGTGAGGGATAGCGAACTATTGTGCTTCGGTACTCCAGTGTTAAATTGGTAAGGATCGGGATGAGACGATCCATTATATGGCATCAGCTGTGTTTATTGCGCTGCCTTTGTATGAAAGTTTGTATCTGTGTGTGAGAGAGAAATTAGTCCTCTGGAGGGCGGTAAACGCTGACTAAGCCATAAAGCTCGCTTGTTGCAGCTACAGCCCCCTTTGTTTATGGCAGGCCATGATAGTGGAATGTAGAGACTGTTGAGAATTTCTGTTACAATACGGACTCACCCGAGACGTACACATGGGTGCTTATGGAAATTTAGGTCTGCCTAATACGTACACAACTAACCTCTTTACTACCTTAACACGTTTCGTCAAATATGTGCCATCATTAGCGGGTACTTTTATTCGCATATGAAAAATACAAACATGTTCTAAGGAATAAGCACCATGTCCCGCCTTTTGTGACGTCCAGGAGGCTTTAGAGTCGCGAGTTAGGAATCTTCGACGTAACGGCATTTTCCATTGTAATGAAGCCCTTTGTACGGTCTTTCGCTTAGGAAACCGCCAGAAAGCCGCTAGAGAAGTGATTGAGGCCATTAAAGGAAACCAGTGTCTGGCAACCTAGCGTAACGAAGCAGCGTGCGCGAAACTGTGCAAACGAGCGGCGATTGGCTGTGAAAAGCAGAGCACTGCGTGCAATCGGCCTTTTTCATCGGAACGCGAAGTTTTAAATACCTACCACAGCGACTACTCTGCATCACCGGGACCCGAGTTCTACAGCTACCAGAAGTTTCGTAAAAGATTGCCAGCTTGTCTTCTTCCTACTCTGTCTGAAGTTCAGTTTAAATGGGTGTAACGGATAACAACAGTTATGCTTCTGAGTTTTGGGTGATTCCCAAACGACATTAAAAAAGTTTAAAAGAAAGAGCACCAATAATCTCCCCGATGAACACTTAGAGAAAACAGGACTACATCTCTGTGACCACAACTTTTACATTTGTTTTCGAGTGTATGATTACATGTTAGTGATCCTTTTACGTACAATGGAAAAATTTTTCGAATCATTGGTAACTGTCAACATAGAGCGTTAGAATGAAAACAAATTTTGAAGAAAACCCCTAAACAAATGTATAGATTTATTAGTTACTCTTTTATATCAGCTTTTTGCCATTTCGTACTTTAGATCCTCCGTGTTATACCCAGACCGCTGCTGAAGGGCAGTGGAAGAGAATACCTACTCTTTGCAATGCATAATTTTTGCATGCTTTTGAAACTTGTTGTTTCTTCTACAGGTTGCTACGTGTTACAAAGGATTACATTTACCACTGAAGGGTGCAGTTTATTGGAACTACCACGTATTGAATTATATCTTCACTTAGAAATTTGTTATGAAATTAAAAACATCGCAATAAATATTCGTCTGTGTTTCATAGAAACTTAGACATCATTCCCAAAAGGAGGTTTGTGCTCTTAAAAACGGGATCGTACATATTATCTCCTTCGATGTTAGTTTATGTTTAGTTCAAGAAGGAAATGTTGACGCATACCATTGTCTTCATTTCAGACAATTATTAATCAACAGCTCTGAAAGAGAAATGGAGGAAACAGTTCGTTTCTTGTTTTTTCAGATGCGTGCTTCAAATATCGTAAGACGTCGCTACAACTCACAATGTCTATCACCCTAAGACCATCAAACTCATCGTATTTCTTGCTGATGCAGTGACTCTAACGGTTACCTGCACTTCCACCATGTGACTGCGTCACGCGAACCAGTCAGAAAATCTAAATCGGTTGTGCGTGCGAAAGTCATATCACCCCATTAACTCACATAGACTTTTCTGCACTGTATTGGGAGCTTCGATATTCTGTTTGACAGCAAATTGCAACTTGTAAGGCAGCTGTATGCCCTGCAAACGCAGAGAGGCGTCGTTGTTTAGTTAAGTCCAGATATTGGTTATGTTGCTCAGTCATTAGTGGCCGTACCCATGTATTGTGTTTCGATGCGTTGATACGACAGTTTTTGTGGCATGTTCAGTGCTGCTGAAACTTTGAAGTATGTCCAACGTTCTTGATTTCTTTCATGAATTTTGTCTTGTAAAACGAGGTCCATGTGACATATTTTATGGCAGTGCTTTGTGCACGTCACTTAGACATCACATTCCTGTTATGAAACGTCCCCTTAGAAAAATTTATTCACGACTGTGCTTAAACTGACACACAATATTTTTTGCCCAACGCAATCTGACTTTCAAAAATCCCTACAAAAGAATGGCCCTGACTCACATTAACCTATACGTTTCACATATCACTTACCTCACAAAAATCTTGGTTACTCGAACTACTGCAATACAGAGAGCACCACTACTGCCAGCTAAATAAAAGACTCAAACTACTGAAGGCACTAACTACTGATAGGCATAGTTAGCAAATGAAAGATTTTAATACAGAACAAACAATGTATTTACCTTAATAGTCATAATATATATATCAGTTCATGACACCAATTCTTACAAATTTCAAAACTCCGCCATCTCTCTCCCCACGTCCACCACTGCTGGCGGCTCACCTCCAACTGCGCAACGCTACGCGCTGTTAGCATCCAGCTGCCGCAGCTCAACACTACAATGGCAGACAACAATGGAAACCAGCCACAGACTGCACACGGCACAGCCAGTGATTTTTCATACAGAGCGCTACGTGGCGTTACCAATAAGAAAACGTAAACAGCCTACTTACATTGTCTCCTTTAGTTCGGCAAGAAACAGATACTTTTTACGTAGTAGTAGGTTGCTGCCTTTCTGGTATTGTTCTTCACACAAAGACAGAGACTTCAGATTTAGTTATTATCGATATTCTATATTATCCATTATGTTGTGACTGTCATCAGATCATTTGTGTCTACAATACGTGTTAATTTATTAGATTACTCTTTAACTGGAAAAATGATAGATTTTTACAAAATAGCCACCGCCCATTTTTCCATGTTTGCTGCTACTGCCTGACAAAAATCTGAATCACTCAGAAGACATGGTCGAATGTCGACTTTGGGACTGTGCACACCAACAGCAGGTATGTAAATTATTAGAGTTACACTTCCCTGTGACAGGCAGAACAGTCATTAGACTGCATACGAGGGGCGTTTGAAAAGTCCGTGCAAAGTCCGAGAGATGGCGAGATGGCACCAATGGCGTGTATCGAGGTCATGTTTAGTCAGTAGCATCTTTGGAAAGAACGCAAACCAAGTTTCAGCCATATTTGTCTATTTCTTTGTGTTTGGCATTCGAGTGAATCAAGGAAGTCGAGTGATTGTCAGAAAATGGACAAAAAGAATTTCGTGTAGTGATTTAACATTACTTTATGAAAGGCAAAACGCCTCAGCAGCCTAAAGAGAAGCTTGATAAACATTACGATGACTCTGCACCTTCGATTAGAACAGTTTATAAGTGGTCTCACAATTTTCGCAGTGGCCGTATGGGCACAAGTTATGCTGAACGTTCTGGACGCCCTGTGGAGGTTACGGCTCCACAAATCACTCATAAAGTCCATGATACGGTGATGGATGAGAGAAGAGTTGAGGTGCGTGAGATTGCTAGTGCTGTGGGCATCTCGAACGCACGGGTACGTAATGCAGTATTTTGCATACACATTTGGACTTGAGAAAGCTATCCGCAAGATGGGTTGCGCTACTGCTAACGCTTGACCAAAACCGGAATCGTGTAAAGTGTTACGAGGATTGTTTGCAGTTGTTCAGGAAGAATCCGCAGAACTTTAAGCGTCGTTTCGTCACTGTGAATGAAACATGGATACATTACTATACTCCTGAGACCGAACAACTGTCTAATGAATGAGTTACCAAGGGAGAATCTGCACCAAAAAAAGCGAAGACCATTCCTTCGGCCGGAAAGGTTATGGCGACTGTCTTTTGGGATTCGCGAGGGGTAATCCTCATCGACTATCTGGAAAAGGGTAAAACTATTATAGGTGCATATTATTCATCGTTATTTGATCGAATGAAAACCGAGCTGCAAGAAAAACGCCGGCGATTGGACCGCGAAAGAAAGTCCTTTTCCATCACGACAATGCACCAGCACACACCTCAGCAGTTGTGGTGGCAAAATTATTGGATATAGGATTCCAACTCGTTTCACATTCTCCCTGTTATCCAGACTTGTCTCTCTCGGACTACTATTTGTTCCCCAATTTGAGGAAATATCTGGAGGGACAAAGATTTTATTCAAACGAGGAGATGATTGCAGCAACTTATAGCTATTTTGCAGACTTCGACAATTCCTATTATTCTGAAGGGATCAACAAATTAGAACAGCGTTGGACGAAGTGTATGTCCAAAGGAGACTATGTCGAAAAATAAGAAAATCATATACCCCAATCACGTAAGTAGTTTTTATTTTTGCACGGACTTTTCAAACGCCCCTTGTAAGTGTTGTTTGTATCTAGTTTCGTTACCAGGGCTGGTGCAGTTGCAACGGTCGTGAACAGTGTGGTGGTGTAATCTGTCGCCAGCACACCTGCAGCCAAA
Source organism: Schistocerca gregaria (assembly GCF_023897955.1). Classification (NCBI taxonomy): domain Eukaryota; kingdom Metazoa; phylum Arthropoda; class Insecta; order Orthoptera; family Acrididae; genus Schistocerca; species Schistocerca gregaria. The sequence goes on from NC_064921.1 coordinate 680,248,239, forward strand.
TAGGTTGCGAGAAGATCGATAATAGGCGCAAGAAACATGCCTATTAGGAGAGAGGCCAAAATCAGACTCACAGGCAAATTACTACCAACGCCCTCTCGACCGCCAATATTTAGATCGCCGCCGCGGGCCTGGGGAGCCAGTCAGCTACAGCCAGTCAGTCATCCGTTGAGTCAACGAGTCGAGTCACCTGTCGCAGCCCGGTGGGAGTCGCAGTCACAGTTAGCTCAGTTTGTAGCTCAGAGTCAGTCAGTACGTAGCGACCAATGTAGTCTACATAAGGGACTTGTACTTCACCGGCAGCGAGGCTAACGCGGGCTATTACGGAGAGCTTGTACCACAACACCTAGACTATCTTAGGTAGCTTTCTTACTCTTATGAGTAAAGAGACCAGTTAATATAAGCGTGCAGTTATGTTATAGAAAGAGGATACCGGCCAGTAAACAGCGTCCTCTCCTTGCTTTTCATGGTACGGGCCTACAGTGACAACGAGACGACACAAAACACACCACCACAGTGATTACTGTGAAGGATACCGAGATCCTAGGTACCCATGTGAGACGCTTTTATCAGTACCTAAATGGGTTTGAAATTCACCTCACTGTGAGACTTCGTGTGCCAGGCTTGTTGAATTGTGTAATATCTAGATCTGTGAGTGAAAAAAAAAAATTCAAATTCAAACGGCTCTAGGCACTATGGGACTTGACATCTGAGATCATCGATCCCCTAGACTTAGAATTACTTAAACCTAACTAACCTAAAGACATCACACACATCCATGCCCGAGGCAGGATTGGAACCTGCAACCGTAGCAGGCGCGCGGTAGATTTGTGAGACATTCGGATGTGGCTGTGGCCCATGTCGTACTGCATGGGAACGTGAGGGCAGCAATACTCGTTGTGAAGGTTACAGTCGAAAACGTTTGACCACCACAAGGAGGTATCGCCATATTGTGCACCAAGCACGTCGTAACCCTTTCACACCCAAGAACAATTAATGGGTCCCCTGCAATATTCCTGTTACATCCAGAATTGTTAGTCTAAGACTAACAGGAGCCGGAATTTGTCATTATCGTTTCATGCGTAAACTGACCTTAATTTGGCGACCCAAACGGTTCTATATGGAGTGTTCTCGTAATCAGAAAGCATGTACTGCTCATGAATAACATCCCGTTGCGTTCGGCGATTATTCACGGCTCTGCACGGCTCGAGATCACAATCATCGGTGAGTATGGAGCCGGCCTTTGGAGAGGTTCCATTGTTCCAAGGGTCTGCAGGGGCATAGCCGTGCTACTTCTAACGTCATAGCAGAGGTTGTGAGATTCTCTTTATTTTTCACTAGTTAAAACGCGACCAATTTCGGGATCTTACATGGCCATCATCTGGTGTTATGCTGAAAATAAACAAGAGACCGGAGCTAATAATAGTTTTTGCATGCAGTAGTAATATTAAAAAGCAGAAAAGAAGTTCCGTATAGCATTTTAGAAAACAGCGGTCGGGCTAGATGTGGTAAAACCTAAGTCAATGCCAACGTGACACCATGACTGTCTGGGTAAAGAAATATGCAACAAACAGCAGGACACTCTCATTTCGTGCTATGACCCCGAGCGCCGCGGTTGACGAGTACAAGACGAGGTGTATCACCGGTGAGTGCAGAAGATGGGGAGAGGGAACACGAAGGGGATGCAAAGTGGTAAATCAGAGTGGGAAAAGTACTGCCATCTATTGACGGGAAGAACATCGCGGGGATAACTAGCCCGGCTGTTTACAATTTGAATCAACGCTTTACATTCAAAAGGGAAAAAATTATTATATAGATAGTTACATGAAAAGCGTTAAAAGTACATTATGAGTGGTAGAGGAACATACTGTACAGGGGCAGTACTAAACTTTGGTAAAACTAACTGGAAGTCGGCCACATAAAATTTAGGTACAAACAGTACAAGACAATGCACTCGAAAGCCGCTTCTAATAATCGATACCAGACTACCATATCATCTACCAGTAATGATAACGCTAAAAAAATTTTGCCGGATCCCATGCATAGGTTTTATATCCGATATGATCGGCAAATACCTAGGAAGAGAGGGGGCTATACCCACCTTCTATACCCCACATAAGGTCGGGCACCTATTAAACCCCGAATCAACCAGGAAGGACTATCGCTACGCGCAGTCGACTGTCTAGCGCACCCAGCGTACTGAATGTCCTTCCACCTACATAAGCCAAACGGCCGCTTCTTAAACGTACGGTTCAGAGATCATCAGGACGGTACAATGGAAACTCCGCTTGGCACCCCACTCAGACTTAGTGGTAAAAGGGCCAAATGGACAGCCCGTCAAAAACTGAACACAGATCAAGCATGAAAGCAGGAAGAAGGTGTACTGAATTGTGAAAAAAAGGAAAATAGAAACATCGAACTTTCCAAGCATAAGAAGAGCAACATAGAGCAATTTGCAACAGCAATGTTGTCGCGACAGAGTGGTCACGATGGTGTTCGATTGCGACTCACGCGAGCAGGTTTCAAAGCACCCTCGTGTTCTTTTTTCTTTTTCGCTGTTCGATGTATTGAAATTTGTCTCTGTGTCATGGTGTAAAGTCCGTTTGCAACAGCGAGGTGTATAGAAGGGACGTATAATAAAAGTTGATTCTGCACAACTTCTCTATTAGCAGCTGGAAGGAAACGATTTTCGAATTGGAACAACAAACCTTTGATGACAAGGTCAAAAGTCGACTGAATCCTCCACCAGAAAAAACGTCTGCTGTTTCATACACGGTTCTAGTGACAGTACGAGTGTCATATGACAGGAATCTCCCATCGACCCACCTAATTTGTACGTCTGGCGAGTGAATTAGATATGCCTGCTTGCCCGATTTAGTATGAATGTGAATGTGATCACTTCCAAGGTGATAATGAAAACACAATAGTTGGTCATATAAGCTGCAACAAATGAATGCAACAGTTTCACAATCACACAGTTTCTCTGTACTCAGACAAAACTTAACTATTTAACGTTTCTGAAGTTGCGTTTAATTTTGGAAGTTTTGACTCTTGAATTCTTTTGTTGTAACATAGTTCATACCAGTTTATTTGTTGTTTCCATTTCTGTGAGACGTTTATATGGTATCTCGCTTGCTCTCACTATTTATCACATTTATTTGAGACGGTAATGTATGCTTACCACATGATTAAAGAGAGAGGACAAACATTTCAGTGACCAGATGGATATTCATAATGTTGGGAAATAAGTTAATGACACAAGGAAGTTTTGAACACAGCTCGCTCTTATTACATTCTGACACCGTGAGCACTTCATTAAGAAGCTGTAGCTCTGCGATGTCACCAGATGTTACACTTGTTAAACTTGGCCCGTTCACTGTTTCTATTTCCCATTTTTTTCTCAGTTCAGTACACCTTCTTCCGGTTTTCTTGCTTGATCTGTCATCAGTTTTTAACGTTCTGTACACTGGGCCATCTTAGCAATAAATCTGAGGGGAGTGCCATGGGGTGTTTCCCTTGTTAGCAATTCTAAATCCGCCCTCACTAACCACTTGAAGGATCATGATCATTCCATTTCCGATATAAACACGAACTGCAGCATTCAACGTAAGGGCCCTGTTTTAAATATTTTAGAAAAGACAGAAAGTGCCCTCAGGACTAACCGTGATATCTCGGGCATGTTCAATCAGCAAACTTCACAAAGCACGTAGTCCTGCTGCATAGCGTTTCTTTTTTCAAGCAGCATCCTGCGCCATTTCCTTCTCTTTCTGTTTCTGATTATTGTACGTCACACATGCATGCTTCTTAACTGGGTCAATGTTTTCGCAGTTGCTTTGGCGGCCCTTAATTAGGCTTAGCTATATATTCGGCATGGACCCATCTCCCATAATGAAGTCCGCAGCTAGAGGTGTCGTGCTCGCTTTCTCGCTTCCCGAGCACGGGGTCCCGGCTTCGATTCCCGACGGGTTTTCACATGCCTCGATATGATCTCATCGTTTCATCATCATTCATGAAAGTGGCGAGTTTGGACTGAGCAAAGGTTGGGAATTTGAACGGGCGCTAATAAGCGTGCAGTTGAGCGCCCCACAAACCAAACATCATCATCATCATCATCATCATCCTATAGTGAAGACAGAAGATACTTCCTGTTCATTTTATACAGCGGTGAACTCCTCTTTTAATAGAAGTTCATGCATTTTAAATTTTTTATCTTATGACTATGGCGCATTATTGTGCGTCATTTTTTGTTTTCTCACAAAATTCAAAATAGCTTATCGCCTTTGATGTAAAATTTGTCTCAGCTCTTATCTTATGTAAATCTCGTTAAGTCTTTGACTTTTAGTTAGCAGGTTTTAAATTGCACCTACTTCTAATGTGTGCGTTTAGTGCTACTCCTATTACCTGTTAATTGGTATATTAGTTGCTGGCAGTGTGGACTAGAAGGTATTGCTACCTCCCGTTTTGTTCAGTAAGAGCCGGCCGAGGTGGCCTAGCGGTTCTAGGCGCTACAGTCTGGAACCGCGAGACAGCTACGGTCGCAGGTTCGAATCCTGCCTCGGGCATGGATGTGTCTGATGTCATTAGGTTAGTTAGGTTTAAGTAGTTCTAAGTTCTAGGGGACTGATGACCTTAGCTACCATAGTACTCAGAGCCATTTGAACCATTTTGTTCAGTAAGAGGCGTTTTTTAATAGGAGTGGCACATGTCTACTTCTTTGAACGCGTGACTGTGGCACATTATTCCACGACGGCATATGTATCTCCACTATTTTAAAAAATTGAATGTCACTCGTGGAAAGGGAAAAATGTTTATTTTGTTTTACCGTTTGTACATAAATTTTATGTCGTCGGCCTCCAAGCAGTTTTATTACAGTTCTGCACTGTCCCTGTAGTGTTTCTTTACCACTTTAAACGATTTTAGTGTAACTTTTTATGCAATGTTTTTTATTTATTTTTATTTTTTATTTTTTTGCATTTGGTTGTAAATTACTAGTTCAAACAGTGAACGGTCGGGCAAGTTGGCCCCGCGTTGTTCTTCCCGTCTACAGATGGCAGCACTTTCGCCACTCTGCTTTACCAGTTTAGGCTTACTCTATGCTCTACTTTCGCTGTGACACACTGCGCACCGCGGCACTCGACGTCGTAGCACAAAGCGTAAGTGCCCTGGTGTTCATTGCATATTTATTTACCCACGCAGTCATGCTTAGTATTGTCTGTATGACTTTGCCAATGACTTGGATATTACCGCACCTAATCATGCAGAAGTTTCGATTTTTTATGTGCACTACAGCTTGTGAAAACTATTATTACATCCGGTCTCTTGTTTACTTTCAGTTTAACACCTGATGACGGGCATTTAAGAGCCCGGAACCGATGGCGTTTTAACTATTGAAACATAAAGAGAACCGCACAGCTGAAAAAGTTATTTCACCTTTGCCATAATGCTTACTTGGGGATGCTCCTCCAGCATCATTGTAACTAGCGTCATGGTCTGGAGAACCGTCAGGTATGACTTGAGCTCAGCTGGTGGTGACTGAGGGAGTCCTGACGATGCAACACTACGTGACGCCCATCCTGCGTCTTCACGTGTTAACTCTCATGCGACAGAATGATGCTGTCATTTTTCAACAGCACAATTTTGTTGCACACATGGCAAGTGTCTCTGTACTATCTTCATGATTTTCACATAGGTTCCCAGGAGAACATGTCTAAAACCATCTCGAAAGTCATCTCCGTGCCAATTTCAGTACCCAAGCTATATAGGACGAGTTCTACATCTACATTGCTCTGCAATTCACAATTAAGTGCCTGGCAGAGGATTTATCGAACCATCTTTAACCTTGTTTCGAGGGCTCTCGAGTGTCCTGCCGGATACGATCGTTGAAGTCCCACGACATTTCGGCGAATAACCTTTCCGACATGATGATAGCGGAAAGGTTATTCGCCGAAATATCGTGGGACTACAACGGTCGCATCCGGCTGGCCACCCGAGAGCCCTGGAAAGAACACATACGCCGGGAAAGCCTCCAGTCACAATTTTAACCTACTTCTCTACCATTCCACTCTCGAACAGCGTGCGGGAAAAATGAACATTTAACTCTTTTCCTGCGAAATATATCTTATTTTGCTATATGATGATTTCTCCCTGTGTAGGCGAGCGTCAATAAAATACATTCACCTTCTGAGAAAAGAAATTTCATGAAAAAATTCTGACGGAACGAAAAATTTCTTCGTTTTAATAATCGCCATCCGAATTCGCGTATCATATACGTAGCAATCTCTCTCCTGTTACGTGATAACAGTCAGTGTGCTCCCTGCCGCCGTTGGATAAGTAGCTGCAGCAGCAAGTCGTATACTCCCAGCTCACTCATTTGTTACATATTTTAATTCTTAATTTCTTTGCGTGTTTTTGGTACTTGCATTGTTTAATTCATAAATTTCGGGCGTATTATAGTATTTGAGAGTTGTAGCATCGCGTTTTAGTACCTGAATAGTGTAAAATCGCGTAGTCTCCTTCCGCCGCCGAGCAGTGTCAGCAGTGCGCAAGTAGCAGCATTACTGCATTTACTGGGAAATCTTGTATTTTAATAACCGTTTAAATTTTGTGTTGATTTGTTTGCACTCTCTGTAGATTAGCTCAGACGTCCTTTGCACAACAGTTTTTAACATGGATAGGGACTGCAACTGCTGTGTTCGGATGCAGGCTGAGTTGGCATCCCTTCGTTCCCAGCTTCAGGCTGTGTTGACTTCGGGCACACAGCTTGAGGCTGTTGCCAATGGGCATCACTGTGGGGGTCTGGATGGGGGTTTGTCGGGGACGGCCAGCTCGTCCCACGCATCGCCCGATCGGACTAAGACTGGTTGCCCGGGATACTGCCCGCATTGAGGCTGATCCCTCACCTGTGGTACAGTGGGAGGTCGTGTCAAGGTGTGGCAGGGGGCGAAAGACATTCCGGAGGGTTGGACGGGAGGCCTCTCCAGTTTGTCTGACGAACCGGTTTCAGGCTCTGTCTCAGGTTGATACTGATCTTCGGCCTGACATGGCTGCTTGTCCTATTCCAGAGGTTGCCTCTCAGTCTGCAAGATCCGGGCGGTCGCAGAGGGTGGGCTTACTGGTAGTTGGGAGCTCCAACGTCAGGCGCGTAATGGGGCCCCTTAGGGATATGGCAGCAAGAGAGGGGAAGAAAACCAATGTGCTCTCCGTGTGCATACCGGGAGGAGTCATTCCAGATGTGGAAAGGGTCCTTCCGGATGCCATGAAAGGTACAGGGTGCACCCATCTGCAGGTGGTCGCTCATGTCGTCACCAGTTATGTGTGTCGCTATGAATTGGAGGAAATCCTCTCTGGCTTCCTGCGGCTATCTGATTTGGTGAAGACTGCCAGTCTTCGTCGACAGTATCGTCGACAGGACTGACTACGGAACTTTGGTACAGAGCCGAGTGGAGGGTCTGAATCAGAGGCTGAGACGGTTCTGCGACCATGTGGGCTGCAGATTCCTCGACTTTGCCATAGGGTGGTGGGGTTTCGGGTTCCGCTGGATAGGTCAGGAGTCCACAACACGCAACAAGCGGCTACAAGGGTAGCAGGGGTTGTGTGGCGTGGGCTGGGCGGTTTTTTAGGTTAGATGGCCTCGGACAAGTACAGAAAGGGCAACAGCCTCAACGGGTGCGGGGCAAAGTCAGGACATGCGGGGACCAAGCAGCAATCGGTATTGTAATTGTAAACTATCGAAGCTGCGTTGGAAAAGCGCCGGAACTTAAAGCGCTGATAGAAAGCACCGAAGCTGAAATCGTTATAGGTACAGAAAGCTGGCTGAAGCCAGAGATAAATTCTGCAGAAATTTTTACAAAGGTACAGACGGTGTTTAGAAAGGATAGATTAAATGCAACCGGTGGTGCAGTGTTCGTCGCTGTTAGTAGTAGTTTATCCTGTAGTGAAGTAGAAGTGGATAGTTCCTGTGAATTATTATGGGTGGAAGTTACACTCAACAACCGAACTAGGTTAATAATTGGCTTCTTTTACCGACCTCCCAACTCAGCAGCATTAGTGGCAGAACAACTGAGAGAGAATTTGGAATACATTTCACATAAATTTTCTCAGCATGTTATAGTCTTAGGTGCAGATTTCAATTTACCAGATATAGACTGGGACACTCACATGTTTTGGACGGGTGGTAGGGAGAGAGCATCGAGTGACATTATACTGAGTGCACTATCCGATAATTACCTCGAGCAATTAAACAGAGAACCGACTCGTGGAGATAACATCTTGCACTACTGATAATGAACAGACCCGAACTTTGCGACTCTGTATGTGCAGAACAGGGAATTAGTGATCATAAGGCCGTTGCAGCATCCCTGAATATGGAAGTTAATAGGAATATAAAAAAAGGGAGGAAGGTTTATCTGTTTAGCAAGAGTAATAGAAGGCAGATTTCAGACTACGTAACAGATCAAAACGAAAATTTCTGTTCCGACACTGACAATGTTGAATGTTTATGGAAAAAATTCAAGGCGATCGTAAAATGCGTTTTAGACAGGTACGTGCCGAGTAAAACTGTCAGGGACGGGAAAAACCCACCGTGGTACAACAACAATTTTAGGAAACTACTGCGAAAGCAAAGAGAGCTTCACTACAAGTTTAAACGCAGCCAAAACCTCTCAGACAAACAGAAGCTAAACGATGTCAAAGTTAGCGTAAGGATGGCTATGCGTGAAGCGTTCAGTGAATTCGAAAGTAAAATTCTATGTAGCAACTTGACAGAAAATCCTAGGAAGTAAGTGGCTCGAAACAGCATATCCAGACACTCCGGGATCATGATGATGACATTGAAACAGAGCATGACACGCGTAAAGCTGAAATACTGAACTTCTTTTTCCAAAGCTGTTTCACAGAGGAAGACCGCACTGCAGTTCCTTCTCTAAATCCTCGCACAGACGAAAAAATGGCTGACATCGAAATAAGTGTCCAAGGAATAGAAAAGCAACTGGAATCACTCAACAGAGGAAAGTCCACTGGACCTGACGGGATACCAATTCGATTCTACACAGAGTACGCGAAAGAACTTGCCCTCCTTCTGACAGCCGTGTACCGCAAGTCTCTAGAGGAACGGAAGGTTCCAAATGATTGGAAAAGAGCACAGGTAGTCCCAGTCTTCAAGAAGGGTCGTCGAGCAGATGCGCAAAACTATAGACCTATATCTCTGACGTCGATCTGTTGTAGAATTTTAGAACATGTTTTTTGCTCGAGTATCATGTCGTTTTTGGAAACCCAGAATCTACTCTGTAGGAATCAACATGGATTCCGGAAACAGCGATCGTGTGAAACCCAACTCGCTTTATTTGTTCATGAGACCCAGAAAATATTAGATACAGGCTCCCAGGTAGATGCTATTTTTCTTGACTTCCGGAAGGCGTTCGATACAGTTCCGCACTTTCCCCTGATAAACAAAGTAAGAGCCTACGGAATATCAGACCAGGTGTGTGGCTGGATTGAAGAGTTTTTAGCAAACAGAACACAACATGTTGTTATCAATGGAGAGACGTCTACAGACGTTAAAGTAACCTCTGGTGTGCCACAGGGGAGTGTTATGGGACCATTGCTTTTCACAATATATATAAAGGACCTAGTAGATAGTGTCGGAAGTTCCATGAGGCTTTTCGCGGATGATGCTGTAGTATACAGAGAAGTTTCAGCATTAGAAAATTGTAGCGAAATGCAGAAAGATTTGCAGAGGATAGGCACTTGGTGCAGGGAGTGGCAACTGACCCTTAACATAGACGAATGTAATGTATTGCGAACACATAGAAAGAAGTATCCTTTATTGTATGATTATATGATAGCGGAACAAACACTGGTAGCAGTTACTTCTGTAAAATATCTGGAAGTATGCGTGTGGAACGATTTGAAGTGGAATGTTCATATAAAATTAATTGTTGGTAAGGCGGGTACCAGGTTGAGATTCACTGGGAGAGTCCTTAGAATATGTAGTCCATCAACAAAGGAGGTGGCTTACAAAACACTCGTTCGACCTATACTTGAGTATTGCTCATCAGTGTGGGATCCGTACCAGATGGGGTTGACGGAGGAGATAGTGAAGATCCAAAGAAGAGCGGCGCGTTTCGGCACAGGGTTATTTGGTAACCGTGATAGCGTTACGGAGATGTTTAACAAACTCAAGTGACAAACTCTGCAAGAGAGGCGCTCTGCGTCGCGGTGTAGCATGCTCGCCAGGTTTCGAAAGGTTGCGTTTCTGGATGAGGTATCGAATATATTGCTTCCCCCTACTTATATCTCCCGAGGAGATCACGAATGTAAAATTAGAGAGATTAGAGCGCGCACGGAGGCTTTCAGACAGTCGTTCTTCCCGCGAACCATACGAGACTGGAACAGGAAAGAGAGGTAATGACAGTGGCACGTAAAGTGCCCTCCGCCACACACCGTTGGGTGGCTTGCGGAGTGTAAGTGTAGATGTAAGTGTAGACCCGAGCTGCTCTTATTTGAACTTTTTCGATGTCCTCCGTTACTTCTATCTGCTGCGGATTCCACACATCACATAATTAGTCCAGCAGAGGACGGATAAGCGAAGTGTAAATAGTCTCTTTAGTAAACCTATTGCATTTTCTACGTATTCTGCCAATTAATCACAATTTTTGTTTGCTTTGCTCACAACATTATCTATTTGATTGTTCCAGTTTAAGTTACTCTTAACTGTAATTCTTGCGTATTTAGTTGAATTTATTGCCTTTACGTAGATATTATAGTGTAACCAAAATTCAGCCAATTTCTGTTAGTACTCATGTAGAACACTGCACACTTGTCATTATTTAGTCACTTGACACTTTTCACACTATACAGATACGTTGTCTAAATGGTTTTGCAATTGGTCTTGATAATCTGATGACTTTACAAGATGGTAAATGATAGAATCATTTACAAACAGTCTAAGAGGGGTGCTCAGATTACTCCTAAATCGTTTATGTAGAGCATGAACATAAGAGGCCTATAACACTTTGATATTATTTCCTCTTTGCTCGATAAAACTTTCCGTCAGTTACTATGCACTGTGACCTTTGTGACACGGAATCACGAATTCATTCACAAAACTGTGACGATACTCCATTGAATAGAAGTCGTTTGCGAAATTTCAAAACCCTACCAGAAGTCTAAAAACACGAAATCAACTTCGCATCTGACGACAACACTCATTACTTCGTAAGAATAAAGAGCAAGTTCTGTTTCACAAGAACGATATTTTGTGAATCTCTGTTGGCTATTTGTCAATAATTTGTTTTCTTTAGGGAAATTCATAATGTTCGAACACAGTAATTGTGAGCTATTTTGTCTCAGTGGAGGATAAAACAGCTTTATGACACCCTTCTCGACCAAATCAGTGTATATATAGGGCAGACAGGCTGCAACGTCAAACTGATTAGTAGAATCGTACTACCAAAGTGGTTGTAAATTTGAGTTTATAATGAGATCACTGAAATAATGTCACATACACTCTCAATACCTTCTGCCCATCCGGGAAAATTCATGAGCGCTGACAACATCACGGTGACGTACTATTTAATGGAAGACCATTCAGTAGTTGGCTGCGAGTTTTACAGTATTCCTAATATTTTTGTAGACACGTTAGAGAATCCATGCTGATAAACTAACAAACTGTGCAACAATCAACGAGGACGACACAACTGGTTGGAAACTAGGGATGGGGAAAACCGGCCTTCAAAACAGATACCAGTATTTTAGTTCCGATTGACAGATATCTTTTCGGTTTTCTTTTGGTCTCGGTTACAACAGGTATTTTTCACTTTTTACTAATAACAAATTGAAACGTTGGCATATAAATTTGCCATAGTAAGAGCGCTAAAATTGTTTTAGTTCAATAAACTTTTTTGCAAAGAGTAACAGTACCTATTTGTAAAATTTCCTTTGCTTTGAATTATTGGGTTATTGTAGAGTAAGGGAAAAGCGATCAGTTTTATTGCAATTACAATGGCGACATTTAGAACCTAGCAAAAAACACACGACATAAGAATCGGCACAACATTACTGGGACAATAACGTATCTGTTGCCATGGGAAGTGGTCTATTAGACAGTACGTGCGTATATGTAGTGTGCAAGACTTCTCCCACGTCATGTATACGACAGTTTCTCACTGTCGTCCTCTGACGTCGGCTGTGGTGCAAAATTATTCCAACCTGCAGTATAAACGTATATTACAAAGTGTGACAGCAGTCGAATACAAAGCTCCATTTGCTCTAAAATATAAAAACGGCAGGAGGTCGAGCATGCTTGTGACATCATACAGTACTGGCGATTAAAATTGCTACACCAAGAAGACATGCAGATGATAAAGAGATATTCATTGGACAAATATGTTATACTAGAACTGACATGTTATTACATTCTCACACAATTTGGGTGCATAGATCCTGAGAAGTCAGTACCCAGAACAACCACTTCTGGCCGTAATAACGGCCTTGATAAGCCTGGGCATTGAGGCAAACAGAGCATGGAAGGCGTGTACATGTGCAGCTGCCCATGCAGCTTCAACACGATACCACAGTTCATCAAGAGTAGTGACTGGCGTATTGTGACGAGCCAGTTGCTCGGCCACCATCGACCAGACGCTTTCAGTTGGTGACAGATCTGGTGAATGTGCTGGCAGCAGTCGAACATTTTCCGTATACCGAAAGACCCGTACAGGACCTGCAACATGCGGTCGTGCATTATCCTGCTGAAATGTACGGTTTCACGGGGATCGAATGAAGGGTAGAGCCACTGGTCGTAACAAATCTGAAATGTAATGTCCACTGTTCAAACTGTCGTCAATGCCAACAAGAGGTAACCGAGACGTGTAACCAATGGCACGCCATACCATCACGCCGGGTGATACGCCAGTATGGCGATTACGAATACAAGCTTCCAATGTGCGTTCACCGCGATGTCGCAACACGGATCCGACTATCATATTGCTGTAAACAGAACCTGGATTCATCCGAAAAAATGCCGTTTTGCCATTCGTGCACCCAGTTCGTCGTTGAGTACACCATCGCAAGTGTTCCCGTCTGTGATGCAGCGTCAAGGGTAACCGTAACCATAGTCTCCGAGCTGATAGTCCATGCTGCTGCAAACGTCGTCGAACTGTTCGTGCAGATGGTTGTTGTCTTGCAAACGTCCCCATCTGTTGACTCAGGGATCGAGACGTGGCTGCACGATCCGTTACAGTCATGCGGATAAGATGCGTGTCGTCTCGACTGCTAGTGATACGAGCCCGTTGGGATCCAGCACGGCGCTCCGCATTATCCTCCTGAACCCACCGATTCCACATTCTGCTAACAGTCATTGGATCTCGACCAACGCGAGCAGCAATGTCGCGATACGTTAAACCGCAATCGCAATAGGCTACAATGCGACATTTATCAAAGTCGGAAACGTGATGGGACGCATTTCTCCTCCTTACACAAGGCATGACAACAACGTTTCACTCGGCAACGCCGGTAAACTGCTGTTTGTGTATGAGAAATGGGTTGGAAACTTTCCTCATTTCAGTACGTTGTAGGGTCGCCACTGGCGCCAACCATGTGTGAATGCCCTGAAGAGCTAACCATTTGCATATCACAGCATCTTCTTCCTGTCGGTTAAATTTCACTTCTGAAGCACGTCATCTTCGTGGTGTAGCAATTTTAATGTCCAGTATTGTACTGAAAAAAAACTTCCACAATGTCCCTTTGAACAGAGGTTAAACTTGATTGATATATCTTGCTATAAAATTGGAAACATAACTGAAGTCAAAATTTTGTTGTTGCTTCATGGTGAAAACTTGATATCATACGAAAATAACGACGCAGGAAAGTCGTCAGTGTGTGACACTTTGCTCTCGCCGTCTCTGCGGCCAGTTCCCTCACCTCCGTCACCTTTACTGGCAACACGGATTTATTTCTGTCATAGCTTCAACTTCATATCGATCGAGATGTCTTACTACTTTATTTTCAAAAAAATGGTTCAAATGGCTCTGACCACTATGGGACTTAACAGCTGTGGTCATCAGTCCCCTAGAACTTAGAACTGCTTAAAACTAACTAACCTAAGGAAAACACACACATCCATGCCCGAGGCAGGATTCGAACCTGCGACCGTAGCCTTTATTTTCATTAGACTTTTTTCAATCTTTGACGGTAGTCCACGGTTATTACTGAGAATAACAGAAAAGTACAAACCGAAAATCGCTTATTTTTGAAACCGATTATTTCGGGCGGTTTTAACAGTCAGGTAAAACTGGAGACGAAAAATCCGGTGTAACCGAAAACGAGCTGTTTCACGTATACCAACCATCTCCAGATGAAATACTTTCTTATTAGTAGGCGAAAAGTGGGAAAAAAATCTGTGTAAAAGCGGACTTTCTCCATTTTATTATTAGCATACCGCCCATCATCAGTGTCTGCAGTGTTCAGATAATTTGCTCGTAGTATTTAAAACGTAAAAACACTGTGCGAAATAACGCTGACTTTGGTTGTAAGTATTCGTCTCTACGCTTTTATCGTTTCATCGTGCTTCAGTAACCTCACCACTCCTTATCGTTAGGTTAATGGACTTGTAAGCCAGCCACTGGAGGTGGAGTTACACCCACAAAAAAGGGATGTCGCCAGGGGCGCTGCGAGTTCGCTCGCAAGCTGGTCTGCCAATTTCAGGCAATTACTTATTTAGAGGTATTACGTAAGCCCTTTGTGCATCTTTTTCCAGCTGAAAAGCGCACCCGGACGGAAATGCAGCGCTGATGAATTATTTCCTCGCTGTGAAGCTTTGGTGGGATGCAAACTAGCTGGTAGGGTGTTAGTTACACCACTCCAAACATTTCCTGCGCCCGAATCGCCCGTGAAATCGAAGAAGGGAAACAGGAAGCTTGCAGTTAGCTGTAGCTCACCAGTTTTGGCACGTTTGAGCAGACAGCTTTACATTATACTCAAGTCTATTGAGAAACGACATAGAAGCAACGCTCGCTGTAGCGTAGTTTCCAAGTATTGTACGACTGTTTGTACTTCATGAAATTAATAGACGCAGCACTTATAGCTCCTCCACACATCACAGTAAACTGCAATTGATACTTATTTGATAATATTTTTTAAAACAAAAAGCCTATCTGTATCTTTTTTGAAGTCCTGTTTTTCCTATTATGTCCAGCATTATGGGAAGATGACCATTTATGAAATGTTGTTTGCTGCTTCTTTTCCAGCGTGGAACGTTGCTGAAGTCGTCTTCTACACCTTTTGCTTACTACTTCACTCAGCTGTGCACTTTTTCCCTATTACTAATGTTATTTCCATCTTCCTCTTTACGTTCATAGATTTTATTATGTTGAAAACTTTTATTATTATGTTTCCTTATTTCTGTTCGATCTCCAATATTAATTTATTTTTACAATTTTCTTACAGTTATTTTGTTTATCTGCTAAGTAACAATTTAATATGTTGCCAAAATGCCATGTCAGCCTACTAGGAATTATTCTTTGAATGTGGCCATAAAATAATAGCAATTTCTCGTAATATCATCGGCTTTGTTATGTGACACAGGAAACGATGGCAGTGGAAAATGGCTGAAGGATGTAAGGATGTAAGCCGGCCGGAGTGGCCGAGCGATTCTAGACGCTACAGTCAGGAACCGCGCGACCGCTACAGTCGCAGGTTCGAATCCTGCCTCCAGCATGGATGTGTGTGATGTCCTTAGGTTAATTACGTTTAAGTAGTTCTAAGAGGACTGATGACCTCAGCAGTTAAGTCCCATAATGCTCAGAGCCATTTGAACCAATTTGTAAGGATGTAAACACTTAAGTAAATATAAATCCATTTTTTAATCAGTATTAACAAGTCAGAGTGTATACACAAGAAGGAACAACAGAAGGAATCACTTCTCAGTTCATCAAAACGCTACTTAATATAGAATATAATGTCATACACCCTCAAATAACTTGTCTTTGGATTCAGCCAACTGTACAATAAGAGCACATAGATTGAAACACCAAAAATAACAAGCTTAATACCTAATAAACAATCATTCCCTATGAATTTCTCCAAGATTACCATAATGGAGTAACATTCCACAAACTGCAGTATATAATAAAAGGAGAATACAAAAATATTCAACAAAGGATGTTAACACGGAATCCAGTACTAAAATATACCCAGCCAAAGTTGTCATTTACTTAACGCTTGGCAAAGGTAAGACAAAATAAACAATGAAAACTAAATACAATGAGAGAGAAAAATTTTTACATTAATTAAAAAAATTAAGCCTTTCGAAGTGAATATTCCTGGCCCAACAGCAGTGGCGGACTAATCCTGTCGGAGACACCGGGCGGCGAAACAGAATTAGGTCTGCTTAGGCACTGATATATTCGTAGTGTATATTTTGTACAAATTGAATAATCTAGATGTAACTGTTGAGAAAAGCAATCAAGTATTTATAATGTGCATTGGTCTAGGCTCTAGTTATTGAAATATACGTACTTAAAGATACTATGGGAGACTTAGAATACCACTCAGCATTTAGCAACTGTAAGGTAGTGTGCAAAGAAATGACAAAGAATCAAATAAGAAAATTATCTTTTATATTATATGTCTAGAAACAAAGTTTACATAATTATAAGTTTCGTAATCTTAGAGCAAGATAGTAATTATTATTGGTATTACTGTAGCACATGTTTTCGTGCTTTTATTTTACTGAAATTTTCAATAGCGTCTTTGGACGCTGTTTCAATTGAAACTTTTCTTTCAGTTTATGAAATGGACAGATTGGCTTGTGGTTCTTGATTCATCGTAGAGATAGGACAATTTTTTATTGGTTTCATTATAGAAGACCTTCTCCTGCATGATGCAACTGTGGCACAGATGGTCAACAAGTACGGGATTATAAGTGATGTACAGGGAAATGATTCGCTGAAGTCCCATTTAATTATAAATTGAAGGATTCCTGGGCTGTCTGTCTAACAGCAACGTTCACAATCGTAATGGCTGCACTTAGGTGTCTACGATACATTTTTATTTTTGGCAGCATCTGCTCCTTATCAAACTCATTTTGAATTTCTGCCAGAACCTCTTTCGCTACAGACAGAATATCATTGGAAGCTTCAATGATAAATTTAGTTTCGACACTGTGGTGACTTATTTCATCGCCATGTATCGTTGTGACAGTTTTTGTACCAATAACTGTACATATGCAAACATTGATAGAAGAACTGCTTCTTGAGTCGACTATGCATCGTTAGAAGCTAGTTCACTCTGCATTGTTTCGATTAACTTCCTACTTCACTGTTGGTCAATTTTAATGTCATATCACTGCAATTTGTAGTGCCAAAGGTAACAGCATTGACTGTAACTGTAGCGTGTTCCGTCAGTAAAAACGTAGTCACGGTTTTTTATCTGGTGAGCCATTTATCGAAATCCAGTTTTGGAGACTCTAAACATTGTTGGACTCAATTTATTCCTTCAAGTACTGTGTGGCGAAAGTTGATGTTGGATGAAAAAGTAAAAATCAAACTGGTTTTAACGAAAGTATCTTTTATATGTGAAGCGATGGATGGATAATACAAAACTGTGAGTACGAGGCAACTTCTCTGATTTAACGAAGGCGTCTGACTGTGTTGATCAGAAAACTGTATTATGTAAGTAGGACCATTATGAAAGAATGCGAGAAACTCACAACTGGTTTTTATTATACTTTAGAAACATCCAATAAAAGGCCATTCTCGAAAGTAAAGAGAAAGGCTATGAGGTGGTGACTGACTGGCGTAAAGTAAATTGGAAGTGGGGTGCCTCAGGGTTCAATCTGGGACCACTATTATTTCTTTCATATATGAATGATATGACATCTAACAGGAGAAGTGAATCTAAAATATTTGTTTGCTGATGACGCTAGCTTGTTAGTGAAGCATTCCAGAGCATCTAAAGCAATGTGTCAAATATAATTATTGTAGTTCAAAGTATAAATTAGAGGCTTGTAGACAATAAAACTTCGTTAAATCATATTAAGGCTTAGTTTTTAGAGTTTGTAGTGCACAGTTCACTTAAAAGTGACAATATGATTACACAGAAAGGGCATATGATTAGTATAGTCCCAATTCCTAGGTCCTCAGACAGAGGGTATACTTTCGGGGAAAGGTTATGTTCAGGATCTCAAAAACTTATTGCTGTTGTATTTACCATCAGAACAGTGGCTGCAATAAGTGGTAGTCCAATATGAAAATTAATCTGTTTCCATTTTTCATTCGCTTATGACATATGGAATTATAAGCTTCCCATTGACAAAAAGCATCTTTGGTTCAGAAATGGGCAGTTCGAACAACATGTGGTGTAAATTAGCGACCCTCTAGACGACCCCTCTTCAAGAGTCTGTAACTCTCACATTGACCGCTCAATGTATGTTTTATTTACTGTTGTTTATAGTAAAAGCTTATTCCCTAAGAATTAGCAGCATTCACTCAGTTAATACTACGCATATATACAATCTACATTTGAATCGAATCTCCTTGAATGTCATACAGAAAGGCGTGTAATATCCTTCTGCATGCAATAAATTATCACAAGAACTAAAAGAAAAACTTAGCATTAGCCCTCGCTCTTTCAAATCTAAATTGAAAACTTTCCTCAGAGCTCACTCCTATTCGGGTTGGAAAATTCTGGAAAAATTTAAGCAGTTTCTTGTGTTATTTTTTTACATTGACGATACACACGCAACAGCTCAACGTCAATATAGGATATGTGTAAATTTAACTTTGTTTTTAGTAACTTTTCTGCTGTAATTTTATGTACTGGCTTATTCCATAACCATGGTGCTCCACTTCTCAATTGGGTCTCATGGAACTAAAGTGCTTGTCATTTACGACATCGGCCAAGTTTGGGTTAGTTCTGCACATGTGACTCACATAACGCAGTCAGCCAATGAACAGAGAACGACGTTGCCAGAGCTTGACCGCAGTGCAGAGCACGGACGAGTGTCTTCAGTTTAAGAAATGTCCAGTCATAAATAAAGTAATTGAACAAAAGCAGTGTCTTGAGAGAGGACTTTCTTTAATAGAAAGTTTGGAAAAAGCATTCTTTATACCAATTGCTTCATATTCAATTAATTAATTAAACCAAACAAGCAATAAGCCTCCTAATTCAGGCGATAGCAAGGAAAGGTGTTTGTATCATTCTCACGAACTTTTCCTCAATACAGAATAGCGGTAATTGTTTGTTTCCTATTGTACTTCGACAAAACGTAGTCATACCAACAGTGTCTGCCTGTATTTTGCGTGACTTGTATAAGTCCTCCAGGAGCACTGTTAAATGAGAAGAAGCGTTAGCGTAATGGTTAAGGTGTTTAGTTGCTAAGTGAGAGGATCCGAGTTGAAGCCTCGTTTCTCTATTTAAAAACAATATCGAGGTGTCTTACTTCATGAATTTTATACGTTTGAATGTAATTTTTTGAAATTTCTAGTGCTTTGTCTCTTCATTATAATCATAATAATTTTCCGGTTTTTATAATTTTGTCCTCCAATATTTGTTTTTACAGTAATTGAAAACAATTAAAAGGCACGCATACAATATTCATGTTATCTGTTTTGTTCGTATATCTTCTCTTCCGCAGTCGCTGTTTTACTATTCATATTGAGATATATTCTTTTGCGACTGTATTAAAAGTATTATTTAGAGCAGAATTTCGGCTCATACGTTGCCGGGCAATTTGATAGTTGGACGCAATTCTTTTCTTCGTTGCTTTGGCAACATGATCATATTCAATGTTTTCGTCGACTGATCTATGTTTTGGCAAGTATTTGCTGTCCATTGGGACAAACACAAATTGTTTGTGCACTGTGCCTCACTTACAATATATTTTATTTTTTTCTATGTTTTATTGTCCACAATTCATTTCTGTATACTTCGCCAACTTTGTTTTAATTAGAACTTTTTAGAAAAAAAATAGAAATAACTCTGGTATAAATAAAACTTTTATTACAGTCGCGAAAGACGGAATATTTCTCAATATTGCATACGACACCTATCTGGTACTTAAATTAAATGAAATATGGTTATACAGTAAACTTTATATTAAATTTAGGTACCTTGTCCACATTTCACTCTCAACATTGTGGCAACCAAAATCAACCATACGGGAAGTATACGCTATGGACTTTTACCTCTGCAAACTCTTCAAAATTTCGTGCAGTGATTTACTACATTTAATGCTACACAGCAACTGCGTTGAACATCGAAACAAAATTAAGTCATTTATGGGGGGAAGGTACCAGTCAAGAAGATGTGTAAAAGTCAAATTTTTGGGCCAAATAGTTTTTGTGGAATCGAATGACAAGTGTCAAAGCAGTCGGAACACTGTGTGTCAGCAGCGCACAGCGCGGAATGCGGGGAGCACCTCTCCGTAGCAGCGAAAGGGTTAATGCGGCCGTGGCGGCTTTACTTCACAAACTGCGCGCTCCACCCTAAACGTAAGTTTGCGAACTATACTTTTCTTGGCGCGTGTGTCGTTTGCAACTTGGCAACCCAGCAATCCTCCCGTGTCTGGGCGGGCATGCACGAGCCGCCAAGATAAAAGAACTGAACTATAGATGTGTAAAACAACACAATAATAATGAAGCATCCAGCCCCTGATTCCTACGTTTACTTAACTATAGCTTAACATTTATAATATATCTGAATTTGACTAGAAACTCGTTGCAGCATCGGATGTCGTGAGATATTCGTGTATTTACTCATTACAATTTAAATAATGTACAATTATTTTATTGTTAGGTTGTGAATTGACCATGAACTTTTATCCTGTGTTTAGTACATTATTTTGTGAAATATTAAATTAAAAATTAGAGTGATAGTCATTTTACGAACATCTGGTTTGTGCAGATTACTGTTCATATGATAGTGCATAGGTAGACATATAGAGACGAGCTCATAGTCTTTTGTTAGTGAGTATTGAGGATAAGAGGATAGTGAGTGAACATGAGTGACCAGAGTGTTACAGCGTCTAAGACAAGCATTTGTGGTACTTAGAACATTTTCTATCCATGAGCTTGAAGACTCGAAAATATTTCAGGATTTTGACAGTTTTGTGGGAGTGAACTGTGGATATTGAATTTAGTCAGAGTTTTCTTGTGGCTTTTATTAATTGATTCTTTAGCAGCAGCGCGAACATTTTAAGTGTTTTAACCATCTCTGGGCTTTAATATTTTGCTGCACTTCAGTATTTCAAGTTAGGTGAATTTGCCACATGTTGTTCACGATAGCTTTGTCGATTAATAAACTTTTGATTTTGCTGTGAATGTTCGTGAGGTTTCGTGCTACTGATCCTTAAGACTGACTACGAGTTTCGTGAAGTAATGGGTGGTTTTGTGCACTTATTTTGTGTAGACTATGGTCAGTGAATGCTCTGCATCCTCTACATAATTACATTTGCTCTAATAGTTTAAATATTGCTTACTTGACTTATTTATTTTATGTGAGGCTACGACTGACATATAGCTCTGCGCGTATCTGAAATAAATCCTTCGTTTGAATTCGAAACAACCTGAATTACGCAAAACCCTATTCTATGGGATCATAACTTAATATTTCACTATTATTCCTATTATTTATTGCGTGCTCAAATTAAGTTTTTAAATTTCGTTTCTATGGTAATAAAAGGTTTTAAAACAAATTTTGTGTTGGGATTAGGGGCTAAAAGCGACAGAGAATGACCATCTCATACGACTTCAGCGAGCCATGCTGAAGTTATTAGATGGTCGCAATTGAGTTGTGCCACCTTTAGACGTTGGTTCATTACGTTATATAATGTTTTGTTGAATCATTCTAAACTTATCTGTTGCTCCTACAGGTTATTCAGTAGTTGGGGTTGTGGATGGGTTGTTTTGGGGAAGGAAACCAGACAGCGAGGTCATCGGTCTCATCGGATTAGGGAAGGACGGGGAATGAAGTCGGCCGTGCCCTTTGAAAGGAACCATCCCAACATTTGCCTGGAGTGATTTCGGGAAATCACGGAAACCCTAAATCAGGATGGCCGGACTCGGGATTGAACCGTCGCCCTCCCGAATTCAGTAGTTCCGTGTCATTTTATTTTTAACTCCATAGAGCTGTGGCTAATCGTGAAATTCTTATCCGAATCATTCCATTCGTTTCTCTAGTGGAACTGGGTAGGTTTTCAGACCAACAAACTGTACTCAAGAATCAGATGAGACAAGTAAATCTCCAAAAGCCGTCGCCACATCTTACATATGTGGTAATGAGTGCCTTTAGTGGCTGAAATATTGTAACAACTTCGTTCTTCAAAACCGTTATATCGGCCTGACATGGTAAGAGCTGTTTGACGTAGCCTACATCACCACAGCCCCCACCCCCGCTTCCACACACACACACACACACACACATACACACACACACACACACACACAATCTATGCCACTCCACCTTACCGCTGCACATCACGCAGACGTCTGTCGCTGCTTCGCAGTACCAGTCTGGGATGTAATACGCTACCTGTCAGAGCCAGGACACGCGCTTATGGGTAGTATGTAGTGGGAATAGCAGCAGACAGCGCTGGATGGAGCAAAAGCATTCCTTAGAAGTTCTTCTCGTACGTGCATCGAAATCGGATGAGAACTTTACTGGAAGGATTGTGTGTTATCTGAGACAGGGAGAAGATGGAATACCAAATACATACTCGTAATAGCCAAATGCATTGTTAATGTTGTATATATTTACGAGCTTATTTCGGGCATTTCGATGTGTGCTATATTTTTTGTTTGTATCGCCGCCTTTAAACTAATAAAATCAGCAGACAAAAAAGAGTTTATTTCCCCTAATGAATATTGTCCTAGCCTCAAAGACATTGTCGAGAATATCAGCTTTATGTGGACTGTTGACTAAAATTCATGACTTCGTTCACTTGACCCATTATAAGACCCATCACAATCATCGAATATCTGCTTATTATAGTAATGTTTATTGAAGCAGTAATCCCACTGTACAGACATGTAGTTGTAACCGGTTTCGAATTTCAGCAGTCAGCATCAGAGGAAAGAAAAATGTTCACTTCGGATCCGTATTATATATTTTTTGTGAAAACGGTAGGGTGAAATCATAAGTACTGTTTCGTATGGATATGTAATTTGATTATCAGACACTAATACCGTGGTTATGTATAGGAGTATAATCGTCACAAAATAGATAAATCACAAGTTCTGATATTAGTTAGTCTCTATACATCCAATCGACAAGTTATGCAATCGTTTATCCTGGTTTTTTCATTTCCTATTCGACACTGCCGTAGCTCTTATATCCGCTCAACGCTGGACTGGGGACTGATGACCTTAGCTGTTTAGTCCCCCTTAAACATCCCAACCACCACCACCACCAACGCTGGACTTTTTAGACTTTGTGGATTCCTTACGACGAGAACTTTTCTCTGACTTGCCATTTCTATAATTCCTAGGATATTTAGCAGACAAATGATATAAAATCTTTTATTACTTTGTTATTTTCAATGTAATAACGAGTTCAACGTACATTCCAGTGAATATTTTGATCGTCACACTTCGGCACAAATGTCACGTTAATCCCTTGCATATTTGTTGGTTCTTATGTACCTGCATCGGAGAAGCGTTTCATATACGCTGCAGCAACGTCCTCAAAAGGAAATTTTTTATCGCCTCTTATAGAACTTATCTTGTAACAGTTCAGTTTTGTATGTGCTCGACGTTAGCTTGCGCTTTCTTTGGCTGTTCTTTCCTGGTTGTTGTTGACTTAATCTTAATTTTGTCAAATATATAATGTGTGTTGGACTTACCACAAAACACGCTAGCTGGGTTGCCATCTCATTTTCATCAGTGACTTATCGTTTGTGCAGAGCTCCATTTTCACTGGGATCCTTTCTTCTCCTGCAGCATCTAATGCCGGTTGCATAGCTTTGGAATCCCATAATTGGCGTAGTGATTTCCTTAAATAATTCGACTGCATCTTAACATACACAAGTAACAAAAGGTCGTAGGTTTATTAATACACTAACGCCTTTGCATACTTACTCTATGAAATACAAGTGTTTATTTCATTTGTGTTGAAAAAAGGCGAATACAGACAATACAAAAAATAGTCAAGTGGCTACTTTGAGCCATTAGGCGAGTTGCCAGATGCTAGACGCTAATACGATTTAAATGGCTCTGAGCACTATGGGACTTAACATCTGAGGTCATCAGTCCCCTAGAACTTAGAACTACTTAAATCTGACTAACCTAAGTACATCACATACATCCATGCCCGAGGCAGGATTCGAAACTGCGACCGTAGCAGTCGCGCGGTTCCGGACTGAAGCTCCTAGAACCGTTCGGCCACAGTTGTCTGAACGCAAAGTTACATAATCTCTGCAGTTCATAAATCTAAAGGGTAAGGTATAACGTTTTACCAGCATTTTAACAATTAATTGTCACAATGTATTTACGAAAATGAATTTTGAGACATTTAGAAAATGCAAAATAATTAACTGTAGATGAGGACGCATAATGAAATTTATTGATAATACTGAAGATATCTTTTTGAATAGCCTTACGTTTTCACCACAACGCTGCAGCACTCTTCAAGAGAATAAAAGGAAGTGTCCATTTTACCTGCCCTTGCCACCATAGTCGTCCTAACTCTACACTTTTGTATATGCAGGAACATAATTTTAGTGAGGTGATATTCACGTTCTTTCTCTCTGCTTGTGGCCCTCCTGTTTAGAACCTAGTGTAGAATCGTAGAATTGTTCTTACTATTAAATATTGTATATCTAGTATTAATTCTCCTTTTCAATCAACCACTTTGACTTGTTTTAATATATATTTATATTGACTCAACTAATATTGTAGCGATATATGATACTTATACAAAAACATCATATATACATTTCCTTTCCACCATTACATAGTCACTATTATTATTATTATTATTATTATTATTATTATTATTATTATTATTATGTTGAGACAGAGCTTTTAATCAATCAAAACATAACTTTCAATTAGTAATATAATGTAATATGAGGAAGTATTGAATAGGATTGGGGAGAAGAGAAGTTTGTGGCACAACTTGACCAGAAGAAAGGATCGGTTGGTAGGACATGTTGTGAGGCATCAAGGGAACACCAATTTAGGCAGCGTGGAGGGTAAAAATCATAAAGGGAGACCAAGAGATGAATACACTAAGCAGATTCAGAAGGATGTAGGGTGCAGTAGGTACTGGGAAATGAAAAAGCTTGCACAGGATAGAGTAGCATGGAGAACTGCATCAAACCAGTCTCAGGACTGAAGACCACAACAACAACAACTTAAAAAACTGTGAAACACATGATCTATCATCTAAAGAGCAATAAACAGTAGGAAATAAAAATAAAACGTTAAGAAAATGATAACAGAGTTTTAATCAGGTAAGGATTCGCATAGCATTTTACCCATATACAAATATATGTTTTGGAGTGGAGATACGGGAGGAAAATAAAACTTATTTTTTCAGCTTAGGAGATTCGTAGACCTAAAATTTACGAGGTAGACGCTAATTCTTCCTTGAATGTAATTATAAATTGTAGCCCATAAATACTCC
This sequence comes from Schistocerca gregaria, assembly GCF_023897955.1. Classification (NCBI taxonomy): domain Eukaryota; kingdom Metazoa; phylum Arthropoda; class Insecta; order Orthoptera; family Acrididae; genus Schistocerca; species Schistocerca gregaria. Next base: position 680,273,853 of record NC_064921.1, read on the forward strand.
ACCTTTCCATTCTGCTGGCAAATGAAAACTACATCTTCAGGTTTGAAAGACGCAGTCTTAGGAGAAGAGGCGCGGTGTCGGCGGCTGCCGCGAGTTCCACTGCCTTTGAAACAGTTTCCTCTGGAGCCGCCGCCTCCGCCGCCGCCGCCGCCGCCGCCAGTGCAGAAGCGGATAGCGGGTGGGTGGGTGGGGGCGCTGTGCACAGGACCGCCGGGGTTCTCTGCCGCGCCGCCGCCGTTCGGCTGGGAGAGTCGGCGCAATTTCACAGCCGTCGCCTCAGCCGCTCCCTGCGGGACTCGTATCGAGTTCCCAGTCACAGGGCGACGAGGCGCGAGCCGGGCGCTGATGCTCACACGAGGAGAAGACTTCGTACCCACTGCAGTCCGGAACACCACTCGCCAGCTCCAAACAGCGACGAGACACATCTGTCTGCTGCCTTAACACGATTATATCGCGAAATAGAACCCTAATTAAATTTCTTTTCTTTCGCCACCTCTTACGTATCTCTTGCCTTTGTCTTTCCCTAGTACATGGCGCATTACATATCAGCTTCATTTTCTTAAGTTGCTCATATTACTCTAGGGTTTACTCACTCCTTCTTTGTTTATACAGGGTGATCAAAAAGTCAGTATAAATTTGAAAACTTAGTAAAGCACGGAATAATGTAAATAGAGAGGTAAAAATTGACACACATGCTTGGAGTGACATGGGGTTCTATTAGAACAAAAAAAATCAAAGTTCACCTAATGTCCGACAGATGGCGCTGGACAGCAAAACGTCAGCAACTGCTACCGTGACGGCTGAGAGGTACGCCGATATGTTACAGAATCGCATCATCCCGAGCCTGACTGTTAAACGCCTGCTGGAACGTACGATGTTTATGCAGGATGGCGCTCCACCCCATATTGCTAGACGCATGAAAGATCTCTTGCGCGCGTAGTTTGGTGATGATCGTGTGCTCAGCCGCCACTTTCGTCATGCTTGGCCTCCCAGGTCCCCAGACGACAGTTCGTGCGATTTTTGGCTTTGGGGTTACCTGAAGTCGCAAGTGTATCGTGATCGACCGACATTATTCCTCGACTACAACTATTTTTGAGTAATGATGGTGGACAGATTGAGCATTTCCTGTAAAGAACATCATCTTTGCTTTGTCTTACTTTGTTATGCTAATTATTGCTATTCTGATCAGATGATGCACCATCTGTCGGACATTTTTGAACTTTTGTATAGTTTTGGTTGTGTCAATGCGTACCTCTCCATCTACATTATTCCGTGATTTATTCAGTTTTCAAATTTACACTGACTTTTTGATCACACGGTATCTTCTTCTTCTTTGGTACTGCCTTAGTCCTGCATTGGGCGCGGGGTTGGCAGGGTTAAGTACGGATTTGTCATGATGAATTTTACAGGCGGCCGGATGGCCTTCCTGCAACCACCCTATATGCCACAAAACAGAATTAGTGTACCCCAGCTGTCTGCGCCTACTGTAAATCGTGAAATAGTGTGAATGTGTTTCAAATGTCTGCGAGTCGAGTACTGAGGCGGAACGTGGGGACCAGCCCGGTATTCACCTATTAGGATGTGGAAAACCGCCTAAAAACCACATACAGGCTGGCCGGCTCACCGGCCGTCGTCGTTAATCCGCCGGACGGAATCGATCCAGGGCCGGTGCGCCTACCCGAGTCCAGGAAGCAGCGCGTTAGCGCTCTCGGCTATCCTGGCGGGTCCTTCTTAGTTTATATGACATATTTCATTAGCTACATAATCTTATTAATCGACTGGCAGGATGTTTCATCGTTTTTTCTTCGAACGGCTTGTCTGAGGGGACGGCAGACTTTCTGGCCCGTGAAGTCGTTCCGACCACTTCTCGCCTATGCTGCATTCTGGCAGCCACGCCATTAGAGGGCACTCATTGCTTACTTCAGTCTTTTGTTTCATCCATCTGATTTAGTTCCCTATTTATTAGATAATTTTTACATTACCAGTATTCTCTTAGCTCCGTAAACTTTTTCTTATTTATGGAATTATATTTTCGTCTCAAGTCGCCCCAACAGCGTTACAGAATGAAATACTGTCGCTCCTTTCTAACAATCTATTGTAACGTATTACTATCTTTACGACGTTTCTCACAGAGCCATATACGTTATCTCACATTTCTAGCTGCTTCTCTCACAGAAATAAAGATGGAAATTCAGAAATTCAGGGTCACCATCAGCCCCAGCTCCTCCTAACCATTTAGAAAAAAATATTAATTTAATTACTTTAATAATTTAATTACAAGTATACAAATTTCTTTAAGTAGCCAGATAAATAGGACTCCATTTCATGTATGAAGCAACTTGATTAATGCAGGGTTGGAAATTGAAGTAAGTTGGTAAGAACAACACCACAGAATTTATCTTTCAAGTAGATTATTTATTGTATCTAATTAATTGGATGCACATCCTGTCTATACATAACTGGCGCCTGACTAGAAATATTTAAGTAAGCATTACGTGAGAAAGTAACAGAGCACAATTTAACTGCAGCAAGAAGAAACACAGAAAACGAGGCTGCGAGACAATGATACAATCATCTCCTTTGCATTCATACCATAAAAATATCTCAGTGACATTCGCATTACGATTCTACGCATGCACTATTGTTTAACCAATGCACGAGGTTGTGCGATAATTATTCAACATACTAACTGCGTCTGATGCTTGCACACGGCACAACTAGAGCACGTGGTGCATTCCGAATGAAACTGTTTGGATGCTTTCTAGAAAGCACACGAAAGAACTGATATTCTTGCTCGTTAAACAAGCAAACTGCTAAAATAAAGCCTATCGTGGTGCAGTGGTGGACCAGAAGGGTCACTGATTACCAAACACGTGGCACAAAATCGACACACGAAGACAAAAGCAACTTCCACAAAATATAAGATTAAGAATCCTTTAAAATTATACTCGCTTCGACACAGTATTACACTCACATACGGTTGAAGTGATCTTAAAAAATGGTTCAAATGGCTCTGAGCACTATGAGACTTAACATCTTAGGTCATTAGTCCCCTAGAACTTAGAACTACTTAAACCTAACGAACCCAAGGACATCACACACATCCATGCCCGAGGCAGGATTCGAACCTACGACCGTAGCAGTCCCGCGGTTCAGGACTGCATCGCCTTGAACCGCACGGCTACCGGTGCCGGCCAAAGGATCCTAACCAGCTTTTCCTAATCAGATTAAAACACACATACAATATTCAATAGGCCTTATTTGAGTGCTCAGTCTTTCTGGAAGAGTTCAGGGATTGAGATAAAATCAGGTACCAAAGCGGATACGTTGCACCTAATTCGACAAGCGTCTTAGGAAACGACTTCACAGAGACGTTTCAATATCTTTAACTTTAGTCGTACCTTTTAATTTGTTGGATTTTATCACTGAAATAACTTGTAAAATTGGTGAGCCAACTATAGACTTACCCTTGTATTCTTCTTTTTATTGCATTTTGTACAATTATGTAACTGATGAATACGTTCCGGCCGGAATGGCCGTGCGGTTCTAGGCGCTACAGTCTGGAGCCGATCGACCGATTCGGTCGCAGGTTCGAATCCTGCCTCGGGCAAGGATGTGTGTGGTGTCCTTCGGTTAGTTAGGTTTAATTGGTTCTAAGTTCTAGGCGATTGATGACCTCAGAAGTTAAGTCGCGTAGAGCTCAGAGCCATTTGAACCATTTGATGAATAAGTGTAGACTTCCAGTAACGACGTTTAACGGGCTTACGACCCAAATTCGTCATGGCTACTGTTCTGCAGTTTGTTATGAACTGTAGCGCTATCAGCAAGATAACTCCACAGACACTGTGGCCTAGTAGATGCAATATTTTTAAATGCGTGTGGTGATGCTAAGCTCCTTTTGTGTGTATCTTTTGACGATGCCACTATTGCTTCATTATGTAATGAAATCTTTTAAAACAGACGCCGCGTCGTATTTTAAGCCCATGTTTACCGTATGTATGTCAGTAATACTTTTCATTGTTGCTCATTGTTGACGTAGACAGTTCACTAGATCTATATGCTTCTTCCTCATGTTTTGCTGCACATCTGTGGTCAGTCTTCGCTGACCGAGGAAGGTAGCCTAAGGACTTAACAATTTTGTGATCGTAGACGGAAATAAAAGAAATTTATTCTGCGCTTTCTAGATCATTGTTCTTTTCGTGATCATGTCACAGGTTAGAGAACTATAATTTATTACATAAATATAGATACGCTTTCTAATGAACTATCACGGTGCCTACGCTCCGAATTGTGCACTAGCTTTACTAGCGATTTTTATCGGAAGGTGTTTGTTGGTACAATGACTGAATACTTTTGTGCAGAATTTTCTGCGATTTGCTTTTTCCACTTATTTTACTCTATAGTACAACTGAAACGTTGTTACAGGATTGTAGCGCATACGATTAAATTCTATGAATTTTCAGATCAAATTAGTCACACAGCAAACAATTAAAATATTACTAAATGTGAGTAGTCAATAGGTTGGCTGTAGTACAAAACAATTTGGGTAACACAGTCGAGTTTTGACAAATTTTTGTCATCATCGTGAGATATTTATCTTTATCGTATGCAAGTTGCACTCTACCTTTAGTGTTCCTTTAAATTTTTTATTACTCTGTGTTTAAGTATTTCAGAATGTTTTCCTATTATCAGATATCGCCTCTTTTGGTTTTTGGCAAAATTATTGCAGGCTATTCACGGTAGCACAGTATGCTAGATGCAAAATTACCACATGGCTTGCGTATCGAATGTACTGATAGAAATTTTTTAATCAGAGAAGGCTGTTGTCAGAACCCCTTCCTGTCAAAAATGAAAGAACTAATTGGCTCTTATGAAGAACTAAGCTAGTGTGAGAAGTGATATGGAGAAAGTTTCCGACACAGTTCAAGTATTTATTTTAAAACTTGCTGGCAGATTAAAACTGTGTTCGCAGGAGAGCTTCTGTAAAGTTTGGAAGGTAGGAGACGATGTACTGGCAGAAGTAAAGCTGTGAGAATGGTGTCTGAGTCGTGCTTGGGTAGCTCAGATGGTGGAGCACTTGTCCGCGAAAGGCAAAGGTCCCGAGTTCGAGACGCGGACCGGGACACAGTTTTAATCTGCCAGGAAGTTTCATATCAGCGCACACTCCGCTGCAGAGTGAAAATCTCATTCTGGAAACATCCCCCAGGCTGTGGCTAAGCCATGTCTCCGCTATATCCTTTCTTTCAGGAGTGCTAGTTCTGCAAGGTTCGCAGGAGAGCTTCTGTAAAGTTCGGAAGGTAGGAGACGAGATACTGGCAGAAGTAAAGCTGTGAGTATCGGCCGTGAGTCGTGCTTCGGTAGCTCAGATGGTAGAGAACTTGCCCACGAAAGGCAAAGGTCCCGAGTTCGAGTCTCGGTCGGGCACAGTTTTAATCAGCCAGGAAATTTCATATCAGCGCACACTCCTCTGCAGAGTGAAAAATCTCATTCTATTTATTTTAAGATCTTCACAAGAGCCTCAACGGGATTCCTGTCAGAATGAGAACATTGTCTGAAAACGAAGTTTCATTTATTATCCTAATGCTCATCAGATACCTACACAATAAAATGAAGGCCACAACGAAATAAATGCTTAAATGTAGAGAAAATACTCTGAAACTGAATAATTTATATATTTAATCATCAGCAAATCTATCTACTTTTACAGCCAAAAATGAATACATCAAAGCCTGTACCTTAGGCTTTCGTACTGGATCTGGAAAACGTCCTACTCATGATCAGCAAGCCAAATGCTCGCTCCTGTCACCTGAAACGGGCTTGTGACTCCCCAGAAAGTCAGTACTAAGTGGCCACACAGAGGCTACATTTCACCCAACAAAAGTATGTTTCTGTCACAGCTTCTTTCATTATTACGTTTTTCTCTGTTAAATTAAGATGCTTAAAATAACTTCCTAGTTGAGTATGTGAGAGCTGCACTGCTTCCCTCGTCTTTTTCCTTTTACCTATTTAATCAATCACCGTGTTACGTTTAGTCATAGCTTTGTCGTCATGACAAGCCTTTCAGGCCATCGGTGAAGAACCCGCCGTAGGTGACACAAACAATGTCAAACATTCTTCAAAAAGTTTATTATCTAAACCAAGGAACAATTTTCGTCTACTCCGACGAATAACGTAAACTGACAGGCGAAAGCCACTGGCCGAAGGCCGTAGTTTACAAACGAACAAGCTGGTCACACAAAAAAGAAAAAGCTAGGTTTCGTTGACACTATCTTGAAGGCAATTTCAGCTACTTGTTCCGTTACTTCGTCAAGGGACGGAGCTGAGTTTCCACAAAAAGATTTGAGTTTTTCCGTCTGGACAAAGTTAAAGTTCCCTTAGAGCATTCCACAGTCATTTACTGGAAAAATAAGTACAGTCAAGTTTTACGACGCCTACAGTCACAAAGACAGATCCGTCAGGGGCGTCGCGGGAACCCCGGCCGTTGTCAGTAGGGGCGGCGGCGGCCTGGCGACGTCGGAGAGAATGGCGTCGGCGTGGAGTTGTCGTCCAAAGCGGATTCTTGGCTGTGTGTCAACTGCCGAAGGACTCTTCTTTTTCTTGTGGATGGTGGAGACATAGCGTTATAGACTTTGCCGATTTTGCTACTTATGTGGGATACACAGTTTTCATTACACATATAAGGCAGGACTTAGACTCATAATTGGTATGGGTACTTGATTGAAGGTAGTATATAGCTACGTACAGTAGAGATGGGATGTCTGTTGCCTTAAATCTAAAGAATAGATCGTGGCACCCGATACTCGTGCCACTTCTCTGGTTGGACTATTCCTACCGTGTAAGTTGTCTACTGTGTCGAACATTTTCTTTGCTTTGCCTGTGACTTTATTCCTGCAATTACTTTTCGTGTACTGCGTCTTGAAGTTCCGTCGTGTGTGTCCGTCAATGGGCTTCCAGCGCCATCCGTATACATCTGTTTGGTATCACCTGAAGTGACTTGAAATTCGTTGCACAAGTCGTCCGGGCCTGCATTCTGTCCGGCGGCAGGATGTCTTGAGACCTGTTTCGGGTCACGTGGGTTGCAGAAATAAGTAGGTTCCCGCGACCCGCGACCTCTAGCGGCATTGTTAAGGCTGCCTTACGGGAGACCAGGAAATCTACTTGTCGGCGAAACATAGTTGCTTGGCAAGCGGGCAACTCACGACTCTGTTACGTATGATGTGTTGTCGCTCATGTAGGCGTAACGTAGGTCCATATCAATTGGTATCTTCCGCCCCACACGCCCGTGTTACCTCACTTGGAGCAAAGGAACTTCACCATCGCTACGGTGCCATTACAAATATGAAAGCGAGCGCCGATCTCGCCCCTCTTCATGAGCAATAGCTCTTACCACCCCTCTGTTTCACCCTGGCGGAGGAAAAGCAATTTTTTGCTGTCCTTATTTTATCATATTATTTCGTGATATTCCCCAGTCTAAAGCATAGGTTTCAATCTTAAGGGGCTATGTTACCAATATCGAAATAATACAAATTCTTATTTTACTTTACTGTTCTGCTAAATATCCTACTATACTGTTCCATTATTATTCAGTAAAAACGTTTTTGATTTTGAGTTGTCTCATGTAAGATAACTCATTTATATTGTTCTTATTACGTCACTTGTATGGAATGCAATATAGTTTTACAGTATCAATGTTTGAACAACGTCTTTTGGCCTACAAATTTAGTTCTTTGTTGCTTCTTTCAGTTTGCTAGTTTCTTCTGCGGATCCCTAATGCTGATGTGGCGTTCGATCAGGACAAGTGACCACACTACTCTTCGGGAAAAGAGGTCAAGTTATTTATCCAAATAAGAATTAGCAAGTTCCGAAAGACACTCATCATTAAACTGTGAATCTGACTTCTAAGCCCTTTTATTTACAAAAATGTCATCCACCATTCTGTCTTTTTGTGAAAATTTTGAATTAATAAAGTAATATTATTTAAAAGGTCTCTCTTCCGTTATATTTGGTCTAATTTGAAAGTTCGACTGGAAACTATCTGCTGCAGCCGCTAAACGCCTAGAAAGTGTACCGAGTAATCAGGGAAACAGACATGGGATCGTGTTGAAATGGCACTGGCCACAGCACCCGCTTAGGTACGGAAAATTAGTCACTTCAGGTAAATGCACATAGTTCCTATGTATTATTATCTTCTCACTTAAAAATATTTGGTGTGATACCTTATAACGTGCAGATTCAAAATATGTGAGTGGTAAGCTTGTATCATTAACAATGATTTGGTGAAAATTCATTCTCCCTTTGAACGGGCACTTTGCACGCCGCCCTCCCCCCTCCCAATCCACCACCGCCCACTACCCGAAATAACGAGGGCCGAGGTGTCTTGAGCGAAAACGTTTGACGACTCCTGCTCTAAATGGAACGTGACTGAAATGGAGTAATACGTTGCCGGACTTCCAGCCGCGTCAGCTAGTTAAACTGCCAGAAGCTTTCGACCAAGTACTCCTTCACCATTGTCGAATGGAATAACTGTTAGTCTGCTTGTACGTCCTTCTATTACAAACTATGGAAACCGATTTCTTACACCAAAACAACTAAAAAGTTTGTATAACCATATGTCCGAAAATTCTACGTCTTCAAGTTCTTGGTAGTTGACGGTCCATGGCTTTCCAGGTACAACCCAACAACATCACATATCTATGCACCCGCTTGAGTCATTGGCGTTTTGTTAACAGGGAGACTTGTTTATATTCGTCTTTTGTCTGTCTTCAGTGTGTCCATTGTACACATGCACTAAAGGCCCTGAGTTTACTGAACGTACTCCAGTCGAAAATGACAGGACAATTAGTTCGAGAGCAGCAGGCATGACTTTTATGTACAGCCACGCAAATGGTATTTGGCACAAGGCTGTACGGCTATATCAGACGGCGTTTCCAGTACGAATACAGTCGAGCCATTAAACGTTTGGTGCTGTGTATCATCGTGCTGTCGAGACATTATCCGTAGGACCACAGACTACTGATCGAGGAACACCACGCGTGCTCGCATGTCTGACCAAGAAGACCACATTCTACGAGCTGTCAAAGAGGAGCCAGGTATCAGAGCAAAGACAAATGACCCTGGCATGTGGTACATCTGGAAATTCAGCATGGAGGATACTTCACAAGTAACTCATTTACCCGTGTCATCTTAAACTTATGATGGGCCATACATCCATCGATCACCCACCTTTGCTGATGGTTTGTTGCACACTCTGGCAATCCACTGTTTGTCTCCTCATTTTTGCTTACAGATGAGGCAAAAATCCAACAACCAACACCTACGGCCTGATCGCAGTACTCATGCTTCAGTACAGGCTAGACATCAGTTTATGATTAATTGTGGGCTGCTATTGTTGGTAGGGCCATACGTTCTTCCACCCCAAATTACTAGAGCTGTTTACAGGGAATTTATTCAGAACACCCTCCAAGACCTATTAGAAAATGTGCTGCTGCATATAAAAAGAAACATGTGGTTTACGCATGGAAAAGGCCAATGCATTTCAGCCTCAGTCAAGATGCAATGGCTGGTATTTACTATTACAGAGACCGAGCGAGGTAGCGCAGTGGTTAGCACACTGGACTCGCATTCGGGAGGTCGACGGTTCAATCCCGTCTCCGGCCATCCTGATTTAGGTTTTCCGTGATTTCCCTAAATCGTTTCAGGCAACTGCCGGGATGGTTCCTTTGAAAGGGCACGGCCGATTTCCTTCCCAATCCTTCCCTAACCCGAGCTTGCGCTCCGTCTCTAATGACCTCGTTGTCGACGGGACGTTAAACACTAACCACCACCACCACCACTATTACAGATGGATATGTCGAACAGTTACAGTTCCATGGCTTGCAGGTTTTTCCGATCTCAGACCTTTCAATCCTTCGGATTATTATCGCGGGGCACTTAAAACAAATAGTCTGTAACGAACCTCCCAGATGCAGAAACTCTTCATCGACGTATCATAGAAGCTCACGAAATCATATGAAACCTCAGTCAATTTTTGAAAAGGTGCAGAAGTCCTTGATTCTGTGAGTGTATGCACATTTAGAAGCAAGAGGAGGGCTTTTCGAGAATTTCTTATAAGTTTATGTGTTGATGAGTTCCAACCACCTTGCAGCATAACTTTCCAGTAATGGTGGTGGTAAAACTCTACCTAAGTTGGAAGATTACCATCGCTTTGTCATGTCCTATAGCTCCTGCTAGTTACCGTTTGTAGTAAATGGTTTCTTAAATTCGTGTGGTGTACGAAATTACTGACCCCTGCAAGTTATTGCCGGGTATTAATAATTTCTAGTGGAACATTTTAATCAACTGGTAAAAATTTGAACGCAATGGATAAATGGTTCAAATGGCTCTGAGCACTATGGGACTTAACGTCTATGGTCATCAGTCCCCTAGAACTTAGAACCACTTAAACCTAACTAACCTAAGGACATCACACTCAGTCATCACGAGGCAGAGAAAATCCCTGACCCCGCTGGGAAAAGTTGCAATGGATAACACAATATTTTTGAACCACTATAGAAGGCACCTATACAGGGCTTATAGGCAGTATATAGGTTTTATTTGCTTTCATGACCTAGAATTCGACTGTGGTACTGACTTTCACCTATTTTTTTGATGGAGGGAGCAAATAATCAGTCTAGAGTAGAGATTCATTGATATTTATTCAGTATCGACGGTATTTCAACCACTAGTCGTGTTATTCTTGCGATCTACATTATCAAAATTGGTCTCTCTAGTTAACATGGATCAGTTTCGCCACGTATTTATGGAATGGGATAGGGGAACGCATACCTGGCTTCAATGTAATTTCATACAGACACACAATCACACCTAAACCCATGCTTAATACTTTTAATTTCGATAGGTGACTCAGAAAAAGTTCAGCAAATGGCACGAGTTTAAACTACATATTTCTTTTCGCACAACATCGCCAACAAAACAGTTTTGGCGGAGTAGAAGAAACATCATCACTTCAATGCTATTTAACGCACGTGGCCAAGTTTCGGTAGTCATCAGAAGTCCAGAAAAATACGGACACGCAAGATTATTCCTTCCCTATTCTACACTTGCCCACTATCGAATGATTATTCATCGCGTACAATACATTTTCAGAGCGAATCTACAGTTTATCAATGTGGCGGTTGCTCCAACCCACCAGGTGGCGCGAAAGCAAGTTCACAAAGGAAACACATGGAAAATAAATAGAAATCCCCCCAAAACATTACTGTAAATGAAAGAGCAGATTAAAATAAATTGAATGAGTGAATTTCTGTTAAGCACAGAGCAAAAATATGACCATGAGCTTAAGGCCCATGGGGAGTGCCCTGACCAAGACACAAACGCAAAGTTCTACGGAAATTCGGATAAATTATCAAAATAAATTCCCTTATGGGGTTTTGTGATAATCTCGCACCTGATTTCGACGTCTGGAATTCATTACCGATCAGATTTTAGTCACTCTAATACTTTTGTTAACACTACCAAAACGACAGCTGCGTCTCCATGTCTGTCCAGCGCCGCGACCCAGGAACAAGTGCTCGACCGGGCACCTCGCCTAACCAGTAATCAAAACTTCCGGGCTAAGAGGCCGTGGTCCAATAGTAGAAATACTTCTCCCTGACGTTTCGTTGCCAGCTGCGGGCAACATCATCTGAGTCTACGACTGGCTGCTAGGCCGTGGAGGTCCTGTTTATAAGAGCGCGTAGAGGGCGCCACCACTCGTCACGTGTTGTCAACAATAAAACTATCTCTGGCTGGCGTCATTACCCTCGATCGAAGGTAATCGATTGTCACATCTTTGATACAAAGTCGATCGCCATATCTTATCTAACTTCAAGCCTTCTTCTTTCCTGTTAAAATTACTGTGGTATTTAAAAATCTCTACAGCCTCTCTACACATACGTGCATAATAATGCGATGTCTTAGCTAGCATGCTCGTCTCACTAAATTTTATTTCATGGTCACCCGTTTCAAAAACATGTTCCGCTACAGTTGATTTGTCCGTGTGTCCAGTCGACAGTTCCTTTTGTGTTCAGTTAGGCGAGTATTGATACTTCTTTTTGTGGTTCCAATGTAAACCTTCCCACAACTGCACGGAAGAGAGGTATTATCAAGACATTGGTGGACAGGGCTAATAACCTCACATCTGCTTGTAGCGTTTATCACAATCAAAGTGAAGTACTCGTTGGTGTTCTGTAAGTTTTGCAAATAAATGAAAATAGAAAGGGGATAAAGTCACGACTGTATGAAAAATTATCGATGACAGTGAAGAAAAAGCGTCGGATTCTAGCAATGTCACAGCGCTCGTGTGTGGTCTGGCATTCACATGTTGAAGGAGTGTGGTAAAATTCTTCAAATTGGAATCTCGATTACAGCACACTGTTTCTTATGCATCGTCATAGTTACTTTACATATCGCCATGTTACATAGTCCGCAGGGTTAAAAAATTGCTCGTGAGGTGGAAATGGCTTACATCTACCATGTAATGATGACAAAGTGTACGTAAAAACGATATTCAATGAGTGCTACACTGTCTCTGCTGGGGTATTTTTGTAGCCCTAAAATGCCAAACACAGAAAGAATATAATGGAGTTTTGTAAACATATTTACACAGTTGCTGTCACCAGCACACCCACAAAACATTAAACAGCTACGCTTTCCCACAGCCAAAGTGCATCGCAGCGTTGAGTATAGACTCTCCTGGGAGCACGCGCATCGAATCATCAGAAGACCATCTACCAGATCGCCAGGTACATTGTCTGGTAGTGTGGCAGACTGTAGCACTCTGTACGCTTCGTCACGACTCTGTCCATGTTTTAGAGGGTCTATCACCGGCGCTCGTTGGTCCATTGTAGTCTTCCAAACTGCACACTGTCGGTGTGCTCAGTTAACGGCTCATGGAAGGTTTCACTCGTCGGGGTCAGCGATTTCAATTCGGGAGCGGATGAAATTCTCAGTTTTGTCATTTTGTACTCCAAACTAAAAATCGTATATCGCACATTCTTTCTTTCAATTTGGGACTACAGCACCCTGCAATGATATCAGTCGCCTCTTTGACGATGCCCGGTACGACTGACGTTAGGTTAACCAGAGATGAAATGGTATAACCCGGTTTGAACTGCTGAGCTATTTTCTTTATTCCTATTCCTTGAAAGTTTCTGACAGTGTTGACAGAGAGGGTATGCTGCAAGGAGGTTAGTGCAAACATCAATGTGCTCCGTTACTGTTGATCAAGCATCAATAGAAATCCAACTCGGACGGAGTGGTTACCTTGCTTGCCATTCCACTCTCAGCGTAATAGTGAAGCACAAAAACTAATACATTAGTATCATCTTATATCGTCTTAATGTGATGTTTTTACTCTCATTCTGTACTACTTGTTGAGATGTAAGAGCTGTGTACAGACTGAAATGATGTTTTATCGCCACATGTGATCCTGCGCGCATCGATCTATTTGGGGTTTTAATACTGTATGTGTTGTATCAATGACATATCAAAGATACGTCTGAGTTTTTCAGCTTGCTTTCAACAAATTGGATAGTCTTTTGAAGAAAGCGAAAGATTTTTCCATTAGTAGGCCAAAATGTTGTCCGGAGTACAGTACACCCATCTATAATAACTGCTTTTGGAGATGACTGAATCCTCTCGGATGCTTCAGTGGCCAGCAGTTCCTTTAACTTTGATTTGGCAGTGAATTTCATCTGCCCATCAACTCTGAAGGGGGAACTGGGGAACGGTGCCAGTTCTTGCTTCAGCGAGTCTGCAGCATCAATTCATCTAGAACACATTAAGGTAAACACTCTTGAGTAAATCAATAATGTGTCGAATACGAGATATGTAGCGACCTTCGTGTTCTTCTTCATGACATACAGTGTTACAACCTTTCTCGTGAAGGGGTTGCGGAAACCTCCTGGCCATTTTCCTTCGAACGTCTGCATCTGCTACCTTTAGAAGGCTTGATCCATGTTGACTGTAGAAGATGCAACACTGCCGCTCATAATGATCGTTATTTCGATACGATGTTAATGAGGATATAGGGGATCGATGCAGCGAGATAATGCCTTAAATTCTTCCTAGCCGCAGTGATGCACCATGGAACTGTCTGCATAGTCATCACTGCGCATACCACCAACATCTTTGACTGGCTCACTGCCGATGAGGAAACTGTGTGCCCGTATCTTCCCAAACGTGGGTTAAGAGTTTGGCCCACAGTGCCACGTTGACCCTTCCCATATCGCATGAATGTAGTTTCAAAGAACATCTAGGTCCAAATAACATTCCAGCATCCCGGTTCGTATTGCATCACGTGCTTTCGCTTCAAAAATTTCTCCAGTACACGATTAAGTAGTTTTTCCATAGATCTCAAATAGTACAAGCAATACCTCGCATAGTGGAAGTGATTAGTTGCAAAATACTAGGGAAGCATTTCCTCTGCTACAAAGAGAGCTAGTGGAAAATATGCATCTCGTTTACTCTAAAGTTCAACGTTATTAACACCAGCTTGATGAGACAGTCCGACCATAACTTAATTGGGTTGCTGACTTTCGTTTCCAACGTCACTGAAAAGGTCTACATGGCTACTAATTTTTCATCTTTCAAAATATCCTCAGCAGGTTTTCGGTTACAATTATCTGTTCACGGATATTCTGAGGAAATGTCCTTCCTGCCAGCATACGAGTGACACCACCAAATGCAAAGTTGATGCAGACCACTGTTTGCCATAAGACTTCCAACAAAACCAAGGGAACTCATAAGTGTGTGAATCCCCCCAAGTCGGAGAACAAACTTGTCGCACGAATCAGGTAAGGTCTACGTTAATCCATCTGCTACTCTTTATAATGCCTGGTTTGTCGTAAGCACAACATATTCTTGGTCTGCATCATTTGTGAGTCGTTTGACCTCCATCATGGTGTTGAGGTCCAAGGTATCATGTCGATAAAAGGTGTATATGAAGCTTTTCCTTTGTTAAACGACGGATGCTCCTTTTTAGTTTAGATATTGCAAAAATATGACTCATAATGCTTGCAATAAGTTTCATGCAGTGAGTTGACGATAAACCGTTTGGTGATGAAATCCAGTAATCTAAAGTATATGTTAGTGACCGTATGAGAGCACCATTACTAACAGAGAAACATCCCCGAACTTCCACTTTAGCTGCAGCACTGGCAGCTGATGTCATGAAACGACAAACATTTCCATATGAACACCACACTCAAAAGTCATAAAATTTGCCAATAAATTCTTTCTTACGCATAATGTTATCAACTGCAACCATTAAAATGTTCGTGTAATGGGTCACAGCACCTTTATTCACACTAGCGACCATGATGGCATGCAAGGTGCCATCAAGCTTTTTGGAAATATTGACAGCAGTTCGCTTCAAAGGACGCCGAAATCGCATTTAATTACATTCAGTATATGTTATTGCATCTTGTTAGTTTCTTTATTTCTTTTGCGATCTGTGATGCTGTTCTTTTAGTGAAAGAATCATCGTAGTCATGTTGCACAATCATAAGTTGTGAGGATGCCATATTGAAAAATAGAATTATCCCACAACAGGATAGTAACACAACATCAAGACTGAAGTGGTCTACCAAATTCTTAAGTTCAATCTTACACTGCAGAGTACCACCACTCTCTACATAAGTATTGTTAATATCGAATGAACTCCAAATTCGTTTTTGGTCAATGTTCATTTCCTGATCACACGTCTCAGTGCGTCATAGTCTTTCTCCTCTCCCTTTCTGCCTTCTGCAGCTGCGGCAACGTTCACTTTTCCCATCAATCTGCAGTAATAGTAGCTAGCGTCTGTTGCTGCATGCACTTCACTAACAGCTCCCAAAATTCTGAATCTGACTTCGTCCTTTCGTTGCATTTATCACGTGTAATCCACTTGGAAGCTGTCTCTTTCCAGAAACCACTGCATGCCACAAAATATACAGTGCTGAAGAAAATCGAAAGCTGGAGCTCTGAACGGCGACGTTCTTCCAGTGTTTCACTCCAAGATCCTCTTACAATGTTTTCGATAAGATCTTTTGACGTAAACGTTGATACACAGCCTTTATGCAAAGAAGTGTCATGTCCGAATCAGCTCGTAATTGTTCGTGAAGGCCAGAGTGCACAATGTTCCCTCTCTTCTTACTATTGTCGCTTGCAGTAACCAACAATTCTGATTGTGACTGGCACAGGAGTTCCGGAGCAGTTTTAAATTAGCACTTAGATTTCGTTACAGTCCTTCACATTACCAATCCTTAAAATTAACAGGAATTACTGAAGTAACGTGAGGAAATAATCAGGCTCCTATTATAAAAACAAGTGAAAGCCTTTAAAAAATACGTTAATGGTATTCTACTGTCTACATATAGTTGCCCAGCAGTGCGAAAATTATACGCACTGATGAGCGGATTGTATGATAAAAGTTTGGGTGTAACTCACTTCTACGTCATTGGTTTCTGCCACCGGAGTAACACGTTACAGTTCGGAACCCTCTTGCGGCTGACGACCCCAAATATATAGACATCAAGAATATAAAATGTACGATGTTAACAACGTAAGAATTTTGACATAAATAATCGGAATCATTACTTTTCAGCACCCCCTCGCATATCTTTGTGTAGCGATAGAAAGAACATCAGTGAGCTCATAGTAGGCAGCTAGAGCATATAAGGGCGTAGCGTAGCGTAGCGAAAGCTCGTAGCAGTTTAACCGCTTGACTCGGCTGGAAGCCAGAGAACGTTTAATGCAATGTTACTGCGGTGAAATTCTTGATTCTTACGTAACTGAAATGATTTCTGCGTATTTCTGGCCGCCAGATGCTACGATAAGGAAAAAATTTGTTGAGCCTCACCTGAAATAGATACACACATATTAAACAGTATTTATTGATTTAATTTAGTCGACCAGGGAAATTTTACGAATTTATTCTGATCATTTAATAGTATAATCTAAATTAAAACATTTATTACACTCGGTAAGAGATTCGCTGTCAAAGGACGCTTTATCGGCGATTAGGGTCGAGAGAATTTTAAAGACGTGAATTGGAAACAGAGCCAGCCATATAGTAGCTGCAGCTAATAGACGTTCGTGATTCCAGACGACGCGTGAGTCTCCTGTACGCACTGATTACACTCATAGATGGGAGACGGAGCCACCGTGCGCCCACCACCCGTCGCTAGGTAGCAGACGTCTCGTAACGCACGTTGCGGTGTCTGTTGAGCTGCGCTCCGAATTCATCGTTGATGGATGTCGGATTTTCACGTGCTGGTGACTTCCACCTCAGTAGCTCCTATGTCGTCAGTTCTCCAAACCGAATTTCCATTGTATCTCCAATGCTGCCTGGCATTTCGCTCGTCTCTCATATTACCATGCTTGAGCCTCACATGTTGCAGTTTTGAACAATGCTGATTCGGACTGGTAGAAACGTTTCCCTCTTGTCTCTCGTGGAAAATTCTCACAATTATAGCCCAAATCGCTTTTGCCGTTCTATTCACGTTTGCTATCCGATAACACTTTGTACTGTGGGCAACTCCTGGTCTCGAAGGACATCGATTGGCGGTGCTCAGCGTTCTAAGACAGAATCGTCTCACAGAAAGTAACGTTGTCCTGACCGCAGCCATGTAAGTGCTGCAGTCGGCTTATTTCTAGAAAACCTTAAGCACCCCCCAGCCCTCCTTTGACCCCCTCCCCAAGACTCCTTACGACTCTCTTTGTGCCACTGGATGCTGTCTTCTGAAAAGTACGCGGGAAAGGAAGAAATTTCATATCACTCCCCAATTTCCATTACATTCCACCTTATTTAGTCACTATGCTACTGATAATTTAATGTTAACATGTAGAAGTTTTCTTACGGATAATCCTGCAACCACTATGAATCCCGGTTTCGTTTACGTACCATAATATTCATTTTAATACGGAATGACAAATTGTAAATATATTTTATTTACACCAGGAATTACATCCGCCCCTATAAAGAATAATTTTTGTGATTATAACGCCGTTACTCACTGATACTATTCGGTAAGAAACTCTTTTCATAAGAAACAACGCATACAGAATAAAAATAACATTACGCTTAGGATTACAGTGAACGTGGCTTCTAATGGTGGCGAATTTGCTTCTTATGTAAATTTACCTTATCTCACTGATGAGAACGTCTTTCCTATCTTATGCCCATTTCATTCATACTTTAGAGTGGTCTCCTCCAGCTGTTAGTAATTGGAGAGACTCGAATATTTTGATACAAGCTCTCTTTTATCGTTTAGGTCTCAATGGAATTGATGTTTAAATCCTCTAAATCTTATAAAAACTAACTGCACTTATTTATCATTTGATGATTTTCCTCTTAAGTCAGCGTGAACGACTTTTTGCTGTCCGTGCTTACGAACTGTCTGTAGAATATTAATCTTCTCTTTCTGTATTTTAACTGTACCATATCTCACGGTGGAAAATTTGTACATTGGACTGTTAGTTTTAATTTTCTCCGTAGATACATCCGTCGCATGTTTGACCACTTTAAGGAATTTCACTTGGAAAGTACAGCTAAGCTACTGTAGTCATGAAATTTAAGTGAGTAGGATTTTAATTTATGTGTACTCTTAGGGAAGTAATACTTCCTTGTTTGAGGTAACTCCAGCATACAGCTGTACAGAATGGGAAATGAGCTTCTTATTCGACTATTGGTCTCCCGTAGGTCATTAACAGTTTTCTCCTGAATTCAACTTAGAAAATGACGTCGGTTTTATTTGTGATATAGTTTCACAATCGATTATCGATAACATCGAGCAACAAACGCTTTTACCCTGACCACAATTTATATCTAGTGATCCTTTTTTCCTCCGTACATGAGACATATTTATCACAACAGCACAACGGTTCAGACTGCTTTCAGATGCCATAGATACCATATAATCCTTCTGAAACTGAATTTGAGAAATCATATGAAAAAACTGTGTTTAGAATGTTGATACCAGCTTTCTTTCCCATCCCATATTTTGATACTATGAACTAAGGATCTATAACAACTAAAGACCATAACAGGACAATTGGTTTGAAGGTATTTCGCTAGTTCAAAAATTGTATACCGCATTAAAAAGGAAACTGTTGTGCAATATTAAAATTCAATTAAACGAGACATTAAAAATATACACTACTGGCCAATAAAATTGCTACACTACGAAGATGACGGGCTACAGACGAGAAATTTAACCGACAGGAAGAAGATGCTGTGATATGCAAATGATTAGCTTTTCAGAGTATTCCCATAAGGTTGGCGCCGGTGGCGACACCTAAAACGTGCTGATATGAGGAGAGTTTCCAGCCGATTTCTCATACAAAAACAACAGTTGACTGGCGTTGCCTGGTGAAACGTTGTTGTGATGCCTCGTGTAAGGAGGAGAAATGCGTAGCGTCACGTTTCCGACTTTGATAAAGGTCGGATTGTAGTATATCGCGATTGCGGTTTATCGTATCGCGATACTGCTGCTCGCGTTGGTCGAGATCCAATGACTGTTAGCAGAACATGGAATCGGTGGGTTCAGGGGGGTAGCACGGAACGCCGTGCTGGATCCCAACGGCCTCGTATCATTGGCAGTCGAGATGACAGGCATCTTATCCGCATGGCTGTAACGGATCGTGCAGCCACGTCTCGATCCCTGAGTCAACAGATGGGGACGTTTGCAAGACAACAACCATCTGAACGAACAGTTCGACGACGTTTGCAGCAGCATGGGCTGTCAGCTCGCAGACCATGGCTGCGGTTATCCTTGACGCTGCACCACAGATAGGAGCGCCTGCGATGGTGTACTCAACGACGAACCTGGGTGCACGAATGGCAAAACATCATTTTTTCGGATGAATCCAGTTTCTGTATACAGCATCATGATGGCCACATCCGTGTTTGGCGACATCGCGGTGAATGCGCATTGGAAGCGTGTATTCGCCATCACCATACTGGCGTATCACCCGGCATGATGGTATGGCGTGCCATTGGTTACACGTCTCAGTCACCTCTTGTTCGCATTGATACCACTTTGAACAATGAACGTTACAATTCAGATGTGTTACGACCCGTGGCTGTACCCTTCATTCGATCCCTGTGAAACCCTACATTTTAGCAGGATAATGCACGACCGCAAGTTGCAGGTCCTGTACGGGCCTTTCTGGATACAAAAAATGTTCGACTGCTGTCCTTACCAGCACATTCTCCAGATCTGTTACCAATTGATAACGTCTGGTCAATGGTGGCCGAGCAACTGGTGGGTCACAATACGCCAGTCACTACTGTACACGCCATCGAAGCTCTGTTTGACTCAATGCCCAGGCGTATCAAGGCCGTTACTACGGCCAAAGGTGTTGTTCTGGGTACTGATTTCTCAGGATCTATGCACCCAAAATGCGTGAAAATGTAATCACATGTCAGTTCTAGTATAATATCATCTGCATTTGTTCTTGTTGTAGCAATTTTAATGGTCAGTAGTGTAACATTTATTCAACAGGTGATACAGAACAAAGGACGGTGTTTTACACTTGGAACTTTGCGCTTCGCGAGTTTCGATAGAAATGCGAGCTAAGTATGATGGAAGTGCTGTAGAGTACACCCTGTAAAACCTCATAAGAACTGCGACCGAACCTGGCGACTTATTTGTTTTCAACTTCTTTAATTGCTATGTCTCCCATACGGGAGTTTGTGCGACGGTCAAACGACGGACTGTTTGTTCCTGCGAGAATGATTTTTTAAATTTAAAACTTCAGCTTTCCTTTTGCTGTCTTTTATTGCCAGACCGGCTGGTTCCGGCCGACGTTCGACTCCTCCCTCGGGCATGTGTGTGTGTGTTTGTCCTTAGAATGATTTAGGTTAAGTAGTGTGTAAGCTTAGGGACTGATGACCTTAGCAGTTAAGTCCCATAAGATTTCACACACATTTGAACATTGCCAGACCAGTCTGTTTAATGGGTGGCCGGACGGTAGACTGCTACTCACTTAGCGGTTATAAGCAGAACCAGAATTTTCTTAGGTTCTTCTGAAGATTGTTAAGGAATGACAGTGGAAGTTCTTTGTTTCCGCGTCGATCTTTTTTCAAACGCATGAATTTATACTGAATTTTGCCTGTCGCCATTTGCGCGATCTTTCTTGAATCGAGAGTTCAAAATTCCCAGAACTTCTGAAATGTTATAGATTCTCAAAGTCGAAGACCATTTTTGGAAGAAATTCTAAAATTCCTTTAACAGGAGACACTTTTTATATATTTTCTCAGTCGTTTTAAATTTCGTAAGAATTCCATTTATTTAATTCTTCTAAGGCTACGACTGGCGTGTGGAAACAATAGTTATCTCAAGTATGGTTAATAACACATTAACAAACGTTAAAAAGTTAATATGCACAAGAAAACTTTTTAAGTTGATACTGATATAAACTAAAATAACGCTAGCCTTAGGTAGCTTAATTCTATTATTAAATACATGTTTATACTTCGTTTTTTTGACCTCACATCCCGTAAAAGCGTGTTGAGACGGGTATCTTTTAACGGGTTTTAGAGTGACGTAAAGTTTCACTTCAGGCTGAACTGATTTGTAGCAGGTCATGTAGAACTGCAATAGATTTTAGTTTTTTGTGAACGCTAACCGAATGAGGGTAGGAAAAAATTTAAAAATTTTTAAGATGTTAGTTATGACTATAGAGGTGTTTTGTGAATTGTTTAAGAACTACAGATTTGGCGTTAAAGACATGTTTTGATTTATCAATATTTACTTGGCACATAGTTACATACCTGATAGCACAAGTGAACTTTGGGACCAGAACCTGAAATCAACTGTAGCCATTACATTCATAACATTATATTGATTCAACTCACAAGATGGGTTGGTAATATTATTGAATCGTGGTTTAGACTATTTTTTCATCGTTCGCAATGCAAGGTTCGTAACATAGTGATACTCCAAAAATTGCAGTTCCTGTTATAGAATCCCAGTCCACTCATATTTGTGTGACTGCCTGTCTACTAAGTCTTAGCCTCTCAGATCGATGAAATTTGCTGCTGAGGTGAAGAGTAAAGCTTTTGGCTGGTAACATTAGTTTTAACACTCAGTATCTGTTCTAACATTGACGTTATAAAGCATCTATAGTATTCTCCTTACTGTTATTCGAGAATAAGCTATTTTTATGGTGCAGGAAAGCGAACATCAATGTACTTATTTCCAGATTTAATTTTTCATTCTACAGCAGCAATAGTGAAGTTACTGACACATTAAAACTAGATGACGGTCTAGGACGAGAATTGCAATCCTGGCCTTTTGCCCGCAAAGCTGTTGCCTTGGCACGACTGACAGTCTCCGTTCTGGCGTCAGTTCTCTTACTATGTAAGCTAAAAGTTTGCTTGCACGGTCTCACTGTTATGTGGGATATTGGCGTCTAATGCATGGGTCATTTAATATAAAAGAAACACAAGTATCTTTTACAACAATTTCGTTACATGAAAGCCTGGACATTAATATAGTTCTCAACATAATTTCCACTAGTGCTAAGGTACTAGGTAATTAACAATCACAATGATGTCATCGTTGGTTCTGGTGTAACATGAGCCATCCATGTTTTTATCTCCAGTGACAGTTCGGCTTAAAATTCATAACATTCAGCATATCATCGTTCAAGACATTGTGTATAGTCCTCAAAGCATCTGACCAAAAAGTTGGTTTTGTGCACATGTATTCGCATTTACGGTATGTAATATGTCACATACTTTCTGACTGAAATGTATTTTAAATACCACCAAGTACACATTTGGCATGACAGGGATATCGTTACTTTGAGCAGCTGCCATTCAGAGAAGATAAATCAATAAATCAATTGTCAACATAGGGATTCCGTGCTGTTAATGGTGTCCAATCGTTGGTTCATTATGTGTTGTGTACTAAACTTGCCTTTTACACTTGGCTTCGCTCTTATAGGTGCTCGACACACAAATCGGACACACCTCCTCCCTCCCCTCTCTGTGTCCACCTGTTCCTCATACCTCTATCTATCTCCTTCTTCCCTCTCTCTATCTCTACATTCCCTCCACCTCCACCTCTCTCTGACCATGTCCTACTCCCCCTTTCCATTTCCATCTCTGCTTACCCCATTTTGTTTTCCACCTGCCTACTTTCCCTCTAATTTTCAACCTGCAAATTGGATCTGCCTTCCTTTTCTCTCTCTCTGTGCATTTTCTCCTCCCCTTTATTCTGCCCATACTCTCCTCTGTCCATGTCTATCTGTCCTTAGCCATGCTCATCTGTATATGTATCCTCTATAATACAATTCATAAAAGCAGGCCAGTACTACTCCCACAACATTCCTGTCATACAGGGCTGCCAACTAGTCACAGCTTGAGAAACCGTGTCTAGCCCCTCACATGTAGGCTTCCCTGCAAAGCAGGTTGATATGGCTGGCCAATACTATTCCCATACAAGATAACTGTCGTGCAGGGCAGTTTGAATACCTGGGGATGGAGAAGAGCGTTTTTACCAGTACCTCTACTTGTATTTGAGCTAGGAAACTATAAACCCCACAATTATGATACTCTTGAGGCCTGATGTTTCTCTGTAAGATTTGGCTATTATCGATGGAGGAATTTGAGAGGAGATCCCAGACAAACACATATACACATATACAATCTGCATTGTGGATTGTACATTGACTTGAGACTTGACTTCTGTTCACTTCTTGTCCACTTCTTGTTCGCTTCTGCTTACTTCTTGACTTATTCTTGTGATTTGCACTTATTAATTGACAATTGTTCAGATATGATATTCTGAAGACATAATAAAAAGTGTGTGTATTCTTGTTTAGTAATACAAAGTGAACCTCAAATTTTATCCTAAAGACTTGACTTTACGTCACCTTCTGTAATACATGCAATTTGTTGAGTCCTCATCGCCAAATGTGGGGTACTGCACACTCTGTCGCTTGTTGGGTGCCTAAAGGATGCTGCATTCTCGGAATGCCATACAGCAATTCAAGCAAATAAGCGCAACAGTTTTTATTACAAATAAGAAAAATGACAATACTTAACTTGTACATACAATAAGTGTCGTGAGTGATGGGCGACATGTAAACTGTAATGTTCTTAGCTATAGAGAATGTCCATGCAAGTTTGACACACAGTTTATGGATCACTAATGACTGCTATTGTAGCATTTCTGTTAGGCCTTGCTAATACTCTGCAAATACTGTCCACTAATGTCCGGCCAAGGGTGGCAGGAGTGGCGCTTATATTCTCTTCGGCTAGATGCCGCTCCTATCGTGGTGACGTCATGGTCAGCATGCTATTGGCTGATGTCGTCTCACCGTCTTCTCTGGCTTGCGTTCTTCTTCTTCGTTCCGGCACTTGTGGTTACACCAGAACACTCGTCCCCCCCAAAGCAATGGGCCGTCGTCATGTAGGAAATGCGGAGTGCGACCACGGATGAGGAGGGGGAGAGGGGCAGGAGTGTGGCCACATCGTCAGGCCGGACGCTATGGCTGCAGGGGCATCACATTTCTGGCCTGAACCTGCCATCTGGCCTGTTCTTTGGCGGAAACGTCCCCCTGCAAAAGAGCAGAAGGGTCCACCTCCTGCTGCCATGAACCAGACGAAGAAGGCAGCGACTGCTGTGGTGTGGGCGGGTCCAGCTCCATCGGTAGGACGAGAGGAGGCCGAGAAGGCGAAGGCTCCATCTCCATGGGGACATCCCGCAGTGTCGTGAGGGCACCCTCTGGCGGTTGCTGTGGCTGCTCTGACCTCGGGATCCGTGAATCTGTGGGAAGAGAGACTGAAATATCGTAGGGTACATGACAGAGGTGAAATTGATTTTGATGGCGACGCTGCAAGCCATCAGGACTTGAAAGAAGATACATGCAAGCGCCAAGTCGACGGACGGTCTCGCCTCGCGCCCACTGTCTGGTGCTGCTAAAAACACGAAGCGATACTTGCGGCCTTCCTTCGGCACCGGATGCTGAGGAGGGTGGAGCAGGTAGAGCAGTGTCCGATGGCGGCGGGCGTGAAGCAATTCCGCCGGCAATGCTCCATCTCGTGGGTGCGAACGATATGAGGCAAGAAACAGTTGCAGTGCTTGATCCCTGGCGTATGTGGAGCCAAGTTTGGCCATCTTCTGCTTGAAGGTTCTGACAAAACGTTCCGCTTCGCCGTTTGACTATGGGTGGAACGGTGCACTAGTTATATGGTGTATGCCATTGCGTTCACAGAATATTTCAAATTCTTTTGACGGAAACTGAGGACCGTTGTCTGACAGTATTACTCCAGGTAAACCTTCGAGGTAGAATATCGATGACAACACTTGAATTGTGCTACATGACGTTGTCGAGTTATTAGGCGCAGCAAAAGAAACTTGCTATATGTATCGACCACAATCAACCAAAGAGTGTTCCAAAAAGCTCCCACAAAGTCGATGAGCACATGTTGCCATGGTGATTGCAACTTTGGTCAAGCAGAGAATTTTTATGGCGGAGCGGACTGATTTTGACACTGTGACATCGTCTGTTCCACTTGGGCGTCAGTATCCCAAGTACAGTGTCGACGTACTAACTGTTCCATACGAAAAATCCCCCGTGTCTTCGGTGAATTAGCTGCAACACTTCTTTTTTGCAAAGGTTTAGGGATCAACACACGTTACTGTCCACTGTAATTTTGAACAAGAATCACACCTTTCTGTCGGCGCACTACAGAGTACTTTATCGTATGCAATGAGTGAGGCCAAGATGTGCGAATATAATTGGGAAAAATGTTAAAATCTGGATAAGTGTCCTCAGCCTGTGCAATTTTCCTATAATTCATTGTAAAAGACTGAAGCAATTCAGAATCCGGACATCGATGTGACAACACGATGCAGCAGACGCGTCAAAGTCTCTATCAGGGCCAATCGGAAGACGTGAAAGTATGTCCGCATTACCATGTTGAGCTGTCGGACGATACACAATCTCATACTGGTATTGAGACAACAAAGCCCATCGTTGCAATTTGTAGGCAGTTCGTTCAGGAACTGATTTCATTGGATGAAACAAGGACTGCAAAGGCTTCTTATCCTTAATAAGTAGAATTTTCTGCCATAGAAATAGTGGTGAAATTTGGTGACACCATACACAATAGCCAATGCCCCATTTGTGAATAGTTAAACTAAGCTTGGGTGCCTGTCTTTCTCACCAATTCTGCGCGGAAGCATTGCACCGATTTCGTAAGAGGAAGCGTGAACTTGCAATACAACTGGGTTTGTTAGGATCAAAGTGGACTAAGCATCGATCACTGAGCAATGCATCTTTAAGTTTTTGATACGCTGCTTGGCACTCGTCTGTCCAAACAAAGAAGACATTCTTGCGACGCAAATGATGCAATGTAGAAGCGATTTGTGCATCATTCGGTAGGAACAGAAAATAATAGCATAAGTTACTTTAAGGTAGTTTAAGTACTATGTAAGTGTAGGGACCGATGACCTAAGCAGTTTGGTTCCTTAGGAATTCACACACATTCGAACATGTGAGGAACTGTGAAGTCTCCTATGGCTAGCAAATGAGATACAGTAGCTCAAGTTTAAAAAAAAAATCACACTTGTCCAGTTTACACTTTAGTCCTGCATCAGATAACACACGAGACGAAGCACGTAAATTTAAAATATGTTCTTCAGGTATACGACCTGCTGCGACAATATCGGCCAAACAGTTTGAACATTTTCTCACTTGTGTTGTCAGCTGTGCCACATACCGTTGGAAAATGGCGGGTGCGGAGGCACTGCCAAAAGGAAACCGAAAATATTTAAACAAGCCCAAATGAGTATTTACTACACATACTTTTTGGGAATCTTCATCGAGTGGTATTTGAAGATATGAGTTGGGCAAATCAATTTTTGAAAAGTAGCGTCCAGTGCCTAATCTGTCCATGAGATCCTCTAAGCGTGGCAACGGTGAAGTACCAATTACTGTTTGTGAGTTGACTATAGAGTTAGTCAACACAGAGACAAATGCGACCTGAAGGTTTGGAGAGCAAAACCAGTGGACTTGCCCATTGACTAGACGATATGGGCGCAATAACTCCACTATCTTGCAATTCTTTGAGTTGAACAGCGACTTTGCCCCGTAATGCTATGGGAGCAGTTCTGACCCGGCAAAATTTTGACTGAGCATTGTCTTTCAAGAGTAATATGTGCTACAAAATTGTTAGATTTATGTGGACCTTCAGAAAAGAGTTCGAGGTATTCTTTTAACAAGCTAGCTACACTGTCTCTTGCATCGAATGCATACACTGACAACACATTGTCCTGAATGTTAAAGCCAAACAAATCAAAAGAAGGAAGACCAAATATGTTGTCACACTCGCATGATTTTAGCACTGAAAAAGGCACTGTTCGCGTATGCGAGCGATACACGGTGGGCAAAGTACATGTTCTCAGAATGGGAATGTCCTGTCCATTACAAGACGTCGGTTGCGTGCTAGTTTTAGGTAGGCGTGGGGAGCCTAACAGTTAATATGTTTTACGATTTAGCAATGTGACAGGGGCACCCGTGTCCAACTGAAATTTCCCATAAATAGACTCTGTGATCAAAAGTATCCCGACACCTGTCTGAAAATGACTTGCAAGTTCTTGGCGCCCTCCATCGGTAATGCTGGAATTCAATTTGATGTTGGCCCATTCTTAGCCTTTATGACAGCTTCCACTCTTGCAGGCAGCTGGCAGCCCAATCTTCACGGAGTGCTTCACTGAGGAGAGATGTCAATGTCAGGCGGTGCGGCCTGAGACGCAGTCCGAAGGTGTTCTGTGGGATTCAGGCGAGGACTCCGTGCAGGCCAATCAATTACGGGGATGTTACTGTCGTGTAACCACTCCACCATAGGCCGTGCCTTATGAACAGGTGCTCGATCATGTTGAAACATGCAATAGCCATTCTCGAATTGATCTACAACAGTGCGAAGCAAGAAGGTGCTTAAAGCATCAATGTAGGCCTGTGCTGTGATAGTGGCACGCAAAACAACAAGGGGGGCAAGCCCCCTCCATGAAAGACTCGACCATACCATAACGCACCGTTTCCGAATTTTACTGTTGGCACTACACACGTTGGCAGATGACGTTCATCGGGCGTTCGCCATACCCACACCCTGCCATCGTATCACCACATTGATTCGTTACTCCACACAACGTTTTTCCATTGTTCAATCGTCCAATGTTTACGCTCCTTGTACCGAGCGAGACGTCGTTTGGCATTTACCGGCGTGATGTGAGGCTTATGAGCAGCCGGTGGACCATGAAATGCAAGTTTTTTCACCACCCACCAAACTGCCATCGTACTTGCAGTGGATCCTGATGCAGTTTGTAATTCCTGTGTGATTGTATGGATAGATGTCGGCCTATTACACATTACAACCCTCTTCAAGTGTTGGCGATGTCTGTCAGCCCACAGACGAGGTCGGCTTGTACATTTTTATGCTGTACGTGTCCCTTCACGTTTCCACGTCATTATCACCGGAAACAGTGGAACTAGTGATGTTTAGGAAAATTGGAAATCGCTAACACAGACGTATGACACTAGTGGCACCCAGTGACCTGACCACTTCCGAGGCCTTTGAGTTCCGCGCACCGCCCCATTCTGCTCTCTCACGGTGCTAATGATTTCTGAGATCATTGATACGGAGTAACTGGCAGTAGGTGGCACCACAATGCACCAAATACAAGATTGTATGTTTTGGGGGATGTCCAGATATTCTTGATCACATAGTGTAAGTAAATGAACAAAACGTTTGACTGGCATATCACTGAAGAAACTGCACGCTGGCCTGTTGAAGACTTTGAATATACTCCACTAACGACGTGGGGCCTGTGATGAGAGTTTTGTGAAAGGACCGAATTCTTATGTTTGTTCCGTTGCAAAAATACCGACTGCACATGTCCGTTTCCTACCACAAGCGTGACGCTGACCTTGTCAAGAGTGGTGGGCTTGGCGTTTGTGCCGTGAATTACTCTTAGGGCAAGACTGAATTCAGTTCACCTTTGCAGCTGCCTGTTTAGCGAACTGCTTACGCAGTGTGAAAGGTTGTTTACTCGGCGTGGTTAGTACCAGCCACCGGTGAGGAACGGGGCGGTTGCGAGCAAGGGACTGAACCCGACAAATAGCTGGCTTCTCAAATGCCTAAGCCAACAAGGCACTGGACTAGTACTGATCTAGCATTTGCACTACCTGCAGAAATGATGCATCGGACTGTTTCAAAATCTTTTCTCTGCGTTTGACATCAGGCACATTGTACACAATCACATCTCGCAACATAATATCTGAATATAAAGCACCACATGCACATTTGAATTTGCATTTCCGTGTAATACCCAGCAAATCTGTTACCCACTCGCGATAAGATTGTATTGACCCTTCATCGCAAGTAAAGAATTGATACCTAGCTGCTACTACATTCACCTGTTCGTCATAATACACTCCTGGAAATTGAAATAAGAACACCGTGAATTCATTGTCCCAGGAAGGGGAAACTTTATTGACACATTCCTGGGGTCAGATACATCACATGATCACACTGACAGAACCACAGGCACATAGACACAGGCAACAGAGCATAAACAATGTCGGCACTAGTACAGTGTATATCCACCTTTCGCAGCAATGCAGGCTGCTATTCTCCCATGGAGACGATCGTAGAGATGCTGGATGTAGTCCTGTGGAACAGCTTGCCATGCCATTTCCACCTGGCCCCTCAGTTGGACCAGCGTTCGTGCTGGACGTGCAGACCGCGTGAGACGACGCTTCATCCAGTCCCAAACATGCTCAATGGGGGACAGATCCGGAGATCTTGCTGGCCAGGGTAGTTGACTTACACCTTCTAGAGCACGTTGGGTGGCACGGGATACATACGGATGTGCATTGTCCTGTTGGAACAGCAAGTTCCCTTGCCGCTCTAGGAATGGTAGAACGATGGGTTCGATGACGGTTTGGATGTACCGTGCACTATTCAGTGTCCCCTCGACGATCACCAGAGGTGTACGGCCAGTGTAGGAGATCGCTCCCCTCACCATAATGCCGGGTGTTGGCCCTGTGTGCCTCGGTCGTATGCAGTCCTGATTGTGGCGCTCATCTGCAAGGCGCCAAACACGCATACGACCATCATTGGCACCAAGGCAGAAGCGACTCTCATCGCTAAAGACGACACGTCTCCATTCGTCCCTCCATTCACGCCTGTCACGACACCACTGGAGGCGGGCTGCACGATGTTGGGGCGTGAGCGGAAGACGGCCTAACGGTGTGCGGGACCGTAGCCCAGCTTCATGGAGACGGTTGCGAATGGTCCTCGCCGATACCCCAGGAGGAACAGTGTCCCTAATTTCCTGGGAAGTTGCGGTGCGGTCCCCTACGGCACTGCGTAGGATCCTACGGTCTTGGCGTGCATCCGTGCATCGCTGCGGTCCGGTCCCAGGTCGACGGGCACGTGCACCTTCCGCCGACCACTGGCGACAACATCGATGTACTGTGGAGACCTCACGCCCCACGTGTTGAGCAATTCGGCGGTACGTCCACCCGGCCTCCCGCAGGCCCAGTATACGCCCTCGCTCAAAGTCCGTCAACTGCACATACAGTTCACGTCCACCCTGTCGCGGCATGCTACCAGTGTTAAAGACTGCGATGGAGCTCCGTATGCCACGGCAAACTGGCTGACACTGACGGCGGCGGTTCACAAATGCTGCGCAGCTAGCGCCATTCGACGGCCAACACCGCGGTTCCTGGTGTGTCCGCTGTGCCGTGCGTGTGCTCATTGCTTGTACAGCCCTCTCGCAGTGTCCGGAGCAAGTATGGTGGGTCTGACACACCGGTGTCAATGTGTTCTTTTTTCCATTTCCAGGAGTGTAGTTAGCGAAGAGATAACATTGTCATACGCAGGTTCACTCGGAGTGGTGTAAGGAAACAGTTTCAAAACTGATCTGAACACTGCACTTCCTACTGTTGATAAGAGATATGGAAGTTTCACTGTACCTGGTCCATTGTGAGTGATGACGTGGACTTCAAATTGGGACCACCACTCGTGCTATTTCTCTTCTTGTTCACAAAACTGTCAAAAAAGTGGTATAGCAGCTGTAGTAGGTGGCGCTTGTTCTGTCTGGTGAACAGCATTTGTCAGTAGTTGCTGCACTGTGTTGAGTAGTGCCGAAATATGCTGCATCGGGAACTGAAACATCTACATTAGTTGTGTGGCATGTAATGCTTGCGCCTGTGGGATCTGAGCAGGGGGAGGGACAGGCAATAAACAAAAAAGGAAAGAAAATTTCTGCAACACCCACCTGAAAAGACTGATTAGCAAAAACGACAAGAAACTGTTAAAGCATTAAGAGCCCCTGCAAAGTACAGACAAGTGAGAATTAAGGCGCCAGCACAATATAAACGAAAAGTTCATGGCCTCGGGCACTGGGTTCGGAGGTTATTTGTTGCCTATATGTTGAGTTCTCGTCGCCTATTTGGGGTCCTGTCCGCTTGTTGCTTATAGGGTGCCTAGAGGACACTACATTCTCGGAATGCTATTCAACAGTCCAAACAAATAACATTAATAGGTTTTATTACAAGTAAGAAAAATGACAATACTTTGAACGTAAACCTTTTTTTGGCGCTATATACGAAATGATTGAGAATTCATGCAAAATCTAGTTAACTGACAACATTTATTTTCCCAAAAATAAAATGGTTCAAATGGCTCTGAGCCCTAAGGGACTTTCCATCTGAGGTCATCAGTCCCCTACAACTTACAACTACTTAAACCTAACTAACCTAAGGACATCACACACATCCATGCCCGAGGCAGGATTCGAACCTGCGACCGTAGCAGTCGTGCGGTCCCAGACTGAAGCGCCTAGAACCGATCGGCCACAGCGGCCGGCCCCCAAAAACAAAGACTGACGTAATTTATGGAAAACACGTTGCGATAGAATATCGTAAACAACTTACAGGTAGTTTAAGACCACAATGATCAAGGATCCTGAGTGGCAAAAGTGAGTCAAGTACTCTGGCTCTAATAATGTGAATAACGCAATCTGAATTGATCTAACGCTGAGCAGACTTTGATCGATAATCTACAGAAGTCCATATACGTGCAGCTGAGAACAAGTTGCGAATGTGATTTGTACGTCCTGTCAAGGCGGTAGTAGCAGTACTTTACCCTGTTTGCTTCGTACAGAAAAGTAACTTGCAGCAGTCGAGATGTGCGCGGCAGGGGCGAGGCGTAAGGCTGCACCTGTCAATCGATCGCAGCCACGAAAGGAATTCAAAATCTCGTAGTCCACCCATCAGGCAGAAAGATGGCAATTTACTCTCTACCAGAGCCCTGAAATCATGGTACATTTCAGTGTGTGACACTCGCGTTTGCTGGTCATACCAAGGACCAATTTGGCTCACTTATACGGCAGAGAACACAAGGATGCCAAACCTCAAGACTGGTAAACCAACAACGAATAATTGTGCCCTTGACAAACGAGTAGTCCGAAAAATTTGAAGTCACACTGTCGGTTCAGTAAGACCTTCACCACAGGCTCCCCGGTTTAACTACCCGCCAGTGAAGTCAGTCCTAGGCCCAGGTCCCAAGTGCCAATCACACATGCCAGAGCTTCGACCAGAAGTTGGTTCCAGACCGAATTACAGAACCCGAGTGTCTCGCACCTCTTCCAGAGAAAAAAATTCCATT
The DNA here is from genome assembly GCF_023897955.1 of Schistocerca gregaria. Classification (NCBI taxonomy): domain Eukaryota; kingdom Metazoa; phylum Arthropoda; class Insecta; order Orthoptera; family Acrididae; genus Schistocerca; species Schistocerca gregaria. Next base: position 680,306,566 of record NC_064921.1, read on the forward strand.
TTTCCGCAAAGTGCACGAACGACACCTCCTTCACCACGTCTCGAGACAATCACAGGGCTTTAGAGGCGCTAAATAACAGGGGGCTGTACACAGTATTAGGGAGGTGTACCAGCTTCTTTGCTCTGCTGTATATAACACTTCGAAACTGGAATTTTAAGTTTCGTTCCCGTGCTTACTGAAAAATATTAATGAATTAAAGTTGGTCCGTCTTATACCAAGTACACAATTATTGTTTTGCTTTAATACCAAAACATGATTAACCGCAACTGCGGCATCCTCAGTGGGATTTTTCTTTTTATTTTTTCTGAAATAGATACACACAGATTTTATGCAGGTTAGGGAATTTGACACATTGGAATTTGTTGGTATTTAAATCGCATATGTACTTAAAGCGTGGTGGTAGTCTAGCGGTTCTAGGCGCTCAGTCCGGAACCGCGCGACCGCTACGGTCGCAGGTTCGAATCCTGCCTCGGGCATGGATGTGTGTGATATCCTTAGGTTAGTTAGGTTTATGTAGTTCTAAGTTTTAGGGGACTGATGACCACAGATGTTAAGTCCCATAGCGCTCAGAGCCATTTGAACCATTTTAAAGCGTTTGTTTACATTGTGTGTCCTATGGAGGCGAACCAGAATCAGCCACAGGTCCGGAATAATACACCATGTCATCTGCAAAGACAGGGATATGAGGGCATCGTCTGAATTCATTTTTCGTTTAGAATACAGCTTTCAATAGGTATGTTCCCGCAAAATCGTGGCATATGCCCCTTCCTCAGGCTTACCATTGCTGTACTTGGTCTTCCCAAACTGTCAATTCTTTTTCAGTTGTCCACAGATCATTCCTCATTTACAGACGTCGACAAAAACACGTTTGGGCAGACGAACAAAAACCAATAGCAGCTAGGAAAAATTCAAATATCAAGCTGGTCAAAGAAACGGTCATATGCCACGGTTTTACTGCAATATATATTATTAAGGGTTATATTGTAAATAAAAATGTAATTCAGACGATCTCATTTACAGACGTCGACAAAAACACGTCTGGGCAGACGAACAAAAACCAATAGCAGTTAGTAAAAATTCAAATATCTCGCTGGTCAGTCTAAGAAACGGTCATATGCCACGGTTTTACTGCAATATATATTATTAAGGGTTATATTGTAAATGAAAATGTAATTCAGACGATACCATAACACCCCTGCTTTCAGATATCATGGTGTATTAATTTCGACTTGTTGCCCAAATTGGCTGCTAGCTGCAGGATACGAACAATGTAAACAGATGGTAAGAAAAAAGTTCCGAGTTCTGGCCCAACACGGGCCAACCACGACCGACCGTCTGCCGTGTCGTCATCTGACAACTGTGTCACTGGATGCCATGTGGAGGGGCGCATTGTCAGCTCGCCGCTCGCCTGGTCACTGTCGGATTTCCCGGCCTTGAAACGGCTACTAATCGGCCGATCACCTCCTGAGTTGGCCTCCCACTAAGGAAAAGCCGCTGCCAGTGCCGGGATTCGAAGCCGGGTCCTCCAGATGGCAGTCAGCTGCGCTGACCTCTCATCGACGGAGGCCGACCAACAAAAGGAAAAGAACATACATATGTTAACAACAACAAAGTCCGATTTAACATATTTTTGACATGAATACAGTGTATGTACATATTTCAGAAAAAAGAAATAAAGGAGGAAACCTCACTGAGGATGCCACAACTGTGGTGAAGCGTATTTCATTATTAAAGCAAAACAGTACTTGTGTACTTGCAAAAAGACTGAACCTCTTTAATTCAATATCCCAACACTTTTGCTATATTTGTATAGCTTTGCATTTTAAGTAAGACGTGGAAAAACAATAAAAGTGTCGCAACGAGGACTTAAAGGTGATGGTTTCATGTTAAAATACATCTACTGCAGAAAATTCGGGGTTTTTTATCTTTCACATCTCCATTGACTTTCGCAGAAACTGTTACGTTAGTCATTACTAAACTCAATTTTCATATGTTGAACCAATTTAAGCTGCAATTTAAAGTACGGCGTGATTGAAAAAAGAGCAGATATCAGTTATTTATTACAGAAAACTACGAAAGACATAAATATATTGCTTATGTCACTGAACGGAGGAAGGTTCAATATTTCACATGCGCACAGACATGCATACACTTAACGTGAGTACCATGTGTGGCTCGAGAAACATTGAAACGGTGGCTAGTTTTATTCTACAGATGACTGAACAGCTCCCTGTCTATTGAATCGACAGCTTCAAGAATTCGATTTCTCAGCTCATGAAGAGTAGTCGCCATAGGTGGTATAGGTGGAACAAAGACTCTATGTTTCATGTGCCCCACAGAAAAAAGTCGTAAGGTGTGAGTTGAGGTCATCTGGAAGGCCAGAGTCAATGAACCAGATCTTACTGTCCACCTCTTCCAAACCAGCATTGTGGGATGGTGTTGTTACGATAACGCCGCATCTCAAGGTGCAAGGGAGGCGGTGGGCCGTTACGCATAAAAATGAAATCACTGAAATCTTCACAAAAGTCGAAGAAAGAGCTAATTTTGCAGTATGTGCAGATATGACATACCTGTCACAGTTTCCTGCTCAAAAGAGAAACAGGCAGAATATGGCGCTGCGGTCTCCAATTTTGCAGCATGCGCAGGTATGACATACCTGTCACAGTTTCGTGGGCAATAAAGAAACAGGCAGAATAGGGCGCTGCGGTCTGCAGTGCCTATATGAGACAACAAGTGTCTGGCGCAATTGTTGGACCGTTTACTCGAGCTACAATGGCGGGTTATCAAGATTTAACTGAGTTTGAACGTGGTGTTACAGTCGGCGCACGAGTAATGGGACACAGCATCTCCGAGGTAACAGTGAAATGGAGATTTTCCCCATTCGACCATTTCACGAGCGTACTGTGAATATCAGGAATGCCGTAAAACATCAAATCTCCGACATCGCTGCGGCCGGAAAAAATTCATGCAGGAATGGGGCCAACGACGAACGAAGAGAATCGCTCAACGTGACAAAAATGCAATCCTTCCGCAAATTGTTGCAGATTTCAATGTTGAAACATCAACAAGTGTCAGCGTGCAAACCATTCAGCGAAGCATAATCGATATGGGATCCCGGATCCGAAGGCCCGCTCATGTACCTGTGATGACTGCACGACACAAAGATTTATGCCTCGCCTGTGGCCCTCAGCACCAACACTGGAATGTTGATTAGTGGAAACATGCTGCATTGTCGGACGAGTCTCATTCCAAACTGTATCGAGCGGATGGAGGCAACCTGAAGAATCCACGGAACCTGCACGTCAGCAGGCGACTGTTCAAGCTGGTGGACGCTCTATAATGGTGAGGGGCGTAAAAGGTGTCAGGCAAATCCAACACCTTCCATGAAAACACTGACATGATAAGCAACTCCAGTAGTATGTCACATAGCTCCGAATAAATCGTGACATTAAATTATCCAAAGTAATACGAGTAACAAGTGAGCAAATGGAATACCACAGACTAACACAAGAGTGCCTAAATGCATGTCATACCTTCCCACCGTGAGACAGACGCAGTTCCGAGGGGAGAAATGAGGACAGAAGCCGAGAGCAGAACCGTGTTAAGCTAGAAGGCTCTACGATAAGGGACGGACTGGACACCCACGGTCCATTTAACCACTAGGAAAACACCAGCTGCATGTTTTAGCGTGAGACTTTTTTGCGTCTTTGTTACGTAAAGGACCACCCCCCAGTCCATGTTAAAAGCTAGAGCCCTCCAGAAAAACATTATAGATCTTACGATAACACAAAAAGGGCCACACCACCCGCAAGTTTTAGCGTGAGACTTTTTCGCGTCTTTGTTACGTTAGGACCACCCCCTATCCCATGTTAAAAGATAGAGCCCTCCAGAATAACAGTATAGATCTTACGATAACGCTAAAAGGACCACTCCTGTTGCAAGTTTAAGCGTGAGACTTTTTCGCGTCTCTGTTACGTTGCAAACTTTAAAAATATTGACCCACCACGAAAAGTATAACGTTTCTCATTGGATAGACAGAAATTTTGTAGGCGGAGCTTAAGGTTAACATTGAGACCCTGATTGGTCAGATGAAAACACAGCCAGCTAGTTTTTTTTAAACCAACTTCGGTAAATGGTAATAAGGAGAAGTTAGGAGAGGAGTTAATTCCGAGACGGTGAGCTGGATGGCTGCTGCGCCGGCCGCAGCCCCCCTGAAGCTGCCTAACCAACGACAAGGTAATGAACGCACGCGATGCCGCATACCAGCGCATAAAGCTTCATCAGAACTGCAGAAGTCTCATCTGTTACACCCCTTTTTTGCGTAATACTAGTGTCGATCGTAAATTAAAGCTCATGGCGTTCACATTTGCCACTTGAAGTAAAAATCTGAAACGCGATGATTTCTCTGTTATATAATTATTGAGAAGCCACATCAGCCACTGTAATTTACGACAAGTTAGATAAGTAATTAAAGATAATTGAGGGTCACTGTAGATCATTTTGATAGTTTTCTCTCTTGCGAAACTTAATTTAAACCTAGATTATAGATGCGATATGGCTTAGGTCATCCTCCGATTCATTGTAAAACTTGGAAACCCACTCAGGGAATAGTCGTTCACATTTTTGTTGAACGCAGTTGGTTTTTACCATCCTGTATTGAAACATTTCCTTTTATCAATAGTGGTATTTATAAACATTGTTTCGTGAGTAGAATAAAATTTCCAATGGTAAAATTAACTGCTTTTTCGACGTTATTTTACCAGCTAACTAAAAATAGGAAAGCGTTGAACCGCTTTCACTAAATTTAGTTAGTATTAAGATTCTGTTACAGGGAGTGCAGTGGAGCTGACGCTGAAATCATTAAGTATTTGGTTATATCATCGCTAGTCTCACTGAACTCTTCTGAATTCTACATGTCATGTGTGGTCTGGCGTCTCCTTACCAGCAACAGGTCCCAGGTTCAAACTAGTCAATTCCCTTAAAAAAAAACACGCTCAGAGCGTCGTTGCGCGAAAGTGGTAGGGAGACACGATATAGAACAAACAGACACCACCATGAATGTTGGCGTCGTGTGCAGTTGGAGTGATATTGGACACCTTATACGTCTAGATACGACTCTGACAGGCGACACGAACGTAAGCATCTTGTCTGATCACTTGTATCCATTCATGTCCATTGCGAATTCGAACGGATTTAGGAAATTCCAGCAGGACAGTGAGACACCCCAAACGTCCGGAACTGCTACAGAGTGGCTCCAGAAATACTTTTCTGAGTTTAAACCCTTCCGCTGGCCAACTAACTCTCCGGACATGTACAATATTCAGCATTTTTTGGATGCCTTTGCAACGTTCTGTTGAGAAGAGATCTCCACGCCCTCGTACGCAGGGACAGCCCTGCGGGACTCATGGTGTCAGTTCCCTCCAGCGCTACTTCAGACATTAGTCGAGTCCATACCACGTCTTGCTGCGGCACTTCTGCATACTCGGAGGGGGGGGGGGGGGGGGCTACACGATATTGGGCAGGTGTACCAGTTTCCTTGGCCCTTCATTGTAGTAGCCGCGACGCAGTTGCTGCAGTAACTGCCACTTGTAGGTCTTCGTATGGAGGCGATGTTTAAGAACATGCTACACCGTTGTTTGAAGAAGTTGAAGTCCCTGGCTTACCCCGTCTTGAGGGATCCGTGTGAACGCATCTCGGATACGCTCGACATTTTCAATAAACCTGTGACGCCGACCAGTTTACATCTACAACCAGATTTCGTGAATTTTGTAAGCCAGTGATACATCTGGTTGTGCAGAGGCGACTTCTTGCTGAATCTACATCTACATCTACATCCATACTCCGCAAGCCACCCGATGGTGTGTGGCGGAGGGCACATTGAGTACCTCTGTCTGTTCTCCCTTCTATTCCAGTCTCGTATTGTTCGTGGAAAGGAAGATTGTCGGTATGCCTCTGTCTGGGCTCTAATCTCTCTCATTTTATCCTCATGGTCTCTTCGCGAGATATATGTAGGGGGGACCAATATATTGCTTGACTCCTCGGTGAAGGTATCTTCTCGAAACTTCAACAAAAGCCCGTACCGAGCTACTGAGCGTCTCTCATGCAGAGACTTCCACTGGAGTTTATCTATCATCTCCGTAACGCTTTCGCGATTTCTAAATGATCCTGTAACGAAGCGCGCTTCTCTCCGTTGGATCTTCTCTATCTCTTCTATCAATTCTATCTGATACGGATCCCACACTGGTGAGCAATATTGAAGCAGTGGGCGAACAAGTGTGCAGTAACCTACTTCCTTTGTTTTCGGATTGACTTTCTTAGGATTCTTCCAATGAATCTCAGTGTGGCATCTGCTTTACCTACGATCAACTTGATATGATCATTCCATTTTAAATCACTCCTAATGTGTACTCCCAGCTAATTTACGCCATTAACTGCTTCCAGTTGCTGACCTGCTATATTGTAGCTAAATGATAATGGATCTTTCTTTTTGCAGCATATTCGACTTGTCTACATTGAGATTCAATTGTCATTTCCTGCACCATACGTCAATTCGCTGAACATCCTCCTGCATTGGCGGTCCAAAAGATGGGAAAGGGGCCAAGTCATCCCCGTTTTCAAGAAGGGACGTCGAACAGATGTGCAGAACTATAGAACTATATCTCTAACGTGGATCAGTTGTAGAATTTTGGAACACGTATTATGTTCAAGTATAATGACTTTTCTGGAGACTAGCAATCTACTCTGTAGGTATCAGCATGGGTTTCGAAATAGGCGATCGTGTGAAACCCAGCTCGCACTATTCGTCCTCGAGACTCAGAGGGCCATAGACACTGGTTCCCAGGTATATGCCGTGTTTCTTGACTTCCGAAAAGCGTTCGATACAGTTCCCCACAGACGTTTTAGGAACAAAGTGAATCTACGATGAAATGCACGTTGCACTTGAACAGTGGATTGATTTCGTGCAAAATCCAACATAATAAAATAATTTCTTTTGAGGTGTAGTTGCCATGTAAGGCAGTTCGTTCCCTTGGCTCAGCAAGGGAGAGGAGGGCATGTTGGAATGCAGTTCTCTCTCTGGCGCTCAGTTGTGTCGCGCAAATGTGTGGTAAGCGAACAATAGCACTATAATAAATACAATTGTGAAGTGACGGCGTTAGGCCCGCGACAGGAGCAGCCGGCACAGAATATTTTGAATGTTCGACGCAAGTCGATGGCATAGCACATCCTGGTAACGCCTCTGGCGTAAGTGACTCTGAGTCCTCGTTACAAGAGAGCAGGTAGTGGAGGCCAGAATGTGGACACGCACAGAGGCGGTGGCTCCAGGACAGGGTCACGGCGTCAAAGGTCCTCTCAACGAGACACCAAGCACCGCCGCGCGACGCTAACCTCAATTAAATTAAACCAGCCCGCTGCCTGCAGCTGCTCCAAATTGAATTTCCTCTCATATCTGCCACTGCAATTAAGGAGGTAATTAAATCTCAAAAGAAATGCTTCTCTCGGTTCTGAAAACATTTCCAGAAAAATATGAAAAGCTTCTTTCTTAATTAGAACTGTTCCTCATAATTACGGCAATTTTTCTGGAAGATTGAAGCGTGTTGTTGTGGGTTTTCTATATGGAAGATGAGAAGACCAATCAGCACAATTGCTGTCCCAGTCTGACTGCCAACGCCTTTCGTTGAAGATTATGTGGAGGTGAAAAGTAGGTACAACGTCAGACAAGGACAGTTAAATACTGGCCTGAGATTTATAATTTAAGACAGATTACTGTATCTCCAGCATGTTGGGGTTGGAATAGCTCGACAGCTTTTGTTGTGATTACAATAACTGTCATGAAAACCACCTTAAGTTCCACAAGAAAAGAAATTGTTTACTGATGACCGGTTCCAGATGGGTTGCCCATTATCAAAGCAGCTATAAATGTGTTGCATTACACCTGTCATAAAACTGGGACATTGGCCATGAAATCAATAACTATAATAGTAGATAACGTGACCTTCACATGTGCTCATCCCTACCTGTTAGAGTAGAGCATTGGGTGATTTGATAACTGACAACCAACTCGAAACCAGTCGTCAGTAAATAGATGTTGTTCCCATGCAACTTAAGACGTTGTTCATAATGCTTATTGTAAGACAGATTTATTTACCATTTAACGTGGTGATCAATTTTGGCTGAACATTGTGAAACTAAAGATGCCAAGTTGCTCTGTGGGGTGTTTCACACATTCAGCAGCAGTTCTTGCAATATGTGTTTGCATGAACTGGTTTATGGATCAGGAAACCATAAAGGCAATACCATATATAAGAGATTATGGTCTAGAGAACCACGGCTAAACTGAAAGAAACTGTTTAACATTCACAGTACCAAGAGGGATGGGGGGTTGAGGGGCGTACTTTATGCCCACATTTTGCAAATAATGTTATCTGCTCAGGTACTTCATATTTTAAAATTTTGAAAAAGTATTTGTTTTTACTTAATTATTCTATAAGATTCCATAAGCGTTTGCAGTTTTTCAGTTAAAAATGACAAAAAGTTTTAGAATTTTCACAATGAATGTCATCTTCAGTATTATCTGGTTTAGACCCCTATTTACGCATCGGTTTCTCATCAAAAACTATTTTGTGGGATAAAGTCAACAAAAATCATCAAAATCTGTATTCCCTATCATTTTGTGGTGGTGATAAAGTACAACCCCCCCCCCCCCTCCTTTCTCTTGGTTGTACACGTTACTGAAAGTGAGTTGGAATTGCCAAGAGTGTGCTAAAAGACATTTTCAGCTTCTGGGCCCTAGTTACACATCAGTACCTCTTTAAAAAGTATTTTGTTAATATATGTTAACAGTAATTACAATTTTTTTAGGGTATGCATAAAGAACTCTCTCTCCTCCTGCCTTCTTGGTAATGTACGTTATTGAGAATGCTTTGGTATTGCTATTCCTCTTCACAATCTAATCCCAAAAATAACAGGAAAGATTGATGAGAAAAACATGTAAAGTCTGCCTTTCACGGCTATCTCTAATATAAGAAGACTCGAAATTTCAAAATACTACAGCTACAATATTTTCAATAGTAACATTTAACAATACCATTTTGGCCTTAGTGGTATAGCGTCTCCATATGTTCGTGTTGTTTTAACAGCAGCAACATTTAGTAACTGTAGGTGCTGATCATCTGCCGGCCGGTCTGGCCGAGCGGTTCTAGGCGCTTCAGTTTGGAACCGCGTGACTGCTACGGTTGGAGGTTCGAATCCGGCATCGGGAATGGATGTGTGTGATGACCTTAGGTTAGTTAGGCTTAAGTAGTTCTAAGTTCTAGGGGACTGATGACCTCAAATGTTAAGTCCAATAGTGCTCAGAGTCAATTGAACCATTTGAACGGATCATCTAAGAGAATAAATGCTGTTTAATAGTGGATTATCGTTGGGTTGTCTGGACGTACACAAAATTGAACACATTTCCTAGAAACACTTCTCGTAAATTACTATTTTGTTGTTTGTCGTTGTGATCACTGTGTTCTCTACGTCTCTGTTGTGAGATAAAGTCCTGTTGAAGGGCATATCTGTGCAAACAGATCTAGTATGACAACAAGAGCGCGTTGCTGTGAGTGGATAAATGTGTCTTTTCCACTTCTTGGTCCTTCAAACACGAGCAAATTTTCAATAGTTTAATCTGAGTATTAAACGATATTTACATAGTTTGTGGTAGATAGCCACTATTAGCGTATGACCCACCGTAAAGTGCCTGCTTTTGTATGCCTTATGCAACATGTATAAACCTCGACGAGCTATAATTGGTACTAATGCTTCTTATCACTCAGAGACTCTTCAGATAGAATACTGGTTTTCTTGAAAAGCACAGGCAAGCAGCAATAGCAGTAAGGAACTCAATTTTAAAATAGTAAAGGTAAATTGTGCTTATAATCATTATTACTCTCGTATCAGGCTGGAAAATCGTGGATGACACAAAAATACGCAGATATGAAACTCATTACACCAGAACACGAATGGAAATATTTGTTAAGTTTAATGATTAGTCTGAATAAATTACTTATAACGTGATTGTCTTTAACAATAGGTCCATTAGATTTGTGTTGGTGCTGTCGCGCGGTGAAAAATTCTATGTGGCTGGAGAAAAAAAATTCTTAGCTGGCCGACGGTAATTCGACTGCGAGACAGGGTTTTCATAAGCTCAGTTTCTGAATTAGAGCTGTTACCGTTACAGTTAATTACGTGATGTCAACTGCAGCAACACTATCAATTTTTTTCTTTTCAGTGAGAGTAGAATATCAATCACACTTCATTTACAGAGGTACAGCTCTGTGAGTTACTCATGAAATGTTCATTTTACACAGCATCAAAGCTCCAAACACGTTGTTAATTAACCAGTAATTTCATGACTTTCTTCACTGCGACTGCACCTATTGGAGTGGCAACGCACGATTTCGACTTATAGTTTCTTGAAACATAATTGTAGGCACCAGGAGACATTACTGAATTAGTTGCAAGCGCCCAGTCTAGTGAGAAAAAAGTACCTGTGTCATAGTTCACCATTAAGATTCAACGGTTGTAGCAGTGAGGACAACATGGCGTCCACTGTTTTGGGCTGTAGCTCGCTTTCTTTGTACATATGAATACACTGTAGGGAGCAAAATTGATTCACTTTCACGTAAATATCCTTCCGTTTGCTATGCCCCACCCAGCTTTATGATAAAATGGATGATTCTTTTGCTCCTAAAAGTGACCGTGAGTGGCCATTGGATTCGTTCACAAAGGTGGGTGGACATCGCGTGTAGTATCGCACTCAACATACAACCAATGTTAGTCACTCTACCAAAATCAGAGCAAGTACTTTGCCACACGAAAATAATTGTGGCAGAAGGAAGCGAATACTTACAGTTGTGAAGTCGGTACCATAAAGACGTATGCACAACTGGAAACTAATGCGGTTGGGCAGCAGACATAATACTACAGAGAGAAGATTTCAGCACCGCACTTCATAGCTTTAAGAGAAAAGGTCGTCACACGCAAAAAACCTTTCGTTAAATTGTGTGTGAAGCTTTAATATTCACCACAGTAGTTACTTTCCTTAACACAAAATTACTGAAATATTCGCAGTACCTTTTGTTGTCTTCGTCTGCTACAAAGTGTGCTATTCATGCAGCATGTTCTAGTGATTTTAGCTGGCAGATACCATTCACTTATTTTACGTTGCTTGTTCTATGTATTCGCCATAAACAATCAGTGCTATAACTCATATTCAACCAGCTAATGTATCAGAAAAGTATTCTGGTGTATTCCCTAATTATATTGTTTAGCAAACAATTATTGATGCAATAAATAAATTTTTTAAATTATTTGCTTTGTATAAATGTCAGAAAAATATCTTACTTAGGTTTTACATTTCGTCAGTGATCATGGATTTCACAAGATGGGTTTCTATCCCACAGTACATGATATACTAAACTTCACAAAATAAATTATACTTGTGTCTTTAACTTGGTGGAAAGCCCGCAGTTTATCACCCCGAACCAGTAACTCTACCCACAAAATAATTTGCAGCAAATAATAGTGGCTCCACAACTGCAGTGTTATTGTTATTACACTTGGTCAATAAAACGTTCCTTGAAGAAGTTGCAGCGTACGTACAGCAACCCACTACACACTATTTCCAAATTGGAAATTAAGTATAGCCACTACTTCTCACTTGAAATTCTGCTGCTCAAAATACACTGTAGTGGTGTCGGTAGCTACTGTTAACTCTATCATCCGAAGGGTTATTCACAAAATCTCACTTTACCACCAAACACAGTTTGAAGTATTCACTCTTACAAAGCTGTGCTCGAGCTGCGCGAATACTGTCCTCTCAGAGAAAAGCCGATGTTTCCTTTCTTGCCATCAACTCATATGCGGTGGTTCCCCTGTTTTTCATTGCTTAACGTTAATACAATAAACACTTACCCAATTCTTTACATAGTCACAATACATTTAAAAATAGGAAACCATCGAACAACTGATTATTTAAACAATATCCTTTCTAAATAGTAGTCAGCGGTTAGACCGCATTTTTTCCTTAGGTGTTAGACCCTCCAGGGTCACTTCTATTAATTGTTTACTTCCATATTTCGGGCACTAGGTGGCAGATGACTACGCTGGGCGCTTACTGTCTTCTCTCTGCTTCCTACTATAACATTATTTGTTTATGGTTCACCTAAATTTTTGTAATATTTTGATTTAAAATTTTCGTATATTGATACTGTATTTTTAATATATGTAAACTAAAGTGTGTTCGCTATACTGGAGTTTGAAGTTCTTTTCATTGTATGTGAACAATGGATGTAAAATAATATGTAATTTGTTTATTACGTCAAATCATTTTTATGACATTTTCTATTTAAAATTTTTGTGCGTATAAACTGTTCGTGTTGATGTAAATTTGAGAATTGTAAGAAATGATCACGCTTAGGAAAAATGTAAGAAATAGGTGTTATGTAAAAGCCAGTGTGCTTTTGTTTGAAACGAAAGTGGCTCTAGGGAGCGGAAAAGGTGGCAAGGGCGAATTGGTGACCTACCTAGAGCAAGCGTGGGGAAGAAAACACGTAGTCTGTAGAGCAGTTATTGAGGCAACGCCTTTGTGGACCAGGGGAAGCTTTGCCTGCAAATTTGCACAAAAATGCCTCCGATGATGACTGCAAACGGCTTACGGCTTAGATGCAAGTTTTTGGGCTACTGTATTAAAACTGAACGACGTCAAGAAGAGCCAGGAGCCCATACAGCAAGGTACTTGTAGGCCGTACTGTGGGTAGTGTAGCCGTCATAATTGTTCGCCACACCCAAGCCTACAGCCTACAGGTAACATTGTTTGGTATTATCGTGATACAGACCACTTCGTGACATTTTTTTGTTAACTCACTGCGAACACATCTGTTGGAGGGGCAACGCGCCTCTTTGGTTTGTAGTCTCTTGGGACATCATTGTTGGCAGTTTCTGTTAACCCAGCTGCACTCCACTAAACAGTTTACAACTGTCACAAAACTAACACCTATCACCAAATTACCTACCCATATCAGGAAATTACCTACGAGTGTTTGTGCTAGTTGATCATCATTAAAACTCCACTTGAAACATAGAAGTTATTATATTTCTATGTGTAGGTGATCCTAATAAAATGATATTTATAACTGGGTGAAATTCTTTCAAGACATACAGTGAATAAATGTTGTAAAAGTAAATCTATTGTGAATATGCCTCCTTTTAGCTAATATTGCTCCAAATGATAGTGTAATGAACAAGATTGGCGTCTACTGAATTTGTGTTGTGTGCTTGGTTTTTTATGGAAAATATCAAAGTGATTACGCACCAGCCATTAAAAGCACTACGTTTCAGCATCGAAAATTTCTGTTTATTCTTCGAGCTTCGACTGCAATTTTCTTTGTTGTCAATCGAGTACAAAGGTACGCATCATTCCTCTAAAGAGACGGTTCTACTCACATGAAAAGCTTCTCTTAGTGCTTTTCCAAACAAGATATTTTCGTTCTGTGTTGTGTTAAATGAAGACTTTTCCATGGTGCGAGAGAGTTACACATAGGTGATTCAAATGAAAACCTTGAATGTTCCATAAAATTTCGAGAAGTTGTGTGATGGCGTTGGTGGGAGGCAGTAAAAGTGACAGAGAGGTGGCAGAGTGATGCTACAAAGCAGGAGAGGACAGCACCATCGCCATCAAGATGGCTGCTCCACTCTCAACATGCACCACAATTTAGCAGCGCTCTTTCATGCGTTTTCTTGTGTAGTGAAGACGTCAAACCAATAGAAATTCATTGCAGAATGACAGTGCAGTACGATGATTCTCTGTTTGTATTTGCAGCAAGTGTGTGGATGGTGTAGGAAGTTTAAAAGCTGTGTAACGTCTGTAGAAAATGCCTCAAGGCTTAAAGAGGCAATGAGGGGCAGGAATTTCAGAAGTGAGAAATAGGTGAAAACAGCAGTGCACCACTGGCTACACACACCACCAAACGAACTTTTTCATCTGATACCTATGCACTTCTGAAGCAGTGGAGAACGTGCATTCACCTTCAGGGAGACTACATCGAAAAATGACATGTCTGATTGTGTTCATTGCTACAATTAAAAATGTTATAGCACTTTTAAGATTTTAATTTGAATTACCCTGGCTGTACTTTAAGACATGCAAACTACAGTTATGCAGATGGCGCACAACTAGACATTCCGACACTGGTGATCTTGAAGTGATCAGCCTGTGTAAACAGCACAGAAAAGCCTAGAACTTTAATAAAACGACAGACGCGCCAGCTGGGACAGTACCTTCAGTGTCTAGACCTGCCGTGTGGCTGTTATCTTTCTGGCTGTACGGTGATGGACTATGGTTTGCAAAATCTGAGGAAAGTTTTCATTACACTGAAATCCCTACAGCTTCCACAAAGTTCGCCTTCATGATCCGCCAGCTGGATCACCATTTTGCTGCAGAGGGGGAGGATGTGCACGGCGCCACCTGAGACTAACCCCATGATAAACTCAAGGCGGAACTTTCTACAGAGTCTTTTTGCCTTACAGGAAGAACGGTCAAAAATGTTCAAATGTGTGTGATTCCTAAGGGACCAAACTGCTGAGGTCATCGATCCCAATACTTACACACTACTTAAGCTGACTTAGAGTAACTTATGCTAAGAACAGCATTCATACCCATGCCCTACGGGGGACTCAAACCTCCAACGGGATGGCGGCGTAATCCTTGTCATGGCACCTTAAACCGTGCGGCCACTTCGCGCGGCAGGAAGACTGTATATGCCAAGTTTCGATACAGGAAGACAATGGCCACTTACACTACATGAGACTTCTAAGAAGCAAATTCGGTACTGGCACTTGTAAAGGGATATCCTCCTCAAGAATTACTTTTCCTCAACTGTAGTTGTCGATACCAGTATTATTTTTCGAATTTTGGACAGGTCAGTATTATCTCAGTTGCTTTTCTGAAAATTTTCTTGTCATTTTATACACAATATGATATATTTCAAGTTAAAATTTATAAAAAAAAAATTACTTCACTTTCAGTGATACAATCGACAAGTCCTAGCATTTAATGTACAATTAAAATTATTTTTTTAAAAACATTTGAAATTAAGAATTATATGACACACTTAATATTTCCTGTTATTAATTATGCAATCTAGTACGGTTTATTATGTTTATTTCCGGATTCATAAAAATGTCGTGTGACTAGCGCCTCCCATGGGGTAGACCGTTCGCCAGGTGCCAGTCTTTCGATTTGACGCCACTTCGGTGACTTGCACGTCGATGAGGATGAAATGACGAGGATTAAGACAACACAAAACCCAGTCCCTGAACGGAGAAAATGTCCAATCCAATTGGGAATCGAACCCGGGCCCTTAAGATTCACATTTTGTCGCGCTGACTACTCAGCTACCGGGGGCGGACAACTGTGAGATAATAATCGAAATTAATAGGAATTCGTTCGTCACGAAAAATTGTAAACCCTTTGGAGTATGGCTATTACCGGAGAATGAAGCAGAAATTATAATGAGTCTGTTGTGATCAGACATATTTTTGTATTTTGGGCGAACGATGTAATTTCGGCTTTGTTAATGTACAAATTTAAAAGACTGTATGATATACTAAAATGTGACAAAATATATTAGTGTAACAACAAATATTCTGCAGCAACAATCTTAAAATTTATTTAGATCAATTCAACCATGAGAACCTAAAATGTGAGACTTTCAGCTTCAAGAATTAGACCCCTAGACAAAAAGAACTGGAGCCAACTCTACACGAAGGGGTAAGTAAACTAGAAAGTTTACTGTAATCTTCGCTCCTCCCAAAAGTTTCATGAAAGACTTTGCTTATTGTGGACAAATGTTCAAATGTTTGTGAATTTCTAAGGGGCCAAAATGCTGAGGTCACCGGTCCACAGACTTAGACACTACTTAAACTAACCTATGCTAAGAACAATACACACACCCTTGCCCAAGGGAGAACTCGAACCTCCGGCGGGAGGGGCCGCTCAGTCCGCGACATGACGCCTCAAACCGCACGGCCACTCCGCGCGGCTTATTGTGCACAAAAACTAGGAAGGAGGAGCAGGATTACGCACTATACCAGATAAAAAATTGTTCAAATGTGTGTGAAATCTTATTGGACTTATCTGCTAAGGTCATCAGTCCCTAAGCTTACACACTACTTAACCTAAATTATTCTAAGGATCAAGACACACACCCATGCCGGAGGGAGGACTCTAACCTCCGCCGGAAACAGTCGCAGAGTCCATAACTGCAGCGCCTAAGACCGCTCGGCTAATCCCGCGCGGCTACACCAGACAACCTGCTACATACCTTGTAGCGTGCCACCCCAAGTTAAAGCTACTGCAGCATCACATATTGAGATATTATTAGGCGCAGTCACAGACCTGGCTATGACACTCGTTCAGATCAATAGAGTGACAGCGCCGTGTAATAGTGTATCATCATCAGTGGTTACGTGCGTGGACTATGATTCCCCTGCAGCCAAGGTCGATGTGTTAACAAAGTACGTTAGTGAACTGTTGTCGCCTTGTACCTAACGACGTCAGGGGTCGCTTCGAAACGTGGTGTGCAACAGCTGTACATTTGTCACCATCACAGAAAATTTGTGCATAATGTGCGCCTCACCTTGCATATCCGACTGCTGAGAACAGTCACAGCGCCTATTCATCAGGTATCAAAAGTCAGGTCGGATATGTTTGTTGTACACCGGACCAGATTTGTGCACATTTCCACATACCTTGTTATAGGGCTGTAGACCACCGACTAGGTTCTGCTTGTCTGTGGCAAACACTTCTTTGATGTCAACTTCTTGTATGCATTACATGGAATTAGATTTGGGACTGTGCTGCGCCATTGCACGGAACTTTACTCCTGGGTACCACCACCTGTCGCCAATACGTCGAACGAAAGCCTCATCAGTAGCATCACCAGCTTGACAGCTTTCGATTTCCGGCATAGTGCAGCTGTGCACACCACCAAGCTTGTCCAAGTGGCAAGGGATGAATACGCGGATCTAGTGCGCCAGTTTCCAGCGTTGGTGGGACCTCTTGGAGCTTATAAGGGAATATACCATATCGGTCGCAGGTTCGAATCCTGCCTCGGATATGGATGTGTGTGATGTCCTTAGGTTAGTTAGGTTTAAGTAGTTCTACGCTCTCGGGGACTGATGACCTCAGATGTTAAGTCCCATAGTGCTCAGAGCCATTTGAACCATTTGTACCATATAAAACCGCCAGTCTCTCACCCATCTCATGGATTTCTAGACTGTTAACTCATGACCATCTGAC
The DNA here is from genome assembly GCF_023897955.1 of Schistocerca gregaria. Lineage (NCBI taxonomy): Eukaryota > Metazoa > Arthropoda > Insecta > Orthoptera > Acrididae > Schistocerca > Schistocerca gregaria. The sequence goes on from NC_064921.1 coordinate 680,323,907, forward strand.
CACTGTGAAGGCAGGATTTGATTACACGTTCAAGGAAAGCATTTTTCGTACAACGAGCAGCCCGTAGTCGTCTCTTTGCCAGATTGTGCTTAGGAAGTGTGGTGAGTGGGGCCCATGCAGTAACCATCGAGAACTTAACGCTTGAACAGTGCAAGACCAGTATTCGGTACCCCTGTTGCAGGATTACAATTACAATTTACGTGGTGCAATCGCTTTCAGTGTACTTGACTGTGCTAAGGTCTCATCACTACTCCATTGGATTATTTGACTCCCTGTTTACGACAGTCGTCCTCTGTAACGCTGCACAGTTGTGGAAAAGGTTTATCGACTCAGTACTACAGGGTCTACCATTCTGTTTTGCCGGTGTGAAGACATATTTCTTTTTTCAGTCTCTGCAAAACAGCACTGACAACACCTAATCGATATCTTTAGAAGTTTGAAACAGCACTGTGTGTTTCTGAACACTGCTAAGTGTGTGTTTCACTAATCCCAAATTAACTTTCTAGGCCACTAGGGTTCCTCTTCAGGCTAACTACTATGGCCAGAAAATGTTGCAGACATTCTGAAAATTGCACGACCTAATACTATTAAGAACCTATTCCTCTTGTTGGGCATGATGCATTTTTTCGTCGCCATTTGACATGATCAGCTGAAGTATAGGACTTGCTGATCCAATACCAAAGGAAATTTTCCAGTTCAGTGAACTGATGCGATGAACTCTGCCTTCGAATCGGTAAGACAGGGTATAGTGAATGCCCTGCACCTGGTACACCCTTGCGTTAGTTGTAGACATGAGCCAGACTCGTTGCAACAATTACATGATGGTGCATGGCAGCCGCTCACTTTTAGTTCGCATAAACTGTCACCATCGCAGCAAAAGTGGAACGCGTTGATCGAGAACTTGTCACAGTCTATGACACATAGTTTTGCTCATTCCGCGAATTCACCATTTACATGAATGATAATTACCTCACCTACACCTTTCGACAACGCAACAACAATTGCTCACCACCTCAATATAACCATTTCGAATTTATCGGCCAGCTCAGTAATGATATAAAGCATATTTCGGACATCGACTCTGGGGTAGCTGGTCATATGTCTCGCATCAGCAGTGCACCAACCACCATTGATTTTGTGCATATTAAGGCACAACAACGGACTGGGAGCTCCAAAATCTACTCAATAATGCATCATCACCTTAGAATTGCAACTAGTGAACGTTCCTAGCGCAGATGTTAATTTATACTGTGATATCACCATCTACATTCTGCAGGTGTGCCTTCACCAGCTTTATAACTTGTGCCATCCCGGTGTCAGACCATCATCTCGCCTGGCCTCTAAATGATTTTTTTGGCCTGGAACGCAAAATACTGTGACTGGTGGACTCTTGCGTGTATCCAGTATTAACTCAGCAAGGTATCCTGCCGCGTGTGTGCGCCAGTGCGAGATTCCTTGACCCAACTTCATGATTTGTGCACGTACATATCAAAGTTGCGGACCCACTAACTCCTTCGAATGCTCAACACTATCTTCTATCAATGACTGATAGCCTCACCCGCTGGCTGAAAGCACTGACAACTGACAACATTTCAGCACTTGCTGCTGTCGACCGTGAGAGACTATGTCCGGCTGGGCCGCCTTTTGTGTAAACTTCCTTCCATGCTGTTGACACAGCCCGTTGCCAAGGAGACACCAACTTGGAGATAGTTAACAGGGTGTCTCCCATCTCCCATCTCTCTTTTTGCACTTTCACTTGCAAAGTCATACGATAAATAAATAAGTAAACAGTCCAGCAGAAGCTGTAACCTCCACTTTTGTCAGAAGTTGGATATATCGTCTTGGTTGCCTGCTACACGTCACAATGAATCACGGCCGCCAATTTGAATCTGATCTACTCGCCTGACTTGCCAACTTCTGCGTCACTGTCTACCAAAAAACAAATTATCAACCAGCGAGCGACGGCTTGATCTAAAATTATCAGTATTCCCTAAAAACTGCACTCACATGTCATGAAACTAACTGGACGACAGCTCTATCGATGGTCCTACTTGGTCTCTGAAATACATAGAAGCCGGCCTGAGTGACCGAGCGGTTCTAGCCGCTTCATTCTGGAACCGAGCGACCGCTACGGTCGCAGGTTTGAATTCTCCAACTATTCAGCACGTCTCTAGCAAGGGAACCTCCCCGTCGCACCCCCCTCAGATCTCAGATCAATCGAGAAAACAGTAAAAAATTGTGTGGGACTATGAAAAAAATAAGCAAAATATACAAACTGAGTGGTGATAGGCAACATTAAGGATATTGTGAGCTCCGGAGCACCGTGGTTAGCGTAAGCAGCTGCGGAACGAGAGGTCCTTGGTTCAAGTCTTCCCTCGAGGGAAAAGTTTACTGTCTGTATTTTCGCAAAAGTTATGATCTGTCCGTTCGTTCATTGACGTCTCTGTTCACTGTAAGAAGTGTTTTGAAGTGTTTTGCGACAGCGCCGAAAAACCGTGCGATTAGTAGACGAAAGGATGGGCCTTTCCAATGGGAACCGAAAACATTTGATCGCAAGGTCATAGGTCAACCGATTCCTCCACTGGAAAACACGTCTGATATATTCCATACGACACTGGTGACGGTATGTGCGTCACATGACAGGAATATGTTGTCGACCCAACTAACTTGTACACATGGCGAATGGGTAAAAAGATTCTTCTATCTTGCCCGAATTAGGTTTTCTTGTGTATGTGATAATCACTCCCAAAAAGTGATGAAAACACAAGAGTTTGTCACGTAAACTGCAACAAATGAATGCAACAGTTTCACAGTAGCACAGTTCCCCCTGTGCTCTGTCAAAACATATGTTATTTACGTTTTCAAATTTTACCGTGTGTAGACCGTAAAATCCTGCATATGTCCCAGCAAATCTGAACATGTCCTGGAATTTTGGCGAGCGAAGTTGATTATGTGTGAGTGCCTGAACTTTGATAATTGTTTGAAAACAAAGAATTAAACTTTTCACTCGAGGGAAGAGCACCTCGCCTTCGGCAGCTGCTCACGCTAACTACGGGAACACGGCGCTCCTGAGCTTACTTTCGCCTTGATGTTGGCTATCTTGCGCATGAACTACTCTGTTTGTATATTTTGCTTATTTTTTTCATAATTCCACAGAACTTCTTCCTGTTTTCTCGATTGATCTGTGTTCAGTTTTTCATGCCCTATCCACTGTACCAACTTATAACTAAATCTGAGGGTGGTGCGATGGGGAGGTTCCCTTGTAAGTAATTCTAGGGTCGCAACCACATCGCAGGCCAAACGGTTCTAGGCGCTTCAGTCTGGAACCGCGCGACTGTTACGGTCGCAGGTTCGAATCGTGCCTCGGGCATGGGTGTGTGTGATGTTCTTCGGTTAGTTATGGAGTAGTTCCAAGTTCTAGGGGACTGATGACCTCAGATGTAAAGTCCCATAGTGCTCAGAGCCATTTGAACCATCTGAAACACATACAAACCGGCCACAGCCGAACAAGCCTACTGCGAAGCGCTACGGTTTTCTGGATAATTTATTGAGGCGAATTCTCTGGTCTTCTAATCAATACCAGCCAGACTCTATTCGTCGGTTGAGAGAATGCATAGCATGTTAACGCTCTCGCAGAACTTCGAGACACGGTACAACACCCAGCTATGTGCATCGTGACTTAGAAACGTGCACACACGTAATGCTACATGGTGTTAAGCGCTCGCTGCAGCCACTTTACACAGATCCGCCCCGTATCTTACGAAAAGGAACAGGAGCACTGGACGTAACAGTAAACGGCAAACACTCTACAATTGCCATCTACCGTGTCAAGCCGGTGTATGCGTTCCAGGTGTACTGCCAACTGATGGACCATAGAACCAGCCACATCTGCAAGCACCACCACCACCCAGCACAGATCCGCCTCCAGAAAGCACAACATTATCCAGCCGGCGCGTGCACTGGCCTGCACATTTTCTGGACAACGCTCAGCTTTCGCCGAGGGGGCTGATGTAACGAACAAGACTGCCGCCTGCTGCATTTGTGTTGCGCGTGTTTTCTTCTTTATTGCGGCTGTCAAAGTGTGTAGGCGCCAGCCACCAGGTACTCTGTGTTTCAGCATCGACAATTTCTGCTTATTCTTTGACTTTAGAGTGTAGCTTTCTTCGATGTGAATAGAGTACATAGTTCCGCATTATTCTTCTAAAGAGATGGTTCTACACACATATAAAATTTCTCTCAAGTTGCTCTCCCTAACAAGGTACTGTTTTTTCGTTCTGCGTTGTGTTAAACAAAGATACATCCCATGTTGCACGAAAGTTATGTTATGGCTAAAACAAAACTGCTCTTTTTGATTGTGTGACATAGCAACACGTGTTATACGTGTCACACATCCGACTGGTTTATTCGATCCACCATGGTTTCCCTTCCTATGCTATTCTCTTAATTTCAGAGCAGCACCTACTTATTGTATCTTCAGTAATTTGCTTGTACGTTAAATTTATGTCTTCGTACAACTATTTTTCTTTGCAGTTTTCCTGTTGCGCCGTGGAAGTTGTTTCCAGGTGCCGTATCACATGTACTGTCTTACGACCCCCCTTCTAGAATATTTTTCCTTATTATTCTTTTCCTCGCCTCTTCTACAAGTAATCTCCTAATTCCATGTTATATCAAAGCACATAATTTTCAACGTCCTACTGTATCACAACATTGCAAACACTTGAAGTCTGTTCTTTCCACTTTCCCACAGCCCGTAACCAGGGCAGTGTTCCAAATGTACATTCTCAGAAATTTCTACATCAAATCAAGAATTATGTTTGATACTAGAGACTGGAGACCGTTCGCCGTGCTAGTCAGTTTCGCAGGTCCTTCTTGTTTCGTTCGTAACACGTTATTTTTTTTTTTTCAAGGTAACAGGATACATTCACTTCGCCTACCACGTGATACCCCATTTTGATACCAAGTTTATCGCTAACTTTTTCTTCTGCTACTCGACATTGCTTTCGTCTTTCTTCCGTTTACTCTCAATTCATACTCTATACTCATTAGACTGTTAACTCAATTCAGCACGTTTGGTAATTGTTCATTTTCATGAACATAGCTATGTCATCAGCAAAGCTTATCATTGATATCTATTCGCCCAGAATTGTAGACCCATTTCCTTTTTTTTTATTGCCCTCATTGATTCTTAGACATTAAAGCTAAACAGGAGAGAAGAAATATTGTATCCTTGCCATGGACCGAAGTTAATTCAAGACCTTTTTACTTCGTCTTCCATTTTTCTGAGAATTTCGAACAGTTTTCACCACTTTACATTGGCGATTACTTTTTGTTGCATGATAAAGCCCATGAAAGTGTCTAAATTTTTATCACTCCTAGCTTCCATTATCGTATGCAAAGTCAGTTCTGTCTCTCCAGTGCCTTTATCAATTTTAAAGTCAAAATGACCGTTAGCTAACATATCCTCAATTTTCTCTTCCCGTCTTCGGTACACTAACCTGCCCAGCAACTTGGCTGCATGAGCTGTCAGAGTGACTGCGCAATAGTTGTCTCGTTTATCTGCCCTTGCTACCTTTGTGGATGATATTCTTACAAAAGTCCAGTGGCGCGTCTTCAGTTTCATAGAGCCCACAAAGTAGCTTTATTAGTCATTTGATTGTCACTTCCCTCGATGGTTTCAGAAACTTCAAGGAGTTGAGCTTTATTTCAGTACACAGCACAATAGCAACACAGGTGTACGCACAGGATCTATTATAGAAAACGATCATCTTCACACACGACAATTCCAGGAATATGTTTATCCTAAGTGTCACATATACGCAGTGTCCAAGACTTGACGCGATAAACTCCGAAGGGTTTAGAGAGTGTCTTGAGGAACAAATGGAGGACAGGAAGTCATACAACGACGCTACACGCCGCCGAAGTTACAGGCGCCAGTGCCCGCTACTAGGCCACTCTTCGGCAGCAAACCCGACTTTGTACCCTGCATACCATAGGCGGAACGTCTCGCAATTTGTTTGTTATTCAGGGATCACGACTGATTGCCACGATCGTCAGAGTGGAGAAAACTCTTGTCTCTTATGAAGGCAATGTTCTGTTGCCTCCATGGATGACGACGTTCAGAACTGAAGAAATGTATTGTAATTTTACTATGTAATAACAGAGTCCAAGCCTCTCACTCATGTAAGAGCCCAGTACTTAACTCATAGTCTCGCCAGTACAAATAATGTTTAGCCATAGTAACCTTCGAAAATATGATAACTACTTCAACAATTTAATAGTAAAATATTTAGGTAACTAAAATAATTAAATATTTACCAAACACTTGTACACTACTGGCCATTAAAATTGCTACACCAAGAAGAAATGCAGATGATAAACAGTTATTCATTGGACAAATATATTATACTAGAACTGACATGTGATTACATTTTCACGCAATTTGGGTGCATAGATCCTGAGAAACCAGTACCCAGAACAACCACCTCTGGCTGTAATAACGGCCTTGATCCTCCTTGTCATTGGGTCAAATAGAGCTAAGATTTCGTGTACAGGTACAGCTGCCCACGCAGCTTCAACACGATACCACAGTTCATCAAGAGTAGTGACTGGCGTATTGTGACGAGCCAGTTGCTCGCCACCATTGACCAGACTTTTCCAATTGGTGAGAGATCTGGAGAATGTGGTGGCCAGGGCACAGTCGAACATTTTCTGTATACAGAAAGGCCCGCACAGGACCTGCAACATGCGGTCGAGCATTATCCTGCTGAAATGTAGGGTTTCGCAGGGATCGAATGAAGGGTAGAGCCACGGGTCGTAACACATCTGAAATGTAACGTCCACTGTTCAAAGTGCCGTCTTTGCGAACAAGAGGTGTCTGAAACGTGTAACTAATGGCACCTCGTACCATCACGCCGGGTGATACGCCAGTAAGGCGATGACGAATACACGCTTCCAATGCGCGTTCACCGCGATGTCGCCGAACACGGGTGCGACCATGTTCGTCGTTGACTACACCAGCGCAGGCGCTCCTGTCTGTGATACAGCGTCAAGGGTAACCGCAGCCATGGTTTCCGAGCTGATGGTCCATGCTGCTGAAAACGTCTTCATACTGTTCGTGCAGATGGTTGTTGTCTTGCAAATGTCCCCACCTGTTGACTCAGGGATCGAGACGTTGCTGCACGATCCGTTACAGCCATGCAGTTAAGATGCCTGTCATCTCGACTGCTAGTGATACGAGGCAATTGGGATCCAGTAAAGCGTTCCGTATTATCCTCCTAAACCCACCGATTCCATATTCTGCTAACAATCATTGGATATCGACCAACGCGAGCAGCAATGGCGCGCTACAGTAAACCGCAATCGCGATAGGCTACAATCCGACCTTTATCGAAGTCGGAAACGTGATGGTACTCATTTCTCCTCATTTCTCCTTCTTTCACCTGGCAACGCCGGTGAACTGCTGTTTGTATATGAGAAATGGGTTGGAAACTTTCCTATTGTCAGCACGTTGGAGATGTCGCCACCAACACCAACCTTGTGTGAATGCTCTGAGAAGCTAATCATTTTCATATCAAAGCATCGTCTTAAAGTTCGTGTCTGTAGCACGTCATCTTCGTGGTGTATCAATTTTAATGACCAATAGTGTATATCGCTTTAAGAATGCATTAAACTATTTCATATAGAGAAATACACGTTGCGTACTAAAGCACAATTTTGGTTGGTTGGTTGTTGTTGTTGTGGTTTTAAGTCCAAAGAGGTTTGATGCAGCTCTCAATGCTGCTCCATCCGTGCACGTCTCTTCATCTCTCAATAACTACTGCAACTCCTTCCTTCTGAATCTGTTTACAATATTAATCTCTTGGTCCCCCCTCCCCCCCTTCCCCTGAAAGTTCCCTCCAGTACTAAATTGTTAGTCCCTTGATGTCCTTTCCTTTACACAACTTGTCTAACAACTTTCTTGTCTGCCCAATAATAACCACTTCAAAACGGTTGGAATGGCTCTGAGCACTATGGGACTTAACATCTACGGTCATCAGTCCCCTAGAACTTAGAACTACTTAAACCTAACTAACCTAAGGACATCACACAACATCCAGCCATCACGAGGCAGAGAAAATCCCTGAGCCCGCCGGGAATCGAACCCGTGAACCCGAGCGTGGGAAGCGAGAACGCTACCGCACGACCACGAGATGCGGGAAATAACCAGTTCCTCTTCATTAGTTATGTGATCTACTCATCTAACCTTCAGCATTTTTCTGTACCAACACATTTCAAAAACTGCTATTCTCTTCTTTTTTAAATTGTTTGTCGTTCATTTTTCACTTCCATAAATGGTTACAATCTAGACAAATATCTTCAGAAAAGACGTCCAACCACTCAAATCTCTGTTCGACGTTAGCAAATTTATCTTCTTCGAAAACGTGTTTCTGGCCATTGGCAATCTTCGTTTTATACCCTCTTTGTTGCAGCCGTCATTCCTTATTTTGCTGCCCAAATAGCAATAATGCACTAGTTTTAGTTCTCGTTTCCTCATATAATTCTCTCAGTATCACCCGATTTATTTCGACAACATTACATTACCTGCGCTTCGCTTTTATTTATATTCACCTTACATCCTCTTTTCAAGACGCTGTCCATTCCGTCCAACTGCTCTTTCAATTCCTTTCCTGTCTCTGATAGACTTACAATGTCATCGTCAATGCTCGAATTTTTTATTTCTTCTCCCTGAAATGTAATCCCTACTGTATCTTTTTTTGGTTTTTTCCCTTTACTGCTTGCTGAACGTGCAGATTGAATAACTTCGGAGATAGGCTAAACCCTGTCTCACCCGCTGGTTCCATGCCCGTCGACTCTTATAACTGTCGTCTGGTATCAGCACAAGATGAAAATTGTCCTTCGCCCCCTGTATTTACCCAAGCTACCGTCAGAATTTCAAAGGAATTATTCCAGTAAACATTTTAAAAGCTTTCTCTACATCTGCAATTGCTATGAATGTAGGTTTGCTTTTTACTTGATCTATCTTCTAAGAACGGACATAGGCTCAGTATTCAATTGGTTGGTCTGTACATAAAAATGAGATGGAATAATGTGTGATACGCGTATGTTTGTACACTGCCAGAAAGAAAATGGAACAGCCTCAAGTACTGCATTGAGTGGAACCTAGGTTTAATACTGCTTACTGCGGGATTGTAGTGTTGGTAATGTATTTGTAACTAATATCGGCTATCAGATTGTGCCCAGGAGGCCTGTCTGAGGCTTTCTGTTTGGACTTTGCAGGCGGTAACTGCCCAGAGGTTAGAGGTTTGCAACGATCATTCGAAGATACAACTATGACCCCTGACGGGTACTTCCTCATCTTGAACATCTTTAATCACTTGATCGGCATCGCACTCTGGGTCTCCTGGAACTTAGAGAGACATATCGACGAGTTGATGCACATGTTGGCCACAGTGTATGAGTGGTGCGTCGCTGCCTTCAGCGGTGGTCTGCGGAACATTCCCACACCCATAGGCCAGTTCCTGGGCGTCAGCATAGCACTGGCGCACGTGGACACTGACGCATTATGTGAGCAGCAGTGGCCGGCCGAATATCGTCCAGGGACGAAGTCTGCACCTGCTGTGTCATCAGAGATCACTGGAAACTGTCTGCATGCATCTCCTCTAAGATCACGTGTTCCTCTTGCCAGGCTAACACTGACACCACGACACCTTCAAGCAATGGTTCTCCGGTGTCATGAAAGAGCTGACTGGAGCTCGGAAAGGCGCTCTGTTGTTTTCACTGATGAGAGTGGTTTCTGTCTGTATGCGAGTGTTGGACCTACAGCTGTACGGCGTAGTCCTGGTGAGCAGCCTATTCTGGAATGCACTCACCCGCGACGCACAGGTCCCAACTCAGAATTCGTGGTGTGGGGAGCTACAACTCGTGCTCACATTTGGAATGTATGCAGCGTAAAATAGCGTTGAGCAAGCTATTATCCTCGTGTTACGGCCATTACTTCAACAGGAATGCGATGTGATTTTTCAGCAAGACAACACACGTCCACATACGGCTGCTTTGTTGGTACGTTCCTCGTGACATAAAACAATTGCCCTGCTGGACAAGATCTCCAGATCTCTCCTATTGAACATGTATGTGAGATGATGAAGCGGGAACTTGCTCTCTCTCTCCAGAGCCTGCAAAAACCATTACTGGACTGCAACAAAAGGCGCAGGATGCTTGCGACAATGTGTCACAGAATGATGATCATTTGCATACGAGGATACACGTCTGCGTTGCCACCAGAGTAGGGTACACTGTGTGCTGATGCCCATTATGTACTGATGCACCCTTTCTGGGCACCCTTTTTCCCACTTGTTCTACATTTGTTATGATATACTCCTACAGTGATGAGCTACCTCTCATCTCGCGTTCAAATGACATCATCGTTGAGGGTGTTACACTTCTTTGCAGTGGTGTATAACTAGGATGTAATGAGTATAAGTGCAGATACTCTTGTGTGTGGTATCTAAATGTGTGTGTTGATATTTGATCTCTGCATCGAACAGACTTCACAAAAGCACGTCACAAACTTTAAAAACTGGTGTTTTCTGCATGGTCGTAGCTGCACTACTAAGAAGACTACATCTGTCAATATAGAACAATCGTTTCGCGTTCACACGTCCCCACTAGAACACCTGACCTGCTGCCCAGGCGAAAAGAAGGGTTAACGGCCTGCTCTTACCACACATACTAGGAGGTACTAATATAAAAACATACCACTTGTTACAGTATAATTATTAGTCTGCAATTCACGTAAATACTAACGTAATGTTGTTCGGTACACCGTCCTGAATCACCAATAGAAATATAAACACTTACACACGTTACCTTTTTATGTCGCCTTAATTAAGAAATCTGGTGTTATTTGCCGTTATGTACATAATAAAAATGTAGACAGTAATTTTTTGTTATGCTACAGTCAAGTCTACAATTCACCTGCAAGACATTAAATTACGGAAATAAGTAATGCGATGGCACAAAAAGCGTCAGGAAGGAAAGTCAGTTTCACCATTTTATAAATTTTAATTTAGTACGCTTTTTGTGATTAGAAGATCAAGTGTTGTACTCAGACGTTTCCATATTTTATATATCAAACCACTTGCATATGCTGCACCATCTATTTACATCTGTTAGCGAAGTTTGACCTTCCTGTCGAACGGACGCCGCGCACGTGTCAGCCGAGACTCGCAGATATTAAACCAGAGAGTAGATGCCTGTTACACATGTCGCCCGGAATTAAATTAATGTCGTGGATGCGCGATTTCGCGGCCATTAAAGGGCCCATCCATTACCGTCAGAGAGTGTACGAGAGCAAACATCTGCTCCCGCTGATGAATTCATTATCTTACGTTGGCACTGCTCCCTTCGTTGCGCTCTCAAATCTCGGCCGATTTTAATTTCCTCCACTGCCGGTAGAAATACTGCAGTCCGCAGTGCTGAAATGAACTTACGCTGCCGCAGAATGCAATCTGGAAATTCAAATTTACTGGATGAAATAGAAAATTAATTTTCCTTTGTTTCCTATGGGCAATATTTATAACCACAATGAATATACGTAATAGCAGTTGAGCTTTATTGGCTATTTACTGAAATGTATCTCTTACATAACTTGAAAGTAATATTTTGGAAATACACTACCGGCCATTAAAATTTCTACACCAAGAAGAAATGCAGGCGATAAACGGGTATTCATTGAACAAATATATTGTACTAGAACTGACATGTGATTACATTTTCACGCAATTTGGGTCAATAGATCCTATGAGATCAGTACCCAGAACAACCACCTCTGGCCGTAATAACGGCCTTGATACGCCTAAGCACTGAGTCAAACAGAGCTTGGATGGCGTGTACAGATACAGTTGTCCATGCACCTTCAACGCGATACCACAATTCATCAAGAGTAGTGACTGGCGTGTTGTGACGAGCCAATTGCTCGACCACCATTGACCAGATATTTCAGTTGGTGAGAGATCTGGAGAATGTGCTGGCAAGGGCAGCAGTCGAACATTTTCTGTATCCAGGAAGGCCCGTACAAGACCTGCAACACGCGGTCGTGCATTATCCTGCTGAAATATATGGTTTCGCAGGTATCGAAAGAAGGGTAGAGCCACGCTTCGTAACACATCTGAAATGTAACGTCCATTGTTCAAAGTGCCGCCGTCAATGCCAACAAGAGGTGACCGAGACGTGTAACCAATGGCATCCCATACCATCACGCCGGGTGATACGCCAGTATGGCGATGTCGAATACACGCTTCCAATGTGCGTTCACCGCGATGTCGCCAAACGGATGCGACCATCACGACACTGTAAACAGAACCTGGATTCATCCATTCGTGCACCTAGATTCGTCGTTGAGGACATCATCGCAGGCGCTACTGTCTTTGATGCAGCTTCAAGGGTAACCGCAGCCACGGTCTCCGAGCTGATAGTACATGCTGCTGCAAACGCCGCCGAACTGTTCGTGCAGATGGGTTGTTGTCTTGTAAACGTCCCCATCTGTTGACTCAGGGTTGGAGACGTAGCTGCACGATCCGTTACAGCCATGCGGATAAGATGCCTGTCATCTCGACTGCTAGTGATACGAGGCCGTTGGGATCCAGCACCGCGTTCCGTATTACCCTCCTGAACCCACCGATTCCATATTCTGCTAACAGTCATTGGATCTCGACCAACGCGAGCAGCAATGGCGCAATAATATAAACCGCAATCGCGATAGGCTACAATCCGACATTTATCAAAGTCGGAAACGTGATGGTACTCATTTCTCCTCCTTACAAGAGGCATCACAACAACGTTTCAACAGCAACGCCGATCAACTGCTGTTTGTGTATGAGAAATCGGTTGGAAACTTTGAGAGGCACCCACATGCCTTGCTCATACTGTGGCATCAAGCAGTCAGGCCTGCAAGATGAGTGGTCTGCCAAGCGAGTGGACTCATTCTTATTTATCGAGTAACATAAACTCTAGTACTCACAATTAAGTTACAAGTTATTCTCCTGTTTGAATATTACACAACGGAAACGGAAACACACATCTAACTATTAGTAATTTACACAACTCTGACTGTTCACTATGCACTGGCAATACCGCATTTTCTTTCTTATTTAACGGCTTTGATCAACACGTGGCCATCGCACTGAACATGAATGGCGCCACATTATAAATTCTGCATATCATGACAACATACTATTCGAAGAATAGGCCACCAATATTTTTCTTTTCACTATCTTTTTCTTTCCGATAAATTCTATAACCTTAACACACAAATTCTATAACCTACAACAATAACACATGAGAAACCCCGCCCAGTGGGCATGGCTTTACATTGGTGATTCTCTATCTTATGGTCTCGTAATTATTTATCGCTACAGTGCACTTTCTGGATAGGATGGTGGATCTTTTGCTGGATCTCACACTTCGACTATCACACCCACAATCACAAAAATTTCCTCCAGACTGAGTGGTACAAAAAGGAACATGCATAACCCACTGCCTTTGAAACTATCTAGTTACTCTCCCATGCCAACCACACATACTAAAATTTCATGAAATACATCACACTGGCAACAGACAATACAAAGAATAGTCACAACGTTATAATCATACCACTTTCAGCTTTCCCACTTTAATTAGTACTTATTTCAATTTCACACGACACTGCCCCACTTCGTTACTTTCCATTCCTACTATGAACTCTGGAGGATATATGTACGTCTTCCTGTGCAATGCAAGCCAAGTGGCGTTGCTGGATAGACGGATGACTCACCTTGCTTCACTCTCAGAGTTTTATAGTTTGAATCAAGCGTTACACGGAAACATAACACGCAAAGTAATATTAAGAACATATTCGTCACACATTCGAGTCCTCAACTGATACCATGGACGAGTACTTCTCTTTATCCTTTGTCTCACACACAGATTGAGACTCACACAGTACTCACCACGTGGAAGTACTCGTCACTAGTTTCAACTCCTGCACAAGCCATTTCTTGAATATTTCCAACTTATAGTACACACGCCAGTAATTCAGCTTAACTTAAGCACTCGGAAGTATTTCAACTTATTGTTACACGTGGTTTCATTGTGACTGTTGGTCACTTTCGAAGATTACTATGGTCCCCTTAATATTACCTGCTTGACATTTAATTCTCCCCACAAAAGTTCCTGCAATAGATAAATTATTATTCCAAACTACTCTTAAGTATTTCACATGCATACCATGTCTCCACTCTTTTTGTCGTTACGGAGCACTTCTAAGACAGGTCTTACCAACACAAGACTCAGCGAGTCACACGGAATCTTTCATTCTGTGATTTTCTTGGAATCAAAAAGTTGCTGATAGTTTTCCTAGATACACTGCCTCAATATCAAATCTCTCCCATGGTTACCCGGACGAAAGTCTTCAGCTCACTCAAATCGGCATTCTGAACACGCACTGAACAGTAAAGTGTATCTCACATTAAACACAAATGTCATAGTCACTCTCAGAGTACCATCTGGTCGTCCAGAAATGTCCCTGCAACTCTATTATCCACGATCCTGCCCTTACAGTTCATGGTGTAATTAAGTCTTAAGTTCCAACAAACAGCACTTATTCCCACACGAACTAAAGAAATGTCTCCTACTACAAATGCAAATGTCAATGTCCCACTTTAGTTTCTTGCGTTCATACAATAATTAGTCACCAAACGACAACTGTCCTCTTTAAGTATACCAATTATCCCACATGCAATTTACGAAGCACACTTAACAAGTCACTGCCAAAAGTTTATGGATCCCACCGTTCAGTGGTCAAGACAAAACAAAACAATCGTCCTGTCTGCTAAAGGCAAAATCTTTTCCACCACGCACACCGTGGAAACACCAGTCCTTCAGTTTCCATCTTATTGAGACACACGAGCAGTCATCTTGTTTCACGGCTCCACAGTCCAGTACTAGTTAATAGTTGCTGTTACAAAAAGGCCCGCGGGACTCTGCCGCGCGTCGTTCATTCTGCCGTCGCGCCGCCGCAGCGCGTGCCGTTAAGCAGAAAACCACCCGCCTTCGCCTCCGCGGGATACTGTCTCCAGTCGTAAGGGTGGCGCAACTTATGAATGGCAGCCAGTGGTAGGTGCGTGTCGCCCCAGGCCGTTGACCTGTTGTAGGGGGCGCGTAGAGTGTACCCCGACCGACATTGGAGTGGGGAGCACCGCGGCTCTGTTGCCTCTCCCATGGCGACGTCAGCTTGGCCTCCTTCATTTTTATGTAGGTACGGGCGCGTTCTGCGTGGGCACCTCAGCGCTACGACACCCAATCAGTCACACCATTCCGTGCATCTCCCAACATTACAGACAAAAGGATATTCTTACAGTATTTAAATACTCATTGATTACCTGTGTGATATATTAGATACATTGGTAATAAAAGAATCTTTGTTCTAAAAAACGTAAAATCATACACCCTAGTTTCCTACACATACAACATCATCATTTATCCCTTTTCTATATACAGCCCACACTTGTGCTATTGATTGTACCTGTCGTCCCTCATACAAAACATGAAAGTGTTAAAAAAAAAAAGAAAAAAGAAATAAGAAGCCATCTACACAGCTCATAATTAAAATATCAAATGATAGACTACTTTAACACCCTATCACAGTTAACATATTAGAAACTGTTGATTTTAAAACTACAATATACAACGCACCTTTGTGCCTGTGACAGACTGAAATAAATACCCCTTGAAAGTGTGCTAACAAAAAAATAAGAAATAATCTATAATAAGAAATAATCTATACAGTTTCTAAACATTCATGGTGGTGTCTGTTTGTTCTATATCGTGTCTCCCTACCACTTTCGCGCAACGACGCTCTGAGCGTTTTTTTAGGGAATTTACTAGTTTGAACCTGGGACCTGTTGCTGGTAAGGAGACGTCAGACGACACATGACATGTAGAGTTCAGAAGAGTTCAGTGAGACTAGTGATGATATAACCAAGTACTAAATGATCTCAGCGTCAGCTCCACTGCACTCCCTGTAAAAGAATCTTAATACTAACTAAATTTAGTGGAAAGGGTTCAAGGCTTTCCTATTTTTAGTTAACTGGTAAAATAACGTCGAAAAAGCAGTTAAGTTTACTATTGTAAATTTTATTCTACTCACAAAACATCGTTTATAAATTGCACTATTGATAAAAGAAAATGTTTTAATACAGGATGGTAAAAACCAACTGCGTTCAACAAAAATGTGAACGAATATTCCCTAAATGGGTTTCCACGTTCTACAATCGATCGAAGGATGACCTATGCCATATCACATCTATAATCTAGGTTGAAATTAAGTTTCACAAAAGAGAAAACTATGAAAATGGTCTACAGTGACCCTCAATTATCTTTAATTACTTATCTAACTTGTAAATTACAGTGGTTGATGTGGCTTCTCAATAACTATAAAATAGAAAAATCATCGCGTTTCAGATCTTTACTTCAAGTGGCAAATGTGAACACCATGAGTTTTAATTAACGATCGACACTAGTATTACGCAAAAACGGGATGTAACAGATGAGAATTCTGCAGTTCTGAGTGAAGCCTTACGTGCTCAAAAATGCGGCATCGCGTGCGTTCATTACCTTGTCGGTGTTTAGGCGGCGTCAGGGCGGCAGCGGCCGGCGGCACAGCTCCGCTCACATCGCCATCTCGGAAGCAACTCTACTCTTACTTCTCCTTACTACAGTTTACCGAAGTTAGTTTAAAACAACTATCTGGCTATGATTTCATCTGACCAATCAGGGTCTCAATGTTAACCTTAAGCTCCGCCTACAAAAATTCTGTCAATCCAATGAGAAACGTTATACTTTTCGTGGTGGGGCAATGTTTTTAAAGTTTGCAACGTAACAGAGACGCTAAAAAGTCTCACGCTAAAACCTGCAGCTAGTGTGGTCCTTTTAGCGTTATCGTAAGATCTATACTGCTCTTCTGGAGGGCTCTATCTTTTAACATGGGCTGAAGGATTCTCCTAATGTAACAGACACGCGAAAAAGTCTCATGCTAAAACTTGCGGGTGGTAGTGGCCCTTTTTGTGTTATCGTAAGATCTATACTGCTTTTCTGGAGGGCTCTAGCTTTTAACATGGGCTGGGGGGTGTCCTTGACGTACCTGAGACGCGAAAAAGCCTCACGCTAAAACGTGCGGGTGGTAGTCGTACAGGTAGTCTGGCCCATCCGTCCCTTATCGTAGGGCCTTCTAGCTCAACACGGTTCTGCTCTCGGCTTCTGTCCTCGTTTCTCCCCTCGGAACTGCGTCAGCCTCACGGTGGGAAGGTACGACATGCATTTAGGCATTCTTGTGTTAGTCTGTGGCATTCGATTTGCTCACTCGTTACTTGTATTACTTTGGATAATTTAATGTCACGATTTATTGGGAGCTATGTGACATACTAGTAGATTTTCTTATTATGTCAGGGTTTTCACGTAAGGTGTTGGATTTGCCTGACACCTTACAAGTTCACAATTACCTACCACATAATGTTAAATAGTAAACTATTTTAACATCATAACACAATAAACATTTTAGAAACTGATGACTCTAAATCTACAACATACAATGCACCATTGTGCTTGTGACAGACAGAAATTAGTATCTCTTTACATATTGTACCTTTTATTATATATTACAGGGTTATAAACACAAAATGAAATAGGGGTAATGCAGGAGTAGGTTTAATAATGAATAGGAAAATAATAATGCGGGTAAGCTACTAGAAACAGCATAGTGAACGCATTATTGTGGCCAAGATAGATACGAAGCCCACGCCTACTACAGTAGTACAAGTTTATATGCCAACTAGCTCTGCAGATGACAAAGAAATAGAAGAAATGTATGATGAAATAAAAGAAATTATTCAGATAGTGAAGGGAGACGAAAATTTAATAGTCATGGGTGACTGGAATTCGAGTGTCAGAAAAGGGAGAGAAGGAAACATAATAGGTGAATATGGATTGGGGCTAAGAAATGAAAGAGGAAGCCGCCTAGTAGAATTTTGCACAGAACACAACATAATCATAGCTAACACTTGGTTTAAGAATAATGAATGAAGGTTGTATACATGGAAGGCTCCTGGAGATACTAAAAGGTATCAGATAGATTATATAATGGTAAGACAGAGATTTAGGAACCAGGTTTTAAGTTGTAAGACAATTCCACGGGCAGATGTGGACTCTGACCACAATCTATTGGCTATGACCTGTAGATTAAAACTGAAGAAACTGCAAAAAGGTGGGAAATTAAGGAGTTGGGACCTGGATAAATTGAAAGAACCAGAGGTTGTACAGAGTTTCAGGGAGAGCATAAGGGAAAGAAATACAGTAGAAGAAGAATGAGTAGCTTTGAGGGATGAAGTAGTGAAGGCAGCAGAGGATAAAGTAGGTAAAAAGACGAGGATTGCTAGAAATCCTTGGGTAACAGAAGAAGTATTGAATTTAACTGATGAAAGGAGAAAATATAATAATGCATTAAATGAAGCAGGCAAAAAGGAACACAAACATCTCAAAAATGAGTTCGACAGGAAGTGCAAAATGGCTAAGCAGGGATGGCTAGAGGACAAATGTAAGGCTGTAGAAGCTTATCTCACTAGGGGTAAGATAGATACTGCCTACAGGAAAATTAAAGAGACCTTTGGAGAGAAGAGAACCACGTGTATGAATATCAAGAGCTCAGATGGCAATCCAGTTCTAAGCAAAGAAGGGAAGGCAGAAAGGTGGAAGGAGTATATAGAAGGTTTATACAAGGGCGATGTACTTGAGGACAATATTATGGAAATGGAAGAGGATGTAGATGAAGACGAAATGGGAGGTAAGATACTGTGTGAAGAGTTTGACAGAGGACTGAAAGACCTGAGTCGAAACAAGGCCCCCGGAGTAGACAACATTCCATTAGAACTACTGACGGCCTTGGGAGAGCCAGTCATGACAAAACTCTACCAGCTGGTGAGCAAGATGTATGAGACAGGTGAAATACCCTCAGACTTCAAGAAGAATATAATAATTACAATCCCAAAGAAAGCAGGTGCTGACAGATGTGAAAATTACCGAACTATCAGTTTAATAAGTCACAGCTGCAAAATACTAACGATAATTCTTTACAGACGAATGGAAAAACTGGTAGATGCGGACCTCGGGGAGGATCAGTTTGGATTCCGTCGAAATGTTGGAACACGTGAGGCAATACTGACCTTACGACTTATCTTAGAAGAAAGATTAAGAAAAGGCAAACCTACGTTTCTTGCATTTGTAGACTTAGAGAAAGCTTTTGACAATGTTGAATGGAATACTCTCTTTCAAATTCTGAAGGTGGCAGGGGTAAAATACAGGGAGCGAAAGGCTATTTACAATTTGTACAGAAACCAGATGGCAGTCATAGGAGTCGAGGGGCATGAAAGGGAAGCAGTGGTTGGGGAAGGAGTGAGACAGGGTTGTAGCCTCTCCCCAATGTTATTCAATCTGTATATTGAGCAAGTAGTAAAGGAAACAAAAGAAAAATTTGGAGTAGGTATTAAAATTCATGGAGACGAAGTAAAAACTTTGAGGTTCGCCGATGACATTGTAATTCTGTCAGAGACGGCAAAGGACTTGGAAGAGCAGTTGAACGGAATGGACAGGGTCTTGAAAGGAGGATATAAGATGAACATCAACAAAAGCAAAACGAGGATAATGGAATGTAGTCAAATTAAATCGGGTGATGCTGAGGGAATTAGTTTAGGAAATGAGACACTTAAAGTAGTAAAGGAGTTTTGCTATTTAGGAAGTAAAATAACTGATGATGGTCGAAGTAGAGAGGATATAAAATGTAGACTGGCAATGGCAAGGAAAGCGTTTCTCAAGAAGAGAAATTTGTTAACATCGAATATAGATTTATGTATCAGGAAGTCGTTTATGAAAGTATTTGTTTGGAGTGTAGCCATGTATGGAAGTGAAACATGGACGATAATTAGTTTGGACAAGAAGAGAATAGAAGCTTTCGAAATGTGGTGCTACAGAAGAATGCTGAAGATTAGATGGGTAGATCACGTAACTAATGAGGAGGTATTGAATAGGATTGGGGAGAAGAGAAGTTTGTGGCACAACTTGACTAGAAGAAGGGATCGGTTGGTAGGACATGTTTCGAGGCATCAAGGGATCACAAATTTAGCATTGGAGGGCAGCGTGGAGGGTAAAAATCGTAGAGGGAGACCAAGAGATGAATACACTAAGCAGATTCAGAAGGATGTAGGTTGCAGTAGGTACTGGGAGATGAAGCAGTTTGCACAGGGTAGAGTAGCATGGAGAGCTGCATCAAACCAGTCTCAGGACTGAAGACAACAACAACAACAATTACAGTCTTTAATAACTTCCTGCATTTTCCCTCTAGTCTCGTCCCTCAAATGATTAACACAAACTTCATCGGTCCCCTCGATGAAGGTAATGAATCTTGAAATTGGGACAGCCTTGGACTGTACCCAGTTGGGTTTGCCACCTGTTTTATCCGACACCTTTTGACTCTCTGAATTCGTCTTTCTCTTTCTGCCTATTTTCCTTTTATTAATTTATCACACTCTCAGTCTGCAATCTACCTGGTGGTGTGTCACCTTCGCTACTGCACGTTATTTACAACTGTGCTAGTTCTTGCATATGTTTCCTATTTATTTCTAATGATGCTTCTTTAAACTGTAATAGTGATTGTTTCTCCTCCTGGTCGGCATAAACCTCGCGCTGTGTTCTGTCAGAACCTGTCTCGCCTCTTATACTCATCTTTTCTACATCTGCACTAATCTTATTCTTTCTGACCACTACCTCCGCAACTTCATCCCTGTGTCTATTCAGCGACACTTCCTGCCGAGTGACTTAAGCTTCCACGCTGTCTAATGCCCCTTGTTTATCTGCAATTAAGTCCTCCACTACCTCTTTGATTCGCTCATTCGGCAACAGGTCCCTAGGGTCTGTAATATCACTCTCTATTGCAATTATTCGTACCTCCAAATTACGCTTTTTCTTTCACGGCGTCACATACTTTCTTCAACGCACCCAGATTCTTCTCCCCCTCATCTAACCGATTATTAACTGCAGACAGACGCTCATCGATAACTGAGAGTAACTTCCTCATTGCCTCTTTATTTCCCTCACCCATTGCCTCCAATCTTTTCTTACTATCTTAATCCATCGCTTCCAATCTTTCCTTACTATCTTTACCCATCGCTTCCAATCTTTCCTTATTATTTTTATCCATCGCTTCCAATCTTTCCTTATTATCTCTATCCATCCTCTGTAAAAACTGCAGTAGCACATTGTCATTTGCTACTTTAGGTGTGCTCACCTCGATCGCCTGAGAAACCGTAGCTTCGCTAACGGTAGCTACACTTGCACTGCATACCGGACCTAGTCTCGGCTCGCCCGGGTCGTCGGGAAAACCCCCGGTTGTGGGCAAAGCCAGCCGCCTAACAGATCACCTAGCCGCGGTCCGCTGACCAATTCAGCTCCTTCTGAATGTTGGCCGTTCTCGCTCATTAACCCAGGGTCGACACCTACTCCTAGCTCCACTATGCTACCTGCTACGTTCACCCCAGAATCACTCTTCTCTATGGTGACTACACTTTTCGACTGCGACCTAGTTACTAAGGACATAACTAAAAAAAAATTATACAACGATCTTCCCGCCTTGGACGACGTAGCAATGAATTACATAAAAAACGCGGTGGTCTAGCGGTTCTAGCCGCGCAGTCCGAAACCGCGTGACTGCTACGGTCGCAGGTCCGAATCCTGCATGGGGAATGGATGTATGTGATGTCCTTAGGTTAGTTAGGTTTAATTAGTTCTACGTTCTAGGCGACTGATGACCTCAGAAGTTAAGTCGCATAGTGCTCAGAGCCATTTGAACCATTTACATAAAAAAATAATAGATCCTCACCAATCAAGAAAGGAATTGCAACCAAAAATTTTACAAAGCCAATCAAAAAAAATCTTAACAGCAAACCCTAACAGCACAATCTTGGCAGGGTAGAAATTATGGGGCGTCACCCACTTGCCTTGCTCATACTGTGGCACCAAGCAGTCAGGCCTGCAAGATGAGTGGTCTGCCAAGCGAATGGACTCATTCTTATTTATCGAGTAACATGAACTCTAGTATTCACAATTAAGTTACAAGTTATTCTCCTGTTTGAATATTACACAACGGAAACGGAAATGCACATCTAACTATTAGTAATTTACACAACTCTGACTGTTCACTACGCACTGGCAATACCGCATTTTCTTTCTTATTTAACGGCTTTGATCAACACGTGGCCATCGCACTGAACATGAATGTCGCCACATTATAAATTCTGTATATCATGACAACATACTATTCGTAGGAAAAGGCCACCAATCTTTCTCTTTTCACTATCTTTTTTATTCCGATAAATTCTGTAACCTAAACACACAAATTCTATACCCTACAACAATAACACATGAGAAATTGCGCCCAATGGGCATGCCTTTACATTGGTGATTCCCTGTCTTATGGTCTCGTAATTATTTATCGCTACAGTGCACTTTCTGGATAGGATGGTGGATCTTTTGCTGGATCTCACACTTCGACTATCACACCCACAATCACGAAAATTTCCTCCAGACCGAGTGGTACAAAAAGGAACATGCATAACCCACTGCCTTTGAAACTATCTAGTTACTCTCCCATGCCAACCACACATACTAAAATTTCATGAAATACATCACACTGGCAACATACAATACAAAGAATAGTCAC
This sequence comes from Schistocerca gregaria, assembly GCF_023897955.1. NCBI lineage: Eukaryota > Metazoa > Arthropoda > Insecta > Orthoptera > Acrididae > Schistocerca > Schistocerca gregaria. Next base: position 680,346,705 of record NC_064921.1, read on the forward strand.
AACGTTATAATCATACCACTTTCAGCTTTCCCACTTCAATTAGTACTTATTTCAATTTCACACGACACTGCCCCACTTCGTTACTTTCCTTTCCTACTATGAACTCTGGAGGATATATGTACGTCTTCCTGTGCAATGCAAGCCAAGTGGTGTTGCTGGATAGACGGATGACTCACCTTGCATCACTCTCAGAGTTTTATAGTTTCAATCAAGTGTGACACGGAAACATAACACGTAAAGTAATATTAAAAACATATTCGTCACACACGCGAGTCCTCAACTGATACCATGGACGAGTACTTCTCTTTATCCTTTGTCCCATACACAGATTGAGACTCACACAGTACTCACCACGTGGAAGTACTCGTCGCTAATTTCAAGTCCTGCACACGCCATTTCTTAAATATTTCCAACTTATAGTACACACGCCAGTAATTCAGCTTAACTTAAACACTCGGAAGTAATTCAACTTATTGTTACACCGGGTTTCATTGTGACCGTTGGTCACTTCCGAAGATGACTATGATCCCCTTAATATTACCTGCCTGACATTTAGTTCTCCCCGCAAATTTGCTGAAATAGAGAAATTATTATTCCAAACTGCTCTTAAGTATTTCACATGCATACCATGTTTCCACTCTTTTGTCGTTACGGAGGACCCCTAAGACAGGTCTTACCAACACAAGATCCAGCGCCAGAATGCTAAAACATGGCCGATCACGCACCTCCGCCAAGGTGGGGGAGCACCATGCTACTGTACTGGTCAGCCACATTTCAGGAGCTCAAAGCTCAGGTGAATTTCATCTCTTTGGTTCCATCAAAGGTGACCAAAGGACCGTCTCAAAGATGATAATCATACATTGCATATTCACTATCTGTGGTTAGCAGACGACCATACATTCATTCATTTCGCAGATCTCACCAAACTGGTTGTAGGGATTTATTTTGTGGGAGTACACATGTGATCAATTAAATAAATAGTCATTCTTTCCTACACTGGTATCTGGCTTCTCTGTATTAATTGAAATTGAGCTATTATTACAAAAAATATGTTGTTCTGACAAGAATAACGAAGAATGTTCTACCTATTTTCAATGTCGGTCGGTACTGTACCCTTTCAACATTCCTCATGTTGTAGGTGTCGCCACCGGCGCCAACCTCGTGTGATTGCTCTGAGAAGCTAATCCTTTGCATATCACAGCATCGTATAGTGAATGAACGCTATTTAAAGAAAATTAACAAGCAGATGTTACAAGGCGCTGTTATTACATCTCGTTCTGGAAAAATATATGCAACATAGTTCAATGACGAAAGAGCTGTGTAATAGTTCAATGAAATAAGCTGCACAACACAATTAAAGGATCACTTTTGTATATCAGTAATTGTCTCCCATTGTGATGTATCACTTTAAAATCTGTATCAAAGGTGCGTACAACCTTCCTTTGTAAGGGTTCATAAACGTTGCTCCCTGCCACGTTACTCTGGAGATGGAAGACGCTTAAATAGCAAGATGTCACAATAGCACAGAATTTCACCGCAGATTCTTCCCAGCGCCACCGTCGACGTGTCACACGATGGGAAGTTCATTACAGCCTGTTACTCACATTTCACTCCTCCTTTTGACGCATTTGCAATGTAAGTCGTAGTCGCAACTCCCAGCGTTAAAGTCACGCAGCTTTCTTTTGGGCACCGCCGTTCAGAGTGAACTCGAAAAGGCCTCAGAAAGTGGCATAAAGGACGTCAATGAAACAACCCCTTCCCCAGGGGCGTTCTTTTTCACACATTTTGTCGTCTAAAACTACATTTTATCGCACAGTGTGCAACAGAAAGACGTTCTAGACATCCTTTGAGATTGCTGACAACCACCAACGATTCAGCAACTCTGTAAGTAATTCTAAGGTTGCAACCACATCGCCGGCTGGGGTGGACGAGTGGTTCTAGGCGCTTCAGTCTGGAAATGTGTGACCGTTACGGTCGCAGGTTCGAATCCTGTCTCGGGCATGGGTGTGTATGATGTCCTTAGATTAGTTAGGTTTAAGTAGGTCTAAGTTCTAGAGGACTTAAGACCTCAAATGTTAAGTCCCATAGAGCTCAGAGACATTTGAACCATTTGGAGCAACCAAATCGAATGTGATCTGACCCCTTTGCAGTGTAGCGCATCAGCGATTTTTGCTCTGGTGCGCAATATGAAACTACTAGGAACCACTGAAAACTTGAAATTTGAACGTGATCCGTAGCAGCAAAACGTGCTTAGAGTTTTTCAGCTTTTCTGTTTCGGGCCGTCCTGTCAATTTATCACGGGAGGGGGAGTTCATAATTCAAAATAGACGTTTGCCTGATAAAACGGCTAAAGGTCTCTGTCAGACCACCAGTTCGATAACCGGTGCGACCTGTGCACCTTTACTGATCACTTCAATACTGTGCCTTCCAGAGACTTCGACGTCGATTCAGGTGAGTGTCGCTCTACTGCTGCTGTAATACCCGAGGGTAGGCAACCCCTTCGACATATCCTAAGTTACACGCAACCAGGTGCTAGAGCGGCTGTGCAGCCCCGCTCAGCCGAATGGGTGTCAAAGTCTTTCTCTATGTACATTTTAATGTGCTTAAAAAAGATGTACGAGCGGCACTGAGGGGTGTTGAAGTGACCCACTGACGTTTTTTTAACACACTTTTCAATGTTGCACTAGCTGCGATCACGCCACAGAAGGTTGCCAAACAGGAGGGCATCGGATGATGTATATTTTGTAAAAAGGATATGAACAGTCCCTAGTGGGTCGACACTGTATACCAGAAGCAAACCTGTGGTCACACTACATTACAAAGTCGTCGTATCACATTCAATGGAGTTGCACCACCAAGATTTTCTGAAATAAGGGTTGGATCGTCCGAGAGGGGAGGGGGGGGGGGGGGAGGGGGGGGCAGCAATATCAGCAGTGTCGAGCTCTGTCAAGCACGTTGTCCTGTGGACACCATAAGCCAGTGGTTTCATTGACGCTCATTATGCCTCCTATTGATACTTTTCGGTGTCGGTTCTGATCAGTGGTGTTTCTGAAATATTTTCCTGAGCCACCTACAAGAAAACCGTGGGGTTTCAGCGTAGGGCGTCGTGATTCTGGCCTCCGTCGTAGAGGCGTCAGGGGGGAATTTGGATAAGAGAGGGTTTGAGGGCCTTCCCGTCGTGTGTCTCGTCAATGGTGGCGTTGGGAAGAATTGTGAAATACTGGACCAGTGTGGCACCTCTGTCCATCCTTACACGTCACATGGACTTCTGAGCCCTGTCTTTGTTTTCGCAGGTATCGACACCTTGATGTCTGAAGCGTCGTCGACGCCGAGGGTAACGGCCATGTATTTGCATCGATACAGAAGATGGCTGTAGGCACATTTGAACCAAGTTTCAGACGCCTGCGTCGCAATGAGAGGCAATTACTGGGTTCAAAAAAGGAATCTTTTGATAGTATTGTGCAGTGAATTATCAGTAGAGTGCCTTTTTTTCTTTTTAGTTGACGATTGCCTCTTGAAGTAGGAGGTCTCCCTTGTTAAACTTAGCATTCGATGCTCTTCATTTTTTCGCAGCCATGGAGCCGAAGAACTCAATTTTCGTTGAAAGTTGGACATTGAAACGCAACCAGATCGCATGCTTTGGATGCTCTTCGTATTATCGCAGCCATGGAGCCGAAGAACTCAACTTTTGTTGAAAGTTGGACATTGAAACGCAATCAGATCGCATGCCTATAACGCCAGTATGACTTTTGTACTGTAACAGTATGAATATATGGTTTTTTTAAATCCTAGATCTCTAATATGGTCAGTATTCTCGAGCCTGATGAGTAGAAAAGATACTGCTAAGGAACTTAAGCGCTAGGGAACTGATGGTTGGAATTGTGTCGAATCCAACTGTTCGGCAAAACAGCAGAACTTCCGCAGCAAGCCTACATGTACAGAAGGCGTCGTAACTGCCCCGGTTGAAAGTGCACGATAACGTAGACTGTAACATTCAGCGTGATGAAATAATATTGTATTTCTGGTTATAATAGCCCATTGGTGAAAAGTGAACCGATACACACGGGGATTCACTATAAGAGTTAACGTTCCAAATCCGTTTGTACTAAGCAGGACAATAACTCACACTGAAGTCAGTGGCGACGCGATATATCGCAGAGGCAAGTACCTCGCAAATCGGCTCGTTCACGGACACTGGTTTATTGTGATGTTGTGATGTCATTAGTCCTATTGCTTCCACCCGGGTCAATTTTCGCTGTTAATGAGACTTCCTGTGTATTCAACGCCTGTAAATTTGTCTTCCTTTTCCTTCTCTGTGCATTCCTTTGACATCAGCCATTTGACTCAGCCCCCCCCCCCCCCTCCCGCCTCATTACCCGACTAGTGTGACGTGTTGTGCTCGCTTGATGCACCGTAGCACGCACTCACACTGGGCACTGCAAATGCCAAGCGTGTTCAGTCTAGCTTTACGATGCCCCGTGAGTCGTAACAAACAGCTGCGGACGGTCTCTCGTTGGAGCGCAGAGCACAGCGGGCCACGGCGGAATACGCCATGTGCTGTGATGATTCTCTGTGGTGTTGTGTGGAGCAGCGTGAACACATTCCTCCACATGGATCCTTCAGCATCCTTCACACCTCTCTTTGCGCTGGACACCTCCAAGTATCCTAGACGATCCATAAGCTCAGATCTAACAAATTTATTTTTCCCTCTAATATCCAATCCTGATACGCTGAAGTGCATGTTCGAACACGTGCAACCAACCTTACAACTAAACACATCTTCTCCCAAAGAAACTCTCCCAATATACATTAGTATCCTCTATGTTTACCCATCCTATCAACGATGATTGTTCCCTTCCTATCCGTCTTCATAGTAGGGTACCCCAACTTCACTTCTCTCCTCAGTAAATTGAAGTTAAATTATTATGACTGAATAATATTTATGTATTGGAATGGAAACTTTTGAGCGAGAGAAGTCGCTTCCCAATATTTTAACTCAAATTTCTTCCACACTCCCAGGTCTAAATTTAGTTTCACTGTTTTGAATGTGAGGTCTGTAAGACAAAATGGCAAGACAGTTACAGTTCACGATCATACCCTGTCTGCCTCTCGATGTCGAAGTTTGTTTCGGTTTTCCTTTTTTTAAATTAGAACTTGTAGTCGCCAGTGCCCTGCTTTATTATTTTCTTGAGTTATTAGTTATTTATTTTTTATATTTTTCGTTCAATAACTAATCTGTTTTATACCAGTGGTTGTAGTACGTGGGGTGCTGTTGATCTCTATGTGTAGCCATTCTGGTACTAATGCTCAATCTCTATAGTTACCTCTAGATATTTATGACAGATCAGTAGTGTAGTTGTACAGCAGTAGATTCATTATCCTCTGTATGCACAGTACATTGCATTTATTTACGTTCAGAGTCACCAAATTAGATTCTTTAAGCTTAGGGAAAGCTCTGCACTTGTGCGAATTTCCTTGAATTTAATGAAATCGTTATAGATGTTCTCTATAAGACATTCTATCTCCCATCTTCACATGGGCACATTCCAAGATACTTAAACTTGTCTACTCTTCGTACTCAGGAACCATGGAATCATAGATTTGAATTTTTAAAGGAGTTGGGCTGTAGTGTGACAATCATAAAATGCCTTTTTCTAGCGTTGATATTTAGACATCGATTACTATATTGACGAGCTGTTGGAGATCATCTGAACGTTTGACAATCAGTATTGTCCTATCAGCATAGCGAGTGGTATTGGTGACTCCATTAACATTTACGCACTAAATCAACAACTGTTAAGTGACCAAAGATTCTCTTTTAGTACACACTGAATAATATTGGTGACAGAGCCCATCCTTGTAGTTCTCTCATGCAGATATTAACCTGATCAGTCACCTCATTATCAAATTTAACCTTCACTGATTCGAGTATTTTGTACACAGCGGATGTCATTCTGATCTGTATGTATAATTTTGAGAATTTCCATAAGTTATGATGTTGTATACTACTCTATCAAGCACTTTTTTATAGCCAATAAAACAAAGGCCTACGCTATTATCCTGATCATAGCGATTCTGTGCTAGAACTTGAAGTGTAACTACTACTCTTCTACCTAAAAATTTTCGAACCCGAACATTGTTTCACTAACGAATTTCTCACATGTTTGGTATAACCTTTTATGGATTACTTTCAGAAATATTTTCCCGGAACCGCCATGACTATATGGTCTTCATATCTTCGTGCATTCTAATTTTTTGGCAATTAAATGAAAACTGACAACAGCCATTGGGCAGGGCAATGACTTGTACGGCACATTTTTTCAAAAGTTTGTGTAAGTCGCTGATACCTTCACCATGAGGAAGTTCCATGCATTCCACCGGAATTGTATCAGGTACTGGTGGTTTATTGGGTTTGAGTTTCGTACTTGTTGCACAGTCTCTTCTTTTGTAATTGGAGACCCCGTTAGAGTATCTTTCCTGGAAATCTCAACTTTTGGTCTATCATTTGCAAAGAGTTTTTTAATACAGTCTTGCTGTATCTGTTTCTTCTCCACGACGTTAAGAACAATTCTGCTCTGAACTGATAACATATAGTTTCTGATAGAATTGCATTACAATTAACAAATGTAGAAAAGGGGATACGGATAGTGTATAGTAAATAAACACAATCATCTTAACATAAATACACTTCTGTTATTAACGAACATAATTAACTCGAAAATTGAAAGTGTTAAGACGATATGCAGATCTCTGCTGGAACACGACTAACTGCTGACTGAGTGACTTGGTGCGTAACAAAATCTACTACACAATATTGTACTGTACAATATTTCTTCGTGTACTCTCGGATGACCCTATCCCCTTTTGTTTCTATACCGAAAACAACACAGTTTAAAGCATTGTAGTAATGCCACAATTACGACCAATAAGTTACAGACTTTGGCTGGCATTTTCTGTAAAAAAAAAAAAAAAATAGAAATAGTGCAGGTAGGTCTCGTTCTCTGAGTGTTCCATATAAACTCAATTATGTATGCAGACAACAGTAATAATTCATGTGGTTCAACGGCCTAGTGCAAGTCTTTCTATTGGATGCCATTTCGGTGACTTGCGAGTCCCTAACCTACCCCAGTTATTCACAGGAGAAAGGGGATCTACAGTTTAACTAGGAATCCGAATTACGTGATGTTTCCTGCGACTACACACACCGTTGAGAGGTGAACGAAATGTCGTAGGTAGTACTGAAAGATTTGTCGTACGACTGTGATTCAGACCCTAAATCTTTCTCTTTCCAGCCACGCGTTTTACTGCTTGACCACCAGGCTCAACACGTACACGAGCGTGCTGCAAAGCAATGCCTTCGAATTTTATATGTGAAAAGTCTTAAAATTTCTAAATAAAACAAACTTTAGTAACATGCTGTATGTGTATTTTTTTTCATGTCTACATATTTATTTCTCGATGTAGTCACCCTAGCGACGAACACGTTTCTTCTAACGAGAGACCACTTAGTCGTTACCGTCACTGTCTAGGCGGTTCTAGGCGCTTCAGTCTGGAACTGCGCGACCGCTACAGTCGCAGGTTCGAATCCTGCCTCGGGCATGGATGTGTGTGATGTCCTTAGGTTAGTTAGGCTTAAGTAGTTCTAAGTTCCAGGGGACTGATGACCTCAGATGTTAAGTCCCATAGTGCTCAGAGCCATTTTTCTAGTGTTTGACTTTGTTGACGGAACCACAGCCTCACCTCTGCTTGTGCCGTTTCATCACTATCGAAGTGAAGTTCTCGAAGGAGTTCTTCAAATGCTGGAACGAGATGACTATCGGATGGGACCAAGTCGTCATTCTTTGCAAGATGATCGATAACAATGAAGCCAAGGCATTAGATTGTTACAGATGTCACAGCGCTCTTGTGTGTTATGGCAGTGTCATTGTAATGGTGAGGGTGCTCCATGTGTGTACGCACTATTCAGATTCATGAAACTCGATTACAGCACGCTGTTTCTCACGCACCGACGTAGTTGCAGTAGACACCGCGATTTGATACGGTGTAATTCGGAGGCCTCTAGCGGCATGCGGATGCATCTTGATTCAGCGAAGGGGCATCGTCGACTGAAAAATACACATGATACGTAGCACCGCAACAGACATTAAGAACAGAATAGAACATTCAGAGGCTTACTTTTCACCATTCACTGCTACATGGTTAGTTCATCTATAGGTTTTGATGAGTAAGTCTGCGAGTATCAAAATGTTAGGCGTATATGGCCGTAACTTTTGACTGCAGCCGGCCGTTGTTGCCGAGCGGTTCTGGGCACTTCAGTCTGGAACCGCGCTGCTGCTACTCTTGCAGGTTCGAATCCTGCCTCGGGCATGGGTGTCTGTGATGTCCTTAGTTCGGCTTAAGTAGTTGTAAGTCTAGGGGACTGATGACCCCAGATGTTAAGTCCCATAGTGCTGAGAGCCATTTGAACCATTTTTTTGACTGCATTGACTTAGAAGCTTAAATTAGTTAAACCGTAATTGAACAGTTGATCTAACGGAAAAGTAAATAGCAACAGCAAGGAGAAGTAGTGCGACGTAAACGAAAGTTGGTTGGCGTGTTTCTACGTCTGAAACATGATGTGTACTGAAATTTCGAGCCAGTCGCTTAAGAGTGACGTTTGTAGAGCCACTACGAGGATGCAGACCAGGTTTGCTTCAAATACACGCAGTAACGATCGTGAGCGTTAGTTTCATTTCGTGTATGTTAGTCAAGAGACAAAGACGCGATTGTCGCCACCTCATTGGGTTTGAGAGTAGTTGGGTAATAGGGCTACGAGAAGCCGGATGTTCCTTCTGCGATACTTCAGGAAGACGTGTTTGGAATGTAGCCATTGCACATGGTTACTGGCAGTGGTGATTGTGGGAAAATACGTAAGTAAGAAAGATCGGACTACGGACGTCCACATGACGCTACCGAGAGGGAAGACCATCTTGTCCTGCATATGGCTCTGGGTCATCGGCTGGTCTGCAGCAGGTATTTGATTAGCAGTTGGTCGCACAGTGACACAACGAACTGTTACAAATAGGCTACCTCAAGGACAGTTCCGAGTCGCCCTGTAGCCTAAGTTCCACTGACCCAATACTACCGCCATTCGCCATTTAAGTGGTGTCAAGCGAGAGCTCAATGTAGGGCAAGATGGAGGTTATTGTTTCTTGTGATGGAAGCTGGTTCTGCCTCGGTACCAGTCATGTCGATGCGTTGGTTAGGAGACCAGCTGGGGCCCGGCAACCAATGTCTCCAGCTAGATACACTGGAGCTGCTAGCTTGACGCTTTGGTCTGGAGAGTGATTTCGTGTGACAGCAGGAGCACCCGCGTCGTTATCGCACCCACCCTGATTGCAAATTTGTACATCAGTCTGATAACTAGACTGTTGCGCTGCCATTGATGAACAGTATTCCACGGGCGTTTTCCAATAGGACAGCGCTCGCCTACATATCGCTGTCGAAACTCAATATGTTCTACAGTGTGACGGCATGTTGCCTTGACCTGCTCGACCACCAGATCTGTCCCCACTCTAGCACATACATCATCGGACTACAACTCCCGCGTCATTCTCAAACAGAATTAACCGTCGCTGTATTGATGGACCAAATGCAACGGGCATGGAAGTCCATCCTGCAAACTGACACCCGGCACCTGTACGACGAAATCATGCACCTTTGCATGCTTCCCTCTAACATTCTGGCGGTTACAAGCGTCGTTAATGTACCAGCATTTTCTATTTGCAACGACTTAGCTTATGCTTGCATTAGTCTGTGATCTTGCAATTGTTATCACTTAAATAACGTACCTAGAAAAATGTATTCCCCAAATTTTATTACTCCACACTCTTATTTTTTATGTTGTAATTTTTATTCCGTCAGTGTATCTCTGCTTGATACCCGTATCCGCCCCTAAGAAAAGAAGCTCCTAACAGAAGGCTGTAACTTTTGGCTGCGTTGACTTACAAGCTTAAATTTATTATATCGTCAATGGATTGTAGAATTCAGTATCTGAGATGCATTTCAGCTCAATACCACCACCGGTTAATGAGAAAAAAGGGTCTTCACAATCGGACAGACAGACGGGCTATAAAGGGAAGCAAAAATACTTTTTATGTGATGCAATTACAAATTAACAATTTTCGGAGTTTTTCGTTTACTTCTTTCCAAATTTCGTGATTCTAGGTTAACAGGAAGTATCCCACAGCTTCTGATGGGTGAGTTTGCGAGCATCGAAATAAGTGACAAATAAAGTGCAGTATTGTTTGATTACATTGACGTTTTACGTCGTTAAGGGACCGTAGACGTTAGTATGCGAAAGAAATTTAAACTTGATCCCTCGATTCATTACTCTGAAAGAGTGTTCTTGAAAGTCGGGCAGATAGACAGACACAGGCAACAACGTGATCAAACAACGATTTCTTTTTTTGCCGACTGAGGTCTTATGTAGGGAGTTCTTGCTTACATAACCGAACTTCTGTAAGCACCACATTACGCGATGTGTGTACAGCACAAACTCCCTCCGCCCGTTGGAACACCCTCCTCCTACGATTCTGTAGCTCTAATAATCCACTACTAAAGGAAATATTGTAAAGTATGAGTCACAGTAAAATAATTAAGTATTCTGTAGGGCTCTTTAAAGGAGATAAACACAGAGTAGAAGGATAAATACAAACTAGTAGTACGCTATCTAACTACATTTTTGTATTATTTCCCAATGTCTTCGCACTTCTTAAATGATATTTGATGACTGTTATTAAACTGTGATACTGGTTTTTATTTGCACCAGAAATTTTTTACAATTGACTTTGACCGTTTTGTGGCCTATTTTAAGGCTTTCAACGATTCTGTCTTTAACAACTGATTGGTTTTCATATGAACAGGTATTCTGTCACGTCTTAGCAGAACAGTTTCATATTCATGTGCAAGAATCAAAAATTGTGAACACGTGACTTTTTTATGGAAATGCCTCAACCATCTCTGTTTTGGGCCTTTGTACAACTCGAATAGCCATTATTTTCTATCAATCCTTACCAAAAATTATTCTTCCACGATGTATGCCTCTATGTAGGTATTAAATCGGGGGATCTAGAAACGATAGAGAGGCTTCGTCCCGCCGTAGCCCTCACTGATTCACAACCCCACAACAGGCTACAGCCGTCCACCACCCACCTCACCACCCTCCCATTCCGAACCCAGGGTTTTCGTGCGGTTCGGCCCCCAATGTTTCCGTGGTAGAATAATTATGCTGTACGCGTACTTGGAAACGGTGTTTGCGCGGCAATCACCGAAACAGTGTAACTGAGGCGGAGTAGGGGGAACCAGCCCGCATCAGCCGATGTATATGGAAAATCGCCTTGAAAACCATCCACAGGCTGGCCGGCACATCAGACCTCGATGCTAAACCGGCGGGCGAATTCGTACCGGGGACCGCCGCCCCTTCCCGCTCGGCAAGCAGCGCGTTAGACCGCGCGGCTAGCCGGGCGGGCTTCCCGCACGATAGTTCTGTCTCTTTTGCACTGCACTTCTGTGTCATTAATTGTCGCAACTGCGTACGATTTCACATATTTTCCTTGTTTGTCGAATACGGAGTTAATCAAGATGAGTAGCGAATACTTTAAGTGGAACTGATTTGGATAACCTCGACTATAAGACTATCTTTCAGTAGGTAACATATCGCAGTTGTTTTAACGATTTGCAAAATATAAGCCTTAAAAAAGTAAACAACAAGCACATAAATAATTTATTGAAGTAAATTATTCATGTAAAAGTCTGTGGAAATTCGTTAATAATTCAAAACAGTTTACATTTTAAAAATTCGTGCAACAGATTTCATTTATTCTGCTCTGTTTGAAACGCAGTATTACTAGCAGCTACCCGAGTTGTGGTTGTTTTGTGTAGGATAACACGCTCCGAGCAACTGATTCATCTCCAGCATTTTTTTTTTTCTCTGTCGTCCTCCGTGTCCCAGCGATAAAAATGTAATGGCGTGATGCCCGGCAAACTTGGTGAGAAACGAATGTGATCTATGTGGCAACGCAATGTTGGACTCATATACTGTGCTGTCTGACGGTTATAGTTTGGGAGGCGTAGTCATTCTCAAAAGGCGTAACTATTCTTGAAGGACAACAATTCTTCTGCAACACCTGCAGCAACTCATTTTCCAAAGCTATTCGGTAACACCACATACTTAATTAACTTTCTAAAATGGTATCTTAAGTTTTGTCGCTCCAATGATGTAGGATATCTCTATTGTTAATGCCGCCATGTGGAAAAGCAGCTTCGTTAGCGAAAAAAAATGGATGATCAGTTATTAACATTTATACAAGGACAAAACTCTTATTGTTCGACTCCACCGCCTACTTGTCGATGATGGACCTGCTGATGACGAATAAGGGCTGGAAACATGTGGAAATAACGATAGTTGTAATTTTTTTGTTGAACACTGACATATTATTCTCCTTTGCGCTCTTGAATTTCTACGTGAAGCGTATTCCGTTCAGCTGCAGATTCATAAGATGTGTGTGAGCTAGAGACTGAGCTAGTCCCATACAGTCAGGAGTAAACGCTCTTCAATCGACTAAACTCTTCAATAATAGCAACAGAATATTCTTTATTTAATTTTGAATACAATACCATGTCTGTTCATCAGCATATACCGCATGTGCAGCATCGGTTAGCTTGCTTTTATTACCATACAGAATCACTGCTTCACTGATTCAAAAATTAGATTCACGGATTTCAAAGTTTCTGGACTGTAGGCCACATAGTAAATTTTTGGGTCCACAACTGCATCTACTTCATAGTCCACAAGCCACCTAATGGTGTATGGCGGAGGTACTTCTCGTAACACTGATACCCCACACCCTGTTCCATTTGCGAATGGCGCGAGGGAAGAATGATTGTCGGTAAACCTCTGTATTGGCACTAACTTCTCGGATTTGCTCTTCGTGGTCATTACGCGAGATACACACTCATGTTCAGAGAAAAAAAAACAAAACAGAACAGCTTCAACGGCTAGAGACAGGACATTCATATTCACAGGACGTGTGCATTAGTATGTTTTGCAGAAACGATTAGCATTTGAACCGTGTCGATCCGCGTGTTCAAGGTCAACGACGTTATCGCGGCGCAACACCACCTACCGGTGAAATGTGCCTGCAGCTCTCGTTGTCGTTATAAACCGGAGGTAATGGATCACCGTGATTTGAGTAGACGTGCAGGATGCCTTGCGAACTGTACAGAAAAAAAAATGTGTGAAATCTTATGGGACTTAACAGCTAAGGTCATCAGTCCCTAAGCTCACACACTACTTAACCTAAATTATCCTAAGGACAAACACACCCACCCATGCCCGAGGGAGGACTCGAACCTCCGCCGGGACCAGCCGCACAGTCCATGACTGCAGCGCCCCAGACTGCTCGGCTATTCCCGCACTGCGAACCGTACAGACAAATCAGTGAGTTTTAAAGGGTGCACATTATTGACAAGAGAGCATGTGCCGCAATTATCGGGAAACTGCTGTTCGTGTGCGACGATGTGTTTCGGCAGTGCAATGGGTGTCTACACAATGGTTCACAGAAGGTCAGATCGCACCATCCAGACCACCCTCTGAGAAGATTATCTCATCCGGATGGTATTGCAGGACAGATCTGCTTTCTCCTCGGCTCTGGCGTAACAGTGGAACAGTGTAACACATCGCACACTATCAGGGGTGACTGTATGTCTCCGTGTAATACGGCACGCGTTACGCGTCTACTTCTCCGCCTGCCTTTGACGAATGTGCAAAAAGATGGAAGATGGCGATGGTGTAGCGAATTACGTCACTGAGGACAGGAATGGCATCCAATAGTGTTTTGGACGAAGGCTGGTTCTGTATGTTTGAAAATGATGGCATCTATTTGGTTCGCCGCAGAGAGGGTAGTGGCATCACAGTGGCTTCATTCAAACAAGACATACAGCGCCATCTCGAAGCCTTATGGATTGGGGCGCAATTGGGTAAAACAACAAATTAAAGCTGGTGCTTGTCCGGGACACTGTGATCAGTGTGAACTACATGACATCTTTTGGGACCCATAGCCGCACCCTTTCTGCACAACATCCCGGAAGCCATTTTTCAGCAAGACAATGCACGGCCACATGATGCTCCATGAACACGTACGTTATTAGTGTCACAGGGTGACAGCCTTTTGCTGTGGACCTCCAGATCACCAGACTTGTTGCCAATCGAAAATGTGTGGGATATGGTGAAACAACAGGTGCAGCACTAGACCCTGTGCCAACCAATACACATGATCTTTGAAACCAGGTAAATGCAGGATTGATGGCTATACCACAGCCGGCCGGAGTGGCCGAGCGGTTCTAGGCGCTTCAGTCTGGAACCGCGCGACAGCTACGGTCGCAGGTTCGAATCCTGCCTCGGGCACGGATGTGTGTGATGTCCTTAGGTTAGTTAGGTTTAAGTATTCCTGAGCTCTAAGGGACTGGTGACCTCAGCTGTTAAGTTCCATAGTGCTTAGAGCCATTTGAACCATTTGATTTGAGATATACCACAGGATGTCATTCGCACTTAATACCCCGTGGACGTCATCACCCATGTAACAAGTTATCCTGTCCCATAGTGGACACTGTACCTCCTAATCAACAGGGCACATGCTGAACCGAAGTGACTGAAATGCTAATCGTTTCTGCAGAACATACTAATGTAGATGTCCTGCGAATATGAACGTCGTATCTCTAGTTGTTCAAAGTGTTCTGTTTTCATGAACATGAGTGTACGACGGAATAAGTGGTATGCTGTCCGGCTCTTCCCGGAAAGTGCTTTCTCGAAATTCCAACAGTACATCTCTCCGTGAGGCACAACGCCTCTCTTGTATCGACTGCCTTTCAAGTTCGTTGAGCATCTCTTCAACGCCCTTGCGCCGGCTAAACGATCCCGCAATGAAACGCACTACTATTCATTTGCTGTTTCTACCTCTTTTATCAGTCCTGCATGGTAAGTATTCCATATTAAACGGTCGAACAAATGCTTCATAAACCATTTCATTCGTGAACGAGTCATGCTTCATTAACATTCGTCCCATGAATCTGTCTGGTATGTGCTTTTCCTACGTTTGTTGTTGTCGTATCGGCCGCAGCACAGCAGCCGTCAACTCGATTAGGTTAGCGGCGTGCTACAACACGCGCAGCACACAGCGAGTAGCGCTGGCGCCGCACACGGTGTCAACACCTGGCGCAAGTGAACGCGTCGTCGCGGGGTAAGCGCCAGCGTACACACCACTATCGTTAAGGACTCCCCTGGCGGCGCTGCCCTTGCCACCAGAGTGAGCAACCGTATAAGGGCGCCATCTCCCAACACTCTTATTGGCCGGAGCTGCGGACTTAAGCGAGCTGCCTGAGCCCGTTTAACCAGTTCAATCTTCGCCGATGACTGTGTTGCTACCCGGCTGCTGGATTCACGACGACCGAACCGTACTGTGGCCTCCGTTGCTGGAAGCTTGCGACGCGTCGGTATCGACTGGTTAGTAGTGGTTTCGACTTGTATTCACTACTAGTGACTCTGATTTCTCCTTGGCGCTACAGCCAGCGAAGTGTTGTGCAGTCGAACTTAAGTTTTGTTTTGAGTGACAGAAGGTCAAATAAATTTGGTTATCACGGAATATTTGTTGTGTTATAGTGCGGACATAACAATTGTATATGGTCATTCCACATAAGGGTGCTATGTATATTTTACGGTAGATACTGTTTCCAGCAGCTTCTCACCAGTAGTGTAGTTGTACAGTAGTGACTTTCTTTTCCTATGTATGAACTGGATGTTACATATCTTTACATTTAGGATCATCTGTCATCGCCTGCACCATTCATCAATCCTCTACAGGTCGTTCAGCTAATAGATACTGTCTTAAGGCGTTGCTACACTGTTACAGACAACCGCATGATCCGCAAATAGACTTTTTACTATATCATTTACAAACACTGTAAACAATACCGGTCTTATCACACTTCTTTGTGGTACTTCGGAAATCACCTTGATATGTGCTAATTTTGTTCATTTAAGACAGAAGTATTGGGTTCCTTCTGCAAGGAAATAATGAATACAGTCGCTAATCTGGTCCCATACTCAATAAGCTCGTTTTTTTTTCACTAATAGTCTTAAAGCAGTTGTATCTCAAGACTCACTATAATTTTGCTTCAAAATTTCACTCGAAGTGTTAAGCTTTGAAGTCTCTTTCCCTCGTGATCCCGTTTACTTTCTCTATTTACTCTTGGGCGTATCGTATGGTCATATACAATGATTCTTCGTCTCATTTCCGAGGAGAATAACTATGCTACTGTACGGAGCACAGTAAATCATTCGGTTGCTCATTTCCAAAATATGAGTAAATACGGCACGTATGAGATCGGAAAGAGACAAGATGGCTACTGTAGCAAAATCTCTAAATTCTGTCGCCAACGATCTTTGAATTTAATTTCTTATTGATGGATAACTGCAGAAACTACTCTTATGTTTAGGAGCTTTTTCACTGGCTTACAGTTATGATCGCAGTTACAGGAGATCCTCCCTAAATCTTAGAACAAGCTGAGACTGCGCTTTAAACCTCAAAATTATTAACCTCTAGGCAATCGTGACGCCTTTTAGAGCTGGAATACTTGAATAACAATAACAAAAGCAAAGGCTGTATTGGAACTTCAACGCCGTTTATTCCTTTTAACACATGCTACTACTTTCGTCTCCAAATTGTGTGTTCTTCAGGCCCCTGCGATGGAAATACACATAACATGATAGAACAGTATGATTAAACAGACAACGTGAATCATAGTTTATCACTAAAAAAAGAAAAATCTAATGATAAAATTACATAATAAAAAGATACTACAGTTATCCGCACAAAACAAAATTCAGCATCTAACTTAAATTGCAATTTACTATAACCCAATGGAAACATTCACCAGTAACTCACACGCACAAAATGTGATACCAGCAAAGCGAATGAACACACATATCTCTCTCGCCGGATATATATATATATATATATATATATATATATATATATATATATATATATATATATATATATATATATCGTGACCAGCTTAGAAAATGTGTAACTTTTGTATATAAGAGACACCGTACCCAATATCTCCAAAGGAACAATGAAACATGTCACCAAATTTCCTACTAATTCCAAGAAATCTACTGAGCGTAAAACATTGTTGTTAGTAACATCCACCGTTAACATTTAACCACAAGGTTAAAATTTTGTTGTTTTGATGCAGCTCTCCATGCTACTCTATCCTGTGCAAGCATCTTTATCTCCCAGTACTTACTGCAACCTACATCCTTCTGAAATTGCTTAGTGTATTCATCTCTTGGTCTCCCTCTACGATTTTTACCCTCCACACTGCCCTACGATGCTAAATTTGTGATCCCTTGATGCCTCAGAACATGTCCTACGTACCGATCCCTTCTTCTACTCAAGTTGTGCCACAAGCTCCTCTTCTCCCCAATTCTAGTCAATACCTCCTCATTAGCTATGTGATCTACCCGTCTAATCTTCAGCATTCTTCTGTAGCACCACATTTCGAAAGCTTCTATTCTCTTCTTTTCCAAACTACTTAGCGTGCATGTTTCACTTCCATACATGGCTACACTCCATACAAATACTTTCAGAAACGACTTTCTCACACTTAAATCTTTACTCAATGTTAACAAATTTCTCTTCCTCAGAAACGCTTTCCTTGCCATTGCCAGTCTACATTTTATATGCTCTCTACTTCGATCATCATCAGTTATTTTGCTCCCCAAATAGCAAAACTCCTTTACTACTTCTAGTGTCTCATTTCCTAATCTAATTCCCTCAGCATCACCCGACTTAATTCGACTACATTCCATTATCCGTGTTTTGCTTTTGATAATGTTCATCTTATATCCTCCTTTCAAGACACTGTCCATTCCGTTCAACTGCTCTTCCAATCCTTTGCTGTCTCTGACAGAATTACAATGTCATCGGTGAACCTCAAATATACAGACTGAGTAACATTGGGGAGAGGCTACAACCCTGTCTCACTCCCTTCCCAACCACTGCTTCCATTTCATACACCTCAACTCTTACAACTGCCACCTGCTTTCTGTACAAATTGTAAATAGCCTTTCGCTTCCTGTATTTTACCCCTTCCACCTTTAGAATTTGAAGGACAGTATTCCACTCAACATTGTCAAAAGCCTTCTCTAAGTCTGCAAATGCTAGAAACGTAAGTTTGCCTTTCCTTAATCTTTCTTCTAAGATAAGTCGTAAGGTCAATATTGCCTCAAGTGTTCCAACATTTCCCCAGAATCCAAAATGATCTTCCCCGAGGTCGGCTTCTGCCAGTTTTTCCATTCGTCTGCAAAGAATTTGCATTAGTATTTTCAGATGTTACTTATTAAACTGATTGTTCGGTAATTTTCACATCTGTCAGCACCTGCTTTCTTTGGGATTGGAATTATTATATTCTTCTTGAAGTCTGAGTGTATTTCGCCTGTCTCATACATCTTGCTCACCAGATGGTAGAGTTTTGTCAGGACTGGCTCTCCCAAGGCCGTCAGTAGTTCTAATGGAATGTTGTCTACTCCCGGAGCCTTCTTTCGACTCAGATCTTTCAGTGCTCTGTCAAACTCTTCACGCAGTATCATATCTCCCATTTCATCTTCATCTATATCCTCTTCCATTTCCATAATATTGTCGTCAGGAACATTGCCCCTGTATAGACCCTCTACATACTCCTTCCACCTTTCTGCTTTCCCTTCTTTGGTTATAACTGGGTTTCCATCTGAGCTCTTGATATTCATACAAGTGGTTCTCTTTTCTCGAAAAGTCTCTTTAATTTTCCTGTAGGCAGTATCTATCTTACCCCTAGTGAGATAAGCCCCTACATCCTTACATTTGTCCTGTGGCCCTCCCTGCTTAGCCATTTTGCACTTCCTGTCTATCTCATTTTTGAGACGTTTGTATTCCTTTTTGTCTGCTTCATTTACTACATTTTGTTTTTTCTCCTTTCATTAATTAAATTTAGTATCTGTTCTGTTACCCAAGGATTTCTACTAGCCCTTGTTGATTTGCGTACTTGATCCTCTGCTGCCTTCACTACTTCATCCCCCAGAGCTACCCATTCTTCTACTACCGTATTTATTTCCCCCATTCCTGTCAATTGTTCCCTTATTCTCTCCCTGAAACTCTGTACAACCTCTGGTTCTTTCAGTTTATCCAGGTCCCATCTCCTTAAATTCCCACCTTTTTGCAGTTTCTTCAGTTTTAATCTATAGTTCATAACCAATAGATTGTGGTCAGAGTCCACATCTGCCCCTGGAAATGTCTTACAATTTAGAACAAGGTTCCTAAATATCTGTCTTACCATTATATAATCTATCTCATACCTTCTTGTATACATGGAAGAATCCGGGAGATACTAGAAGGTTAAAATAGCATACATGATGCATGTCTACGAATTATTTTATCTTAGTTATACGGAAAGCGTCTGTGATCTTGTCAGAGATGGGACCACTATATTCCATGCTCGGTTATACCTTACGATTACGTCCACTCCGAGAAAGGGTAAGCTCCCGTAGCAAATTAAGACTCTTTCCTAAGAACCTTGTTATGAATTCTGTCTATAATCTCAGGAAAGAAGCCATTATTTGAAGTTATATCCTTGAAAATATTCTTTTCTTTATGACCTTCTGCTGCATCAAGAGAGAGCTTGTGCAATCTACTCACGAGGCTATGAAGAACAGCCGTATCGTAATTACCGAAATGCACGAAGCTCGTCGGGATAAGGGCATCAGAACTCGTAGGCTTCCTAAATATGGCGAATCTGTGGTCACCATTCTCCTTTATAAATGTAGTGTCCAAGAAATTAATTCTGTTGCCTATTTGTTGTTCACAGGCTAACGCAATATTCTGGTAAACTGTGTAGGATTCTCTAAAGTCCATTGTCTACACGGTTATCCAGTAAAATGGCGTATCAACTTATCAGTAGTAATACTTAATCATGTCATTCAATTCCGGGTGCTGAGTAAATGCCAAGTTTTCAAAATGGTTAGTGAAAATCTTTGCCAAAGTACCGCTCTGGCAGCACCCCGTGGCAAACCCATCCTGTTGGTCGTAAATCCCATCATTAAAACAAAAATAATTGTACACTTTAATCAAATCTAATAAACGTATGAGCTCATCTATTTCTGCAAGACATAGTTCTTTGAACGATAAGAGGTTATTTGCACAATGTTAATGCTTTCTGCCACTGGTAACTAGTAGGTAATGGACTTGAGAGAATGCTACGCAGTTGAACGACTTAAAGCAGAAAACTGTGTTGACATATGAACAACAAATAGGTAATAGAATTAATTTCTTGGACGTCACATAGATTAATAAGAGTGGTGACCACAGGTTCGCCATATTTAGGAAGCCGACAACTTCTGATGCCGTTATCCCGGCGAGCTCTGTGGACGTCGGTAAATACGTACAAAGCGGCTGTTTTTCATAGCCTCGAGAGTATATTACAGAAGTTACCTCTTGACGTAGTAGAAGTTCTGAAAGAAACGAATATTTTGAAGGATGGAGCTTCAAACAATGGCTTCTGTCCTGATATCGCTGAGAAACTTGTATACTACAGGAGATTTGTAGACGACTCTATTTTATTATACAAAGGGGATAAAAATGACATCAAAAATGTAGCACAAAAAATTAGCTCTCAACACCAGAAAATTAGATTCACAATGGAATTTGAAGAAGACAACCGTATAGATCACTTAGATTTAACACTAATAAAGAATGATGGGAAACATGAATTCAGCATATTAAGAAAATCTACGTGTATAGATTTAGTTATTAATGAGCGCTCTTGTCACTCACCGCGATACAAATGGGCATATTTTACTTCGATGGTATACAGACTACTAAGATTGCCAAACAGGAAGTAGAAAAAGAACTAAGTATTTTAAAACAAGTAGCCGTAGCGAACGGATATACTACACAAGGAGGTGATGAATATTTATAATAAGATAAAGAAGGGGCAAATGATACAAATAGAAGGAAGTCAAGTGGTAGGTAAGAGGAACAACAAGAAAAAATACGTGGCTCTCACTTAAAGTTGAAAAATTACAGATACGATTGAAAGATGCTTTCGTAAATCCGACGTTAAAATAGGGTTCCGAACAAATAACACGCTAAAATTGATGCTTCTGCACAAAATATGTAATAGTAGGAATAAATTTCAGGATTCAGGTGCATATCAGATCAAATGTGATGACAGCTGTAAACAATACATAGGGCTGACTGGTAGGAACTTTCAAACTAAATTCAGGGAGCATACCTACCCTCAAAGCAAAACAGCATTTAGGGCGCATATGGCTGCCTTAAAGCACTCAGTCACGAACATTGAACAAAACTTAGACATCCTACATAGTGCTCATAAGGGACGGTTTCTTAACATTTTAAAATAAATTGAAATATACACCCACAAAAAGAAAGACCCGGATTTAATTCTCAACGAGCAAAGCGAGTTCAATCATAATGCCTATTTTAGTGTTTATGACGACATACTGAAATGATCACTTTTGTGTATAGAAGTCCAAGCCGAAGGATGAGAGGTGGTGCACGGTGAATAAGCTGGAAGATGCATGCAACGCCTAACGTCGTTGACGGGGTCCTCCTGCACGGCAGTCTTACCCACGGTGATGGACATCAGGCGACTGAACAGTTCGCGGCACAACACCGAAATAGCGGAAACCACGGAAGCAGACCAGGGAAACAAGTTTACACCAGCGCCATGGATACAGAAGTCGCCCTTTATTTTCGATCGTATAAAATTATAATTTTATTGCGTATTTTAATTTTTACAAGTACAGATTTTAACCCTGACATCTACAGATCTTAACTAAGTATTTTTAGAGATAATAGCAAATTAGAAAAATCTACTTAACACAGTACGTGCATATGTAGTGTAACAAATGCACCAGACGCCACCTGTCGGTAACAGTTTTATAATTAATATAAATGACGTGCAATCTGCCAACCAATTTAATGTGACACAGCTTGAGAAGGTTGTTGTGAGTGGACGGGTTACTCCTGTAACCGAAATTGCAGGTACGTTCTGGTACACTTGATGTTGATCGGATACGAGGAAAAAGGTTTGCATTTGTGAAATAGTAAATTACTGTCTTTGTCATTTCAGATCTGAAGATGGTTCTAGAGGAAGCGAAACCTGTCATGTGAATAAACATTTTTGCGATCAAGGCGGATTATAAGTAACATTCTATAACGAGATTTCGGAATCCCTTCAGACATTATGTATGTATTTGGAAACCTTCTGCTTAAGCTACAAATCGGACCTCTGATGGATCAGTATGTAGTATTTACACTTTATACCCATAATGCTGTTTCAATGAAGACATACTATAATTTCCTTACCGCTAATATCGATTACATTTGCGTTGTCTCCTATGATATTCACCTCAAGATCATCTAAAGTCTCAACAGACACTAAGAGGTATACTGGATTGCTGCTAACGTCTGCAATTTTATAAACTAGGCTCACTGTAGAAAAGAAAATGTGTATGCAGTATAGAGTAGTCCGTTATTAAAGTATGAATCTGTCGTGATATTACACTCAACAAGAATCATACTGGCTGCACAGTATATCCACTTGTTGATTCAACTTGTAAATTTTATCAGAATTATGTTCCAGCGCTTGGCCGCTTGAGAAACCTAGTAGCCATCCTGTTGAACATTTGTGGCTCAAGTGCATTGTATCTTCTGCTGTTTTTACGTCTGTTTTAAACATACTACAAGTTGCGCAAAACTCAAATCTCTTTACAAATCGCTTTAAATACGTAGTAAATCGTAAATTCCATAGCACCCATAGGATATTACTACATATTCTTCACTTCCTAGATGCAGTTTGTTTAGGTCGGTGAGACTAACTGTGATATTGTATGTTTTCAGAGCGATGAGTGTACGATATCGCATGTAGACCTTGGCTGATGCACTGAAATACACAGACAGAAAATAAAAACCGTAATATCAAAAAATAGTTAATGTACAGTAATGAAATTTGGGTAAAATACTTGTCTAGGTAATATATTTATTAACAGTGAATGATCACACATTAATGTAAGCGTGAGATAAATCATCGCAAACGTAAAGTGCTGGTACACTAAAAACCCGTTAACCGGCAGAATGGTGAAAGCAAGTGCGCAAATATAAACTTATTATTTCGTACTGGGTCCAGGCGACTGTTTGTGGGATGGAGTTCCATGCTTTTTGCACTTGGTTACTCAATACAGGGACAGTTAATGCTGTTTGTGAATAACGCTGGAGTTGCCGTCTGATAATTTCTCATATCTGCTCCATTGGATACAGATGTTGGGTTATAGCAGTGGTATGTGGGCGAGCGTTATCCTGTTGGAAAACCCCGCCTGATATGGCGTTCACGGGTGGCTGCACAACACGTCGAATCACTAGATTGACATATAAATTAGGAATTTACCAGAAAAAAATCTGAATGCCACAGAGAATAACACGTCTTTTAAACCTGTGGTTATGAAATGATGCAATTGCAGAGAACATTTGTGTTGGCTGTTGGGAATTATGTCTGATTGTGTTTACAAGATATGGAACATCTCACGCATAATAGAGTTTTATTTTTGCTCGAAGTTTCATAGATGTCTTGCGTATTTAGATAATGACGCGTTTTAATGAATTGTACCCGTGTTTTAGATGTGACAGTATCTAATTTGAAGCTTCATATACCTGCAGTGTGTTAGAAGTATTACATATAATGTATCTTTATTTAGCTTGAATTTTAGTATAGCTATTGCATATACTGGGATAAGCATGCATTTTAATAAATAATACAGACAATTTAGATGCTGAAACACATAATTTTTGGAGTTTCATACGCTTAAAAACTGTGAGATGTCTCACGATAAGTAAGTAATTTTATTTCCGAGACATCGACTTTTGAGAAATGTCACATTTCTCACTGCAGCCGACTTTGATCATCTCTCTTGTATGTGTGTTTATAAACAGTTCATGTCGTTCTGCAGTTTCAGTGATATACCGTAATAAAGCACCTTATTACCTCCTGAAATGAAACACCTCATTCCTTCCTTCCCTCATCTGACAACTGTGCTGTGTGTGTGTGTGTGTGTGTGTGTGTGTGTGTGTGTGTGTGTGTGTGTGTGTGTGTGTCTATGTTACTTTAATTAGCTCTTAATGAAGTTGGTTACATGTTGCATTCGGGGCTTAATTAAAAAGAAAGGATAAATGCAAAAATTTTAGTGGCTGTGTTTCCGGTTACGAAGTCTCGTAACCGATTGGCCCTGAGTAGTATTAGCACGCAATCTGACTGCACAACATAAAAATAAAAAATGACAAGAAATTTCCATTAACACAATTGATTAATTAAGTCCCCTGCAATTATAAAAGCTACGAAACAACAAAGCACAAGTGTAAATGTTCTGTGTGTGGTAGTGTGACTCAGCGTACATGTATCTAGTTCCGTTCTTCCTCAATACGACAAGATATTTTAAACACCATTTACAATGAACTAATTGAAAAACCAGAAATAGTATAATTGCACATAGAAACCAGAATTATAAGTCTAATACATGAACACAAGCCAGATGCTTCGTTGACTGAACCTGTGACCAAGAGGCATTGTCATTAAAGAAATCTCTAGTGCTTTTTTTTACCTCAATATATAATGACAAAAAATATACTGTGATCATTGCAACACCTTCCATCTATACATTAACCAACAGAACAGCATCCACTCTCTCGCCCAACAGAACAACAACTGCACTCGGCATCCTCTGAACTACTACTGCACCAGGGGAGGCGGCGGAATAATAGTAGCCACCTTTCATATGCCCTTCCTCCACGGACTAGAATTTGGTGGTATTTTTGCCAGCATTGGTGGTGAAAATACCACCAAATTCGTCCAAAACTACAGACAAAAATAAAAGGTAATATTAATAAGTAAATTTTACATAACTAAATAAATTTTGGCTTTGTACTGGCCCTTCAATAACCTAATACATAAAAATACAATAAGGAATGCAAATGCTTGCATACATGTTCATTTACATAATAGTTTACACAAGTATCATTTCTCAGAGTAATTAAACAGTTCAATCAGCGGCACCAGCAGTGACGAATAGGTGCAGGTAAGAGCCTCATAACATTTCATAAACAGTATATACACAGTAAATCAGTTTACACAAATATTCAAATAAAATCTTTTCAATAGTTCAATAAACAAGTAGCACTCCTCAGAGTAGTTAACAGTTCCAACAGTAGCACCCAGCAATGATCAACAGGTGCAAATAGCAGTCCCATAACATTTCATAAACAGTAAATACACAATGAATCAGTTTACACAAATATTCACATAAAATCTTTTCAATAGTTCATTAAATAAGTAACACTCCTCAGAGTAGTTGACAGTTCCAACAGGGGCACCCAGAAATGGTCAACAGGTGCAAATAGCAACAAGTGACATCATTTCAGTAACAACAGTTCCAACAGTGGCACCCAGCAATGTTGAACAGGTGCAGACAGGAATGAGTGTCATCACATGAATAGTATCAATTCCAACAGTGGCACCCAGCAATGGCGAGCAGGTGCAGACACCAACCAGTGACATGTCATCAGAGGTTGAGGAGTTCCAACAGTGCCACTCAGCAATGTTGAACCGGTGCAGACACCAACAAGTGACATCATTTCAGTAGCAGCAGGTACAACAGTGGCACTCAGCAATGTTGAACAAGTGCAGGTAACAGTGCATAATATTCACCAGCAATAATTAAACAGTTCATCAGAGTTTATCAGCAGAAATTAAACATTTTCAAGTGGGACCCATCAATGATAATAGGTGTAAGCATGAACAACAGTTTGAAAGCACACACAATTCCTTTTACAAAATTATTATCATGCTCTTACACTAAATATACAAATTATAATAAACACACAAATGATATTAGATAATTGTCTTATAGACTATTACCAACACACAAATACCGGTAAACCTATAATATTTATAGGTGTCAGTGGAAGCCACAATAACCAAGTAAAATAATATTTAGGAGGTAGGTCAGTACCAATTATTTGGGATTAGGAAAGTAAAACACACAAAACACACCCACTCATCTTTCATCCACATATTAAGTACTATTGTGTGATTGAATAGTGTTAACTGTGTAAATGCAATTCTGTCAAAATTTGATGTTCAACATGTGTATCAAATGGTAGTGGTAGCAGTGCATAATAGTCAATAATGGTTAGTCAACGTAATAGTCATCATGTCAAGACCAACGTTAGCCAAGCCAAATAAAAATGTACGGTTGTTGAACAACTGCCAGTGTGCCAAGATATGCAAATAGTTCCTCTCTGCAAAAAAAGTATATGCTGTTTATTGATTTAACAAAGTGTGTGTGTTGACAATCTTCCTTCCACTGGAGTGTTCATGTCTGCCATCTTCATCCTTCTTGTCCCATATAAACCAACAAAACAAAACAAAAATATGCTCCTCACTTACTTTACCTCTTATAGACCAAAATCTCCAATAATCATCAGCATCACATAATCTCAATACTTCAATAATACCTTTTCAATACATTGATACATATAACCTTGTCACCAATATCATTTCACTTCCATAACAACTACTTCCTCTAGTCAGTCTCCTCCAACAAGTACAGATAAAATCCTAGTGCAAACTTCAGTTCATCAACCCATATAATCCGAAGACAGTGTCCACACACAGCCTCTGTGTAATCCACCTGAGCCAAATCTTCTACTCATTATAAATTATAAAATATATTTTGGTTATCTTGTTCATCATAAAATAAAAGAAATGCATACATGACCTCTAACAGCCCTTAGTTTGAATAACATTCAGTAAGTAAGTACGAGTACGGAGTGTGAATGATCGTAATATTTCACAGTGTGTGGACCACTTCAAGAATCATGGCAAAACAGAAGCAAACATGTGGAGTATTTCTTGTGTCAAGTGTCACTTGCTCACGAAGAATGTAGTGTATTAACTGTCAATGGTCTAAAGGTAGTGTTGGTATTTCATGTCATCAGCTTCCTTTCTATTATAATGAATTAATACAGCCTCCATAAAACCTCCAGTTCATGTGACTTCAGTGAAGTTTCTTATACCCATGTAGTTCGTAGAATTATAGGAGTTTATTTTCTTATCTTAAAATATAAAGCACTGAGCGTAAGAAAAACATGCAATACCAAGTAAATACACCCATAGAGGACAGAACGCCAACAAGTGGATGCAGCACAATCCCTACAACTAGACTCTGCGAAGCAAAAAATCCATAATTAATACCATTGTGTAACCTAAACTCCATGTTCATACACAGCATATAAGCATTTCTATATACCAAATTAAAGAGTAGTTATGACAACAAAACAGAAATGTGTAAATATGCAATCCATATGCAAATCAGCAAGTATATATCTTACATAATAAGTTGGTCACTATAATCATATCAGCATGAGCAAATAAATGTTAATATGTAATCTTAATAAGTAAACATGAAGGCGCAAGCAGATAAATCACAAAGTATAGCTTACATACATAACCATATCAGCACAATTAATCAGGTGACAATTATAGTTTAAATAAATAGGTACACATAATAAAAAATATTACATCAGTGAAAAAGCATAGCAACCAAGCGATGCATAATATACACAAGTAACAACCCTGTTCATTAATAAAACATTATCAAAATCGGCAAATGTACGCAAGCACGTCGATTCACAAGTAAATTCATAGAACATAAAATTTAGCCTGAAGTATAAATCATGTAATCGCGATCAGCAAATTACGTGTAAAGTACATACCTAAGTATAAATATGTTACCTGAAAAATGAAATCAGTTAATAGTTACCCTTTTAGTTTATTACTTTCTTCTTCGAAATCGCATTCTTCCTGAAATTTTCTCGATAGCAAGTCTTCCTAACGTCGAACAAGCATAAAATTTATCTGAAGTTCTTAAATATTTTATACGACTGTATCCTGGAAGCTTTATACTGAATTTCATCGCAGAAATTAGACTGCGTGTTTGTGTACGGCTGTCAGTGAATTCGCACTGAGCGTTCGATCAGCTGTAGATAAACATGACGTAGGAAGTAATTGTTTGCGGTCAATGGCTAGCGCGGATTGACTGTCGCTTTGTGTATGTGCTGCCGCTAGACCACGGCGCGGCACCCCTGCATTCTCTGCACAATTGTTAATCTCTCAAAAGCATGTCATTCGACACAAATTTTAACGTTCGATATATGATGTAGTCCCTCAGAGCGCCGGGATTTAAGAGTTTCTACTTCAACAGTGTTATCATGAATAATATTGCGAACTCTATAAGGACCGTTATAAGGCAGAAAAAATTTGCAGCAGAAGCCTTTTCCTTTGTGAGACAAACGACGACACTTAATTAACACCTTATGACCAACTGACAAAGCTTTTAAACGACCAGGACGTTTAGCTGATTTCTCTCTTCTAGCAGTCGCAGATGCAGTATTTTCTAGAGCCAGGTTGACCACTTCAGAATGCCGCAGTTTCCGTGTAGGCGGAAAAGGAAAGATTTCAGAAATGCGATTTGTCGGTGATTTATTTTTTAATATCAATATAGGCGGTAAAGAATTTGAATCATTAGGGAATTCATTCAGAATGTTCTGCAAAATACAAAGATACTGATCCCACGTTCTATGATTACGATGACAATAAAGAAGACACAATTTATTGATTTCCTTCATCCATCTCTCTGAAGCGTTAGATTGAGGGCCAAAAAGTGAAATGAAAATTGGTTTAATCTTACGACGCCATAGAGTACGAAGCCAAATTTTAGAGCGAAACTGTGATCCATTATCTGATATAACTTTATCAACATGACCCACTTCTTTCAGAAAATGTTTGATGAAAGCATTAGATACTGAACGAGCTGTTTCTTTGCGTAAAGGTGTAAAACACACATATTTTGATGTTAATTCCACTACTACCAAAATGTACGCAAAACCATTAGTAGAACGAACCACTGGACGGAACAAATCGACTGCAGCCATCTCCTTTCATTCCGCTGGAATAATAGGAAGCAACGGTGCTCTGTGAGAAACAGTTGGAGGCTTATCCTTTGGACATAATTTGCATTTAGCAAAAACAAATCGAATACGTTTTTCCATATTACTGAAGTATCAATTTTCTCGTAATTTATGAAAACATTTTCTGGGACCAAAGTGTGCATAACTGGAATGTGTATACCAAATCAATTTATTAACCCACTCATCAGCTATGCAAACTAACCAGAGTTGTCAACCGATTTTCGTTTAAAAAGAATATTATGGCGAACTATAAAATACTGTCTAATCGCTACGCTTTCCTTTCTCCTCCACTTCTCCTTAATGTCCTTCCAGATTGGATCCTTGTTTTGCTCCTAAGCGATGTTCTGGAGCGAAGACGAAAAAAAAATTGTCAAACGCTACACCTTGAATATACATCAAACAATAATTGTTTTCTTTGCAGTCCTCCTCAGCACTTTGTTTTAAATCCGTAGGTGCACGTGATAAAGCATCAGCAATAATATTTGAAGAACCCGGGATGTAAAGCAATACTAAAATCAAATTCCTGTAGATACAGCGCTCATCGTGACAATCTCCATGTGTTAATTTTGTTGACATAAGAAATTCCAGAGCTCGATGATCGGTGTAAACCTTAGTATGTCTGCCAAACAAAAGGATGCGAAATTTTGTGAAAGCCCAAATAACAGCAAAGCTTCAAGCTCTGTAAACGAATAATTCTTTTCTGATTTGGAGAGAACACGACTTCCAAATGCAATAGTTTTCTGTACTACAACGCCGTTTTCGACTATCTCTTGAAACAAGTGTGCACCTAGGCCTTTGTATGATGAGATAAATCAGGATGTGAAAGAAGTGGAGCAGCAACTAAAGCATCACGAAGTTGTTCAAATTCTAATTGAGCTTCCTCATCCCGAAACCAATTACAATTCTTTCCAGAAAGTTCACATAAACGAGATGTGGCCAAATTCTCAAAATCTAACAAAGCGTCTAAGAAAATTACAGACACCAAGGAAACTACGAACATCACGTTTAGTAGTAGGAACAGCATAATTAGGAATAGCGTCTAGTTTCTCTGGATCAGGAATAATACCTTCTGTATAAATAATGTGACCAAGACATTTCACCTGAGAACGACCAAATTCAGATTTTCCCAAGTTCACTGTAATGCCAACTCTGGCACAAATATGTAATAATGAATCCAAAATTTTGTTATGCTCACTCCAAGAACGTTTAGCAATAAGAATATCGTCAACATATGAAGTAATATTGTTACGAAGATAAACAGGTAAAATCTCATTTAAACCACGAATGAATGCTGCTGAAGATACAGTAACTCCAAACGGTAATTTCCGAAATTGATAACATTTACCAAAGGCTAAAAAGGCAGTATATTTTCTACAATCAGGATGGAGTTATATTTGCCAAAAACTTGCGAGCATATCAACTGTGGGTAAAACTTTAATTCCATGGAAATGTCGAAGAAGTTCATCAAAATTTTGTGGACTGTCAGTTTAAGGAATGATGATATTATTTATCTGTCTGGAATCCAGAACCAAACGAATTGACCCATCCTTTTTAAGAACGACATGTAATGGGCTGGCATAAGAACTGACTGCTGGCTCAATAATGCCTTGATCTAACATGCATTGAAGTTCACTTTTAACCTTGTCGCTCTATGAGACAAAGGAATAGCGTACGTGAAACAAACGTTTTCAGAGTCCAAAAGTGTGTAATACGTATTATTTGTGGAGTAAACTCACGGACGTCTTGTAGAAACATCTTCAAAGAACTGTGTATACTAACTACTGCCTCTCAGTGTATTTACTCCTTAACGAAATTTGTCCTAAATAATAAATCTCTTTTTCCAACAAACAGTTCAGTTCATACATACAATACCAGGAACAAAAATGATCTGCACAAGGACTTAAAAGCACTTACTTTAGTTCAAAAAGGGGTCCACTACTCAGGAACACTCATCTTCAATAATTTGCCAGAAAACATAAAAAAAATTAGTTACAAATAAAGATCAGTTTAAAAGGAGCCTGAAAGACTTACTAATGGCCAACTCCTTCTACTCCATTGACGAATTTTTTAACAGAAACAAATGATGTGTTGTATGTATTTATACTATTAGTATTGTTATTTCACCTTTTTTTTTAAAAAAAAAAGAAGGTGACATGTTCCACATCCACGAGGATCTCCTCAACACGGACCTATAGAACGAAAAACTAATCTAATCTAATCTTCCCCCGAAATGGTGTGTGTTCTTTTATTTTAAATAAACATTGTAAGCCTGATATAGTTCCTGTGTAATGACTAAATACTGTAGCATGTGAAGACAAAATTTGGTGCAATTCTTCTCTTGCAACGTCATCTGACACTTCAGTTTTGTTAACCTTTTCATTAATTAATTCTTCATTATTAATTATATCATCCATCGCGTCTTTGTATCTATTGTCGTTGTCATGAATGAACACATTGTCGTCGTAATACTCAGCGAAAACATCAGAAGTAAGAAACCTTAAACATTTTTCGTTACACACTCGAAAAATTTCTAACATCTTGGCATTCCGGCAACAGCCAAGTTCACACTTCCTTCCTTAAAGTTTAAAATCGCCTTATATGTGTTAAGAAACTCATTACCTAATATAATTTGTGTACTGAGTAACGGAACAATACTAAAAGTAGAAGAAAATTCATATCCTTGACAAAAGAAATTTAAGTTAGTCTGTTGTTTGACTTCCACACTTTTTCCAGAAATAGCTCCTTGAAATGTAGTTTTAGAAACAGGTAACACAGGAAAAGCAATAGTTCTTACACATATACGAAAAACTGATTCACTAATAACATTAAATGGGCTCCCAGAATCTAAATCCGCAGTGAACTCATTCTTACCCACATATACTTCAATAACAGGATGTAAAATTGAGTCTACACTATTTTCCTTTTCGTCTAGAAAAATGTCTCATGTCTTCCAGGCGTACGTAGTGTCATTACTTTCTGAACCTGCTATATTGTTGCCAGAATCCGAAGCTACAAGTCACTGTCGACTGTTTGCGTCACGTCTTTGATTATTCGCGTCATTTCGCGGATCAGTTTCTACGATTTGCACTTGTCTCTCTGAATTTCTGTCACGTGGAGGATGCCAATTAGGTCCCTCCTGTCTGTTACATGTAAATTCTTGGTTGTGCATGTTATTAAAATTTCTGTTTTCCTGGCTATCTGGATGACTACTTCTTGTGTAATTTCGACTGTCGCTTCTGAAATTATTGTTAGATCTACTACACTGGTTATTTCTGTAGTAAGAATTTCTATTATTGTATGAATAATCTCTGTCTTGATGATACCAGTTACTGTTTCCGTATGATTGATTATTCCGGTATGAATTTCAGTTATTATACATGTCTGTGTAATTTCTGTTAGAACGCCTGTTATTGTCATAAGGCTGGTATCTATTGTAATATCTGCTTCGTCTGTCATTTTCAAAACTACCGCTATAGCGTCCGTTCCGATCATTATCCCTTTTCTCTGAAAATCTATTGTGATTACCGTTGCTGAAAAAATTACAAGAAGTTCCGTCGTCGTTATCATACTCAAGTTCTTGTAGCAGAGTCTTAAAAGTTTCAATGTCGTCTTTACATCTTCTGGCTAAAGCAAGGTGTCTTATCGATTGTGGCAGCTTAGTTAAACAAATGCGAATTCATTCAGTCGGCCTATAGTGGTTGGAAAGGAATTGATTCCTTCGAATCATGTCTTCAAAGTATTCTGCCGCCGTGCGGAACTCAGGCTGTTTAAAATTAGGCTGCATAATAAGACATGTTTGACTCTGTCTTGCGTGTTTTCGGACCAATATGCCGATAAAAATGCATGATAAAAATCATTTAAATTATTACAATCTCCAATAACTGCGCGCATACGCGTGGCCGGTTCGTTTTTCATCAATATCCTGAAAAGCTGTCCCTTTTGGGTAAAATAGTCATATCCGGTTACTCTTTACTAACTCCTTTTCTAGATAGATTGATAGTTGAAGAGTTGTTATGACAGATACAAAATGGTTCAAATGGCTCTGAGCACAATGGGACTTAACATCTGTGGTCATCAGTCCCCTAGAACTTAGAACTACTTAAACCTAACTAACCTAAGGACAGCACTCACATCCATGCCCGAGGCAGGATTCGAACCTGCGACCGTAGCAGTCACGCGGTTCCGGACTGAGCGCCAAGAACCGCTAGACCACCGAGGCCGGCTTATGATAGATTCAATGAATAGTAAAAGAGTGGGCAGCAGTGCAGAAAACTAAAAGTGAAATAGCACCACTACAGCTCGGGGCCTTGTGCACGCTACGGTACATATTCACTTTGTGTAGTGAATTCTCTGAGGACCTAAATAGCCACACATAAATTCCAGTTTGTGACCTAGTGGCAAATTTGGTGGAAGTGTGTACATAAATTGATCTAACCATGAACATGGATGTATGTCATTGTTAGAATTGCGAAAGCTCTTAAATTTCCGAACAGTTAAAAAATGTTTATAGTCAAAGTTTTCGCCTCGTGGCGACAAAGACCTACCGCGTCTGTCCCAGTCCGAATGTCAATTATTGTCAAGTTCGCGCGCCTGGCGCTCTCTTGTTGCATGTCGTAAATTAAATAAATTATTCTCTTCAAAACCCAATGCTATCGGTGATTCTAAGTTTCTTCTGCTGTCTTTTCCTACGATTTCGCTTTCAATTTGTTTAACTTGCTTTCGTAACGCCTCAAATTCCCTTTTAACGCGTTCATTAAATTTTCCCTGATTTTCAACGTGTTTATTTATGTTCCGGTACTCTTCTGTTTCTGCAAATGGCAATGCAGCTGTATCATCTGAATCTCTGTCCCCAATTTAAACTAAAACTTTTCAATTTACCTGAAATCTCACCAACTCTTTCCGATAAGTCACCCAATTGTTCTTTCTCTTTATTTACGTCTTCCGTAAGTGTCGCGGCTAGGGTTTCAGTATTGACACATTTAGTAGTTAACTGTTCATACTGTTGTGTTAGGTTATTTATTCTGTCATTTGGTACGGATTCCTCGATTCTTTCAAATATTTCTTTCTTATCGTGTGCACATTGAAAATTTAATTCTGAAATTTTTTTACTATCACGCGATCTCTTTCTTCCTGTTCTCTATCCTGTTCCTTTTGTCTAATATCTACTTAAATTAATCTGTTATCGTGAATATTCAATATCGGTTGTAGTTCTTCTCGAATTTCTTTCTTTAATTCATCTTTCATAAATATGTCCCTATTCGTGAGTCTAACCGTGATTTTATTGTTCCCATATCAGTTTCCAACCGTGTTGCCAATGTTCCCATCTCTGTTTTTAATTCAGATCCTGACTGTGATCCCAAATTTAATATCGCACTCATCAACTGCTCCATATTAACCGGTTCGAAATTCGTTTCGTCCCTAACATTTCCCGTAAAACTAACTTCCTTAGTCATAGCTGTAAAGCTATCTGTGTTCGATACTATACCAGAATCTTCTGTCGTTAATCACATATTCTGAAAATTTTTTGATTGTGAAAAATTTTGAACTGGCTCCGTACTATTTTCCCGGCTTATTAAACTGTTTTCTACTTCATTATTCATCATACTGTTCTCCTGTGTTGGCGAGTTCGCCATGTTAACAATTTCGTCATTCTGGCTATCCATCATTTTTGCCTTCTTCATCGATCGCGTAATCATTTACAAAACATACAAATCTCGTCACTAAACGAAAATAACACACAGTATAACACTTTATCACCAACAGTACCATCCAAACGAAATGTTTCCCGACAAACACGATTAACGAACAATTAAAACCTTCACAATGGCATAAAATTGTCAAACCCGTATACGACTCACCAAAAATTAAATTCTACATAAATACCATCAGAAGTATGACCAGAAAACTCCAAATGCTCAATTAAAAAATCTATACGTGCAATATAGGCTACAATTACTAAACTACAAATTACTACAACAATACTACTGTGTGCTACCTTTACTATGAAAAGAATTCCAAGGTCGCCACGTGCATGGGGGCTTAATTAAAAAGAAAGGATAAATGCAATAATTTTAGTAGCTGTGTGTTCGGTTACGAGACTTCGTAACCGGTTGGCCCTGAGTAGTATTAGCACGCAATCTGACGGCATAAAATAAAAATAAAGAATTACAAGAAATTTCCATTAACACAATTGATTAATTAAGTCCCCTGCAACTGTAAAAGCTACGAAACAACAAAATACAAGTGTAACTGTTCTGTGTGTGGTAGTGTGACCCAACGTACATAAATCTGGCTCGGTTCTCCCTCAATACGACAAAATATTTTAAACGGCATTTACGATGAACTAACTGAAAAACCAGAAATACTTTAATTGCACATAGAAACGATAATTACAAATCTAATACATGAACACGAGCGAGATGCTTTGTTGACTGAACCTGTGACCCAGAGGCATTGTCATTAAAGAAATTTGTAATACTTTTTTTTTACCTCAGTGTATATTGGCGAAAACAACACTGTGATCATTGCAACATCTTCCATCTATAAACCACACCAACCGACCAGCATCTACTCTCTCACCCAACAGAACAACAACTGCCCTCGACATCCTCTGAACTACTACTGCACCGGTGGACGCGGCGGAATAATAATTTCTGGCGCAATCTCGGCTCTGTGACTCAGTGTAGTCACCTTTCAATGTTGTATTTTTGCGAGCCTTAGTTTCCTGAAATGTAGCAGTAGTTTGTCATAGGTTGTATATTTTCCTGCGGTGCATCATCTTCGGTGCCCCTGGTGATGAACGAAGGAAAGTTTCATGATGAAAAAACACGATTATCAGACTGCATACAATTCACATATTTACATACTGTTGCAATGTACACATTACAATTTTCTTCTTTACTTAGCCTCAAGTAGATGATGGTTAATTTTTTTCAGTATTTGTTATACACTCCTGGAAATGGAAAAAAGAAAACATTGACACCGGTGTGTCAGACACAACATACTTGCTCCGGACACTGCGAGAGGGCTGTACAAGCAATGATCACACGCACGGCACAGCGGACACACCAGGAACCGCGGTGTTGGCCGTCGAATGGCGCTAGCTGCGCAGCATTTGTGCACCGCCGCCGTCAGTGTCAGCCAGTTTGCCGTGGCATACGGAGCTCCATCGCAGTCTTTAACACTGGTAGCATGCCGCGACAGCGTGGACGTGAACCGTATGTGCAGTTGACGGACTTTGAGCGAGGGCGTATAGCGGGCATGCGGGAGGCCGGGTGGACGTACCGCCGAATTGCTCAACACGTGGGGCGTGAGGTCTCCGCAGTACATCGATGTTGTCGCCAGTGGTCGGCGGAAGGTGCACGTGCCCGTCGACCTGGGACCGGACCGCAGCGACGCACGGATGCACGCCGAGACCGTAGGATCCTACGCAGTGCCGTAGGCGACCGCACCGCCACTTCCCAGCAAATTAGGGACACTGTTGCTCCTGGGGTATCGGCGAGGACCATTCGCAACCGTCTCCATGAAGCTGGGCTACAGTCCCGCACACCGTTAGGCCGTCTTCCGCTCACGCCCCAACATCGTGCAGCCCGCCTCCAGTGGTGTCGCGACAGGCGTGAATGGAGGGACGAATGGAGACGTGTCGTCTTGAGCGATGAGAGTCGCTTCTGCCTTGGTGCCAATGATGGTCGTATGCGTGTTTGGGCCGTGCAGGTGAGCGCCAAAATCAGGACTTCATACGACCGAGGCACACAGGGCCAACACCCGGCATCATGGTGTGGGGAGCGATCTCCTGCACTGGCCGTACACCTCTGGTGATCGTCGAGGGGACACTGAATAGTGCACGGTACATCCAAACCGTCATCGAACCCATCGTTCTACCATTCCTAGACCGGCAAGGGAACTTGCTGTTCCAACAGGACAATGCACGTCCGCATGTATCCCATGCCACCCAACGTGCTCTAGAAGGTGTAAGTCAACTACCCTGGCCAGTAAGATCTCCGGATCTGTCCCCCATTGAGCATGTTTGGGACTGGATGAAGCGTCGTATCATGTGGTCTGCACGTCCAGCACGAACGCTGATCCAACTGAGGCGCCAGGTGGAAATGGCATGGCAAGCCGTTCCACAGGACTACATCCAGCATCTCTACGATCGTCTCCATGGGAGAATAGCAGCCTGCATTGCTGCGAAAGGTGGATATACACTGTACTAGTGCTGACATTGTGCATGCTCTGTTGCCTGTGTCTATGTGCCTGTGGTTCTGTCAGTGTGATCATGTGATGTATCTGACCCCAGGAATGTGTCAATAAAGTTTCCCCTTCCTGGGACAATGAATTCACGGTGTTCTTATTTCAGTTTCCAGGAGTGTATATTATATTTTTCTAGTGATATATTTTCTTTAGTCTCCCCTTCCCCCTGACACATACTTTCGTGTTCGCAGTCGTGAAAAGATATGTGTGGAAAATAACTTTGATGTGAACACACTATGTGATAATCCATATAGACATCGCACTTTTTGCACAGATTGAATACACACTTTACAGTTTTTGATACTGATGTGGCATAAACATTACATTTTATCATACTTGACAGAATATCATGACATCGTAGATGAGGTAAAGTAATGCATTTCAGCATTACAGCATTTTTTCTTGTACTTAACCTCATCTCAGTCCTAGATAATCGATGTAAACAACACACTTTTTGTATGGCTTATGTATTTTGCAAACATTTTAGAATATGAAGCTTTTACAGAGACTTGGCACCATAACTCTGGTTGCAAACTTCGTCAAAAGTTGTTACTCTATATAGCCTCCATTAGGCCTATGTAATTTTTAATAATAACAGTAACTGCAAATGAGTATCATCAATTACACTATTCCAGTAAATAGCGTGATGCATTGTTTTTGTTCCTCCTAAAATGGTTCTTCAGAAATGTTTAGATGCATAAATATTTAATTTGAGGGTATATTGTGACTTATTGTACATTACGAGTAGGGCTAATTAGTTACATCCAATTTGCTTACCCACTTAGCACGTATTTTTGTTTATCTATAATCCTGATATATTCAGTTTTATGAAATCGATTTCATAGGTTTACCTTCTAAAATGACAACTAGTATTGGAGTACATGATTTATAATTTTGGACACTAATTTTGTCTGTATGTGTATACATGAAAATGAATATTTTGACACTTGCAGTTCCTTTACATTGCAAACATACTTTTGTGCGCAATTTAGAATATTGTGACACCTGACGATCGACATTGATGTGGAGAATGATCGGAAAGCAAATTGTGGCATTTGACAAACATTGTAGATGTGGAAATCAGTTTACACTTGTGTTGAATCTTAAATCAAGTGTTGTACATAAGATGAATAATTATCGTCTTTAGCAATGTAATGGTCATTTTCTAGAGGCCATGTGTTGGTGATAGTAAGGAACTCGTGATAAAACAAACAAAGTATGTTTTCTACAGTGCAGCCATATGTTGTTTTCAGTAAGAAACTCATGGTAAAAATAGTGGACTATACTTGTTCCTAAAAGTGCAGCCATCTGTTGGTGACAGGAACAACTGGTACTTAAAACCACTGTTAACTTTATTTTGCGTTTTTCAGAGTTTTTGGGGTAGTAATTAAGGTAATGTTTATTCTTTATTTATATTTTATAAGCAAATTTTGTTTTTAATTATTTGTAGAGGAATAGATTATCTACATTTCCCGACATGTCATGGCGAATGATACACAGCCTCACATGGAATGTACAATGTGACTGATGAGTCAGTACTTACACGAATGTTTTGAGGTCAGTAATGCAAATATAGCTGACGACATTTCTGGAATTTTATGCAAATCAGATTCTTTATCGTATTTGACTCTTACGTCAGCATTAAGTATTTTACATATTAAATCAATCTTGTCACCCAATCACAGTTTCTCTACAATAGAACAGTTGGAAAATTGCACTGCACACAATTGACTTATGATGTACAATGCGTGGAGCGACCACAGAGTTAAGGGAGAGCTGTTGCTGATGTCAGCGAAACGTATCACGCTTAATGGCTTGTTGAGCATTGTGAGATTCCCCAAACAACCTTGTTAATAAGATAGGGCTGATGCTGATGTCAGCAAAATTGGTGCTTCAGTCGACTTTTAGTCTAACTCATTCTGACAATGACGCACAATTAAGGAAAATTTCAAAAAGGCAGCATAATTGTCATTCGTGCAATGAACAGCTGTGTCAAGTATGTGGCATATCATATGCACACAATGCAGAACAACACAAAGAAAGAATGCAAAGACGTTTAAAAATCTAGAACAAAGGCGCCTTATGAAAGTAAATGAGAAGAATGAGAAAAACACCTTCAGGATATTGCACTAGATTTTGGCAACTGTAAGCCTTACAGCCTATGCATCTGATGCCTTAAATTCATAACTATTGCAAAGTTACCAACATTTCCTGTGTAATGTGAGAAAACTAAATTAACAGCTTATGGTACCAAAAAACTGATGTAGCTTTGCATCCTAGTACCTGAGTCGTCCACGATGCAGAGCGTCTCAAACCTACAGAACTGAGATTACTCAGCTGATTGATGATTCTGAGCTGAGTGATTTGAAAACGGTATTTAGTTTTGTATTGACATAAACAGCTTACATCTTTCTTACAGCAACTTAGGCTTATGGCAGCTGCTGAATGTTGTGACCAGCTGTCTCAGAGCATGCCTTGCAGTGATACGTAAAGTTTTCGCGCACCCCCTTATCTGTCGTACGAGAGCGACAGTTAGGAATAGAACGACCAGTTGCTCTTCAAATTCTGCAGGGTTTTCATACACTGTGTGGCGAAATGAGTATACTTTGTTTATCATGCCTTTGTGAGCAAAGTTTGTAATGACCTGATCACGTGCCTGTCCTGACACCAGCACGTCTTCGTATGATCCTGGATACAATTTCCCCGTATATAGTTAATTTAGTGAATATTTGCAGGTCCGCCTCATTTATAATATAATAGGGGAAATATAGAGAAAATATATTCTGTGGTCACTTTCAGAAATTGTAAAATTCAGTTACAAACAACCAGCGATGATGCCTATACAGGCACTGAATAGGATCGGCGAATCGTTTTTCTTTTTATTTCTTTGTGCTAGTAGTTACACTTGAAATTTATGTTTCATAATATTAATACGCCATAGGGGTACTTTCCACGTAATTTTCATCAGCATACAGTTTAGATCTCTTTAGGATCCTTGGAACATCAAAACATTCATTTGTAAATAAAAGACATAGAGGCGTAATGAAACCAAAGATACACTTCTAACGTTTATCAAAATTAAATAAGTACTTCATTTGCATCCAGTCAGTTGATTTAACGTCCACAGTAAGCACAACTGAAATAATCTTCTTCTTGGGTGTATAAGGCATTACGCGTCTTTCAATGAATATTATCTATTTTTCATAAAACACATTACCTTGGTTTATTTCTGCTAATGATATACGATGGCATGCCACACAGTAAGAGGTGAAGCGGAACAGATAGTTCCGCTCTCTTTACTACTTCCAAGTTCAAATGGTTCAAATGGCTCTGAGTACTATGGGACTCAACTGCTGTGGTCATCAGTCCCCTAGAACTTAGAACTACTTAAACCTAACTAACATCACACACATCCATGCCCGAGGCAGGATTCGAACCTGCGACCGTAGCAGTCGCACGGTTCCGCCTAGAACCTCGAGACCACCGCGGCCGGCTACTTCCAAGTGATCGTAATAATATTTCATTAATGGTAGCTGAATAATAATATTCTTGTTATGCGCACATCCTCATAAATTAAGGATAATTGCAGAATGTGGCACCACACAACGTGGCACTACACAAAACTGGCGCTAATAGCAGAGACACGTAGAGAACACACACGACACAGATCTTTAAGTCCACGGTATTGGTCATAAGTTGAGAAAATCGTCCCGCAACACATGTGCTACAAAACGCCACTGTTTCCTGCGCATGCGCATATGATCACCATGCACACGTACACAGGCCGCACAACGGGTTGGCATACTCTGGATCAGGTGGTCGAGCAGCTGCTGGAGTGCAGCCTCCCAGTCTTGCACCAGTGCCTGTCGGAGCTCCTGACGTGTCGTGGGGTTGAAGACGTGCAGCGATACGTCGAGCGAGAGCATCCTAGACCTGCTCGATGGGGTTTAGGTCTGGAGAACAGGCAGGTCACTCCATTCGCTTGATATCTTCTGTTTCAAGGTACTCCTCCACGATGGCAACTCAGTGGGGCCGTGCATTGTCATCCATCAGGAGGAAGGTGGGACCAACTGCACCCCTGAAAAGGCGGACATACTGGTGCAAAATGACGTCCCGATACACCTGACCTGTTTCAGTTCCTCTGTCAAAGACATGCAGGGGTGTACCTGCACCAGTCATAATCCCACCCCACACCATCAGACCACTACCCCATACAGGTCCCTTTCAAGGACCTTAAGGGGTTAGTATTTGGTTCTTGGCTCACGCCAGTTGAAAACCCAGCGAGAATCACTGTTCAGACTGTACTTGAACTCGTCCGTGAACATAACCTGGGACCACTGTTCCAATGACCAATGTTCTTGAGACCAGGCTTTACGGTCTCTCCTGTTACCAGGGGTCAGTTTAATGCACCTTACAGGTCTCCGGGCGAATAAACCGTGTCTGTTCAGTCGTGTGTACACTGTGCGTCTGAAGACAACTGTTCCACTACGGTAAGGTCCCGAGCAAGGCTACCTGCAATACTCCGTGGGCGTCTGCGGGCACTGATGGTGAGATTGTGGTATTGTACAGTGAGGATATCACGTACTGTAGCGCCTGGACACGTTTCCTGTCTGCTGGAATCGTTGCCATAATCTCGAGATCAGACTTTATGGCACACGGAGGGACCATGCTACGATCTGCATTCTACCCCTCATAACGTCATCAATATGTATTCTTTGAGTCATTTTCAACAAACAGCCACCATTAGCACGTATGAAAACGTCTGTACTCTGACATGCACCAACACACATCTGCGTATGTGAACTGCTGCCAGCGCCACCGTGCGACGACAGCACGTCAAATACACCGTGTGGTCATACCCCTAGGTGATTTAAACCCACAAACAGCCCACGAGGCTGGTTGTTTCCCCATGTATCAGCATTATCGTTAATTTATGAGCATGAGTGTATCAATAAGCTACGGCTGATGGGCGGAAAAAGACTCAATTTGTGTCTAATCTGTCACTCCTTTTTCCTGGGATACATTTCCATTCCTGCGTGTTTGTGTTAGAATGTATGTGGGTGAGAATGCCATAAAGAAAGCTTAGAACTAACCACAGATAGCGGGAGTAGACTGAAGTAGACCAACCTAACCTATGTAGTCAAATTCAGCAAAGGGCTGTTTGCACGAAAGATAACGGAATCACTACGTTAGGCGAAGTCAGATTGGCCGCAACCCATGAGAACATAGATACTTGACTGAATTTAACTGGGGAGCCACTGTCTCTACGGTCTCGCCATTTGCAGTTGCTGGACTCGGTGATGAACTATGCGTACGAGCCGTAACGGTTCCCAGATAAACATACAGTAGATGTATTAGAAAGAGCTGGTTAATAATAGAAAATGCTGATATGTTGTCTTTCAGCATGACTTTAATTGTTATTTTGGAGGGTGAAATTGTAAAGAGGAGGCTCAATGTGACCATCGAGGTCGAGTGTGGACCATTAGTTTCAGCTCCAATTTCATTTTCATTACGGCTGTTAAGTGTAGAATCAAGTGTAAAATCTCATAATGTTGTTCGAATGGTATATTTTCGGTCATTTGCTGAGAAAATTAAGGCCACTTCTTTTTACATGGGACCTTACCGTGTGTTCCCACCGTACGTTGTACTTCAGTTTAGTTAGCCATGTCCAGATTATTGTTCCGGGTGGTTTTTATGACAATAGTTTGTTTAATTGCATGTTAGTGAGTATCTAGCAATTTTGTCTGGGGATTTTGTGCATTTATCGTTTATTTCTTAGTGAGTGATCTTCAATCACATATCCCTGCCATTATCTGTGTCCTCGATTAACTAGTCCCAAAATATGTTTTCGTGTGATGCTTCATACCTCAAACGTTTGTTCATTTCAATTCAGAAAGCTTTTAATAACTTTGTTTCGCAATTTTAATCACTTTTAGATGATTTATTTATAATCAGATTCCATCCCGCCACCTTGCAGC
Source organism: Schistocerca gregaria (assembly GCF_023897955.1). Taxonomy (NCBI): domain Eukaryota; kingdom Metazoa; phylum Arthropoda; class Insecta; order Orthoptera; family Acrididae; genus Schistocerca; species Schistocerca gregaria. The sequence continues at coordinate 680,390,110 of NC_064921.1, forward strand.
CGCCGTTTTGCCGTGCTGTAGATTTAAAAGTCCTAGTAAGCTACCTGAGCAAGTTAATTCCCATTAAAAGTTAGATGCAAGGGCATGAGTGAACCTGCAACTATTTTACATCAGTATTTTAGCTGTTTGCTGTGACTCCTCGCAATTGAGGTGCGACCAGGTATTCCCACCATTAGTGTACACATATCTGCTTGGTGCTAATCGTGCGATTGATGTACATATTTCTCGTTAGGGGTTCTGCTGTAAGAGAATTATAAATATCGATGAAAATAATGATAGAGCCAGACATGCGCCCATCTGAATAAGAATTACACACTGTCTTTACTTTATGTTGCTGATTATTAATGCACGATTAAACGTTACCTGACAAACTGAATCCATCCATGTGGTCCACCTGCACATGGGGCATCAGAAACGTGGCAATCAAACACTGTGTTGTTGTTTGCTTTTACAACCTCATACCGGTGACGAGAGGTACCGACTTCGGTTGAGCTGTTCATGTTATCATATAGTTTTAGGTGCACTCCAAGTGTCGCACTAATCGAACGCGAGTGTTTCTGAGATATCGTATGTATAATAGTGAGGAATGTGGTAGACAGATCCAGTTCTGATTTTACTTTCAAACCTTAACATCTATGTTCCTTCAATTGGATTACATTATTATCAAAGAACTCCACTTTCTCTGCTGTGATCCGTACTCAATACTGACCCATAGAGAGAATACTTTTTCCCTAGAATAATTATTGTTTTGACAAGGCAGCAAGAATAATGGTAATAAAAGGAAGAGGAATTTGTTCCGCGAACTGCACGTGGTGTTCCATTGGTGTGTTGTCATCTTGCGATAACTGTTGCTTTCTTACTTCATGTCAATACCCTTTCAAACTGTGGTCTGATTGACCAGTGTGCTAGACAGTTAATTGCCATTTGCACAAATATACATTGATATCGAGCTGTATCAGGGAACGTAACGAACAGAATGGCACGGAGACTAACTAAAAAAATGAGAGTACGCTTGCAAAGGTGTTAACTGACTGCATGAAAACAAAGTTCATTCTCCCCTGTGGTTAGGTTCTTTGGCCATAACATACATGTTTCTGTATGAGCAACATCTTTACACCTGCTACATCTATGTTCTTTGACCATAGCCTACATGTTTGTATGTAAAAGCAGTGTATTTCACGAGTTCATATCGTAATATTGAAATATGATGCTAAACTTTATAAAACTGAAAAAATGGACGTGAAAATGGTAAGTGTGTAAATAAGTGGAGAAACAGTCACCTTAGCGTAACTATAATAATGATGCTTCTTCATCTTTATGTAAGTAGAGATATATTTTCGACAAATGCTGCCTTGCCACTTACAATTGTCTCACTTGTATCTGTTTAGTCAACTGCAAATGATTTTTGTGTATTGAGACAGTGATATCCAGCAATATAAATATGTACATGAATGTATAAACACCTGAGGATGGGTGCAAGCCCGAAAACGATCGTGTGACAAATAAATAACCATTTATTGCGACAGGTAGCGGAAATTTTTTTACTACCTATCATTCCCGAATATCGAAGAACAGTCTGGCTACGTTCATTCTCCATCCATTATTCATAGCAAGATATAAATGCCGAAGCAGATGTGATGCAGTTTCAGGCTTCTTGTTGAGGTTGATTGGCATCGACCATCTGAGTATTGTATCACTCAACGCGAAAAGTTCGTGTCACGCGAAGTACACTATTTTATCAAAAGTATCCGGATACCTATTAGTAGACATTTAACATGAGGCGCGGCCATCCTTTGCGTTTATGTCGGCTTCAACCCTGCTGTGGACACGTTCAATTGTGGTGTCTGAATATCTGTGGAAGGATGGCACGAGAGACTATATCTGAGACGGTAGTGACGTTGAAATGCAGGGGTCTGGAGCGAAGTCGAAGATATAACTCATCTAAATCGTGCTGCACTGCATTCAGGTAGGGACTCTGGGCAGACCAGTGCATTGCAGGAATGTCATTGTACACAAACCATTGTGTCACACATGCTGTTTTGTGACGGGGTTTGAAATGTCTGGTCTAGTAGGACAGGGCGGATTAGGTTGTGGAAAGGGGCCAAAATAAGTTCCTGACAGTTGCACTCAACATACAAACTTTATTTATCAACACATAATATTACGACAAGGATGCAAAACACTCAAAACTTTAATCGACCTCCCTCGATTAACTTTAGATCGGCTGTGGGCCACACTCAAACTCCAAGACACAAGGTCTGAGCCAGAATTGAAATACATGTTTCTTTTGGAGGTTTTAGCCAAAAATATTTTCCAAATCTTCAATCTAAACAGGCTGAAACCCTCAATAATTTTATTTTAATGGAATTTGCTTGGAGGTCGCACATTAAGCAATAAGAAGAGTTTCAATCAAAAGCAGAAGGCCTTACCTTAAAACATTTTATGCAAAATTCGGCTGAAGGCCCATACGAAAGTATCACGTTCTTATGCCTTAAAGGCAAGACAAGAACATTAATTTAAGAGATATTAAAAGCCAGCTGAAGGCCATACACAATAATTTAACGGCTTAAGGCCTTAACAGATCTGATTCAAAATTCGGCTGACAGCCCCATAAAATGAATAATAATCTTATGCCAAAAGGGCAAGATAGGAACGTTAATTCAGGATACATTAAAACTCGGCTGAAGGTCACACATCAACCAAATAACAAAACTCAGACAGGGAAGTTACTATGTAACAGACACGAAACGGCGCTCAGAAATTTCCAAGGGTCGGCCTGGAATTGTAACACTAAAGCCTGACCAGCAATCTCTAAATCGTAAGGTAACCCAACCGACGGACAGCTGACGAACCAACCGACTACCTGATTTCGGCCACCACACCAAAAACACTACAACCAAAATGCCAGCGAGGCGATGAGACCAGTAAATATTGGTGAATTAATAATCCAAGACACAATAACTACTGACATACATGAACATCACAAAGGCTGTGGAACTACACGCCGTGGCGTACACCATCAACTCGGTAAGAAAACACTCACTCGCCGCTCTGTCGCAACCGACCAACTGGCTACTGCAGTACGCAGACAGCAATACAGCATTTAATGCATTGCTCAGTCGAACTGACACAGGGTACACAGTGTTGCACGGAATACTGCCACAAGAAACTCGAACACTCGTAAAACGAATCACTGACAAACAACTAGAAAAAATCACAGGCAGAGACACACACAAATCCGAGAGACGGTCGGTGACGAAACACACGTCGTCTGACCAGACGACCGACCCACAACCAACCAAGGTCGTTGGCACTCAAACCATATGTGTCCGCAACGGTCGGGTGAGTCTTGCCTATCCGGAGCTCACTGCAGCTCCGACCCGACTCAACACGATGTCCGACGGGAAGTGGGATACACGGCGATGCGGGCACACTGTCTCTGACCCAATCATGCAGAGGTAACTCTTACCCATTGGCCACGGCGTCTCCGCAGAAGAAGGAACCGAGCCACGTCCAGCAAGATGACCCAGTGACGAGGCCCAGAAAGGGTCAAAAGACCAAACACACGTCGCTCAAGGAGGCTGCCATCTCCGTCCGTCAGACAGTTCATCCTGTGTCGCGAGCGGTCAGCGAGGACTGGCTGTCCGCGCCTCCCTATCGCTCCGTCACCCACTGCTGCTACGTCCCGACTGCAATTCTGCCGCATTCCAACTCCATCCACTCCAGGTCCGATCTCCCTTCACGACATACGACGACCGGGAAGTAATAGCCGCCCAGCAAAGATAATACGGCAGGGCCAATACCGATACGCGCTGCTGCGGCCACCCACGGGCAAGCAAGGCAGCAATTCAGTGACACCGCTAATTGAAATTAAAATGACAAGGCGGTTATACGGTAAAAACAAGATCTTAAATAATAGATGGCAAAACATGATCCACACACGGCTCCGGGTGCATTGTCACGCTGTACACATGCACAATGCTGTAAAATGTCTTCATATCCTTCGACGTTAAGCGTTTTGGTACGTGCAATACGAGCACCACACCCTAACCACAAAAACATGCGGACACTGTAACACCATCTAATTCGTACTGCTATGTCGGCTCTGCATATGACGGCAGGTACTGTTCTGCAGGCATTCACCATTCCATCACATTGCCAGTGTATTGGGTCATTGATCACTCCTGGTCGCCACATGCACTCATTTACTGTCTAGTAGATTCACTTTTTCCGCCAGCTCAAGCGTCACTTAGCTAGTGACTACAGAAATGGTGACTCATGAGTAGCTGCTCGACCATAGTACTCCCTACTCTAACTCTTTACACACAGTGATTGTGCTGGCTGGATTGCTGATAGCACAGTGGATCCCACGAGTAATATCTTCCGTCGTTTTCATGCAAGTTTTTAACAACCGCCCTTCGTAATACTCGACGGTATGTGTCTGTCACGAGGCCTGCTTCGTCTTGGTGTAGCTGCGGTTGTTCGTCCGCGTTTCCACTTCGCAGTCACATCACCAACGATCGAACAGGGCAGCTTTAGAAGGGTTGTTATGTCTCTGATGAATCTGTTACCATGTAACGTCCAGTGACAAGCCCAGGTTCGAAGTCACTGTACCATCCAGAGCGACCTAGCCAGTTGTTTCAGCTTCTCTATAGTGAACACAGTACGCCCCGCCTCCTTTTATACTGGTGGGTTCACCTCTCGTCACATCTAGTGGTCAATTCTTCATCACATAGGGTTACCGGATACTTTGGATCAGGCGATGTATAGGCGACAACGCTCGCCAGATCTCAGCGACGAGCATGTAACAAGTAAAAGCAAACAAAACAATTAAATTTATATTTAATAAAAATTTTATACTTTAGCGTATTTCGCGTAGATGGCTAAGCTGTCACTGATTCTGCGCATCTTCTGTAGCACTAAAACCAAAGCCCTCATGCAACCTCCACCGTGCTCACAGCATATCATCAACGTTTTTTTTATTTTATTTTTATTTTATTTTTTTTAGGATAGCGCCACCAACGCCCATGCAGAAACATGTATCACATGCATCGACACTGAAGACGTCTTATCGTCTGAAATATTCATTTCCTAAAATTGGTTTCTCGTCAAAAAATAATTCCTTCGGGATCCTCCACAGCGTGTATAATTTTTACGCAAAATGTAGAGATGTGCTGCAGTCTTTAGGCCGAAGATTTATTTTATCTGGCTCCTGTATTATCCACGCCTATGTTTTATTCAACGTAATATTCACGACAGCCTTGTATGTGGAATGTGACCGAACTTCGATCCTATTCTCGTAGTACTAATAAAAACGAATTCATCGTAAATAAAATAATAAGCATTCTCAGAGACATAATTCAATATTTCGTAAACAATAGTATCTCAGCCAATACCTATGTAAAATGATAATAAAAATATTGTTGTTGTTGTTGAGGTCTTCAGTCCTTAGACTGGTTTGGTGCAACTCTCCATGCTACTCTATCCTGTGTAAGTTGCTTCATCTCCCAGTACGTACTGCAACCTACATCCTTCTGAATCTGCTTAGTGTATTCATCTCTAGGTCTCCATCTACGATTTTTTTCCCTCCACTGTGCCCTCCAATACTAAATCGATGATCCCATGATGCCTCAGAACATGTCCTACGTACCGATCCCTTCTTCTACTCAAGTTGTGCCACAAGCTCCTCTTCTCCCCAATTCTAGTCAATACCTCCTCATTAGCTATGTGATCTACCCGTCTAATCTTCAGCATTCTTCTGTAGCACCACATTTCGAAAGCTTCTATTCTCTTCTTTTCCAAACTACTTAGCGTGCATGTTTCACTTCCATACATGGCTACACTCCATACAAATACTTTCAGAAACGACTTTCTCACACTTAAATCTTTACTCAATGTTAACAAATTTCTCTTCTTCAGAAACGCTTTCCTTGCCATTGTCAGTCTACATTTTATATCCTTCCTACTTCGACCTACATCAATTATTTTGCTCCCCAAATAGCAAAATCCCTTTACTACTTTAAGTGTCTGATTTCCTAATCTAATTCCCTTAGCATCACCCGATTTGATTTGACTACATTCTATTATCCTCGATTTGCTTTTGTTGATGTTCATCTTATACCCTCCTTTCAAGAGACTGTCCATTCCGTTCAACTGCTCTTCCAAGTCCTTTGCTGTCTCTGATAGAATTACAATGTCATCGGCGAACCTCAAAGTTTTTATTTCTTATCCATGGATTTTAATACCTACACCGAATTGTTCTTTTGTTTCATTTACTGCTTGCTCAATATACAGATTGAATAACATTGGGGAGAGGCTACGACCCTGTCTCACTCCCTTCCCAACAACTGCTTCCCTTTCATGCCCTCGACTCTTATAACTGCCATCTGGTTTCTGTACAAATTGTAAATAGCCTTTCACTCCCTGTACTTTACGCCTGCCACCTTCACAAATTGAAAGAGTGTATTCCAGTCAACATTGTCAAAAGCTTTCTCTAAGTCTATAAATGCTAGAAACGTAGGTTTGCCTTTTCTTAATCTAGCTTAATATTAATCTTTTGCTATCTATGATTTTGCAGAAAAATCTTTCTTCTTGTTTGAACTGTCGTATTCATAGACTGTGATTGACGTCTCGTAACACAAAGGTCTGTAAAAAAAACTGTACTAAGTTGCTAATCGATATTTGAAAATAGAGTTTATGTATTATATGTGTGTAAGTAGGCTGTTTAGGTTTTTATATTGGTAGCGCCACGTAGCGCTCTGTATAAAAATCACTGGTTGTGCTGTGTGCAGTCTGTGGCTGGGTGGCATTGTTGTAATATTCGCTATTGTAGTGTTGGGCAGTTGGATGTTAAAAGTATGTAGCGTTGCGCAGTTGGAGGTGATCCGCCAGTAGTGGTGGATGCGGGGAGAGAGAAGGCGGAGTTTTGGGAGCGGATGATCTGGACGTGTATCCATCAGAAACAGTACATTTGTAAGAATGGATGTCATGAACTGCTATATATATTATGACTTTTGAACATTATTAAGGTAAATACATTATTTGTTCTCTATCAAAATCTTTCATTTGCTAACTATGCCTATCAGTAGCTAGTGCCTACCGTAGTTTGAATCTTTTATTTAGCTGGCAATAGTGGCGCTCGCTGTATTGCAATAGTTCGAGTAACGAAGATTTTTGTGAGGTAAGTGATTTTTGAAAGGTATAGGTTAATGTTAGTCAGGGCAATTCTTTTGTAGGGATTATTGAAAGTCAGATTGCGTTGGGCTAAAAATATTGTGTGTCAGTTTAAGCACGTTCATTTATAATTTTTCTAAGGAGACGTTTCATAAGTCGACCCTTAGCCGAGGATACCTCACTGGAATCTTCTGATTTTTTTCTTGTTTTTCATTGTTGTACAGTAAAACAGTTGTGGCATGCATGTAGATTTGCATCAAATATTTCGCAGCTGCGCTTGGAATTAACTAGATATTATTTTCAGCGCTATGCTAATGTGTTTTCTTTTCTTTTTTTTCTTTTTTTTTCTCTTCAAATTGCGCCTTTCTTGTTATCATGTGAAATATGTGATAATTATGCCGTGTGAAAACCTTAACACTAGGCTCCAAAGTAAACTAAGAAATGACAGTGAAGACGAAAGTAGTGTGTTAGCACCACCGTGTAATGAATTACCTAATGTTCAAAGTACTAATTTGGTAAATGGAGCGGGCTGCAAATAATGGTGTAGACAGTGAAACAATTAGTGAACAAGGAAGCATTATCGATCGATCGGTCGGCAACAGCACGCCTCAGGAATCCGAAATGACAGGACACAATCTTGCAAATACTGTCGATTCAGGTTTTGCGTCCTCACCGTTTTCTCAAATAAGTCAAGACACATTTTCTGCTTTTCAAAATGAGAATATTGCCGGTTCAAATGCACTGCCGAATAGCACTGACGAACATGTTTCAGACACCAGTGCACTGTTATTACAGTTAATGCAACAAATGGGACAAAGATTACAATAGTTAGACACAACGCTTGAACAAAATCAGAAACAAATGGGACAAAATCTTCAAAAGTTTGACACAGTGGAACAAAATCTTCAAAAGTTAGACACCACGCTTGAACAAACGCGTGAAGATTTAACTATTGAGTTACATAAAATCGAATCGAAATGTCAAAAAGTCTGTAAATACGTAAAAACAAAAATTTGTGAGCATTTCCAACCTATTTTTTCTCGCAGAATCATGAAGCAGCCATAAACGAAATGCAAACTATTGTTCATCAAAATCACGACATCTTGCAAGCTAAAATTGACTCAGTTGCATCTACCGATCCTGTTACTCAACTTGCAAAAACTCTGGAATACTTAAGGACACAGTAGATACGATTTCAACACAAATGGACACTCTGAAACTTGGTTCAGAAAAACACACTGAGGAAATAAGTTCACTATCGGAGAAAGTAGCCGAACTTTCGGATCAGTTCACTAACTTATCTACAAAGGTAGATGATGATCTGAATGACACAAGGCCTGTAGCCATCACTGACACAGAAGAGTAATTTCAAATATTCTCTATCAACCTGTGAATCTTCACCTGTTGTCCCCTACCGCATAGGACTGGATGAAGAGTGGTTTATAGATACACTGATCGAATGGCTATTTGGGGGGTGAAATTATTCAGAAAATTTTCGACAGACTGTATATGGAAATGAATAATTTCCAGCTTGCTTGCAACGGATCTTCCTTGTTCCATTGTTAATCTTACACAGATGAAGTCATTCATTCTGCCATGTTGTTGTTGTGGTCTTCAGTCCTGAGACTGGTTTGATGCAGCTCCCCATGCTACTCTATCCTATGCAAGCTTCTTCATCTACCAGTACCTACTGCAGCCTAAATACTTCTGAATCTGTTTAGTGTATTCATCTCTTGGTCTCCCCCTACGTTTTTTCCCTCCACGCTGCCCTCCAATACTAAATTGGTGTTCCCTCGATGTCTCAGAACATGTCCTACCAACCGATCCCTTCTTCTAGTCATGTTGTGCCACAAGCTCTTCTTCTCCCCAATTCTAGTCAATACCTCCTCATTAGTTATGTAATCTACCCATCTAATCTTCAGCGTTCTTCTGTAACACCACATTTCGAAAGCTTCTATTCTCTTCTTGTCTAAACTATTTATCGTCCACGTTTCACTTCCATACATGGCTACACTCCATACAAATACTTTCAGAAACGACTTCCTGACATTTAAATCTATACTCGATGTTAACAAATTTCTCTTCTTCAGAAAACGCTTTCCTTGCCATTGTCAGTCTACATCTTATATCCTCTCTACTTCGACCATCTCATTTCCTAATCTAATTGCCGGCCGCGGTGGTCTCGCGGTTCTAGGCGCGCAGTCCGGAACCGTGCGACTGCTACGGCCGCAGGTTCGAATCCTGCCTCTGGCATGGATGTGTCTGATGTTCTTAGGTTAGTTAGGTTTAAGTAGTTCTAAGTTCTAGGGTACTAATGACCACAGCAGTTGAGTCCCGTAGTGCTCAGAGCCACCTAATCTAATTCCCTCAGCGTCACCCTACTTCATTCGACTACAATGCAGTATCCTCGTTTTGCTTTTGTTGATGTTCATCTTATATCCAGTCATTCCGGTCAACTGCTCTACCAAGTCCTTTGTTGTCTCTGACAGAATACCAATGTCATCGGCGAACCTCAAATTTTTATTTCTTCTCCATAGATTTTAATTCCTACTCCAAGTTTTTCTTTTGTTTCCATTACTGCTTGTTCAATATACAGATTGATAACATCGCAGATAGGGTACAATCCTGTGTCACTGCCTTCCCAACCACTGCTTCCCTTTCATACCCCACGACTCTTATAACTGCCATCTGGTTTCTGTACAAATTGTAAATAGCCTTTCGCTCCATGTATTTTACCCCTGCCACCTTCAGCATGTGCAAGAGTGTATTTAAATCAACATTGTCAAAAGCTTTCTCTAAGTCTACAAATGCTATAAACGTAGGTTAGCCTTTCCTTAGTCTTTCTTCTAAGATAAGTCGTAGGGTTTGTATTGCTTCACGTGTTCCACCATTTCTCCGCAATCGAAACTGATCTTCCCTGAGGTCGGCTTATATCAGTTTTTCCATTCGTCTGTAAAGAATTTGCGTTAGTACTTTGCTGCTGTGACTTATTAAACGGATAGTTCGGTAATTTTCACATCTGTCAACACCTGCTTTCTTTGGGATTGTAATTATTAAATTTTTCTTGAAGTCTGACTGTATTTCGCCTGTCTCATACATCTTGCTCACCATATGCAGAGTTTCGTCAGGACTGGCTCTCCCAAGGCCGTCAGTAGTTCTAATGGAATGCTGTCTACTCCCAGGGCTTTGTTTCGACTCACGTCTTTCAATGCTCTGCCAAACTCTGCACGCAGTATCATATCTTCCATTTCATCTTCATCTACATTCTCTTCCATTTCCATAATATTGTCCTTAAGTACTCCGACCTTCTGTAGACCCTCTATATTCTCCTTCCACCGTTCTGCTTTCCCATCTTTGCTTAGAATATTGGTTTCCATCAAAACTCTTGATATTCATGCAAATGGTTCTCTTTTCTCCAAATGTCTCTTTAATATTCCTGTAGGCAGTATCTATCTTACCCCTAGTGAGATAAGCCTCTCCATCCTTACATTTATCATCTAGCCATCCCTGTTTAGCCATTTTGCACTTCCTGTCGATCTCATTTTTGGGGGCGTTTGTATTCCTTTTTGCGTGCTTCATTTACTGCATTTTTATATTTTCTCCTTTCATCAATTAAATCCATTATTTCTTCTGTTACCCAAGGATTTCTACTAGCCCTCGTCTATTTACTTATTTGATCCTCTGCTGCCTTCACTAGTACATCCCTCTGAGCTACCCATTCTTCTTCTACCGTATTTCTTTCCCCCATTCCTGTCAATTGTTCTCTTATGCTGTCCCTGAAATTTTGTACAACCTCTGGTTTAGTCAGTTTATCCAGGCCCCATCTCCTTAAATTACCACCTTTTTGCAGTTTCTTAATTTTTAATCTACAGTTCATTTCCAATTGAATGTGGTCAGAGTCGACATCTGCCCCTGGAAATCTGTTACAATTTAAAACCTGGTTTCAAAATGTTTGTCTTACCATTATATAATCTATCTGATACCTCCCTGTATCTCCAGGTTTCTTACATGTATACAACCTTCTTTCGTGATTCTTGAACCAAGTGCTATGCTTTGCGCAAAATTCTACCAGGCGGCTTCCTCTATCAATTCATAGCCCCAATCCATATTCACCTACTAAGTTTCCTTCTCTCGATTTCCAGTCACCCATGAATAATAAATTTTCGTCTCCCTTGACTAACTGAATAATTTCTTTTATCTTATCATATATTTCATCAATTTCTCGTCATCTGCAGAGCTAGTGGGCATATAAACTTGTACTACTGTAGTAGGCGTGGGCTTCATGTCTAACTTGGCCACAATAATGCGTTCACTATGCTGTTTGTAGTAGCTTCCCCGTACTCCAATTTTTTTTATTAATTATTGAACCTACTCCTGCAACCCCTGTTTGATTTTGTATTTATTACCCTTATTCACCTGACCAAAAGTATTTTTACTCCTGCCACCAAACTTCATTAATTTCCACTATACGAGTATCCATTACCTTTTTAAATTTTCTAACCTACCTGCCCGATTAAGGGATCTGACATTTCACGCTCCGATTCGTAGAACGCCAGTTTTCATTCTTCTGATAACGACGTCCTCTTGAGTAGTCCCCGCCTGGAGATCCGAATGGGGGACTATTTTACCTTCGCAATATTTTATCCAAGTGGACGTCATCATCATTTAATCATAGAGTAAAGGTGCATGCCCTCGGGAAAAATTACGACTGTAGTTTCCCCTTGCTTGTCAGCATGGGACTATTCAAGCTGATGAAGGCTCTGTAATGGTACTGGACGTGAGCAGTTGGAATGATACGGGACCCCTAATACGGGACCCCTAATACGGGATCACTAATACGGGACTCCTGATACGTCAAGATACAACTCAGACAGGTGACACGTGCGTAGGCATCTTGTCTGATCACCTACATCCATTCTTGTTCATCGTCCATTCTGACGGACTTAGGCAATTACAGCAGTACAATGCGACACCCCACACGTCCAGAAGAGCTAAAGGGTCGCTCCAGGAATACTCTTCTGAGTTTAAACACTACCGCTGGCCACCAAACTGCCAAAACATGAACACTATTGAGCAAATCTGGGATACCTTGCAACGTGCTGTTCGGAAGAGATCTCCATCCCTTCGTAGTCTTACGGATTTATGGCCACCCCTGCAGTATTCATGGTGTTAGTTCCCTCCAATACTACTTCAGACATGCCTCGTAGCGTTGCGGAACTTCTGCCTGCTAGCAGAGGCTCTACACGATATTAGGCAGGTGTACCAGTTTCTTTAGCTCTTCAGTGTAGGAACTCTCCTTCGAGTTTCAATTAGGACTTGTATTATCTCCTGCGGAAATATGACACATTTAAAAAGGAATTTTCACTCTGTATCGGGGTGTGCGCTGATGCGAAAGTTCATGGCAGATTAAAACTGTGTGCGGAAAGGGAACATGAACCCGGACCTTTGCCTTTCTCGATTTCAAATTCTGGTGTGGCACACAGTTTTTATTGCCAGGAACTTTCATATCAGCACACTCCTCTGTGCACAATGAAGAATACATTCCGAAAAAATCCCCCAGGGAGATTAAGCTATGTCTCCGCGATATCCACGAGTGTTTGGCCTACAAGTTTGGCCCAGGAACTTCCGTCAGGTTTGAAATACATGCGATGAGGCACTGGCGGAAGTAACGCTGTGGGGACACATCGGAAGTCAATAGCTCAATCAGTAAAACACTTGTCCCGCATTCGATAATGGTGTGGGACACAGTTTTAATATGTCAGAAACACTTTTTATAAACACCTTGTATACATTTGACATGGCGACATCAGCATCACATGCATACCGTTCGAGTAGGGAACTGAGAGTGAGCGAGGGGGTAGGGGGTGGTGGTGGGAGCGCACACGGATACACTTTGTACTCGCAGCGACACAACGTATGCTGGCTTGCGAACTACAGATGGAAATGTAGGAAAGCAACGCTGTAGAAGTAATCATCTACGTATGTTATTTCCTCGCGCAACTGTCCGCTAGAACTCTTCTTTGAATGCAAACTCTGGCTTTTCACAGAATACAGCAGGCGAAATGTGGTGGATTCAGTCGTGGATACGGCGGGCTGCGCTGCAACATACTGTGGCGATGGGAGGCGAGCACCGGTCGGAAGGCTCCGCAGAGTGTTTGGGACTCGTCTGCCCGGCTCCGCCGTTTAATTACGGGCGCACCGCGACAGGTGGTAATTACACGTATGCGCTGCAACAAAACACGCGGTCTCCTGGTACCGCCAGGTTCATCGGCAGCGAGCGCAGGCGACCGGAAACGCGTCTCCGACTAAATACCCGACCACGTTATGTCGATCCGGTAGCAGTACTGGCCAACACTGTCTCTCCTTCTCTTGCCCTTATTCCCGTACTTTTTTATGTATGTGGGTGTAAAATACAGAGAAAGGGTGGGAAGGAGCTGATTACGTAGTGATTGCTTTACACCTAAAAAACATAATGACGTCAAATATGAAACACTCAAGAACATTAAAAATAGTGTGCCAAGAAGGGACATCGGATCGAAATGAAATTTGTTTGAGATAGTTGTATGAGTGAGAAATTTATTTGATCCCCTAATTAAGACAAGTAAACAAATACAGTGACTGCTGAGAGACAAATATAGTGCAACACGAATAATGCGATGGGCCACTTTTGTTCCATTACATGCCGCAACACGGTCCAGCATCGACTTGATTAGACGGCTACCGTTGACCTGAGACAGTTTGGCCAACAGGTATTGAACAGCCAGAGTGACACAGCGGAATCTGGCGTTCCTGCTGGTCCCATACACGCTCTACAGCTGACAAGTCCGGGCAGCAGGCCGGTTGTGGATGAGTCGGAACATGACGTAGAAGGTCTTCAACAGTTCGAGCTGCATGCGGACGAGGATTATATTGCTGGAAAAGTGCACCTGATAGACCACGTAGGAAAGGTTCCACATGGCGCTGAAAAATGACATCATCATCACCACACTAGCGCGTTAAAGTTCCAAGGTGCTACTCAAGGCTGGTGTAAAAACAAATGTGCGCAACAGAAAATAATAAACGCTATAATGAATATTTGGCTCTGTCTGACTACCCCCTGAAGCAGAACTTAGGAACTCTTAATGGACTTAACATATAAATTACGACCTAAACATAAATTAATGTTTAAGGCAACTAATACTACTAAAAGATAAACATTGTTCGTGCTTATATATTTATTGTAGATTAAAAGAACCTTTATGTTAAAAAGTTTACATTTCATAAGTAAAATTACTAATCAGTTGCCCAACTATGCCCCTTATTATGACTGCGCCATCTAATTTCAATAACACGAATTGACTGACATCATCTACGTACCAAACACTAGAAGACACTACTTTCAAAGATGATCTACGGTGATGTGGAACCTCAGTAGAAATAAACTAACGTGATCACAGTTGCTTAGCGTTTCTAGCCCTAATAAGCCGAAGGAGTTTTCGATATCACCCTATGTACTGCGTCCGGTGCGTCGAAGTGATGGTTCTCGTTCTCGTCTAAGACAATGGAAGAACTCAAGCGACAAATAAACTCTTTCAAACACGAGGACGGCAGAAGGCGGTCTCTGACTAATATACTCTAATACTGTCGGCAAGGGTGGCCGAACGGTTCTAGGCGCTCCAGTAGGGGAACCGCGCGACCGTTACGGTCGCAGGTTTGAATACTGCCTTGGGCATGGATGTGTGTGTGATGTCCTTAGGTTAGTTAGGTTTAAGTAGTTTTAAGTTCTAGAGGACTGATGAGCTCAGAAGCTAAGTCCCATAGTGCTCAGAGCCATTTGAACCATTTGAACTGTCTTCTCCTCTCTGTGTTCTTCAGAGGAGAAACGCGAACTCCAAGCCACTAGGACGGAGTTCAGATAACGTCTCAACGTAAGTATAGGCAGAGGAAGTGCTCTCAATTACTGAACACTGCGTACTCAACGACGACTTTCAACTCTGCGGTGAAGTCCAGAATCGTACAGTACAGTGCCTAACTGTTGTAACTTAACTCTCATGAGAGCAAAGACAGCAAGTCCGTCTGTATCAAAAAAAGCTGATATCAAGCGACCGTCACACATGGGCGCTCACAACGGAAGACTACGTCTCTTCACCGCTGACTTTCCAGCAAGGCTCATCTCCCCACTATCGTAATTCCAAAAACGAACCATATTCCCGAAACCACGGAATATTCTCCCTCTCTACAGATTCTTCGGAACGCCGGCCAACAATATTTTAGCCTTTTGTCGTCCAGCGCAGAAGGTTTCCGAGGAAATAACCTATACTCCTACAATTGTACGCTTCTGAATAAAAATCCTTGGAAATGACCCAGCCTGTGTGGTTTCCGAGGTGCCGCTTCTTCGTTCCTCTTACCTGTGTCCAAAATTTGCAGAGTTCGGAAGTATTATCCGGTTATCTCTCCGGCCCTACTACAATAGCGGCCGCCCGTCACCCTATTGTGCTCCAGAGCTCAGATGCCACGCCGTCCGTCTACCTACTTCCTGTGTTAAAGCAGGACCAACACCTGTGCGGGCCTTAGACCCTGAGCTTGAGTTCTGCCTGCCGTTTCATCTCCACTGACGTTCCAAGCTCTACTAGTATAGGCAATCACTCATTACGTCGTTTTTATAATAAAGAGACTCCGTCACCTCTCATGCAATAAGCGTTAACAATTATTTACAAGGCGTACGTGGCAATGTCAGTCTCCTTTAAATATTCATATATTTGAGGGTGAGTAAAATGAAAATCTTAAATATTTTTAAAAATATTATTATCGTGCAGAAGTGGTAAAAAGCTGTATCACTTTTCAACATAATCTACCCCACGCTCAATGCAAGTTCTTCAGCACTTACAAAGTGCATAAATTCCTTTAGAAAAAAATTATTTTGGTAGTGTGTGCAACCACTCATGGACTCCATGGCGTACCTCTTCATCAGAACGGAACTTCTTTCCTCCCATCGGGTCTTTGAGTGGTCCAAACATACGGAAATCACTTGGGGAGAGGTCTGGGGAGTGTGGTGGATGATGAAGACATTCCAAATGCAGGTCTGCGATTGTTGCAACTGTTGTACGGGCAGCGTGGGGCTTTGCATTGTCGCCGGCCGGGGTAGCCGATCGGTTCTAGGCGCTCCGGGCGCAGGTTCGAATCCTGCCTCGGTCATGGATGTGTGTGATGTCCTTTGGTTTGTTAGGTTTAATTAGTTCTAAGTTCTAGGGGACTGATTACCTTAGAAGTTAAGTCCCATAGTGTTCAGAGCCATTTTAACCATTTGAACCTTGCATTGGCATGTTGCAAAAGAGCACTTGCTGACAGCAGTCCACATCGCTTTGATTTGATTGCAGGCCGCAGATGATTTTTTAGGAGATCTGTGTATGATGCACTGGTGACAGTGATCCCTCTATGCATGTAATGCTCGAAAATGACGCCTTCTTCGTCTCAACAGAGAGCCAGTATAACCTTCCCTGCTGGGTTTTGTTCGAAACTTCTTTGGTTTTGGTGATGAGGAACGGCGCCAATCCTTGCTCGCTCGCTTCGTTTCCGGTTGGTGGAAGTGAACTCAGGTTTCGTCCCTAGTAACGATTCTTGCAAGGAAGTCATCACCTTCTCGTTCAAAACGCCGAAGAATTTCTTCACAAGCATCAACACTTCGTTCTCTCATTTCAGGAGTCAGCACCCATATTGCAAACACTTTGTGAAACTGGAACACATCTTGCGCAATGTGGTGTGCTGACCCGTGACTAATCTGTAAACACGCTGCAATGTCATTCAATGTCACTCGGCGGTTTTCCTTCACTATGGCTTCAACTGCTGCAGTGTTCTTTGGAGTCACAACTCATTGTGCCTGACCTTGACGAGGAGCATCTTCCACTGACGTCACACCATTTGCGAACTTCCTACGTCATTCGTAGACTTGCTGCTGTGACAAACATGCATCACCGTACTAAACCTTCACTCGTCGATGAAGGTTTCACACCTTCACTACACAAAAACCGAATAAGGGAACGCTGTTCTTCGCTGGTGCAAGTCGCAAGTGGGGCGGCCATATTTATACTGATACTGCGACGGCACGTGTGCATCTGCACTATGCTGCCATATACAGGCCATTCTGCACACTGTTTGTAGCACGCTTACCAACTTACAGGATAATGGCTGGAAATTACGATTTGTTATTACAAACTTAAGGTTTTCATTTGACTCACGCTCGTACGATGTACAATCTATCAAATGATATCTAATTGTGGTTGCAGTTCACAGCAAAGTATGTGGATGAGTGCTTGTAATGTGCGAAAATATTGCCACCTTACAAAGTTCCTCGTATCGCTATTAGAGGGGACCGACTATCTTAGGCTATGGCCCTCCAGACCATTATGGGGGTGCACGAGATCGTGGGAGGAACGGTACCGTTCAACAGGCACCCTCCACAGCCCTATACGGTTATCATTCGTCGGCAAAACGAATCGCGATTCCTCACTAAACACCAAGTTTTGCTAATCTGCGGCAGTCCGCATCGTTATGCTTGACACCACTGTAGGCAGAGTCGTCGATGTCTCGGTTTCACGCCAGTACACGAAACGTCGCCTGGATTGCATATATGTATCTGCGAGGCGTATGAAAATGTCCGCGTACATCTCTGCTTGTACCGTTGGGCGAGCCACTGAGGGATCCCTGATCGGTTACCACACGATCCTTCAAACCTCTCGCCTTATTTCTTCCTGGTCACTTCAGATCCAGTGTGTCGCATGTGTGTGTCATCTCGAGTCCATTCCTCCCAACATCGTCTGTCGGAACACCCCGAACGGTCGACCTGGCGAGCTACAAGGAGTGTCTACCAGCCTGCTGTTTCCATGCTGATAATTATGTCACTTAACTGTGAGAAATGTCGTCCATTACGTCTACCTGGCATTCTGCGCCTACTAATGTCCTCCATAAGTCGGGATGTGATCGTCACGTGTTTGACTCGTCCGGTACGCGCCGTTTTTACAGGACATCTGTCCGATTGCAGAGACACTGCCAAAGCTTGTGGGTATGCACATTGGCGCCAGACTTGGATCATGTGCATTTCAGATCTCACTGAAATTAGTTGCAAAATTTTGAAGTTGTACTTTTGTTCCCTTTGTGCGCGCTATTTTCAATGCTCCTGAGAGTTTATTTTATTGCAAAATTGGTTTGAATTGTATTGCTACTTGTACAGTACCACTTCTTTAGACAGCTGTATATTTTGCATGCTCATCTCTCTCGAGATGGAATAGGATGAAAAATATTAATATTTCTGATTAAAATTTGTATTTGAATTCGTCGTAATTTCATTGAGACTGTAGGTCTTGTTTAGAAAACCGAATATAATATGTAATGTTGTCAAATTCACTCTGCTTCGAACACTAACTCTGAAACACGAAGTTTAATATTTTCTCCCTTTATGTACTTTGTGATTATTTTCCGTCAACTTGAGTTACAAAGCATTCATTTACATTAATAACTCATTGCGTTTTTTAAATTTTTTTCGTAAAGGCATCAGACACAGTTATGGAAATACATCGTGGCGAACTATTTCAAAATCAGAAATAACACTTCTTAATTTTCATATCCATTTTCATAGCCATTTAAATCCCTTTTCAATGCGTGTCGGCAGTTAATTTAAACCTCCAACAAAACACAATAGCGAATCAATTTCTTCATAAAGGTTTGAGGAAATATGCAGATCTCGATTATTACTTTTTATCTCCCATGACGATTCATATTGGTTTATTAAACAGCAGAGAATAGAAGCCAATACCAAGTATTGACACTTTAAGTTACAAAATAGATGTTAACTTGATTGCGGTGAGAGCAAGAACTCTTTACAATACTGAATTTTTTAATGTTCATTTCGTTGCATTGTGAAAACAATTGCTGCCGGAGATTTTGCGCACCCTCGGGTTTGTTTGTTCCTGTGGAGAGCCGTCGACTAAGTGATATCTGAAAGCGGCGAATTAAGCTTTCCGTGCAGCGCGAAGGACAGCCATCAGTACTCATTCGATCTCACGCAGCAAGGAAAAACACAAAAAATACTTTGTAGTTTTATTCTAAAATATTATTACTATGAAATGTAGTGTAGACGGGCAATTGTTCAGTGGTACAGCACAAAAATCTCTACCACTACAATGGGTCGTGGCAGTCTCTTTCATGGGCATTGTTCGTTATCAAAAGAGGAATGGTAGCGTCCGCGAAATAAAAATGTATATAATAACTGATTAGGAAATACGTTACCTTGCAATAAAAATACTTCAAATGGATATAAATAATTATTAAGCATTTTTCTGAATACTTGTGAATGAAAATGATAATGACCTTGAAATGTAAGTGTCGAACAAATCATGTAGCAGGCATTTTTCGATTTTGGAACAATCTGTATAATCTGCGAGGGTAAACTGTTGCACCCCTGGAGTTCTCGTACTTCCTTAGACAGCAAACTCGAGGAACACCACTACATTAAGAACAGTCTTCAACAAAAAAAGACATCTTTGGACAATGCATACATTCATGTAACTAGACTCAAATGCGAAATGCGTACAATTTCATTTTCCTTAAACTGAAAGTCTTAAAATACCCGGAAGCGACGAAATTTTTCTTTTGTGCTCCTTTCTGTGCTGCTTCGCAATTCTTCATCAACCTTTGCAGATGATAAAAGTGACAGAATATTCATAGAATCGTTATGGAAACATGCTTTAAAATTCATTTTAAAGACACGCAAAAGTACTGTAAGTAAGTGAATAAACTTTCTATGAAATCAATCAATGTCATGACACTATTTTCTCTGGCATGCTAACAGAATTTTGCAGTGGTTAACCTTTTGAAGACTGAAGATATTGACATATTATTTACATTTCAGAGGATTGTTTAGTAAATAATACCCCACAATTTTTTCTCAGAACATATTTACTTTTAAGTGTAAATTCGATGAAAATATGAACGTACTATTTTTTCATATAGGCTCCATCAGCTCTAGATTTACGCCAACGTTGTGTATCAATATGTATTCCCTGTTGGTCAAAGGATTTTGCTGAGTTCGTAGCGATGCTTCCGCTGTATGTATTAATTTCTGATAATCTTCAGAGTGAGTTCTACGCGGAAGTCCGAAAGTGTTAGGTCAGGGCCATAGGGTGGACGACGAAATGATGTCCACCTCAGTTTGATGACATGTTCCAGGGGCTGAAACTTGTCCAAGGATCTACATCTACATTTATACTCCGCAAGCCACCCAACGGTGTGTGGCGGAGGGCACTTTACCTGCTGCTGTCATTACCTCCCTTTCCTGTTCCAGTCGCGTATGGTTCGCGGGAAGAGCGACTGTCTGAAAGCCTCCGTGCGCGCTCTAATCTCTCTAATTTTACATTCGTGATCTCCTCGGGAGGTATAAGCAGGGGGAAGCCATATATTCGATACCTCATCCAGAGACGCACCTCTCGAAACCTGGCGAGCAAGCTACACCGCGATGTAGGGCGCCTCTCTTGCAGAATCTGCCACTTGAGTGTGTTAAACATCTCCGTAACGCTATCACGGTTACCGAATAACCCTGTGACGAAACGCGCCACTCTTCTTCGGATCTTCTCTATCTCCTCCGTCAACCCTATCTGGTACGGATCCCACACTGATGAGCAATACTCAAGTACAGGTCGAACGAGTGTTTTGTAAGCCAACTCCTTTGTTGATGGACTACATTTTCTAACGACTCTCCCAATGAATCTCAACCTGGAACCCGCCTTACCAACAATTAATTTTATATGAACATTCCACTTCAAATCGTTCCGCACGCATACTCCCAGATATTTTACAGAAGTAACTGCTACCAGTGTTTGTTCCGCTATCATATAATCATACGGTAAAGGATCCTTCTTTCCATGTATTCGCAATACATTACATTTGTCTATGTTAAGGGTCAGTTGCCACTCCCTGCACCAAGTGCCTATCAGCTGCAGATCTTCCTGCATTTCGCTACAATTTTCTAATGCTGCAACTTCTCTGTATACTACAGCATCATCCGCAAAAAGCCACATGGAACTTCCGACACTATCTACCAGGTCATTCATATACATTGTGAAAAGCAATGGTTCCATAACACTCCCCTGAGGCACGCCAGAGGTTACCTTAACGTCTGTAGACGTCCCTCCATTGATAACAACATGCTGTGTTCTGTTTGCTAAAAACTCTTCAATCCAGCCACACAGCTGGTCTGATATTCCGTAGGCTCTTACTTTGTTTATAAGGCGACAGTGCGGAACTGTATCGAACGCCTTCCGGAAGTCAAGAAAAATAGCATCTACCTGGGAGCCTGTGTCTAATATTTTGTGGGTCTCGTGAACAAATAAAGCGAGTTGGGTCTCACACGATCGCTGTTTCCGGAATCCATGTTGATTCCTACAGAGTAGATTCTGGGTTTCCAAAAACTACATGATACTCGAGCAAAAAACATGTTCTAAAATTCTACAACTAACCGACGTCGGAGATATAGGTCTATAGTTTTGCGCATCTGTTCGACGACCCTTCTTGAAGACTGGGACTACCTGTGCTCTTTTCCAATCATTTGGAACTTTCCGTTCCCCTAGAGACCTGCGGTAGACGGCTGTTAGTAGGGGGGCAAGTTCTTGCGCGTACTCTGTGTAGAATCGAATTGGTATCCCCTCAGGTCCAATGGACTTTCTTCTGTTGACTGATTCCAGTTGCTTTTCTATTCCTTGGACACTTATTTTGATGTCAGCAATTTTTTCGTTTGTGCGAGGATTTAGAGAAGGAACTGCAGTGCGGTCGTCCTCTGTGAAACAGCTTTTTGTGGTTCCTGCAATTTAAGTCTCTTTACTCGTCACCCAAAAGTACTCTCATCAACTACTGCTTTGCCAAACATTGGCCACAAAGGTTTATGGATGTTCACCACCGTTTCTTTGTCCGTAACTAAGAAATCAGTTTCAGCACCTTGCGTGAAACGTGTATATTGATAAACGCCTTTTTGATGGTTGGCTACGGCACTACCATCTATCGGAACTGTTACAGACTTTGCATAGCAGTAGAAGAAACATCGAAGCTGAAGCATCTACAAAGATTTTTTCGTTTATACAGGATACAACGGGTTTAAGTGGAGATATTTTTGTATGTTGCACCTTAATGTGTACACACATCAATGAGTTGTTTCTCCCCTGTGTCGAATATTTCCCCACAGACAAATCACAAACCTCGCAAGCTGGTGTTTTCCGCGCAGTCGTATTCCGCTACTGTGTGGACTACGCCCATCAGTATAGACTAACCGATTAGCGTCCATGCGTTCACTCTTCAACACCTGACGTGGTGGCCGGGGAAAATAAGCATTAATGGCTTGGTCGTGCCACATGTACTTGGAGGTCCTAACTAATCTAAAGACATACGACGTCTAAATTTTATATTTATTCGTCTACGAAAGACGTGATACTGGTGTAATGTCATTTACTACAACGTCCTCAATCACCAGTAGAAATATCTACACCTATAAATGTTACATCCTGTATATTAACAACTGTAAAAAATCTTAAGATAACTTATTATTCATTGAACGACCCTCGTACGTCCATCCCTTGCAAACCACTGTGAAATGGATGGTAGGATCAGTGTATGTCCTTAGCTGAGTGGTCAGTGCGTCCCACTGCCATCCAGCGTACCCTGATCCAATTTCCGGCCGGTCCGGAGATTTTCCCAGCTTGGGGCTCACTGTTGTGTTGCCCTCATCATCATTTCGTCATCATCATCATCGACAAGTAAGTCACTTAATAGGGCATCAACTCACAAAACTTGGAACTCGGTGACCGAATTTCTTCAAGTGGGGACTTCTCGCCATTAACGTCGCAAGACCATTTCATTTAGTTTCATTTAAACTACATGCCAAGGTATCTTTCTGTGTCAGTCGCGTATGCAGCGCAGCAAGAATAACTGCTTAAACGCCTATGTAAGTGCTGTAATTATTTCAGAGTTAGAGATGCAACAAGAAATCGTGTAGGTAGCATGTGACCATATTATGTAACTGAGACGGTACTGCATAAATTCTGAATATTTCACTTAATAAAATGTCGTCAACTACTGAATCAACGACTTTAACATTATACGTTTCGAGATGACCCGACATCAGATATGTGAAACAAAGGCTACAGAGCCAAATCACAAAAGTAACTGTATTGACATGGGACATAACATAACCAGAAACATCGAGTTGTACACGTGAAGTGAAGTTATATGTTGCATACACAACTGACATCAGTAGACTGACGGTTCCACAGTGACAACATAAACAAGAAACAAAATTCTTCCCGCAAGTGCCTATAGTGAGCCCTTAGTGGCCCTTCACTGTCATCGGCAAAAAGGAATGCCATACCATCCTTCCGATTGAAAAATTAATGTGCTCAGTGTTGTATCTAAAAGGTGTGAAGTGGATATTCTGTAAGAGATTCAGATCTGCATACATGAATCATACAATCCACTTACAGTTCTGGGCGAACAGCTGCACTCCAATTGCCAATGATTTTTTTAATATTTTAATGACATATGGGCTACGTAGTTTTTAGTATACACCAGCCTCTCTGTAACTAGATTTACTTTCTTCTTGCTCTAATTTATTTTAAATCCAACTAATTCCGCATATCCCAAGATGTTATTTTCTTCAGGTTGTCTGGTGTAGAATTTCCTTTCAGCTATTTTTGTACCTTAGCCTGTTACTCTCTGGGCAATACGCATAGAAGGGCACCAAAAAAGGCCTAATCATTAAAATGTACTTCACGTTCTTCGTGTCCCATCTTTTTATAGTGTCATACATAAAAGATTTCTACGTGTCTGTACGTTTTTTGAAAGTAAAATTTTTTATATTATTTACGTAAAATAAAAGTGTCTTCGGACTTAGGTCTCCCGCATAGAATCCCGTAAGCCAACAGTAAGTCTGCATTCATTTTTCTCATTTTGTTATCTGGATCATTAGTTAGAAGTTATCTTATAGTGGAATAAGGATATTGTATAGGCCTGTATGTTTCCAAAATTTTCCTATTTTACTTATGTAAAATTTTCTGCTATACTGGCGCTGTAATCCACCAATTAATTGTTTATGTATTTTATACTGTCGTTTGGATACATCTGATTATGTGACTTCGTGGTTTTAGAAATTGTAGTACATAAATATTCATTTGTAGCGCCACTAAGGGTGTACTATCGCCGCCTAGAGCTACGAGTTTTATTTCATGAAGATGTTATCACTGTGGAACCGTCAGTGGAACCGTCTGACGGTTGTGTATGTAACATATAAGTCCTGTTCACGTGCACAACTCGATGTATCTGGTAATTGTCTTTTACCGGAAACGTATGGATATTTTTGTGAATCGCAACGTCAGTACTGTTGTATTTATTACGTCACAAAAATGGTTCAAATGGCTCTGAGTACTGTGCAACTTAACTTCTGAGGTCATCAGTCGCTTAGAACTTAGTACTAATTAAACCTAACTAACATAAGGACATTACACACATCCATGCCCGAGGCAGGATTCGAACTTGCCACCGTAGCAGTCGCGCGGTTCCGGACTGAAGCGCCTAGAACCGCTCGGCCACCGCGGCCGGCTAATTATGTGACAAAGTGTTCTCTGTTTCACATATATCTGATGATTGTGTATCCCTCAACGCTGATGACTTGTTACGAAGTGACCTATTCAACATTTTGGCAGTACTGTGCTCCCCATGGGAACTATACGTAGTGGTAGTGACATATTCCTAGACGGTCACTTAGTACTGTTTTTTGAGACTTTATCAGTAGACTTTTGTAGGAATGTTGTGGTCTGAGTTGGAGGGTTTGACAGTCCAGCTTTCTCAGCATTTCTTTGATGCTGTCTCCTCGGTGAAGCAAAACTCTGACTGATCTTCTTTGTACACATTAAATATCCCTTATTAGTCCTATTTGGTGTGGCCCCAAGCACTTGGAAATATTCTAGCATGGGTCTGAAAATTGCATTTTCCATGAACCGTTGTGCCACCTGCCTTGCCAATTGAGTCTATGTGGTCATTACATTACATATCCACAATAGGTATTATCCAGTAGTTGACATTCAAGGTTAAGCTGAAAGACAATGAGATGATAAAGTATACAAGTCACTGAAGTCATTGCTTACGGAGGAGAGCTTTTCCAACGTGGCGGCACCCCAGTTACAGACTCTGACGTTACAGGCCTAATGCAGTGCTTTCTGTTACCTCTGACTGTTATGTATACTTGAAGGTTGTATTCGTGTTAAATTTTCAAATAGTGTAACTAACCTGATCGTGCGGGTTATTACGTTAAGATTGGGAATGGAAATGCTTATTGATTGTGAAACTAACGTGAGAAGATTACGGTCGCCACCGACTCTAACCATACAACTAATCAAAGGTTTGGCCGAGTCGGAAAATAAATTAATTTGATCACAGACCAAAAACTCATAACAATAAGTACGTCGTGATATCGCTCACAGGGGATGCGATGTAATTAATAGTATTTCCCGTGCACTGTCTACGATAATCAACCATTTAAAATAAAATAGCACATGCATGAACACTGTGCAGAAGATCAGCTCCCCGCAAGACACCTGAAAATAAGACTTAATCTAAAGCATTTGTTTTAAAATAAAAGAGGAAACTAATCACTGGACCTGTGCGTAAGGAAACGCGTTGGATGTGCTAACAGGAAAGCTACGAGGTGAGTGGCTTAGGTGCAAAAACGTAACCTCGGAATGCAAGAGGAAATTGTGTATAAAATCATTTATTCCTAAGACATGGATGTGAGGCATGTACACAATTACTGAAAACATTAATTCCTAAGATATTAAAGAAAAGCATCGATACATACACCGTTATAATCTACACCTCAAATCATTGGTTTAAATCATTCATGCAACTGCTGTTGCTTGATAACTGATCGCAATAACTCGTGAAACGGTACACGTTTCGCAGTGCACCCGCGTGCCCACGTGGTTTGTGGAGACGCAATTTCTAGGTATCGTGGCCAAGTTGCAATAATATCACATCACACAATCATGAACAGTTAACATTCGTTAAAACAAACATGAGACCGGACAGTTAGTGATGACGGTAGCCCAACAAACTGTAATGTTCAACCACGTGTTCGGCTCCCCACGGATGAAAGATACATAAAGCAAGGAAAATTTACAAGAAGGCAAAGCTATTAATATTTAGAAAAAATGGTTCAAATGGCTCTGAGTACTATGGGACTTAACAACTGTGGTCATCAGTCCCCTAGAACTTAGAACTACTTAAACCTAACTAACCTAAGGACATCACACACATCCATGACCGAGGCAGGATTCGAACCTGCGACCGTAGCAGTCGCACGGTTCCGGACTGCGCGCCTAGAACCGCGAGACCACCGCGGCCGGCAATATTTGGAAAAATGAAAGCTTATTCAGGCACAGCTGAAGCGAAACAGACATTCATACAGAAGCGAGTGCTCACTTCTTATCGATACCTTCCGGCGGATCCAAGTCTGCTATAGAAATTACTAAAAGAAAATTCTGCCCAAGTTTTGCATTCCTTGCTGCTACAAGGGAAAGCAATCTTTCAGAACTGAAAAGCGAGACCAAAAGCTAAGAGCTCTCCTCTCGCCAAGTGACAATGCGCCATGTGGTTACTCTAACTCACCCTTCTTCGACTGGAGCTCAGCTGTGGACGCTTCCCGTACTATTTCAACAATGTGTTGTTCTTCCTGCGCAGGTTGTGGTACTATACTTTCAGAAGGAAAATGGAAACTTGCGAGAATACCTGACTTTTTTTTTTCAATGTGCTGGGTGTTCACTCTGGTACACACTCTACGATCGGGAATCCCAAGTGTCGGAAAGCGCCGATGGTACTGTTTTACGGCAGTAGGAGTTTCCACTATGGCAGAAGTCGGAAACATGCACCAGTGCTGCATATTCTTCATTACTATAGATGTGTGGCATGGCAGACTGCCTGCCTTTTACTTCTCCAGCCTCTTCCACGCTCCAAGTGGCCCGGAAAACCCAAAAGATGCCATTTCCACCACCAACCTAACGCAGGTGGATTTCTCACAAGTAGCGCAAACCTCTTTGCCTACTTGACCACTACGAGAGTTGGCTATTCTGTACAACTGCTGCTGAATCTGTATGACTATGCAGACATTCTGTAGCAGACGACGCCACCGTCTAGCAACGTGACACACAGCATTCAATCACACCACTCTGAGAGACATGAGAAAAGAGAAACAAGGAAAATAAAGAAAAATGGTAGTGAAAATGGGCTACCAGACTAATGAAAGTTGGCGACAGGACCCTTTCAATAGAACGATCCAATTTGTAAAATGGTTCAAATGGCTCTGAGCACTATGGGACTTAACATCTGTGGTCATCAGTCACCTAGAACTTAGAACTACTTAAACCTAACTAACCTAAGGACATCACACACATTCATGCCCGAGGCAGGATTCGAACCTGCGACCGTAGCAGTCGCGCAGTTCCGGACTGAGCGCCTAGAACCGCTAGACCACCGTGGCCGGCTCCAATTTGTACGCAGACGTTACGATCTTATACAAATATTTCTCACCTTTCGTGTGGATATGGAAACTAGTATACTAGCTGTATATATATTTTTTCTTTTTCGTTGTTTCATTTTCCCAAAGAAGGACGAGCTGGCTGGAGCTGTATTCTTCATCCGTTCAGGCTTTGATCACAATAACGTTATATGTAAATATAAAAAGGCTAAATTCATCAAATGAATCGAAATGATCTTGATATAGAGATGGATGTATATCATGGTGATGAAGTTAGTGTTGTCATGCCGAGGTGTCGATGTTGGGACTGCTGTAATTCGTCTAGAGGCTGTCTTTAGAGGATCAATTACCAGCTTGGGTAACAAAAAAATGGAATGAAACTTCCAAGTAAGAATTGCGAGAGTTCGGCAAAGGGGAATACTATCTGACTTTGCTTGTGGTAAGGAGTGAGCGAAAGAGGATAGGTGTGGTCTACGATGTGAGGTAGGACTGGTACCTAGAAAGGAGAAAGTGAAATGGAAGTATTTTTGGGAGTATGTGAGTGTGCCTAGAGGGCCAAACACGTAACGAGGTGCCAATGTAATTTTTACGAGCATATGGGGTCTCTCAAGCAGATGGAACCTTACAGCTGTTACTACAAAACGAGCGATATCTTCAGTAGTGATTGAGCAATGTCTCATTTATGTTGCATGGGAGAAGTCTTGCCATTGAGTTTATAGGAGTAGCTTGGGTAGGTTACGTTACAGGTGTTACATGGGAGTAGATATTATGTATTCGACGTTTTTTCAGCAGATTATTGCTCAGCACAGAGGACAAGGTTCAGGGTTTTTCACAGTCTTGTGGTCGCTTACTTTATGTAAATAGTGACAGAAATTTTTGCTCATCCAGATAACAGTGCCACAATATTATTGACTTATAAACAGTTTATCTTTCCAAAAATGTTTAACTGGAGTCTACAGGGTGGTCAGAAATCGTCGCAAAATGTGTTCTTGGTTTGGTTTCTTAGGACCGAGCAAGAGAGCGACACAAAAATTGGACAGTAGTAAATATCGAACCAGAGTCAAATGACGTCTCGTGCGCTACCATCTACGCTGTGAGAACCACTGACACTAATTGAATCTAATTTCTGCGATTCCATCTCGTATAAATGAAAGATTGAGATTGTGGCTGGTCGATGACTTCCATAGAGCGGCTATCCAACAGATGCAAATCTATGGAATAATTTTATTAGCTACCATTTTCGGCGCCTCAATGGCACCATATTCAGGCACCTATATACGAAACGAGGTAAGGTACCCACGATTGCCGAAGGAACCGCTATCTCAAACTAGTTTGCATACGTATATTCACAACAGACGTGAACACTTGACTAACGTAGCGTTAGAAGTGAGCCGTCGCAGACGCTGCCGCCGGGATGCCGGCAATTACACCGCATGGCTGCCCCAGAGGCTGCCTGAATGGCCGCCTTATCTGCCGGCGGCGGCAGCGGATGATCCGGCTGGAGGCAAGCTGTCTGCCTGTGTGTCTCTCTCCGGTTCTGACTCTCCCCGGGCCCAAGTGCCAGCACAACGACGCGGGTTGCTCGCTGTGATGTTTTGTGCTACACAAACACAGTCCGAAAATATCGGCGCGTGATTAGAAACAAAAGGAAGCATCAGACAGGCGCAATATGGCGATCGAGTCCGTCTACTTTTTGGCAACGGTAATAAAAACTAAGCTAAACTAAACTCCGTCAGAACAGGCCTTGGAAGGCCCAAGGGTACCGACCGTCCGCCGTGTCATCCTCAGCCCTGAGGCGTCACTGGAAGCGGATATGGAGCGGTACATGGTCAGAAAACCGCTCTCCCGGCCGTATGTCAGTTTCCGAGACCGGAGCCGCTACTTCTCAATCAAGTAGCTTCTCAGTTTGCCTCGCAAGGGCTGAGTGCACCCCGTTTGCCAACAGCGCTCGGCAGACCGGATGGTCACCCAGCCCGACACCGCTTAACTTCAGTGATCTGACAGGAACCGGCGTTACCACTGCGGCAAGGCCGTTGGCAACAGTAACAAGACACGAAAGAATCTTCTAGGTGAAAGCGAATTACAGTAACAAAGATTAAAAGCTGATTCAGCGGTATTAGAAAGAATAGCAGTTTCCATCTCTACTATCGTTGCGAGGGAGTGCAATAAGTAATGAAATATATTTTTTTCTCGGCCAGTTTAAGCTGAAAAATGCGCAATTTGTTGTGGGACATGGTGGAATATTCCTGCTTGAGCCCTTACAGTTTCATGAAGTTTCGATAGGTGGCAGCGCTATACGTAGCCTTCAAAATGGATCTCTAACGGAGGTGCGTTCCAAGTCAGAGCTGTCATTGAGTTTATTTTGTCAGAAAACCGCAGCATCGCAGATATTCATAGGCGCCTGCAGAATGTCTACGGAGACCTGTCAGTGAACAAAAGCACGGTGAATCGATGGGCGAGGTGACTACCATCACCACAACAAGGTTGCGCAAACCTGTCCGAGCTCCCGTGCGCTTGACGGTCGCAGACAGCTTTGGCTCGTACAATGTTGCTACATGTCAGGACACTCAGTCGAGGTGATCGACAAACACAATCAAATACCTCGCTTCGCATGTGGACGTATCTGTTGGTAGTGCTGACTCACTCGTCCGCCTGTTAGGTGTGCGTTCACAGGATTCCTCGTCGCCAAACCGTAATGAACATCAGAAGACCATCTGCGCCGAGTTGTTAGTTGGTCACGAGGCCGATCATTAGAATTTTTGTCGACCTCCAAGCAGTGAAGCATG
The DNA here is from genome assembly GCF_023897955.1 of Schistocerca gregaria. Classification (NCBI taxonomy): domain Eukaryota; kingdom Metazoa; phylum Arthropoda; class Insecta; order Orthoptera; family Acrididae; genus Schistocerca; species Schistocerca gregaria. Next base: position 680,420,608 of record NC_064921.1, read on the forward strand.
GCTTCATCACTTCGAAACGGAAACAATACAACAGTCCACGGAGTGGCGGCACACCGCCTGTTCACCGAAGAGAAAGTTCAAAGCCCTGTTGTCAGCCAGTAAAGTCACGGGAATCTCTAGATAGTTGGTAAGGCTGGTGAGAATGACAATGAGCGAAACACAAGGGAGTTTAAGAATAGGAGGAATGATGTCCAATACACTGAGTATTAAAAATGGAGTGCGACAAGGGGATGCACTGGCATGCCTTCTCTTTAAGTCCTATAGTGCTCAGAGCCATTTGAACCATTTTTGACAATATCCAGGGGCCGAGGGAGGGTGGGGGGGGGGGGGGGGGGGGGAGGGAGCGCATAGGGCTGGGGTTTGGCTGAGAATCTACGGTCCTCAGTGCATAGTCATGAAGCTACCTGTAGACGCTACACCTAGTGCACCCAGTAATGGAGCGACCTTGCGTGGTAAGCTTTCCTCGGCGGCTGTGAGCCCTGATATGCTGCTTGGGCCTGAGCAGCCAAGGCGAATGACGTAAGTGTAGACATCCAGCCACTACGTCTGCCTGGCGGCGTCGGTATAGGTGAACGTCCAATGGATCGGTGGCTGGAGGGCTTTAATTCGGCACTATCCATCGATGCTGTGGCTGAAACACCTGGTCTGACAGGATGGCTCCAACGGATGGAGGTGTAGCAGCGACGACTTCATGGCGATAGCCCACTCTACAGTCGTCGCAGATTTGATATTACTTATTAGCTGGATGGCCAGTAGTTATATGCGTCTGGGTGATTTTGTAGACAAGCAGATGCCGTACGTGTGACGTCCTCCGCTTGCCACTGTGATACCTAAGCGTAAGCGGTTTGGCCCGTGTTCTAAGATGCGGGCGGTGGTGAAATGTAGAGATGGCTGAATATGGCAAGTAGTGCAATTACAGAAACGGCCACTTAGAAAGACCGCAATACTACACCCATTCCCTCCCTGGACAAATCGGCCCTCCGAATTCATTTCTCTGGTTGAACATACAACTAGTCTACTTTTTAGATGGTTAAATTTGGTTTGAGACTTTGGCTCACGACAAAGCACTGTGCTGCTTCTCTACGAGTGCCGACACTGTTAATGTAGGCGTACAGGTGTAATGATGATAAGGACGGGATCTGGTCGGCTGTATGATTGAGGTACCCTTATAAGCCTAAGCAATTGCTCGATTGAAGCCTGACCATTCTAGGAAGTTAATACTTGGTCCAGGGAGGAAAGGAAAAGTGTGTGAAATCTTATTGGACTTAAATGCTAAGGTCATCAGTCCCTCAGCTTAAACACTACTTAACCTAAATTATCCTAAGGACAAACACACACACCCATGCCCGAGGGAGCAGCCGCACAGTCCATGGCTGCAGCTCCTAACACCGCTCGGCTAATCCCGTGCGACCGGTGAGGAAAGGAGTCTCATACTGATAGAACAGATTTTCGCTACAAAGCATTTGTAAAGGAAGGTCGGGGGTGCTCAAGGAGGTGGTTCCGGTAATAGCACGATTATCAAACCCGTTGTGGTTCTAGCCGTTATGTTTTACGACCCTGCACGTAACATATGCAGACAGTGATTGCCGGTTCTTCTACTGAAAAGAGCCAAAATGGCCCAGCCGTTTGAAAGTAGTCGATTCGTCTGGTAATCACTCCTCAAATACACTCATATGCGGGCTTCTCTGGACGAAACAGGTTGAGCTCGCAAGATCCCGGAGTAGTATGAATGGGCTTTACTGTGAACCATACAAAAGACCTTAGAGCCTCTCATGCTACTATAATGGGCCACGTCTTGACCATAGGGCCTCTGGGATGTTCGATGGTTCGAGTCCTCCCTCGGGCATGGGTGTGTGTGTTGTCCTTAGGGTAAGTTGGTTTAAGTAGTGCGTAAGCCTAGGGACCGATGAAGTTTGGTCCCATAGTCCTTACCACAAATTTCCATTTTCCATGGGGCCTGTGAACAGTGGCATTTCGGACCTTAAACTGGAACTTATGTCTCTTCCCTATCACTTCCATACGCACATCAAGAGAGCTGCTGGAAACTGAGTACAGTTTCAGTGGCTCCCTTAAATGGACGAACAAGCCCCACGTCCACCACAGAGGTACGAGCGGGTTGATGCAACTTCACATTGGCTGAGGACGACGATCACCTTACGGTGCCACTGGTACTTAATTTCATCATTTTACCTTTAGGAACGTAAAGGTTGGTTGATATAACCTGGTAGCTGATGTGGAAATTGGGTGGCTTGGTCCTCCCTTTGTAGGTGGTCCAAGTACGCATAGTTCCCAATAACTGCGTGGTAACAAACTCCTGTCCACGAGGGCCACCGTAATCGTTGCGAAAATGATGAACGTAGTTTGCACGGCAGCATAACGGAACAAAAGTTCAACTTTTAATCGTTTAGCGTGAATTTTTCTTCAATGAACATCTCAAACCAACGTATCAAGACCGCACGTGCTAGTCACCGGAGAACCAGTCCTGTGGAGACGATTGTTTATCTCCATACGAGATAAGTCTACAAATCTCAATATTATTGATAAAGTAATTCATCCAATTGGTCCAGGCGCAGTTTATGTATCCGATATCTTGCTACAAAATCCTCCAGCAATAATTGGAAGAACAATCCACTAACACATTAAGATACGAGCACGTCCTACAGTTAGTATTCGTTAACCAGAACCCCCACTTACACTGAGATGACAAGTCGTGGAATGCCTCCTAATATCTTCTCGGGCCTCCTTTTTCTAGGAGTCGTGCAACAGTTCGACGTGGCTCGAACCCAACATGTCGTTGAAAGTCCTCTGCAGAAATTTTGGGCAATTTTGTTGAAGAGTTACCTGGGCAGGATTTTGTGCACGAACTGATCTACAGATTACTAAACTAAACTCCGCCCAAACAGGTCTTAGAAGGCGCAACCGTACCGACCGGCTGCCGTGTCATCATCAGCCCACAGGCGTCGCTGGATGCGCATATGGAGGGTCATGTGGTCAGCACACCGCTCTCACGGCCGTATGCCAGTTTACGAGACCGTATCTTTAGAGTGTGTCCCATAAATGTTCGATGCGTTCATCTCGGGTGATCTACGTGGCCAAAATATTCGCTCGAGTTGTCCAGATTATTCGCCGAACCGATTGTGAACAACTGTGGGCCGATGACAGTTCCATCGTTATTTGATAATGAAGTCAATGAATGGATGCAAATTGTCTCCAGGTGGCTGAACATAATTATTTCCAGTCAGCTCATGACAACTGAAATCGGGAAGAGGCCACTTTTTTCCAATCGTCCAGGGTCCAACCGATATGGCAGGAGAGGCCCTGCTCCGGTATTGTGGTGTTGGCAAAGAAGTCGCGTCGGCCGTCTGCTGCCATAGTCCATTAAAAACAAATGCCGCCGCACTGCCCTAATGTATACATTCGTTGTACGTCCCACATCGATTTCTATTGTTTCACGCAGTGTTGATCGTCTGGCATGCCTACGCAAACGCCGCTGCTCTCGGTTGCCAGTGACTCTGTGTGACCAGCAAATCTCCTACCTGACGCGCGCTCGTTGTTACACACATTTCTGACGACGTCTGCTCATCCGCCGCCTCGCTGGCGTTCTGCATGCAGATTTTATTGCGCCCTCCTCTCAGAGGAGTGGCTCGTGGAAGATCTCGACTTGCAAATTCTGTAGCGTAGAGGAAGCGCGAGATACGTGCCAGGAGCCGACAAACAGACGATCGCTTTGCATTTACAGCTCTAGTGAAACGTTATAGCGACTACGTAGCACCGCCAGCACTCACTCTCGTATTGTTTCCCACACAATGCTTTTGAATTAAAGTGATGTAGCCCTAAACAGTCCGAAAAAACCAACTGTGATTTAAATGGAACTCAGAGTAGTGGGAAAACTTGAAAACAGCAGTTTTAAAAAGTTATGGGCTACGCAAATCCGAATAGTTCAGTGTAATAAGTCACTAAACCAATGAAACAGTTTTTGAACAAAAATTATAAATAAAACGATAAGTCACCAAATAGACGTAACAATTTTTGAACAAAAATTCGAAATAAAATGTTGTGTAGTCAGGTACATTTTATTCTAAGAATAGCATGAATGCGGGATAATACGGTTGTAGATGAACCGCTGAGAATCCAAGGAGCGAAAGGCTATCAGCAATTAATACAAGAACCAAAATGTGATTTCACAGTCTAAAGACCTGAAAGGGGAAGTGGCAGTTAAGAGGGTAGTGAGACAGCGCTTTAGCCTGTTACCTATACTACTCAGTCTGCTTGTAGAGCAAGAGTGAAAGAAACTAATGAGATATTTGCAAAGGGAATTAAAGTTCAGGGAGGAGACTTAAAAATTTTGAGGCTTCTCAGCGACATTTTAGTTATATTAGAGACAAAAAAACAACATGGAAGATCAGATTAACTTAATGAATATTGTCCTGAGAACAAGTTATGACACGAAGGTAATGGACTGTTCTAGCTGCCTACTCCCTCGTAAGTGTAATTTTACCTTGGCCGGAATTGCAAAGTGAAACCTGCCTATTCCCTGTCTCTCTCTTCCGCTTTTGCTTGCATGTACGAATTTGGAACTCAGTAACTGAAGTCTGTGTTTAGTAAATAAATAAGCTGCCATGTATCACGGACTTACAGCGCTTGTCCTGACTAAGCGAAGGGCTCGAACAAATATCTACCTAAATTACATATTAGCTGCTTCTACCATGTGTGCAACGCGTGCCGGTCACAAGAATTCATGAAAAACCCTGACATGCAATGCCGCAACGGAACTTCGCTCCAAACGTTACGGTCCGACTAAAAGTAGGCATGCGTGCCTTGTGCAAACAGAAAACTCTCATTTCTCATATTCAATTTAATTAACTTCACCTTCATCTTTCGCGAGGAGCATCACTCAGAAGTCGGGAAAATTTGAAATGAGGTGGATCATTTGTAAAACATTTCTCACTGAAATAGGGAATTTATTATGGTAGTTACCAACCCATTTCAAATACATGAAATAACATTGAAACCAAAATGCAATTACATTCGTTTACTTATGTGATGATCGTCTTTGAATTACAAATTCCAAGGAACAAGCAGCGTAATGAGCATAGGAACTAGTGCAACAGAAATTGGAAACTACATCCTCATCTACATTTATACTCGGCAAGCCACCCAATGGTGTGTGGCGGAGGGCACTTTACGTGCCACTGTCATTACCTCCCTTTCCTGTTCCAGTCGCGTATGGTTCGCGGGAAGAACGACTGCCGGAAACCCTCCGTGCGCGCTCGAATCTCCCTAATTTCACATTCGTGATCTCTTCGGGAGGTAGGGGGAAGCAATATACTCGATACCTTATCCAGAAACGCATCCAGAAACCTGTACAGCAAGCTACACCGCGATGAAGAGCGCCTCTCTTGCAGAGTCTGCCACTTGAGTTTGCTAAACATCTCCGTAACGCTATCACGGTTACCAAATAACCCTGTGACGAAATGCGCCGCTCTTCTTTGGATCTTCTCATTCTCCTCTGTCACCCCGACCTGGGACGGATCGCACACTGATGAGCAATACTCAAGTACAATTCAAACGAGTGTTTTGTAAGCCACATCCTTTGTTGATAGACTACATTTTGTAAGGACTCTCCCAATGAATCTGAACCTGGAACCCGCCTTACCAACAATTAATTTTATATGATAATTCCAATTCAAATCGTTCCATACGCTTACTCCCAGATATTTTACAGAACTAACTTGTACCAGTGTTTGTTCCGCTATCATATAATCATACAATAAAAGATCCTTCTTTCTATGTATTCGTAATACATTACAATTGTCTATGTTAAGGGGCAGTTGCCACTCCCTGCACCAAGTGCCTATCCGCTGCAGATCTTCCTGCATTTCGCTGCAATTTTCTAATGTTGCAACTTCTCTGTATACTACAGCATCATCCGCGAAAAGCCGCATGGAACCTCCGACACTACACAAAAGGAGGAAAATCTTGCAATAAGTATTTAATAAACCCACATGAACCTCAGCAAGACAAAGCAGCAGATCATTCTGCCATCACTGAAACTACATGGATGACCTACATAGGTCTCAAAGTCCGAGTAATAAATTCCATTGCTGTCAAAAGGATCAAGAAATATCATACGAACTAGGATCTTTCTGCATAGGACCCGATATTCTACACTACTGAACAGCCTGCAAAAGCAACACCATTACTTCGTATGCACGTGGCGAGAAAGCTAAACAGAGTCATGTCTCAAAAATGAGAAATAAGTTCTGTAATTCCACCATCTCAGAACGTAATTACACTGCATGAATACCAGAAATTTCTGAAGGCAGTAACTCGTATGACGAGGTGCAAAATAATTACTATTATATAAACATGCTTCAACTCTCAAAACATTCTAAGGCTAGATAAAACACACCAAACGATCTAAATCAATTTCTAGCTTTTGATGTTTTTGGACACACTACTCTTAAGCAAAACACGATATGTGACTAATCGCAGTGAGTCCACTGTTGATGGCACTTGGTCATTACCCACACGAACAAAGCTAAAGGACGAGTTTGTGCATTACTCACGAGAATTAAGTAAGAAGCTCAAAGAAACGAAACAAAAAGCACTCTCGAATATTCCGCAAACTAAATCAAATGAATCCCTCATTATCAACAAAAAACAATTCTCACTGACTGGAACAAAATCATATGAAATGTTCTCCAGAGAACATTACGTCTTACTAAACCGGTGGCAGGATCCGAAGAGCCGTTTGAAACAAGTCAGTAGAGGCGGTTGTCTCCGTAAACCATTTCCTTGAGATGGTGGGGAACAGAGATCTTCTAACGCTCTGTGGAAAAGAGCGGGAAGCGCTTCTGATTCGCGAGTAAACCGCTTTGCTATATTTTTCTGCTGAAAGCTATCGATACAGGTGGCACACATCCCAGAACTCACAAAAAGGTCTCCTTAGAGAGCAGACACGGAAGAAGCAACCTGTGAAAGCTGAACAGGATAATAACGCAGAATCACATCGTCAGAAATGAAAGTTCTTTTTATATAATTACCTTTGAAGTGTAGACAAACTAAATCAAACGATGCTGAGGAAATTAGTTTTTGGAAAATGAGACGCTAAAAGAAATAAACGAGTTTGGCTATTTGGGCACAAAAATAAATGATGATGGTAGAAGTAAAGAGAACATAAAATGCAGATGGGTGGCAGCAAGAAATTCGTTTCTAAAAGTCAAGCATTCGTTAATACCGAATTTAAATTTAATTGAGAGTATTTATGCGGACTATAGCTTATTTGGAAGCGAAACGTGGACAATAAACAGTTCAGAGAAGAAGTATTGTGTTACAGCAGGATGACGCTTCATTAAAAGAAGTGATCGGCTGATCCGACCAATCCTGGGACATGAAATGGTTCATTCGGTAACGGAGAGAAGCACGGAGGGGGTATGGTGTGGTAAACGCTGTAGCGGGAAGTCAAGGATTGAACAAACTAAGCAGTCTCTGGTAGATGTAGGTAGGGTGCCATTGTGACGCTGAAATGATGAGACTTGTACAACATGGAGTATCGTGCAAAGCTGTATTAAACCAGTCTTCGTGCTGATGACAACAACAATACATGAAACGAAAGAGTACAGTAATAAAAAAATTTTTACGTATTAAGTTCCTGGTGGAATAGCCCCTAGCTGTGACACTGTGAAATAGGGTGGATAAAATGCAATAGATAAAACGTGGTTATAGTAAAAGTCTACAATTTCTACGATAGATCACTATGTTATTAACTTATGTCTGAACAATGTGTCGTGTTGTACCTCCATCATCAATCACCGTGAATCTCTGTTACTTAGACCACCAACATAGACATCGGAAAATATAGTCGTCTATAGCGAGATTTGACTATATACCAAAATGAGTTTGCACACACTGATTAGTACACTGTGTATCCATTAATGCAAGAGGCTTCTTAAACACACGATCGGTGTTCACCTAGTTGTATAAAGAGAAATCGTGTTGACAAAAATAACTTTATGCAAATTCGGCAACTGAGATCAACATTAACATGAATGAAACAATTTTAAGAAAAGGCATTTTGTAGAGAGAATGGTAAGACGCAAACAAGGTGTTGTGTGTTGTGGTCTTCAGTCCAAAGACTGGTCTGCTGCAGCTGTTCATGCTACTCTATCCTGTGCGAGCCCCTTCATCACCGAGTAACTACTGCAGCCTACATCTCTCTGAATCTACTTACTGTAGTCATCCCTTCGTCTCTCTCTACATTTTTACCCGCTACGCGGACCTCCAGTACTAAATTGGTGATACCTTGAAGTCTCAGAATATGTCCTGCCAACCAATCTCTTCTTTTAGTCAGGTAGTATCAAAAATTTATCTACTCCACAATTCTATTCAGTACTCCCTAATCTTCAGCATTCTTCTGTAGCATCATATTTCAAAAGCTTCTATCTCTTTTTGTCTAAGCAGTTTATCGTCCTTGTTTCTCTTCCATACATCCCTTTACTACTTTAAGTGTCTCATTTCCTAATCTAATACACTCACCATCACCTGATTTAATTCGACAACATTCCATTATCCTCGTTTTGCTTTAGTTGATGTTCATCTTATATCCTCCTTTCAAGACACTGTCAATTCCGTTAAACTGCTCTTCCATGTCCTTTGCTGTCTCTGACAAAATTACAACGTCATCGGCAAAGTTCAGTTTTTAATTCTTCTCCCTGAACTTTAATTCATACTCCAATTTTTTCTTTTGTTTCCTTTACAGATCGAATTACATCGGGGAAGGTTACAAACCTGCCTCACTCTCTTCTAAACCACTGCATCGCTTTCGTGCCCCTTGCCTCTTATAACTGCCACCTGGTTTCTGTACAAATTGTAAATATCCTTCCGCTCCCTGATTTTTACCCCTGCCACCTTCAGAATTTGAAAGAGAGTGTTCCAGTCAACATTGTCAAAGCTTTCTCTAAGTCTTCAAATGCTATAAGAGTAGGTGTTTGTCTTTCACTAACCTATCTTCTATGAGAAGTCGTAGGATCTGTATGGCTTCACGTGTTCCTACATTTCTCCGGAATCCAAACTGATCTTCCCCGAGGTCAGCTTCAACCAGTTTTTCCATTTGTCTGTAAGGGATTCGTGTTAGTAGTTTGCAGGCTTGACTTATTAAACAGATAGCTCGATAATTTTCACACCTGTCAGCACCTGCTTTCTTTGGAATCGGGATTATTATATTTCTCTTGAGTCTGAGAGTATGTGGCCTGTCTCATACATATTGCTCACCAGATTCGAGATTTCTGTCATGGCTGGATCTCCGAAAGCTATTAGTAGCTCTAACGGAATGTTATCCACTTCCAGGGCCTTGTTTAGACTTAAGACTTTCAATTCTCTGTCAAATTCTTCACGCAGTATCATATGTCCCTTCTCACTTCTTCCACGCCCTCTTCCATTTCCATAATATTTCCCTGAAGTAGATCTCCCTTGTACAGACCCTCCATATGTCCTTCTGCTTTCCCTTCTTTGCTTAGGACTGATTTTCCATCTGAACTCTTGATATACCGGATGATCAAAAAGTCAGGATAAATTTGAAAACTTAATTAACCAAGGAATAACGTAGATAGAGACGTAAAAATTGGCACACGTGCTTGGAATGACATGGGGTTTTATTAGAACAAAAAAAAAAACACCCCATATTGCTAGACGCGTGAAAGAGCTCTTGCACGCGTCGTTTGGTGATGATCGTATGATCAGCCACTACTTTCGTCATGCTTGGCCTCCCAGGTCCCCAGACCTCAGTCCGTGCGATTATTGGCTTTGGGGTTACCTGAAGTCGCACGTGTATCGCGATCGACCGACAGCTCTAGGGATGCTGAAAGGCAGCATCCGACACCAATACCTCCTCATAACTCCAGACATGCTTTACAGTGCTGTTCACATCATTATTCGTCGACTACAGCTATTTTTGAGGAATGATAGTAGACATATTGAGCATTTCCTGTAAAGAACGTCATCTTTGCTTTGTCTTACTTTGTTATGCTAATTATTGCTATTCTGATCAGATGAAGCGCCATCTGTCGGACAGTTTTTGAACTTTTGTAATTTTTTTTTTGTTCTAATAAAACCCCATGTCATTCCAAGCATGTGTGTCTATTTGTACCTCTCTATCTACATTATTCGGTGATTTATTTAGTTTTCAAATTTTTACTGACTTTTTGATCACCCAGTACATACAAGTGGTTTTCTTTTCTCCAAAGGTCTCTTTAATTTTTCTGTAGGCAGCACCTATCTTACCCCTAATGATATATGCTTTTACATTCTTACATTTCTCCTCTAGCGATTCCCGCTTAGCCATTTTGCACTTCCTGTCGGTCTTATTTTTTAAACGTTTGTATTCCCTTTCGCCCGCTTTATTTACTGCGTCTTCCTATTTTCTCCTTTCATTGATTAAATTCAATATCTCTTGCGCTATTCAAGGATTTCTACTAGCTCTCGCCTTTTTATCCACTTGATCCTTTGCTGCCTTCACTATTTCAACCCTCAAAGCTACCCATTCTTCTTCTACTGTATTCCTTTCCTCTGTTCTCGTCAGGCATTCCCTAATTCTCCCTCTGAAACCCTCTATAACCTCTGGTCCTTTCCTATCTCCTTAAAATCCTGCCTTTTTGCAGTTTCTTCAATCTACAACTCCTAACCAATTCATTGTGGTCGGCGTCTACATCTGCTCCTTGGAATGTCTTACAATTTAAAATCTGGTTCGTAAATCTCTGTCTAACCACTATGTAATCAGTCTGAAACCTTTCGGTACCTTGAGGTCTCCTATAATTTGCGTTGGGTAAAAGAGGTTGCTACTTAACTCCTCACAGCGAAGTTAAAGAAAACCAGTTCGAAAGAGTAAACAGATTTAAAATAACAAACGTGTTTCAAACGCTGCATGTTACAATAATATTAGTGAGCTAATGGGAATACTTTATGGTGGAAGAGCACATGTATTTAGAAGGCGAAGCGGAATGGGAAGAATTAACCTACAGCCAAGGCGGTCTCATTAATGAAAAATGGTTTGGTCGTTCTGGCGGGAAAGGAGCACATTAGGTTTTTTAATTATGAAAGCAACTAGCTGAGTGGTGAATGAGAACCATAAAAAAGCTAAACGTTATGGTTCGATATAAATTTAAACTCGAGTCCAGACGGGTTGGAAAAGATGCTTCCCAAAGTTGCTACCTCAAGCCCGCTAATGTGCTGTATGGAATACGGATCGCTCTAACATTTTATTTTGAAAGGTTGAGGAGTAAGTAGCAGAGATTTGCAAAAACTTTTCAGAGGTCAATGTCAATTTCCATCACGAATGTAGAAATATGGTGCATGAAATATGCAGCATGCAGAAGGGATTCAAACAGCGTAGCAACTAAGCATCAGCCTGGGTAAAGGAATTTACAGTATCAACAATCTAAAAACGTCTCCTTAGTATTCATTGCGAAATGTGATACGTGTCGTGAACCATGCGTTTGGAAGAATTGTAGTCCATACAGTTTACTACTGAAAGTGTTTCTTGCCTACTGGCAACGACTTAAACTTGAATCTGTTAGTAATATCTATAAAGGAGCTATATGAAAATTTAGTACTAAATATATTTCACATTAACAGAAAGCTATGATTGTAAATTTAGTGTTTGCCGTTGTGCACAATTATGCATCTCATGTGGCTGTAATAATGATTTATTAACATATACAATTAATATCTGTTATCAAGTTCTGGTGTGCTCCTCACACATTGAATGGCCCCATCTGAAAAGTTAGTGTCAAGAGCATGCAAGTGCACTAATTTAAATCGTGTTTTATGATTTTACTGAGTACATTTGTAATTTGAAGTATGTCTGTTTTTTCATAAGTGCAAGAGGAACAGAAAAACATAATAATAATAAAATGAAATTAAAGCTAGAAGGCACTAGCGCCATCGGCCGGCTAGGAAATACATCTTTGTATAATTTTTGGACCAGTGGTTAGTTAACGCCCCGATTCTGTATATATTTTAATATCGACACTGAACCTTATTTCTCGTGTTCAGAGTTATTTTGGCGAGTGAACTTTTAAAATCTTCTTTAAATTTGTAAGGTTTTGGATTTTAATGATGTGCAACAAAGGGCTCTTTGTGTGCCGCGCGGGGTAGCCGCTCAGTCATAAGGGTGCCTTGTCACGGTTCGCAGGGCTCACCCGTCGGAGGTTCATGTCCTCCGTCGGGTATGGGTGTGTGTGTTTGTCCTTAGCGTAAGTGAGTTAAAGTTATATTAAGTAGTGCGTAAGCTTAGGGGCCGATGACCTCATTGATTTGGTCCCATAGTGCTTACCACACAAATTTCCAAATGTTTACTCATTGTTTTCCTTTCATCTTACTTACAGATACCTGACGGTGGCTGTGTTGAATCGTCAAAATGAAGAAATACAATTTATTTAGAGATCTAGACGGTTTTATTGACACAATATCATGGTGATCGTGAAGTCATACCAAAAATTTCTCACGTTATTAAAAAAATGGCTCTGAGCACTATGGGACTTAACATCTGAGGTCATCAGTCCCCTAGAACTTAGAACTACTTAAACCTAACTAACCTAAGGACATCACACACATCCATGCCCGAGGCAGGATTCGAACCTGCGACCGCAGAAGCGCCTAGAACCGCTCAGACATCTTACGTTATAAATCAGAGCTCTTGTCTGCAGGAGTCCTTGACCGTCAGCAGTCAAATATATGGAAAGCAGTTGTACATAATGTTAACTAAATCCTGCTTTGTTTTGCCTACGAATACGGTCAGTTTCTGTTTGTCAAAAAATGTGCGTCACCTCGTGAGCTCATATGAATTGTTCCAATAACGAAATTACTCAGAAGCCTGCTTTTGATAGGTTTAGCGCGGTTAGTGTCATATTTCCCTTTGAATTTGTTTTTGTCCCGTAAACCTATTTTTATGTCGAAGTGCCTACTTAATGATCACAAAGCATAATTGTGAGGGAATGTTGCACGTTGTGTTGACTATGAGAAATTATTCTCCAGCACGTGAAGGAAGGTTACGTATTAAGCCTCACTGTTCACCTCCCTGCCGGAGTATCTAACACATGAGCCTGGATTTAGACAGAGACGTACCTGTCCTGGACAACTCTGCACTCTGCACTACGTGGCAGTTACTGAGGAAGTGCGCTTGGTACCTGGCTACGTAAAACCAACGGCAGTTCAACAAATTTATCCCCTGGTCGGTATAGCTCCACCCACAATCAGAAGGCAAGTTACAGCTGAGTCCAAAGGGAAGAAACAGCTTTCCAACACGAATGCCGCTTAACCGCTCAAAAACTGGCGTCCCACGGAGCATAACAACCTGAAAAATGAGGAATAGTCCTAAAAAGACAGCGAATCCTGGCAATGTGGTGCAATATAAGATCATCGACATGTAATGATATACCCAAAAATAGGCAAAACTTGTAAGTAGCAGAGCTTATCACACCAAATGACAAAGCTATCCAAGTGGCTGATTACTGTAAATATGGAGTATAGTTGATGACCCTGACAGGTAAAGTAAATAATAGAGCTACTGCTGATTTTCCCGCCCATCTCGACGTCGCGCATGTTTGTAGAGCTGTAGCTACTGCTGCAACAAAGATTATCCGAATCGTCACCGAGCGAGGTGGCGCAGTGGGTAGCACACTCGTCCACATCTCGTGGTCGTGCGGTAGCGTTCTCGCTTCCCACGCCCGGGTTCCCGGGCTCGATTCCCCGCGGGGTCAGGGATTTTATGTGCCTCGTGATGACTGGGTGTTGTGTGATGTCGTTAGGTTAGTTAGGTTTAAGTAGTTCTAAGTTCTAGGGGACTGATGACGATAGATGCTAAGTCCCATAGTGCTCAGAGCCATTTGAACCATTTGGTAGCACATTGGACTTGCATTCAGACCCACATCCCACCATCCTGAGGTTTTCCGTGATTTCCCTATGCTGGGATGGTTCCTTTCAAAGGGCACGGCCGACTTTCTTCCCCATCCTTCACTAATCCGATGGGACTGATGACTTCGCTGTTTGGTCCCCTCCCGAAAATCAACCAACCAACCATACGAACGGTCACGTTTGGATTTCCATATTTATTTTTAAGATGATTTAATCGTGATACCCACTGGTGCAGTTGGAGAGATTCATGGTAGACGGTGAATATTTGAAAATGTTTTGACAGATATGTTCCGATGATTCGGAGGTATTTTCACTGGCTTATTAGAGCTACCACTGTAATAACCAGTAAGAAATAAAGTTATGTTACACCATATCGGAACAGTCTTCTATTACAACGTTTCTAACTGCCTCTCGCGGCACTTAAAGACACATTTGCACTGTCAAAAATTATTTAGTCAGATGGCCTCAGTCGTCCCTTGATTTTGTCCACCTAGTTTCTGACCACTCTTTACTTGCCGTTAGCCACTGTAATATCATACATAATAATAACTGAAAGAAAGGTCATATCCTGTAGTCCCAAAATCTTTGTCAAAAAGGTACTCGACAAGAAATTTGTGTGTACAGGAAATATTACAGAACTGTTTTCCAGACAACTCACAGATTGTTTGCCTTCGGTCCGTTCCGTCAACCTGCCCATCATAACACAGTATTTACCTCTGAAGTTGTTCCCATTTCAGTCACTCCTAGAGGAATCAAGTTGGTCGTCTCACTGGAAAACCAAGAGCCTTCGCAGTATATGGAGAAAGTAGTTGACCGCGTCCTCTCCAAACTACTGTCTCGACATTTGTCTGACGTTATTTGGATAAACCACGAAAAAACATAACTCCGGGTGTCTGGACATCGGTTTGAAAGGCCCTCCTTCCGACTACGTATCCACTGAGCCGCCTCGCTCGATGAGATGAACTTCGAATTCAACACATCAGCTTTAAAGAATGACTAAATACTCATGGAAATGACGTTCACTGTTTAACGTACCATAAAGGCATGCGATAAATCAGTCAAAAGCTATTATGCTACAAAAGCCGACAGCTAAACAATAAGGGGGTAATTAATGAAAACAACGAATTAGTGGTCGGCGTGTAGGAAAGCGGATGGCTTTCTGAGCCTCCAGGATGACTGACGTCAGAAGAAAAATGTGTTCCGTGAAGCTCGAGCTACTCTAGCTACCTCTTCGTAGGCAGGGACTAAACAGCAGCCTCACAGTGTCTAGGCGCAAAGTGCTGTGCGATATTTTTGTTGTGAGGTAAAATAAAGTAGTACCACATGTAACTCATCGCTTATACACGCCACGAGGAACGTAATTTCGGATTTATTGCGGTGCCGTAACTCAATCGGTAAAAAGGAAACGCTTAATATAGGATCGCTTTGTTGTCCGTCCGATCGTCCGTCTGCCTGCCTGCCTGTCTCTCTCTCTCTCTCTCTCTCTCTCTCTCTCTCTCTCTCTTCTCTCTTTCCCTCTGTTCACCTATTCAGAACGCTTTTATCAGGAACGTGTAACTACATGAAGTTGAAATTTGTGTCATGTACTAGGGTCTACGGTCCCTTGGCGGTGTATAAAATTTAAGCTTCTAACTCAGTGCAGTCAAAATGTACTCAAACGGACTAATCAAAACATAACCGGCCGGGGACTGGGCGTTTGTGTTGTCCTAATCATTGCATCATCATCATTCGTCACTGAGTCTAGGGTGGACATTGAAACAAAAACGAGACTGTTTAAAAATGGGGACTCTGTACGAGCGCTGATGACCGCGCAGGTGACCGCCCCACAAACCAAACGTCATCATCATCATCATCAAAACCTAAACACTACTTCCCGTTGACATATAATCTTGAAATTTCATAGGAAGCAAGGATTCACAGAACACGTAAAGAAGAAAATCCCTAAAGTGTTATTTTATAATTATATTACACGAAAAAAAATATTTTTTCTCATTTTGTATGCGTCTCTCTGTCCATGAGTTAAGACCCATCTTTCTCATGAAAAGGTAGGAGTAACAAGTTGAAAGTAGGCTGTTTAGATTTTTTTTATTTGTAACACCACCTCTGTATGAAAATCACTGGCTGTGCTGTGTGCAGTCTGTGGCTGGTTGGCATTGTTGTAATACTCGCCATTGTAGTGTTGGGCAGCTGGATGTTAACAGCGCGTAGCGTTGCGCAGTTGGAGGTGAGCCGCCAGCAGTGGTGGACGTTTCAAATGTCGACCCTTAGCTGAGGATACCTCACTGGAATTTTCTGTTTTTTTTTCTTGTAGTTTGTGTAATTAGTGTAGATTTTGTTTATTGCTAGCGCGCAATTGTAGAGACAATCTCCTTTGTAGGTGTAGTCTTTCACTGTTGTACAGTAAAACAGTTGTGGCATGCATGTAGATTAGCACCAAGTATTTCGCAGCTGCGCTTGCAATTAAGTAGATATTATTTGCTATGTTAATGTGTTCTCTTATTTTTGCTCTTCAAATTGTGCTTTTCTGTGTTGTCGTATGAAATATCGTGACAGTAATGGCGTGAGAAAAACGTAATACTAAGCTCCAAAGTAAACTGAGAAATGACAGTGAAGACGAAAGCATTGTGTTAGCGCCACCATGTAATGAATTAACTAATGTTCAAAGTAGTAATTTGGTAATTGTGCATAGGGAAATGGAGCGGGTTGCAAATAATGGTGTAGGCAGTGAAACAATCAGTGAAAAGGGAAGCATTATCGATCGATCGATCGGCTACAGCTCGCCTCAGGATTCCGAAATGACAGTACACAATCTTGCAAATACTGTAGATTCAGGTTTTGTGTCCTCACCGTTTTCTCAAATAAGTCAAGACACATTTTCTGTTTTTCAGACTGCGAATATTGCCGGTTCAAACGCATTGCCGAATAGCACTAAGGAATATGTTTCAGACACCAGTGCATTGTTATTACAATTAATGCAACAAATAGGACAAAATCTTCAAAAGTTAGACACAATGGAACAAAATCAGAGACAAACACAGCAAAAGCTTCAAAAGTTAGACACAATGGAACAATATCTTCAAAAGTTAGACACAATGGAACAAAAGCTTCAAAAGTTATGCACCACGCTTGAACAAACACGTGAAGATTTAACTAATGAGTTACATAACATTGAATCGAAATGTCAAAAAGTCTGTAATGACGTAAAAACACAAATTTGTGAGCATTTTGAACCTATTTTTTCGCGGCAAGAAAATGCATTACAGAATCACAAAGCAGCCATAAAAGAACTGCAAACTATTTTTCATGAAAATCATGAGATCTTGCAAGCTAAAACTGACTCAGTTGCATCTACCGATTCGGTTACGCAACTTGCAAAAACTCAGGAAAACTTAAAGGACACAGTAGATACGATTTCAACACAAATGGACACTCTGAAACTTGGTTCAGAAAAACACACAGAGGAAATAATTTCACTATCGGATAAAGTAGCCGAACTTTGAGATCAGTTCACTAACTTATCTACAAAGGTAGATGATGATCTGAATGACACAAAACCTGTAGCCTTCACTGACACTCAAGAGTATGAACAAATTAGAAAATTCAAACAGAATCAAAATCAAATCAACACACAGTACAAAAGAGAAATGCGGGAAGTACAAGATCAGTTGGCTCAAGTAATACAAGAATTATATACTTCATAGGACACTTGCGCTCCAGTACGGGAAGAGGTACATAGAAATACAGAACAACCAAAAAATAATAACACAGGACACTTCGGAAATTCTGAAAGAAATTGGCAAGGTACACCGAATTTTGAGATGGAACCGCCGAAACGACGTAACAATGACCGACATGCGACTCGCCGACATGATGATTTTGACTATAAGGCGTTCATTACTACACGTAAATTCAAAACATTTAAGAATTCTGGCAACGACATTCATCCACAAACGTGGCTTTATCAATTCTCTCATTGTTTCCCCCCCCCCCAACTGGTCATTAGAGTACAGATTAGAATTTACGTGTGGCTACTTAGAGAATGAACCAGCTGTAAGAATGCGATCGGTCATTCACGATTGCCACAGTGAAGGAGAATTTTACCATACCTTCCTCTCAGCATATTGGTCTCAAGCCACACAAGACCGAGTAAAACATGGCATCATAATGATGAAACATTTCGAACAATCTGAATTTTCCAGTCTTGTGAAATATTTTGAAGACATGTTACATAAGAATCAATATCTTTCAAACCCATACAGCCCCACAGAACTCATCCACATTTGCTTAATGAAATTGCCTGAACATTTACGACATATTATTTTGGCAGGACGTTGCAAAGACGACATTAAAGCTTTTAAGGGACTCTTGAAGAGAATTAGAAATTCACACAGACAGTCGCGGTATGCGAAAACAGGAAAACAATCACTACAGGTCACATCCGTCGCCATTCCGCGACGAAAGAAACAATAACTGGACACAAGGCCATTCTCACAACACAAATCGTGACCAAAACAGACACCACCCATATGACAACCACTGGCAGAGTAATAGTAGTTACAGAGAAAGATCGCATTTCCGTAGTAATGAATATCACAGAGACAATGAGAGAAACTGACAATACGGGAACCAAAATAATTATTATCAAGGGAGACGGAATAACTTCAGACGCAACGGTCCAGTGTGCAGTTACGATTCAGGGAGAAATTCTCCACCACGTTACCGACAAGAAATTAATTACAGAAATTACCGACATGACGACAGACGATATGATCGTAACGACAGACCTGAATTTGCATGAGAACTGGCTTGATTCAAACAGAGCAGGGCCCTGTAGGCAAGGTGAATTTGTAGAAGTTAGGTCTCCTAATCCCAATAACGACGCGCGCCAACAAAGAAACAGACAATGACTCGCACCGCAGGCAGCCGCGTGCACCGGCTGGCTCAGAGAAAAATAACATAAGCTAACTTGGAGCAAAATTCCCGTGTTCCTTACCGACGTAATCACATGATAATTGCTTTTCAGTTGACAGTCTGCGTACTAGGAAGAGTAAAGGTTTACACCACATTTCACAAATAAAAAACCGTTTATTGAAATATAATCAGCCTTTTAACTTTGTCTTTGCCATAAAATTTTTCACTTCACTTTACTAGAATGCTTTGTCAGACTTAGAAACTGTTAACATGCAACAATGTTTTGAAGTTCACTATCCAGTCTAGAACCTAGGGAACATTTTTAAACAGAAATTACGAATGCATTGTTATAGTGAACAGACCACACAGTGTTGTTATTTGTACATTCTTGCTTGTTAGTTGCACGATTACGTAATGACTATCAGGCTTAGATGCTTAGAAGATATACTGGTACTGCTAATGAGATTTTAATGCAACATTTTGGTTTACTTGAAAATACATTCTGGATTTAAAGTACTTTCTGCTAGATACCAGATGACTCAGTGGTTAGTTTATGTGACATCTACACGATTATATCACGACGCTACTAATGAGTGACAATTTACAATGTTGCTTTTGCGGTGTTTCTGTTTTATGTCTGCACAGTTTTATATATTATTCTGGAAAGTAAAACAGCCTTTTCCGTAGCACAACAATACGTTACAGTACAGTACTTAGTTCATCACGGCAATAAGCGTAATAACTACGATATCTATACGCAAAGCATTTCACTTTCGTTTATCATAAGGTAAGTACATTGACTTCTGCAGAACGTAGCTTCCGGAGGACGATAACTACAACACTTCCACAGAAATTATCTTACAGCAAGACTCACAGTTTAGCGCTACAGTATACGTATTTGAGTGATTAATTTTGTACTTAAGACATTTATTTTTAAAGATATTTGAAGTACAATGATAGAAAGGTTTTCCGTGATACATTTCATTCCATTGCTGTAATCTGTAACACCTGAGGATATAATTACATTAATCCTCAGGGGGTACACGCCTACTTTGTGTACCATGTGTTTGGCAAGCACAAGGAGCCCCAGCTAATATGGTATTTGCTTATACAACTTTACACATAGGTACCATATTCCTCTAACACAGAATTACACAGCTATCTGATTATTTAACAGAGAAAGAAAGATTTTTTTGTACTGTCAGTGACAGATGTTTACGTAATTACACAGTTGGATAACTTCAAATTTATGAAATTGTACTTTGTGAACAGTTCATATTTTTTCGGAACCATTGTGAAATTATGAGAGCTTTGAATGACGTATTTGGTATGGGATCATGATTTTTAAAGTACGTTTGAGGTAGATGACACTATTGAAATGAGCAGAGAATTTTTTTTAGGTTTTGAAATTATTGAAGGAAGCTACGACGATTTTGAGATTCGGCTGAGGCTTTATGATGTTATGATGACGATGTGTATTACGCTGTTGCGGTATGTTTATTATCAATAAGCTGTTGCTATATGAGTTATTTAATTATGCTACATATCTGTTATGATGAAATATTGAAGAAGTGTCTACGAATAAGGTAAGGAATAATGAGAATAGGTTAGGGACTCTGGTTTGTGAAAAAGGATGTTGGAAACCGAGAATTGTATTTTAATAGTTATGAAATGTGTGTATATGCGTGAATGTATCACTATGCTGGCGTAAATTTTTTGAACACTATTATATTTAAAGGATTTTGTTTCTACAGATTTGTAACGCAAATTCTTGACCTGTGAAATATTTTTATATGAGATTGTCACTGTAGCGGAAACTGCTGTCGTAAATATTTCAGTAAGAAAGATAAGTGACCCCTGCTTGTAATGCGTCATGGGCACCCAGCTGCGTGACAGTCGCCTGGAAAAAAGCCATTAGTGTGTGCCTTTCAGAGGCACAGGTGAAAAAAAAGAGGCCATTATCCTCGCTATTGACATTCCTTTGTAGAAAGCATCGCAAAAAAACACGGTCAATACTTGGAAAGATACTTTCTTACATCTGCACACCTGATAATGACAAGCGTCTTTCTACGAGAGTTGAGAGAATTTGTACTAACTTATGAAATGTCACATGACTATTGAATGATATTTTTATGCTTTGCCTTTCGTAGTTGCTTATTTCATTTGATATCTGGTTTCCAACTGTGTTGCAGCATTGGTTTTATAAAATAAAATTAAATGCCTTTGCTAATGTGAACACTTTCTGTTAACAGATCTATTAAATAATCATTTTATGATCCACGTTCTTCGAAAAAGGAGCACTTGGAAAGGTAAGAACAAGAAGAAGGGATTAATAACAGTTACTGCATACTTGATTTTCTTTTCAACTACTTGGTAATATCTTTTGTAGAATTAGTTTTGTGGTGCACCACTTTAATCACATAAATATTAATATGTGAATAGACATTTTCCTTTTCTGCATTGTTGTCTTTACTGTAATATTTTTTCTGCTTGAGCTTTGTCATGTTTAGTTATAAGTTATTGCATTTGCTGCTGCTGTTTGCCAGGCATAGTATTACTGAATTTCACTTTGTATTACTCTGTTAAGCCAGTTTTACTACTGATTTATTTTTCTTGTTGCTGTTTATTGCTTCATATTAGTTTTAATGTTGCATTTGCTTTTCTAAGTCCTATATTGCTGCTTTTTTTGCCAGTTTGCATTTTTTTGTCATTGGTGTTTGTGTTAATTGTTTTGTGCTGCTGCATTGCGTCGTCCCTTAGTTTAGCATCTGAGCTCAGTAGATTTAAGTTATCTTAAGAGGGGGTAGACTATATAAGAAACTAACTATGATGAATTGGAAGAAATGCATTGAAAAGCTATAAGAAAATGGTTTGGCCAAAAAAGTAATGTACAGTGGAGAAAAACTATTTTTGAAAGAGGACGTGAAAGTAAACAATGAGGTAAGAAATATGTGAACATATAAATATGGAAAGCATGCTTGGATAGGATTTTTCTTGGCTGGAGCAACTGTTGAAATAAGAGGGACGGTCTATGGAATGATGTTTTGTGTTGGACTGCAGTACCACATGTTACACTGAAAACAAACCCTGTCCTTTCCTTTTGTGTTGTCCCACTATGTGTTTGTGTACCCTTGTGTATTTGTTTTCTTCCCGCCTCTGTGTACTGTTTCATAGAATTTTTTCTCTTCTAATACTAAGCTACATTCACTAGGATGAGGAATACTGTCATCCTCAAATATAATTTGTATTAATAATATGTTATTTACTTCGTAAAGATGCTTAGACATTATTTATTATGTTTTGTTTTAATGCTCATGTGTGAAGTTGATGTTTAAAAAGTTATTGTGATCTTTTATGTATTTACTTATGTCATAATTCCTGTAAAATTGATGTATAGGTATATTTCTATTCTTTTGTAAAGCCCCTATTACTACAAATGTTATCTGTATTGTTATGTTCTTTAATTATGTATTTTGTACCTTTGTTATTGTATTCTTATGTTATAAAATTGTAATTGACACCAGTTTATCAAATTAAGTAATTTGTGAGTTACATTTCACTGCCCACGTTTCTGTTGGTCATAGTATATGGACAATATGTGAGAAGTAGGGACTGTTAGTGTTTGTACGTATGTTGACAATTCAGCAAGGGACTGGATAACAGCATTGCTGGTTCTAAGGACATTTCAAACAATTTTTTTGTGAGTGGACCAGTGGTGGTTTATGGACTTGCTATATTCTCTGCAAGACTCTTCGATGGTGATTGTGCACCTGCACAGTCGCAACACATGGCTGCTGCCCGTCTGTACAAGGATTACAGTGGGTCAGCACCTTTGATGACCCACCAATACCATTATTTCTGCAGTAGGTCGGCACCTTTGATGACCAACCAATACCATTACTTCTACAACGACTGCAGTGGGTCTGCACCTGTGATGACCCACCACTACCATACTCTCTACCAGGACTACAGTGGGTCTACTCTGTGGCGACCAACCTACCAATATTCTTCAAAACTTCGACTGACTCTGCTGTGGGTTTGCTCTGTTGTGGCCCATTACCTGTCTGCATGTCAAGAGTCAGCACTGTCTTTTGTTGGAAGGACAACACTACGTCAAGACTGCATGGTAATCCACTACTTCAGTGTGTATTTTCTTTTACTGCTCAGACTTTGAGAAAAACACTCCTATTTTACTGTGATGAACGATCAGAACTGTCTTTGTGGACTGTGAGAAAATTTTAGAATTTGACCAACATTGTATCAATAAGTGTGTGCACTTGATTTCTTTGTTATTCTAATTATAATAATATTGAAAAATTTGTTCAAATCTGTATTGGCCAGTGCCCAAAACAATTTGTAAAATTTTTTGTGGGTAGTGTGGGGGCTATGAAAGTAGGCTGTTTAGGTTTTTCTATTTGTAACACCACCTCTGTATGAAAATCACTGCCTGTGCTGTGTGCAGTCTGTGGATGGTTGGCATTGTTGTAATACTCGCCATTGTAGTGTTGGGTAGCTGGATGTTAACAGCGCGTAGCGTTGCGCAGTTGGAGGTGAGCCGCCAGCAGTGGTGGACGTTTCAAAGTACAAATTTATGTCACATGTTAAGGTCCATGATCACTTGGTGGTGTAAGAAATCCAACTTTTAAGTCAATTAAATCAAAATATAAGACAATTTGTATCACATATTTTGATATGCGCAGACTCACTCATCAAAACCAACAGCATACTTCCCGGTGTCCTAAAATCGTGAAATCTGGCGAGAAGTTAGATTTCACAGTACAAGTAAAGGAAAAAATCCAAAAATTGTTGAACTGTTGTCATAAAAATATCTTTATGCCATTAGAACTTGCAATATATTCATCATGTGTCAAAAGTATGGCTGTTGAAGAATTGTCGATATATCGATCTTTTTCGAAAGATTGGCGATACATTTAGGCGATATTACATTGCACGATATATCGATAGCGAAATGGCTTATGGACAGCCAATATTATTAGTTTCTATTATATTTTTTACGCAATTTTCGGTAAATATTTGAAACTCTGTTGTTGAAATTGTAGAAGAACATAATTTTACTTTCACTGTGTGAAGAATCTTGATCACTTTGATCACGTCCAGTCTTTCCCTTTGATTGCATGAAGCAAGACTGGGTGGCACAGAGAAGAAGTCCGATTGAAGTGAGGGGTGGCGGTGTGAATGGAACCACAAGATGTCCAACGTGAAGAAATAGCGCAACAGTTTTTTTAAAAAAAATCAATTTTCTGATTATGATAAACAAAAATCTAAATGACAACTTTGGTCTTTGCGTTAGACAGAGACGCTTGACGCGTATTTGCTGAAGTATTCAGCGCTCGGGACTGCCAGCAGAAACTATAACGTTTAACGTCACCACGCAGTTTTGACTCAACAACTGCTAGGTCTCTGACGTTTGAAAAAATTAAAAAAACAGGGATGTCGACACGAAGTGTTCCGGGCACATCTGATATGTGACGAAACCGAATGACGGAAATATCGTACACCTTTTATTGTGCTCTTGCATGCCGCTAGCGTGGTTGTCACCAAGCATTAAGGTGCATCGTTTTCCTTTCAGTTCTTGCTCTAAAGGGGGATAGGCAGGTTGCAAGATTTTTGATGTACAGAATATCTAAGAATGGATCAATACTTAAAAATGCAACTTTAAAACCGACACTATATATACCATGCGTAGCCGATATTTTCATAGGCCAGTACGTTAATGCTGTTTTGCATAAATATATGGATATTTTTTCGATATATCGAGGGACGACAACGGTAGTTCATTAAGTGTCGATGTATGGAATTCCCGATATTTTTAAAAATATGAACAGTGCTCGTGAAAAGAAATATGGAAAAAATATTACTGCATAGTAACATAAGACGCTAGTTGAAGTCATTTCTTGTAATTAATAAATATAAAATATTTTATTAAATCTTCTCTCTCTATGTGTATTAATTGAAGTTACCTGCTCGCTTCTTTCTGAATGTCTGAGACTGTACTAGGAACTACTGTAGAGATTCTGATGCAGTCTTGGAATTTCCAGCACCGATAATTTGCCAGTAGCGATATCGACAACAGGCGAATATCGTCTAGCTCAAAGTCTCTATTCCCGGGATAGGAGAATTATATGTATACCTTATTGAGTTTGTACAGAACCCTCAGAGCACGAGTTTCAGTGGCACTTGGCCTATACTTTTCTTTAGTTTGTAACGTTCTTAAACAAAATTTCTCTGTGCATTACGTGGATGAATGTAACGTTCTTTCATGAATATTTATTGGCATGCTTAAATCAATGAATGAACTGACAATGCATACAAATTTGGAGTTATCATGTAGCGTGTTGTAACTGTAAGTGGTATGCTTACTCTGTGTTATTCTAGGAAAAACATTATACAAACTGTTTGGCAATGCAATTACCGACACTATAAAAATAAATACAGCCACTGTATACCACTATTCTGCGCCGTTTAGTATACAGATATAATATTTATAGCCAATTTTGGTGTTTAAATGCAGCTAATGTTACTCTCTGGGAGGAGTTTCACAGATTTAACCGTGAAATGCCTAAAGGATTTTGCGTATCGGACTAGAAATTAAATTTACGAAAACACACAGAAAGTAACAGATCTAATTTAGAAATGTTTAAATACTCTCATTTACTCAAATGAAATAGAATAAGATTGCCAGTCTAATTACGCATAGAAATGTGTAACATTTCCTTTAAAGGAAAAGTAAACAGTACTAGTGGAAAAACACAGTCTATACTTCTTTCCTATGAAAGTGCAATGAAGCCAATCACAAGTAAAACAAAGTGGTAAAATGGATACTAACAGTTATTGTAAAACATGCCTGTCCTTCCAGACACAAAAGACACTGTTACACTCATCAATTTTAAATACTTTATCAAACCTGAGGAACTTCATCAACACAACAAATGCAAGCCAATTCTAAACTTGAAGCTGGGCATATGTCCAACCTTATTTTGTCAGATATTTTCTACACAGTAATAATTCATTAAAATTCACTTGCATAAATATTCACACTTTTCTTTAAAAGCAAAGGAGTAACTTTATTCATGGGTAACGTTATTCATAGTAACTTTACCTTCATAGTAACTTTACCGTCAGTGAGAATAAAACAGATAATGGGTGCTCATAAACTGATGTTACACTTTTTAGCACCGAATATGCACAAAACTCAACATAAATTTCAAGAGCATTTAGCATATTCGTTAATCCAGAAACTTCATGTGTGCTGAGCAACTTTTGGTATGAGTTACCTTGTATTTGCACATGTTATATGTGCAGATCCATCACTTTACAAATCTATAATTCCTACTCTCTGTTACTGTGATTGCGCAATATTGGTGGCGTGGTATATGATGTCAGATGGACTCGCAGTTGTGATTGATATGCTCTGTTATTTTCCTCATGGCGACGATCATCAGATTTTATAATACTTTCAGGTCACAGAGCTTAGTATTAAATCCATTCATCCAGCTGAGGCTTTGGCATAATAAATCCAAGCACTATAAGCCTCACTCAGCACCTGCACCAATGCACCTTCCAATCACTAGCTACCAACTGTAGGGTAGCTAACCTCCAACTGACTCTCATGTCCACCAGCCGCAATTTGCACATGCTAAACAACTTCCGTTGTAGAGGAGAACCCCGCCATTTTTTACCATAGCATGAACCAAATGCCCTAAGTGTGGATCAGGAGTTACAAAATAGCAAGTAAACATTTTTAAGAAAACACTGAATTTACCCATATCAATAAATGAATACAAAATTATTTAACCAAAATCAACCATTTCTAAATACAATCAAAGCAATTAGTCACTAAAGAGAAAACATAATACAACATATCCAGAGCACATATTAAAGAACTACAAAGCATAATTAAACAGATGAAAATAATTATATAATATCTCACTATGGTGTTATAACAGAAAAATACATTCAGCCCCTTACGTACTGAATCCTGTTCAAAACTGATAACTTTGGTCCCTGCACAAATAACAGGTAAATAAAATTGTTTTACATTTGCAATATATTCTGTTCTCTCATAAAGAAGAATAAAATACACTAGCTACATGCCCAGCTGTGTGCAATGCTGGCTGTAATAATTCAAAATATACATGAAATTCTTTGGGCTGGTAAATGAAAACATTTAAGAAAAATTCAGTGTTTTCGAAAAACATATGACCTGCATAGGAAGGCAGTACTGATTTGGGTGAATTACTAAGCATCTCACAACTAAAATTATATCACCCAAAAAAATTACATCCATTTTTCTAACTGGATCACAATCAATGAAATTTATACAGCTAGTATAACGTAAAAAATGGTTCAAATGGGACAGAGTACTATGGGACTTATCTTCTGAGGTCATCAGTCCACTATAACTTAGAATTACTTAAGTCTAACTAACCTTAGGACATCACACACATCCATGCCTGAGGCAGGATCCGAACCTGCGACCACAGCAGTATAAAATGATTGAGGCTCCAAGTGGCCTAGTACATGAAATAAATGCTCACCTTAATGTCTAAAACTGTGACAGAAATCACCTTTGTGGCTTAGTATTACATAGCACAAACATCAAAGCTGAGGAAGTATCATAAAATATCATTTACCTATAAATTTATATGGCACTCAGAAGCCTATGCATAATTCATAATAAAAGTGACTGCAGGAGGATACAAGATGACTTGGACAGGATTTGTGATTGGTGTAAAGAATGGCAGTTAACTCTAAATATAGATAAATGTACATTAATGCAGATGAATAGGAAAAAGGATCCTGTAATTTTTGAATACTCCATTAGTAGTGTAGCGCTTGACACAGTCACGTCGATTAAATATTTGGGTGTCACATTGGAGAGCGATATGATGTGGGACAAGCATGTAATGGCAGTTGTGGGTAAGGCGGATGACCGTCTTCGGTTCATTGGTAGAATTTTGGGAAGATGTGGTTCATCTGTAAAGGAGACACCTCCAATCATCTCGCACAAGGTAAGAGAGATTTTCCTAGAAAGGACACAACATACACAAAATAAATATTAACATCATACAGTACCATTATGGAACAATCATCAATGTATCAATGTAATCCTCATTATTGTAGTGCAGCTCAGGACTTCAACAATCACTAAACATCAATATTCCATCCTTATTCCGAAAAACAAAACTAAAACAAAAAAAAGATGTAGCTCAGGGCATGAACACAATTTAATGATTCTAACAGTACTCGTATACCCAACACAAAATGCAGAGAAACTATGTCCTAATCCTAAATCTTTAAAGGCAATTTACTAGGCTCACTAACAGGAAAATGTTTACATAGGTCTGCCAGGAAACAGCGTGAGCAGTGCTAATGTTCTTTAGTATTCTTTATAAGTTGCTTATGTCATGCTTTCTATGTATTGCATTTCCTGCGCACTCTGAAGGACATGTCACACTTTCATGTGCTTTTATTTATGAGCATAATGGCTCGTTTGGATACAATGAGACTTCTTTACATCGGTTCTGCAAAGTATACGAAATAGATGAGTATGAGCAATTGACTTGAGTTACAGGGCACAATGCTTTCTTATATGTACATAGGTGAAAACATTTTTATTTCAACATGAATGGTTCCAATTAACCTTGCCACACGTCTCCAAATGGTATACAGGTTTTACTGATTGAAGTCTGTAGCATTCTTGCAGTTGATGTTTAGCTCTGGAAGAGGATTTCACTGCTTTCTTGTTTCGTTTTTTAAGCCTTTCCACAGATACACAAGGACTCCAAAAACTCTAAAAACAGTCAATAAAAACTCTGCACCATCTGATGATGAGTTGTTAGCGGCAGCATGAAATTGCTCATGATAAAATACAAGTAGTTTCCTTGACAGATAGTAATTGCTGTCAAGTAACGTGACACTTCTCCAAGAAAGACGTTATTAAATCGCCCTGTTTTCCAGAACCTTCCACATTCACAGAAATAAACCGACAATAGTAGTTTGTAACAGCTTGTTGCACGACTGAAGAACACTTTTTGTGGCTAAGATACGTAGTTTCACTCTGTGCTGCACATTTAACTGGGACGTTGATGCCATCAATACATCCAAGGTAGCTGTAAAATACAATCGCTCGTGGAAGCGTGTATCTTCAGATTCTTTGTTCTGATCAGAAGCAGGTAAGTGTCGCTGGCACAAATTTTTCCATGCTGGAGCCACAGCAGACGTTTTACATTGGCCTACTGTGGAATCCTTCAATCGAAACATTAGTCATAGATATAGAAATGACATTCCCATAGGTAAGTACCTCAAGTAGAACAACCAAATTGCAGTACTGATCATGGGATGAGATTGTGGATTCTAAATGTCCGAAACTTCCGTCGCTATTAACAAGAGTGAGAAATGAAGCAAGTTAGTTATCACTACTCCACTGAACCACGCTAATTAAACAATGCCCATCAGAGAACATGAACGCTATTTTTCGTTCCAGCAATGGATCAATTGCTAGGGGTGATCAGATAGTTTCTTTAATTACGGACAGGAATGCAAGGTATGAAATCAAAGTCAAAGTTATGTTAATAGCAGAGTATATTTGCACAAGCTGATTGCGTTAAAATAAAAGTTACTCTAGATGCAATGACAATAACGATAAATACAAAACAAAATAGAACTCAGCGACTTATGGGTGGCAGAGTTCAGAACGGGAAACATGTGACGGTAAGTTCAGTTCTTTAACATATTAAAATTTAACAGCCTCAAATCCGCGACTCGACAACAGTGATTGCATTCGTGTGCGGAACATAAGTTGTTCAACTGCACCAGCCCACGTAGCCAAGTAAGATGCAACTGTGCTGATATTGACGAGCATTAAATTAATCGTGACTTATACCACCGGTGCTGTCAGTAAATCTCACCATCGTTCGAATGAATGCGCTGGCTGTGAGAGGCGTCGAGGGCTCGCGAAGTCTAGCTGTACGGGTGTCGCTGCCGCATCAGCCCCGGACGAAGTCTCACCGAGGCGTCTGCTGGCGAAGTTTCCGCCTGGAGCGTACTGATCGCAAAGTGCCGCTGCTACTTGTGGAACCTGAAGTATCCCTTCCTCGTGTAAGACCGAAGTGACTCTGCAGCAAACAGAGGCCAAAGTGTCCCTCTACAAGCAGAGCCGGAAGTCATTCTACTCAAAGCAAAGTCCGAAATAAAGTTAAAAGCGAGGAGCGCGCCAGTTCTGCGAACGTTCCTGAATCTCAAACAGCTATTCCCAATAAGAAAAGTAACATTTTTCTTCCACCAATGAAAAAATCAAACAGACGCTGCTGTACTCCCACCGCCACAGGAAAAATGCGGCTCTTCGAATCAAGTGTCCTGAAACCCCTCTTCCACAAACTAGCGTCTAAACATTTTGCGTCACAGTGCTCCAGCGAATAAAGATGCCTTATATTTGGCGCTATTTGCACACAGTTCTCTATCGTGAGAACAAGACAAGATAAAACAGAAAAAGGGAAAATATTGGGCTACATGCAGCACAGGCGACCGACGCACGTGTCTTCTAGAAAGCTTGAGAGAACTGTATTTGTTCTAGAAAGTTTTAACGATGGCCCAAAAACCTGACCATGGTATTTACAAACTCCTCTTTCCTCCAGGGAAACGTTTCACAGACGTTTTTAGCAGAATAAAGTTGCAGCGTGCCCTCGCTAACAAGGTCTCTCCAGGAAGGCGATAGAGCACAATGAATGGCTACATGTAGCATCCGTCCCGCCTCTCTCTGAGTGTCGCACCAGTGACCGACGCAGACCAGCGCTAGTTGAAGAGGTTATTCTGTTGGACTGCCTTTGCCGTTCTAAAGTTGGCACAACCCACCGTAATCGCCTTAGACCGAACCAAGTGCACGCAATGGAATATCTGCGAGCGTCCGCATCGAAAAAGGAAGAGATGAACTGTCGTAGTATTATAAATGAAGCTAAATGTACGTTTCTCAAGCCTCGCCGATTTTGACTCGATTTAATTTGAATTTATCTGGATATCAAACTGTCCCGCATTTTTAAATAAAAATTTAGCCTAATAACATTTCGTTGGAATGAAAATAGGCAAGGCTTTCTTGCGAGGCCTACACTTTACTTCTGTTTTATTTTTTTACACTACTGGCCATTAAAATTGCTAAACCAAGAAGATATGCAGATGTTAAACGGGTATTCATTCGACAAATATAGTATACTAGAACTGACAACTGACATGTGATTACATTTTCACGCAATTTGCATGCATAGATCCTGAGAAATCAGTACCCAGAACAACCACCTCTGGCCGTAATAACGGCCTTGATGCGTTTGGGGATTGAGTCAAACAGAGCTTGAATGGCTTGTACAGGTACAGCTGCCCAAGCATCTTCAACACGATACCACAGTTCATCAAGAGTAGTGGATGGCGTATTGTACAGAACCAGTTGCTCGGCCACCATTGACCAGACGTTTTCTATTGATGAGAGATCTGGAGAATGTGCTGGCCAGGGCAGCAGTCGAACATTTTCTTTATCCACAAAGGCCCGTACAGGACCTGCAACATGCGGTCGTTCATTATCCTGCTGAAATGTAGGGTTTCGCGGGGATCGAATGAAAGTTAGAACCACGGGTCGTAACAGATCTGAAATGTAACGGGACTGTTCAAAGTGCCGTTAATGCGAACAATCAGTGGCCTAGACGTGTAACCAATGGCACCCCATAACATCACGCAGGGTGATACGCCAGTATGGATATGACGAATACATGCTTCCAATGTGCGTTCACTGCGATGTCGCCAAACACGGGTGCGACCAGCGTGATGCTGTAAACAGAATCTGGATTCATCCGAAAAAATGACGTTTTGCCATTCGTGCACCCAGGTTTATCGTTGAGTACACCATCACAGGCGCTCCTGCCTGTGATGCAGCGTCAAGGGTAGCCGCAGCCATGGTCTCCGAGCTAATAGTCCATGCTGCTGCAAACGTCGTCGAACTGTTCCTGCAAATAGTTTTTGTCTTTCAAACGTCCCCATCTGTTGACTCAGGGATCCGTTACAGCCATGCGGATCCGCATGGCTATCATCTCGACTGCTAGTGATACGAGGCCGTTGGGATCCAGCACGGCGTTCCGTATTAACCTTCCTGAACCCACCAATTCCATATTCTGCTAACAGTCATTGTATCTCGACCAATGTGAGCAGCAATGTTGCGATACGATAAGCCGCAATCGCGATAGGCTACAATCCGACCTTTTTCAAAGTCGGAAACGTGATGGTAAGCATTTCTCCTCCTTACACGAGGCATCACAACAACGTTTCACCAGGCAACGCCGGTCCACTGCTGTTTTTGTATGAGAAATCAGTTGGAAACTTTCCTCATGTCAGCAAGATGCAGATGTCGCCACCAGAGGCCAATCTTGTGTGAATGCTCTGAAAAGCTTATCATTTCCATATCACAGCATCTTCTTCCTCTCGGTTAAATGTCGCGTCTGTAGCACGTCATCGTCGTGGTGTAACAATTTTAATGGCCAGTAGTGTATTTTTTTTTGTGAATGCGCTCGTAAAATAGCAAAAGTACAGCATGAAACCAAATGCGATCAACACTTGTCTTCGTCTATTACAATGTCTTATTTCAAGGTTATATTCTTAAAGGGCATTATGACACCCTCTGGAAATCTGCCTGCCTCAGTAAAAGAAAGTGAACCTTCTCCATCTGGCCAAAGCCCCGATCTGGCAGATGAGGAAGGTGAAAACGATGCTGAGAAATGTACCAATCGCTCTACAGCACAACTAGAGAGACACGCTTTATTTGTCAAACGACTAGAACTTGAATCACACCCTTCACTAAAGAGGAAAAAAAAGACGATTAGGATTCACAGGCAACTGACATTGATGATAGGAAGATCGGTCTGTCTTAACAACATATTTCTCGACGAAACGTAAATGCCAAGATGACGTCCATTCTTTGTTTTTAAAATCACGGTCAACTGTCAAAGACCTGTTGGAGGAAATGAAACTACAAACGAAAATCTTGGGAATAGGCAATGGAGCGCTGGAAGCACGCAACGTCGTTAATGAAGGGAAATATTCAGAAATCTTATTTCCGCCCACTGGTTCTCATTTGTAGTCGTTACAATCATGTCCTTACGAAGCACTAGGGTCATCTGATTATTCATATCTTTCACCTTCCCAATGTACGTTGAGTGCCTCAGATTGTGCTACAAGCTACCCCAACCTAGTAACTTAAAGAGTTGGGGTTGAACAGTGACTCAACACTGGACTTGTGACTTTCCATTCTGCATAACTGCAGTTTGTATTTTAATTTGCACCAACTAATTTCACAATTTTTTCTGTTATATCTCTGTTTACAGTCACATATAATAAAAATGTATTTATAACATGGAACCTTTCTTAAACAACTGAAGTGCTGATATTGTAGTCATCTATTATCTGAGTATCTGTAACTGTTGAGAGGCCAGACAAACGTGTGGTTCCTGAAGAGGGGCAGCAGCTTTTTCACTAGTAGCAGAGGCAACAGTCTGGATGATTGACTGATCTGGCCTTGTTACACCATGCTGTGCTGGTACTGCTAATGGCTGAAAGAAAGGGTAAACTACAGCAGTAATTTTCACTCTGCAGCAGTGTCCCGAGTTCGAGTCACGGTACGGCACACAGTTTTAATTTCCCATGAGGTTTCGTACAGCCGTATTTTTCCCGAGGGCATGCAGCTTCATTGTATGGTTAAATGATTATGGCGCCATCTTTGGTAAAATACTCTGGAGGTAAAGTAGCCCCCCATTAGGATCTCCTGGCGGGGACTACTCAGGAGGACGTCGTTATCAGGAGAAAGAAAACTGGCATTCTACGGAACGGAGCATGGAACGTCAGATCTCTTAATCGGGCAGATACGTTAGGAAATTTAAAAACGGAAATGAATAAGTTAAAGTTAGATATAGTGGGAATTAGTGAAGTTCGGTGGCAGTAGGAACAAGACTCCCAGTCAGGTCAATACAAGGTTATAAATACAAAATCAAATAGAGGTAATGTAGGAGTTGGTTTAATAATGAATAAAAAAAATAGGAACACTGATAAGCTGATATGAGCAGCCTAGTGAACGCATCAATGGAGCTAAGATAGACACGAAGCTCGCGCCTACCACAGTAGTGTACGTTTATGTGCCAACTAGCTCCGCAAATGATGAAGAGATTGAAGAAATGTATAATGTGATAAAAGAAAGTCTTATAGTCAACTGAGAAGAAAACTTAGTAATCATAGGGGAGTAGAATTCAATAGTAGGAGAAGGAAGAGAAGGAAACGTAATAGGTGAATATGGAATGGAGATAAGGAATGAAAGAGGAAGCTGCCTGGTATAATTTTGCACAGAGCTAACCAGACTATAGCAAACGATTGGGTTAAGAATCATGAAAGAAGGTTGGATACGGGATTTTTTTTTCTTTTGGGTAATTGTGGTAATTTCCTATGGGACCAAACTGCTGAATACATCGGTCCCTACGCTTACACACAACTTAATCTAACTTGAACTAACTGACGCTAACGACAAAACACACACACACACACACACACACACATAAACCCATGCCCGACCCATGCCCAACGGGGGAAGCCGCGCGAAATATGTTGTATACATCGAAGAGGCATGGAGACACTGGAAGGTTTCAGATAGATAATGATAAGACAGAGTTTAAGGAATCAGGTTTAAGTTGTAAGACATATCCAGGGGCAGACGTAGACTCTGACCATAATTTATTTGTTATGAACTGTAGATTAAAACTGAAGAAACCGCAAAAAGGTAGTAATTTAAGGAGATGGGACCTGGATAAATTGAAAGATCCAGAGGCTGTAGAGAGTTTCAGAGACAGCACTAGGGAACGACTGACAAAAACAGGGGAAAGAAATACAGTAGATGAAGAATGGGTAGCTTTGAAATAGTGAAGGCAGCAGAGGATCAAGTAGGTAAAAACACGAGGGCTAATAGAGATTCTTGGGTAACGGAGGAGATATTGAAATCAACTGATGAAAGAAGAAAATATAAACATTCAGTGAATGAAGCAGGCGAAAAGGAATACGAAAGTCTCAAAAATGAGATCGACAGGAAGTGCAAAACGGCTAAGCTGGGATGGGCAGAGGACGAATGCAGAGGAGCGTGTCACTAGAGGCAATATAGATACTGCCTACAGGAAGTTTAAAAAGACCTTTGGAGAAAAAGGGCCACTTGTATGAATATCAAGAGGTCAGATGGAAAATCAGTCCTAAGCAAGGCAGGGACAGCAGAAATGTGGAAGGAGTAAATAGAGGGTCTACACAAGGGCGACGTACTGAAGGGCAATATTACGGAAATGGAAGAGGACGTAGATGAAGATGAAACTGGAGATATGATACTGAGTGAAGAATATGACAAAGCACTGAAAGACTTAAGTGGAAACAAGACCCTGTGAGTAGACAAATTTCCATTACAGCTACTAATAGCCTTGGGAGAGCAAGCCATGACGAAACTCTACTATCTGATGAGCAAGATGTGAGAGACAGGTGAAATACCCTAAGACTTCAAGAAGAATATAATAATTCCAATGAAAAAGAAAGCAGGTGACGGCTGTTTTGAAAATTACAAAAATAACAGTTTAATAAGTCACGGATGCTAAGTAATAATACGAATTCCTTACAAACGAATGGAAAAACTGCCGACTTCGGGGAAGGTCAGTTTGGATTCAGTAGAAATGTTGGAACACGTGAGGCAATACAGACCCTACGACTTATCTTAGAAGATAGGTTTAAGGAAAGGCAAACATTTGCTTCTAGCATTTGTAGACTTAGAAAAAGCTTTTGACAATGTCGACTGGAATAGTCTTTTTCAAATTCTGAAGGTGTCAGGGGTCAAACACAGGGAGCGAAAGGCTATTACAATTTGTGCAGAAACCAGATGACAGCTATAAGAATCGAGGGGCACGGAAGGGAAGCTGTGATCGATACGGGAGTGATACAGGTTTGTAGCCTATCTTCGATGTTATTCAATCTGTATATTGAACAAACAGTAACGGAAACAAAAGAAAACTTTAGAGTAGAAACTAAAATCCACGGTGAAGATATAAAAACTCTGAGGTTTGCCGATGACGTTGTAATTGGCGTTGTAATTCTATCAGAGACAGCAAAGAATTTGTAAGAGCAGTTGACGGAATGAACAGTGTCTTGAGGAGATGAGATGAACGTCAACAAGGGTAAAACGAGGATAATGGAATGTAGTCGAATTAAATCAGCTTCTGCTGAGGAAATTACATCAGGTAATGACACTTAAATTAGAAGATACGTTTTACTATTTGCGGAGAAAAATAACTGATAATGGTAGAAGTAGAGAGGATATGAGATGCAGACTGGCTACGGCAAGGAAAGAGATTCTGAAGAAGAGAAATTTGTTAACATCGAGTATTGATTTAAGTGTCAAGAAGTCCTTTCTGAATGTATTGTATAGAGTGTAGCCATGTATGGAAGTGAAATATGGACGATCAATAGTTTAGACAATAGGAGAACAGAAGCTTTCGAAATGTAGTGTTACAGAATAATTCTGCAGATTAGATGTGTAGATCACATAACTAATGAGGAAGTACTGAATAGAATAGGGGAGAAGAGGAATTTGTGGCACAACTTTACTAGAAGAAGGGATCGGTTGGTAGCAAACGTTCTGAGGCACCGGGAGCTAACCAATTTATAACTGGAGGGAAGCGTGGAGGGGAAAATCGTAGAGAGAGACCAAGACATGAATGCACTAAGCAGATTCAGAAGCATGTGTGTTGCAGTAATTACTCGGAGATGAAGAAGCTTGGACAGGACAGGGTAACATGGACAGTTGCATCTAATTAGTCCCTGGACTGAAGACCACAACAACAACAACAACATTATCTGAGTTTCAATAATTTAAGTGAGACTGGTGAATATATATATATATATATATATATATATATATATATATATATATGGTCATAAATGTTGTGTATTATATTATTTTCTACAAACAATCAATTCTATTGGCATTAATATAGTCAAAATATTTTCGGTGATAAGTCTGAATATCATTTTTATGTTTCTAGGTTGATGAGCTTGAGATATCAGCGAACAAATGAATAATATTATAATTATATACCAGAGGCTTCGATGTGCATCCGACAGGAGCCGAAGTACTCTTCTGAAGTTTTGCGATACAAATGACGATAAGTTTGGTTCACAGTAACATTTCCTACATCATAAGATATAAAACAAATACGGAAATTGTTTGTAAGCATATCCACAAGTAGTTTTCTTCACAGCCGTACATGAAAAGGAATAGTTCGTCGTGAATTCAGTTCCTAGTTACATCCATTTTTTCTGATTACATTTTGTGAAATGCTTCTTCTAATGAAAAATGTACATTGCATTTAATATTGTTTCCCAAATTATGTGGAAAATTATAGCTGCTTATGAGCCGTGGCACCATCGAATTTGTACACTGTTCTATCTGGCGCCACTGGCTCACGTGTAGTATCGACTATCCCTCTTGCGGCTCCATTGCCAATATCTATGAGGAAGAGTTGGTCTCTGTGGGTTGTGTCCTCAGAAGTTCATTGCTTGTCCATATATATATATACGGGGTTCGCTGGCCAGAGAGAGAGGCATCAAGTTTGGGGATTGGCGGTAGCGTAGCGACAAGAGGTGGTCACGATGTCCGAGCGGCCGAAGCCAAGAGATGGGCAAGGAGGCCCTGCGGAGAGCGAAGGTACCGGAGTACTTCACCGGGGTCAGCGTAGACTATAAGCAGCAGGCTGACATCCCGTCGGTTGGTTGGCGACATTCGTGTCGGACGACCGCTCGTGGCCTGGCTGCCCTCTTCTGCATGGCTTTCATCGGCACCACTCAGTAACCGCTGCGACACACCGTGGATCCATGGACTGCTTGCTGATAAAGGGGAGTAACATTCTGTAATCTTCGTGGTGGTTTGTTTCATTGTCTACGTGCAATCATTATTTTCTGGTCTGTACCCGACCCTCAGAGTTTAACACGGTTGGCTCTTTGGTCGTAAATATAGGCAGTAGTATTGTACTAAGACTCTAGTTGTCGATTGAAAATTTGTCCCGCTGTTATACTGCCTTTTCTTTCTGGTTTGTACCTGATCATTAATGTGCTAATTAATCAGCTCTTGGTCGTAAATACAGCCGGAACAATTGTACTAAGGCACAGGTTGCCGTTAAATAAAAGAGGGACCTTGTGGTTAGATTTAGCTGTTAACCGGTTCAATTCATTGATTGTAATTACATTTATCAGTCATTAGTTATAATCTGAACAATCTGTTGTACTAACCTGTTCGTTTCTGTGTTTGAAAGACCGGTTCATTACTGATGTATTTTAGCTGGATCTTGTGGTTCCGTCGAGTGAATTCTCTCGTAATAAATGTTCACACGTGATGTTCGAAGACGTTCCTAAAGAGCGGCCTTAATAACTGACAATCATTTTAACCTTGAAAATTTTAACAGCCAAGTATCACCAGGGCTTTAGTCAACTTTCAGAGGGGGCGGGTTTGGGTCCAGTCGCACCTTGGCTGCCGATTGAAACTGAGAGGTTGGTTGCTTTGAATTTAGCTTTATCATTGTCATATTGTTTGCTAATCTATTTAACCTTTAAGGAAAGGTGCGCGTCTTAACCTCGAACCTTTCGACATAACAGCTTTCAAATTAAAAGTTAAGTCATCGGTTCTGAGTTTTCACGAGTCGGAGAAAGGCATTTAATAAGACAGACGGTATCTATTGCGGTAGTAAACACCGCTGTTTCACCCGATAACGGGCGGGCTGCAGATGTAGCCATCCTGTAATCGTTGTGATACTGTTCGCTGTTTTGCAATACAGCACTTAAGATTTCTTTTGCAAAGATTAATATCTTATTAAGCTTAAGGTTTAAGGTCAAAAGAATTTCGCAAATTTATACATTTTTACGGTTAAATGCTTCGATTATCTGTAAAACACAGTTTATATATTCTTAAACAAACAGGTTGTGTGAAAAGAAAGTTATATTGGTGGGTCCTCCCTTCTACGTTTTCCTTAATTCCAGTAACTACCACGCATCAGCTTATGTAACATAAATTATTTCCACTGACAGAGCACATGTAGATTGATTATTGAATGTATGTAACATGACGAACCTCTCCGGGGGACACCACCTTGACGAAACACTTTCTGTGCTGGTGGAGAGGCTTGCGTATCAGCGTGAAGCTGAGGTTTATGCCGAAGGTAGAGGACCTACTGCTGGAAAGGCCTTAGATAACGGATCAGACTAAGAGCGTCCCACAACGTCCTCTCTTCCTTGTCCAGACCTAGTCCTCACCCAGTTCCCTTCCCAACCCAAGGTGTGATGCGATCCGTGTCGAAGGGTGTATTGCACAAGGGAAGATGTGTCGCAAACGGGGCCTCATGGATACCGAGCTACCTTCCTGAGTAAGTAGCCTTAGACTGCGCGGAGTTTTCGTGGTGTGGACCGTGTAGATCCCCAAATCACATGGGACCAAGACGGACACGACAAAAGAAAATAAATTAAAACAAACTGAGGGGCAAACTGAGACATCAGACTCCCAAACATCTGGGTCAAGATCAATGGAGTGCATTCCCACTACTCACTCAGTCAGGGTCTAGACCTGAGCCAGAAGTGGGAACTGTAACTGAGAAGTAGGGAACTACTAAGGGAACAGAGACAAAAGGGAGGAAAAGAATGCCTTCCCAAACAAAAGTGGAGGGAATGAAAAGGACTCAAGTCCAAGACCCACAAGAAAAAACTGTCTAAGGTTGAAGGTGATATGCAGACGCCCTCAAGAGGCAGGTATCAAGAGGATGAGGGAGCAATCTAAGACTCCCTCCTCCCTGAATAAGTGAGCCCAGGATACTCTGAGGCAAGATATAGGGAAACAGACCTATAGTACTACAGTCTCGGTTTTTAAGATGGCAGTTATATAGGAGAGCTATCCACAGGTAGCCATCACCTCATAGGATGAGGAACTTTGGAAAGATTGGGGGGGGGGGGGGGCTGGTCCAGGACCCTACTTCAGCTGGGTCCATCTAGGTCGTGGTGCACTCATTTTTGTCTGTGAGCGGGTACATACTGTGGGATGGATTAAGGACAAGGAGCTCATGATATGCCCAAGG
Source organism: Schistocerca gregaria (assembly GCF_023897955.1). Lineage (NCBI taxonomy): Eukaryota > Metazoa > Arthropoda > Insecta > Orthoptera > Acrididae > Schistocerca > Schistocerca gregaria. The sequence continues at coordinate 680,460,612 of NC_064921.1, forward strand.
GAGGATGCAAAGCTGCTGGTTAAGACGGCAGTGGAGCTTCTTAAGACCGCAGAGACATGAATATCCATACCAAAAATCCTTAAGGATGTCTCCCCAAAGACGCTGTTCGAGAAAATAGGGGTCCAGCACCCAAAAGTATCGACAGAGAACTGGAGACTAATCAACCAGAAGGTTGCAATGGATGGACAAAACCCTAGTGGTGGAGGTCAGAGAGAAGTCGCTGAAGGCGATGCGAGAGCAAGACCTGAAATTGTGTTAGGGTTCTCAGAGGTCACCGTCAGGGTAATCGAAGACCTCAAAGGCAATGATGGCAGCAAGACGAAGACTGGAAATGCTGCAGATTACTATGCAGCACAGTAAAGATGCCTCTGCTGCCCTGAGCTGCTGCCTGAGCAAACAGGAAGTGGACATGGTCCTGATACAAGAACCCTACCTATGTAAATGGGGCATATCAGGCCTCAGTGGTACTGGAGGTAAGCTGATTTATACTAAAAACCCAAGAAACTCCAGAAATGCATCTATGTAAGAAATGGAATTTCTTTCAGGCGAATGACGGATTTCTGCTCGAGGGCCCCAGGATGCAGCAGTGTGAGGAAGGTATCATGAGGGAAATTGTTTTGGCCTCAGTATACCTTCCTTACGAAGATAGCTCTCCTCCTCTTTTGGAGGTGGGGAGACTGACTGAAGCTTGCCATCGGCAAGGTGACCAACTGTTTGGTGGATGTGATGCCAATGCCCACAACCTAGTATGGGGCAGCAAGGACACCAACAGTAGAAGTGAGTACCTGCCTGAATTTCTCATGTCTAACAACTTGGAGTTCCTGAATAGGGGCAATGAAACTACATTCAGGAATAGCAGGAGGGAAGAAGTAATTGACATAAACTATGGCTTTGTACCCGTGGTCTAGGGGTAGCGTCTTTGATTCATAATCAAAACTTCTTTGGTCCCGGGTTCGATCCCCGCCACTGCCTAAATTTTGATAAATAATCAGCATTGGCGGCCGAAGACTTCCGGCATAAGAAGTCAGCCTCATTCTGCCAACAGCCTTGTCAAAGAGGGCGGAGGAGCGGATAGAGGTTCAGGGCACTCTCTTGTCCTAGGGGTGGGAAATTGCCCCTAAAGGCGGAAGAATCAGCAATAAAGACATGTAACGTGTATCCACAGGACATGTGGCCTGTAATTGAAGAAGTGTGATGATGATCTCTCCATTGGCAGAAGATTCCGGAATAGTCCCCCATTCTGATCTCTGGGAGGGGACTGCCAAGGGGGAGGTTACCATGAGAAAAAGATTGAATAATCAACGAAAGGATAATGTTCTACGAGTTGGGGCGTGGAATGTCAGAAGCTTGAACGTGGTAGGGAAACTAGAAAATCTGAAAAGGGAAATGCAAAGGCTCAATCTAGATATAGTAGGGGTCAGTGAAGTGAAGTGGAAGGAAGACAAGGATTTCTGGTCAGATGAGTATCGGGTAATATCAACAGCAGCAGAAAATGGTATAACAGGTGTAGGATTCGTTATGAATAGGAAGGTAAAGCAGAGGGTGTGTTACTGTGAACAGTTCAGTGACCGGGTTGTTCTAATCAGAATCGACAGCAGACCAACACCAACAACGATAGTTCACGTATACATGCCGACGTCGCAAGCTAAAGATGAACAGATAGAGAAAGTGTATGAGGATAATGAAAGGGTAATGCATTATGTAAAGGGGGACGAAAATCTAATAGTCATGGGCGACAGGAATGCAGTTGTAGGGGAAGGAGTAGAAGAAAAGGATACAGGAGAATATGGGCTTGGGGCAAGGAATGAAATAGGAGAAAGACTAATTGAGTTCTGTAACAAGTTTCAGCTAGTAATAGCAAATACCCTGTTCAAGAATCACAAGAGGAGGAGGTATAATTGGAAAAGGCCGGGAGATACGGGAAGATTTCAATTAGATTACATCATGGTCAGACAGAGATTCGGAAATCAGAGCAGATATAGACTCAGATCACAACATAGTAGTGATGAAGAATAGGCTGAAGTTCAAAACATTAGTGAGGAAGAATCAATATGCTAAGAAGTTCTAAGGAATGACGAGATGCGTTTGAAGTTCTCTAACGCTACAGAAACAGCAATAAGGAATAGCGCAGTAGGCAATACAGTTGAAGAGGAATGGACGTCTCTAAAAAGGGCCATCACAGAAGTTGGGAAGGAAAACATAGGTACAAAGAAGAAATACTTCAGTTGATTGATGAAAGGAGGAAGTACAAACATTTTCCGGGAAAATCAAGAATACAGAAATACAAGTCGCTGAGGAATGAAATAAACAGGAAGTGCAGGGAAGCTAAGACGAAATGGCTGCAGGATCGTCAAAGATATGATTGTCGGAAGGACAGACTCAGCATACAGGAAAGTCAAAACAACCTTTGGTGACATTAAAAGCAACGGTGGTAACATTAAGAGTGCAACGGGAATTCCACTGTTAAATGCAGAGGAGAGAGCAGATAGGTGGAAAGAATACATTGAAAGCCTCTATGAGGGTGAAGATTTGTCTGATGTGATAGAAGAAGAAACAGGAGTCGATTTAGAAGAGATAGGGGATCCAATATTAGAATCGGAATTTAAAAGAGCTTTGGAGGACTTACGGTCAAATAAGGCAGAAGGGATAGATAACATTCCACCAGAATTTCAAAAATCATTACGGGAAGTGGCAACAAAACGACTATTCACGTTGGTGTGTAGAATATATGAGTCTGGCGACATACCATCTGACTTTCGGAAAAGCATCATCCACACAATTCCGAAGACGGCAAGAGCTGACAAGTGCGAGAATTATCGCACAATCAGCTTATCAGCTCATGCATCGAAGCTGCTTACAAGAATAATATACAGAAGAATGGAAAAGAAAATTGAGAATGTTCTAGTTGACGATCAGTTTGGTTTTAGGAAAAGTAAAGGCACGAGAGACTCAATTCTGACGTGACGGCTAATAATGGAAGCAAGGCTAAAGAAAAATCAAGACACGTTCATAGGATTTGTCGACCTGGAAAAAGCGTTCGACAATATAAAACGGTGCAAGCTGTTCGAGATTCTGAAAAAAGTGGGGGTAAGCTATAGGGAGAGACGGGTCATATACAATATGTACAACAACCAAGAGGGAATAATAAGAGGGGACGATCAAGAACGAAGTGCTCGCATTAAGAAGGGAGTAAGACAAGGCTGTAGCCTTTCTTCTCTACTCTTCAATCTGTACATCGAGGAAGCAATGATGGAAATAAAAGAAAGGTTCAGGAGTGGAATTAAAATACAAGGTGAAAGGATATCAATGATACGATTCACTGATGACATTGCTATCCTGAGTGAAAGTGAAGAAGAATTAAATGATCTGCTGAACGGAATGAACAGTCTAATCAGTACACAGTATGGTTTGAGAGTAAATCGGAGAAAGACGAAGGTAATGAGAAGTAGTAGAAATGAGAACAGCGAGAAACTTAACATCAGGATTGATGGTAACGAAGTCAATGAAGTTAAGGAATTCTGCTACCTAGGCAGTAAAATAACCAGTGACGGACGGAGCAAAGAGGACATCAAAAGCAGACTCGCTATGGCAAAAAAGGCATTTCTGGCCAAAAGAAGTCTACTAATATCAAATACCGGCCTTAATTTGAGGAAGAAATTTCTGAGGATGTACGTCTGGAGTACAGCATTGTATGGTAGTGAAACATGGACTGTGGGAAAACCGGAACAGAAGAGAATCGATGCATTTGAGATGTGGTGTATACAAGAATGTTGAAAATTAGGTGGTCTGGTAAGGTAAGGAATGAGGAGCTTCTACGCAGAATCGGAGAGGAAAGGAATATGTTGAAAACACTGATAAGGAGAAGGGACAAGATGATAGGACATCTGCTAAGACATGAGGGAATGACTTCCATAGTACTAGAGGGAGCTGTAGAGGGCAAAAACTGTAGAGGAAGACAAAGATTAGAATACGTTACGTCAAGCAAATAATTGAGGACGTAGGTTGCAAGTGCTACTCTGAGATGAAGAGGTTAGCACAGGAAAGGAATTCGTAGCGGGCCGCATCAAACCAGTCAGTAGACTGATGACCAAAAAAAAAAAAAAAAAGGTTGCATGATTATGGGCAGCTAAGTCAAACAATGGCATGGGGCGTTAGAGCCATCCTTATCAGACCACATGTACATCAAATTCAAGGTTGAAATGGCAACCAGACAGACCATGGCCTATAGGAATCCCAGGAAAACGGACTGGGAGACATATAGGAGGGACCTTGACTTAAGCTTATCGGAAATTGAAATTTCAATAAGCAATCCATTAGAGTTTGAGAAAGTGGCAGAGTCTGTTACCGCTGCCATAGTGACCTCGTACCACGACAACTGCACAATTACCAGGAAGTGCACAAATATGAGTGTGCCTTGGTGGAACAGTAACATGGAAACGCAAAGAGAACAGACAATGCATATACCAGGGATACGCAGATGACCTTGTCATACTAACACTTGGCAAATTTACTGACACAGTTAGAAATATGGCAGAAAGTGCATTGAACATTGTGCGAGACTAGTGCATTAAACAGGGTTAATCCTAAGACTACTGTTGTGCTTCCATTCAGGAAGTGGCATATCCAACACTCAAGTTGGAATCTAAAGTTCTTTGATGAAACTCCACCTATAAGGGGATAGTCAAATATCTATGGGAGACCTTAGAAGAGAAACTAACATTGACCCCTCACATTAAGATCATATGCTCCAAGGTGATAGGTACTGTAGTGAGTACCAGAAGGGCTTGTGCAAAAACCTGGGTCCTAAACTCCAGAGGTATGTACATCATGGTGGTTAGACCTAGGATTTCCTATGGGACTGTAGTGTGGTGGAAGAAGGTAGAACAGCAGGTTGTAGCTAAGGAACTTGCTAAGGCGCAGAGACTGGCCTGCTTAGACATAATGGGCGGAATTAGCAACTCACCAACTGCTGGGATGGAAGCCATGCTTGACATGCCTCCACTACATCTTTGTGTCAAGATGGAGGCACCAGCTGGTGCATACAGACTTAAAACTGGTGAAAACTGGATCTCATTGGGATATCCAGAATCAAACACTAAAATAGTAAGTGAGGTAAATGTAGGAATGGCTGGGCAAATTGCAGCCGACTGTGTAATAACTCCAAACTGCTTCAACAAGCCTTACAATATAATAATTGGAAGCAGGGAGCTGTGGGAAAAAACAATTCGACACCGTGCAGGCGACATTGTTTGGATCAGTGACGGGTCGAAATCAGACCAAGGCGCTGGAGCACGGGGTGTACTGAGTCCAGCCAAGACTGGAGGGCATCATCTCTCTAGGAAAACTGGCCTCTGTATTCCAATCTGAAATTACTGCAATCAGGGCACGTGTGGAGGAGAATATGTGAAGGTGCTACATCTGTGCAGACAGCCAGGCAGCCCTGAAATCATTGGCAGCTCCTGCATCGAGATCTAAGATTGTTGCAGAATGCCACAGGGCTCTGGTGGAGCTAGGGGAAAGCAATAGGGTAAACCTAGTATGGGTCCTTGGCCACTCAGGGATCTGTGGCAATGAACAAGCTGACAGATTGGCCAGGATGGGGGCAACGACTCTATTCATTGGAGTAGAACCTGGACTGGAAATCACCAAGGCTATGATCAAACAAGTAGTACGGTACTGGCTTAGGAAACGGCACGTAGAATACTGTACCACGATCTATAAACAAGAACATGGTAAGTTAATGATGCTCAAGCCATGTTTAAAAAGAAGCTCTGTAATCCTGGGATTGAACAGGAAAGATATTAAACTCTTGACTGTATTGATGAATGACGATGGGAATTTCAAAAAACACGTACATACAATGGGTAAAACGGAAGAAGACCTAAAATTTAGGATCTGTGATAAGGATGAAGAAACTGCATCACACCCAATCTTAGAATGCACAGCATTGGAAAAGAGAGATACAAACTTTCTGGACAACTAGATCTGGAGAAATTGTGTCTAACACAAAACTGGTAAAGGGAATCCTTGCACTATTCAAGAGCACTGGTTGGCTTTACTAGATACACAGAGAGTGATATCGCACAATAAACTCGATTTCGGTGCGGGCAGTGGCGGGTTGGACCAAAGCTGTTTTAGCTTCCCTGTCAAAATCAATCAATCAACATGATGAAACCAACTGGACCATTTACTCGACTGTAATAGATGTATTATTTACACCTTTTTGGTACGATTTTATAGTTAGAGGTGTCATATTGACATTCGTGAATACTTATTTTAGCTCCATATGCATGACTTCATGAAGGTGACAGATCCATGGCACATGAATTTCTGGCTGATGGTGTAACACACAGTTGGGAAGGAGTTACAGGAGTCGACGTAGAAAGTTCTGAGTATGGAGGAGCCTCTGATGCAAATGATTTAGCTACTATTTCTACGTATCAAATACTACTGCAGAAACTGGTGATAGTTTGGGTAACAGTTTCAAGTGGGTCTGTTGGTGAAACGTCTAGCACAGATGCAGCATTAAGGGTTCACTGTTTACCTGTAGCTGACTAAGCATTTAATGGAAAACGTGAAACTGATTTTGGTAGTGAAGTGGCTGTAAAAGCGGGCTTACATGAATGGTGTAAAGTTGGTTTTGAAAGCCATTGCGTTGGGAAATGTTTTCCTCCTGAGGGTACGTGTTAACTATCAGAAGTAGACTTTGCTAACTTCACACAGATTTTTTTAAACTTTTTCAGCTCGGATATTGTGTGCTCCTGGTCATTGGTATCAATATTTACCACCCTATGACGCGTGGTGAATTTATAAATAGATAATGAATTGAGCAGCTTTATTGACTACTATTCCAGAGAGAATATTCAGACGTGTATCTTATTGCTGTGCTAGATGAAACATATTAGCACTTGTAGGGTTAAGGCAAACATTATTTTTCATTACGACCAGTTGCTCATTCACAGTCACTCAGTAACAATTCGTTGTTAATAACACCTAACATTACTGTGAAAACTTCAGCAAACAAAATTAGTTGTGTCCACTTACCGTTTGCTATAGTAAATTTTCGTTCAGGACTGATGCATTAGCTGAAGTTTCATTGTCCAGTTATGTCGTTTCTTACGCCTTCATGAATGTGGTCAAATGTTTCTATACTCAACGGTGATAGTCCTTTATTTTATCTGGTTAATATCGTAAACGTTGACAGTTGCGGCGGTTATCGTATTTAATGATCTGAAAGACTATTTAGCAGATAAAAGTCCAACCTCCAGTTCCCGAGAGCTCACTTCACCCTAAATATGAGTATCAGTCCTGCTAATCTGGCTCGCATCAACTGCCTATAAATAGGGGCCTAACATGAAAATCCCCAATTACAGCGACGGATCCGGTACCTAAAATCTTACTGGAGCCCTAAATTTGCATCTCACTGCCTATTCTCACGTACTTCCTGAAATAAAGTTTCACATCTCCGAGCGAATAAAAATTTCGAGGAGTAATCCACCACAAACAAGGAAAAATTATTGCTCCTGTAAAACGTTAACATGTATTGAGTGATAAGAAAAACTTGTACCGGACTGTAAGTAAGCAAAATAATCATCACATCTTCTCTCATATCTCTCACTATACAAAAAGAAATGCATGAATTACTGATCACAAAAGGTGGTCTGAAACCAAAGTTACAGTTACTGTGCTTCGTAATATCTGTCTTTCCTTAAGTGAAATTCTATTTATTTCAGTGTCTATTATTTGTCTACGTCAGTGATGAATGGATAGAACGCTAAGACTGACGCTAACATTGTCTTCTTTCTGCACAAAACGTCGGAAGCCGCTCTTTAATGTTCGTTTTACGTCTCCACCGCATCCACCTTGGGCAGATGTGTACTGTTTTCTCCAGTACGTGCTACTGCTTTTCGTCTTGTACTCTCTCTATGTTTCTATGAAATTTGCTAAATTTTTCCACATGACATTTTCTAATTCAGCAAACATCTTCAAGCATCGGCCTAGCATTACTACTTGAAAGGGGGAAATAGCGCGTATATAGTTTGACACAGTGATTTCAAGCGAGTGTTTTCTTACTGCGCATATCCACTATTGAGAATGTCCAGGCGCTCACCAGCTTTTTTAATCAATGTAAAAAGTATGAATTTATATCTTATAATGTATGATAATAGTAAAAATGCTGTTACATTTATTTTACGCTGCCTGAGCGGGACGGGGCAACTGCAGAGTCCGCTACTAACAAGAACCGAAAGATATGGCCAAAAACCGGGTAGAGCCACAAGTCTTACAATGACTCTAAACAGTTGAAATACGCTCCGTGATCCGTAGCAAATGAACTGTGCGACCGTGTCTGTCGGAGCAATAGCTGAGAATTCGATCATGTATCATTTTGCTTACATTTATGTTAATACCACTGAAGATATTAATAAAGATATTAAAATTGAACTTAGACGTGTTATTTGGTTACGATTGGCATAATAGTGGATAATATTTTTTTTCGTGATGAGTAAGTTTAGTTTGGACATAGCGGAGAAACAGTGACGTACTGGTGAAATGAGATCCTTTTGACTCAAAACCATCCCGTTCAGTGTACAAGTTTTAATAAAATCGTGGTCCGAGATTACCTGCTCCTAATTTTTTATATAGAAAAAGTAATCATTCTTGCCTACATTACAGCTTTAAAGTCGACGAACTTAACTGAATGTGACTAAATTACAGTTAAGCAACCGCCTTAAGAATACGATAAAATAAAAAATTGTAGCTTTTTCGAATGTTTGTGATGCAGCTACCTCCGCTGCTGCGACATCTCAGTATCGAAGATAATACGAAGGCAGCTAACCGCTAAATAAACAAAAACAAAAATGTAGTTATCGTAACTCATAATCCGATAAGTCGTTCTTTCCTGAAGTTGCAAAATAATCAAAATCCAATTGTCATTTAATATTAAATCATAGTTGTTAGAAGAGCTAACGAAATCAGGTTGCATTTTGTGTGCATCGTAATAAAAAGTAATAGCACCATAACACTTTCAATACGTAAAGATTCCTTCAAAACAATTGCATTGATCAACTGCAATTACATATACCTCACAGGAGTAACAGATACCGAAATTTTTATTAGATCGTGCGACGTATTTGACATTTGCCTTCGTGGATATTTTAAGCAATTGAAAGTTTTGCTTTAAAAAAATGGAAAATATGGTATGTGGTTGCAGGATACACGAAACTCTCCTGCAAGTCTATCTTCATTAAACTGGTGCACCTGTACCTTCATTCTTCGCCTCTTATTAGGGACTATGTCCTTCTTCAGCAAAAGCTGACATAAAATATCAACCTCTGAGTTAGCCTTATAGTCCCACAACACAACTACAACTGCTTCGCGTTCCAATGTTAACTGAAGTCAATGTAGGCACTCTCGACGGGCGACCTTGGGCAAAATCGGGTCCCATTTCTACATTGTATCGGGAGCAATACGGATCAATTGTAGATGTAGACTCACTCACAGACTTCCGGGAGACCACGTTCCAATACGAGTTGGGAAAAGATGTTCCTTCCTCGAACTTACGTAAGGGTCAGTTAAAAGAAAATGAAACAGAGTGAAGAAAAAATAAACTGTTTATTATTTTTAAAATAATGGCCACAACTGTTAATATATTTAGCCCACTGCGAAATAATACGATCAGTGCCTTCATGGCAAAATACTCGCGGTTTCCTACGCAGCAATGACTGTACCTAGGAGCGTACCTCTGCAGGAAGCAGATAAACGGCCACGATTATCTTTATTCAGGGCTCCAAAAATATGTAAATCGCATGAGGAGAGATCGGGACTGTACAGAGAATGTGTAACGGCTTCCGGGAGAAACTTCTGCATCGTAATCGAAACAACCTTGTCAACACGTTGACGGGCATTATGTGGCAACAGAATGGTGCCGTCCCTCAACATTCCTGGGCGTGTGGATTTGAAGGTCCGCTTCAAGTTTTACATGTTGTCGCCGTATCGTCGTGAGTTAATTGTGGCGTCATTTTCAAGAAAGTCAGTGAGCAGCGGCCCCTTGCAGTGAAAAAAAAATGTTAACCTTCCTTTCCAGGAGCTGGCGTATATATTTCCTCTCCTATGCTGCAGAAGTTTTGTTGGTAACCCTTACACATCCTCCATACTGTTGCAATCGCTCTCTTGCGATTTACATATTTTTGAAGCTCTGAAGAAAGACATTTGGAGCCGTCGATTTGTTTCGGAGCCGTCCACGGTGGCCGAGCGGTTCTAGGCGCACAGTCCGGAACGGTGCTACTCCAACGGTAGCAGGTTCGAATTCTGCCTCGACCATGGATGTGTGTGATGTCCTTAGGTTAGGTAGATTTAAGTAGTTCTAAGTTCTAGAGGACTTAAGACCACAGATGTTAAGTCCCATAGTGCTCAGAGCCATTTGAACTATTTGCTTCGGACGAAGAGATGCATGTCTGGGTACAACCATGGTTCCCTAGGCAACTGCAAACATTTTTCCGTGAGGGCACTGAGCATCTTGCCTCACAGTGGGATAATGTATTATCAGTTATGTCGATTACTTTTGAAATGATAAACGGTTTACTTACTTTTTCCCGTCTGTGTCGTTTTCAACTGACTGCCAGTCATGCTTGCACACAACGGGAAATTAAAAGAAAGAGTGATGAGTGATGAAATTCTTTCTTCTCGTGAATGGAACAAGAAGTGAGGAAAATGGTTGCGATGCACCACGTTTCTGTCGCAAGCAGTAAGGTGACTTTCAAAATGTCAGGGTTTACAGTTTAGGAAAATAGCATAATCTGTACAGACAGGCATCTACACAGTTATAGGTGTACTTTGACTAGCTTAGAATAGCAGTCTGCCGTGTATTTTTAGTACGAAACATTCCAGCATTTGCATGAAGCGATTTAGGGAAACCATGGAAAACTTAATCCAGGATGACCGGATGAAGATTGGAAACTTCATCTGTTTAATACTGTGCTAACTACGTCGGTTAATTCTTAGTGTACAGCACTGATCTGAAAATTACTTACATAACAATGTAAAAGGCCATTGTTACCATGTTCACTCGTTTCGCACTACCAGTCGCTAAACACGTTACACAGACTGCGCGCACGTTATTTCATAATGTAACGCTACACAGACTATCTGCAGACAATAGCGACGAGGTATGATTCCCATTTCGTGTACAGCAATTTCCCATTCGCTAGACTGATAAATTGTGTCATCATTCTTCTATAATGTGCGAAGTGTTGAACTCAGAAAGAGGATAAGGTTTAAGTCTTACACATTACGTATCGTATTTTTGGGGACCAAAGAAGTAAAAGCAAGAAAAAAAAATTTTTCTCATTCTTCTTGTTGTTGATATTATTTACGCGGGGTATATTTTTTATGACCCCTTAGTCTGCATGTTCAAGAACTTTTCCAATACATAGAATATGTTGTTATAACTGCCATTTAAATACGTTCAATTTAGTAACCTCTCTAACTACTTGGGAAAGTTTTATTCCTGAGTTCTAGTTTTTATTTCTTGGTAAATATAAGTTTAGTCTAGATCTCTTTCCATGGTCATTGACGAAGATGATTTGGAGTAATTGTCAATGCTATTTTTCAAGTGTATAACTGGTAAACTCGAGTTGTGGAGTCAAAATCGCCAGTGTTTTGAACAGATTTTTTACGACGGTCTCGATTGCTGTTTTTGATTGTTATTCTCGTGGTCCTTTTCTTTAGTTTGAAACTGTGTTCATATATTAAGCATTTGTTTGTCAGAAAATAAGTCCATAGGTGAGACCTGAGTATAAATTTGGACAGCATATAACTAAAGGATTACATACAGATTACAGGACTCAGAGCGTACATTTGGCTCAGTATTCAACCCTGAGGAACTTCGTTATTGCGATTTGGTTCCCATAAGTACATTGCTAAGAGTTTAGTGTAATCAGAAGCTTGTGTGTTTCCTGCCCTTTATGCCCTGTGGTTGGAACGCGTCATTCACTATTCATCTTTCTTCTAATGACTGTTGCTTCTTTAGTAAAAAGTTATTGTCAACAGTATCAAAGACCTTAGATATGAGAATACATCTGTGGCACACTCATCATAGTCAATAGCACCAAGTACCACTTTTGCGCATCCTACTTCAGTTTATTCTGTACTATCACTTCAGAACACAAACCCAGTCAGTTATAAGGTTGTATTTCTTAAAGTACTTCAGTAATCCATCTTTCGTAATTCATTATATTATTTTTGAGAGAGTAACAGTTGTGACAGTTTTCTATGTCTTGTGCATTACCTTTCAGTAGGAAAAGAACAACTTTTGCCTGTTTTCAATACAACAGAGAATTTCCCTGATGCGAATAAATCATTTATTGCGTTTTTTTAAAGGCGCTTGTATAGCCATTATGCATTGTTTCAGCACACATCTACGGCTACCGGATTCTTATTTGTTAAGTTTTGTACACTTTTACTGGTTTCGTGGTCTGTGGCTACTAGTATCATCACTGTACTTAGCGCATAACTGTATAATGATTTGATCTCGATTTGAGTTGAGCTTATGAACCTGCCTGATAACATGGCTACTGTTTAAGCTTTTTAGTAGATGAAGTGTTTCGCTGCGATTTATAGCTCTTTTATCGTGTGGAATTCGGAAAATCTCAAACTTCAGCCGGATTCCTCCTATTTTCTCCGTAGGGATGATTTCTTGGGGCTACTCTTTGTCATAAAATTGAGAGCCACTTGTTGAAAGCTTGAACTATATCAAAATTTCAGGCGACAACAGTGATGAGATCATTTTCTTATCCAAAGCGTTTGGTGCGTCGCTTGAAAAAATTTGAGCAAATGATGACAAACGGACAAAGGACTGAACGACTTCTTCGCAGAAGCGAGATTAGTGTCCTATGCACTGTTATCGTTCACCAAACAATCTCCTTTGGTATCCACTCCATCTGTAGCACATGGTTGGTGTCTGTGAGACACACAGATTTTTGTTGTTGGACGTTGCGTCGATTTGGTGCCACGACGTAGCTGGCGGACGGCTCGTTACAGCGTGATTCTCGCGCTAATATAATTTAGTGGTCGGTGCGGCGTGGCGGAATGTCGAGGCGAGCTCTTTTAGTGCCAGGCTGCGCGCGGTAAAGCGCCTGGTCGCGTATGCTCGGTGGCAGTCACTCTGCCACGGGTGTCCTGCTCAGTACTGGCAGAGGACACGTCTGCAGCAATTTTTTCTGAAGTGTAGGTCGAGGTCTCCACTTGCAACTCGATTTCGTAAACTTTCATCAAATACTGCCCATTGATGTCACGTGGCGCGCACCTTTAGTTGTTCGATGAGGAAATAATGTGGCACAGTATGTAGTACATTGGGCTGGAATGTGGGAGTAGTGGACGTAGACTAATGAGGGTGCATACTACTTTAAGATTAATTCTCTGTCGCTCTCGAATAGTGGAGAAAATGATGCGCTTTCCTACGAACTCTGATTAATCTTATAACGATGCTCATTTCTCCTTACGAAGGGGACAGTCATCAAATATTTTCGCATTCGGAGGAGAAAGCTGGAGATCAAATACTGTAAATAATTTTCGTCCCAAGAATAAGTGCTTTTCTTTGACGATTGTCACTCCAACTGGCTTGCCATAACCCTAACACTCTCGCCTCTATTTCCTCCTGATACAAAACAAGCTGATCCTCTTTTAACTCTTTCGATATAAAGAGTCAATACGTCTGGTAAGGGTCCCATACCATGTAGTAGTACTGCAGAAGATGGCGGAGAAGAGCAATGTAAGCAGCCTCTGCAGTAGATTTGTAGCACCTCCCAAGTGCTCTGCCAATAAAACGAGGTTCATCTTCCCCATAACATTTTCATTGTGATGGTTACAATTTAAGTAGCCTGTAACTGTAATTCCTTGTTGTCTAATTCAATCACAACCTTGAATTTTTGTGTGTTTCATCGTATGACGTAAATGCAAAGGAATATTTTTAATACTCATATGAATGACCTTACACATACCACTGTTCAGGTTTAGTTTCCATATTTCCCACTGTGCAGTTACCTTGTCTAAATCATTCTGTAATTCATTTTGATCTTCTGATTTCACTAGCTGATAAATGGATACGTAATCAGCAAAAATATCTAAGAGGTCACCTCAGATTCTTTTCCAAATTGTTGATTTAGCTTCAGGACTGTAGAGGGCCAACCACACGTCCTTGGAGAACCTCAGATATCGCTGCTGTTTTAGTGGATGACTTACCTGTCAGTTATTACGAACTGTGATCTTTCTGAGAGGAAATCACGAATCCAGTTAGAAAACTGAGACGATATTCCATAGGCACGGAATCTGATTAGAAGCTGCTGTGAGGAGCGCTGTCGAAAGCCTTCTGGAAATCTAGAAATATTGAGTCATGACGGTAGGACTCGTTACTCCGTGTGAATGAAGACCCATTTGTGCGTCACAATCATATATTTAAAGCATTCGCGTTGGTTATAAACGAACAGAATGTTTTCTTCGAGAATTTCATAAAGTTAGAGCACAATATGTGTTCCACAATCCCTACAAATCGATGTCAATAATAAAGGTTTATAATACAGCGGTTCATTTCTATTTCCTTTTTTTCTGTATTGCCGTGACGTACACAATTTTCCAGTTGTTATGTATGGATTATTTCTTGGGGGTGGTTGTATGTGAATGAGATTGCAAAAATGAATTTATATGACTAGCGTTCTCTGAAACTAACGTAACTGGTATCCTATGTTCTCTGGAATGTTTTCCTTTATTAGTTGACTTTACCTGCTTTACTATGCAACGGAAATCTATTTCAGAAATACTCATATTGAAAGTTGTCCTTTACTCGAATCCTGGAACCTTTACTATATCTTGTTTAGCGAAAGCATTAGGTAGAACATTGCTTCGAACTGTGTTCACTGTTGTCAGTAACATTCCCGTTACTGTGATTTTATCTTGGAACTCTTCCATTTTGTCAGTGTTTGCATAGAAAAACACTAATATCAGAAATTGAGTCCGCCTTGATGCAAAGCACCTTGTTATTCGTTGATTTCCTTATTCTCCCAAATTAGTTTCGTCGAAAGTTTTGTTTTTCTATGTGTAAAAGCAGCTACATACCATCCAATGAACGTGAGTACACGAATAGCTAAGTAACAGCTCAGTACTCACCAAATAACTGGTTTCCACAACACTACCACAGCCCCAAGTATATATTGCTGAGATACGAAGTTCACCTTTTAGTATTTGTTTACTAATAGCTGCTCACATGGTTGCAGATGGAATGATGTTCGCTAAGTAAAAAAAAGGCAACAGAAAAAAGCGCACAAAAAATATGTCGCAAACAGCAACAATAATTGCTCAAAACGTGCTGTAACATACAATAAATAAGATAGTATGAAAGTATCCATAGTAAAATATATTTCAAAAAACGAATTATAAAAAAAAATGTAATAACGTGCTACTGTGTTTGCGTAGCCATGCTATTTTCTGCATGTTTTAGACTTAAAGACCCCACCGATGATGGTGATAACTGTGGTCAAAACAAGTTTGGGAGAATAAAGAAATCAACGAATAACAAGGTGGTTTGCATCAAGGCGGACTCAATTTCTGATATCACTGTCATTACCATTACTATCACACTGTGACACTACCGATTTTGTCTTGCCACTAGTATGTACACTGACGGAAAAAAAATCGCAACACCAAGAAACAATTAATGTATACTAATGAAAGTTCGGGAAAAGGTTTATCAAGGCAATATACTTAGGTGATTAACACTGCAATATCATAGGTTAATACGAGTTAGAGATAAACCACTACAAATCTGAAATCCTGGTACTTTGAAACCGGTATAAACACCTGAATGTTGAATGTTAGCACACAAACGAGGATGTACTGTGCTGTACTGGTGGCGGATGTCAGTTTGTGGGATGGAGTCCCAAGCCTGTTGCACTTGGTCTGTCCATACAAGAACGGTTAATGCTAGTAGTGGATAACGCTGGAGTGGTCGTCCGATGATATCTCATGTGTGCTCAACTGGAGACAGATCTGGTGATCGAGCAGGTCAACTATTCTTCACCCATCTTCTTTCTTGGTCTCAATCTTGCGAATCTTCAACTTCTGTTCTTCCTACTTTTTCTCTGCTTCTTACTTGCTTCTTGGTTCTTCTCTGAGCGGGATATGGAAATATTTATTGTTAACTAGTTGCTTTGAAGTTCTCCTCTTAGTAACACTTTCATAAATTGTTTGGGCATGTCATTTTTACTTTGTGGAAGTTTTCTTCAGTTTCGTGCATCAGTGTGCTGTTTAATAGCAGTAATGTGATGTGACTTTTACACTTTTTTTGCCAGTGGTGGCTAGCCCAAGCGATCTTCTCTTCGGGCCGTATTTTGTTTTCTCCGCTGAGTCGGGGCGTTTGGAGACCCTTCTAGCATTCGGTGTCCTGTCGTGTCTCTGCAGGGTTCCGCCACTGTGTGGTTCCGTGTTCTGTCCCAGCAGGGTTCCGCCACCGTGTGGTTCAGCTTGGCAGCAGATTTATTTACTGGCCACTTTGGCTAAAAGGGCCTTCTGTTGGGCTCGCTGTCCTTTTCCTTCTCTCGACGCTTCTGCCTTGTAGGAATCGTGTCTTGCTAATTACGTCCTTTCCTTTCTTGATACTTCTCACATTGAAACTTGTGGGTCGTTGCATCTCGTCCTAGCTGGAGTTTTTACAATGGTTCTTGCAAAAAGTTTTAATTCTAAGATATTTGAGTCTTAACGTCTACAAGATTCCTCAAATTCGTTTTTTATTTTTGTGTAGTGTTGTGGTGTATAGCATTTTAGTATTTCATGCTGTTAGACAATCTACACTTTATCCCTTCACCATAATCTATGGTACTATTGGTGTTATTTTTGTTTTTGTTTTTATTGAAATTACTTTTCTTTTCCCACCTTCCTCTCTCTTCATTCTTCTTTCTCCTGACGATCTTATCTGCAACATAATCTTGAAGTATTGTGCAGATTATTTACCAGTAATAAAATTAATCTTCAAACTTTTTGATATTTCTCACATGGTGAATTTGTAAGGTTTTGCCTGTTTTTGGGTTCATTAGTTCCACAGCATTATCATCAGCAATTTGGCTAATTATGACAGGTCCTTTGTATGCAGCATAAAACTTATGTATTTTGTGTTTCTGTTTGCTGGAGAGATGGTGTGTTTTTACAAATACTTTCTGGCCTACTGAGAATGTTCTTTTAATTGCTGTTCTATCTCCTCTTTCTTTTCTTTTAACGGCTGCGTTTCTGATGTTGGAGAGTGCTGTTGTTATGACTTGTTTGTGCTGTCTACGTGGCACAATAGGAAATCTAACATTTTCTCTGGTTATGTTTGGGGTTCAATGTTTTTAAGTACAGTAACTGGAGGTAGTAGTGTAGTGCTATGTGGCATTTCATTTATTACTTCTTGAAAATCTTCAAGGTATATCTCCCAAGTGTTGTGTCTTTTGCCTGCATATAATCGGCATAAAGTGCCTATGTCCTTCATAGAATGTTCTGCTGGATTTACGCTAGATTTGTACTTAGATATGTAGATGGGTTTTATTTAGTGTTGTTTTAACATGTTCTGCCATTGCACTGCTTTGTATTGTGGGCCATTATCAGAAATTATTCGTTCCACTCGACCTACTTGCCTGAGAAAATCTTGTCTAAATGTTTTACTTATAGAAAGACCTGTTGCCCGTCTTAATGGTGTCAAGGTAACATATTTAGAAATAAGTTCCAAAACTTCAAATATGAAAATATAATCATTTTTTGTGTGTGGGAGGAGCCCCATCAAATCTGTTGCAGCTATTTGTTCTAATCTTTTAGGGATTATTGGAAACATAGGTGGTCTGGTTTGGAAAGTGACGTGTTTAGCCCTCATACATTTTTTTGCATTTGACTAATACTGTTCTAATTCGTCTTCCATATTAGGAAAATTGCTTGTTTGTTTTATTTTTAAAAAGCTTTTCTTTGGTCCAAAGCGGCCATTACTTAAATGTGTATACCACATGTACTTATTAATTAGTTCATCTGGGATATAAATTAACTATTCATTCGTTGCAACATTTCGTCTAAAAAATAAAAGATTGTTTTTTACGAGATAGTCCTGTCGAATATCTGGAAAATCCTTACTTCTCCACTTGTGTTTTATTCCTAGTATTTCGGGATCCTTATCGTGTTCTTTGCCTACGTTTTTCAATGCTGTCGTAATGTAGTTTTCGAAAGGTACTTGTTTCATATAGTACATTGTGAACTGGTCTTCTGCTGCTTCCAAACCTATGTTATTGGATGCTCCCTGTGGACATTGTGATAAAGCATCTGCTAATACACTCGCTGGTCCTGGTATGTGTGTAATAGTGAAGTCAAATTCTTGTAGTATTAACATCCATCTGGCTGAGTTAGTTTGGTGGATAACAAAAATTCTGATGCTTTGTGTTCAGTGTATACTTTTGTTTTTCTTCCGAATAGGAAGTATCGAAAAAGTTGGAAGCCCCATACAACGGCCAATGCTTCCAACTCCGTGACTGAAGAGTTTTTCTCGCTTTTTGTGAGTACCCGACTGGTAAATACAATTGCTCTATATGATCTTAGCCCTACCTGTTCGTATTCTTGGAATAAAACAACTCCTAAACCTATTTTCGCGCTATCAGTGGCCATACAAAAATTTTGTGTTAGATTAGGATGTGCTAAAATCGGTGCTGTTGTAAGTGCGTTTTTCACTTTTAAAAATTCTTCATTGGCTCGTTGATTCCATACCCATGGCGTGTTATTTTGCAGCCAATGCCCATAGGTGTGGTGTTGGGAGAGAGTCGATCCAAATAAATTTTTTACAGAATCCAATCAGACTTAGAAATCCTCTGAGAGTTTTCTTATTATATGAAGTACAGAATTCTTCGATTGCCGTAGTTTTTCTGGGTTGGGCACTACCCCTTTCTCTGAAATTATGTGTCCTAGAAATCTGACCTCTCGCCTTCCAAATTTGGATTTTGTTATATTTACTGTGACCCCATGCTGTTTCATGATATGTAAAAACTGATTTAATGTGTCGTTCTGATGTTCCCAAGAGGGTTCTGCTATAATCACATCATCAACATAACAAGTAATTTTTTGCAAAATTTCAGGACTGAGTATAGTATTAAACCCCTAATAAACGCTGCTGATGATATGTTTAAACCAAATGGCAATCGTTTAAATTGGTAACATCTACCGAATACGATAAATGCTGTAAATTTTCTACATTCTGCGGCCAATTCTATCTGCCAGAAACTACTCCGTAAATTAATTGATGAAAATATCTTAGCACCATGGAAGTTTTGTACCAATTCCTCTAATTTTTCTGGGCGATCTGTCTCAGCGATTATGATTGTGTTGATCTGTCTGGAATCAAGCACTAACCTGATGCTCCCATCTCGTTTTTGTACAATATGGAGCGGGCTGTAATATGTGGAGGTAGCTGGTTCAATAATATCGTCTTCTAACATTTTAGATATCTCCTGGAATACTTTATTAGTGTAGCTTAATGGGATTGTATAGGGTGGCACTCTAAATGGTTTGTGCTGTTTTACTTCAAACTTGTACTGAAAGTGTTTAATACTGCCAGTCTTATGTAAAAATACCTCTGCTTTATCTCGTAAAATACCCTGTAATTCTCTTTTCCTTTGTTCCGAAATACCTTGAACGTCTTGCAATTTTTCGTCGATTTCTTTCTGGACTTCTAACATGAGTTGAGGCGATTCCCCCTTTTGTGCATACCATTCGAATTCGTCATCCTCTTTATCTCGAGTCGTTCTTAATTGTTTGTTTATAACTGGTATTTCTTCTAATTTTAGCTTTTGCTCCAAGAGAAGTGTGACATTCCCGACTGTTACGCTACCTTTCCCCATATCGATTATCGCTCGTCTCTCATATAAAAAATCTGCACCTATAATCAAATCTACAGTTAGTTTAGGTATAATCACGAAGTTGGCTTCAATCTTTTGACCTTGACACGAAAGAGTTAACCTTGCCTGTCTCGTAACTTCCGCAGCATTGTTTCTAATACGACCTCTTACTTCAATCTTACGTGTTTTCAGAACTGGCAATTCCTCATTGGCAATACACTGCATGAATAAATTTTCTGAGATCGCAGTCAGTTCACTTCCGCCATCAATTACAATATTGACTGGGAAATGCTTTACTATGGCCTTCACAGTTGGTTGAATTTGAAAGGGTTGGTTCTGTTCTTCTTCTTCTTGCATCAACGATTCCTCCACTGAATCATACATGAGTCTTTTTAGGAGTTTCCCTTGTGAATTCGAACCTTCTGTAGGATAAGCTTCGACTGCTACTTCTCTCTCTTTTATTTCCTCTTTCCTATTTCTTCCTTCATTTATGCTTTCTTCAACATCCTCTACTTTTTCCTCATCCTCGTCTATCTTCTCCTTCTTCGTCGCTACTTCCACATAATCGCATCTAAATGCTCTAATTATCGCTTCATAACTTCCTTCATTATATATGTTGGGTTGTGTGCCCACTCGTAACTTATTTCCAACTTCTGTCGACTGCGCATTATCCTCATTGAATTCGCTTTCCATGGTTTCCATCTCAAATAGCTCTGCAATGCTCATTACTTCGTCCTTTCCTCCTACATTCGTTGTGCATGCCTCTGGTATTCTCCCAATTAATTTCGTCCCAACATAATATTGTTATTTTCTTGTCTTCGTTTTCATTTGGTCCCTGCGGATTTGTTTCTTCCTTCTTCTCTTCTTGTGATAAGATTTTTACTTCTCTATTCAAGGTACTGCAATTGTCCTGGGACGGTGCGTCATTCTCTTTGGCATGGGCGCTTAGCTGCCAATTCGAACGTTTATCGGGGTTTGGTGGTCTTACCTCCACCTCTTCTATCTGTATTCTCTTTCCTTGTTCACCTTGTTGATAGTGGCTTGATTGTTGATAATTTGCCGGTGTATTGGTTTTCCAGTACCCATTCCGATTGTCGTTATTCCCTCTGTAATAGTTGTTGCCGTTCCTGGGTGAATAATACTTATTGCCATATTCTCTTCCAAATCCATAACCGGTTCTTTGTTGAAATCTATTGTCGTTTCTTGGTGCGAAGTTATCACATGGTTTGTAATTATTGTTTCTTCGTACTGTGTCTTGAGGATTCCACTGCATTTTGCTTTCGTTTTAACGTGCGCTTCGTCTTTTCCTTGCGTCATCTTCCGGAAATATGAACTCTAGTTCCCTTAGAATACCTTTAAATACTTCGACGCCATTGCCTCCACGACCTACTAATGATTGCTGGCATTTCAATGGTAACTTCATCACGCATAATTTAATCAACTCTCCGTCACTGTATGGTACATCTAAGCATTGATTTTTCTTTGTCATTAATTCGAAAAATTTCACGGGACTCTTCTCTCCTGAATTTTCAAAATATGGGTTCTGTAATAATTCGTACTTCACTCTGTTCTGTGCTTCGCTGGACCAATATCGTGAGAGAAACTTCTCTCTGAAATCTTCGTACGATCGGCATGTCGCTGCAACATTCTGCATGGCTTCTGCGACTGTTCCTGACATGTGTGCACTTATAAAGTCTAATTTGTGTGCTAGCGTCCAGTGTTCTGGTAATCCTACTCGGAATTGATCAATAAAAGTACGTGGATGTAATGAGTTTCCTTCTCGAATGTGTTGAAATTTTCTGACTGTGAGGAGATGATCGTTGTCGTACTTCGTCATAGTTCCATATGAAATTCGCGATTCTTCGCCACTTTTTTTCTGATCATATCTCCCGTCATTCTTTCCGGTTGTGTTAGATCCATTGGATATTGTCCACTGTAACTTTCGCCTACCCTTGCGTAGTATCGTTGGAGTGGTACGCAATAATTTTCTTCCATCGGTTGTGAACGTGTAGCTGAATGCATTGCACTGTACTCTTCGCGACCTTGCTTTCCATTGTCAGGTATTTGTTCGGTATCTTGTCTGGCTAACCTTGCTGCTTCATTGCACGATCAAAACTGTCTTGAAACATACATTTGTGGTTCCGCATGTGTTTGTGATGACGTTTGTTCATCAAGAATTTCGAAACATGTTGTTGCTGTGCAGGCTGTCTGACTTCACGTATGTTACTTTCCGCCTGTGACTGGAGTCGCAAATGTGTAATATCTTTGTTAATTGCTTGTTTTTCCGGTGCTGTTACAGATACCGATGTGGTTGCAGACTCTGTGCTTGTTCGATGCTGTTCACTACGTTCTTCAATGGTTTGCAACAACTCTGTTCGCAATTTCTGAAATTGTCGCTTCGTTTGCGCTTCTATTTTGACTATGCGGTTATCATATCTTTGCAGCGCTGCTTTTGTGATACGTTTGTGTAACGCACTGTTTTCAACAACTTCACGCGCTGTACCTGCTGCCTGTCTAGTAATTTCGTTTATCTGTTTCTCTAGTTTCTTGACTTCTCCCTGGGTGTTGTTATATAATGTTTTGATCTCGTCTTTACGCAATTTTTGTACGTCCGCTTGTACTTTGTCAATGTCTGTTCTCAATTGACTGTGACCCGTTATTAAGTTTCCAATCACTTGTCGAGATTCTTTGGCCTCGTCTTCAATATGACTTAGGTGTAACTGAATTTTTTTGTTTTGTTCTTCAATCTCACGCATTTGTCTCGTGGTTTCTGCATTCTGAATTTGAATTTGGTTCGCTATGTCTATATTTTGCCTTGTCATGGTTTCCGTAATTTGTTGTAATAATTCTGCCAGTTTGGTGGGTCCTATTGCGTTCTCTTCCGACGTCCTACGCTCTGTGTTTTCGCCCATGTGTTGGTTCGCAACCGATTGCATTGAACTGTGCTGTGACACGTTTCTGATCGCATCCCTTGTACTCTGTGGTGAGGGAGCACTGATTACTTGTAAAATGGGTTCTGCATATTCAAGATGCAAGTTAGAATCCTCATCGGCTGTCTCTCTACTTTCCTGCTCCTCTGTCGTATGCTGACCTAGGTTTTCTGTGCCTTGGCGTACATTATCCTCGTTATGGTGCGTTATCTGTCCTATTTCTCGCGATACTGCATCGTCTGTTGTACTGTTCTCTATTCTCTGTCCATCTTCATGTTGGGTCTCTACCTCAATTCGTTCAAGGTCTCGATCTGCCATTTCTAATCTTTCCGAATCCCTTATTTTCTGTTTTAAAAGCAATTCACGCGCCCTACTTCGCGTCAACATGCGCTCGTACGTTCTCACGCGTTTCATAAACTTTTTGTTAACACAGCTTCACACTTATTATACCCAATACTGACAATCCATTCACTTACTTGTTGGGTCAGAGCCAACTTGTCAACGCTGTATCCGCCACCTGTGCGCTTGCATTGAGGAGAAAACATAATTATAACAATTTTTAAAATTCATAACTTAATTATGCTATTGTCTCTGCTAGAATGTCTCACTATCTGTCGCTGCAGCTACTGTTTTCAACTATTTATGCCTTTCAAAAAAAATTGTTTTTATTACGAAAATTTTTAACAGGATATTTTTTTGACCTAGTAAGGCATGTGGTCGATCTTCAATCATGGTATTTTACCATCCTGACAGGGTCGCCATTTTCTAACATTCTGTGTAGTGTCTGTTGTTCTATAATGTGTCTCCCTACCACTTTCGCGCAACGACACTCTGAGTGTGTTTTTAGGGAATTGACTAGTTTGAACCTGGGACCGGTTGCTGGTAAGGAGACGTCAGACCACACACAAAATAAAGAGTTTAGAAGAGTTCAGTGAGACTAGCGATGATATAACCAAATACTAAATGATTTCAGCGTCAGCTCCACTGCACTCCCTGTAAAAGGTTCTTAATTCTAACTAGATTTAGTGGAAGGGGTTGAAGGCTTTCTTATTTTTAGTTAGCTGGTGAAATAACGTCGAAAAAGCAGTTAAGTTTACCATTGGAAATTTTATTCTACTCACAAAATATTGTTTATAAATTGCACTATTGATAAAAGGAAATTTTTTGATACAGGATGGTAAAAACCAACTGTGGTCAACAAAAATGTGAACGAATATTCCCTGAATGGGTTTCCAAGGTCTAGAATGGATTGAAGGATGACCTATGCCATATCACATCTATAATCTAGGCTTAAATTAAGTTTCACAAAAGAGAAAACTATCAAAATGGTCTACAGCGACCCTCAATTATCTTTAATTACTTATCTAACTCGTCGTAAATTACAGTGGCTGACGTGGCTTCTCAATAACTATATAAGAAAAAAATCATTGCGTTTCAGATATTTACTTCAAATGCCAAATGTGAACACCATGAGCTTTAATTGACGATCGACACTAGTATTACGCAAAAAGGGGTTGCAACAGATGAGACTTCTGCAGTTCTGAGTGAAGCTTTATGCACTGTTATGCAGCATCGCCTGCGTTCATTACCTTGTCGGTTTTCGTCAGGGGGCGACAGGCAGCACAGCTCCTCTCACTTCGCTGTCTCGGAAGCAACTCTCTCCTAACTTCTCCTTACTACAATTTACCGAAGTTGACTTAAAAAAAAACTATCCGTCTGTGTTTTCATCTGACCAGTCAGGGTCTCAATGTTAACCTTAAGCTCAGCCTACAAAAATGTTGTCTGTCCAATGAGAAACGTTATACTTTTCGTGGTGGGGCAATGTTTTTAAAGTTTGCGACATAACAGAGACGCGAAGAAGTCTCACGCTGAAACTTGCAGCTGGTGTGGTCCCTTTAGTGTTATCGTAAGATCTATACTGTTCTTCTGGAGGGCTCTATCATTTGACATGGGCTGCAGGTGGTCCTAGCGGTTAGCTGGCGACGTGGATGTCCGTCCCTTATCGTAGGGCTTTGTAACTTAACACGGTTCTGCTCTCGGCTTCTGTTCTCGTTTCTCCCCTCGGAACAGCGTCTGTCTCACGGTGGGAAGGTATGACATGCATTTAGGCATTCTTGTGTTAGTCTGTGGTATTCCATTTGCTCACTCGTTACGCATATTACTTTGGTTAATTTAATGTCACGATTTATTCGGAGCTATGTGGTGTACTACTGGATTTTCTTATCATGTCAGGGTTTTCATGGAATGTGTTGGATTTGCCTGACACCTTACAAACTCCTTTATGGTGCTGCGTTTTTTTCCGACAGTGTATTTACTGCTGGTAAACATAGGTAACTTGGTTCGCAAAATCGTGGTTTAATCTACTCTTTATTCTTGCAACTAATGACACTGCAAGGTATGCAGGAGAGCTTCTGTGAAGTTTGGCAGGTAGGAGACGAGCTACTGGCGGAATTAAATCTGTGATGTCGGGTCTTGAATCGTGCTTCGATAGCTCAGTTGGGAGAGCACTTTCCCGTGAAAGGCAAAGGCCCCGAGTTCGAGTCTCAGTCCGGCACACCGTTTTAATCTGCCAGGTAGTTTCAATGACTTTGCTGTCGGTGTTGTATTTATATTCATATAGATCATTTACTTTCAATACCTGTTACGATCTACGCTATTTGTAAATGATAAGAACACTTAAGCTAGCATCGTCTGTCCTTATAAACGATCTGTATGTGGAAATTTCCTTTAGGAACAAGCATAAGAGTATTGAGTATTACTTCGTGGCTAAGAAGTCAGCGTGTTTGGCTGCTTTGTGGGGGAAACAGGGATCAACTGTCGTTACTGCGGAGGATTTTTCTTTGTTGGGAGACCTGGAATCGTGTGCGCTCAGCCTTGTGAGGCCATTGAGGAGCTCTGTGAATAAGAAACAGCTCCGCGAAGTTCAGAAAGGTGACGACAGCTGGGAGAGAGTTGGCCAGACCACACAACTTCCATGCTGCATCCAAATAACGTACCAGGATGAAATGGCGGGCAGTTAGCCTTAGGCTATTTTCAGTGTCTGTTTGCGGACTTCCTTTCAACAAGCGTAACAAGCACAGCATACGGTATCTGTCCGTCCCACACTGTCGGATTCATATCGAGAAACTATTTTTGCTGCATTAAAAGTTATCTCAGTTCTCAAGTAGACTGTAAGAGAGGAAACACACTGACATTCAGTATCCTCTGGAACAAAGTTGAGAGAAGACTCAAAGCGAGTACGTTTGTTGTGGTAAAGATTACTTGAAAACTGAGTACGTTTTTTTTTTTTTTAATTTTAGGGGAACTCCACTTCCTGTCTTCCTGTGAAACACGATGCTTTGCGCTTTTTTTTGCTTTTGTATCCTTTTATCTTTCAATGGTAATGTGTCATCTTCGGGTAATGCCGTTATTATTTCTATAAAAATTGTAAACATTTTTTGCTGAGTTTCTGTTTTAATTCTAAAAATATTAGAGAGGTAATTATTTAATTATGCTCCATTTACACTGTACTGCTTCAACTGTTCGAGTGTACAGGATGGCTTAGTGTCATGAATTATATTGCTTGACAGCTTGAAATGGCCAGCAGTTGGACATGTTTTAGTTATTAGTCTACCTAAATAATTTTGTTTTGTAAAATCTGGACCTACTGATAATGACACGTACGCTTTGTAACGTGTATGGGTTTAGAAAAAGAAAAAAAGGGAAAAATGAAATTTTGAGTAGGCAGATTGCGAAAGCAATTGTGAGCAGCTCTCGCCTTTAAGATTTACGCTTTGAGTTTAATGTGCACAACTTAAAATGATAACGCTCATTTTACTGGCCCTAAAGTGGGAATTTACACGTATAATTTTTAATTCGGTGTCTAAGAGAAACAAAATTGCATTTAAACGCGTTAATTTATTCATTAAAAACATCAGTCATATGCAGAAATAATGAGAAAATGTGGAGTGCTTTACAAAAACATATTCTAGAAATTTTAATTAGTGGCTTTAATTGAGGACCAGTGATACTGGACAGGAAGAGAATGCGTGCCCTGCTGACACCAATGTCGGTCAGGGAATCCATTACAAAGCATGTGAGTTCCACACGAAGAAACAGTGACTGTAAACCTGGTGACTAATTGCAACGCTCACACATTCAACAGATCGAGGCCGATTCTGAGGCAGGTACTAGTACAGAATTCTGCAAATATAGACCAAAAACGTCCTATGACACCAGTGCTGCTACTTATGCTCACTATAGTTATAGACGTCTGCTGTAGTGATCGCTGCCATCTTGTAAATGGCTCTCAACTGAAGATGATGGCACATTGCTACTACTGCAACTCTGCTCCCTGCTTGTCTCCTAAAAGGCACTGATCTCCGTTTCCCACATATGAGCACAAGATGCTCATATCTCCATATCCCCGTAAGAAGTCAAGATACTGTCCTTCTCCACGTCTCCTAAGAAGTCTCTAAATTTTTAGAATATTCTAACGCCCTGCTATCCCTACCTGCTGAACCGTGGCTGTCTGCCAACTGTGCAAAATTCAAAACATAGCGGTGCATTGATGAGGATCTTTGTTCATACGTTCTCCTGTCAAAAGCTATACGTCATGGTCTGACGCCAAACACACTACAAAGCGCCCTTCTTCTACAAAAAAAGCGGCCGCTTCGGCGGCGTCTGTGTGAAGTCACTGATTGATGTATCAATGACACGTATCATGACCAGCAACTAGTCTCGCGTCACCAGTTCTCTGAAATTCCACGTGCCGTTGAGGCCGTTCCGTTATTTTCTGCAGGCCGTGTCCGTTTCCTAGATGTGTCAGATGGCTATCTGCAAAGGTACTTCGTAAAACGTGATAAAGCTGCACACTCCAGCTGCTGCTGCCCACACTCTGGCCCATTCAGGCCACTGGGCAGGGCGAGAAAGTAAAAGTACTCAACAGGAAATGAAGATATATAACTCTCAGAATATACAGTCACTATGATTGTGTATATTTAAATAAAGACGTTCTGCACAGAACGTGGACCAATATCATCGTCTACTTACAGATGTGTAAAATGTCGATCAACAAATATAAAAAATACGTATTTGTAAAGAAAACAATATATGCTGAAGTTCCCTCCGGATATCCTTAATAAAATGGTCCCCATGGACGTGAAATAAAGACAAAACTCTTAAACAAGTAACAACAGATTGGCCACAAGTGGGTAAGTGTACAATACAGTGAGGTGCATATGATAATTCTTAAGATATTTTAATTACAATTCATCGAAGAGAAAAATCGGGTTACAACACTCATTTACATTGATCAAATTCCAGGATTGATGATGGACAGAAGGCAGGTTCTATGTAACACATTATTCGATGTTAGTAAAGGAATATACACAAATTCGTCAATAGAGTAGAAGGAGACGGCAACCAATAAGTTGTTTAGGTTATCCTTAAACTGAAAGTTCGATAGTAGGTAAACTTTTTATGGATGCTCGCAACTGATTGAAACTGTTTGTTTCAGAATAATGGTCACCTTTCTGGACGAAAGTGAGTTTGAATCTTGATGAAGCTTAGTCTTATTTCCAGTACTTATTCCATGAATTGCACTGTTGGATTGAAAAAAGTGATATATTATTTGTGACAAATATTAGTAAGGGATAAATACACTTGCGTGCAAAACGTAAGCATGAAATTAACTTTCGTCAAGAAACTCGATGAAACTTGAAACGTAATTATAAAAACTACTACAGTTCAGTACAGCACAGAGCAGAAGGTAAATAAAAGAGATACTCTATGACACAAACAGAAATGACACTTTTATTCGAAGACAATGGTTATACTGAAGTCTTCGCGATCTATGGTGTACATTTCAAAAGTCTGGACATGGTTCCTAAGAAGGTGTGTAAGCACCACGTACGGTCACGTACGCTCTGAAACGTGCTCCCATGCTGGTCACAAGATTCGTAAAGAGTACTTCTAGTAGGGCGTTCCATTTCTCCACCATAGCGGCTGACAACTGCTGGATGGCCGTTTGTGCACCTGGAGGAGCTGAGATACTTTTCCCCAATGCACCCCACACGTACTCGATGGAATTTCAGTCGGAAGAAAGGGCAGGCCAACCCATTCTCCAAATATCCTCAAGTTCCAAGAGAAGCATTTCCTGCAGAGTTCCCATTACCGTGAATACAAATGAAATCAGCTCTGAAAACAGCCCTGAAATTTCGTAAAGGACTACAGCGCCACAATAACGTTGAATAGTGACTGTACCATTTTCAAACATTTAGAGGTCAGTGCATCCGTGCAATACCTCAACAATAGCACCCTGGCCACCAAAACGATCATGTTTCACAACGTTCCTGAGTGCTTTAAAACGTCCCACCTCCCGCTATACGAGGAACTTTTAACCCAGCGGTGGACCGCCTGGTACGTTTTACACTACCTATGTCGCCCCAGACTGAGCAGTGTGTTCTGTGAAGGGTGTGACTAATAATGTATGTAGCGGTCTTATGAGGACAAGGAGAAGTGGAACGAAACAAGTAATGGGAAAGTCCTTGACTCACAAAGAGGTGTCATAGGAACAGTTTAAATAATCTCAACACATCTGTGAAGACCCACCTCATTTAGTTATTTATTGTGTGTAAAATCACATAAATTAACATCGAACTGGCTACGACATGCCATTTAATAAATGGTTCAAATAGCTCTGAGCACTATGGGACTTAACATCTGAGGTCATCAGTCCCTTAAAACTTTGAAATACTTAAACATAACTAACCTAAGGATATCACACACATCCATGCCCGAGGCATCATTCGAACCTGCTACCGTATCAGTCGCGTAGTTCCGTACTGAAACGCCTAGAATCGTTCGGGCATGTCATTTAATACATGACGCTGGCGTTCAATAGACGAGTCAGTTTTACTTTTAGTAGGACCTACAACAAACTTCGTAGCGCCATTCCATCTGTGATAACATTGAACCATAGCTGCACCAGCTTAACGCCGAGACGCAATCCAATTAGCTTAAGCGGCTAATCGCAGTGGCGTGCTCTGGAGTTTCAGATTAATGGCAGGATGACAAACCGTTGACGTCTGCTTCTAATCGCCTCTGACACTCCCCCAGGGTTTCTGATCCATGCAGCGAAGCTTATCTTGCAGAGTGCAATTGCAACAGTTCTAGTATTGTTTTTCAGTTGCATTGTTCGGAAAAGAGAACTTTGGCGTTGCCCTGGCACATAACAGAAATATACATATCTTCCTGTTCTGAACCATAACATTCCAGATTTACCAGACACAAATCGGTAGCAAAAAGGATATTATTTTAGACAGTATTATTCTAGGGAAGGATCTGCCTAAGAACCAAAAAGAAATGTGATTAAAGCCAAAGTTTAATACAGATATAAGTGCGGAAAAATATAAAAAACAGACAGCTATCAAGATTTAGAGAGACAAATATTTAGCTCCAATACAGCACATAGCTTTAGTAGCAACCACTCTGCACTCTGTGGGGACGTTAAGAAAACAGAAGAAGAGCCCCAAGTATCCATCAGATGGTGCGACTGCAATCATCCTGGGAGATAGAACCACATGTCGAGCTTGAGTTAATGAGCATTATAGTTGCATGCTACTCTTGAAAAATTCTACTGAGGATACATACATTGCAGTCATGTCTACATCGTAAAAACGTTCGGAATGGAAACAAGAATATGTGTGAATCACACATTTTAACTATAGTCACACAAATTTCCATTTCAATCACTGAGAAGTATACGCATTCAATAGTATATAAAACCAGTGACATAAACAAAACACACGCGTGCGCAAGCAAAAATACACCCATACAAACACACACGCACACAGAGACACGTTACTTCGTTTTCAGTTCTCATCATGAATTCTATTAGGAACAAGATGTCAGAAATCTGGCTGTTACTTCTATATTTTAGCGTAATTCGTGACATTTGAGTGAACGAACATCTACCTAAGAACCCGTAAGTAATGGGGCTGTAGAGTTCCGACACAGAGTGTATTGTTGTCAGACTTCTGATGATGTCATTAAACATGTCACCATGCATTGTTACAAGACTTCTCGGCCTTGTCCAACTCCTCTGACACACAATGGAAATACGCGAACAGATCTATGTATAAAATGGTGGAAAATTTAAAAAAAAGATACTAGAAGGAAATTCAAAGTAACACAGTTACCTTCAACGTAAGATGCTGCAAAATTGAAAAATCCAAGACGGCAGATCTTAGTGCAACAGTGTTATGTTAGAATTCAAAATGACGATCCAAGTTATCCCAGTTATCTTATGAGGCTCTTTTTACTCATTCTGAGTAATGTTGCATAATATTAAGCGTCATAAAGAGTCAATAAAAAAGATCCAGTCCAATGACAAAAAATAGGAGAGCAACTATTCTCACTGGTAATTGCAATTACTGTAAAAGCTGATTATTTTTACTTGAGATGAAATTGTATAGTTTCAATTTAAATGACTGAACGAAAATTAACCTCATGCCAAAAGACCACTGTTGGCGATGAATGATCATTAAAGTGGTCAATGTTCATATAAAAAGAAATTATTCTGTGAAAAGTTAATTGGACTTCAAATTAAGTGGCAGATTCGACTTTTTAAGAATAAAGTAACTAACGGTGGAGCCGTTAACCCGGCATGAATGAAATCGGGTACGTCACACCCAAAAGATTTTTAAGCCCAGATTATTGAATGCCACTGTATCCACGCAAATCCTGTCGTCACAGTAGCTGTACGTAAGGAAGAGGGTGGCGAGCGGCAGTGTTGAATTTATTGATGCGGCCGCGTCAGCGGGAGATACACGTGTGCGGAAGTGGTTTGGGTAAATCACAACTGACCTCGTAGTCGGTGTTACATTTCGGATTTTTCAGTAAGTTTATGAAATACAGCTATTTACAGTATTCTTTGATTCATATTTAGGTTGTATATTTCTGAAGGTGTCTTATGAAGAAAATGAACGTCAGCTACAAGAGTTATTAAAAGATGTTTTATAAAACTGTGCAAGTGCTAGTTCCTTTGACTCTGAGAGCTAAGAAGAGTCTCACAATGTTTCTGAAAGAAGTGAAGAAAGTGATTCGGAGCAGGAGGGTATTTTGGATGATTTCGAAGAGCCAAAATCTGCATCGGCGGCTTCCAGGCAGTCCACTGAAATACGTGAGGTTTTTATACATTCAAGGTTGGTACGAAATGGATGGAGGATTATCGTAGGCAATGCGATTTTATTCGTTCTGCAAATATTATTACTAATTCTCAAGATGTAAAAGGTGCTGTGAAACTTAGCAAAACACAGAATGAATGTTCGTGTCTCCTTATAACAGAAAGTATGTTGAATACTTTACTTTCATATGCAAATCATAAAAAGGGAATAAAACGCGAAAATTCCCAGGAAATAAATAATAGTACCACCAGAAAGATGCAGATTTTGGGGATTTCGAGTGATTTATGGGACTTTTATATATAGCAGGCCAAAACGTCAACAGTGTGCGGCTTACAGACGGTATAAGAGTTGCAGTCTTTCGGAGTACAATGTCATTATAGAAGTTTTACTTTCTCGAAAACTGTTCGAGATTCGATGACAAGAACACCCAGGACCAAAGAAATGAGACGGACAATTGGGTTGCTATAAGAGATAACTTTGTTGAAAATATTCAATACCATTGTATACTTTTTGAAAACTTTACTATTGATGAGATGCTGTTGTCTTTTCGAGGGCTATGTCCTTTCTGCTTATACACTCCAAACAAACCAGCCAAATATGGCATAAAAATACATGCTCTTGTAGATGCGAAAACACTGTATATCCTCAAACTGAAAGTATACGCCGGAAAACAATCCCCAGGGCCTTACCAGTTAATAAGAACAAGTAGGAATTTCACTTTTGATAATTTGTTTACAAGTTATCGCCTTATGATTCATCTCTTGAAAGAATATTCGTTGATTTCTGTCCGCACAGTCAGTAAATCCGTGGCAAGTGCATCTGAGATTTTTTTAAAAAAAGAACAGAAGTATATGACTCTTTATTTGGGTTCCAGAATGACGCTGCACTGGTGTCCTATGTACAGTCATGCTCAAAAGTATCCGAACGACCTGAATTGCGTTTCGCCTGATTCGCACGCAACCCACATAACGCAACTGTCTAGCAGGTCCTCTAATCGCTCCTTGGTACAGTCGTTTGACTATTGAAAATGGTTCCAACAAGTCACCACTAGAAAACACTGCTCTGTATCGCAATAACTCAAGATGTAAAGTAATACTACGATACTATAAATATCAGGGAACACCTTACCACAGGTAAGACTGTCCTTAAGGCTTGTAAGCTCACGCTTATTACAATAGATGACTTACCTGAAATGTTACCGCTCTCATTATTACGTCAGATAGGTAATGCACGTAGTAAGTTCGTCGTATTCATGATTTCCTCTTCAAAGTAACATACCGTACTTATTATTTAACACAAAATGACATTAAAAATTTACGTTATTCACGAGCATCTAGTTGAGAATATGTATGAACTTCAAATGACACGACGAACCGTCTCGTTATGCATATGGATTCAAACCCAGGTCATGCAGACTAAGCAAAGATTTCGTGACTGACGGCAACTAACAGTCATTCCTGATTAGGTATATAGACAGTGATATACCTAGATTTTAGACAGTATCAATTAGCATATACCAACTTTAAATTACATAACGCAACCATTTTTAACGGACGCGAATTCCTACCCAGCACCTATTGTCCCTGTTAACGAACTACGAGACATGTTAAATATTGCTTCTTCACAAATAACGTATTTGAAATGCCGTGAGGTAAAGCTTTGTGTTGGACAGGGATTCGAACACAGAACCTAATAAGATAGATATTGAAGCACAATCAACAATGAACAAAATGTCGCAGAAGTTAGCAACTGCTCAAATATCTTTTTAGGCTATTTATTACCGTCTTAAATGCAAATATTCACACTCGATAACCAGTTTGAGCATAAGCAAAGGTCATGTCCAGATCTATAAAAAAAAAGTTAATAACTAACTATTTTATACGACTTATATGATTTTTTTTAATTAAATCATTTAAAATTCTATCTGAACACTGAAGTTAATTTATGGGTGTAAACTAGTATCTGAAAAATAATAAGCAGTGAAAAAATCTCAATTCTAGAAAAAAAGGTGAACATACTTAAAGTTGTACAATAAAGGTAACAACACGAAAGTACATTTGTGAGAATATTCCATGGCATCTAGCATTATTGTGAACCCACTATGCAAGATACAGTTTCATATGTCAAGATAATGTCTGGGAGTGGGAGGAAGGCGGTAGGGGGAGAGAGTGGAAGTACTGAAACTCTGCATTATAGTATAATGAGAATGGAGCCGTACCGTGTTGACAGGTCGTGATACGTCTTTCACATGCCATCTTTGACCCTTAGGGAGGACGTGAGGAGTGAGTCGGACGGCGGCAGATGGCGGAGCAGAAAGGGTCATTCAACCACGGCGTGTTGTAATTAGGACCATGCGATTTCTCTATCTGACGATTAGTCTTCGGTATTCCGCTTTGGGCCGCGTGTCTGAGAATAAGTTTTCATCCTGGTGGCTCCGAAGGACATTCTTACATCGGAAGTCCGTGGCAGCGGCGTTCGGTTAAGAGGGAAGCGTGCTTTCTTAGAACTATGGTGAGGTACCTTACTTCTGTGAGTGAATTTGAGGACAGCGTGAAATTCACAAAGCGTTCCTTTCTATTGTCTTTCCCATTGCATCACCATCTGCATATGCGCCTTACCCGACCTTTCGGCTGTTAGATCGCTAAAAATACTGCCTCAACCTTCCTTCTTGCTTAAGTCAATGTTCTGGGTATGTTGTGTGCGAGTACAAGAGGCCTGCATGTGTTTGTACCAACTGCTTATTATACCAGTGTAAATTTGTGATTTTCTGTAATTAAGACGTTCTGTGTTTTTAACTTCTTATATACGTTAGCTTTATGGACATTCGTTTAAGTTACCTAATTTGTTACTGTGAGTGGCTTTAACGCTTGCTAGTTAAGTTGTTAATTCTGGGAGAAAAGGATTTGTGCCGATTTCTTGGTATTTAAGGTATTATCTGATAATGTAATCAAATGTCGTTTTTCATCCGTGTGCACCGACCCAAATCTTATTGACGTTTAATCCAACATGGCGGCTCCTTGCTATTGTTAAAACATTGGGCATTGTTTTGAAACTTAATTGTGGTTGGAAAGCGAATCTTTTTAACTCCTCGTTGAGATTTTGTTGTGTGTCCAGCAACAACATCTAGATTGTTGTCCGCCCACGGTAGCTGAGTGTTCAGCGTGACAGACTGTCGATCCTAAGGGCCCGGATTCGATTTCCGGGTGGGTCGGAGATTTTTCTCCGCTTAGGGACTGTGTGTCGTGTTGTCCTAATGATCATCATTACGTCCCCTTCGATGCGCAGGTCGCTGAAGTGGCATCAGCTCGAAAGACCTATACCAGGCGAACGATCTTACCCTACGAGAGGCCCTAGCCACACGACATTTCATTTTCATCTCGATTGTTTCTTTTTTTCTAGTGTTAATGCTGGAAAGCTTGGTTTCTGCCTCTTTATTGGTATATGGGTATGAAGTTAGCATCGTAGCTATACTGTGTCCATTTCCATGATTGAGGGATTAAAGACTATTTTTTATTTGATTATCTGTTGAGCCGGCCGAACGGTTCTAGGCGCTACAGTCTGGAACCACGCGACCGCTACGGTCGCAGGTTCGAATCCTGCCTCGGGCATGGATGTGTGTGATATCCTTAGGTTAGTTAGGTTTAAGTAGTCCTAAGTTCTAGGGGACTGATGACCTCAGAAGTTAAGTCCCATAGCGCTCAGAACCATTTGACCCATTTATCTGCTGAACTTAAGGATCTTTTCTCGTGCCCAGTAATACTAGTAGCTACTAGCTCCATATGCAGGATCATATATATTATCCAGGAGGTGTCTATATCTGATGTCTATATCTGGTCTACACTGAATAACAACCTGGTTGCAACCGGTTTGATTCTGAGGTCATGGGTTGCCCTGCCTCTTGATCAATAGTACTCGAGTGGGGAAAAAAACAAAAAAAGTATTCTCGACACATCATTGTATCTGTCTTGGTTTTGTCAGGATGGTTCCTTTGAAAGGGCACCACCGATTTCTTTCCCCATCCTTGACACAATCCGAGCTTGTGCTCCGCCTCTAATTACCTCGATATCGACGGGACGTTAAACCTAGCTTTCCTTCCTTCCTTCCCGTGGTCTAACGCCAAAGAGAATAAGGACATACACAAGAACTAAACACTCAAACTTTACATGGAGAAGAACGGAATATATTATCTTGTAAGAACCCTCTCTGAGTCCGTTTAGCTCCTTAGACAACTGGTCCAGCAAGCTAGTTCTGCCACGTTCTGCTAGGTAGCCTCTTCCTAAACTGTCCATGTATAATCGCTCAGCAGCAACACCTGTCAGAAAAACACACAGTTGATTAAGACAGTTCTCACCATCATTCACCAGAGCACACTACTAAAAACTGTCTACGCTTCCTATAGAGACAGAAGAACTTCACTAACCCCCTGATAACGGACTTCCGAAATACGCAAAGCCACACGACTTTCGGCCCTAAAGGCTCAAAACCCGTGTCCTGTTCTTCATCTGGACTGCCGACCGACTCAGCTTCACCTGCTCAACAGCTAATTTAACTTGCAGACTTTTGGGCCAATCAACCTCCAGAGCAGCAAGTAGACACTTCAGACGACCATTTTCTGTTAACGCTCGTAGTACTACTGTAAAGCTTGCTGAGACTTTCATGAGTTTATTTGCTAAAAAAAACATTAGGAAGTGCCGGCCTGGCCAGCATCTTTCTGTCAGATTAAGTGAAGATCAGACGCTTGTCAGCAACCGAAAAGGCAGTTCTCATACCAGTAGCCGGGAAGCCGTCTCGGTCGCTAACATCAACTGTAAGTAGGCTGTTTAGGTTTTTTTTATTGTTAACGCCACGTAGCGCTCTATATGAAAATCACTGACTGTGCTGTGTGCAGTCTGAGGCTGGTCGGCATTGTTGGAATAGTCGCTATTGTATTGTTGGGCAGTTGGCTGTTAACAGCGCGTAGCGTTGGGCAGTTGGAGGTGAGCCACCAGCAAAGGTGGATGTGGGGAAGTGAGATGGCGGATTTTTGAGAGTGGATTATCTGGACGTGTGTCCATCAGAGACAGTACATTTGTAAGACTGGATGTCATGAACTGATATATATAATATGACTTTTGAACAACATTAAGGTAAATAAGTTGTTTGTTATCTATCAAAATCTTTCTTTTGCTAACTGTGCCTATCAGTAGTTAGTGCCTTCAGTAATTTGAATCTTTTATTTAGCTGGCAGTACTGGCACTCGCTGTATTGCAGTAGTTCGACTAAGGAAGATTTTTGTGAGGTAAGTGATTTGTGAAACGTATAGGTTAATGTTAGTCAGGGCCATTCTTTTGTAGGGATTTTTGAAAGTCAGATTGCGTTGCACTAAAAATATTGTGTGTCAGTTTAAGCACAGTCATGTATAATTGATCAAAGGGGACGTTTCACAACGACCAGCACTCGCGGACCAAAAATGAAATGTTATAAAATACTTCAGGATTAGAGTGGTCAGTGTTTATTTAGGCAAAACGTTGACTCATGTATATCACAATGTAAAGAAATGATGTCAGTATGATAGTTTCTAAGGAATATTGGCAAATGAAAGTGCTGTGCATGGCATTGGCATACGGACTTGTAATGAGTCACACCTCTTCACTGGTACGAATGCAGGAGTGTATGCTAGTGATCAAAAATGCTCTCCCTGTAGTCGCTTTAAGCTTTTCAGCTGGTCCTATGACACTGTATCCGAAGTCACCTTCTCCATGTGCTTTGGTGCTCGACTCATGAGTCTCTGTTGGTGACCAACTTTAACTGCAAACTCATAACTTTAGTCTTGTTGGATCCAAGTGAACTCTCTCAGGTTATGAAGGAGAGCGACTGCATGAGTTACCTCTCTCTCTGTCCATCTATCCATTGAGGCATTACCCTTTCTCTGTTCATCCCCTCCTCCCCCAACAGCCTAATCATTTCATCCCTGCTCGCTGCCCATCAACTTCTTACCTCCTCTCTCTGTCGATCTCCTACTGCCTCCTCTCTCCCTATCCATCCCCATCTGTACATTCCCTCTGTCCATGCCATCCTCTATCCATCTCAACATTCATCTGTCTGTGCCCATCTACATGTGTAATCCTCAAAACAGCTCTATGAATGTAACCAATATTATTCCCACAGCGCACCTGTAATGCTTGGCAGCTTATATGCCTGACATTTAAAAACCGTCTTTTGCTCGTAATGCCTAGGCTCTCTTAACACACTGTCGTGCAGGACAGCCTACATATCAGGCTCGGAAAATCATTTATTGCCACTAACACGTTGGCTGTGCAGTAAATCAGGTCGTCTATTAAGCCAGACACTGTTCCTACGCAGCACGCCTTTATGCAGGAAAGCCTACATGGTATGTATGCTTTTGCGCTTCTCTCTGCTCTTATTGCACATAGGAAGTTACGATTCTCAATATTGGCACACCTGACGTTTGCTGTTTATATGTCAGCTTTGGTGGAAATCGAACATATATTGGACACATCTCCTCCATCACCCTTTTTGTTGTCCTCCCCTCAGTCCTTCTTCTCTTGCCCCCTTTGTCCCTCTCCTCCTACTCCCTCGCTGTCCCTTTGTACCTGTCCCCTCTCTTTCTCCAACTTACCTTGCTCTATTCCATATGCCCTACCTTCTCTACCCCTCTGTCCATCTCCTCCACTCTCTCTATGACCATCTCCACCTCCCCATTCTCTTAGTCCACCCCTTCCCCTCCTTTCATGTCCACGAAATTCCTCTCTCTTTGTACACCATCTCACCGCCTCTCTCAGTCCATCTCCACCTACCTATCTCTCTTTGTCAATCTCCCCTGTGTAACACACTAGACATGCTAGGAAACGTGGGAATAAATGCTGATTTTTTAAACCATTTCCTCATTTTTCCCGGCTTATAGTTGTAGAAATATACATCTTCTATCATTTATTTTAATAGAGCCACAGTCCTTATACTAGTTCAGTTCTAGAAAGTATCATTGAGGTAGTAATGAAAAAAAACAAAGCTATTTTGAAGGCACCTAATACATAAAACGTTAAGCCACAGTGCACGTTCTTCATTATACAGGGTGGTCCAAAAGTCCAGAAACACCCTGATAAAATGCAAATGGAGTAGCAAACACGGAAACAGAGCCCCTACACTCGAGAATGGCAAGGGGGAAACTTTATACGCTATGCCACCAACATGGCGGCCATCTTGAAAGACGCCATCTTGGATTCAACTCCAAAATTTCAAATGGGAATGTGGTCATGTCACATATCAAACAGATAGAGAATTTCACCATAAAAACAATTCCGTTGTTATTTTAAACATAGCTTTATTCATTCTAGGATTATAGCCAATTACTTGCGGCAGCACTGGGACACTCGGCAGGGTGAGCATTACGCACTGAGAAGTCATAAAATGTAGTCTGAAACGGTGCAAAGTGACTATCCCATGCCTGATATGTTACATGCGTTTAACTGTTAGGCATCATTTACTCATGCTAACGTTTTAATCATTGTTTCCTTATTTACAGGTTACAAAATGTCTTTAACACATGAAGAACGCATTGAAATCATCTTGATATCAGGAGAAAGAAGCACAGTCGTCACCCGACCAGACAGCCCCTCACTCGCAGCGCATGTGCCAAGCGTTTGGCCAAATTCCGAGCAACAGGTTCTGTCGCAGATATACCTAAGGCTGGAAGGCCAAAATCCGCCACCGATGAAGCTACAACAGTGAGCGTGTTGGCATTATTTAGCAAGAGTCCGAGTACTAGTCGCCTGCCACAAGAATGTGGGGTTAAGCGTACCTCCATACTGCGAATTTTATCGCAGCACAAATGGCGCCCATACAAAATTCAGCTGCTCCAACACCTGAACGAGGATGACCCCGGCCGTCGGGTACAATTCGCAGAATGGGTGACACAGCAGCTGCAGATAAACCCACATTTCCACTATCAGGTGCTGTTCAGTGATGAAACCAATTTCTTTATCAATGGTGAAGTGAACAAGCAGAATCACAGATACTGGTCCGACACTTTTCTGCACTTGATTGATGCCTCCAAAACGGTCGACTCACAAAAAGTGATGGCCTGGTGTGGTGTGGTGTGTGGCGTACCAAAGTCGTTGGACCTTTTTTATTGATGGTACGTTAACAGACAACGGTTATCTGAAGTTATTGGATGAAGAAGTGTTTCCCTCGTTGTTAACGGAGGACGGAACATTTCAGGAATTCTTCCAGCATGGTGGAGCCCCACCACATTATGGGCACAATGTGCGAGCATACCTGGATGTGCAGTTCCCTCAAAAGTGGATTGGTCGTAGGGGTGCTGTGGAGTGGCCACCACGTTCACCAGATTTGACTCCTTTGGATTTTTATCTTTGGGGTCATGTCAAAGCACTGGTTTATTCTGTGAAAATACGGGATATGCTTCATCTAAAGCAGCGCGTTGTTGATGGGTGTGGTCAAATTCAGCCAGATGTGTTGGTGAATGTAATGGACAACATATCGAGCCATTCCTATGACTGCTGGTGGCCTCTCGGGACTGTGTAACATTGGCGTAATGTCTCTTCGGCACATAACACACATGGTGCCGAGCGTCCCACCGCTGCCACATGTAACTGGCTATAACCCGAAAATGAATAAAGCTATGTCTAAAATAATAACAGCATTGTTTTCTGGGGAAATTCTTTATGTGTTTGATATGGTTCAAATGGCTCTGAGCACTATGGGACTCAACTGCTGTGGTCATCAGTCTCCTAGAACTTAGAACTACTTAAACCTAGCTAACCTAAGGACATCACACACATCCATGCTCGAGGCAGGATTCGAACCTGCGACCGTAGCAGTCGCACGGTTCCGGACTGCGCGCCTAGAACCGCGAGACCACCGCGGCCGCCTGTTTGATATGTCATATGTCCACATTCCCATTTGAAAGTTTGGAGTTGAATGAAAGATGGCGGCTTTCAAGATGGCTGCTATGTTGGTGGCATAGCCTATAAAGTTTCCCCCTTCCAATTCATCATGTGTAGGGACTCTTTTCCTTGTTTGCTACTCCATTTGGATTCTATCAGGGTGTTTCCGGACTTTTGGACCACCCTGAACTTTGTGATACCTATTTTATACCAAAGGTGGTACGAGTGCCGGCTTAAAGTAATAAATCATAATTTTTTTACAGAAACGTCGCCAGTTGGGAAGAGGTACACGTTTTCTGTCGTAACCAGCTTTACAATTGTACACGGGGCCAGCCGTTGATCTCGTCAAATGGATGGAGGTTTGAGCTCCTCGGCGGAGCCGTCACCTCTCACCTTTGGCGTGCCCATAGCGCGGGCTGCCCTTGACGAGACAATGGCCGCCCGCCACCCCACCTGGGGACAAAGAGCCCGGGGCTGGGGGTGAGGAGGACGCCTCCACTTACACGGCCGGAACCGTTGCTGCTAAGTGCGGGCTGGCGATGGGCGCTGCTGGCTCCAGAATACTTTGCGCTCTCAGTTGTGACGCAAGTAAACGCCACTGCGACTGAATGACGTGTTGAACGTGACCTCGGCCTGCTGGTCAAACAAGGGGATCTTACGAGCTGCTCTGCCCTCTTCGATTTTCTGGATGCTTATAGAATTTCAAGGCTCATGCAGGGTATCAGAGCTCTATAACAGTACCCATTCCATTCAAAAAAAACCTTGAAATACTGTTCTTTGAACGTCGGAAGATTTCCTTTATGAGAGACAATCAGACACACTAGCCAATAAAATATTACTTTTTACCTGTAACGGCCGTGAGAATAGCTGATCTTCATGTTTTCGGGTGTGCTGATAACGAAAACGTTAATGAAAATGCAAAAATAAGTCTCGTTTGAACTTACGATAACTTTACCTTATTGAGTATATAAGTTTATGCTTGGTGTTATCCCTTAGAGGAAGTCACTGAAGACGCAAACACTTTGGCTGGCGTTTGTAGCTTTCTTCTGGTGATGCCCTAATTAGTGTCCAGCAGTAATCGACTAACACTGATGCACACCACTTTCCTCGGTGTCTCATTTCCGTCTCAGAAATTTTCTGGTGCAAGCGTTCTCCGTGCTTGTCTGTTACAGCACCACTGTTATCAGGGAAGAAGTCCAAGCGGGAATTTAGGAAATGTAACTTTAATGACATGTTGTACCTGAGATTATTCTAGCAATGCGAAAGATTTACCACAAGATTCTTCTAGTATTCTTCCTTCTTATTTCCTAGAATGTTTAACACTTGAACAAAGGGATCCCAATCTAATTACTCATTTAGCACGATTCGCATATCGAGGGATCCCCGAACCCCTACCCCCCCCCCCCCCCCCATTTCATTTTTGCCTCACTAAAATGTGGAAATTTGTCACGGAAATAAGAAATGCGTCCCCAGTTTCGTACATGGCTTTAACAAAAAATTTCATTAAGCCGAATTTTATATGAAGAGCTCAGAGAATTATGTTCTTAGATACGTGCTTCTTGCATAACACTGTGATATCCTGGCCTGATTCAAGTGACTGACGCTTAGGCCAATCTTTCTTTATATAATGAAGTGCTTTGGCGCGGCTATCCCAGAGGCACAGAAAGCAACAACATTTGGTGTAACAGTGTTGTAGCACAAGTAGAATGCCGATGACTTACGGATCCCCGGAGATCTGTCATTTAAACTTGTCGTAATTCAATGAAAATAATAAATCTTTCATTTTATCATATGCTTCTTTTAAGTAAGGTGCATACCCAATCTGAAATGATTGTTGTACGTTGCCACTATGCGGTAGCAAACACTTAAGGCTTACTTTGGAGGGGTCGATGAAAACCTCCACTGGTCACTTTTATAGCCAATGCCCACAGCAGTCATTAGTCCCTTTAAATCAATAGTAAATACCAAGTTCTTTTCACTTTCAAAAATGGAAGGAACGGCATATGACGGTTACAGAACACAGTCACATGTAACGTCTTAGCAAGATAATTCACTGCTGCAGTCTTGACACCATTACACAATTTCTGACCTCTCACTGGGTCATAAGCTGCATTCTGTGCTAGTTTTTGACTTTCTGTGCACCCATCGTTACGCACAAAATTAGGATCCTTCCAAGAACTAGTTTTGAAGGTGATGGTGCAGCTCTAGTTTTACTACCGCCGTCGTTACTATAACAATCAAGTGGGAGACGAACAGGCAGTCCGTCTCCGCGGAACTGGTAGGCATGGCCAATGGTATGTTACGATGTGTCAAAGAGGATGTGTTAATGGAGATGTCATAGGTATGTAACAACAATTCACATGATTTGATGATTCTCGTCAGATCATGGGAATAACAAAGCCCATAGATTTTTTACGATTCAGTCACAAATGAGGACTTGAGACACAAGATGTGCAACATACGTAAGTAACCAAGAACTTGTCCTGGTTCCCCATTTCTCGTGCAAAGTATAATTTGTATCCCTCTCTGATATGTGGCGTTATTGGCTCCCTTCGTGATTTCAAATCAGTTGTCCACAAATGTAGCAAAAATTGTCAGTAGTGTTTACGCATTTTCGAAGCATATTGAATTACTAGAATTACAGTGACCACATACACTCACTACACTTCAGTAGCACGTTCTTCCAGCACACGAACAGAATACTTCTTGTAAGAGAGTGAGGCTACGCTTAAATGAAACATGCTCCCTTCTGCCCTTTCTCTTATACTTGCTGCTACGACTTTGGACTGAGAATAGCGACAAAATACACACACTAATTGTTGCTCAAACCTTAATCAGTCTGTCTACCATCAGAGGGATTTCGAAATATACAGGGCGAATAGTATTTAAACCGACAAACTTTGGTAAGTTGTAGGGGACATGAAAACAAATATTTTTCTCTAATGTCATTTTTTCCTATGAGAATTATTTAAACCGGTGGAGGCCGTATTGCACTCTTCAGTTGTTACAGGCTGTATTATGATCTCCAGTTGTTAGAGGGTGTA
Organism: Schistocerca gregaria; assembly: GCF_023897955.1. Classification (NCBI taxonomy): domain Eukaryota; kingdom Metazoa; phylum Arthropoda; class Insecta; order Orthoptera; family Acrididae; genus Schistocerca; species Schistocerca gregaria. The sequence continues at coordinate 680,504,545 of NC_064921.1, forward strand.
TTACGCTCTTCAGTTGTAGGCAACTGCTCTCCACCAGTGTAGTAGTGCATTGTCTCCGTTTGCTAATGGAGCGATACACCTGGAGTGAGTACACCGATATGGTTAGTGGGTACTACGTAGCGCACCACAATGAACGAGCTGCACAGCGGGTTTATTAACAAAAATATCCTAATTGCCGTATCCTGCATCATACTACCTTTGCTGCTGTGTACCAATGTCTGCGTGAGACCGGGTCATTTAGCAGATTACTTGGACAGAGACGCTGTCGCACGGTAAGAACGCTGCATTTTGAGGAAGCTGTCTTGCAGCATGTGGAGCGGAATCCTTCAATCAGCACTCGTGCAATTGCACGTAACATGGGGACGAATCAGAATGTATGAACAGTCCTTCGGAAGCAGTTATTACGTCCATTTTACTTACAGCGTGTCCACAAACTGGAACCTGTTGATTATTCACCCAGAGCACAGTTTTCACAGTGGTACCTCGAACAGTGTGAAATGCATCCTACATTCCCGTCCTCTGTGTTGTTCCCCGATGAAGAAACATTCGGGTTTGATGGAGTCTTCAACATGCACAATTCGCACGTTTGGAGTGAGGATAACCCACATACCACAGTTACTAGCGCTCATCAAGTGCGGTTCTTTGTTAATGTGTGGGTCGGTGTTGTCGGGGAATGTTTAATTGGGCCGTGTCTGATACCTAGGCCATTAAATGGCAGGCACTATTACAATTTTCTCGCCAGAGAATTCCCAGAATTTCTGGAAGACGTCGCGCTCCCTACAAGACAACGCATGTGGTTCCAACATGACGGGGCGCCGATACATTTCAGTCGTCGTTTGCGTCGATTACTAGACCTCCGGTTGCCAGAATCGTGGATTGGCAGAGGTGGTCCTGTACCATGGCCTGCTAGATCCCCAGATATGTCCCCTCTGGACTTTTTTGTGTGGGGAGAGATGCCCAACCTTGTTTACGCGAATGCTGTTACATCAGAAGAGGATCTGGTTGCTCGGATAGTAGCAGCAGCAGGTTTTTGCCCGTGTCAGACAGAACATGATAAGAAGGTGTAACCTTTGTTTACGTGTCAATGGAGGCATTTTTGAAAATCTGCTGTAATTGAAACTGGGCTGTGTTAATGTGTTGTCTCTTGGCCATAAAGAAATGGAAAAGTATTTGTTGGTTTAATTACTTTGCTGCCAAGAAATCTTGCTCTACCGGTTTAAATACTCCTCACAGGAAAAAATGACATTAGGGAAAAATATTTGTTTTGATGTCCTCTACAGCGTACCAGAGTTCGTCGGTTTCAATACTTTTCACCATGTATATGGGAAGGAATTGCCGATGAAGGCTAACAAAACATAATTATAGTTAATGCACCCCCTTTAACTTGGAAACGAGAGCTAATTCGACTTTTTCATTGTCATTTTCGTTATCAGCGTGGTCGATATAGTTAACAACATTTATTTCATCCCAGATACATGTTCACTGTTGGCTAGTGTAAATAAAGAGAGAAGCTGATGTAGGAAAGAACTACACAGTTTTACAAAATGAGACTTTTACCACTTCTTAACATAATGCCCACTAATATTAATGCACTTGTTGCAATGGTGAACTAGTCTTTTTATACATACTGCAAAGAAGTCTTTGTCTTGTTATTCGAGCCACTTTCCCACAAATTCTTTGAACTCCTCGTTCTTGTTGAAAATTGTTTCCCATTTAATGCCTCATAGAGTGACCAAACAATTGAAAATCCAAGGGAGCCAAATCTGGACATTAGGGAGGATGAGTTCGTGTCTGCCAACCCATTTCTTCAATGATTTCTTGGGTCAACTGGGCTTTTTGTTCTCAAATGCACGACATTTTGCTCTCATTGTTCGCTTTCCTTCGTTCATCTACAGGTCTGAGTGATAGACACTGTTTACTGTACGCTGATTTTGCAAATAACTACAAAAGACGACGCCCTGGGAGTCCAGGAAGACGACCAACAAGCGTTTTCTCGCGGACGCTTGCGTTCTGAATTTCTTTCGGACGGGAGAGACAGTGTGCTTCCATTCTATGCATTGTTTTTTTGGACTGTTGGTTCAAAATGGTGAACCCAAGTTTAATAAAACGTTAAAATCATGTATGTAAAAGCGTCACCTACCCTTTCATAGCATTCTTTCAAGTCTGTACACAATTTGAGTCTTGTTTACTTGTGTTGTTGCGTTCACTTTATAAACCCACGTTGCACTTGTTTTTCGATACTTAATCTAATTATTGTAGCGTGATGAACTGTGATAACACTTACTACATATCGGTCTTCACTAATAATGTGGTTAATAAGGATTTGAGGAAATGGCCGGCCAGGATCTTGCTCGTCAATCGCTGACGTTCGACTACTTTTGAAGTGGTCCACCACCTTACAAAAATTTCTGCGGTTCATAGAACTTTTATCATATTGTCAAACCATTTGAGAAAAGATTTAAGCCGGTTTTCAACTTCCGAAACCAAAAAACGGATCATTGAACCTCCTTCATCTAAGGTAGAAACTTCAAACAGACACGCTACGGCGAAATGCAATATTGAGGTTATAAACAAAAGACTTTGTATTCGTCAGCTGGTCTCAGTTCAACTGAGACATGTAAACCCAAAGTCACAAAAGCACAAAACTCATCCTACAACTGTTTCATTTCTATATCAGTCTGTCTCTTTAACTACTGAAAGTCCCACGTATTTATTTTCCGATATGTCACCGCTTCTCCGCTTTTTCTGGTTCACCGTATACTGCATAAAAAAAGAAGTTCTGGCTGACACCAGCTAGATTTTCTATTTTTTATATTGGTACAATATGCACTATAACTTCAGTGTTATCTTAATCTAAGTTTTTCTACTTTACGCTCTTTCCCTATTTGTACTCTGCGCGATTGATGAAATGCACTCATACATCTGTCAGAATGAAAAATGATCATCTTATAAATTACAGGTTGCTGCAATCAGTTGTCCTTTTTTATATTTTATTACAAAAAATCCAGATTTCGACTAGTGGCTAGCCATTCTCAATGCAATATTTTCTATACTCGATTAATGTAAGTCCCTGTTGTTCGGGCGTCAGTCACATTTCTTTGATCGGATTGGATTGTTTTGGGGAAGAGACCAAACAGCGAAGTCATCTGCCTCATTGGATTAGGTAAGGATGGGGTTGGAAGTCAGCCGTGCCCTTTCAAAGGAAACATCCTGGAATTTGCCTGCAGTGGTTTAGGGAAATCACGGAAAACCTAAATCAGGATGGCCGGACTTAGGATTGAACCGTCGTCCTCCCGAAGCGAGTCCAGTGTGCTTACCACTGCGCCACCTCGCTCCGTCACGTTTCTTTGAATGCGATTGGCTAGCTACTATCCGAAATCGCGATTTGCGTAATAAAATCTAAAAAAGGACGACTAACTGCTGCACTCTATAATTTATAAGCCACATAACAGTCGCTAAGTGCACCCACTTTCCGAATGGAAGGTAACGTGATGAAATGATCATCTGTTACTGGGCCCACGACTGCGGGGGCAATACGATTATACTATAGTGACATGAAAAAAAATTACACTAACACTGTCTTAGTAAAAACTTATATTTAAGACTTTTCTAGTGTACATGAAATATTTCGTTACCTTGCTGTGGGATGTGGGCACCACAGTCACATATTAGTTAATTTCTTTTGAAACAAGAAATATAGGTACGCATCTATCAGTTATTTACAGTACCAGACGCAACGATACTTTACACTGAGAATTTGTCTTCCTCGTCGAAAATTACCAACCGCACGGGGTCTTGGGCCAGCTGTGTCGTAATTCAAATCCGAAATACACAAACTTCTGGTCGGCTATTTTGCCATTGCTCCCAGTTATTTTTCATTCCGCATTTTAGAAAACGGAAATGAGTCCCGCTTCTAGCATTGGTACTAGCTAACCTACGATCCCACATTTTGCAAGCATTAATAATATTCATGGAGGTTGTAACATTATGTGATTGCCTTATCATTTAAATCATTCACTAATCGAGCAGTCGCTCGGCAATAGCTACAGTTAGCAAATAATGTTGCGAGAATGTAAAAGGTGAACGACCTGTGACATAACTTGTTTATTGTCGAAGCGCTGTCAGAGATGCAGTGAGTTATTGACTTTGAAAACCGCGGCGCGAAAAACGGACAGAAGAAGAACACTTTTACACATTTTCTTTTTTATGTACGAGATATTCTCGATGAACAGTTACTCATTCTTCTGTTGTCTCTTGTAACTTGTGTCGGATGCGCATGTCTTGCCGCCGTATTATTATCGTTAAAAATAATATTATATTAGTGTAAAGTAAAAGTGCAATACTGCATAGCAGTAAATTTATTGTGCGACGTGTATGTGAAAACGTCAAAGGAATTATTGTCATTACGAGAAGCGACGTGCCAGTCAAAACGGCATCCAGGTTAAAATTCTTCATTGTAGTGTAAGTTCATCTATTAATTGCCATAAATACAGATTTAAATGGAATTGGTGTATGGACTATTTATTTAGTGTAGAATCTACGTCTCACTCCTTCATGAAGTTATTTAATTTTCTTTATGTTTCTGCCAAATAGAGAGTTCACACTCACGAATTCTTTCGACGAAATTGGACGGAAGTTGTATGCTGCGAAATATTTTCTCCGCGCCATATTCTACTGGTAAATGCATGATAAACTAAGGTCCCTTAGGAAATTCATGTTCAGCTATCGAAAAATAATTATATTTTGAATAGGCATTTACTCTCCTCTGCAATGCAACTTCCGACTGATCAGACGATCCAACAAGAGGCAGCCGCACACGGTCGGCGTTCGCAAATATATTTCCACCGCTGATTATAGCTATATGTTGCAGCACAAAAGAAACATATTGTTATAATTAGCGACTACGAACGGGGACGTTTATAACGTATGTTTATGTATACACATTACGTACATATATCGTTATAAGGTATGTTCCTCTTTGCAACTAAATGAAAGGCAGTTTGTTTTTTGCTATACACGTTTCGCTCCTTTCATTTATGAAGTATCTTCAGTGTCCTGCAATACATGTTTGTTTTTGTATACAGCATAACGGCATGATGTAATGGTTAAAAATATATTACCATGTTTCATTTCCTTATATTTTTCGCTTGTTTTTCGGATTACATGCAATTTGTGTAGCACAAGTTTCGTGAGCTTAAATTATCGTTTGGTCTTAATTACTCTAATTCCAGGGTAGATAATCCATGTCCTGGAGATTTGTTCATTCGGTTCCCATAATGCAGTTGGCCGATTTCCCGAGTTTCTTTATCCACATTCATTACAGCATTCCACTTGCACATTTGTGTAATACACACCTGTGTGTTTACAATGTGCATTGTAGCCAACGGCCGCTGTACAGTATATCTATCTTTCATCTCTTCTTTGTGTAGTGTGTCTGGATCGAAATGTTTCATTTGTGGTATGTGTGTGTGTGTGTGTGTGTGTGTGTGTGTGTGTGTGTGTGTGTGTGAGTGAGTGAGTAAGAGAGAGAGAAGGAGTGAGACAGGAGGAGGGGGGTGAGAAAGGACCAATTAATTCCTTTTTCTGGTTATGTTTCACATTTTTGTTTGTTATTGTTTTAGTGGCTAACATGATCAGTCAGTTACTGCTTATGTTGATTTGGTTATTAATTATTTTCTTTTTCATTGCCAAGGCTCTTTCTTTATGAAAGTTTTCCTGCATTGTCAGGAGATTTTTGTTGTAATTCTTCCCTCCCATAACTTCTGTGTTTATGGTTCGTGTCTGAGTTTTATCAGATGTCAAGAAAAGCTAGAATGGCTTTTCTCATACTTTCACCTTCTTGTATTTTCTTTATACTTAGTTTTGAAATTCCTGTCTGTCAGCCCCAGATATACTGATTGATGTTCTTGGCATCCTAGCTGGTACATGCTTGCTTCTTGGTATTTATCTTGTATACCTACTGTTATTGGGAAATATGATTACAGTGTGTTTCTTGTTCTGTAAGCAATGTTTATGTCCTTTTCTTTAATATATTTGCCAAGTCTATAGATTGATTTGTGTTTGTATGTTGAAGTGCACCATTTCTTTCTGTTATTCATGTTATGAGTGTCACTTTATTGTGTTTTCGTGTGTGCTGTAGCGTCTGTGTGCTTCTGTAGTGTTGGTGTTCTCTGATTGTTATCATTTTTCTTTAGTTGTGATTTGATGTTTTGTTTGAGGTTTTGTAGTATATGGGAGTTATAACCATTGTTTGTGGTTGTGAGTTTTTTATCATTTTCTCTTCTGAGTGGGATATTATTGGGCCTGTGTAACACGCGTCAAAGGACCGCTAATTTTTAATTTCATTGGTGGTTGTATGAAGCATGTATAATTGTACCTGTAACTGGTGACTTTTTGGAGATATCAAATGTGTGCTTATTGTTGTCTCCCTTTACTGTTATATCCAAAACATTTACCTGCTTTTATGTTTCTTTTCCCATGGTGACTCGAATATTTTTATGTATACTGCTTATGTCTGTAGGGGGTTTATCTATTTTCTCTGTTGGTTCGTCTACCATACAGATTAGTACAAATACTCAAGCAAAAAACCAAAACACAGTACAGGAAAAATGGAAACAAGCAGAGAACATAAACGCCACAGAACCACACAGACGCTACATCAACCACGGAAAAAATTAACACTCGTAATATGACTAACAGAAAGAAATGGTACACTTAAACACACAAATATAGCATAGCAAATATATTAAAGAAACACGGATTACACATTGCTTACAGAATAAGAAACACTCTAAGTCACGTTTCCAAACATTAATAGACAAACTAGATAAATACCGAAGAATAGGTCTCTACTAGTTATGACGCCAAGAATGTCAATCAGTATATCTGGGTTTGATAGACAGGCATTTCAAAAGTAGGTATAAAAAACTGGAAGCAAGAAAATAGCAATTCTAGCTTTCCTGAGCACCTGATAAAACATGGCAATGAACCATCATCACGGAACAAGACATGAACATTATGAGAGGGAAGAATTACAACAAAAAACTTCTGACGTTACAGGAAAACCTTCATAAGCAAATACCTTTGGCAATGAAAAAAAAATGACCAAATCAATACAAGCAGTAACTCACTGATCATGTTAGCCACTATAACAATAACAAACAGAAGCGTGAAACATAACCAGAATAAGTAATCAATGAATCTACCTATGCCCTCTTACTCTGACTGTCTCTCTCTGTCTGTCTGTTATTCTCTCTCTCTCTCTCCTTCACACACACGCAGTTTGTTCGGGATTCCATTTTAAGCAACTGAAAGGTAATAGTGTATTTATTTGAGCTGACAAGTGGTTGCAATGTGTCGTTTCCTTTAAATAATTTCTGATAAGGGGGACGAGAATGCACTTTTCTGATACCTGAAATTTATCAAATTTTGGCTGAACAAATGTATTATCAATCGTCCTGTCGTTTTTCGCTTACCATTGTTTCCTAGTTATTTCAAAATTCATGGAGGTATTTTCCGTCTTTTCAACTAGACGAGAGACGATTTGTTTTTTTGCCATACGAGTTTCGCTTCTTTTATTTATGAAGCATCTTCAGTAACCTGTAATGTATGTTTGTTTTTATATATTTAATAAACGCATTATTTAGCGTTTACCAATATGATACTACTTTAAGTTTCCTCATGTCTGTGTCTTGTTTTTCAGAAACATCTTTTGTACCACAAGTTTCGCGAGTAAACCGTCGAATGGTGTTTACATGTCAATGGCATGTTGGATGGATACGTCATATTCGGCGAATATTTACTATTTGCAAAATATACGAGAGAGAATTGTCAGAGCATGTGCTTCGATAAGTGTCGATGTGATAAGGAATACTACTCAATCCTTGAGAAGTAGATTGCAGCACTGCACTGATACCAATGCTCATCACTTCGAACACCTTCTGTAACTTTCGTTGACGTTCAAAGACCTTACTGTTACACATCATTGGATTCGTCTCGATAGCTGCTATCAGAAAATAAGTATCAAACTATAGCATCCCATTTAAAAAAAGAGAGTTAACATTCATATCTCTGAAGCGACCCCACCTAGCAACAAAAAACCGACGACATATTATGGCCCCCGTTCTCACATGCAACATTTGTCCCACAAATTTTTCAGCTCCTGTCATACTTTCCGAGTTATTCTTGGTGGCAGTAGTTAGTGACTCACCCTGTATAATATGTACAGAAACGATGAGGAAACGACAAAAATGGAAGACGAAAGAGAATTGCACAAGTTAAAAATTGTGTAAAGCGGGGATGCAGTCTTTCTTCCTCCCACTGTTCAATCCGTACATCGGAGAAGCAACGACGGGAGTGAACGATTTAAGAAGAGGACAAAGCATCTTGGTTCGCTGATGCTATTGCATTTTTAAAGTAGCAGACGATACCTCTTATACTGCACCAACCGTACATAACAGATACATTCAGTTAATTACACTTGGTAAGGCACAGCATAAGAGGCTACTGCCAACTATCCAATGACCAAGGCCCATATAACCAGAAAACTGACGGAGCCAAGTCGAAGTCCTGGAAAGAGACGCGCTTGTTCCTAATCCTGATGTCGTCGTAGAACTTCATAATGGCGTGGCTAGCAGACAGCAGCACTGGAAACATGAGGGAATGGAAACAATGAGCGATCTCCATGGAGATTTCTTCCTCATTGTTGTCTAATGTAACTTAAACCCTGCAGTTGTTCCTCCGATTCAAGTTTTCTTGTTATTATTATTTTTTTAATTTGTCCTCTAACTGATTCGATTTGTTTGGTTTCATCTGGCGACAGCTATTGCCAAGAAGCAGGTCTAGCTATCACTAAAATGCTCGGAAATTTATTTTGCGCTCCAAAAATCGGATCTTTGGCTTCTGCGGGGCCTGCACTTTTCTGTAGAAAGATTGCGCAGCCTTGCGGAAGCGTTCACGAAGGCAATTTCTGTGCGACCTCTGCTGGAAGATCGCACTCCACATGTAGCGCTACCTTTGGCACTCGATTCTGCAGGGTCTGTAGTTTTCTAAGATGCTTTTCGGTGCCGTTGGCCAATCTACTGCAGCATACTCAAGTTCACGCCGGAGCTGGGCCCTGTTCAGTATGACCACAAGGTCAATAGTGGAGGCAATGCCGAGCTTCGATTTAGCACCACAAGCGAAGGGAATTCAAAAGGCAAGTTAAACATTTTTATGGACGCCAGCTAACTTTTGTTGGACACTACACTACACTTTACACTAAAAGATATATTGCAGTGGTTTTCAAGTCACCAGGTACCCTCATGTTCAGAAAAAAACAGGACACCTTGTACGACTAGAGATAGGACGCTCATATTCACAGGACATGTACATTCGTATGTTCTGCAGAAATGATGAGCATTTGAAACACGTGGGCCCTCGGGTTCAAGGTCAACATCGATATTGCCTCGCAAATGGGCCTGCGGCTCCCATTGTCGCTATAAACTGAAGGTGACTGATCAGTTTAACTTGAGCAGACAGCGTTATGGTGTGGGGGTGCTATTAGGTACAACCACTAATCACTGGTGGTGTGTGTCCAGGACACTGTCACCATTGTGACCTACGTGAATGGCATCCTGCGACACATAGTCATACCCTTTCCGCACAACATCCGGACGCCATTTTTCACCAAGACAATGCGGGACCACATGTTGCTGAACGAACACATATCTTCTTGATGTGACAGGATATCAGCCTTTTGCCCTCGCCCGCCAGATCACCAGGCCAGTCGCCAATAGAAAACTTGTGGGGTATGGTGAAACGACTGGTGCAGCGCTGTGATCCAATGCCAACCACGACAAATGAAATTTGGAACCATGTAAATGCAAAATGGATGGATATACAACAGGACGCCATTCGCGCCTTATATACGACGATGCCATCAAGCTTGGAAAAAGTTATCAGGGCCTTCGGCCGACCCTGTGACCATTAGACCACAGGACACACACTCAACCGAGGTGACTGAAATGTTAATCACTTCTGCATATCATACTATTGTACCTGTCCTGTGAATATGAATGTTCTCTCTCTAGTCGTTCAAGGTGTTCGGTTTTTTTTATGAACGTGAGGGTGGTCTCCGTAAATAATGGGTGTAAGGTTCTGCCAATCCTTCAATTCCTCGACGACAGAAATCTTCTCCTTGATCAAAGAGCCATTCGAGAACTGCTGTGTGACCGTCCTTATCCTTCGAAAATCTCTTCCCTCCCTCTGTACTCAAACCCTCCCCCCCCCCCCCCCATCTCCCACCCAATTCTGTTTCAGCTCGCCGAAAAACTGGGCATCTCATAGTGTGAAATCTAGACTTCTAGATCTGTATCAGGCTAGTGTGTGCGGTTTTAATCAAAATATTGGCATCATTTCACTACAGCTGAGTGTGACATCGCACTTGTTTATGTACCGCAAGTTTTTTACAGCGAATTTGTGTGCAGTTTAGACGTTTTCGCCCCACAATTACCGTAATACGCCGCGTACTTTGGAGTCTGTTTCAAATTACCTCGCAATTTCACTCCACACTGAAAGGAGTATCTCATCTGTGCAGCAGCAGAACTAAGTCTGCAGGGAATCTGGAACATGATCTCCCTTGTCGTATGTGACACACTTGTTGCCCAGTATCGTCGGCAAAGGACGACATGTGTAACTTACTTTCTGAAGTCCTCATATACTAAATGATGAGTTTTCCAGCAGCCATTCTTCTAATGTCGGCGAAGTGTTGTCACCGTGTTAGACGCTTGTCCAGCATGACGTCAACGTAGCGTGCTGCACCAGCCTCGGAACAGCGTTGCCGACGATGCTCGTCTTCCGAATGTCCGCCGGAATTCGTCCGTGGATGAGTGGCGGACCTGCTCGTACGGGTCAGATAAACCAGCAGACGTTATACCTGTTCGACTTATGGGTATGCTATTGATGGTGAGAAAAACGAGGGGATATGGAATGTGTATGGTGTTACTGCGTGAGTCGTCTATAAAAGTGGATCAGCCCCTGAAGTATCGTGTTAAGGTCATCTTTGATCGTTTATGAAAGAAATTTGTGGGTTTTAGGCCTAATAAAAATGATGAGATTGTGGGAGTGATGAAGTTGTTTTCCTACAGAATTTGGCGTTTAATCTCTTTGATGTCATAGATGAATGGTAGCCTAATGCGTGTGTTGAGAGTGTAGCGAGAAGCGTCCGTTATAGCTCAGAGACCAGACATTGCAAAATTCACTGATTTTGTCCGGATGTCTCCAGACGTGCCAAAAAAAAAAATGAACCTTAGAATCTAGCAACTCTCACACAGCACAGTGTCATCAGAAAATACGTCGATTTCATGTGCTCAGGTATGTCGTTGGTGTAAACAGAATTCAGTACGGGTCCAAGAACCGAACAGTGTGGTACCACAGCCAGTACCCATTTTCTGCTGCTGCAACAGTTGCCATTCCTACTGAACAGTTTCCCTTCCATAGGAAGGACTCGCCTTCTTGGGCACATGACCTGGACAACCTATGGCATCTAATTTTATATTAAGCCATCATGCCGCCGAAAACCTTTTCTATCCCAAGGAACGCACTCCCAGAAAGCTATACCTAGTCTTCCTGCCTTCAGATGAGTTATTCGTCACGGAACTAATGTTTCCTGCTGTTCACTAGCGACATTATCGATTTCGTGATCTCAGAATATTAACTCTAGAGATTTCGCAGTGATTTCCACTTTGTCTTCGTCGGATTAGTCTAACCCGTTTCCACCGTAAAATAGCTTCACTGCTTTCGCGGGCTTCTTCTGCTGTTGCATTACTGTCGAACGCTCCAGTCAACTTCTGCGGATGTAAGCTTCGATACTAGTAGCGGACTCTATCCTTAGGCAGTATTCTCGACACGAACCTCAAGTCACCTCAGCATCATCCGATTAACAGCTGCGCGAAATCTCTGCCACTACCGTAGCGCCATCCTCCTGGTATGGTCTTCAACATTGGCAAGTTCCAGAACAAAATGCTACATAGAATCTGAAACCCATAAAACCAATTTTTTTTACAAAAAAGTGGTTCTGAGCACTATGGGACTTAACTTCTGAGATCATCAGTCCCCTAGAACTTAGAACTACTTAAACTTAACTAACCCAAGAACATCACACACATCCATGCCCGAGGCAGGATTCGAACCTGCGACCGTAGCGGCCTCGCGGTTCCAGACTGTAGCTCCTAGACCCGCTATGCCACTCCGGCCGGGATCCCTCACTACTATCACCACACATTCAAACACAACAAAGCCTGAAGGTTCCAGTTTTCTGAAGGAATATGGGGAGGAGAAGTACTTAAAGGTCGCTGTGATTTGGAATGTAGTGTGACCAAAAGTGATTCGCAAAAGCTGTCTGGGTAAGGGTCAAGTGTCTCAAAACTATAGCGACACAAAGCCTTCTCATAAACGCATGCCACGTCAATGTAGTTACAGTCAGAGAAGTTCTTCAACTCACGCTTCTCGTCAGAAGTGCCAACGGCTTTACAGTTTACGACATGAAACAAACACTGTCATATCGAAACGATCGTTGAAGACAGTCAAGCCAGCTTGAGCCACGATCATGGTTTCTGAAACCTTCGAGTCAATATCTGCTCTCGTATTTGTGTCGTTTAGGGGGAGGAGAAGTGGGATGAGGAAGCAGCTTGGGCATAAATCTGTTGAGGAATCATTCCTGCCTCTGCTGTCGACCGTTGGTGTTAGCAGAGAGGAAAACTGTTAGGAGTTGGGGGTATGCCCAGACCGATGTACCGCAGCCGCGGGAGTGTCCCTACGATGGGAGGCAGAATCGATCTGACGTCGGTTTTCTCTTATATCAACGCAATACTGGCACCGGGGGTAATTCATCGAGTTCGGTTTTCCACAGTGCATTCCGTTTTAGGGGGTGTTGTCTTGGTGCACTCGCGAGTCAGATGGTATCCAACGCCCTTGACTCGTGCTTGTTCCACATGCCACGGCCGTACAATTGGATGAAATTACTGACAGCGAGCTTCAGATATTTTGTATTTCACGACTGTCACCTTAAGGTACAGTACTTAAACCAGTTGGTTCATCGACCAGCTCTTGTCATCGCTCTGTAAGGTCGTGAGGACCAGAGGCTTCTTAAGCCCGCCCTCGTCTGGACGTTCAGAACTGGGAGGATTCGTAATGTTCATCATGCTATCTACTGTATAGTCCTTAGCCAGTGGCGTCTCCTGAGCCCTCTTTTTAGGTGTGCCAAGTGGCATGGTCTGTGTAACTAGCTGAAGAATTGTGTCTGGTACGATATGTGTAAAATTCGAAATTCCCGTTTTTCAAATGCCTTCAAGGTATTTGCCTGAACCCTGATGTTTTTAGGCTTAAAACCGTGTTCAGCTCACCAGTGAGATTAGCGATTGGCTTGCTAATGAGATCCACGTAGCTGCAGATAATGTGGACTAGACTTGGCGGTACCATCTCTTTGGTTGCCGGTTGTCGTCTCTCTTCGTCAGTTTCCTCCCAAGCAAGCACTGTAAATTGGTTGATTGGTGGGGTGTTGCCATTGATCTGAGGAGAGTCTTACGCCTTCACTTAGTCGCCTGATTCCGTGGTGTCAAGCTCCTGTATTGCCTGGGCGAGCATCAAACGTTTCGTTTTCTCTTCTTCGAGTATTTCGCGTGCTTTTCCTTTGCGCTTAGAATGTTCATTAGATCTGTCAGGGTCACGGGAACAGATGGTTACGCAGCGGTCTGTGATTGCGCCAGCAATCAATGCATGTTTAGCAGAACCTTCAGCTACGAAAGTGATGGAAATCGCTGCTAGTGGCCATGGTTGCCCCATCGTCAACACCTGCAAGCAGTCCGTCAGGCCACAAGCTGTTGAAGACTCTGGAGGCGTCCAGGAAGACGGTTTCTAAGTACTCGCGGTGATTCATGCCGTCGAAGACTTCCACTGCCAGGCGTAGAACCTGCTGTTCCGTCTGGTGGCCACATCGGAACCCCAAGTGCACGGCTAGTGTAAGGGGCCCTGCATTCACGTTATGTAAAAGACGACAGGGATAGATTTTTCACAGTTTTCAATATTGGAGGTAATGTACTAAAAGGTCTGCAGAACATTTAAGTTCGAACACACTAGATTTACACAAACCAGCATGGAGTTAGAAAGCATCGCCCGTGTGAAACTCATCCCTCACACAATATCCTCCTAGTCATAAGTAAAGAACAGAGGCAGGTACTATATCCTAAGATTTAAGGAACGTCTTTGACATAGTGCTCACTGAAAGCTAGCAACGATCGTCTGAGCGTATGGAATATGTTTTTCAGATAGTATGTGATTCTTAGAACCTTAGAGTAATAGAACGCAGTACGTTGTTCTGGACGGCGAGTGTTCGTCAGGGATCAGGATATCGTCAAGAGCCCAAAGTAAGAGAGATCGGACCGCTCTTGTTCTCCATATACGTAAACGATTTGGCGTATAAGATGAGTGGATATTATTTAAAAAATTTTTAATTTTTTTTTTCTGTGACGTTGTAGTGTATGTGAAAGTACCATCGTTGAGTGATGGCAGGAGGATACAGGACGATTTACGCACAATTTCTGTTAATTGTGAAGAATGGCAGTTTGCTCTAAACGTAGAAAATTATAACTTAATGTAGAAGAGAGTACGGTATTAGTGGTGTGCTGGTTGTCAGTAACAAGTCGCTTAAATGTCTAGGCGTAGCGTTGCGAAGCTGTATGAAATGGAACGAAGATGTAAGATTGGTAATAGAGAAAGCGAATGTGCTACTTCAGTTTTTTGGGAGAATTCTAGGAAAGTGTACCTCTATACAGAGAAAATTGCCTGTAGAACATTATTGTGCCCCATTCTTGCGTATTACTGGATCCCCACGAGGTCAGACTGAAGAAAGATATCGAAGCAGTTCAGATATGTGGCTATGGCATATTACCGACGCATTCGATCAATTTGTGAATATCACGGAAATGCTCCGTGAATTCAACTTGGTGTCATAGGAGAGAAGGAGAAGTTCCTTTCGTGAAATATGACTGGGAAAATTTGGAGAACGGTGAAGACGGTAAAGAGAAATTATGGGGGATCGCGTGAGGACGTAAAAACGGTCGTTTTTCACTCGCTCCATTCGCGAGTGGAGCAGGAATGGGAATGACCAGTAGTGGTACAAGGTACCCTGCGCCAAGCCACTTATGGTGGCTTGTGGAATATATGTGTACCAGATGGTTATGATTAAACTGACGGTGTCTGAGTGCTGCAGTGCGGGATGTATATATCGCAGGACTCTGAAACTTCGTAGGTAGATAAATAATCAGAGCGCTCGAGGAGTATGCTAAAAAAATAAAAAATAAAAAATAAATTATTTCCACCATTAGGTGAGAATATCGCACTGTAATCAGTCAGAAAGTGGTGTGGGTGGAGTAAAGGGGACAAACGATTGAACAATCATAAAGTTAGTTCTGGCACGGTTATTAGGATATGGCCACAAGTTACAAATGTGTTCAATACGTTCTCCTAACGCAGCAACGTGCTGCATCATTAAGACGGCATGGTCAACAGTTGCCCACAGCAGAGCTAGTACATCACAAAGAAATTTCGTTGTATGCTATCCTTCAGATCGGGAAGAGTCCGTAAATATCCCTGATACGTACGATGTTTCGGATACGCTCACAACCGGAAGACACATGGATTTTGGTCGCGGGATCTGGAAGGTCACACATGTTGAAATTTCCCTCAAATGATTCTGTCGTTACCGAACGTTTCCTGAAGCAAATCTTTCTCTGGGAAGTGATTTGTTGTGTCGCCCCATCTTGCATGAAAATAGTGGAGAGTACACAGTTGTCTTCTCGCAAAGCTGAAAGCATGTTGCCCAAGGAGGCCCTTATAATGTGCAGACGTTACTGCACACATATCGTATCTGCAAGGTATGACACCTCAAAGAAAAACGTACCGAGAAAGAAGGAGCTTGTGAAACCACACGACACAATCACATAAGCTGAGTGCTGTGATGTTCCTGCAAACATGAGGCAGAGTAGAGCCCCATATGCGACGTTCATTCACGGCACCGTGGAGAATATAATGTGCCTCGTCCATCCAAGGAATATTCCCTGTCCATGTGCCATACATCTCCTTGCGGGCCAAAAAACCAAGGGCAAGGTCACGAGATTGTAGCCTGTTTTTGGTCTCATGTGGTGCACATTATGAATGTTGTAAGGATACCACTGTAAAATGCGTCGCAAAATCTTTTGAAGTGTTGACCAGGGCAGAAACAATTCCCGTGACGCAGCTCGAGGACAGGTTGCAAAATCTGAGGCATGTACTCCACGGTGAGCTATAGCTACAGCAACTTCATCAACGACTGCCGAGGAAATCTCCCTACTGTAACACCATTAACGTGATTCTTCACACTTCAACCTTCTTAACCCTACACACCAACAGTCACTTCTCAAGAGAAATCAGTATACATCGCCAAGCG
Organism: Schistocerca gregaria; assembly: GCF_023897955.1. Classification (NCBI taxonomy): domain Eukaryota; kingdom Metazoa; phylum Arthropoda; class Insecta; order Orthoptera; family Acrididae; genus Schistocerca; species Schistocerca gregaria. Next base: position 680,521,007 of record NC_064921.1, read on the forward strand.
ACAAACAGCATAATAACGTCAAAACAGGAAACATTTCATATTCTGACTGCTTACAGTGCTGTATTTTCACCTGGTGTCAGAAAGTGGAACTATCATTTTTTTCATCATACTTCGTGAGTGTACGGATTAATGAATGTACCTACGGCGTTTCAGCGTCCAGCGGTATATACAGTCTGTTTAAAAGTTTTTCAGTGCTCAACTGCAACACAACACACTAGTCTGTCAGCTTCCGACGGTACAAAGGTTGTCATAACCGTCCACACTGCAACAGACTGCGGATGAAACAGCTAACTACTGAGGGTAGTCAGCGCATGCGCGGTGCAGTGAGCGCTGCCCCCACTAACAAAGCTGCTGGTAGTACCTTGAGAAACCAAGTATCGGTGCCGTAACGAATCGTCAAAAACATCTTCCGGGCTAGAACGTTGTGGTTTAATGTTTATCAGCGCAGGATTCCACGACATACTCAGAAGATTAGCTTGCTCCGTTTAATAAGGCCATAGGCCAGCCTAATTTCAATGGCTTCCTTCAGAACAGAATCCCAGCAACCAAAACCGGCAGCAGCCACCTGAGTCTCATCATACTCGTATTTCACTGTGTGCCTCTCTACCAAGCAATGCTCCGAGACCGTAGATGTCTCGGGTTGTTGTAATCTTGTGTGGCGGCTGTGCTCCAGACATTTGGCCTCAATATTACTAATAGTTCGGCCAGCACATGCTTTACCAGAGCGATATACAATTTCATGAGCACCAGGTATCCTTAGTCCCAGAACATCTCTAATAGAAGATTAATTAGGTAAAAGCATTGATCTTGGTTGGCAGAAAAAAACACAGACTTTATCATTTCTTAAAATTTTCCCTTGTTTAGCAGGTGCGCTGCCAGAATACAGTAGCAAGGAAACTGTTGTCGATTCACCTTACTGTGATTTCGTTGATGGTACGATCTAGGACTGCGGATATTTTTAAAAATATCAGAAATCCCATATATCGATATTTAATAAAATGTCATTATCGCCTCTCGATATATCAAAAAAAATGTCAGTACACCGACGGAAAAAATATCGGCGTATCGGCCCATAAAAATATCGGCTGCACATTGTGAATATACGCCGTTTTTAGATCTATATATTTAAATATTGATTTATTATTAGATATTAATGAGGTACGTGGAAGGAACCTCCACGAAGATCGAAATGATTTCCGACCAAGATATGACTTGCAGTCGGGCGAACCCTGGGCGTCAGATTTCTCTGACGGCTGATCCTTTCACACCGGAAACATCATCTTGGTCCTTTTCAGGTCCACATTTGACCATGATATCGGTGAAGAACTGCTACAAGAGCTGTGCAGAGAAACCAAGTGCCATGTTCTCTGCATACAGGAGACCCACAGAAACTGTGAAATGCGCAGACCAAATACAAATGGAATACGGCTGGCTACGGGAAGATCCCACCCAAAATACAGAAGTGCTATATTTGGCAAACCAGATATGTAGGTCATATCAACAGCCTTTACTGAAGCAAATGTTCTTGAAGTCTTAACTTTGGAAATCAAATGCTGTACGATTACACCTGTATATAAGCCTCCGGATGTTGATATTGAAATCAATGTATCTGATAACTTTTACAGTCAACACACACTAATAGTGACTGGTGACTTCAACTGTCAAAGCACCACGTGGGGCTACGAGCATGATGATGCTAATGGTGTAGCATTACACGAATGGGCGAAAGGCAATCATCTGAGCCTTATACATGACCCTAAGCAACCTGAATCTTTCAACAGTGGCAGATGGATATGCGGATACACACCCGATCTGATATTTTGCACCCAGAATAGCTCACAACGGTGCATAAAATCTGTCTGAAACCCTGTTGCAAATACACAGCAGAGACATATCATGTGCGAAATTCACGCGGCAGTTACACCACAGACATTTCCGTTTAGAAGGAGTTCTAACTTCAGGAAAGCCAATTGACCAAAGTTTTCAGAAACGCAGGACGCTGCAGTTCCCAGTATTGAACCTTCACCTGACTCGTGTGACACTTTTGTGGAGGCTGTAGAGAGATACACCGTAATTGCCATTCCTCGGGCTTGTCGAACATCATTGATTCGTGGTCTATCTTCAGAACTCAGTGCTCAATTTACAGAGTATAAAGTACTATTCGATGGAGATCCATTCGGCGAGACAACCCTGGCGGCTGGGAATAAACGTATTACATTTCTGAAAGAATCCAAAACGAATTCTTGGGTTAAAACTGTAGAAGAACTTGATGTAATAAGAAACAGCCATAAAGCGTGGACATTATCGAGACGCCTCAATGATGACCCAACCAGATTCACCACACACTGAGACATCACTGCTGATCAGACAGCACACCAACTACTCTTGAAAGGGCAAGGAAGCCGTAGAATCAAAATGCTAAAAATACTCCAAGAGGCTGAAGAACAAACGAAGGATCTGACTCTCCCATTACAGATATCTGAATTAAACAAGGCTATTACGGAGAACAAAACTGGTAAAGCATCGTGTTGGATGACATTCGTATGGAGCAAATTAAGAACTTCGGCCAACAACAAGAAATTGGATCTTGCCGCTTTTCAACAATTGCATGAACCAGTGCCAAATACCAAAGATCTGGCGAAAGAACAGTGTGATAGCTCTTCTAAATCCTGAAAGGAAGCAAATCATCCCAAGAATTTCAGGCCAGTTAGCCTTTTGAGTCACCTTCATAAACTGTTCGAACGTATGATTCTGAATAGAATCCTACCACTAATAGATCCTCTTCTCATACCCGAATAAGCATGATTTAGATCAAACAAAAGCTGAACGGGGCAACTTTTGAATCTCACTCAGTTTATAGAGGATGGCTTTGAAACCCGACAAGTAACGGGCGTGGTCTGCTTGGATTCCACAGCAGCGTATGATACTGTCCATCATAGGTTACTCCATGCAAAATTATACAATATGTTCAAGAACGCCAACCTAGTTAGACTAATCAGAAACCTCCTCCAAAACCGCATATTTTGTGAATTTCGAGGACAACGCATCCGCTGAAGAGCCTAGAAAAATTGTCTACCTCAGGGAAGCGTCTTGGCTCCGCTTCTCTTCAACATTTATACCAACGACTATCCATTGATCCCGGGCAGGAGGAGATTCTTATATGCAGATTACCTAGCCCTTGCTACGCAGAAATACGTTCATATGTGTGTGAATTCTCAAGGGACCAAACTGCTGAGATCATAGGTCTCTAGACTTACAAGCTACGTAAACTGACTTAAACTGATTTAAACTAACTTATGTTAGGAACAACACACACACCCATGCCCGGTGGAGGACTCGAACCTCCGGCGGGAGGGGCCGCGCAATCCGTTACATGGCGCCTCAAACCCTTGCTACGCAGAGCTCATGCTTTGAAACAGTGGAAAGAAACCTGACAACTGCCCTTAGAACACTATCAAGCTATTACAATCAGAGCCAACTCAGAACAAACCCTTCGAAGACACAAGTGTGTGCCTTTCACCCAAGGAACAGGGAAACTAATCGTGAGCTACATGTTAAATAGCGAGACATCCAATTGCAGCATCATCACGCCACTACGTTCCTAAATACTATAAAGTAACTCTCGACAGAACTCTGACATTCAAAACTCACTGTAAGAACACCAAAATGAAAACCTCCATTTTAAAGAACCTAATTCACAAATTAGCAGGGACACAGTGGGGCTCACATCTACAAACTATTGGCTCTTCTGCAGTGGCACTGTGTTTTTCTACTGAGTATGCTTCCCCAGTCTGGTACCGGTCATCTCATGCCGGACAAGTAGACATTGCTCTCAACGAAACCCGCAGGCTGATCACAAGACCTACTCCAACCGATAAGCTCTACTACCTGGCTGGAATAGCGCCACCTCGGGTACGCAGATCAGTGGCTGCCAACAAGGAGAGACTGAAAATGGAACAGGACAGTGCCTATCCACTGCACGGAATAATCCGCCCCAGCAACGGCTGAGCTTACGAAGGAGCTTCCTGAGTACATCAGAGCAGCTCACCCTTTCACCAGAGAAGGAAAGGCTGGAGTTATGGAAGAAGTCGACGCATCACCTGCGCGGATGAATGGCAGAAGCTGAATAACTACCACCTGAACGCAATGAAAGCTGTGTGTTGTGGAAAGTTTAAACAGATTACGATCAGGAGTTGGACGATCCAGGGACCGGTGATTGTCGACAGAGATAAAGTACACTCCTGGAAATGGAAAAAAACACATTGACACCGGTGTGTCAGACCCACCATACTTGCTCCGGACACTGCGAGAGGGCTGTACAAGCAATGATCACACGCACGGCACAGCGGACACACCAGAAACCGCGGTGTTGGCCGTCGAATGGCGCTAGCTGCGCAGCATTTGTGCACCGCCGCCGTCAGTGTCAGCCAGTTTGCCGTGGCATACGGAGCTCCATCGCAGTCTTTAACACTGGTAGCATGCCGCGACAGCGTGGACGTGAACCGTATGTGCAGTTGACGGACTTTGAGCGAGGGCGTATAGTGGGCATGCGGGAGGCCGGGTAGACGTACCGCCGAATTGCTCAACACGTGGGGCGTGAGGTCTCCACAGTACATCGATGTTGTCGCCAGTGGTCGGCGGAAGGTGCACTTGCCCGTCGACCTGGGACCGGACCGCAGCGACGCACGGATGCACGCCAAGACCGTAGGATCCTACGCAGTGTAGTACGGGACCGCACCGCCACTTCCCACCAAATTAGGGACACTGTTGCTCCTGGGGTATCGGCGAGGACCATTCGCAACCGTCTCCATGAAGCTGGGCTACGGTCCCGCACACCGTTAGGCCGTCTTCCGCTCACGCCCCAACATCGTGCAGCCCGCCTCCAGTGGTGTCGCGACAGGCGTGAATGGAAGGACGAATGGAGACGTGTCGTCTTCAGCGATGAGAGTCGCTTCTGCCTTGGTGCCAATGATGGTCGTATGCGTGTTTGGCGCCGTGCAGGTGAGCGCCACAATCAGGACTGCATACGACCGAGGCACACAGGGCCAACACGCGGCATCATGGTGTGGGGAGCGATCTCCTACACTGGCCGTACACCTCTGGTGATCGTCGAGGGGACACTGAATAGTGCATGGTACATCCAAACCGTCATCGAACCCATCGTTCTACCATTCCTAGACCGGCAAGGGAACTTGCTGTTCCAACAGGACAATGCACGTCCGTATGTATCCCATGCCACCCAACGTGCTCTAGAAGGTGTAAGTCAACTACCCTGGCCAGCAATATCTCCGGATCTGTCCCCCATTGAGCATGTTTGGGACTGGATGAAGCGTCGTCTCACGCGGTCTGCACGTCCAGCACGTACGCTGGTCCAACTGAGGCGCAGGTGGAAATGGCATGGCAAGCCGTTCCACAGGACTACATCCAGCATCTCTACGATCGTCTCCATGGGAGAATAGCAGCCTGCATTGCTGCGAAAGGTGGATATACACTGTACTAGTGCCGACATTGTGCATGCTCTGTTGCCTGTGTCTATGTGCCTGTAGTTCTGTCAGTGTGATCATGTGATGTATCTGACCCCAGGAATGTGTCAATAAAGTTTCCCCTTCCTGGGACAATGAATTCACGGTGTTCTTATTTCAATTTCCAGGAGTGTACAAGCCACATGCTTCAATGCTCTTTGTGCCCTACATCTTGCACAAAATCGCTCCAAGCGCCTTGGAGATTGCAAAGTACTGGGCACATGTAATATAAACATAATTTGTATCTATTACATTTATTGATGTGTATGGTTGCTGTAAATTTGTATGTTTCTGACTCGAGAATTTTAAAAAAATTATATATTCTGTACATGAACAAGGTAGCAACGTGCGAATCCTCCTTAGAGCAAGAACTGAAAGGAAAGCGAAGCACGTTCACGCATGGTGATTACCAATTTGCTAACAATGGTAACTCCATGTCAGTGGCTCAATGAAAGGTGTCCAATGGGTCCGTCATTCTGTTTCGACGGGTATCGGATCTGTCAGAAACACTTCATTCGACTTCCCCGTTTTCCTGCGTCTGCAAACGTCAGCGAACTAGCAGTTGTAGTAACAAAATTACGTGATCAAGTTAAACTTTGCAGTTTCTATCCGTAGCCCTGAGCGTCGATTAAGTCAGTATTTCCCCCCACACGCAAAGACCAATCTTGTCATATAGATTTTTATTAATTTTCAGCAACTGTTTTTCAAGATTTCCGATTGAAGAAACAAAACAGCAGTTGCCTTAAAAACTGTTTCTTAATGCAACTGGTGTGCTATTTCTTCACATCGGAAATCTTGCTATTCCACTCCCTCCCCCCCCCCCCCCCTCCCAACACCCACCAGTGCAATCAACTTCTTATTTGTGCTACCTATGCTTGCTCCACACAGACAAAGAGAAAGACTGGATGCGATGAAACCTCAGAAAGTAGTAAGACTCTATCAGACAAAGAAAGTAAAATTATGTTCTACTAAAATTTCAAAAGAAAAACTTAGAATATGTATCGAAAACTGTAAAAAAAAATTAATGAAAATATCGGCACTCGACAAAGCCATTTTGATATCGATGTGTCGATATTTTGGTGAAGTACAACCGCTTATAAATATCGATATTTTCTGTAAAAGTATGGATACATTGATATTTTGACGATAGCCTTAGCCGTAATTTCAAGGCACGACGGATATTTTTCTCCGAGAATCTGTTAGTGTCAATACAGACTTAAAGTCTTCAGTCTCTCGTGGTAGGTTTCCCGAAAGAGATACGTCTCTGTTGTATAAGCGAGAGGTTTCCAAACATTTCCTCTTGGCGGCGCCCTTCTAATACATATAGTTTCAGGTGACACCGTTTCACTAATATTAGTAAAAGAGATTCTATTGTCCCAAATGAAATCTTAAGGAAATATTAATTTTTATCTTTCAGTTATAAGTACAGTGTAACTATATATTATGCATCTTTTCATGGATCGTACATTTATCAATACCGTTGTGAATCCAAGGGCTTGTGTGGGCTTCACGAGCATTACATACCTGAATTTACTACTCCCGCGACACCGCTGATGCTGCTACACAATAACCCGAGGCGTCGGGACACCCCATTTGGAAAACTCTGGTATAACTTCTTCTTCCTGGCGTCCAAGGCCCGTAGCACGTTGGTATGGTGGGTATGAGCTAGTCGCATCACACAGCGCTCAGTGTGTGTTAGTTTGTACTAAATGCCTTGCTTCAGAGTGCCATAATTCTGGATGCAAAAGAGAATATTTAAAAGTGAGAGCTATCCTTAAAGTTACCCTTCCATTGTAAACTTAATGCTTACTGCTGGGGTGAAGGGAATCAATATTCTAAGAAAATAATTAGTGCACCCTCTCCACGTGGGATAAAAGATGTCATTAATATATCTCCAGAAACATGTTGGTTTTCATGTTGCTGTCTTCAGTGCTCAATCCTCCATAAATAAGTTAGCATCTATATGAATAAGGGATTACCCATTGACATTCTGTCCCTTTCTTGATAAACTTATCATCAAACTGAATATTTTGCGGTGTACTATCAGTTAACACGTTTTTACGCCAGATGTCCTGTTCAGTCTGTTAGTATGACAGAAGTTTCTGGATAATAGGCCTCGATAAATATTCTTGTTCGCATACAAATTTTCACTGCAGGCCTTTCTTGACGGATCCAACTCTTTTCTATAAATTTACTTCCTTATGATGCATCGCAGCATTTAATTGGCATAGTGGTATAATTTCATTAGCAAAATCGTTGCGACGTTCCGCATGAAGGGCTCCATATTCGATGCGGAACTCTGTTGCTACTCTCCCAGACTTCAACTGCTGTCTGATTGGTGCCTGCTCATGCAGGTAACAAAGATCAGTTCGGACGAGACTGCCTCGATGGAGTCAGAAGTACTAGCGCCTGGGTGATACGTTCAAACACTGCCCAAAATGGGATCCCGTCCGATGGCCAGTACTCCTTATTTATGGAGCAAATGGTCTACTTGAACTTTATCAGGTTATCGGTAGATTATCAAATATATTTAAATAGTTGACAAAAAATTTTGAGTCGTACACTGTAGATACGTTTATGAGGCTGCCATATAACTTCTGTTTAATTTTGAGAACCGTAAATGATATGTATTTGTCACCAGTAAAATAGTAACTTCAGTAGCTCTAGTCCGTAATGTGACCACACATGCCTGACTGCGAAAAACTGCAATATCAAGCGCAAGCGGTAATCACGACACAACTTGCAGCGTACAATACATTGAGTTCCACGCTGTCTTTCTGCGATTCTTCTTCGTTCGGCAGAGGATTATCAGCTTCTCCGCGACTTTAATGAAAGAAACTTCTTCATAAGTCTCCGGGAACGTGCGAGGCCTTGAAAGCGCCAAGAAGTCCACATCCTGCCGGAAACGGACTAGTGTTTGGAGCTATCTTTCACACTGTCAATTGCCATGCTGTAGTCTAGATCGATACTTTGCAGGAGGGATTTATACAGTGGGTTCTAAGCAAATGTCAGGATCAACACAGATGTACAAAAGGTCAGCAAATAACAATTTTATAGGTTTATCGTACAATTTTTTGATTTTCACACATTTCTTTGCAACAATTTCGCCTTAGCTTCCCCGCATTTCCTATTCTTTTCATTCCTAAGTGACTTATGTGCTACAAATATACTACTTTCTTGTCTTCATCCACTTTCTCATTTCCTGGATCAACTGAAATACCTCTTTCGATAATCAAGAATTTTTTTCATTGACGTCCCTAGCACCCACTCTGGTCTGCGAAATCATTATGACCACCGACCTACTGTCGATATAAACCCGTCCAGGAGACAGAAGCTTCAGCTGACCATGAATAACCGCTAGTGAGACACACGCACGGTGCACGTAGTATTATCAGTCAGCGTTCTATACGTGTGCAGAATGGGGAAGGCGTGCGATCTATCTACATCTGACCGAGGGCAGATTCTGATGGCCCAGAGCTCAGCACGAGCATTTCTGAAACTGCACGATACGTCGCCTGTTCGAGGGGTATTGTGATGAGTGTCTTCAACACGTGGCGAAACCGAGGTGAAACCACATCCAGACGTCATGGGGTTGGGCAGCCGCCCTACATTACAGATGTCAGACGTAGAACAACGGGAAGACTGTAAACTAGGACAGGCGGCGAACTGTGGCTGAACTAATCTCAGTGATGGGCTGAGAACGAGTGTGTCCGAACACCTAACACTGCTAACGATGGGCCTCGGCAACCGACGACCTTTGCATATGACTATATTGACACCATGACATCAGCAACTACGACTGAAATGGGCACGTGAACATCGGCTTTGGACGTTGACGCAGTTGAAGAGAGTTGTATGGTCTGATGAATCCCGATACCTTCTTCATAATGTCAATGGAATGGCGCGAATCCGTCATCTTCCGAGAGAACAGCTCCTTGACAACTGCACTGTGGGGCGGAGACAAGCTGGCAGCAGCTCCATTATGCTCTGTGGAACACTGATGTGGGCAACCATGGGTCCAGTGGAGCTCATACAAGGCACCATGATAGCCAAGGAATCTTGTACACTGTTTGCAGGTCACGTACAGTCATACACCAATTCATAGCGCTCGTGTTACCTGATGGCAGTGGCGTTTTTCAACAAGATAATGGCGCCATGTGACAAGGCCGGGAAATGGTGGAGTGTTTCCAGGAACACAGTGGCGATTCCCAATTGATGTGATGTCCCCCTATCCAAATCTGAACCCAATAGAACACATCTAGGATGTGACTGAATGTGGCCTCAGAGCTCATCGGCCCCCTTCCCGAGATTTGTGGGGATTAGGTGACTTGTTTGTGCAGATGTGGTGCCATCTCCCTCTAGCGACCTGCCAAGTCCTCAGTGCTTATATGCCACCACGCGTCCGTACTGTTATCCGTGTCAAAGGTGGACATACCGGCTAGTACGTAGGTGGTCATAATGTTCTGACTGATCAGTGTCTGTCCAACTTCCGTGAGTTCAGATTTTAGGGGTGGAACTGCCAACTGTGCAGTGAATTATAGCAGTATCTACTGACTCTGAGAACTTCAAACGCAACTCATCATTCCTCATTATTTCAGAGGCCCATTTCTCTAAACATTGATTCTTCCGGAGGCGTTTCCTAATCTAAAGCCTACGATTCAGCACTTCTAAGTTGTTATACATATCTATAAGGGACGGTCGAATTAAAAGGAGAAGCATGGAAAGATGTAAGTTAACAGCTTATTCTTTCAAAAATGAACACAAAAATTGTCAATATGATTATCCCCCTATGAAACAGAACGGTCAGTGCCTGTGGGTGGGTCTACGTATTGCCAAGTTTGTTTCGACTACGCTGCAGAAGATCCGCTGGGAAGGAGTTACTCGTCGTCCGTACATTCCCGAACTCTCCCGGTGCAATTTACATATGTCTGGAGCCCTGGACAAAGACATTCGTGGCCACCGATCTGTTTCGGACCACGCCTGACAAGTACAATCGTGATTAGGAAGACTACCGCAAATATTTTTCCATGACGGCATTGACCGTCATGCCTCATAGTGGGATAAACATATTAACAGTCATGGTTTTAATTTTGAATTAATAAGCAGGTTACTTACTTTTTTCCATGCGTTTCGTCTTCTTTTGACTATCCCTTTTAAATCTGCTCCTGGGTACTCCTTACTATTCAATCTCTGGTTCTTGATATTGTAATCCGACTGTTATCTTCCCGTGTCCCCACACTCCTTGTAACCGTGCCTCTTATTGTTATTCCAGATATTTACCGTATCTATTGTAGTCATGAAGGAACGTTTTACACTCTTACTCCTACTACTGAATCCTTATTCTTATTTTCTTTTCCCTTGCTCCAGTTTTCCAATAATCCCCGATTGTTACATTTTTATCTTTCTTTACACACTATCTCACTACTGCTGGAGCCTCATCATATACAGTCTTTACCTGTTCATCTCCTACATGCGATGTCGGCTTGTATGCCTTAACTATTGCCTTTGCCGATTGTTTTCAGCAAATTTTTGATGAGAATAGTTTATTTCAGTTTGAATAGTTACTCACTCTTTGCCCTATCTTCCCATTCATAATGAATCCTGTGGCTGTTATCCCAGTTTTGTTTTTGTTGATAACTCTCCATATTTGACTGACCACATATCTTTGTTATCTTTCCATTTCTCTACACTGAGCGCTATTGTATATAGATATAGCCTTTACATTTCACTTTCCAGATTTTATGGCTTTCCTAACTGAGAATTATCACATTCCTTGCTCCGATTCATGAATATTCCTCTTCCGCAGGTTTTAAAATTATTTTCTGGTAGTCGCTCCTATTATAGCAGTCTCATTCGGGATATCTGTAATCTTTTTATCAGTGGAGGGATCACAAGAACTTTAGTTACACGCAACATCTCCTGCTGACTCACATTATGTGTCTTTGTGTCTGTGCTTCAGCAGTTCCATTGCCACGTGCAATCTCCTGCAGATGATCATTATTGACTCTCAACCCCGCCCCCCCCCCCCTGTTCCCCGCCCCCCCTGATCCCCATTTAGGGGCAGCACCCCACGCCAAGAACAAGAAGAAACATTAATTCGCTTCCAATACCTTTCTGACAAGGCTTTGGCGTAATGAGGGTGCCTCCTTATACGGGAACTCCTTGGCCGCCATTGCTGATAAATTTCTTTCAAAATTTAAGCAGTTGCTGAGCCAAACCCTGAACTTAAGACCCTTTGTCTGTTACTGAAAAACGCAAACCCCACACCAGGATAAGAAATTACTTCTACTTTAATGTTGCCTGTGATACTCTTCGTCGGGGGCCAGAAGCCGCGACAGCGTTAATCTTACTGTGGGAACGTTGCGGCCGCACTCCGTAACAGTTTGTCCCCATCGGGCTTTAATCAAAGAACGAGGGACACTGAATAAGACATTCCAATAAAGATTCCTCTAACTGACCATGACAAGAGTACTCAGGCGAATATGCAACGAAAGTATTAGAAAATGAATACCGCATTAATTCTGTATTCAGGGGTTATAATCATTCAGTTTCCTATCTTCAGCACATTTGGATGCAGCAGACTGTGACTGGCAATTCAAGTTTCTCGCATTTTTACCATTTCTCCACGATTCTATAGCACCTCTCACAATTTTTCAGCTTTCGCCCTTACGTATAGAAAGCACAATGGGTAGCTTCCACCATTTACACGCGTCATCTACCTTCATGTCGTACAAAAACCTGGATGGCAACAAAGCTCTGCAGGAGGCCTTACATGTCACACGGGCGAGCCGTCTGAATACAGCAGAGGCTTTCCAGTTTTCTTGGCGCCATCTCCTTGAATAACGATAGATTCTTTGAGAAGGCAGCAGCACGTCGCGATTTAACTGTCGCCACGAGACACCTGGCGGCTACACCTCCTGCTTTTTTTTTCCACGCGAAAAGCGGGCGAGGAATGCAGGCACGATCTGTGACTTTGTAGCGGCACCCAGTCGTACGTTGGATTGTTTTCTAGTGAATGCTGTGCCGCTGGCTAATATCGAATTCACGACTGCCAGATTGCGGGCTGCACGAAAGCAGGAATACAACTGTGATTTACCATGAACTGTGAGCAGTACGTCGCATATGAAACTTCGTCGCTGTACGAATTACACCACGATCCACCATGCAGAATATTAAACATTTTCCGTTTCATTTTCATCCTTAAATATTTTACTACATTTCACCTTTCGTATAAGTTTCTGGTAATTAACTTCATCTTCTTTCGCGAGGCTATGACGAGGGCGTTCAATAAGTAATGCAAATCATTTTTTTGTGAAATCAGGATGGTTTTATTCAGGAATCCACTAAATGACTTAATGCCCAGCTCGTTTGGCTACCAAACCGTTTTTTTCAATGTAATCTCCTTTCCTTGCGACGGCTTTACGGTACCTTACTGGAACGGCCAGTATGCCCGCACGATATCACTTACTGGTCGACATCAGAGCCAATAACCTCCCCGTCACACATTGATATTCCCCGTCGAGTGCATCCTTCGTTGGGCCAAACAAATGGAAGTCGCACGATGCAAGATCTGGGCACACACTTCTGAATATCCCAACTGGTGTGTGTGTGTGTGTGTGTGTGTGTGTGTGTGTCAGCACGACCAAGAAAGGCGTCCAGTTGTGCAGCGACGTGGTTGACTGTGATGCGTCGGTGACCTCGAACGACAGTGTCTGAAAGTTCCAACAATGCAAGAGTCAGACGTTTTTACTGCCGGCCATCACCCGGGAGATCGGATAGGTTCGCGCGACCTTGTTGAAAAAATGACAGACCGCTCACCCAACGATTCACCGTGCTTTTGTTCACTGACAGGTCTCCATAGAAATTCTACAAGCGCGTATGTGTACCTGCGATGCTCTAGTTTTCCACCAAAAGAAGTTCAATGACATATTTCTGCTTGGAATACACTTCTGTTAAAGATGCCATTTTGCGCCATTTTGAATGCTACGTATAGCACCACCACCTATTAGAATTTCGCGAAACTATAGGGGTTGAAGCGGGAATATTTCACGATATCTCACAACAACTTCCGCATTTTTGTACAGAAATTGGCTGAGGAAAAGATTTGTTGCATTACTTATTGAACTCCCCTTATATATTTCTAAACTGCTATCCTAGGACCCAATCCCAGTTGCCTGTTGCCTATCTATGGTCTCCACGAGCAACAAAAATATGATCTTCAGTGCTTCGCGTAGTTAGTGAGCGAATTTAAAAATTTAAAGTGCTGCCATAATCTACTCGTTAAGAGGTATAATCCTATGCTAAGAATTGAACGCAGTAGGACAAGTATTACAGTTAGAAAATGTGTTTGTCTCGAGGCAGCATACCAAACGGCGCGCAAATACCCTGACTGTATTTATCCAGTATCTGAGAATGAGAGCAGTTAGCGACTTCCAAAAGACTTCAAACACAATTTCAAACTTTTCTAAACATTTTGTCGTTTACATCCTTAAAGTCAAATATTTAACACATTAACTCATTTAACGGGGATGTTATAATTTTCGCTACTTGGGACATTACCTAGGAAAAATGAATGATCGTAGGCCGGTGAAACTATGTGGAAACAGTTGTAAGGACATGCAGAAGTGAAATATCGAGTAAACTATTAGAAGAAACACTTTTCAGTTTTCATATGACAGAATAACATTTGTTAATTGCGTACCATGTTTACGTTACAGGCTACAAACATTGCTCAGTGTGACGACTGTCTGCATCCAAAACAGCCTGTAAACTCTCTAGAGATACCTTTTCACAGTTGTTTGCAGCAGTTTGCGAACGGTGGACCGCGGAAAGTTCAGTTGTCGTGACGTAGCTTATGCACTGCTTGAAGACACCACACTGCGTCCAAAATTCTCAGCCATGTCACCAGTAACTTCTACAATAGTTTGTGGTGCAATTTGTTATCGGCTTCTCCCCGGAGCAGTTCCCAAATCGTCAATTAATTAGAACTTCCGAAACATGTCCTTCAACCCCGGTGCGAAAAGAAGAGGTCTCCGTGTTCCTTCAATGCGTCAATATTTACGAAGAGCAGAGCTTATTGTTGCTTTGAAAAAACAGCTTTACGAGTAAAGCTCCATTCACCTTGTCCAGACCTACGCTGAGTGTCTGCAACTGTAATCCACATAATACTTGTGTTTCCAACCTACGTCGCGATACCAGAACTGGCGCCTAACGACAAGCCACGTAAATCCTTCAGCACACGGTCTGAAAATCATTTCTATAAAACTGAGCATTAATATTAATTCCTTAGTATTTATACAGTTCCTGATGACAAACTGTCTAAACTAGTGCACAAAGATACGTCGGTTTCACCGTCAGAACAGTGGTATTCCTCATATTTAAATTCTGTAAATGGTAGAATTCACAGTCTTGGTCATAAATTGTTTCATATGAACAGATAACGGGTTTCGGCTTTATGTCCATCATAATAAGACAAAAATCAAAATAAAGGTGTTTCAGAATTTGTGATATAAGAAAGTGGACCTATTATATATAAGCGGAAAAACAAGTAAGTTTATTGCCTTGTAAGGTGGCAAAACAGAAGTTGCGCACTCATTTAAATCTGCACATGTACTAGGCAAATCACCTTACGGTATGTGGTGCGGAGTACTTCCATTGCCACTGTCTGGTCTCCCTCCCCGCCCCCCCCCCCTACACACACACACACACACACACACACACACACACACACACACACACACACTCACATTCTCATTTTCTGTTCCATACGTGAATGGAGCTTGGGTGGAATGATTGTCGGTGAATCTCCGTGTTATCTCCTTAGTAACTTCTCCCTCTGGAATTTGTTGAGCGTATTCGTAACGATCTCGCGTCAACTAAACGATTCCGTTGGATATTCTCTACCTCTTCTGTTAATAGAACCTGGTAAGAGCCCCAATATAATTAGCAGTACACAAGAACTGGTCGACGAAGTCTTTTGAGAGCTACTTTTTTCCTGGGTGAATTATATTTGTTTAAGATTTTTACTATGAATCTGTTTGGCATGTGCTATCTCTACTGTTTGTTTTGTCCACTTTACATCGCTCTGGTTGGTACTCTTATATATTTTTCGGCAGTTAAATTTTACGACAATTTGTCACCAACAGTGTAATAGCGCTGCATTGGATGTTTTCATTCTGTGCATGCGCAATATGCTGCATTTATTTACATTCAACGTCAGCAGTACTTGCACCATTCTGTAATCTTCTGCAGATCATCTTGAAGTTCCCTGCGTTCTTATACACAATTCCATCTTCTGCAAAAAGCCTCACGGAGCGTCCGATGTTCCACACTCCGTCATTTACATCTACTGTAAAAAGTATCGGTCTTATCACAATTCCTTGGGGTGCTCCTGAAAGTACCTTTATATGTGTCGATGTTGTTTCGTAAACAGCGTCGTGTTGAGTTCTTTCTGTAGTCACAAATCTGGTTCGATACTTTGTAAGCTCGTAAGTTTTCACGAAACGACATCGCGAAGTTGCGTCAACTTTCTGTAGTCAAGGAACACGGCATCAACCAGAGGTCCGTTTCTACAGCACTACGGATCTCATTGAGGAACAGAGCGAGCTGAGTTTCGCAAGATCTCTGTTTGCGCAGTCCATGTTGATTTTATAAAGGAGATTTTCCTTCTTCAAAACCGTCATAACGTATGAGCACAAACCAAACCGACATCAAAGATATGGCCTATCATTATGTGCATCTGTCCTAAGACCCTTCTTGGAAGCGGGAACGACCTCCGCTTTTATCCAGTCGCTATGTCATCTTCCGTTCTCCAGCTACCTACGATGAGTTACTGCTAGAAGGGGAACAAGTTCTTTCGCATAATCTATGTAGAATCATACTGGTATCTCACCCGGTCCTGATGTCTTTTCTATTCCGCAATCACTTACCCCAATAACAGCCATTTCGACATTCGTACATGGTTGGAACGAGGGACCGTATTGAGCCGTGGAGCCGTAAGTTAGTAGATTGTTCCGTCTGGCGCCACTAGCTGAAAGGTAGTACCGACCATCCCTTTGGCCAATATCTACTTAGTAACCGCTGCGACGCACCGTGGATGCATGGACCTGCTTGCTGATAAAGGGGAGTAACATTCTGTAATCCTCGTCGTGATTGGTGTCATTGTGTACCAGACGTCCTAATTATTTTCGGGTTGTACGCGACCCTCAGAGTTCTACACGGTCGGCACTTTGGTCGTTAATGTAGGCCGTAGTGTTGTACTAGAGACTAGTTGCCGTTTGAAAATTTATTCAGATCTTATATTGCTCTTCCTTTCTAGTTTATATCCGATAATTAATGTTTAAATGAATCAGCTCCTGGTCGGAAATACAATCGGAACAGTTGTACCAAGGCACAGGTTAATTTAAACAATCAGGGGTCTTGTGGTTAGACTTAGATGTTAACCGGTTCAACTCATTGATTGTAATTTTATTTGAGATAATCTGAACTCGCTGTTGTACTAAGCTGTACGTTCCTGCCTTAGAAAGACCAGGTCATTATTTGTGTATTTTTAACTGAATCTTGTAGTTCCGCCGAGCGAATTCTCTTGTAATAAGTGCACATACGTAATGTTTTACAACGTTCCTTCATAGAGGCCTTCATAACTGTGAAGCAATTTAACTTCTGACATATTAGCAGCCAACTGTCACCAGAGATTTAGTCAGAATAAGATTGTTCATAGGGATAGGTTAGGATCCAGTCGCACCTTGGTTGCTGGTTGAAATGAAAGGGTTGCTCGCTTTGAAGCAAGGGTTATCATTGTCGTAATTGTTTCCTAATTTGTTTAACCTTTAAGCGTAGGTGAGCATCTTAATCCCGAATCTGTCGACATACAGTTTCCAAATTTAAAATAAAATTACGTCGTCTGTTTGAGTAATTGAAACACTCTTGTTATCAGTATTACTTATATGTTTTCACACGTTGCAGAAGGGTATTTAATAAAAGCAACTGTGTCCAGCGTGGACGTAAACACTACTGTTTCACCCGATAACGGGCTGGCTGCAGGTCGGTGTCCTTGTAATTATTGTCAGGTTGTTCTTATTTTGATTTCTCTTTAAAAGCTTATTCACTTCACAAACTTATTAATTTGTAAAGAAAACAAATTCATGATTACCCATTGTTAAATAAACAGGTTTTGTGAAAGAAAGTTACATTGGTGGGTCGTCCCTTCCATGTTTTCCTTAATATCAGTAAATACCATGTATCTCGTGTTACTGTATTTCGTGATGAAACAGTTTCAGAACAGCGAATTCTTTCGGCATTCTCCTTCTCACCTCCGGTTTCGGTTTTTGTTGTTTTGTTTTGTTTTAGGGTACGAAAACAACTTGGGTCATACGCGCCCTTGTGAAAACGGTAGAACACGAAGACAAGAGAGGAATTAAAAACGAGACGTGGAGAAAGGGCATAAAATACGCCGTAGAGAAACGGAGGTCCAGAACTTAAAATTAAATGACCCTCGCCATATTCCTGCGACGGATAAAAAGAAAAAGTGGTCGATAGGCCGCGGGTCGTTCGCTAAAACGGCCGAAAACTCAGACGAAAAACACAAACGAGAACGTAAGCGGCTAAAAAAAGGGCATTCCGTCAGGACCGTCAAAAGTTGAGCGCAATGCTCTAAAAGTGGTGGGTGTGCACCACTTAACAAATGGCTATGGCTAAAAGGACAGTGCTGAATATGCAACCTAGTTAAGAGGATATTCTCTCGTCTAGAGGGCCGAGAGGTGGTCGTCCAAGCCGCTGGAGAGACTTAATTCCCCAGAGCTTGTTCTCATGAAGGGAGGGCCACTGGTGTTGCTAAAGTGACACCACCTGCTGACAGACGGTGTCAGTATTTTCACTGAGAGACTGAATATATCAGCTTACTGATTTTACGTAAGAGCAACACATCTTAGAGTTTGTAATTGGCGTGACTGGCATAATTTTACTTTCAAATTCATTGAAAGCTTCCCTCGTCGCTCTCCTTACGCTCATCTCCGCTTCGTTCAGATTTTGCTTGTCAGCTATGTTTTCACTTCTCTTAAATCTATGATGAAACTGTCTTTGCTTCCGGAACAGCTTCTTAATACGGCTGATAAATCATGGTGAGCCTTTCCCATCCATTAAAACTTTATAAATGTTTGAATTCAGCATTGGGACCCCTGCGATTCTGTATCGTAATGTAGCAAAAATCACTCGACCCAAATAGCAAATGCTACTGCTTCTTGAACTTACAACGTTTCCTCGCACCGGCTCACGTGTTAACAGTACAGACATTAGTGGGCTGAAGATGGTCTACGTGCGACTGAAACTGGTTACCGTACCATAAAAATGAACAACATTAGCGATCTGGGCTGACTATTTCCTTGTATTACCATAAAACCTTCTTCGGAACATTTTCGTCGAAGGCGTATTTAACGATGGTTTTGAATTGCATCCATTCACACTTCACATGGTCCTCAGAACTGAATATTTGATCTTGACTACTCAGATACTCTGAAATTTGTTTCTTACCACTCTCTCTAAGAAAAATTATTTTCCTGCGTTTCATGACGTTGCTCACAATTTCCACAGTCATGTACGCAGCATTAGCATCACTGACGCGCTCCTCTACGTTAGGTTATCCTAAAAGTACAGGTCTGTTTGTTGTTGAGAAGTTACTCTCATGAGTCCGTTCTCTATCTGCTAGAAGTAACTCTCGAACAAGACATTCAGAAAGTCCTAGGAAACCGTCTGTAGAACCAATTTTTACGTCGTGATTCTCCTGTTCTGTAGCTGTCCCTTTTTTACAATAGAATGATCAGGAAACGTATTCTCAGTATTAACAGAGTCGATTAACCATATAAGAGACACTTCATAATGGGTAATTGCTACTTAGATTTGCAACAGCGCTTGCCACTAGCGTTGAGGTTCGGAATTTCTATCCTTTCATTAATTGAGTTAAATAATTTTAGTTAAGGGCCAAGCGTTTTCTGTGTCGCTGCCTTATAATCAATAAGCTTACGTGTTTTTCTGCTTGTATGCAACAGATTCGTGCTTAGATAATTTTTAAATAGCTTTATTTTTATTTTCCTCTTATAGATATGATGGCGGACCTAAGGGCAAATCCAGATGTGTCTTTACATAAAATTAAATATAACAAAGGGTCTGAACTCTACAACCTATATACGATAGGTTTCGCAGTATATTTCATCCGCAGTGCTACTTGATGAAATTTCCGAAGTTTGTAGACCCACCTAAGGGTAATTCTGTAGGAAAGATGGGAATTGAGCGAACAAACACAGGTTCTTCTGTGCACAGATTGAGCACGTGGCTAAGATAAAGAGCCCACCGTGACACAGAACCTCTCTGCTCCATGTAGCGTCTATTGCTATGATGCGAAGATACAGGGTATTTGGGGACGAAAAGTTAATATTTTAAATACTGATAGTATAAGTAATTCTGAATGAAAAATGTTATATGGACATTGGTCCACAAATGCTTCGTTAGGGAGGTATGAGTATTGAAAGGAACTTTAATACTGCGAAATTGATGTGCACAGCGTGAACGTATACACAATAAAATTGGACTGTAACGTGATTTTCTTGCAAACAATGCACGGGTATATGCCATGTATACGCTATGCAACCTACTACGTATTATTATCATGTGACGTACGGAGTACGTAGTACATCACCCATTGTTTGCACAGTTTTGCCGTTTAAGCCGCACTGTGTAGTGTTCCGGCGACTGATCGGTGAGTTGTGTAGTGTATGGTGTTAACTGACTTCGTAGAAACGCTACTACCAAAGCCACACTTGTACAGTAATGAGGAATACGCAGATATGGTGTATGTTTATGGCTTCTTCGACGATAGTGCTACCGCTGCAAGAGAATACCACAGGCGCTTTCAGACTCGACGATTATCTGATCGGAAGGTATTTACCAAAGTGTTTCTCACTTTGCGTGCAACAGGCTCTCTTCCAAGTCGAAATTTTTCATCCGAGCGTGCACTTCAACAAACTTTGCAAGAACAGGAAGAAATTACCGTAAGGGTTGAGCGAAGTCCCGGTACGAGCATACGAAAAATGTCCCTGCGTATGAATGTCCCACAGACACGTGTATGGGAAAAATTACATACGAAAAATCTGTATCTATTTCACATACAGCGTTTCCAAAATCTCCACGTTGGTGACAATGCCTAACGACTTCAGTTCTGTCACTGGGTAACTGAGAACAGTCATTTGCTTCCATACATATTATTCACTAACGAAGCCCAGTTTTCACGACATGGAATAAACAACACACGCAATAATCATCGATGGTCACGGTAAAATACACACACTTCAGTGGATAGCAATTTCCAAGTTCGTTTTACCATAAATTGTTTGTGAGGCATGGCTGGTAAACTTGATAGGACGATTTATTATCAGTCAGTTACTGACAGGAGAGAGGTACCTGAATTATTTTGGAAAATTCATATGTGGAACTATTGGAAGTCGTTCCTTTAGGTAAGCGAACTGGCATGTACTTTCAACATGAAGGAGCCCCTCCACATGTTACCTTACGCGTGAGGCACCATCTCAACCGCAACTACCCAGATCGGTGGACTGGTCGTGGAGGTGCTATTAACTGGCCTCCAAGATAACCTGACCTTACACATTTAGATTTCTGGACATGGGGTTGTATGAAATCAGAAGTGCACAAAGTGAAGACAAACACACGAGATGAACTGCTTCGTCGCATCATGGACGCTGCCGAACTGATTAGGAACCAACCACAGACAACTGAACAAGCAACACAACATGTTATCGCTAGAGAGCAAAACTGCATTGGCGTTCATGGTGGGACATTCGAACCTGTTCTGTGAACTGTACAAGATCTGTACGATAAGTATTAGAGCCGTTTGTAAAAGGCGTAGTACGTCTTTTTGAACTGAATATATGTAACACACATTTTGTAATGCATTATGTACTAAATCCAAAGTAAATAAATATTATGTAGAAATGTGTAAGATAACTGCACTTCTCTGTAGCATTATTGACAAGAAAATCACGTTATGGTCCAGTTGTATTGCGTATGCGTTCACGTTGTGCACATCAATTTTGCAGAATTAAAGTTCATTTCAATGCCCGTACCTCCCTAAAGAAGCATTTGTGGATCTAGGTTCATATAACATTTTTTTGTTCAGAATTACTTATACTACCACTGTGTTTAAAATATTGACCTTTCCTCCTAAAACACCCTCGATCCGAATGCGTTTGTAAGACTGTTAGAGAAGAAAACCTATCTAAAGTCTTTTCAGCTAGATGTCAGAATTCAATAGTTATCATTGTTCTCCAATTGTTTTCAGTTCGGTAACACCGACTTCCTTATTCATTTATTTATTTATTTATTGTTTCGTGGGACCAAATTAAGGAGAAGTCTAGATGGTCATGAAACGAGTCAATACATGAAAGTATAACACGATAGTAGAAAGTATAAGAAACGTATTCAGGCGACAATTCGTAAGTTTAAATAAAGAAAATTAACAAAGTAACACTGGAATTTGCTTAATTTTTCAGTTCTTCCAGGAGCTCCTCGACAGAATGGAAGGAGTGAGCCATGAGGAAACACTTCAGTTTAGACTTAAAAGTATTTCCACTACTGCTAAGATTTTTGAATTTTCGTGGTAGCTTATTGAAAATGGATGCAGCAGAATGATGTACCCCTTTCTGCACAAGAGTCAAGGAAGTGCATTCCACATGCACATTTGATTTCTGCCTAATATTAGCTGAGTGAAAGCTGCTAACTCTTGGGAATAAACTAATATTGCTAACAACAAACGACATTAAAGAAAATATATACTGTGAGGGCAATGTCAGAATTCCCAGACTATTGAATACGGGTCGACAAGAGGTTCTCGAACTTACACCACATATAGCTCGAACAGCTCCTTTTTGAGCCAAAAATACCCTTTTTGAATCAGACGAATTACCCCAAAAAATAATACCATATGACACAAGCGTATGAAAACATGCGAAGTAGACTACTTTTCGTGTTGAAATATCACTTATTTCAGATACTGTTCTAATGGCAAATAAAAAAGCATTTAATTTCTGAACAAGATCCTGAACATGAGCTTTCCACAACAGCTTACTATCTATCCGAATGCCCAGGAACTTGAACTGTTCCGTCTCGCTTATAATATGCCCATTCTGTCTGATCAAATTATCGGTTCTTGTTGAATTGTGAGTTAGAAACTGTAAAAACTGAGTCTTACTGTGATTCACCATCAAATTATTTTCCACAAGCTACGAACTTATTTCATGAACTACATTATTTGATAATTTTTCAATATTACACACAAGATCCTTCAATACCAAGCTGGTGTCATCAGCAAACAGATATATTTTCGAATCACCTGTTATACTAGAAGGCATATCATTTATATAAATAAGAAACAGCAGTGGCCCCAGCACCGAACCTTGGAGAACGCCCCACTTAACAGTGCCCCATTGGGACTGAACATCAACACCACTCTCAATATTGCGGAGAATTACCCTCTGCTTTGTGCTCTTAAAGTAAGAGGCGAACCAATTGAAGCTACTCCCCTTACTCTAATGGTCCAATATCTGCAGTAATATTTTGTGGCCAACACAATCAAAAGCCTTTGTTAAATCAAAGAAAACACCTAGCGTTCGCAACCTTTTATTTAATCCGTCCAAAACCTCACAGAGAAAAGAGAATATAGCATTTTCAGTTGTTAAACCATTTCTAAAACCAAACTACATTTGACAGAAAATTATGTGAATTTAAATGCTCCAGTAACCTTGTATATACAACCTTCTCGATAACTTTAGCAAACACCGATGGCATAGCAATAGGTCTACAATTGTCAACATTATCCCTATCTCCCTTTTAATAAAGTGGCTTCACTACCGAGTACTTGCATCGGTCAGGAAGACGATCACTGCTAAAGGAAAAGTTATAGATATGGCTAAGTACTGGGCTAACATACATGGAACAATACTTCAGTATTCTGTTAGATACCCCGTCATATCCATGAGAGTTCTTGGTCTTAAGTGATTTAATTATTAACTCAATCTCCGTCTTATCAGTATCATGGAGGAGCATTTCAGGTAACAGTCTCGGAACACTTTTTTCTACTAGCGCTATATGATACCCTGTTGGGACCATGTTTGTATTTAGTTCACCTGCTATATTCAGAAAGTGATTATTAAATACTGTACATATATGCGACTTATCAGTAACACGGACATTCCCACTATGCAGCGATTCTTTATCCTCGACCTGTCTCTGCAGACCAGCCACTTCCCTTACGACTGACCTTGAGGTTTTAATTTTATCCTGAGACTTAGCTTTTCTACCTGCATACCACATACTTTTTGCCTTCCTAATAACTTTTTTAAGCACCTTACAATACTGTTTGTAATGGGATGCTGCATTTAGATTTTGACTGTTTCTAACGTTTTGATATAATTGTCACTTTGTTCTACAGAATATTCTTGTACCTCTAGTCAGCCACCCAGGCTGCCTGTTTGTGCTAGTACCCTGTTTTAAACGTTGTAACGGAAAGCAACTTTCAAAGAGCACGAGATAAGTCTTGAAGGAAGCATTATATTTATCGTCTACTGTATCAGCACTATAAACATCTTGCCACTCTTGTTCCTTGATAAGGTTTACAAACGTCTCTACAGCAACTGGATCAGCTTTCCTAAAAACTTGATAACTATATTTAACATGTGTTGCAGCACAAAAATCTTTAGAGTTAAAACTTGTGCATCATGAACTGAAAGGCCATTCACCTTTTTGCTAACAGAATGCCCTTCTAGTAACGAGGAATGAACAAAAATGTTGTCTATGGTTGTTCTACAGTTCCCTTGCATTCTCCTTGGAAAGAATACGACTTGCATAAGATCCTTGCACAATCACTTGTACAATTAATATGGAAGTCACCACATATAACTAACTTTTTGTATTTCCTATAAAGTGAAACAGGAACCTCCTCTAGCTTTAGCAAAAATGTTGTGAAATCAGAGTCTGGGGGTCTATAAATAACAACAGTTAGAAGTTTAACTCCACTAAATTTAACCACACCTGCACAACATTCAAATACCTTTTCAGTGCAGTACTATGAAACATCAATTGACTCAAATGGTATACCGTTTTTCACATACATGGCTACTCTCCCACACCGCAAAGAGCTCCTACAAAAGCTGCCAGCCAACCTGTATCCTGGTAAAGGAAGCCTCTGAATTATCTCCTAATTTAAGAAGTGTTCAGATATACCAATAATTTCAGAGTCAACATCTATAAGCAGTTCACTAACTATACCTTGTATATTTTGATGAAATATACTAATTCCCTCATTACTCGGATACCTAAGCTTTGTCGAAAGTGGTTTCTTTGTTAGAGAGACTTCCCTTAAGCAGGAATACCTATCAGCTGACTTCCATCTAAAAAAGGTGCAGCTCTAACACCTACTAGTACAGGAATTTTCCCATGAGTGATCCCATAACCTCCACCTATGCTGTCACCTATAAGGTTTGCCAACCTCCCGTTTCCATACCTGTTGAGGTGCAGGCCATGTCTACTGAAACCCGTCCTGCTGATACTCCACCGACACCACTGAAATGTGACTCATGTCTTCTATCATCAGCGCACCTCCAAGTCTCATGTAATTGCGCTTGACGGCTGTATTAAGATGAGGCCGATCGTGACGCTGTAACAGTTCCACGAAATGCACATTCGTGTTGCCAGTCTGAGTGACTATCTTTGCCAGGTCACCATCTATGTCATACGCCCCATCCCTATCAATACTATTACCAGCCCCACCCACAATCACTACCTGATCCTCTTTATTAAAATGCCTACATACCCCCCCCCCCCCCCCGGTGCTCACTCCCCAACACTTCCTGCAACTGCTGGCCTACACCTCTCACACCGCAATCTACTACGTATCAGTGGAACCTTCTTCTTTCTCTTAGACATTACAACTGTCCTAGACACCGTAACTACTGAGGTCTGCTGCATACTTCCTACATCTACAGATACTAGATATTCCTCTCCTTTAGACTCTGGCAGTTGGTCATATCTATTGCAAACACCAATAGTTAAACTATCAGTAAACCTCCTTCTCCTAGCACATCTCTTGCCAACAGCTAGCTCCCATTCCCCAAACCCCTTCTCCCTCCTCATCCTATATAGCTCCTCCTGTGCGTTTTTCAACTGCACCTGAACGGCACAGACCTTACGCTCCTGCTCCTCTATCAACTTACTCTTGCTGCATAGCCTGCAGTTCCAGGAGAGGATCTCACCAGAGTGCCCACTGGCTTCCCCACTGCATTCCCCCCCCCAGTGAAAATACTTCGAACAAGTCTCACACCGCAATCTACTACTCACGAACCTACGGCAAAGCTCACACTTCTCACTCATGGTATAATTTTACAGTTATTGAAAAAAGAAAACTACTTTATCTAAGTTCCCCTACTGCAATAAGAATATGTTAAAAATCTGACTACAGTAATCAAAAACTTATTCTACAAGGAAAGTAACTACTATTATTAACAGTATTAATCAACAGCAAATGAGAATATAACTAAAGACTAACACAGAAAGAAAATCAAACGTCTAATGACGCAGTAATGAAAATGAAAACAATTCCCAAATATTTATTCTGAAATTATTTCATCATAAAACAGCAAGAACACCGGTTGGAAACTACTAAAGTTCCTAAATAAACCACTATACACGAACAATTAATTAGTACTTAGCTTTCGATGTGCCGCTACAGCTGCAACTGGTAAGCGCGGAATGTAAACACAGGTAAGAGGTTACGTTGCTCGATACGAAACACTCACAAATATCAGGTCACAACACAAGAAAGGCGGAGTTGAATGAAGAAACCACTAATAAGTCACTTATATAGTAAATATTGTGACAAAAACCGTTAAAATATGTATGTGAAACCTAAAAATATATAAAAACTTAGAGAGCATTCTCGCACGCAGTCACGCGCTTATGACGTCACACCAAGACCCCCAGACTTCAGGTTTTGTTTAATAATTTCCCGGCGTTATACACTCATTATCCTTTTTAATGCACATGAATGAGTTTACGTAGTTCCGAGTCAGAACATCTTAACGTGCGCAGTGGTACTTACTAACCACTTCATGTGCAGCGCTGTGTAGCGTCTCGCCATAAGAATGTCGTTTCTCTTTAACTCACATGTCAACTAAACGAGGCTCCTCAATACTGAACTCAGCACCAAATTTAACATCACTACCAGGTTCTGAAGAAACAGGTGATCGGTGTGGTGATCTACAAGTCAGTGTTATTTTACGTACTGTTAAACTGTGGGCAGTTCAAATGTCAGCCCTACCCAGGATCCTACTTACTAAAACTTCTCAATATCTGGTTTGCCTAAAATACTGTAACCTGCCAAGTTCTACTGCTCTGAGTGAAAAAGTCTCCAAAATACCTCCTGTTTTTCAAGAATCCCGTAGGCTGTGTTTGTAATGGGGATTTTGAATTCATCGCCAGCAGAACCAGTAACAGGAGCTCGTTACCGTCAGTATAACGTCTTTCTATGTCGCGATGCCCCATTGCTTCACTATCTATCATAACACGATCGTTAAAGTCAACAAGTAAAACAAGTTTACCATTGACAGTGATATTAATCGAGACTACATGTACACCGTTATAAAATTGCATATCACTTCTATCTGATGCCGTGATAGTAAAAGCATAGGCACTGATAGGATGAAGATATTTTCTGTGGCAGTTTAGTGGCAAAACGTCAAGAGCGTGTTATTCTTTGTATTAGGAGACACTAACAGTGAATTTAGAGTTCCTTTTTATGTGAAACTTCTGCGTTGCTAGATGATTCCTCAGATAAGTGGCAACTAAACTCACACGGTTTATAGCACAGTTCTCCTTGCACATATTGGAGTACTTTTTAGCAATGGCAGCTGCGTTCTCTCCTTTTCTGTGTCACAACTTAAGCTCTTGTCCCTATATAACAAGATGCAAACTTTGCTGGTCGCTATTTGCAATGTTTAAAAGATGTCCATTCTTTAAGGTTTGTTTATTGTTTTGTTTCATCTTTTGCCAAAATGAAATAAAGAAATACTGTCAAAAGAATAGCTAAGAATAATGAGCATATGATACAAGTAACTGACCGTCTTTATCATAAAATTAAAGACATGAAATTACCTTCAGCAGATTCACAACCACCAGTAGAAAAAGTATTTTCCTGCATTCCTTTCCTGTTGTTGTTGTGGTCGTCAGTCCTGAGACTGGTTTGATGCAGCTCTCCACGCTACTCTACCCTGTGCAAGCTTCTTCATCTACCAGTACCCACTGCAACCTACATCCTTCTGAAACAGCTTAGTGTATTCATCTCTTGGTCTCCCTCTACGATTTTTACCCTCCACTTTGCCCTCCAATACTAAATTTGTGATCCCTTGATGCCTCAGAACATGTCCTACCAACCGATCAAGTTGTGCCACGAACTCCTCTTCTCCCCAATCCTATTCAGTACTTCCTCATTACTTATGTGATCTACCCATCTAACCTTCAGCATTCATCTGTAGCACCACATTTCGATAGCTTCTATTCTCTTCTTGCCCAAACTAGTTATCGTTCATGTTTTACTTCCATACATGGCTACACTCCATAGATATACTTTCAGAAACGACTTCCTGACACTTAAATCTATACTCGATATTAACAAATTTCTCTTCTTCAGAAACGCTTTCCTTGCCATTGCCAGTCTACATTTTCTATCCTCTCTACCTCGACCAACATAAGTTATTTTGCTCCCCAAATAGCAAAACTCCTTTACACCTTAAGTGTCTCATTTCCTAATCTAATTCCCTCAGCCTCACCCGACTTAATTCGACAACATTCCATTACCCTCGTTTTACTTCTGTTAATCTTCATCTTATATCCTCCTTTTAAGGCACTGTCCATTCCATTCAACAGCTCTTTCAGGTCGTTTGCTGTCTCTGACAGAATTACAATGCCATCGGCGAACCTGAAAGTTTTTATTTCTTCTCCATGGATTTTAATACCTACTGAGAATTTTTCTTTTGTTTCCTTTACTGCTTGCTCAATATACAGATTGAACAACATCGGGGAGAGGCTACAACCCTGTCTCACTCCCTTCCCAACCATTGCTTCTCTTTTATGTCCCTGCTTTCTTTGGGATTGGAATTATTATATTCTTCTTGAAGTCTGAGGGTATTTCGCCTGTCTCATACATTTTGCTCACCAGATGGTAGAGTTTTGTCGGAACTGGCTGTCCCAAGGCGGTCAGTAGTTGTAATGGAATGTTGTCTACTCCCAGGGCCTTGTTTTGACTCAGATCTTTCACTGCTCTGTCAAACTCTTCACGCGGTATCATATCTCCCATTTCATCTTCATCTATATCCTCTTTCATTTCCATAATATTGCCCTCGTGTACGTCGCCCTTGTAGACCCTCTATATACTCCTTCCACCTTTCTGCTTTCCCTTCTTTGCTTAGAACTAGGTTTCGATCTGAGCTCTTGATATTCATACAAGTCCTCTTTTCTCTCAAGGTCTCTTTAATTTTTCTGTAGGCAGTATCTATCTATCTTACATCTAGTGAGATAAGCCTCTATATCCTTACATTTTTCCTCTAGCCATGCCTGCTTAGCCATTTTGCACTACCTGTCGATCTCATTTTTGAGACGTTTGTATTCCTTTTTGCCCCCTTCATTTACTGCATTTTTATATTTTCTCCTTTCGTCAACTAAATTCAATATTTCTTCTGTCACCCAAGGATTTCTATTAGCCCTCGTCTTTTTACCTACTTGATCCTCTGCTGCCTTTACTACTTCATCCCTCAAAGCTCCCCTATCTTCTTCTACTGTATTTGATTCCCCCATTCTTGTCAATTGTTCCCTTATGCTCTCCCTGAAACTCTGTACAACCTCTGGTTCTTTCAGTTTATCCAGGTCCCATCTCCTTAAATTCCCACCTTTTTGTAGTTTCTTCAGTTGTAATCTACAGTTCATAACCAATAGATTGTGGTCAGTGTCCACATCCGCTCCTGAAAATGTCTTCCAATTTAAAACCTGGTTCCTAAATCTCCGTCTTACCATTATATAATATATCTGAAACCTGTCAGTATCTCCAGGCTTCTTCCATTCCTTTCGTAGCACAACACAATACACATCGCCAAAACCACCAGTCCAGGCCCTGAGAGGTCAGGAATTTTCAACAATGTGTGTGACAACTGCCCCGCCCTTTATGTAGACCAGACTGCCAGAAGCTTTAACATCAGATACCATGGAACCATGGAATCCTTTACACTTACACTTACTTAAAGATACGATTAAATCTTCTGTGATACTCTCGTGGATCAACATGGACACTCTTGCGTCTATCATTCAAGAAAAATTTCAGATACAACAAACAAAGACAAGGAAATGGACCTCTTACAATAACTACAGTTATACATTCACGCCACCAGTTTACCCCAATATATTCTAAATTAGCAACTGTAACTAGGTAATATTCAATTTCTACATCATTTATTTGAGCTGTTCACATACATTAAATTTAACATGGAACATTAACAACGATATCCTCACGGCATTAAAAAAACACTGGAACTACAGCGAATCAAAACAAACAGCTACTATGTATAAAAGAAAAGGAGCAGAAACCAAAATTAATACAAGAAGTAGGCACCGAAACAGCACGCCAATAACAAATTTTTAAAATTTTTGACACTTTCTAAAACATATTCTTAGTACTGCTTAAATATATTTATATTTCAAATAAGCAGTTTATAGTATCACTATAAAGGTAATTAAATGTAAACTCTAATGTTAAGCAGATGTGCTGACCTCCTACAACCCTACCCTTTATTGACAATTCGACCATCAAAAGTTATTTACATACATACAGATATGTTTGTGCACATGCACTGAAGTGCCAAAGAAATTTGTGTAGGCATGCGTATTCAAATACAGAGAGATGTAAACAGCAAAATACCGCGCTCCGGTCGGAAACGTCTGTATAAGACAAGTGTCTAGCGCAGTTGTTATCTCGGTTACTACTGCTATAATGGCAGGTTATCAAGATTTGAATGCAATCGAACGTGGTGCTACAGTCGACGCAAGAGATAGCGATAAGGTGGAGATTTTCCCGTACGACCGTTTCACGAGTGTGCCGTGAACATCAGGAATCCCGTAAAACATCAAATCTCCGACATCGCTGCTGCCAGAAGAAGATCCGACAAGAACGGTACCAAAGACGACTGAAGAGAATCGTACAACGTGACAGAAGTTCAACCCTTCCGCAAATAGCTGCAGATTACAATGCTGGGCAATCAACAAGTGTCAGCGTGCAAACCATTCAACGAAACATCATCGATATGGGTTTTCGGAGTCGAAGGCCCACTTGTGTACGCATGATGACTGCACGACACAAAGACTTACGCCTCTCCTTGGCCCGTCGATACCGACATTGGGCTGTTGATGGCTGGTCGGACGAGTCCCGTTTCAAATTGTATCGAGCGAATGGAGTCAGCAGGGGACTGGTCATTCTGGTGGACGCTCTGTAATGGTGTGACGCTTGTGCAGTTGACCCCTGATACGTCTAGATACGACACTGACATATGAAATGTACGTAAGTTTTCTGTCTGATCACCTGCATCCATTTATGTCCAGTGTGCATTTTGCCGGACTTGGGCCATTCTAGCGTGCCAATGCGACTCCCCACAGGTCCATTGCTACAGAGTGGATCCAGAAACAGTCTTCTGAGTTTAAAGACTTCCGCTCGACACCAAACTCCAGAGACATGAACGTTATTGAACATATCTGGGATACCTCGCAACGTGCTGTTCAGAAGAGATCTCCACCCCCTCGTACTCTTACGGATTTATGGACAGATCTGCAGGATTCATGGTATCAGTTCCCTCCAACACTACTTCAGACATTAGTCGAATCCATGCCGCGTCGTTTTGTATCACTTTTGCGTTGTCGTGGGGGCCCTACACGTTATTAAGCAAGTGTACCAGTTGATTTGGCTCTTCAGTGTGTGTGCACGTTATGTATAATTCGTACCATGCACTCCGACGGATTTATAATTTTTTGTTAGAATTTCCACTGTCGGTTGTTGTTAAAAGGATCCTGAAACAACTTGTGCTATAGCACATTAATAATAAGTTCATTGTTCGAATAAAAGCTGTTACTGGTATTAACACGTTTCACATTGTACTTTTCTGTGGTATTCAACGTCCTCGCCCGCGTCTACGGCCATCCGCATTACAGAGATGGCCGACATGTTACCTGCGGACCTGCTCCACAGGGGCATTGTCAGACCTCGATATCAACAGTACCACAAGCGCGGTTATCCATCAGAATAAGCTAGATTGTGTCCAAAACATACGGTCTATTTTGAAGTAGGAGTCCAGGCGGCGCCAAGGATAATTCGGTGGTAGTATCGCCACGTGGGATGCCGGCCTCGAGACCAGTGGCACGCGTTCGAGACAATAGCACCACAATATGGAGAATCACTTTGCATTCACCAGGCACATGTTCTCCAGGCATTGACATGATGTCACTTCACCAGACGTTTATTTACTACGGCGGCGGGCCGCTCTTAGCCAATTCAGTTCTCTAAGCCACTGCCGGCAGTTCTGAGACAGCGACTTCCAGGATCTACACAAAACCATTCCACCAGAAGCCCGACAATGAGGATATCACACCGTAGCAGTAACGAGTAGCCAGACGCCGGACACGGAATTTCACTTGCTCTGGCTTGGCGTCCAGTGTCATCGGCGCTCCGATGCTGGTATTCCTGTGTAGAATTTACACTGTTAAAGTGTGTTTTGTGGTCAGTCATTACACGATGAAATGACCTTCACTTTTCGTCATTAGGCGCCAGTGCTAATCGGACTTAGGACTTATTATCCCGATCGTAACTAGTTTAGTGACTGTGATCTTCGTGATTCCTTTTCTGTAACGTATCAACTTACCTGTGTTGAACGCAGAGACTAACTAATCTATTGGTTTATCAGGCATTAGCCGGTAATGAATTTCATCTGTACTGAATTAGACCAGCAATCAAGAAGGACCTTTCGCTTTGTTTTACTTATTTGCGTTGAACTGACAAGTAAACGGAATGAGATTGTCACTCTGTAGCGGAATGTGCGCTGATATGGAACTTCCTGGTAAATTAAAACCTGTGTGCAGGACCGAGAATCGATCTCGGAACCTTCGGAGAAGAGCTTCTGTGAAGTTTGGAAAGTAGGAGACGAGGTATTGGCATAATTGAAGCTGCGGGTCGTGATTCGTGCTTCGGTAACTCAGTCGGTAGAGCACTTGCCCGTGGAAGGCAAGTCCCGAGTTGGAGTCCCGGTGTTGCACACAGTTTCAATCTGCCAGGAAGTTTCTGACAAGTAAACGTTAACTGCATACGACCTTGAACAATCCTTTATTGATGTGTAATACCTATGCTTAGTTTAGATATTTATTCGATAAGAAATAAATGAATGAATAAGACACGCCCGGGTTCCCGGGTTCGATTCCCGGCGAGGTCAGGGATTTTCTCTGCCTCGTGATGGCTGGGTGTTGTGTGATGTCCTTAAGTTAGTTAGGTTTAAGTAGTTCTAAGTTCTTGGGTACTGATGACCATGGATGTTAAGTCCCATAGTGCTCAGAGCCATTTGAACCATTTTTTAATGAATAAGAAATAGATGGATGTTATTCTCTTTGTAAACATAAATACTGAATAATAAGCAGCTGTCAGAAGCTCAATCTGACGTGAAGAATACTATGAAGAGTGTTTTACGTGCAGAGTGATTTATTTATATTACATGTCCCTGTTTACAGTGCAAGCAGCTTACACGTTGTGTTAAAGCATAAACAGTAGCAAGACAGTGCGGCGTCCACCGGAACATACTTAACTGTAAAACACTGTTTCACCTTATTTCTAAACACAGGCAGGTATATTAACATATTTTTTTTACCATCGGAACAACATGAGAGTGGCGCTAAATATTCAAATAGTATTGTGAAGTGCTGGAGCTGACGCATGCCTCTGACCAAAACAATTACGTACTTAGACATCTGACGATGGATATGAATGCCTGAAATATGTAATCGCTCTGAAATAAAGGCATGTTAAAAGTATGCGTGAATGGTTGAGTTATTCACCAACAGCCTTTAAAGACGATTTGAACACTACGACGCTTATTAAAATACACATACAAATTCTGTAACTCAATACCTTGCAAATCTATGCATCTGTGACCAATAGGAAAACAAACACTATATTAAATTTATGGCAGTAACCGTAGTTATGTAACGACACAGGCCAAGACAGGAGCACTGTGTAGTATCCAGGATGTGATCCACTGCCAGTCCATAAAGCATTGAGCGGGACTATCAGCATCCTGAATTGCAACCCAGTTCTCCAGGAAGATACCAGCGTCCAAGAAGTCGCAACGGCACTGAAGTATGCGCGCAATATCTTCTGCATTAATTGGCCTACGGTGGCAATATATATATATTTTCACGGCTCAGCCGAGCAGGTAATTGTCGCTGTTGGGATATACATCAACGCCTGTCCTGTGCTGGCCTCTATTGCGGGGTTGGAAACACTCTTCTGACGCATACATCGTTAACCATAGCTCGGTTCGAACCAACGTCCATTGTCTGGCAGTGTAGCCATCGGGTCGCTTCCGCACGGGCAGCGTCTCGACGAGTCAACCTACTGGGTATCCTGCCCAACCTCAAGGTCCGCGATACGAACAGGAGTACTCCAAAGTCCTCGCCACCAGGGTCCAATGCACCAGCCCCAATGCATCATCAATCTGTCTGGGACTCGTCACCCACTTGAGCACCACTGTTCGCCACATCACTGGAACACTGGGCCACCATGCCAGAAACGTTTGCCAGGTTCCCACCTGCCATCAGTAGAGCCACTGGGCTGTTAACTGCCGCTACCGTCTCAGGTTCCAGTGCGTCAGCATTGATAAGCACACTGCTCGACACCAGGCCGCGCCCCAAACATGGGTGTAACCCTGCAGCTGTTCAACATTATCAGAATAATAAATAATTTTCATTTACACCGACTGTTTTACCGCAGTTAACCACAAGACACTCCTATCTACCTTGCTAGCCATACAACCTCTGGACGCCTATTCCAGGCTCCTGCTCCTACCCTCTCACCCTCCCCCCCTCCCCCCTCTCCCAGTCAACTTCCTTCTCTGCCTTGTATCTGTCCACTTACCCTACCCTTCTCTGTCGATGTCCTCCAACCACTGTGTCCATCTCCTCATAGCCTCCTCCCCCCCCCCCCCTCTCTGGAACCGCGCGACCGCTGCTCGGTTATAGATGTGTGTGATGTCCTTAGGTTAGTTAGGTTTAAATAGTTCTAAGTTCTAGGGGACTGATGACCTCAGCAGTTAAGTCCCATAGCGCTCAGATCCATTTGAAACATTTTTGAACACCCCCCCCCCCACTTCTACCTGGTTTTCTCATCTTCTGTCACCACTTTATCACCTGCACCCCAATAGGAGCCTGGTCGTTCTTAGCCCCGCAGTATTTCTTTCCAGATCGTAATTAATATATGCACCAAATTTCATCGAAATCGTTCCAGCGATTATGGTGCGTTTCTACCCATGGATTTGCCCGTGTACGCACTTGTCAAATCTATTTCACATATTGTTAAAGTATTTCAAACGTATCTGTAGACATTTCACCTCTATCTCTAGCAAATTTCGCCCTGCTGTTTAATTTTCAAGCTGCTCAGTGTTCCTGACGTCGTATCTCCTGAACTATGCGTGGTGCAATGCAATAATCTTGCTGGTACATTCAATGGTGTACGTGAATACTACCAGCAAAATGAGTCATGAATACATTAAGTAGTAAAGAAGTAATAAATGAACATGTCATCCTTCATGCGACCACTTTATTGCATGGACAGTGAAAATGTTGTGAGAGTAGCCAACGTGAAAAAATGTCATAAAAGTTCGAAATTATGTGTAGTGTTCGTTGGAAGTCATTACGTGCCTCCATTCCCAATTAATGGATGAGTGAAGTATGGGCATTCGCGCGTCGTGTGCTACACGTTTTTTCACCCCCTCTCCCATTTCCTTCATAGGTAGTTGGTTCTTACCACCACAGCAATGTTTTGCAGACACTAAGTGATGTGTGTGCGAAGTTTGATTGAAATCGGTTCACTAGTATAGCAGGTGACGTGGAACATACATACTTAGATATACACTGGCGGAAAAAAGAAAAACGACCTAGTAGACCTGGAAAAACATTAGTTTTGATCCGATGAATACACGTGACACCTGGACGATAACAGATGTGCTGATAATGGTTTCAGCGTCGACCGACCACACACAGCGTAGTGAGATAGCTACGAGAGCACAATCTGTGTCTACCCTTCAATAGGGAATGCTCACAGCCTGAAGACTCACTGTGGTGCACGCATGTGAAGCAAGCAGGCAATCATGCCTTTGAGATGCATTGGTGCTTCCTATGGCCAACTAGCCCAGTTTTAAAGGGTCGAACTGTGGCCTTCCGGTGGCAGGATGGTCCTTTCGGAGGATTGCAACACACATGGGACATAATGATGGTATCAGTGGTCACGTGAAAATTCTCACACACATAGACAAGGTCCTGGACGTCCGCGCAGAACAGACGCCCACCAGGGTCATTGCCTTGAAAGAGTAGCAGTGGCAGATATACGAAAAATGTGAAATGATCGTGTGGTTATTGATGGATAGGAGGACCCATCCGGGAAAGTTCGGCAAGCGGGTTGCAAGTCTTGGTTCACGTGACGCCACACATGACGACTTGCGTGTCGGTGATGACGATGAAAGGATGATGAGGACAACACGCCGTCCACGAGCGTAGAAAGTCTCCAACCCGGCCTAGAAGCAAACCCGGGCTAGCTGCATGCTGGGCAGACACGTCACTACTAAGCCCAGCAGGCGGACGCATATAGTACAGCTACCACAGCACAGAGAACTGTTGCGAACCACTTTTTAACAGCGGGACTTTGGGCACGCACACCTCTTCCTCGTCTTCCATTCACGCCTCATCAACGGCGTGCACGGCTCGAATGGTGCCGTCAGAGGATCACTTGGAAAGTGGAACGGCGCGCTGTTGTTTTCAGCGATGAAAGCAGATCCTGACTGCAGGCAGACGATGGTCGTTTGTGACCATCCCACGCCATATGGTCTGGAATGCGGTAAACCCCACCTGTGGTTCACATTTTGTATTTCTGGAGGAACGCTAACCAGCACTCGGTAAGTGCAGAATGTTGTTAGACACATAGTTTTCCCGTTTTTGCGACAGAAAGGTGATGTGTTGTTTCAACAGGATAATGTTCACCCACGTGCTATCCTTGAAACTGAACATGTACTGCAAGATGTGCGCCGGTCTCTGTGGCCGAGCGGTTCTAGGCGCTGCAGTCCGGAACCGCGCTGCTGCTATTGTCGTAGGTTCGAATCCTGCCTCGGGCATGGATGTGTGTGATGTCCTTAGATTAGTTAGGTTTAAGTAGTTCTAAGTCTAGGGGACTGATGACCACAGATGTTAAGTCCCATAGTGCACGGTGTGCAGCAAGGTCCCTGTCCAACATGATCCCCAAACTTGTCTCCAATCGATAACATCGGATGTGACTGGACGAGATGTGGCTCACGCCTCTCATCAACCAAGCGATCATACAGAACCTCATAAACAGGTCGAGCAGGCATAGCGCAACCCAGGACTGTATTCGCCATGTGTTCGAATGGCTGGATTCCAGAGTGAGCGCCTGTGATACCTGGTACATCAGAACCGCTTGTGCTATTGATATATAACGTAATCGTTTCATGTGCTCCATATGCACTACGGCAACAATAAAATTCGAGCGATTTGGATACCTATAAATGGGTGTACTATTTTTTTCTGGCAATTTACATAGATATGTACATTTATTTATATAGTATGTATGAATCAAAAACATGAATTTTAGTGTGTGAACAATAAAAATAATAATTAAGTATACCAGGATATGTATGATATTTTATGCAATGGAATATTTTAATAACAACAACAAAAATAAAAATGAGCAAAATTGATGTTGCAGTTGTGATCAGCTTCTGACGTTATTAGTACTAGTTCAATCGTCCTGTGTCGCTTCACGCCGGCCTTCATGCTGTTTACCCATATTTCCAATCGTCCTTTAAAATAACTCCATAACTGTTTCCTTCTGGTGGCGACATCTCAGCAGGGTGGTCTGTCGCACGTCAGAATCTTGAGCAGTCTTACTTCTGGCTCCACAGTTCTAACTTGGCTGCAACTATTCGATAGTTATTGGTTTATCGCTACTTTACTTGTGCGCTCTACTATTGTCTACGGCATTTTGTTTTAATAGTATGCTATTCTGCTCCTTAAGCAAGTTACAATAATTCTTCCGCGATTGCATATATTCAATTAATTCTGCATAGAGTGACAGTTATAGGATAAAGAAAACCACATGAAAAGAATTTCTTGCTTAACACGAACATACCAGCATTGTTTAAAGGTAACATCAATTACCAGACGTTGAATTAAGCCCCATGAAAAGGCAAAACATAGAACTACTAGCACTAGTTCTATATCAATTTACACAAAGAAACAATGAACAAGAAGAATATAATAAAATAGCACTAACTGGTATTTTCTGAGAAAATTTCTAAGCCATGTCATTGTCTGAATCACAATAGTTAGCAATTTAAATTGAGGTTTTGTGGAACTGTGGGTGTAGCCAATGAAAGGATATTATCATGTTTAACAAAGGGAATGGAAACTGTTGTACTTAATACTTTGACGAGTGCAAGCAGGAAATATTATTATGAGTAAGAGGAAATTGCTTATGATGTTACATGACGCTCAGTTTTAGGTCTACTTTTTATGTACATAAACGATATTTCGTGTAATTCACAAAATGCAGTGCTAGTTGTTGCTTTTCCAGATGACCTTAGTGTTGTAATCGGTCTATGCACACACCTAAAGAAGGGATGGTAAATAACGGTCGTAAGACTGTTAAAAAAAATGGTTCAAATAGCTCTGAGCACTATGGGACTTAACAGCTGTGGTCATCAGTCCCCTAGAACTTAAAACTACTGAAACCTAACTAACCTAAGGACATAACACACATCCATGCCCGAGGCAAGATTCGAACCTGCGACCGTAGCGGCGGGCGATTCCAGACTGTAGGGCCTAGAACCGCTCGGCCACCCCGACCAGCCGTAAGACTGTTAGCCTGTGGTTTTCTACAAATGGCCTAACTCTGTTTCAAAACGACACATTTTTCAGTTCTACATATCTATAAATATGACAACAATGACAAATGTGAGGGAATAATAACTACATGGAACTGAAACTTAAAAAATTTCATGTATACATATTACTTAGAATTTTAACTGGAAAAATCAAATCTGTGAACTTCGAAGACACCTGTGTTCGGTAACATCGTTAAATCTTGAAGAGAGACAAAAAAGTAAGTTACCTTATCTTTCGTATTTTGATTTATAAATGCTGTGTGAAAAAATGTTCTGGTGTTACTCATCTGTAACAAAGACAATTTCTGTTTTTAAACGTGACTGGGCAACTGCAGCTCTGTGTACACAAGTTTTAATAGCTTGAAAATAACAGCCAACCACTTGCAAAGTACATTTCTTCTACAGGAGGTATTATACATAGATTCAGATGTTATAAGTATCCGATGCGAGAGTCCATGACTACTATGTCTAATACATGTGCCTGACGTCCACTTAATCACTATGTAAAATACATGTTACAAGTACTAGCAGTCTGTTTTATGGGCTTGTATTTTAAAACGTCTTACGACAAAGCCCTATATTATAGAGCCACTACTTTTAAACAGCGTATTTTAAATGTTAATCAAGAGGATGACAAGCATATGTGCTAGACATATACCGGATATAGATAAGATGTGATTCTACGTTCAATACCTTCTGAAGAAGACTGTTTTAATATTGTCAAAACCAAAGTCAAGATTTAATAAATCTGTATTTTGAACCAGTTGGCTGTTATTTAAATCCACAGAATTTTTTCGTTTCTCAAACATGCGCTGTAAAAATAACGTGTCGTGCCCACACACAGTCATCTTGTAGATGTATGTTTGAGGTGGCATTTTGAGTGTTGTTTCTTTATGGTGAGGTCATGAAATTTTACTGTAAACAATCCAGTGCCATTCGAACGGAACAGTGATCAATAAAACGACCGTCCATAAGATTAAATTATTTTGCGTGTAGCACGAACTGGAGTGCACAATGCTGCCATCAGAATTATTCATTACTTACCAAATAATTTAAAATGTTTGAAAGCAAAGTTAAAATTGTAAGCTGACACTGTTTCGCTGGAGAAATCCTTTAATTTCACAGCAGAATTTCTATTTATGTGATGTGTGAAAGTTGGTAAGTAAGAATTAATTGTTCATATTTCTATTGGAGAAAAGGTTTGTAAATGATGGCATGTAGCTATATTTATATGAATGTGTAATATGAATATAAAAAAACTAATTTCACATCACTACAATTAATTGTACAGATGAACTCTAGACCATGAAACTCGCTAACTGATGAGATACAGGAAAGGTATGTAATAGCACAAATGGAAAGCAATATGTTACAAACCGTTGCTCAGGCGCAGATTAACTGTCTTGTCCCGTACTTGCAGGGGCCAGTGGAGCGGAGACCGGCACTGGCAGGAGATGAAAGGGATGCAAGATGTCACAAAGGCCCTGTCGATCGCTCTTAAGGCACGGCGCAATACTTTGCTGGGTCGGCATGATAGTTAAGAAGGTTCACCGCATTTACAATATCCGCTTACCAAACAGAACATGCGATCACCCTTAGAGATGTACTCTTCAAAGTAAGTGTTGTGCCCGGATATGCAACAGCCACGCTCAGGGAAATTTGTGCCAAGTACTTCTGTAATCTACCTGTCCGCGTCACGGCCTACCTCCGCCTAGAGATTCTTCATCCACCAGAAACGTCTCACGCACCTGCAGTGAGTTTCCGTGCCAACCATGTGCCACTCTGTCTGTGTCGCCTCAAAACCGTCAAGCGAATGACCAGCAGCATGTAGATCCTACTTCCAGAAGAAGGCTTCCACTAATGATCGCCATAACGTTTTACTATTTGCACCTTACACACACACATGTTGCAACTGTTAGCCGGCCGCGGTGGTCTAGAAGTTCTAGGCGCTCAGTTTGGAACCGCGCGACTGCTACGGTCGCAGGTTCGAAACATGCCCCGGGATGGATGTGGGTGATGTCCTTAGGTTAGTTAGGTTTAAGTAGTTCTAAGTTCAAGAGGACTGATGACCACAGATGTTAAGTCCCATAGTGCTCAGAGCCATTTGAACCATTTTTTCAACTGTTCAAAATATTAAAAGTTTAAATTCTGCTTTTCCTCCTTTTACGGTGTAAACTCTATCCTAACTTGAAAAATCGTCGAGCGTTGCCACCTTCAATTTCTTTCGCTTTGTTACTACGGAAGTTATTTTCTGACGCACATATCGTCCTTATGAAGTCTGTCAGCCGTACGTATTAAACAACTTTATAATGCTCATTTATCTTACATTTGCAAACAATGATAATGACACGCAGCACTGCAATTAAAAGAAAATTGTTTTCTGTTTTTCAATCACACGTGGAGGACGCACCCATGTAGCACTAAAACTGAAAAGAGAACCGATGTGCAAGTTATTTCACTTATATACGTGTGTAACCATGGCCTTCTAGTTAGTATGAAAATTCATGTACATTACATACCGGTAATACATATGCTGATCAACGAGAATGGACCATATCCTTTTTATTTAGTGTAAAGTGCCGGTACGCTTTGTCAAGTAGAAGAGAGGGTATTTTTAAATTCTATGGACTTAATTTGTTTCTGTGTGTTTCGCAGTAGTTTATAATGGTCCGACCATAACTAAAATTTTTGAGATTTCGTCCTACAGATAGCAAAAGTATTGTTTTATCATCTGCAAACCTCTTCATCAGTACATCACAGCCCTCAAGTTTTTCTACCTGCCTGGTAAGTTGTGGAGACCGTACAGGAGCATTAGAAGAACTTTCCTTGGAGCAAATTTCAATGCGCGCAGTTCACAGAACACCATTCTCCCTTCCACCGGGTTTAACCCGTTGGTCGGCGCACACTACTGAGGTCTGTCTGCTGCTTTGAGAAACGATGCTTCGAGCGTCTGGTGGAGAGGTTGCAACATTACTGCTCTACTTTTAATGTGACGCTGTTCTGAATAAAGCTTGGCTCGTAAAAGTCCTTGGGACGAGCCTACACCATCCACTACGCGCCCTGTTTTTGCAAATAATGTACTAAAAGATGATCCTGCAGTCGAATAAGCGAGGGCAGGCAAGTTATGTGAATTAGAGCTTAATGAACACAAAAACATTTATAATAAACGTCGGTAACACTGCAGATTTCACTTCCGAGAACAGATAGTTTATCCAGTAAGGTTCAAAACTCCTACTGAATGGTGGCCTACAAGCATTTTTATAAGTAAATAAAGGTAAACGAAAACATATCAACAGCTCTTGAAGTATTTAGTCTGGCAGAAAAGAAAACGGAGTCCCCACAAAAATCAAGCAGCGACGTGTACTCAATTCGTAGGTTCCACGACCACGTACTTAGAAGCTT
Organism: Schistocerca gregaria; assembly: GCF_023897955.1. Lineage (NCBI taxonomy): Eukaryota > Metazoa > Arthropoda > Insecta > Orthoptera > Acrididae > Schistocerca > Schistocerca gregaria. Next base: position 680,563,230 of record NC_064921.1, read on the forward strand.
GTAACCAAGATTCGATAAGCGATCCAGAGTGTTTCTACATAGGTAAAGTCACACCCTCCTGTTGTACACTTTCGATGGCAGAAACTAGAAGTCTTTCTCGATCAATGTCCCGAATTGTTCCTCCTATTTTGCTGTCCCTCCTGTTCCCAAGAGCACCTTTTCCACCACCAACATCATGATACTTCAGCCAATGTGCGCTCAAGCAGCCCTGCACCAAGTTACACACCTCATCATAGTTGCAAATGGACAACGAGTCCTACATTAATGATTCGGTAACAAATACACATATTCTAACTGAGAGACTATGTCATGATAAGTCCACTGGCATCAGTTCTTATCATTTTAATTACATATCTCATTAACATCGACACACAATGAAGCGCCAAAGAAAGTGGTATAGGCATGCGTATTCATAAATAGTGATATGTAAACAGGTAGAATACGGCGCTGCGGTCGGCAACGCCTTTATGCGACAAGTGTCTAGCACAGTTGTTAGGTCGGTTACTGTTGCGATAGTGGTAGGTTATCAAGATTTAAGAGGGTTTGAACGTGGTGTTATAGTCGGCGCACGAGTGTTGGGACACATCATCTCCGAGCTAGCGACGAAGTAGGGATTTTTCGGTTGGACCATTTGACGACTGTACCGTGAATGTCAGGAATACGGTAAAACATCAAATCTCTGACATCGCTGCGGCTGGAAAAAGATCCTGCAAGAGCGGAACCAACGATGACTGTAGAGAATCATTCAACGTGACACAACAGCAACATTTCCGCAAATTACTTCAGATTTCAATGCTGGACCATGAGATAGTGTCAGCGTGTGAACCTGTCAACGAAACATCATCAATATGGGCTTTCAGAGGCGAAGGCCCACTTGTGTACCCTCGATGACTACACGACACAGGACTGTTGATGACTGGACAAATGTTGCCTTGTCAGACGAGTCTCGTTTCAAATGGCATCGATTGGATGGATGTGTACGGGTATGTATAAAACCTAATGAATCCATGGACCCTGCATGTCAACATGGGACTGTCCAACTGGTGGAGGCTCTGTAATGGTATGGGATGTGTGCAGTTGGAGTGATATGGAACCCCTGATACGTCTAGACACGACTCTGACAGGTGACACGTACGTAAGCATGCTGTCTGATTACGTGTACCCATTCATGTCCATTGTGCATTCTAAGGAACTTGGGTTATCCCAGCAGGACAATGCAATAACCCACATTTCCAGAATTAATACAGAGTGGCTCTAGGAACACTCTTCTGAGTTTAAACACTTCCGCTGGCCACCAGACTTCCCAGACATGAACGTTATTGAGCATATCTGGGATGCCTTGCAACGTGCCCTTCAGAAGAGATCTCCACCCCATTGTACTCTTACGGAGTTATGGACAGATCTGCAGGATTCATGGTGTCAGTTCCCTCCAGCACTATTTCACATGTTAGTCGAGTTCATGCCAGGTCGTGTTGCGGCACTTCTGCTTAATTGCGGGAGACGGCCGCTAGTGGCGTTTCAGTCCGGAGCCGCGCCTCCTACGGTCGCAGGTTCGAATCCTGCCTCATGCATGAATGTGCGTGATGTCCTTAGTTCAGTTAGGTTTAAGTATTTTCTATGTCTAGGGGACTGGTGACCTCAGATGTTAAGACCCACAGTGCATAGAGCCATTTGAAACATTTTTTTATTGCAGGGGACCTACACTTTATTAGGCAAATGTACCAGTTTCTTTCGCTCTTTAGTGTATTTGCGCTTTCAGTGCACCGTCATTCATATCAGAATAATCAGCATTTATCACTGATTAATACATCACTTCATTAATAACTACGTACTGTTTCATTTTATCACTGAGAGAGTGGAGAACGTACTGGATCTACATCCTTAGACATAAAAACTTAATATTAGAAAATATTTAACAACAATAACCTATTTATCTGCTGATAAACCTTTCGGGATGTGGGGTCGTGAGTAAAGAAACAGTTCTGTTCCTGACGTTTCGTCCAGAAATACGCCTGACGTCCTCAGAGGCGCCCCTCCGCTGAGACTTGCCGACTAACCGGTCGGACGGCCGAGAGCGGCATATGTAATGCAGGAAAGGAGGCGTGGTCGAAATAATGAGCATAGATGAGCAGAGATAATTCTTGTCAAAGATAAGAACTCAGCTATCGATTGTCGCCTTGTAAAAGAAAATATTTACTAGTGATGCAGAGCTACTGTCATATGTCGCTAAATTTCATTGCCTTCTCTTTTCTATTAAAACTGTCCTGATGCTTATAAATTCCAATGGCTTCTGTACATAGTAGTGAATAATAATCGGACGTTGTAGATAAAACTTCTGTTTCTGAAAACTTCACTTCGTGGTTTCTTGACTGAAGAACTTGCTGCGTTACAGCTGATATCTCTGTTTTTCATAGTTGGCAAAGACTTTTGTGCTCTTTTAGCCGCGTATTTACGCTCCTCTTGATAATTCCAATATAAACTTTACCACACGTACACGGAATTTTGTTATCACCTAATGTTGACAGAAGAGGGCGTTTACCCTTCACAGATCGGAGTACTTGAATTATTTTCTATGTTGCTCTAAAGGCTGGTGTGATATCATACTTCTGCAAAATGATACCGATCTGATCGGTTACTTTTCTAATCAAACGGAGGGAAATTGTATTTTCCCGTCGTTGTGGTTCATCCTTGTCCGTCCGTCTTCTGTTCCTTGGTCTCAAAATTCTCTTTACCTCTTTCCTTGAGTGGCCATTTTTCCCGAGGTTTGCTTCAGGTGTTTTATTTCAATGTCCAGGTGTTCCGATCTGCATATCCGTTCGGCTCTATTGACAAGACTTTTAATAACACCTCCCTGTAGTTGTGAATGATGATTGTAGTTTTTATGCAAATACCTGTCCGTATGTGTTACTTTCCGAAAAACTTTATGTTCCAAACTTCCATCGAACCGTCTCGTGAATACATCCAAGAAAGATATTCTGCTATCATTTTCCATTTTCATGGTGAACTGGATTTTTTGATTAATTTTGTTTAGATGAGCAAAGAATTCGTCCAGCGTCTTTCTACCACGGGATCAAACCACAAGTGTGTCATCTATAAATCGATACCAGCGAGATGGTTCCTTGTTTGCTTTGTCCAGAGCCGATTATTAGAATTTTTCCATATAGAAATTAGCGGTCGCAGGACCTAATGAGCACCCATTGCTACACCATCAAGTTGATCATAAAATTCATCGTCACACTGGAAATGACCCGAAGTAAGTCACTGTCTAAAAACAGCAGTCAAATCACCTGGAAAAATATCCGTTATAATAACTTCTTTAACTGGAATCATAGCGAATAAGGACACTATTTCGACCACGACCTTATCCCTACAGTATAGATGTCGCTCTCTGACGTCCGACCGGTCAGTCGGAAAGACTCAGAGGAGGAGCAACTCCGAAGATGTCAGCGCATTTCTTGACGAAACGTCAGGAAAAGAAGAGTTTTTTGGACCACGACTTCACATCCCGAAAGGTTTACCAAATGGTTCAAATGGCTCTGAGCACTATGGGACTTAACTTCTGAGGTCATCAGTCCCCTAGAACTTAGAACTACTTAAACCTAACTAACCTAAGGACATCACACACATCCATGCCCGAGGCAGGATTCGAACCTGCGACCGTAGCGGTCGCGCGGTTCCAGACTGTAATGCCTAGAACCGCTCGGCCACTCTGGCCGGCAAGGTTTACCAGTAGCTATGTCATCCGGTCGTGAAAGCCTTCATTCTATGAATATAATATTTATTGTTCGTCGCGATAATGGCTACTGTGCAATGCCGTTGCCAGACGCATGGTTTGTTGTGCATCGTTAAATTAATTATCACTCAGTAAGTGGAAATATTTGTGGTGGAATGAATGATTTCATTGTTAATATATTATGATCGCAGCTGGTAATTTTTTATAAAGAATATTCCGTTTGGATATTGATTTAGGGCTATCGCATTTACTGTACCAGTTTTCCTGGCCTCATTTCAGGTTAATAAAGTGTATGTTATGTCTGTAGCTAGTCATTCATATATGCTACTTAGGGTCCAAGCCCCTTCATCGAGTGCAGCTGACCTGCGGATGTCTGTAAATCCCCAGCCAGTGAAAGCTGGTCGCTGGCTCGCACTAATCTTTCCACTGCAGCCTAACGATTTTCTCAAGACAAGTTAAGTTACAGTCCTCTATTATAAGTACATCCCGGTCGCACTTGCCGAGTGGACACTATGCCTCAACCGTTCAGCAAACCTTAACTTCAGTTCCAACCAAGAGTTTCTCTTAACATTTAAGAGTGCTTGCAGAGCAGGCAGCAGTTACTACCCATCCTCCTGATTTAAGTTGGCAAGTAGTTTAACAGGGAGACTACTGCTAACTGCTGAACAGGAGCTTCTGTGTATTCTAACTGCGCCTGTAGTGATAAAGGTGTATTTCAAGAAGACGCATACGCCTGAGAATACTGCGGAATTCCTTCGTTGTTGCGTGCCTCGAGGAAATAAATTTCTCCAGCTATACGCTGCTCTAACTGATACCCCGTGCTATTTAGCAGTCGATTTAACTTCATCCGCTTGACTCGGGTACCTCATTCGGGGAAGTAGCTTCATAGTCAGTCTTCTTCATCAGGGGACGCAGCGTTTGAAAAAGAACGTCCAGAATTCCGTTTCATCTAAGGTGCTAATATAACTTATATTAAGCGCTGCATTAGCTACAGTTTACAGGTAGGTAATCTATTCGAGTAAGTCTTTGTTAAGCTTCCTTTTCTCTCTCTCTGAACTACGCGAATTTCCTCTGGCTATCAAATTTTTCGCAATTTAATTCCACAGTGACAGAGAACAACTCCCATTACTTACATAGAACAATCTATTCCTTATCTTACATTCTGACAACAAAATAATGAAGAATAAAACGCACTATCAGTCGATAATACGTATAAACATGTGTTTACAAGTACGTCAGTATTCAAGTGTTCTTTCGTACTCGTCATTTTCTTACTGTTACTATCCGTTACTTGTATTTTCACCACAGGCAAGATTTTTCGGTGATAATTTCACTATGAACCCATACATAAATTATAAATGTAAACACACACAAACACAGATATGCAATCAATGAAATGTAACGAATTCAGTACTAAATGCGTGATTACTTAATACTACTATAATTGACTGTAGTAATGATTTGGACTGACATGCCAGTAATTTTACTGTTTTCTTTATCCCTGTGGTAGGGTTTGTTGTTTTTTCATCTCAATGGGGGTTTCCCAAATTAATACGTTTGAGGAGTAAGTAAATAACTATTACAGCATCGAGAATAAAACATTGTTTCTTAACTTATCTCGCTTGAAGTGGCATATTACAGGCTGGTTATAATTAAACTTTTTGCGATTTGACCAATGTAAACGGAAAATAACTTACTCTATGGGTACTCAACATCATAGGAATTATGTTCAGACTTTGTGCTGCTGGAACTGCGTTGTTAATAATGTTAGTGTCATGACTTGCCATTAGCCACCGGTACTGGCGCGATGACGTAGGGTTGAAACATAAGTATCAGCGCACCTTACATTTGCAGACAGTCAACATGGGTCTAGACAAGGTGACGAGGGCTTTACTCGTAAATTGGAGAATAATAAGCACCAAAATAGTTATCAGCGTAATAATAATTTTCGCATGGGAAATGGAAACAGGAACTTTCATAACGAAAATCAAAATCGGAAGATAAGGTTTGAGGGTCAGAAGACACATGAACTGTAACGCAGGAATACGAGGTCGGGAAATTAGAGATCGTCGCATCTTAGGTCTGGAGATGGGGAAATAAACGGGAATTGAAAAGTTATTTTAAAAATTCTGTGGGTGTCGAAAATTCAGCAAAGAAGCCTTAAATGTTGGAGGTGAAGGTCACAGCAATTAAGAATAAAATGGAAAATAATTTTAAGCAGCGCAATCGTAAGCAGGGGTCAAGCAATCCTGTAAAATGTGTAGAGTAATTTGACAATGAGGGTATGGGACTAAAAAATTTATTTTGTCGAAGTGAAGTGAGTGATCGAATTAATCTATACAAAATTGTTAAGGTTTTTGTGGCCACTTGTTGACAAATTGCCTATTGGCTCCTGTCTCGGATTCTTCGGCCGACGTTCATCTGTTGACAGATTCTTTGATCAGAAGAAAGGCCGAGGTAAATGTGAATTTGGTGGACGTGGAATGTATGACGTATACTGATGAGGCACTGTGCTGTAGCAACAGTTACAATAATGTAGGCAAATGTAGATGATGTGATATCGGAGAAAGGAAGTGAGATCTCTCGGCGAATCCGTAGCCTCGTCAGATGTTCAGATGTGTGTGAATTCCTAAGGGACCACACTGGTGAGGTCATCGGTCCCTTGACTTACACACTACTTAAACTAACTTATGCTAAGAACAACACACACACCGATGCCCGAGGGACGACTCGAACCGCCGGCTGGAGTGGCCGCAGAAACCGTGTACGGGGCCCCTAACCACGCGGCTACTCCGCGCGGCGTAGTCTCGTCAATTGGGAATGAGTTTTGTGGTGCATCGATGGAAGTTTCAGGAGGTATTGTTTGAAAGTGACGTAGCAATAGTCTCGTCAGCTGTTGATGAATTTTATTATGTATCAGCAGAAGTGGGTGATTTATGGTTAAAGGGAAGTAAAGGTGATGTTTTAGAGACTGAAGTTGTAAAAGCGGAAGCCACTGCCGCCATTTATCCCGAGGACACCCAGCTTTACTGTATGGTTAAATGATGATGGTATCCTCTTGGGTAAACTATACCGGAAGTAAAGTACTCACCCTTTCGGACCTCAGGGCAGGGACTCCTCAGGAGGACGTCGGTATCAGGAGAAACAAAACTCGCTGGTAGGGCTGGTAGGTTAGAAAATTTCAAAGGCAAAAGGATAGGTTAAAGTTACATATAGTGGAAATTAGTGAAGTTCAACAGCAGGAGGAAAAGGGCTTCTGGCCAGGTGAATACAGGGTTATACACTGAAGAGCCAAATAAACTAGTACACCTGCCGAATATCGTGTAGGACAACTGGGAGCACGCAGAAGTGCCACAACACGACGAGGCATGGACTCGACCAATGTCTGAAGTATTGCTGGAAGGAACTGATACCTTGAATCCTGCAGGGCTGTCCGTAAGTCCGTAAGAGTACGATGGGTTGGAGATCTCTTCTAAACACCAAGTTGCAAGGAATCCCCGATTTGTTCAATAATAATCATTTCTGGGGAGTTTGGTAGCCACCTAAGTGTTTAAACTCAGAAGAGTATTCCTGGAGCAACTCTGTAGCAATTCTGGACGTGTGGTGTGTCGCATTGTCCTGCTGTAATTGCCCAAGTCCTTCGGAATGCAGGTGGTTAGACAGGATGCTTACGCACGTGTCACCTGTCAGAGACGTATCTAGACGTATCAGGGGTCTCTATCACTCCATCTGCACTCGCCTCACACCATTACAGAGCCTTGAACAATTGTAACACTCTCCTCCTGACATGCAGGATCCAAGGATTCATGAGGTTGTTCCATACCCGTCCATCCGCTCGATACAATTTGAAACGAGACTCCTCAGACCAGAAAACACGTTTCCAGTCATCAACGGTCCAATATCTGTGTTGACTTTCCCAGGCGAAGCGTAAGGTTTTGTTTCGTGCAGTCAGCAAGCCTACACAAGTGTTACTTCGGCCCCCAAAACGTATACCTATGATGCTCTGTTGAATGGTTTGCACGCTGACACTTGTTGATGGCCCAGCATTGAAATCTGCAGCAATTTCCGGAAGTGTTGCACTTCTGTCACGTTGAAAGATTCTCTTCAGTCGTCGTTAGTCCCGTTCTTGCTGGATCTTTGTCTGGCCACAGAGGATTCGAAGACTTGATGTCTTACCGTATTCCTGATATTCACGGTACACTCGTGAAGTGGTCGTACCGGAAAATATCCGCTTCATCGCTAACAGGGAGATGCTGCGTCCCATCGCTCGTCGCCAACTATAAAACCGCGTTCAGACTCACATTGTGGTAAACTGCCGTTCTAACAGCAGTAACCGATCTAAGAACTGCGCCAGACACTTGTCTTAGTAGGCGTCTCCGACCGCAGCGGCGTATTCTGCCTGCTTACGTATCTCTCTATTTGAATTCGCTTACCTTCACCAGTTTCTTATGCGCTAAGTGTAAATACAACGTCAAATACTTGTAATGCAGGAGTAGGTTTAATAATGAATAAAAATTATAGGAACACGGGTGAGCATAGTTAACACATAATTGTAGCGAAAATAGACACGAAGCCCACGCCTACCACAGTACATCTACATCTACATGGATACTCTGCAAATCACTGTCAATTGCCTGGCAGAGGGTTCAACGTACCACCTTCACAATTCTCTATTATTCCAATCTGCGCGGAAAGAATGAACACCTATATCTTTCCGTACTAGCTCTGATTTCCCTATGTAGGTCAGTGTCAACAAAATATTTTCGTATTAGGAGGAGAAAGTTTGTGATTACAATTTCGTGAAAAGATTCCGTCGCAACAAAAAACGCTTTCCTTTTAATGATGTCCAGCCCAAATCCTGTATCATTTCTGTGACACTCTCTCCCATATTTCGTGATATTACAAAACGTGCTGCCTTTCTTTGAACTTTTTCGATGTACTCCCTCAGTCCTATCTGGTAAGGATCCCACACCGCGCAGCAGTATTATAAAAGGGGATGGACAAGCGTAGTGTAGACAGTCTCCTCAGCAGGTCTGTTACATTTTAGCACAAGTTTATATGCCAACTAGTCCAGCAGATGACAAAGAGACTGAAGACATGTATGATGAGATAAAAGAAATTAATCAGATAGTTAAGTGACATGAAAACTGAATAGTCATGGGGGACTGGAATTCGATAGTAGGTAAAAGAAGAGAAGGGAAAGTAGTAGGAGAATAAGAACTGCGGGTAATGGATGAAAGAGGAAGCCGCCAGGTAGAATTTTGCACAGAGTGTAACTTGATCACAGCTAACACTTGGTTTAAGAACCATGATTGGAATCTGCTAACGTGGAAGAGACCTGGAGACACTGGATTATATAACGATAAGACAGAGATTTACGAACCAGGCTTTAAATTGTAAGACATTCTAAGGGGCACATGTGGACCCTGACCATAATTTATTGGTTATAAACTGTAGATTAAAACTGAAGAAACTGCTAAAAAGCAGGAATTTAAGGAGATAGAATCCGGATGTATTGAAATAATTAGAGGTTGTAGAGAATGTCAGCGAAAGCATTACGGAAAGGGGGAAAGGAATACAATAGAGGAATCCTGGGTACCTTTGAGAGATCAAGGAGGTAAAGGATCAAGTAGGTAAAGAGATGAGCGCTAGAATAAATGCCTGGGTAACACAAGAGATACTGAGTTTAATCGATCAAAAGAGGAAATATAAAAATGCTGTTAATGAAGTATGCGAAAAGGAAAACAGCGTCTCAAAAATGAGATAGACGGATATGCAAAGTGACTAAGCAGGAATGGCTAGAGGGCAAATGTAAGGATGTAGAAGCATGAATCACGGGGTATAAGCGAGATGCTGCCTACGGGAAAATTAAAGAAACCTTTGGAGAAAAATAAAACCACCTGTATGAATATCAAAAGCTCAGATGGAAAACCAATCCCAAGCAAAGAAGAGAGCGGAAACGCGGAAGGTCTGTATAGAGAGTACTTGAGGGCATTACTATGGAAATGGAAGAGGACGTAAATGAAACTAAGATGGGAGATATGATACCGCATGAAAGATTTGACAGAGGACTGAAAGACCTAAGTCGAAACAAGCTCCGGGAGTAGACAACAGCCGGCCGGAGT